>NC_079193.1:320379892-321819755 GCF_029499605.1 Hyla sarda
CCCGATCTCGTCTGATCTCGGAAGCTAAGCAGGGTTGGGCCTGGTTAGTACTTGGATGGGAGACCGCCTGGGAATACCAGGTGCTGTAGGCTTTTTGCTTTTTCTCACTTCAACCAGCAGGGGTCAGTCTCCCCTATGCCTTTTTTACATTCACTTTCTTAGCTGCACATTTGCTTCTTTTCTTCTTTTTTTATGGCCTTTCTCCCTTGTGTTGTTTATGTGACGTCACAGTACGGGATATGCTCCTACAGTCCTATCAGCTTGAGTCCCTGCACGTCCCCAGGGCTCACCTGCAATGTACGCAGGGGTGCGCTACCTGCTGTCCAGCCCTTTGCGCAACGGTCCGCGGCCTGGAGGAAAGCTGCTTGTGCGACAGAGTGGGGCCAGCCAGTGTCTACCGGCCACACCACCCTGGGTATGCCTGATCTCGGAAGCCAAGCAGGGTCGGGCTCGGACAGTACTGGGATGGTTGACCTCCTGGGAATACCGGGTGCTGTAGACAGGTTGCGATGTTTCTTTACACTTTCTCCTCTGGCCCAGCCTGGGAAGGCACTTTCCCGAATATCGGGGGGGGGGAGATTTACGAAAACCTGTTTTGGGGGAAAAGTTGGCCCATTGCCCGTAAGCATCCAATGAGATGGCTTCTTCCAGTTTCAAAAAGGTAGCAAATAAAAAATGAAAAGAAGCAATGTGATCGGTTGCTACGGGCAACTGCTCCGCTTTTTCTCTGCGCAGGTTTTGACGAATCTCCCCCATTCAACTTGGGGCAAGCCAGAGCTGGAAGCCGCAGAGGCCTGTGTGCCGGTTTGCTGCTTGCTACTGTCAGCACACAATCCGTCCATCCAGCTCCGTGTCCCGGCCAGAAAAGCTCATTGCCCCTGCAGCCAGGCATGTGTAAATATAAGACTTAAAAGCAGCCCAGCCAGGAAATGGCCAGGCTTTGAGCAGGCTGAGGCTGAAGGGGCCAGCCCGAGCAAGGGCTCCCTGTGCAAAGCACTTTGTGTACGTAAGCCATAGAGCCAGTGAGCTGAAGCAGCCTTGGAGCTGGGCTGAGTGCGTGGAAAGGAGGGGGGCAGGAAGCAGGCCCAGTGCTGAGCAGCAGGCAGGCAGGCAGGCAGGCAGGCAGGCTGCAGAGTAGAAGAGCTGCAAATGAGAGGCTTGTCTCTGCCTACGGCCACACCACCCTGAACACGCCCGATCTCGTCTGATCTCGGAAGCTAAGCAGGGTCGGGCCTGGTTAGTACTTGGATGGGAGACCGCCTGGGAATACCAGGTGCTGTAGGCTTTTTGCTTTTTCTCACTTCAACCAGCAGGGGTCAGTCTCCCCTATGCCTTTTTTACATTCACTTTCTTAGCTGCACATTTGCTTCTTTTCTTCTTTTTTTATGGCCTTTCTCCCTTGTGTTGTTTATGTGACGTCACAGTACGGGATATGCTCCTACAGTCCTATCAGCTTGAGTCCCTGCACGTCCCCAGGGCTCACCTGCAATGTACGCAGGGGTGCGCTACCTGCTGTCCAGCCCTTTGCGCAACGGTCCGCGGCCTGGAGGAAAGCTGCTTGTGCGACAGAGTGGGGCCAGCCAGTGTCTACCGGCCACACCACCCTGGGTATGCCCGATCTCGTCTGATCTCGGAAGCCAAGCAGGGTCGGGCTCGGACAGTACTGGGATGGTTGACCTCCTGGGAATACCGGGTGCTGTAGACAGGTTGCGATGTTTCTTTACACTTTCTCCTCTGGCCCAGCCTGGGAAGGCTCTTTCCCGAATATCCGGGGGGGGGGGGGAGATTTACGAAAACCTGTTTTGGGGGAAAAGTTGGCCCATTGCCCGTAAGCATCCAATGAGATGGCTTCTTCCAGTTTCAAAAAGGTAGCTAATAAAAAATGAAAAGAAGCAATGTGATCGGTTGCTACGGGCAACTGCTCCGCTTTTTCTCTGCGCAGGTTTTGACGAATCTCCCCCATTCAACTTGGGGCAAGCCAGAGCTGGAAGCCGCAGAGGCCTGTGTGCCGGTTTGCTGCTTGCTACTGTCAGCACACAATCCGTCCATCCAGCTCCGTGTCCCGGCCAGAAAAGCTCATTGCCCCTGCAGCCAGGCATGTGTAAATATAAGAGTTAAAAGCAGCCCAGCCAGGAAATGGCCAGGCTTTGAGCAGGCTGAGGCTGAAGGGGCCAGCCCGAGCAAGGGCTCCCTGTGCAAAGCAGTTTGTGTACGTAAGCCATAGAGCCAGTGAGCTGAAGCAGCCTTGGAGCTGGGCTGAGTGCGTGGAAAGGAGGGGGGCAGGAAGCAGGCCCAGTGCTGAGCAGCAGGCAGGCAGGCAGGCAGGCAGGCAGGCTGCAGAGTAGAAGAGCTGCAAATGAGAGGCTTGTCTCTGCCTATGGCCACACCACCCTGAACACGCCCGATCTCGTCTGATCTCGGAAGCTAAGCAGGGTCGGGCCTGGTTAGTACTTGGATGGGAGACCGCCTGGGAATACCAGGTGCTGTAGGCTTTTTGCTTTTTCTCACTTCAACCAGCAGGGGTCAGTCTCCCCTATGCCTTTTTTACATTCACTTTCTTAGCTGCACATTTGCTTCTTTTCTTCTTTTTTTATGGCCTTTCTCCCTTGTGTTGTTTATGTGACGTCACAGTACGGGATATGCTCCTACAGTCCTATCAGCTTGAGTCCCTGCACGTCCCCAGGGCTCACCTGCAATGTACGCAGGGGTGCGCTACCTGCTGTCCAGCCCTTTGCGCAACGGTCCGCGGCCTGGAGGAAAGCTGCTTGTGCGACAGAGTGGGGCCAGCCAGTGTCTACCGGCCACACCACCCTGGGTATGCCCGATCTCGTCTGATCTCGGAAGCCAAGCAGGGTCGGGCTCGGACAGTACTGGGATGGTTGACCTCCTGGGAATACCGGGTGCTGTAGACAGGTTGCGATGTTTCTTTACACTTTCTCCTCTGGCCCAGCCTGGGAAGGCTCTTTCCCGAATATCCGGGGGGGGGGGGAGATTTACGAAAACCTGTTTTGGGGGAAAAGTTGGCCCATTGCCCGTAAGCATCCAATGAGATGGCTTCTTCCAGTTTCAAAAAGGTAGCAAATAAAAAATGAAAAGAAGCAATGTGATCGGTTGCTACGGGCAACTGCTCCGCTTTTTCTCTGCGCAGGTTTTGACGAATCTCCCCCATTCAACTTGGGGCAAGCCAGAGCTGGAAGCCGCAGAGGCCTGTGTGCCGGTTTGCTGCTTGCTACTGTCAGCACACAATCCGTCCATCCAGCTCCGTGTCCCGGCCAGAAAAGCTCATTGCCCCTGCAGCCAGGCATGTGTAAATATAAGAGTTAAAAGCAGCCCAGCCAGGAAATGGCCAGGCTTTGAGCAGGCTGAGGCTGAAGGGGCCAGCCCGAGCAAGGGCTCCCTGTGCAAAGCAGTTTGTGTACGTAAGCCATAGAGCCAGTGAGCTGAAGCAGCCTTGGAGCTGGGCTGAGTGCGTGGAAAGGAGGGGGGCAGGAAGCAGGCCCAGTGCTGAGCAGCAGGCAGGCAGGCAGGCTGCAGAGTAGAAGAGCTGCAAATGAGAGGCTCGTCTCTGCCTACGGCCACACCACCCTGAACACGCCCGATCTCGTCTGATCTCGGAAGCTAAGCAGGGTCGGGCCTGGTTAGTACTTGGATGGGAGACCGCCTGGGAATACCAGGTGCTGTAGGCTTTTTGCTTTTTCTCACTTCAACCAGCAGGGGTCAGTCTCCCCTATGCCTTTTTTACATTCACTTTCTTAGCTGCACATTTGCTTCTTTTCTTCTTTTTTTATGGCCTTTCTCCCTTGTGTTGTTTATGTGACGTCACAGTACGGGATATGCTCCTACAGTCCTATCAGCTTGAGTCCCTGCACGTCCCCAGGGCTCACCTGCAATGTACGCAGGGGTGCGCTACCTGCTGTCCAGCCCTTTGCGCAACGGTCCGCGGCCTGGAGGAAAGCTGCTTGTGCGACAGAGTGGGGCCAGCCAGTGTCTACCGGCCACACCACCCTGGGTATGCCTGATCTCAGAAGCCAAGCAGGGTCGGGCTCGGACAGTACTGGGATGGTTGACCTCCTGGGAATACCGGGTGCTGTAGACAGGTTGCGATGTTTCTTTACACTTTCTCCTCTGGCCCAGCCTGGGAAGGCACTTTCCCGAATATCGGGGGGGGGGAGATTTACGAAAACCTGTTTTGGGGGAAAAGTTGGCCCATTGCCCGTAAGCATCCAATGAGATGGCTTCTTCCAGTTTCAAAAAGGTAGCAAATAAAAAATGAAAAGAAGCAATGTGATCGGTTGCTACGGGCAACTGCTCCGCTTTTTCTCTGCGCAGGTTTTGACGAATCTCCCCCATTCAACTTGGGGCAAGCCAGAGCTGGAAGCCGCAGAGGCCTGTGTGCCGGTTTGCTGCTTGCTACTGTCAGCACACAATCCGTCCATCCAGCTCCGTGTCCCGGCCAGAAAAGCTCATTGCCCCTGCAGCCAGGCATGTGTAAATATAAGAGTTAAAAGCAGCCCAGCCAGGAAATGGCCAGGCTTTGAGCAGGCTGAGGCTGAAGGGGCCAGCCCGAGCAAGGGCTCCCTGTGCAAAGCAGTTTGTGTACGTAAGCCATAGAGCCAGTGAGCTGAAGCAGCCTTGGAGCTGGGCTGAGTGCGTGGAAAGGAGGGGGGCAGGAAGCAGGCCCAGTGCTGAGCAGCAGGCAGGCAGGCTGCAGAGTAGAAGAGCTGCAAATGAGAGGCTCGTCTCTGCCTACGGCCACACCACCCTGAACACGCCCGATCTCGTCTGATCTCGGAAGCTAAGCAGGGTCGGGCCTGGTTAGTACTTGGATGGGAGACCGCCTGGGAATACCAGGTGCTGTAGGCTTTTTGCTTTTTCTCACTTCAACCAGCAGGGGTCAGTCTCCCCTATGCCTTTTTTACATTCACTTTCTTAGCTGCACATTTGCTTCTTTTCTTCTTTTTTTATGGCCTTTCTCCCTTGTGTTTTTTATGTGACGTCACAGTACGGGATATGCTCCTACAGTCCTATCAGCTTGAGTCCCTGCACGTCCCCAGGGCTCACCTGCAATGTACGCAGGGGTGCGCTACCTGCTGTCCAGCCCTTTGCGCAACGGTCCGCGGCCTGGAGGAAAGCTGCTTGTGCGACAGAGTGGGGCCAGCCAGTGTCTACCGGCCACACCACCCTGGGTATGCCCGATCTCGTCTGATCTCGGAAGCCAAGCAGGGTCGGGCTCGGACAGTACTGGGATGGTTGACCTCCTGGGAATACCGGGTGCTGTAGACAGGTTGCGATGTTTCTTTACACTTTCTCCTCTGGCCCAGCCTGGGAAGGCACTTTCCCGAATATCCGGGGGGGGGGGGAGATTTACGAAAACCTGTTTTGGGGGAAAAGTTGGCCCATTGCCCGTAAGCATCCAATGAGATGGCTTCTTCCAGTTTCAAAAAGGTAGCTAATAAAAAATGAAAAGAAGCAATGTGATCGGTTGCTACGGGCAACTGCTCCGCTTTTTCTCTGCGCAGGTTTTGACGAATCTCCCCCATTCAACTTGGGGCAAGCCAGAGCTGGAAGCCGCAGAGGCCTGTGTGCCGGTTTGCTGCTTGCTACTGTCAGCACACAATCCGTCCATCCAGCTCCGTGTCCCGGCCAGAAAAGCTCATTGCCCCTGCAGCCAGGCATGTGTAAATATAAGAGTTAAAAGCAGCCCAGCCAGGAAATGGCCAGGCTTTGAGCAGGCTGAGGCTGAAGGGGCCAGCCCGAGCAAGGGCTCCCTGTGCAAAGCAGTTTGTGTACGTAAGCCATAGAGCCAGTGAGCTGAAGCAGCCTTGGAGCTGGGCTGAGTGCGTGGAAAGGAGGGGGGCAGGAAGCAGGCCCAGTGCTGAGCAGCAGGCAGGCAGGCTGCAGAGTAGAAGAGCTGCAAATGAGAGGCTCGTCTCTGCCTACGGCCACACCACCCTGAACACGCCCGATCTCGTCTGATCTCGGAAGCTAAGCAGGGTCAGGCCTGGTTAGTACTTGGATGGGAGACCGCCTGGGAATACCAGGTGCTGTATGCTTTTTGCTTTTTCTCACTTCAACCAGCAGGGGTCAGTCTCCCCTATGCCTTTTTTACATTCACTTTCTTAGCTGCACATTTGCTTCTTTTCTTCTTTTTTTATGGCCTTTCTCCCTTGTGTTGTTTATGTGACGTCACAGTACGGGATATGCTCCTACAGTCCTATCAGCTTGAGTCCCTGCACGTCCCCAGGGCTCACCTGCAATGTACGCAGGGGTGCGCTACCTGCTGTCCAGCCCTTTGCGCAACGGTCCGCGGCCTGGAGGAAAGCTGCTTGTGCGACAGAGTGGGGCCAGCCAGTGTCTACCGGCCACACCACCCTGGGTATGCCCGATCTCGTCTGATCTCGGAAGCCAAGCAGGGTCGGGCTCGGACAGTACTGGGATGGTTGACCTCCTGGGAATACCGGGTGCTGTAGACAGGTTGCGATGTTTCTTTACACTTTCTCCTCTGGCCCAGCCTGGGAAGGCACTTTCCCGAATATCCGGGGGGGGGGGAGATTTACGAAAACCTGTTTTGGGGGAAAAGTTGGCCCATTGCCCGTAAGCATCCAATGAGATGGCTTCTTCCAGTTTCAAAAAGGTAGCTAATAAAAAATGAAAAGAAGCAATGTGATCGGTTGCTACGGGCAACTGCTCCGCTTTTTCTCTGCGCAGGTTTTGACGAATCTCCCCCATTCAACTTGGGGCAAGCCAGAGCTGGAAGCCGCAGAGGCCTGTGTGCCGGTTTGCTGCTTGCTACTGTCAGCACACAATCCGTCCATCCAGCTCCGTGTCCCGGCCAGAAAAGCTCATTGCCCCTGCAGCCAGGCATGTGTAAATATAAGAGTTAAAAGCAGCCCAGCCAGGAAATGGCCAGGCTTTGAGCAGGCTGAGGCTGAAGGGGCCAGCCCGAGCAAGGGCTCCCTGTGCAAAGCAGTTTGTGTACGTAAGCCATAGAGCCAGTGAGCTGAAGCAGCCTTGGAGCTGGGCTGAGTGCGTGGAAAGGAGGGGGGCAGGAAGCAGGCCCAGTGCTGAGCAGCAGGCAGGCAGGCAGGCTGCAGAGTAGAAGAGCTGCAAATGAGAGGCTCATCTCTGCCTACGGCCACACCACCCTGAACACGCCCGATCTCGTCTGATCTCGGAAGCTAAGCAGGGTCGGGCCTGGTTAGTACTTGGATGGGAGACCGCCTGGGAATACCAGGTGCTGTAGGCTTTTTGCTTTTTCTCACTTCAACCAGCAGGGGTCAGTCTCCCCTATGCCTTTTTTACATTCACTTTCTTAGCTGCACATTTGCTTCTTTTCTTCTTTTTTTATGGCCTTTCTCCCTTGTGTTGTTTATGTGACGTCACAGTACGGGATATGCTCCTACAGTCCTATCAGCTTGAGTCCCTGCACGTCCCCAGGGCTCACCTGCAATGTACGCAGGGGTGCGCTACCTGCTGTCCAGCCCTTTGCGCAACGGTCCGCGGCCTGGAGGAAAGCTGCTTGTGCGACAGAGTGGGGCCAGCCAGTGTCTACCGGCCACACCACCCTGGGTATGCCCGATCTCGTCTGATCTCGGAAGCCAAGCAGGGTCGGGCTCGGACAGTACTGGGATGGTTGACCTCCTGGGAATACCGGGTGCTGTAGACAGGTTGCGATGTTTCTTTACACTTTCTCCTCTGGCCCAGCCTGGGAAGGCACTTTCCCGAATATCCGGGGGGGGGGAGATTTACGAAAACCTGTTTTGGGGGAAAAGTTGGCCCATTGCCCGTAAGCATCCAATGAGATGGCTTCTTCCAGTTTCAAAAAGGTAGCTAATAAAAAATGAAAAGAAGCAATGTGATCGGTTGCTACGGGCAACTGCTCCGCTTTTTCTCTGCGCAGGTTTTGACGAATCTCCCCCATTCAACTTGGGGCAAGCCAGAGCTGGAAGCCGCAGAGGCCTGTGTGCCGGTTTGCTGCTTGCTACTGTCAGCACACAATCCGTCCATCCAGCTCCGTGTCCCGGCCAGAAAAGCTCATTGCCCCTGCAGCCAGGCATGTGTAAATATAAGAGTTAAAAGCAGCCCAGCCAGGAAATGGCCAGGCTTTGAGCAGGCTGAGGCTGAAGGGGCCAGCCCGAGCAAGGGCTCCCTGTGCAAAGCAGTTTGTGTACGTAAGCCATAGAGCCAGTGAGCTGAAGCAGCCTTGGAGCTGGGCTGAGTGCGTGGAAAGGAGGGGGGCAGGAAGCAGGCCCAGTGCTGAGCAGCAGGCAGGCAGGCTGCAGAGTAGAAGAGCTGCAAATGAGAGGCTCGTCTCTGCCTACGGCCACACCACCCTGAACACGCCCGATCTCGTCTGATCTCGGAAGCTAAGCAGGGTCAGGCCTGGTTAGTACTTGGATGGGAGACCGCCTGGGAGTACCAGGTGCTGTAGGCTTTTTGCTTTTTCTCACTTCAACCAGCAGGGGTCAGTCTCCCCTATGCCTTTTTTACATTCACTTTCTTAGCTGCACATTTGCTTCTTTTCTTCTTTTTTTATGGCCTTTCTCCCTTGTGTTGTTTATGTGACGTCACAGTACGGGATATGCTCCTACAGTCCTATCAGCTTGAGTCCCTGCACGTCCCCAGGGCTCACCTGCAATGTACGCAGGGGTGCGCTACCTGCTGTCCAGCCCTTTGCGCAACGGTCCGCGGCCTGGAGGAAAGCTGCTTGTGCGACAGAGTGGGGCCAGCCAGTGTCTACCGGCCACACCACCCTGGGTATGCCCGATCTCGTCTGATCTCGGAAGCCAAGCAGGGTCGGGCTCGGACAGTACTGGGATGGTTGACCTCCTGGGAATACCGGGTGCTGTAGACAGGTTGCGATGTTTCTTTACACTTTCTCCTCTGGCCCAGCCTGGGAAGGCACTTTCCCGAATATCCGGGGGGGGGGGAGATTTACGAAAACCTGTTTTGGGGGAAAAGTTGGCCCATTGCCCGTAAGCATCCAATGAGATGGCTTCTTCCAGTTTCAAAAAGGTAGCTAATAAAAAATGAAAAGAAGCAATGTGATCGGTTGCTACGGGCAACTGCTCCGCTTTTTCTCTGCGCAGGTTTTGACGAATCTCCCCCATTCAACTTGGGGCAAGCCAGAGCTGGAAGCCGCAGAGGCCTGTGTGCCGGTTTGCTGCTTGCTACTGTCAGCACACAATCCGTCCATCCAGCTCCGTGTCCCGGCCAGAAAAGCTCATTGCCCCTGCAGCCAGGCATGTGTAAATATAAGAGTTAAAAGCAGCCCAGCCAGGAAATGGCCAGGCTTTGAGCAGGCTGAGGCTGAAGGGGCCAGCCCGAGCAAGGGCTCCCTGTGCAAAGCAGTTTGTGTACGTAAGCCATAGAGCCAGTGAGCTGAAGCAGCCTTGGAGCTGGGCTGAGTGCGTGGAAAGGAGGGGGGCAGGAAGCAGGCCCAGTGCTGAGCAGCAGGCAGGCAGGCAGGCAGGCAGGCAGGCAGGCTGCAGAGTAGAAGAGCTGCAAATGAGAGGCTCGTCTCTGCCTACGGCCACACCACCCTGAACATGCCCGATCTTGTCTGATCTCGGAAACTAAGCAGGGTCAGGCCTGGTTAGTACTTGGATGGGAGACCGCCTGGGAATACCACGTGCTGTAGGCTTTTTGCTTTTTCTCACTTCAACCAGCAGGGGTCAGTCTCCCCTATGCCTTTTTTACATTCACTTTCTTAGCTGCACATTTGCTTCTTTTCTTCTTTTTTTATGGCCTTTCTCCCTTGTGTTGTTTATGTGACGTCACAGTACGGGATATGCTCCTACAGTCCTATCAGCTTGAGTCCCTGCACGTCCCCAGGGCTCACCTGCAATGTACGCAGGGGTGCGCTACCTGCTGTCCAGCCCTTTGCGCAACGGTCCGCGGCCTGGAGGAAAGCTGCTTGTGCGACAGAGTGGGGCCAGCCCGTGTCTACCGGCCACACCACCCTGGGTATGCCTGATCTCGGAAGCCAAGCAGGGTCGGGCTCGGACAGTACTGGGATGGTTGACCTCCTGGGAATACCGGGTGCTGTAGACAGGTTGCGATGTTTCTTTACACTTTCTCCTCTGGCCCAGCCTGGGAAGGCACTTTCCCGAATATCGGGGGGGGAGATTTACGAAAACCTGTTTTAGGGGGAAAAGTTGGCCTATTGCCCATAAGCATCCAATGAGATGGCTTCTTCCAGTTTCAAAAAGGTAGCTAAAAAAAAATAAAAAATGAAAAGAAGCAATGTGATCGGTTGCTACGGGCAACTGCTCCGCTTTTTCTCTGTGCAGGTTTTGACGAATCTCCCCCATTCAACTTGGGGCAAGCCAGAGCTGGAAGCCGCAGAGGCCTGTGTGCCTGTGTGCCGGTTTGCTGCTTGCTACTGTCAGCACACAATCCGTCCATCCAGCTCCGTGTCCCGGCCAGAAAAGCTCATTGCCCCTGCAGCCAGGCATGTGTAAATATAAGAGTTAAAAGCAGCCCAGCCAGGAAATGGCCAGGCTTTGAGCAGGCTGAGGCTGAAGGGGCCAGCCCGAACAAGGGCTCCCTGTGCAAAGCAGTTTGTGTACGTAAGCCATAGAGCCAGTGAGCTGAAGCAGCCTTGGAGCAGGGCTGAGTGCGTGGAAAGGAGGGGGGGCAGGAAGCAGGCCCAGTGCTGAGCAGTAGGCAGACTGCAGAGTAGAAGAGCTGCAAACAAGAGCTGCAAACAAGAGCTGCAAACAAGAGCTGCAAACAAGAGGCCTGTCTCTGCCTACGGCCACACCACCCTGAACACGCCTGATCTCGGAAGCTAAGCAGGGTCAGGCCTGGTTAGTACTTGGATGGGAGACCACCTTGAAATACCAGGTGCTTTTGCTTTTTCTCACTTCAACCAGCAGGGGTTAGTCTGGATACATTTTTTTTTTACATTCACTTTCTTAGCTGCACATTTGCTTCTTTTCTTCTTTATTTATGGCCTTTCTCCCTTGTGTTGTTTATGTGACGTCACAGTACGGGATATGCTCCTACAGTCCTATCAGCTTGAGTCCCTGCACGTCCCCAGGGCTCACCTGCAATGTACCCCCATAATGTAATTAGTTTTATATTATGTGTAAAGAACCTTTGATATGGTCACATGGTTTGCTTCTTTTTCTTTCTTTCTGGGCTTTCTCCCTTGTGCTGATTAGTTCTAGCATCCTTACTGTAGTGACCCCCACCACCACTGTCGTCTCTTACTTTTCAGACTAGGCTTCACCTCCACAGTAGAAGCGCCTCCCGCAGGGCGGAAGGCACCTGCAGCCTTATTTCCAGCCCAACGCAAGCTGAATGTTTTTCGCAGGCGACGCGCCCTGGGGGTAAAATAAGCCGGCTTTAAAGCAGCTTGCAATCACTGGCAACCATCTCACCTTCTTAGCTCAATCGACTCCTGCGCACCTTGCGCCATCCTCAGTTATGGCCCCAGACGCCTATTTCTTGTACATTCTCAATCATTTCTGAGCCTGTGGAAGCCCTGCACCCAACCTTTGGAAGGAAATCTACTGCTCGGGTGCTGCTGTGTCAGGTTTTCCAGTTGGAGGACAACACTTGATCGACATGCATTGGCCATAATCTCCTAATACGCTAGCTTATGTATGTGGCCTGGGTATTGTGTCCCTTGATAAACCCTTAAACTATTCGAGGGAAACGCGTTTGAACTGGGTCATTTGTAAATATTTTGTATAGCACTGTTTCCCTCTGACACCCTAGCGATCTCTGTGCAGCATCCGTGCCGCACTCAGCTTTCTAACCAGTAAGTTTAGAACACTGGGTTTCCGTGGCCAGAGACGTGATGTCACGACCCGCCCCTTCGTGACGTAACACCATGGTCCCATGATTTATATCTAAGGGAGGGGGCGTGATTTGAATGTTTAGAATGCTGGAGATCACGGGGGGTGGGGGGTTTACAAGTGGTGGGACCTCCGCGATCAGACATCTTGTCCTCTGTGGGTGGAGTACCCCTTTAAGTCAGGTTGTTGTGTAGAATGTATTGTTTACCATGCTGTTTCTTACTAGTAACCAATAGATTTTGGTATCATTGTAATGATGATAATTGAAACCTATGGACCAATAGCAAGTTATTTCTGGTACAACAGATTGTGTTATTTGCAGATCTCCCAGTATTTGCTTAAAGGTGTACAAAAAAACATTATTTTTTTTTAAATCAACTGGTGCCAGAGATTTAAACAGATTTGTAAATGACTTCTATTAACCTCTTCAGGACACAGGGCGTATGGATACGCCCTGCATTCCGAGTCCTTAAGGACCGAGGGCGTATCCATACGACCGTGGGAAATCCGGTCCCCACCGCTAGCCGGTTGGGGACCGGAGCCGGATGCCTGCTGAAATCATTCAGCAGGCACCCTGGCACATCGCCCAGGGGGGTCCTGAGACCCCCCCATGTCGGCGATCGGAGAAAATCGCATGTCAATTCAGACATACGATTTTCTCAAATTCCGGGCTGATCGGGTCTCTGGTGACCCGATCACCCGGAAAATAGGGCTGATCTGAGTTGTCAGCAACAGCCCCGATCAGCCTAAAGGATAGGAGTGAGGTCACAAAGCTGCGATCTACTCCTATCCCCTGGCATTAGTCAGAACGGAGTTCTGACCAATGGCAGCGCAGGACAGGGGGTTGCCATGGCAACCCCCCATTCTGCCCGCCCCTGGAAGATGGAGGCCGTACCTGCAGGAGAAGATGCCTGGGGACCTGGGATCTTCGCTGGAGCCTGCTGGATCCTGATCAGGTAGGGAATCGACAGTGGGGGGGGGGGATTGAAAGTGAAAGTAAATCGATCTTTACTGTGGCAACCACTAGGGGGGGCCAAACTGCAACTCCCAGCATGCCCAGACAGCCAAAGGCTGTCTGGGCATGCTGGGAGTTGTAGTTTTGCAACATCTGGAGGGTCACAGTTTGGAGACAACTGTTACAGTGGTGCCCAAACAGAAGCCCTCCAGATGTTGCCAAACTACAACTCTCAGCATGTCTCGACTGACCAGGCATGCTGGGAGTTGTAGTTCTGTAACATCTGTCCCTTCAGATTTAGCAATTTTCATGACATTTTTGAAAATTGCTGCTCTACTTTGAAGCCCTCTAATTTTTTCAAAAAGCAAAAATATGTCCATTTTATGATGCCAACATAAAGTGGACATATTGGGGGATATTTATCAAAGTTGTCTATGTCCCGCATCAATATAGACCAAACTACAGAGGGTTAGTCTGGTCTATTGTGCACCTAATTTATCAAATGGCGCACAGCTCTTGATAAATTCTGTGCACAGACTGCATGATCTATGCTTAGTCTATATTTAAACCTGCTCCAACATGGTCTGACATTTCGGTGTACTTTCAGCCTATGCGACTTGTCGCTGAAAAGTCGCTTTTGATAAATTCAGCACCAATGCATTTTTCAATGCATTTCAGTCTAAAATAGACTTGCATGCATCATGTTGTAAAAATCCTCTAGAGCAAAAGTCGCAGAAAAGTCGCACATATTTAGACTGCGACATTCTGTGCGACAAATTTAGACAAGAAAAACCAGTCTAAATCCTTTGATAAATCTCCCCCATTGTATTTGTGAAGAAAAATAAAATTTATTTGGAAAATCCATTTTCCTTACAATTAGAGAGCTTCAAAGTTAGAAAAATGCAAAATTTTCCAAATTTTCATGAAATTTTGGGATTTTTCACCAAAAAAAGGATGCAATTAACGCCGAAAATTTACCACCAAAATAAAGTAGAATATGTCACGAAAAAACAATCTCAGAATCAGAATATTTGGTAAAAGCGTTTTCGCGTTATTAATTTGTAAAGTGACGGTGGTCATAATTGCGAAAAAGGGCTCAGTCCTTAAGGTGAAAAAGGGCTGCGTCCTTAAGGGGTTAAAAACTCTTAATCCTTCCAATACATTTTAGTGGCTGTATATTACAGAGGAAATTCTTTCCCTTTTAATTTCTTTTTTTTCTTGGCCACAGTGCTCTCTGCTGACACCTTTGTCAGTGTCAGGAACTGTCCAGAGCAGCATAGGTTTGCAATGGGGATTTCCTCCTGCTCTGGACAGTTCCTGATACGGGCATCAGGTGTCAGGAGAGAGCACTGTGGACAAGACAATAAAGAAATTTAAAAAGAATTTCCTCTGTAGCATACAGACGCAAAATGGTACTTGAAGGGTAAATATTTTTTAATAGAAGTCATTTACTAATCTGAAGTCATTTAACAACTTTCTGGCACCAGTTGATTTAAAAAAATTTTTTTCCACCGGAGTACCCCTTTAACCCCTTAACCTCTTAAGGACCAATGACGTCCTGGGACGTCATGGCACCCTGGGCCTTAAGGACCAATGACGTCCCACGACGTCATGGCCTTTTCCGGTCCCTGCCGCTCGCCGGGCAGAGATCGGAACTGGATGCCTGCTGAAATCCTTCAGCAGGCATCCAGGGCAAATGCCTAGTGGGGGCATGTAGGCCCCCATGTCGGCGATCGACGCAAAACGCAAGGGAAATCGCCCTTGCGATCTGCGGCGATACCGGGCTGATCGGGTCTCTGGGACCCGATCGCCCGGTAATTTTGCATGATCCCGGCTATCACAGACAGCCAGGACCATGCTAATGTATAGGAGCGAGGTGGCAAGCCTGCCACCTCCTCCTATACCCTGCGATCCGACCAATCGCAGGGGGGGGGGGGGGGACGGTTACTTCCTCCCGATCTGCCCGGCCCCTGAAAGTCCGGACAGGACGGGAGGAAGACCGGAGGAAGCGGCGGGGGACGGGGGAGTGCTGGGGACCGGCCCCGGTACTTACCTCGTCCCTGAAGACCCGGATCCCGGCGGTGAAGACAGCGGCGGCGGCGACAGGTGAGTTGATCTTCAGCCGCGGTTGGGCCCTTTACACGTCGCCATAAAGTGACATGCATTGCTGTATTGGGACCCTGTATACTACAACTCCCAGCATGCCCAGACAGCCCTTGGCGTCTGGGCATGCTGGGAGTTGTAGTTTTGCAACATCTGGAGGTCCACAGTTTGGAGACCACTGTGCCCTTCCAGATGTTGCAAAACTACACATCCTCAGCATGCCCTTACTGCATGCTGGGAGTTGTAGTTCTGCAACATCTGAAGGGCCAGATGTTACAGAACTACAACTCCCAGCATGCCTGGACAGTTTGGGCATACTGGGAGTTGCAGTTTTGCAACATCTGGAAGGGCACAGATTGGGAACCACTGTATTAGTGGTCTGCAAACTGTAGTCCTCCAGATGTTGCAAAACTACAACTCCAAGCATGCTGGGAGTTGTAGTTCGGCAACATCTGGCTCTAAAGATGTTGCCGAACTACTACTTCCAGCATGCCTGAGAATGCTGGGAGTTATAGTTTTGCAACAACAGGAGGCACACTGGTTGGGAAACATTGTCTGTTTCCTAACTCAGTGTTTCCCAACCCGTGTGCCTCCAGCTGTTGCAAAACTATAACTACCAGCATGCACTGATAGACTGTGCATGCTGGGAGTTGTAGTTCTGCAACAGCTGGAGGTCCCCCCTTGTGAATGTACAGGGTACATTCACATGGGCAGGGGGCTTACAGTGAGTATCAGGCTGCAAGTTTGCAATGCAGAACATTTTGCGCGGCAGCTCAAACTCGCAGCGGGAAACTTGCTGTAATCCCCCGCCCGTGTGACTGTACCCTAAAAACACTACACTACACTACACTAACACAAAATAAAATAAAAAGTAAAAAACACTACATATACACATACCCCTACACAGCCCCCCTCCCCAATAAAAATGAAAAACGTCTGGTACGCCACTGTTTTCAAAATGGAGCCTCCAGCTGTTGCAAAACAACAACTCCCAGTATTGCCGGACAGCCGTTGACTGTCCAGGCATGCTGGGAGTTTTGCAACAGCTGGAGGCACCCTGTTTGGGAATCACTGGCGTAGAATACCCCTATGCAAATCCCTAATTCAGGCCTCAAATGCACATGGCGCTCTCACTTTGGAGCCCTGTCGTATTTCAAGGCAACAGTTTAGGGCCACATATGGGGTATCGCCGTACTCGGGAGAAATAGCCTAACAAATTTTGGGGGGCTTTTTCTCCTTTCACCCCTTATGAAAAGGTGAAGTTGGGGTCTACACCAGCATGTTAGAGTAAAAAAATAATTTTTTTACACTAACATGCTGGTGTTGCCCCATACTTTTCATTTTGACAAGAGGTAAAAGGGAAAAAAGCCCCCCAAAATTTGTAATGCAATTTCTCCTGACTACGGAGATACCCCATATGTGGGCGCAAAGTGCTCTGGGGGCGCACAACAAGGCCCAGAAGGGAGAGTGCGCCATGTACATTTGAGGGGATTTGCACAGGGGTGGCTGATTGTTACAGCGGTTTTGACATACGCAAAAAAAACAAAACCCCACATGTGACCCCATTTCGCAAACTACACCCCTCACGGAATGTAATGAGGGGTGCAGTGAGAATTTACCCCCACTGGTGTCTGACAGATCTTTGGAACAGTGGGCTGTGCAAATAAAAAATTTTGTACAGCCCACTGTTCCAAAGATCTGACAGACACCAGTGGAGGGTAAATGCTCACTGTACCCCTTGTTACGTTCCTCAAGGGGTCTAGTTTCCAAAATGGTATGCCATGTGGGGGTTATTTTGCTGTCCTGGCACCATAGGGGCTTCCTAAATGTGACATGCCCCCCGAGCAAAATTTGCTCTCAAAAAGCCAAATATGACTCCTTCTCTTCTGAGCATTGTAGTTCGCCCATAGTGCACTTCAGGTCAACTTATGGGGTACCTCCATACTCAGAAGAGATGGGGTTGCAAATTTTGGGGGGGATTTTCTGCTATTAACCCTTGCATAAATGTGAAATTTGGGGGGAAACACACATTTTAGTGAAATTTTTGTAAAAATTTTTTACATATGCAAAAGTCGTGAAACACCTGTCGGGTATTAAGGCTCACTTTATTCCTTGTTACGTTCCTCAAGGGGTCTAGTTTCCAAAATGGTATGCCATGTGGGTATTTTTTGCTGTCCTGGCACCATAGGGGCTTCCTAAATGCGACATGCCCCCGAGCAAAATTTGCTCTCAAAAAGCCAAATATGACTCCTTCTCTTCTGAGCATTGTAGTTCGCCCATAGTGCACTTAAGGTCAACTTATGGGGTACCTCCATACTCAGAAGAGATAGGGTTACAAATTTTGGGGGGTATTTTCTGCTATTAACCCTTGCATAAATGTGAAATTTGGGGGGAAACACACATTTTAGTGAATTTTTTTTTACATATGCAAATATTTTTTTACATATGCAAAAGTCGTGAAACACCTGTCGGGTATTAAGGCTCACTTTATTCCTTGTTACTTTCCTCAAGGGGTCGCCATGTGTTTTTTTTTCCTGTTCTGGCACCATAGGGGCTTCTTAAATGCAACATGCCCCTCAAAAACCATTTCAGAAAAACGTACTCTCCGAAATCCCCTTGTCGCTCCTTCGCTTCTGAGCCCTCTACTGCGCCCGCTGAACACTTTACATAGACATATGTGGTATGTGCTTACTTGAGAGAAATTGGGCTACAAATATAAGTATAAAATTTCTCCTTTTACCCCTTGTAAAAATAAAAAAATTGGGTCTACAAGAACATGCGAGTGTAAAAAATGAAGATTGTGAATTTTCTCCTTCACTTTGCTGCTATTCCTGTGAAACACCTAAAGGGTTAAAATGCTGACTGAATGTCATTTTGAATACTTTGGGGGGTGCAGTTTTTATAATGGGGTCATTTGTGGGGTATTTCTAAGATGAAGACCCTTCAAATCCACTTCAAACCTGAACTGGTCCCTGAAAAATTGTGATTTTGGAAATTTTGTGAAAAATTGGAAAATTGCTGCTGAACTTTGAAGCCCTCTGGTGTCTTCCAAAAGTAAAAACACGTACATTTTATGATGCCAACATAAAGTGGACATATTGTATATGTGAATAAAAAAAAATGATTTGGAATATCCATTTTCTTTACAAGC
Source organism: Hyla sarda (assembly GCF_029499605.1). Lineage (NCBI taxonomy): Eukaryota > Metazoa > Chordata > Amphibia > Anura > Hylidae > Hyla > Hyla sarda. Next base: position 320,397,909 of record NC_079193.1, read on the forward strand.
AGAGAGCTTCAAAGTTAGAAAAATGCAAAATTTTCAATTTTTTCATCAAATTTTGGAATATTTAACTGAGAAACGATGCAAGTATCGACAAAATTTTACCAATAACATAAAGTAGAATATGTCACGAAAAAACAATCTCGGAATCAGAATGATAGGTAAAAGCATCTCAGAGTTATTAATGTTTAAAGTGACAGTGGTCAGATGTTCAAAAAACGCTCTGGTCCTAAGGTGTAAAATGGCCTGGTCCTTAAAGGGTTAAGGACGCAGGACGTAAATGTACGTCCTGGTGCGGTGGTACTTAACGCACCAGGACGTACATTTACGCCCTGTGCATAACCGCGGGCATCGGAGCGATGCCCGTGTCATGCGCGGCTGATCCCGGCTGCTGATCGCAGCCAGGGACCCGCCGGCAATGGCCGACGCTCGCGATCTCGCGGGCGTCCGCCATTAACCCCTCAGGTGCCGGGATCAATACAGATCCCGGCATCTGCGGCAGTGCGCGATTTGAATGAATGATCGGATCGCCCGCAGGTCCCCTCTCCTTCCTCCGTCCGGCTCCCGGCATCTCCTTCTCTGGTCTGAGGTCGAGCAGACCAGAGCAGGAGATCGCCGATAACACTGATCTGTTCTATGTCCTATACATAGAACAGATCAGTATTAGCAATCATGGTATTGCTATGAATAGTCCCCTATGGGGACTATTCAAGTGTAAAAAATATTTAAAAAAAATTTAAAAGTAAAAGTAAAAAAGAAGTGAAAAATCCCCTCCCCCCAATAAAAAAGTAAAACGTCAGTTTTTTCCTATTTTACCCCCAAAAAACGTAAAAAATCAATTTTATAGACATATTTGGTATCGCCGCGTGCATAAATGTCCGAACTATTAAAATGAAATGTTAATGATCCCGTACGGTGAACGGCGTGAACGAAAAAAAAAAAAGTCCAAAATTGCTACTTTTTTAATACATTTTATAAAAAAAAAAATTATAAAAAATGTATTCAAAGTTTTTTACATGCAAATGTGGTATCAAAAAAAAGTACAGATCATGGCGCAAAAAATGAGCCCCCATACCGCCGCTTATACGGAAAAATAAAAAAGTTAGAGGTCATCAAAATAAAGGGATTATAAACGTACTAATTTGGTTAAAAAGTTTGTGATTTTTTTTAAGCGCAACAATAATAGAAAAGTATGTAATAATGGGTATCATTTTAATCGTATTGACCCTCAGAATAAAGAGCACACATCATTTTTACCATAAATTGTACGGCGTGAAAACGAAACCTTCCAAAATTAGCAAAATTGCGTTTTTCGTTTTAATTTCCCCACAAAAATAGTGTTTTTTGGTTGCGCCATACATTTTATGATATAATGAGTTATGTCATTACAAAGGACAACTGGTCGCGCAAAAAACAAGCCCTCATACTAGTCTGTGGATGAAAATATAAAAGAGTTATAATTTTTAGAAGGCGAGGAGGAAAAAATGAAAACGTAAAAATTTAATTGTCTGAGTCCTTAAGACCGAAATGGGCTGAGTCCTTAAGGGGTTAAGGACCAGGCCATTTTACACCTTAGGACCAGAGCGTTTTTTGAACATCTGACCACTGTCACTTTAAACATTAATAACTCTGGAATGCTTTTAGTTATCATTCTGATTCCGAGATTGTTTTTTCGTGACATATTCTACCTTAACATGGTGGTAAATTTTTGTGGTAACTTGCATCCTTTCTTGGTGAAAAATCCCCAAATTTGATGAAAAATTTTTTGCATTTTACTAACTTTGAAGCTCTCTGCTTGTAAGGAAAATGGATATTCCAAATAATTTTTTTTTTAATTCACATTTCCAATATGTCTACTTTATGTTTGCATCATAAAATTGACATGTTTTAACTTTTGGAAGACACCAGAGGGCTTCAAATTTCAGCAGCAACTTTCCAATTTTTCACAAAATTTTCAAACTCACTATTTTTCAGGGACCAGTTCAGGGTTGAAGTGGATTTGAAGGGTCTTCATATTAGAAATACCCCATAAAAGACCCCATTATAAAAACTGCACCCCCCAAAGTATTCAAAATGACATTCAGTCAGCGTTTTAACCCTTTAGGTGTTTCACAGGAATAGCAGCAAAGTGAAGGAGAAAATTCACAATCTTAATTTTTTACACTTGCATGCTCTTGTAGACCCAATTTTAGAATATTTACAAGGGGTAAAAGGAGAAAATTTATACTTGTATTTGAAGCCCAATTTCTCTCGAGTAAGCACATACCTCATATGTCTATGTAAAGTGTTAGGTGGGCACAGTAGAGGGCTCGGAAGCGAAGGAGCGACAAGAGGATTTTGGAGAGTACGTTTTTCTGAAATGGTTTTTGGGGGGCATGTTGCATTTAGGAAGCCCTTATGGTACCAGAACAGCAAAAAAAAAAAACACATGGCATACCATTTTGGAAACTAGACCCCTTGAGGAACGTAACAAGGAATAAAGTGAGCCTTAATACCTCACAGGGGTTTCATGACTTTTTAATATGTAAAAAAAAAATTATTATTTTTTCACTAAAATGTGTGTTTCCCCCCAAATTTCACATTTTTGCAAGGGTTAATAGCAGAAAATACCCCCCCCCCCCCCAAAAAAAATTTGTAACCCCATCTCTTCTGAGTATGGAGGTATCCCATAAGTTGACCTGAAGTGCACTATGGAGTAATATTTGGCTTTTTGAGAGCAAATTTTGCTCGGGGGGCATGTCGCATTTAGGAAGCCCCTATGGTGCCAGAACAGCAAAAGAAAAAAAAACACATGGCATACCATTTTGGAAACTAGACCCCTTGAGGAACGTAACAAGGAATAAAGTGAACCTTAATACCCCACAGGGGTTTCACGACTTTTGCATATGTAAACAAAAAAATGTTGTTTTTTTTTCACTAAAATGTGTTTCCCCCCAAATTTCACATTTTTGCAAAGGTTAATAGCAGAAAATCCCCCCAAAATTTGCAACCCCATCTCTTCTGAGTATGGAGGTACCCCATAAGTTGACCTGAAGTGCACTACGGGCGAACTACAATGCTCAGAAGAGGAGTCATATTTGGCTTTTTGAGAGCAAATTTTGCTCAGGGGGCATGTCGCATTTAGGAAGCCCCTATGGTGCCAGAACAGCAAAAAAAAAAAAAAAAACACATGGCATACCATTTTGAAAACTAGACCCCTTGAGGAACGTAACAAGGAATAAAGTGAACCTTAATACCCCACAGGGGTTTCACGACTTTTGCATATGTAAACAAACATTTTTTGTTTTTTTTTCACTAAAATGTGTGTTTCCCCCCCAAATTTCACATTTTTGCTAAGGTTAATAGCAGAAAATACCCCCCAAAATTTGCAACCCCATCTCTTCTGAGTATGGAGGTACCCCATAAGTTGACCTGAAGTGCACAAAGGGTATAAGTGAGTTCAATATATGTATAAGTCTCTATGATAAGATGCATATAAGATTCTTGATAGAGGGAAACAGGTCTATGACCTAAAGGGATACTATGTGTTAAGCAGGTTAATGAGTATAACATGGCTTAAGGGGGATATATAAGGTATATGTGAGCACGATATATGTATAAGTCTTTATGATGTGATGTATATAAGATGTTTGAGAAAGGGGGAACAGGTCCAAGACCCAAAGGGGCAATATGTGTCCAGCTATAGTCCCATCTGGTGTGTGTAATGATTTGGCGAGTACACTCTTCATAATAGGTTATGTTTTAAATATTGTTTTGAGATATATGGGCTATATGATATGGACGTATTAAGGAATATTATGATGACAGCGCACTAAAGGGTTAAACAAGGTATTAGAGCATTAAGATGACTGTTATGATCTGTTATGATCTGATATTATATATGGGATGATATGGGTGGGATTGGATGTAGGGTTCCCTGAATATGTCATTACATGTACTTCTCTGTATGGAGCAAAAGTATTATTTGCACTTTGTATAAGCATATTAGTACATATTCAATAAGTTGTAATCTCTAGAGAAGATGCTATATACAGAGATTAATATATGTGAACTATGGGGATAAAAACTATGTCTTGTTATACGGAGCCAAAACAGGGTTTCGGTTATGCTAATCGACATCCCCATATGGTTATAAAATAACAATAAGATGTGATCTCTAGAAAGAAAGCCTTGTGTAGAGATGAATATATCTGTGTGAACTATAGGGATGATAGTTGAAATGCGCATGCGTGGTATAAGGGAACTCCGCTGTGTGGTAGAGTGATGTGAGCAGATTATGGGGATGTAAGTAGTGGTGCACATGCGTGGGAATGTGATGTGATGGTTATGCTGTGTGACTGATGAGTTGTGTTGGGTGTGAGTGAATGGAGACGCGCAGGCGCAGTAATCGCATATGAGAGATCTTTAGCTGTTGATATGGAGTATACTCTGCGCATGCGCGAGTGACGTGTGTGTGGGATGCAGCTGTAAGAGAGTGACGGAGCGGATGTAGATCAGGGAGCGGATGTAACCTTCTCTGTACCCGGAAGTACAAGCGGGTCAATGACCGGAGACAGGACACAATGGGCAAACAGGTAACTCCTTCACCATAATTAGGGTAATTTTGTTTGGTATATATAGCAGAGACCAAATCAAGGAGGCACAACACCCCTGAGGAAGTTGCCGACGGGCAACGGAACGCGTGGGGTCTTTAGGGGGGCACCTGCCATATTACTCCTCCATCTATTGTCCTCTACTACCAGTCCCCTGTGCTATATACTGAGGATGTTCAGGTTGTATACATATTATTGGTGTTGTGGGGACAGGACTGTATTGATTTAACATTCTTGTTGTATGATAGGTTGATATCATTTGTGGAGGAGGTATTTGCGGAGGCAGGTGCCCTGGGTGGGGTTTCTCCCCTTCCTTTTGGTAGGGGTTTCCCCCCCCCCCCCCCCCCCCCTCGTTTGTGCAGTGGCCAATTGGGCCTTTTTTTAATTGGTTTTAACTGTATTGTCTGCTTTTTGTACTATTTATATGTAATAAAGATATACTTTTTGGATTACAGTTATTGTGGGTGTGCATTATATTGCGTATCTCTCTTTCTTTTTGTGTAGTTATTGTTATTTGGTACGCTTAATAGCACCCCTTTGTATATGATGCTGAGCCCGCCTGCTTTCTATATACATAGCCCTTGAGGAACATAACAAGGAATAAAGTGAGCCTTAATACCCCACAGGGGTTTCATGACTTTTGCATATGTAAAAAAAATGTTTTTTTTTAACTAAAATGTGTGTTTCCCCTCAAATTTCAAATTTTTGCAAAGGTTAATAGCAGAAAATACCCCCCAAAATTTGTAACCCCATCTCTTCTGAGGAACTGTTCGTCGTCACATAGCTTCAAAAAAGAAGCCTCAGCTATGAGACAGAGATTTTGAGATAGGGGATACCCTGATTTCCTCCTATCGCAGGCTTATCATGCTGCCCGGTCAACACCAAGGTGCGATCTACTCACACCGAGACAAAATGAGTCAGGACCCCAGCATATGAGAATCATTGGTAGGTTTGACAGACAATCCTCTAACATCCGAACCATAATCTCCAAATATTGGGATATTTTAAAAATGGATTCGGATCTTAGAGAAATAATCAGTCCTTCACCTTTGATAACATTCAGACGAGGACGAAGTGTGGGGGACTGTGTAGTCCAGAGTCATCTGTATCCAAACAACTCGGCAGCTCAGAACTGGTTGAACAAAATTAACAATGTCACAGGTTGCTATAAATGTGGCAACTGCCGGGCTTGTCAATACATTACAAAAACCACTACAGTACCATTACAACATCAACCCTTACCAATAAGACACTTCATTAACTGTACCTCCAAAGCAGTCATTTATGTTGCATATTGCACCTGCCCCCTCCTCTATGTGGGTAAAACCATTAGAGAATTGAAACGTAGAGTACTTGAACATATAGGTGATATCAGAAACATCAGGGATACACCGTTAGCGACTCATGTTAATCAAACACATAGGGGAAATCTTTCTGCCATACGGTTTGCAGGGATTGATAAAATCACTCTATCACAACGAGGGGGTAACTTGGATAGATCACTATTACAAAATGAATGCAAATGGATCTATAGATTAAACTCAGTTTCACCATACGGTTTAAACGAACAGTTAAACTTTGGGTGCTTCCTATAGGCGCATATTAGACAGTAGAGGGGAGTTGACATATGGGTGACGACTGTAGGTAGTAAGGGAGGGTCGTAGTCGACCTAGCCAGGAGTCAGGAGTCACCCTAGATAGGGTCTATAGGGACCAGTAGGAGGTTCCAGAGCGGGACCGTTCTTCTAAGAACGCCCACCCCGCCTAGGTTTAGGCTCATCATACTAGGGTCTAATAGGGAAAGACTAGACCCCCGATAGAGCCACTGTTTACTTCCCTCCCATATCCCATAGTGAAACATTTCCCTGTCTCTCCCCTCTCTATACACTTATACTAATTGCGCCTATAGACACCCCTTTAGTCTCAATGCTTTAATACCAACATACTCAATGCTGGGTCCTTGTCCATTTTTGGTGTTGCCCGGAATCAGTACTCCTGCGAATGTGGTTAAACCATCCCCCCCATAAATTCAATTCTCCAAGCGATCCCCTTGATCTTGTCACATTATTATAATTTTTAAAAATGCATCTCCTTTAATTTATGGTATTCGTCTGATTACCTGTCTTAAACCCTTCTATTCTATACACCACGGTATTGGGGCAGAGTTACCAACTTCGCGCACAGCCGGGCCGTATACGGCAATACGCCCGCTCTGTTTGCGAGCGTCACAGAGCGGACGGGGACTGTGCGCTATGTAACGTCCGCCGGAAACCGGTAGCGAGGACAGACGCCGGCACCTCGCTACACCAAGCGAGTAGAGCTGGACTGAGTTCCGACTCCCTGCGCAACTGCAGGTAATGCCGTGCCCGTACTTTGAAACAGCTAACCGTGAGTACTACTGTAGGGACTGAATTGTTCCCTGTTCTTTCTTCCAGGACGGGCATTGATTGCAATTCCTTTTGCCTGTTTTTTCTTAGGTGGTAGAAGCAGCTACGGACTACTGGCCCCCAAAAACAATTCTTTTTAGGACACAGGAGTGGAGCACTTTCTTTTCCTTACAGGATCAATTGAGCCCGCTGTACTAGTCCAATTATGCTATATATTTTGCTATGAGGGGAAGTTATGCTGCATACACCACAAGCTTGATTATATGTTTTGGTCAACTGATGAAACCACCGCTTACCAGGTGGTAGAAACGCGTCGGCGGTTCTGTATACTAATCCATTTGTGCATTTGGGGCTGGCAGGGCCCAGCAGAGCCTCAACATGCTTGTTTACTAATGGTGACGACCAATTTATTGTCCAATTTTTAATTGGTGTTGGAATACACAGGCACTTTCTTATTATTGGTGGATTTTAAATAAGAAATATAGTAAAAGTTATGTATTAAGCACACCTGTTTGGAACACTTATTAGTTGGTTCTAATTATTATTTGAGTATGGAGGTACCCCATAAGTTGACCTGAAGTGCACTACGGGCGAACTACAATGCTCAGAAGAGAAGGAGTCATATTTGGCTTTTTGAGAGCAAATTTTGCTCGGGGGGCATGTCACATTTAGGAAGCCCCTATGGTGCCAGAAAGGCAAAAAAAACACATGGCATGCCATTTTGGAAACTAGACCCCTTGAGGAACGTAACAAGGAATAAAATGAGCCTTAATACCCCACAGGGATTTCGCGACTTTTGCATATTTTAAAAAAATATGTTCTTTTTTCACTAAAATGTGTTTCCCCCCCAAATTTCACATGTTTGTAAGGGTTAATAGCAGGAAATACCCCCCAAAATTTGTAACGCCATCTCTTCTGAGTATGGAGGTACCCCATAAGTGGACGTCAAGTGCACTACAGGCGTACTAAAATGCTCAGAAGAGAAGGAGACGCATTTGCAAACTTTACTGAAATGGGGGGGACATGTCGCATTTAGGAAGCCCCTATGGTGCCAGGACAGCAAAAAAAAAAAAACATGGCATACCATTTTGGAAACTAGACCCCTTGAGGAACGTAACAAGGAATAAAGTAAGCCTTAATACCCCACAGGGGTTTCGCGACTTTTGCATATTTAAAAAAAATATGTTCTTTTTTCACTAAAATGTGTTTCCCCCCAAATTTCACATTTTTGTAAGGGTTAATAGCAGGAAATACCCCCCCAAAATTTGTATCCCCATCTTTTCTGAGTATGGAGGTACCCCATAAGTTGACCTGAAGTGCACTACGGGTGAACTACAATGCCCAGAAGAGGAGTCATATTTGGCTTTTTGAGAGCAAATTTTGCTCGGGGGGCATATCGCATTTAGGAAGCCCCTATGGTGCCAGAACAGCAAAAAAAAAAAATAAACACATGGCATAGCATTTTGGAAACTAGACCCCTTGAGGAACATAACAAGGAATAAAGTGAGCCTTAATACCCCACAGGGGTTTCACGACTTTTGCATATGTAAAAAAAAATGTTTTTTTTCCACTAAAATGTGTGTTTCCCCCCAAATTTCACATTTGTGCAAAGGTTAATAGCAGAAAATACCCCCAAAAATTTGTAACCCCATCTCTTCTGAGTATGGAGGTACCCCATAAGTTGACCTTAAGTGCACTACGGGCGAATTACAATGCTCAGAAGAGAAGGAGTCATAGTTGGCTTTTTGAAAGCAAATTTTGCTCGGGGGGCATGTTGCATTTAGGAAGCCCCTATGGTGCCAGAACAGCAAAAAAAAAACACATGGCATGCCATGTTGGAAACTAGACCCCTTGAGGAACGTAACAAGGAATAAAGTGAGCCTTAATACCTCACAGGGGTTTCACGACTTTTGCATATGTAAAAAAAAAATTTTTTATTTCACTAAAATGTGTTTCCCCCAAATTTCACATTTTTGCAAGGGTTAATAGCAGAAAATACCCCCCCAAAATTTGTAACCACATCTCTTCTGAGTATGGAGGTACCCCATAACTTGACCTGAAATGCACTACAGGCGAACTACAATGCTCAGAAGAGGAGTCATATTTGGCTTTTTGAGAGCAAATTTTGCTCGGGGGGCATGTCGCATTTAGGAAGCCCCTATGTTGCCAGAACAGAAAAAAAACCACATGGCATACCATTTTGGAAACTAGACCCCTTGAGGAACGTAACAAGGAATAAAGTGAGCCTTAATACCCCACAGGGGTTTCACGACTTTTGCATATGTAAAAAAAAATGTTTTTATTTCACTAAAATGTGTTTCCCCCAAATTTCACATTTTTGCAAGGGTTAATAGCAGAAAAGACCCTCCAAAATGTGTAACCCCATCTCTTCTGAGTATTGAGGTACCCCATAAGTGGACGTCAAGTGCACTACGGGCGTACTAAAAATGCTCAGAAGAGGAGTCGCATTTGCAAACTCTGCTGAAATGGGGGGGACATGTCGCATTTAGGAAGCCCCTATGGTGCCAGGACAGCAAAAAAAAAACAAATACAACATGGCATACCATTTTGGAAACTAGACCCCTTGAGGAACGTAACAAGGGGTAAAGTAAGCCTTAATACCCCACAGGGGTTTCACGACTTTTGCATATGTAAAAAAATAAATACAAATTTCACTAAAATGTAGGTTTTCCCCCAAATTTTACATTTTTACAAGGGTTAAAAGCAGAAAAGACCCCCCAAAATTTGTAAATACATTTCTTTGGAATAAGGACATACCTTAATTTTTGATGATTTTCGCTCCGTGAGTGCACACCAGGTCTTGGAGTGGGAGGTCAGTCAGGGGCCTTGAGCTTCTTATAGCAGCCAGGATGTGGGACCCCCCCTCAAGGAGCGTTAATGGGGGGAGCACTGAGCCCTAAAATAGGGGAACACTATGGGGGACAACAGGCCGTAACTGGGGTAGACAGGTGGGGTACAGAGGCCCGTAATATGGGGTACAGTGGGCCAGAAAATGTATAAATTATAATAAAATTTTCCCAGAATGATGACCCAGAGCATAGCCAAAACAACAAAAAAAATATGCCCACCCCAAACCCTATGCTCTGAATCATCATTCTGGGAATGTGATGTGTGTGGCCGTCCCTAACCTGTTGCCTCAAATGTGCACCCGCTCAGGTAGAGAGAGCGCTGCGCATTTGAGGCAACATAAAAAAGTCCCAGATGATAGTGACTCAGTGACCTATGACCCATTTTTGACAAAACAACCCCAGAGGTCTTATCAGGTTTTTTTTTTCCAGTTTTTTGGGGGCAATTTAGTGGTTTTAGGAGGTTAACAATTTGGAATGTACTCTGGACTTGGTACATTGGTCAAATTATGGAAAATTAAACTGAAAAGGGAAAATTTAGGGCTCCATGGAAGTGTGATACTCCCTGAAGCAGCATATGCAGAGGCCCGGATTATCTGGGCAAGTGTCGCACTGATACGTGGTGTCCTTCCGTATCCCCCTCCTGCTACACACTCTGCATCTTTTCTGGGTTTGTCCCTTCTTTCCACTGTGGGGGATCACACCTGAAAAGTGTTGGCCTGGGACGATCCTGGCACCTATAGCTCCAGACCCTTGGGAAGTCCGGCCTGCTCTTTCCCGGTCGCCAAAGATCAGGAACCTTAGGACTTCTTCTTGGTACTGGAGGAATGTCCCTGTGTTGCCAGTGTACTGGGATAGTACAAAAGCGTTGTAAATGGCAACCTGTACCATGTAGACCGCAACTTTTTTGTACCATGCCCGTGTTTTCCGCATGGCGTTATATGGCTTAAGGACTTGATCTGAGAGATCAACTCCCCCATATACCGATTGTAGTCCAGAATATAATCGGGCTTGAGGACCGGTCCCACGGTACCTCGCACAGGGACGGGGGTGCTGCCGTTCCCATGAATAGTGGTGAGTATAAGGACATCCTTATACCTGACCAACAACAGGTTATCATGGGTAAGGGCACGGTACTCACCCTTAGGGATAGGCGTCTGGACCAAATTTAGAGGGAGGCCTCTCTGGTTCTTCCGCACGGTCCCACAAGCGGACATGGATCTGGCGGAAAGGGATTTGAACAGAGGGATGCTGGTATAAAAGTTATCCACGTATACGTGGAAACCCTTATCCAGCAATGGGTGCATAAGGTCCCTAACGATTTTCCCGCTAACACCCAGAGTGGGGGGACATTCTGGGGGTTCAATACGGGAATCTCGTCCCTCATATACTCTAAACTTGCAAGTGTACCCGGAAGTACTTTTGCAAAGTTTATAGAGCTTCACGCATACCGCGCCCGCTTCGAGGGAATATACTGGCGGAAGATGAGTCTCCCCTTAAAACTGACGAGAGACTCATCTACCGAGAGGTCCCTGAGCGGTACGTAGGCCTCCAAAAATTTGGCCCAAAAGTGATCGATGACCGGCCTCACTTTGTAAAGCCGGTCATGGGCGGGATCACCTCGGGGCGGACATGCCGCATTATCTGCATAATGCAGGCATTTCCGAATGGCCTCGAACCGCCTCCGTGTCATCGCCATACTGTAAAGCGGGGTCTGATAGAGGACGTCCCCGCTCTAGTAAGGACGAGCACTTGTTTTTTTGTCCAGGCCCATATGCAGCGTGAGGCCCCAAAATGTCCTCATTTCCGCTGTATCAATGGCGCGCAATTCATTGTGCCTGGCCAAAAGCGAATCGGGGTGGTGGGCAATGAACTGCTGGGCATACAAGTTCGTTTGCTCCACCATGTGATTGACTAGGCTGTCACTGAAAAAAACTTTAAAAAGTCCAGATCAGTGAAGCCAGCCGTGTCAATCTGGATTCCTGAGTCGCCAACAAACTCAGGAATCCGTGGCTGATAACCCTCTGGGGGGCTCCAGACAGGGTCATCGGAAGGGGGCTCCGGTGCACTTGTCTGGGGGGCCGGACTCCTATTACGAGCGGCATTGCCACTCGTACTAGTGTCGGCCACTGGGTCACTCTCATGGGGGGTGCGTGGCCTCGCTATCTCTGACGCAGTACAGGGGACTCATCATCACTACTAGATGATGAGGAGGGCGAGGAAGAACACAAGAATGTAGGATCTTCCTCGTCCTCACTGGCAGATTCGGAGTCGGAGGCTAAAAAAGTGTAAGCCTCCGCTGCCGAAAATGCCCGGCGGGCCATCGCCTTTTTTCTACGGTGGCAGGGGGAGGGCAGTGGCAGGGGGGAGGGGGTGTGTGCGGGGGGGGGGGGGGGGCGGGGAAGTATGTAGTGTGTGGTGCTTGGTGCTTTTAAAACGTGTACTTCAGTAATAGAAAAAGCTGCGGCCTAAAAAAAAAAGGGGTGGCGCACGCTGCTCCCTGAACCCCTAATAGGACCCGGGGTAAGGGATCAGACCCTAATAGGACCCTGGGGGACCAATTAGGGGGTCAGGGGGGGGTTTATTAAAAGAAAAAAAAAAAGAAAAAAGCTGTGTCCAAAAAACAAACAAACGGATGGTGCACGCATTTCCCTGAACCCCTAATAGGACCTGGGGTCAGGGATCAGACCCTAATAGGACCCTTGGGGACCTATTAGGGGGTCGGGGGACACTTTTTTTTTTTTTTTTTACTTTTTTTACTTTATTAACCCCTACCTGTCCCTGCAATCCGCTGTCCCTATTCTAAAGCTGGTGAGGGGGCTCCGGAGCTCCGAGAGGGGATCCACTGTCTTCTCCTCATTGCTGCACCCGCTGACTGAACAGAGAGCGGGTGCAGCAGCGAGAAGGGACCGTTAACCCCTCCTCTGCCGCACTGCTATTGGCTGGATGATCTCCAGCCAATAGCAGCGTTGCTGGGGAGGTGACAGAATTGTCACCTCTCCCAGCAACGGCAGGTGATTGTCGGTGTATCGTACACCGCCGATCACCATCTAGTTCCGGGTCATCGGGTCACCACTGACCCGAATGACCGGAATCACCGCAGATCGCCCGCGCGATTGCCGACATGTGGGGGTCCCGGGACCCCCCTCGGCGTTTGCCCAGGACGCCTGCTGAACGATTTCAGCAGGCATCCGGTTTCGCAACCCGCCCGGCGGGATGCGAAATTCCCACGGACGTATGAGTACGTGCCTGGTCATTAAGACCCAGGGCGCAGGGACGTACTCATACGTGCCTGGTCCTTAAGAGGTTAAATGAAAACATATGTTTTGTACCGCACTATCCATGGGTACCTGTGGATAGTGCGGGAGACGCTGAACATTTTGAGTCCTACCTTGCCCGGATCCGCTGCGCCGTTCGCCCGTTATAGCTGGTTTTCGGTATATTCAAATTAGCTGCTAACTGGCATGGGCGGGGTTACTGGCTTCAACTGGCACTGTGACGTAACCCCCGCCCGGCCCGCAGCACCGCTGGCTAATTAATATTCATACGTTGTCTTACACTCTCTGTCTCATCTCGGCCGAGTCCTGGACGATACTGCGCAGGCGCGGGATTTCCTACTATACCCGGAAGCGGTCTTCAGAATTGGTTCATTTGTACGGAGCAGCGCTGGAGTAAGGGTGCATGCACAGTATCGTCCAGGACTCAGCCGAGATGAGACAGAGAGTGTAAGACAACGTATGAATATTCATTAGCCAGCGGTGCTGCGGGCCGGGCGGCGGTTACGTCACAGTGCCAGTTGAAGGCAGTATCCCCGCCCATGCCAGTTAGCAGCTAATTTGAATATACCGAAAACCAGCTATAACGGGTGAACGGCGCAGCGGATCCGGGCAAGGTAGGACTCAAAATGTTCAGCGTCTCCCGCACTATCCACAGATACTCGTGGATAGTGCGGGACAAAACATATGACAGTTTTCCTTTAAGGATCAAGGAAGACTTGTTTTGTGAGTAAAATATGGATTTACTACATTTGCACTGGTATCATTTGAGCACATCTTTCTAAAATACTGTTCCTTTCTATGACCCACAAACAAAATATTATTACTATTTCTGATTTTAATACATTGGGGGTACATTTTTTTTTTTATATATCTGATATATATTTTATAGGAAATAATTAAAGGTTATATTTTGGAAGGGAGTTTGAAATAAATGTAGTTATTTGGTTTTTGACTTACCATATTTACTTATGTATTTTTTGAAGTAATAGACAGTGCTGTCTCTGCAAGAAGAAAGTAAGGCTTAGCCAGGGTCTGACTTTAGGAATAACGGCTTTACTTGCGCACATGGACAAGTAGAGCTGGGCGGTATGACCAAATATGTGTATCACAGTATTTTTGTAACTTATGGCGATTTCACGGTTTATAACGGTATTTCCCTCCCTCCCCCCCCCAAATTAATTATAAGCCCAGCGCTGTCCCCATCGGGGTAAATGCTCACATATCACCCGCAAGTGCTGGCCTCCTTGTCATCCTGTTTGTTGCGGGCCGCCGGCGCTGACACTCTATACCAGTGGTCTTCAACCTGCGGACCTCCAGATGTTGCAAACCTACAACTCCCAGCATGCCCGGACAGCCTGGCATGCTGAGAGTTGTAGTTCAGGCAACATCTGGAGGTCCGCAGGTTGAAGATCACTGCTCTATACTGTACGCTATGCCCGGGCTGCAAAAGCGCTGCGCTGTTCCCATTGGGGTAAATACTCAGATTTCACCCGCAAACGCTGCCCTCCTTGTCCTCCTGTTTGTTGCGGGCCACCAGCGCTGACACTTTACTTAACGCTATGCCCGGGCTGCAAAATGTAAACATCATAAACTTTAACGCATGTTCGAACGTTGGCCTTACGCTGGGGACGGGAACGTCGGACAGCCGTCAGCCTATCACAAGGCCGCAGCGATGTTCCGCCTTGGCCGGTGATAGGCTGAGCCCACTCTCATGTAAGAAGCCGGCTCCTTACATGACAGTGCACTCAACCTATCACCGGCATAGCTGCGGCCGGTGATAGGCTGACGGCTGTCCGACGTTCCCGCTCCCTTGGAAGCTGGTCCCTGGACCGACAGGGAAGGTGAATTTAAGTTTATTTTGTATACCTTTTGCAGCCCGGGCATAGCGTACAGTATAGAGCAGTGGTCTTCAACCTGCGGACCTCCAGATGTTGCCTGAACTACAACTCTCAGCATTTGGCCTTTGGCTGTCCGGGCATGCTGGGAGTTGTAGGTTTGCAACATCTGGAGGTCCGCAGGTTGAAGACCACTGGTATAGAGTGTCAGCGCCGGCGGCCCGCAACAAACAGGATGACAAGGAGGGCAGCGCTTTCGGGTGATATGTAGTATTTACCCCGATGGGGACAGCGCTGGGCTGATAATTAATTTGGAGGGGGGGGGGGGGGGGGAGAAGCAGAACAGTGCTCTTGGGTCACATATGATTAGTTCAGGGGGACAGCGCTGGGTTGATAATTCATTCTTTCCCGAGGGGGAGGGGCCAAACCGGTATTGCGGTATGGGGAAAAATTAATATCGTGCAGGACAAAAATATGGGTATTTGGTCTGAACCGGTATACCACCCAGCCCTATGGACTAGGCATCACAAAGCCCGGCTACAAGTACCAGTAGTCCATCAATGTTCACTGTCCAATGGCTGCAGCTGTTACTAGTCCCTGCTTTGCAAAATAGTGTGGCGGAGAGGTTTGGCCAATCCATGCACAGTACATGTCACAATAGATGCTTGGAGTAGAAGCTAGGGCCAGCAATACATGAATTTTAAAAAAGTGATTTCTCTAGTGTTTACATAGCTGTTTCATCTCCCAAAAAGGGAGAATGTTGTCTAAGTTTATTTTTCTTTTTATTAGTTTAGAAAAGCGATGTCTCTAGTGTGTACAGACCTATTGCAACTCCCCAAATGGTACTATTTTTATTATTATTTCAAATTTTCAAAACTTAACAAAAACACTTTTACTGTGTAAAGGTTCCTGTTGCAACCCTGGCTGGTATCTGCCAACAACCAGGGATACTTTATCCACCCACCAGTAAAGCATCAGCGAGAGTTTTCGGCGCAGCAGGCGTTGTCGTTACCCCTAAGCTAACAAGATTGTCTGACAGCAATGTAGAAAAAGTCATGTTTGTTAAAATGAATCAGGCTTGGAGCAGTGAGGAATTTAACCCCTTAAGGAATAATCATTAACCCCCTCCATCTTTATCCCCCTGTGCCATTATTCCCTCCTCCCTCTGATCCCCTTTTGCCATTATCCTCCCCCCCTCCCATCTGAATGCCCTTGTGCCATTATTTCTCCCCCCTACCCCCCCACCCCCTCAGGCTAATATATACATACATAAAATACATACAATAACATCCCTCCCTCCCATACACTTAGTTTTCACTTTTTATTTCAAACATTACCCAGACTAGGGTTCCAGTAAACAGCACGCGCCGTTCCCGGAGTCCCATTCAGCGGGCTGCACTGTTGGGTGACATCCTCCTGTGCCATTCGGCATCTCCACGCAACGTCGGGGCATGTCACACATCTGCCTGGCAACCACGGAGCTCCCGTAAAGTAGCTGCAGCGGCGGTATTTTACAGAGAGCTGCCACGGCCATTCCCCGCTATGCGCTGACAAATACTGGCCCCTGTGTTATAGACCCTTTTTTTTTCATTTTTACAAGGTGTAAAAGGAGAAAAAGCCCCCCATAATTTGTAACCCAATTGTCTCTTGAATATGGAAATTCCTCTTACAGTATGTGGATATAAAGTGCTCTGCAGGTCCGCAACATGGCTCAGGAGGGAAGGAGCAGAATTTTGCTGTAATGTTTTTTTTTTTACAAAGGGTAATAGGAGAAAATTCCCCCCAAAATTTGGAGCCCAATTTCTCCCGAGTAAGGAAATACCCTATATGTGGATGTAAAGTGCTCTGTGGGCGCACTACAGGTCTCAGAAGAGAAGGTGCACTATTAGGCTGTTGGAGAGAGGAATTGGCTGGAAATAAAGTCGGGGCCGTATGCGTTTACAAAGTCCCCATGGTGCTAGAACAGCAGAAACATCACCAGATGTGACCCCATTTTGGAAACTACACCCATCAAGGAATGTAAAAAGGGGTACAGTGAGTACTTACACCTCACTGTTTTTTTTTTGAACAGTCATAAAAATGAAAATGTTTATTTTTAACACTGAATTGCTGGTGTTACCCCAAATTTTCCATTTTCCCAAGTGGTAATAATAATAAAAAATAACTCTAAATTTCTAGTCCAATTTCTCCCGAGTAAGGAAAAACCCCATATGTGGACGTAAAGTGCTCTGCAGGCGCAGAACAGGGCTCAGGAGTGAGACAGCACCGTGCACATTTGAGACCTAAAGTGGTGATTTGCACTGCAATAGCAGAGGTTCTGACATACAATCTAAAAAAAAAAAAAAACAGCAAGTGACCACAATTTTGAAACTACACCCCTCAAAAAACCTCACAGGTTTTTGAACAGTGGGCCGTAAAAAGGAACATTTTTATTATTTACACTAAAATGCAGGCGTTACCACAATTTTATCATTTTCACTAGGGGTAATGGGAGAAATTGGGTAAGAAATTTTGGAGGGCTTTTTTCCTGAAATACATCCACATATGGGGTAATGTGCTGGGTGGACGCACAACAAGGCTCAGGAGTCATAGAGGTCTGTTTGCATTTCGATGCCTACGACATACCAGTAGTTGACGGTTACTTACATTCTGAGGGGAAAAAAAAAAAACACCCACATGTGACACCATTACAGAAAGTACCCCCCCCCCCCCCGAGGAATGGGTATAGGGGTAAAGAGGATATTTTGAACACACGGGAGTTACATAAATGTATTTTCCAGTAATGGATGAAGTGCAGTATGTGAAAAATTAAAATTGAAATTTTCATACTAATATGCCAATTAGGTACCCAGAATGATGACCCAGGACATAGCCAAAATTATAACTTGTGCCCGCCAAAAACCCTATGTTCTGCTTCATCATTCTGGGAACATCCAACATGTGACCCAAAATTGCTGGCAGGAAATATAACGGGGTTCATGAGAGAGAACTAGATTCGCATTTGAGGCTTTCTAGTAGCTGACGGTTACATACATTCAGAGGAAAATAAAAAAGGAACACCCATATGTGACCCCATTACAGAAAGTAAAACCCCTAAGGAAGGTGTATAGGGGAAAAGTGGACATTTGGAACGGACGGGTGTTCCCTAAATTTAGTTTCCAGGAATGGATGAAGTGTAGTTTGTAATAAATTTCTTATGATATGCCTATTATGTTCCCAGAGCATAGTCAAAAGTTAAAAATATGCTAGCCCCAAACCCTATGCTTTGCTTCATCATTTTGTGAATGTTTTGTGTGTGACTGTCTCTAAACTGTTGCCTGCAAATGCACACACTGCTCATGTGGGGAGGGAACACTGCGCATTTGAGGCAACATGTAAACCCCAAATGCTATTGACTCGGTGACCCATGACCCATCTTTGGGGAAAAAATAACTTAAGAAGTGCTATCAGGGGTATTATATGAAGTTTTTTTTTGGGAGGGTTTAAAATTTAGAAGACAATATACCATGGACAGGTACATTGTAGGCAAATTAGGGGAAAATAAAATTGAGTAAGAGGAGGTGTGATACTACCTGAAGCAATCTTTAATGCAGAGGCCCGGATGATCAGGGCAAGTTTCGCATTGAGTGGTGGTGTCCTTACTTATCCCCCTCCTGCGACTACCTCTGCATTTTTTCTGGGACTGTCTCTTCCTTTCAGTGTGGTGGACCTCACCTGGAAAGTGGAAAGTCTTGGCCCGAGGCACCTACAGTTCCAGAGCAACTCTGGCTTGATCAGATCAGAGCCTTGAGGACTTCCTCTTGGAACTGAAGGGGTTAGGTACTCCGCCCCTAGTTATCTTATCTCCTATCCAAAGGTTAGGGGATGAGATGTCTGATCGTGGGAGTCCTGCCGCTGGGGACCCCAGCTATCTCTCCTGCAGCACTCATGAGCTGCACGGAGCTGCACGGAGCGAAGATTGTGACGTCATGGCTCCGCCCCCTCGTGATGTCACGCCTTGCCCTCTCAATTCAAGTCTATGAAACAGGGGTGCTGCAGGAGAGATCGTGGGGGTCCCCAGCTGCGGGACCCCCGCAATCAGAAATCTTATCCCCTATCCTTTAGATAGGGGATAAGATGTCTAGGGGTGAAGTACCAACAAAACTAAATACTTTATGCAACTTTGTTTTTGTGTTAAAGCATACATGTTTAAAAGCATACAAAGGTGACCATAGCAGTGTTATACAGGGCTTTAGAGATTTTAGTCGATTATTAATTTATCTTATATTAATTTGCTATTACTTATTTTTTTCCACAATAGCATTTATCCCTATTTTTTATGGTCACTTGTAAATACTTGTTTTCTCCACAAGAGGGGGCGTGATTCACATCTTATGTCCACCTGCATTACTCATTCTCTCCACAGGAGGGGGCTTATCTTTGCAGTAATCTATATCCCAAATACTAATAGTCAGAGTTCCTGAAATTTCGTCATGAGTTGCTTTATACTCATGTCATACTACTTACAATTTCACAACCAGGAATACCGGAATTATATTCAGGGATATGCGCTGTGCTTTTCACTTACAGTAAATTACCTGCAGCTGCCACTTACAACTAATTGATATCATGTTATGAGGCTAGGTTTCTACTCGTTTTTCTTTTCATCAGAAAAAATGCCAGAAAAAACTGCCACAACTTTTTCCTGCGTTTTTGCTGATGTGTGGAAACAACCAATTTTGTACCCTGTGGTAGCTTTTCACTGCCTCCAAGGTACTACTCCGTAGGTTGGATGCAGGGAGTGCCCGGCCCACGGAGTGCAAGGAGGTAAGTAGTGATGCATAATAGGGATCGTTCGATATCGATTTTTTTTAGGGCCGATACCGATAATCTGTGGACTTTAACCCCTTAAGGACCCAGCCAATTTTCACTGTAGGACCCGACCATTTTTTGCACATCTGACCACTGTCACATTAAGCATTAATAAATCTGGGATGCTTTTACCTTTCAATCTGATTCCAAGATTGCTTTTTTGTGACATATTCTACTTTATGTTAGTGGTAAAATTTTGTCGATACTTGCATCCTTTCTTGGTGAAAAATTCCAAAATTTTATGAAAAAATTGAAAATGTTGAATGTTTTTTTTTTTACTTTGAAGCTCTCTGCTTATAAGGAAAATTAATATTCTACATAAATTATATATTGATTCACATATACAATATGTCTACTTTATGTTTCTATAATAAAGTTGACATGTTTTTACTTTTGGAAGACACCAGAGGGCTTCAAAGTTCAGCAGCAATTTTCCAATTTTTCACAACATTTTCAAAATCTAAATTTTTCAGGGAACAGTTCAGTTTTGAAGTGGATTTGAAGGGCCTTCATATTAAAAAATACCCCATAAATGACCCCATTATAAAAACTGCACCCCTCAAAGTATTCAAAATGACATTCAAAAGGTTTGTTAACCCTTTAGGTGTTTCACAGGAGTAGCAGCAAATTGAAGGAGAAAATTCAAAATCTTTATTTTTTACACTCGCATGTTCTTGTAGACCCAGTTATTGAATTTTTACAAGGGGTAAAAGGAGAGAAATCTTCCTAAAATTTGTAATCCAATTTCTCTCGAGTAAGGAAATATCTCATATGTGTATGTCAAGTGTTCGGTGGGTGCACTAGAGGGCTCAGAAGGGAAGGCGCGACAGTGGGATTTTGGAGAGTGAGTTTTTCTGAAATGGTTTTTGGGGGGCATGTCACATTTAGGAAGCCCCTATGGTGCCATAACAGCAAAAAAAAAAAAAACACATGTCATACTATTTTGGAAACTACACCCCTCAAGGCACGTAACAAGGGGTCCAGTGAGCCTTAACACCCCACAGGTGTTTGATGACTTTTCGTTAAAGTTGGATGTGTAAATTATTTTTTTTTCCACTAAAATGCTGGTTTTCCCTCAAATTTAATTTTTTTTACAAGGGATAATAGGACAAAATGCCCCCCAATTTGTAACCCCATCTCTTCTGAGTATGGAAATACCCCATGTGTGGACGTCAAGTGCTCTGCTCACGCACTACAATGCTCAGAAGAGGAGGCGTCACATTTGGCTTTTGAAAAGCAAATTTAGCTGAAATGGATTTTGGAGGGCATGTCGCATTTAGGATGCCAGAACAGCAAAAAAAAAAAAAAAACACATGGCATACTATTTTGGAAACTACACCCCTCAAGGAATGCAACAAGGGGTACAGTGAGCCTTAACATCCCACAGGTGTTTGACAACTTTTTGTTAAAGTCGGATGTGTAAATGAAAAAAAAATGTTTTTCCACTAAAATGCTGTTTTTCCCCAAATTTTACATTTTTACAAGGGGTAATAGGAAAAAATGACCCCCAAAATTTGTAACCCCATTTCTTCTGAGTATGGAAATACCCAATGTGTGGACGTCAAGTGCTCTGCTGGCGCACTACACTGCTCAGAAGATGAGCGCCATTGAGCGCCATTTTGGAAACTACACCCCTCATGTAAAGTAATAAGGGGTACAGTGAGCATTTACGCCCCACAGGTGTCTGACAGATATTTGGAACAGTGGGCTGTGCAAATGAAAAATTAAATTTTTCATTTTCACAGACCACTGTTCCAAAAAAATCTGTCAGACACCTGTGGGGCGTAAATGCTCACTGTACCCCTTATTACTTTACATGAGGGGTGTAGTTTCCAAAATGGGGGTCAAATGTGTGTGGGGGGGGGGGGGGTCCATTGTTCTGGCACTATGGGGGCTTTGTAAACACACGTGGCCTTCAATTTCGGACACATTCTCTCTCCAGAAGCCCAATGGCGCTCCTTCTCTTCTGAGTATTGTAGTGCGCCAGCAGCACTTTACATCCACATATGGGTTATGTTCTTACTCAGAAGAAATGGGGTTACAAATTTTGGGGGGCTTTTTTCCTATTTTCCCTTGTGAAAATGAAAAATTTAGGGTAACACCAGCATTTTAGTGAAAAAAGTTTTTTTTGTTATTTTTCCATCCAACTTTGAAGAATTTTCATTAAACACCTGTGAGGTGTTAAGGCTCCCTATACCCCTTGTCACATGCCGTGAGGGGTGTAGTTTCCAAAATGGGGTCACATTTCTTTTTTTGCGTTTATGTCAGAACCGCTGTAAAATCAGTCACCGCTGTGCAAATCACCAATTTAGGCCTCAAATGTACATAGCGCGCACTCACTCCTGAGGCTTGTTGTGCGGCCGCAGAGCCTTTTCACCCACATATGGGGTATTTCTGTACTCAGGAGAAATTGCGTTACAAATTTTGGGGGTCTTTTTTCCCTTTTAACACCTGTGAAAATAAAAAGTATGGGGCAACACCAGCATGTAAGTGTAAAAAAATTTTTTTTTACACTAACAGGCTGGTGTAGCACCCAAATTTTCCTTTTCATAAGGGGTAAAAGGAGAAAAAGCCCCCCAAAATTTGTAGTGCAATTTCCCCCGAGTACGGAAATACCCTATATGTGGCCCTAAACTGTTTCCTTGAAATACGACAGGGCTCCGAAGTGAGAGAGCGCCATGCGCATTTGAGGACTAAATTAGGGATCGCATAGGGGTGGACATAGGGGTATTCTATGCCAGAGATTCCTAAACAGGGTGCCTCCAGCTGTTGCTAAACTCCCAGCATGCCTGGACAGTCAGTGGCTGTTCGGAAATGCTGGGAGTTGTTGTTTTACAACAGCTGGAGGCTGCGTTTTGGAAACACTGCCGTATGATATGTTTTTCATTTTTATTGGGGGGGGGGGGGGAAAGTGTAAGGGGGTGTATATGTACCCTTTATTTTGTGTTAGTGTAGTGTTTTTAGGGTACATTCACACTGGCGGGTGTTTACGGTGAGTTTCCCGCTAGGAGTTTGCGCTGCGGCGAAAAATTTGCCGCAGCTCATACTTGAAGCAGGAAACTCACTGTAAACCCCTGCCTGTGTGAATGTACCCTGTACATTCACATGGGAGCCAAACCTCCAGCTGTTTCAAAACTACAACTCCCAGCATGTACTGACAGACCGTGCATGCTGGGAGTTGTACTTTTTCAACAGCTGGAGGCACACTGGTTGGAAAACCTTCAGTTAGGTTCTGTTACCTAACTCAGTATTTTCCGACCAGTGTGCCTCCAGCTGTTGCAAAACTACAACTCCCAGCATGTCCTGATCACCGAAGGGCATGCTGGGAGATGTAGCTATGCAACAGCTAGAGGTATGCAACTACAACTCCCAGCATGCCGAGACAGCTGTTTGCTGTTTGGGCATGCTGGGATTTGCAGTTTTTCAACATCTGGAGGGCAACAGTTTAGAGACCACTGCACAGTGATCTCCAAACTGTAGCCCTCCAGATGTTGCAAAACTACAAATCCCAGCATGCCCAGACAGCAAACTGCTGCGCAGTGATCTCCAAACTGTAGCCCTCCAGCTGTTGCAAAACTGCAAATCCCAGCATGCCCAAACCGCTGTCTGACAATGCGGGGAGTTGTAGTTAGTTTTACAACATCTGGAGGGCTACAGTTTAGAGACCACTGTATAGTGGTCTCAAACTGTAGCCCTCCAGATGTTGCTAGGCAACCCACCAGCTTCCGTAGGATCCAGGGAGCCGCATCACCGTCCTCTTCTGCCGGCGCCGATGGGTAAGTGGACTTCGGCGCCGATCCTCGTCGGTTTCCCTGTTCTGCCCAGCCTACAGTGGGTGGGCAGAACGGGGAAACCGAAAGTTAAACCCCCCCCACCGCCCCCGATCTGCTATTGGTCGTCGCTTCTAGACGACCAATAGCAGGGATAGGAGGGGTGGCACCCCTGCCACCTCTCTCCTATCCCTTCAGGGGGATTGTGGGTGTCTTGGACAACCCCGATCCCCCTTATTTTTCGGGTCACTGGAGACCCGTATGACCCGGAATCGCAGCAAATCGCCGGTGTCTCAGGACCCCCCCCCGGGCATTTGCACGGGGTGCCTGCTAATAGATATCAGCAGTCACACTGGTCCGTTCCCCGCCCGGCAAGCGGCAGGGACCGTATTTCCCACGGGCGTACAGGTACGCACTTGGTCCTTAAGTGGTTAATACTTTAATACCTGCAATGGAAAGTTATAATGGCCCTTTTTTTCATTGCGCACGTACACATTTTGCTCACAAATGTATTTGAAGATTTACACGAACACCCACACAGGTTTCTGACGTTTCCTTAATGATTCACAAGCACCACATATATAAGCTGGTGCCTGACTCCTCCTGAGTAGCGTGATCAAGCAGTTTCACTGCAAAATGATTTGTTGCACTCAGGGCTGGTTCACATCACGTTTTCTCCCATACGGGAGCGCATACGGCAGGGGGGGGGGGGCTAAAACCTCGCGCTCCCGTATGCTCCCGTACGCGCTCCGTATGTAATTCATTTCAATGAGCTGGCCGGAGTGAAACGTTCGGTCCGGTCGGCTAATTTATGCGCCGTATGCGCTTTTCCCCTGCACCTAACACCGTGGTCAACCACAGTTTTAGGTCCGGTTGTAAAACCGCATACGGCGCAAAAATGAGCCGACCGGACCGAACGTTTCACTCCGGCCAGCTCATTGAAATGAGCACTGCGTAGAAACAGAAGCCCACAAAAATTACAAAATGGCTTTTTTTCTTCGATTTTGTCGCCTTTTTGGGGGCATTTTTGAAGAAAAAAAAGTTGCGTGGGGAGGATAAAAAGCCAAGAAAAATGCAATGTGGGGTAACACTGGCGTTCCCCCCATCTCTTTAACAAAAATCCTTGAGTGTGGAAGAACGGATAGCATCACTTGAAATGAGAAAAATGCAAGGGAAAAACACCAGGACTAAAACCTACTATTTTTGGAAAAAAATGCCACAAAAACTGCATCTTGGGAGTAAGGGTCCATTCACACTACGGAATTTCTGAGCGTAGGAATTCTACTTGAATATTCCGATGCAGAAGACTCCCATTGTTTTCAATGGGATGCTGTTTCACTGTGCACACTGCGGAATTTCTTCAAATTTTGTCCAAAAGAATGAACATGTTTAAGCTCAGAATCTGGAAACTGAAAGCAGCCGGTGCAGTGCCGAATATTGTGATTTGCCATAGATTGTGATGGAGTGACTCAGCAGTTTTCCCTGCTCGAGCGCTCCGCCTCCATTACAATCTATAGGCTGACACTCGCACACCATCCCCCAACCATTGGTTACTGCGGGGGCTGGGGGTGCGAGTGTCACGTGACATATTTAATCATCACGCATCGCAGCTCACGGCAGTCTCACTTGGGCTATCACAGGGAGAGGATCTCTCCCTGTGATAGCCCGAAGCTGCAAGGAGCTCTAATGGCCTTTGTGGCCCGATTCCGAGAGCGGTATCGGGACACAGAAGCTAATACTTTTACTGTTTTATTGTCACCCGCCAGCGCGCTCGTTCGCCACCGCTATCGGGATCCCTATGCCCGATAGCGCTGACAACCGCTTGCCTACCCGCCCGCTGCTCTGCTCCCCGTCCCCTGTTAACTCTCAGGGAACAGAACGTAGAGCAGCGGGCGCAGCTAAAGTAGTACTGCGCATGTGCAGCACTACGCAAATAGCGTAGGTAGGTAGCGTAGCCGTAGATTAGTGTAGGTTGTAATTTAGCATAGTTTAGTATCAAAAGTGAAAGGGGGTTAGGCACCACAACTCCCAGCATTGGAGTTGTAGTTTAGGACAACAACTCCCAGCATGCCCATACAGTTAAAGACTGCCAGGGCATGCTGGGAGTTGTAGTTTAGCTTAGATTAGACAGCAAAAGGACTACAACTCCCAGCATGCCCAGACAGCTAAAGGCTGCCCAAGGCATGCTGGGAGTTGTAGTTTAGGACTACAACTCCCAGCATGGGCAGACAGCTAAAGGCTGCCCAGGCATGCTGGGAGTTGTAGTTTAGGACTACAACTCCCAGCATGCCCAGATGGCTAAAGGCTGCCCAGGCATGCTGGGAGTTGTAGTTTAGCTTAGATTAGACAGCAAAGGGACCACAACTCCCAGCATGCCCAGACAGCTGAAGGCTGCCCGGGCATGCTGGGAGTTGTAGTGCAGTGATGGGACCACAAATCCCAGCATGCCCAGACAGCTAAAGGCTGCCCAGGCATGCTGGGAGTTGTAGTTTAGGACTACAACTCCCAGCATGCCCAGACAACTAAAGGCTGCATGGTGATGCTGGGAGTTGTAGTGCAGTGAAGGCACCACAACTCCCAGCATGCCCAGACAGCTGAAGGCTGCCCGGGCATGCTGGGAGTTGTAGTTTAGCTGATGGGACCACAACTCCCAGCATGCCCAGACAGCTGAAGGCTGCATGGTGATGCTGGGAGTTGTAGTGCAGTGAAGGCACCACAACTCCCAGCATGCCTAGACAGCTGAAGGCTGCCCGGGCATTCTGGGAGTTGTAGTTTAGCTGATGGGACCACAACTCCCAGCATGCCCAGACAGCTGAAGGCTACGTGGTGATGCTGGGAGTTGTGGTGCCTTCACTGCACTACAACTCCCAGCATCACCACG
The DNA here is from genome assembly GCF_029499605.1 of Hyla sarda. Taxonomy (NCBI): domain Eukaryota; kingdom Metazoa; phylum Chordata; class Amphibia; order Anura; family Hylidae; genus Hyla; species Hyla sarda. Next base: position 320,424,363 of record NC_079193.1, read on the forward strand.
CAGCCTTCAGCTGTCTGGGCATGCTGGGAGTTGTGGTGCCTTCACTGCACTACAACTCCCAGCATCACCACGCAGCCTTCAGCTGTCTGGGCATGCTGAGAGTTGTGGTCCCATCAGCTAAACTACAACTCCCAGCATACCTGGGCAGCCTTTAGCTGTCTGGGCATGCTGGGAGTTGTAGTCCTAAACTACAACTCCCAGCATGCCTTGGGCAGTCTTTAGCTGTCTGGGCATGCTGGGAGTTGTAGTCCCTTCACTGTCTAATCTAAGTTAAACTACAACTCCCAGCATGCCCGGGCAGCTTTTAGCTGTCTGGGCATACTGGAAGTTGTGGTCCCTTTGCTGTCTAATCTAAGCTAAACTACAACTCCCAGCATGCCTGGGCAGCCTTTAGCTGTCTGGGCATGCTGGGAGTTGTGGTCCCATCAGCTAAACTACAACTCCCAGCATGCCCGGGCAGCCTTCAGCTGTCTGGGCATGCTGGGAGTTGTAGTCCCTACACTGTCTAATCTAAGTTAAACTACAACTCCCAGCATGCCCGGGCAGCCTTTAGCTGTCTGGGCATGCTGGGAGTTGTAGTCCTAAACTACAACTCCCAGCATGCCTGGGCAGCTTTTAGCTGTCTGGGCATACTGGAAGTTGTGGTCCCTTTGCTGTCTAATCTAAGCTAAACTACAACTCCCAGCATGCCTGGGCAGCCTTTAGCTGTCTGGGCATGCTGGGAATTGTAGTCCTTAACTACAACTCCCAGCATGCCTGGGCAGCCTTTAGATGTCTGGGCATGCTGGGAGTTGTAGTCCTTTTGCTGTCTAATCTAAGCTAAACTACAACTCCCAGCATGCCCTGGCAGCCTTTAGCTGTATGGGCATGCTGGGAGTTGTTGCCCTAAACTACAACTCCAATGCTGGGAGTTGTGGTGCCTAACCCCCTTTCACTTTTAATACTAAACTATGCTAAATTACAACCTACACTAATCTACGGCTACGCTACCTACCTACGCTTTTTGCGTAGTGCTGCACATGCGCAGTACTACTTTAGCTGCGCCCGCTGCTCTACTTTCTGTTCCCTGAGAGTTAACAGGGGACGGGGAGCAGAGCAGCGGGCGGGGAGGCAAGCGGTTGTCAGCGCTATCGGGCATAGGGATCTCGATAGCGCTGTCGAGCGATCGCGCTGGCGGGTGAAAAGCTGATAACGCCGCTATCGGGCATAGGGATCCCGATAGCGGTGGCGAACGAGCGCGCTGGCGGGTGACAATATAACAGTAAAAGTATTAGCTTCTGTGGCCCGATACCGCTCTCGGAATCGGGCCACAAAGGCCATGAGAGCTCCGTGCAGCTTCGGGCTATCACAGGGAGAGATCCTCTCCCTGTGATAGCCCAAGTGAGACTGCCGTGAGCTGCGAAGCCTGATGATTAAATATGTCACGTGACACTCGCACCCCCCCCCCCCAGCCCCCGCAGTAACCAATGGTTGGGGGATGGTGTGCGAGTGTCAGCCTATAGAAAACTGCTGAGTCACTCCATCACAATCTATGGCAAATCACAATCTACGGCACTGCACCGGCACTGACACAAGGACCGCATGGACTGTGGCATCCCCATAGACGGCAATGTATTCCACCTGAAAGAATAACCAACATCATTCTTAAGGTGGAGAAATTGTCTGTCACTGAAATTCTGTAGTGTGCACTGTGCAGCAGTATCCTATTGCTAACAGTGGGACTCTACACCAGAATTTCTGACTAGAATTTTGAAGATGAATTACGCTTGAAAATTCTGTAGTGTGAACCTAGCCTTAAGTGCAGCGCATTTCAGAGAGGATTTCACTGAAAAAATGAACATGTTTATTCTTCCTGCGAAGTTCACAATTTGAATTTCAACAGCAGAATTTTCCACCGCGAAAAGCCTGCGTCTGCTAGGTGCAGCAGAATCCCATTGAAAAATATGGGAGGCTGCTGCACCAGAATTTCTGAGCGGAATTCTTACTCTGTGTAAATGGGCCCTTAAGCTATGTTTACATGGTGGAATTTCCTAGCAGAATCTGGTGGAACAATTCCGCTAGGAAATTACGTTGCAGCAGAGTCCCATTGTATTCAAAGGAATCGTGCCGCACCATCCACAGGAATAATTTCCGTGCAGAAGCAAAATTCTGACTCCAGCATCCACAGAAAGGGCTAATACACACTACAGAATCTCCACCCAGAGATATCCTTGGTGGAGATTCTGTCTGAAGCGGGCATCGGCAAAACAAGCTGGCACTAGGACTGCTTTAAAACGTGCCATAGATGGCAATGCATTTCAGAGCTGATTCCGCCGAAAGAATGAACATGTTCATTCTCTCGACGGAGTCTAGAGTCCGGAATTTCCATGCTGGAAATTCTGTAGTGTAAATGGCGCAGTGGAATCCCAGTGAGACCAATGGAAGGCTGCTGCAATGTATTTTTCAAGCAGAATTCTGTTTAGAAAATACCTAGGTCAGTGTTTCCCAACCAGGGTGCCTCCAGGTGTTGCAAAACTACAACTCCCAGCATGCCCGGACAGCCAAAGGCATGCTGGGAGTTGTAGTTTTGCAACACCTTGGAGGCACCCTGGTTGGGAAACACTGACCTAGTGTGAATGAGCCCAAAGAACTGACATGTCTGTTCTTTCTGCAGAGTCCGCTCAGAAATGCATTGCTGTTTGTGGAATTTGGCTATGTTCCCATGGTGAAAAATTTGCGGATGTCCCATTAAGTTTAAATAGGATTCTGCTGCACTGTGATTTCAATGGGACTCTGCTGCACTGTGCACACAGCGGGATTTCAGGACTAGATGTTTATGCAGGGGAAATACCAATAGCAGCTTTCGCAGAAACATTGAACTGTTCAATGTCTCTGCAAATTCCGCTCAGAAATGCATTGCCGTCTATAAAGATGTTTCTAAGGGATCCTAGTGCCAACTCCACACATATTTCACCTAAACGGCAATGTGTTTCCGACTGGATTCCGCCTAAAGAACTGAAATTCCACCATGCGCGCGGTGCAGCAGAATCCCATTGAAAACAGTTTCCGAGCTGAATTTTTCAGCCGGATTTCGCCAGGATCACACTACAGAATATCTGTTCCGAATTTTTTTTTTTTTAGTGTGGCCAGCACTGAATGAATCAGTCGGCGCTAGGACCGCACAGACATTGCCGTCTATTGGCATGGCAATGTCCGCACGATCCTAGCCTCACTTGGAATTTTGCCAGAAGGAAATTCCACCTGAAGAACAAATAAGGCTAGGTTCAGACTACGGAATCTCCTCCGGGCAGAAATTTTTGTTGCTCTTTCTTCAGGCGGAAATACTCGCGGAACACATTGCAGTCTATTGGAGACTGCAGTGTCCGTGCGGTCCTAGCACCGACTGATTCAGTCAGCGCTGGCCGCACTCGGAATCTCCGAGTGCGGCCAGTGCTGATTGAATCAGTCGGCGCTAGGACCGCACGGACACTGCAGTCTCCAATAGACTGCAATGTGTTCCGCGAGTATTTCCGCCTGAAGAAAGAGCAACGCCATTCTTCAGGCGGAAATTTCCAAGCGGATTTTCCGTTCACAAATTCCGCTTCACAAATTCCGAAGTGTGAATTTGTGAACGGAAACCCATTCACTACACTAGACATTTTAGCAATTTCCGCCTGCAATTTCAATGCGGAATTGCAGGCGGAAATTCCGTAGTTTGAACCTAGCCTAAGACCATTCTTTTGGCAGCAGAATTTCTGTAGTGTGAACCTAGCCTTTCAGTGGAATTCCGTCCTCTTGGTCCTAGCGCCCATGGATCTCGTTTGCGCCCGAAGCGTTAATGCATTCTAAGGGGGCAGGTTTTTATTTATTTTTTTATTTTTTTTGTGGCGTTTTTGTTTCTGGCAGAAGAAATAAAAATAAATAAATAAATAAAAAAAAGTTGTGTGAGGTTTTTAGCCTTACCGGCAAAATCTGGTGGTAGCGAATGTGTTAAGCATTTGCAGCATTTCTAAGCTTTCATTTACGTCTCCCGTATACGCTCAAGCTGCTCTTCCGTATACACATTTGAGGTAACTATGGGATCGGCCGAGCAACCAGCGTCAACAAGGCTGTGACGTCACCAAAGAGTCTCCACAGAACTGGCAGGGCCCGCCCCCGTACTGAGCCCTGAATGTGGAGCATGCGCACTAAGGGCAGGAAGCTGCCGGTGTCTGTCATACGGATTGATTCAGGGCTGGGGCTGGAGGAAGTAGCATCTACGGGGCGGATAACGGAGGCTTGATCATCGGTGAGTAATGTGATTGGTTTTGTACTGTATTGTACGTCAGTGTCGCTGGGGGGCGCTCGCTGTTGTATGTTGAGGGTCTCGGACAGTCTGCACCAGTCAGCTGCCTAACTGTTGTGGACTTGGGCAGCTGCCCCTGTAAGTCAGTGGTCTCCAAATTGTCGACCTCCAGCTGGTGCAAAACTACAACTCCCAGCATGCCCGGACAGCCAACGGCTGTCCGGGCATGCTGGGAGTTGTAGTTTTGCAACAGCAGGAGGCACAAAGTTTGGAGACCACTGTACGGCTGGGTTCACACCACGTTTTTCAAATACGGTTACCGTATACGGTTTTCCGCTAAAAAACGTATGGCAAAAACCGTATGCAACCTTATACACCCGTATGACTCCAAATTAAAACGTATACGGTTTTTCCCCATACGGTTCTATCCGTTTGCATCAGTTTTTGCCAACGGTTGTGCTATTTTGTTGGAATTGGTTTTCCAGCAATTTAATAAAGTTACTATTGTTCTATTGAAATTCCAATCTGCGCATGTGTCAACTCCAAAAACGGATTAGAAAAACCGTGTGCAACCGTATTGTGAAATTCTGTGTACGGTTCCCATAGACAACAATGTTAAAAGAACCGCATATGGTTCGCATACGGTTTTCCAACCGGAGGCAAAAACGTGGTCGACAGCGTTTTTGCCTACGGTTGAAAAATCGGCAAAACCGTATCCGAGGCAAAACGGATGCAACCGTACACAACATTTGGAATACGGTTTACAATGCATTCCCTATGCATACGGTTTCGGATACGGTCGGATACGTTTTTTTGCGGAAAACCGTATACGGTTACCATATTTGAAAAATGTGGTGTGAACCCAGCCTACTAGGGTCTCCCGTTCCTCTGCTCAGACACCAACTGCACCTGATGGACCCCAATGACTTTACCGGGGGTCTATGGGTTCCTGCATGGTGTCCCTCAATTGCCCCCCAAAAAAATGATTCCCGCGTGCTGCAATTTCTTTCCTTTTTTTTTTTTTTTTCTTCATTCAGTATTTTGGATAAAATTTATGACTGATGGAGCCAACGGCGTGGTTGTGAACCTAACCCTATAGTTGAGCGCACCTCCCAAAATGTATTTCAGGCATTTATTATTTTTTTTTTTTAAATCCACCATCGGATTCATATGGGACAACCGACTTGGGTTTTGTACCTGAATCGGCAAATGAGTAAAGTAAAAGGCAGGAAATTTTGCCAGGAATTTTCCAGCTGTGGATTTGCCCATGAAAGATTCCCACCGGAATTCGATTCCTTGTCGGAACTTCCATCGAGTGAACCGAATGGGGGGAATGCCCTTTGAAATCACTGGGAGGCTGCTGCAATGCGGAATCCGTGCAGAATATCCTCCGTAGTGTGAACAAGTTCTAGCGGCGATGTATACAGCGTCTGAATGTCAAGACACGACTCTCTTTGACGGGAGTCCCTGCTCCCGACCTACCTTTGCGAGGGCCCTGTGCTGTTGGCATTGGGACGCCACTGAATCTTTTTACAGAATCAGGAAGCCCCTGCCACTATAGGTACTGGCCCATTAAAGGGGTATTCCAGGAAAAAAACTTTTTATTTTTCAACTAGCTCCTGAAAACTAAACAGATTTGTAAAATGTGACGTCACGCCACACCACGCCCCCTCCATTCATGTCTATGGGAGGGGGCGTGACGGCTGTCACGCCCCCTCCCATAGACATGAATGGAGGGGGCATGGCGTGACGTCAAGTCCCCAGTCCCAGAAACCCGGAGGTTTCTGAAACTGGAGATTCAGCACCCCCATAGAATGCGGGTGCTGCAGGGAGATCGCGGGGGGTCTCAGCAGCTGGGTCCTTTGGATAGGGGATAAAATGTTTTTGCCCGGAATACCCCTTTAAATGCCTATTTTTGCATTGCTAAAGAAAAAAGCCAACGTACTTACCGCCGGTGTTGCCGCCATCAAGCCATATGGGCCCAGATTTATCAAATTGTGTGAGAGAAAAAGTGGAGGGATTTTCCCACAGCAGCCAATCACAGCTCAGCTAAGGAGCTGTGGTAAAGTGAAAGCTGAGCTGTGATTGGTTGTTGTTGGAAAATCTCTCCACTTTTCCTCTCACACAGTTTGATAAATTTGGGCCATGGTGCCTACTGCTGTCCTTTTTCTTCTTCCCTCTTTCAATAGCATTTTTGGGGCAGCAGGATTCACCTACTGGGCACAAAACATCATCTGACAATTGCCGCTCAGCCAGTGGTGTCCAACTTCAATGTGACGTGTTGTTTGCAGCACTGGGATGTGTAGTGTGGTGCAGACCGGACGCCACCATAATGGAGGCTGCGGGTAGCGAGGGATTGAAGTACAGTTGTGGTGTTTTTTTGTTTTATTAGACCGCCTAGGAACATTTCTTACAAATATACATTTGCCGCACAAACTTTAATTCTTTTTAAGATTCTGGCCAGCAGAGGATGCATTGGACTGATGGAATAGTTTTAATTCTATTTGCTTAATTTATTTTCTTAAATGATTTTTTTTTTTTTTTCCCCCTAGGTTGAAATGGCAGATCAGTATCAAGAATGTATGGAGTTTGCTGTCCAAGTAGCAAGACAAGCTGGAGCCGTATGTATATAATATTATAGCTATGAAAAAATGTGTGAATTACTTTTTACTTGGGTATTTTCTTCTAAAACTATCGTTCCAGTCAAAGGGAGGCCGCTTGTAAATTGTAGTACAGTGACCCCCCCCCCCCCCCCGACCTACGATGGCCCAGACATACGATCATTTCAACATACGATGGCCTCTCAGAGGCCATCGCATGTTGAAGGCAGCATCAACAGGTGATGCTTTTGTATGTCGGGGCCATCGCATAAACGGCTATCCGGCAGCGCAGACTGCTTCAGCTGCCACCGGATAGCCGTTTACGGTGCCCCGTGAGCTCCGCCTACGATCACTTACCTGTCCTCGGGGCTTCGGCGCGTCCTCTTCGGGATCCTCTGCATCGTCGGCGCTCTCCATCGTCGTCATCACGTGGCTGCGCACGCCGTCCTGTCATCCAACAGGAGCAGCGTGCGTAGCGACGTGATGGCGGCGACGGAGAGCGAGGATGCCGGGGAAGCAGAGGCTTTGCCGGAGCGTCTGGGGGATACCATGGGGACGCAGCGACAGCGATGGAAGGCGACATCCAGGGCAGCGGTGACGGTCCGGAGCGGCGGGGACAGGTGAGTACAACTTCCTCTACCAGTGGTCTTTAACCTGCGGACCTCCAGATGTTGCAAAACTACAACTCCCAGCATACCCGGACAGCCGTTGGCTGTCCGGGCATGCTGGGTGTTGTAGTTTTGCAACATCTGGAGGTCCGCAGGTTTTAGACCACTGTCCTATACTTTACATTGCACGGATCCCTCAACATACGATGGTTTCAACAAACGATAGTCCATTTGGAACAGATTACCATCGTATGTTGAGGGACCACTGTATAGGTTTTTAGAGCCATATAATTGGGTGTATTATGAGATGTAAGGAAATATACTTCTAGAAAAATAACTTTTTAAGTATTCCTCTGGCCAAATTGAAAACACCCTAGTGCTTCAGAATCCTTGTGCTGTAAGGGGTGTAAAGCTTTTCTGTATAAAGCTCAGCCAACCGGACTGATGCAGGTTTTGTTACTTTTTTTTCAGTGTTTTATGAGGTAAGTCTGTCACAAAACAAGTGCTTGATGGATCTGAGATAAATGGGGGAGATTTATCAAAACCCGTCCAGAGGAAAAGTTTCCCAGTTGCCCATAACAACCAATCATATAGCTTCTTTCATTTTTAACAAGGCCTCTGCAAAATGAAAGAAGGGATCTGATTGGTTGCTATGGGCAACTCATCAACTTTTCCTCTGCACAGGTTTTGATAAATCTCCCACAATGTGATTGTATTGTGGTTCTTCTACCTAACCAAATTTTTGTTGGTTGTTGTTGTGACTAGAGATGAGCAAACTTACAATAAATTCGATTCGTCACGAACTTCTCGACTCGGCAGTTGATGACTTATCCTGCATAAATTAGTTCAGCCTTCAGGTGCTCCCATGGGCTGGAAAAGGTGGATACAGTCCTAGGAGACTCTTTCCTAGGACTGTATCCACCTTTTCCAGCCCACCGGAGCACCTGAAAGCTGAACGTATGCAGAAAAAGTCAACAACTGCCGAGCCGAGAAGTTTGTGACGAATCGAATTTACTGTAAGTTCGCTCATCTCTAGTTGTGACATCTTAAATTGCCTGACAGGTGATATGTGCAGCAATGAAAGAAGAAGTTTCTGTGATGTTGAAGAGCTCCCCGGCTGATCTGGTGACGGCTACAGACCAGAAAGTTGAAGAGATGATTATCTCATCAATCAAGGAGAAATATCCATCTCACAGGCAAGGCTATGGAAATGAACAGGGCATTATGTATCCATTTTTGCTTTGGTCGGGTACACGAATACTATTTTGGTCCATTTTTGTTCAGTACTTTTAGCCCAAACCAGCAGTGCATCCCAAAAAGGTGCAAATGTTTCCATTCACTGTGTCTGTTCCATCTTCTGGTTTTGGTATACTGACCAAAATGTTAGGCTGATTACAATATTTGTGCATATTTAATATAGCATTGATCTCCTGAGAGCTACAGGCACCACACAGTACACTGCACATAAAACTACATTTTAATTGGTACCAATGTGGCGTATCTCTAGTGTCACAGAAGGGGGTGGGCCAGAAGCGGAATATTGATGAGACAGGGGAGCTGAGTGAGCTGACTCCCTGCCTCCATTGCGCACTAGAAAGCAATGGAAACGCGATTGCTAACAGGCAGAACTGTGCAGATATGCCACCTACGTGACCCTTCTTTTTAGAGCTGTTTGCCCGCACTGTAACCCAGTATATTGAGTTAAGTGCGGGTTAAATAGAGGTCTGTTTCTCTTAAACATGCAGGATAAATAATGTTTTGCATGTCAATTCCGCATTTGGGGATGCCAAATATGTCATATTTTTACTTATGTTTTTTTTTATTTGGAAAAGTTGGTGTGATTTCAACCTTTATTATGGAAGGGGTTTCTGTGTGTGTGTATGTGTATATATATATAGACACACACACACATACTAGCTGGAGGAGAAGCAACAAAGGAAAAAGCTTTTTCATCCCCTCCCCTTATCTAATCCTCATATTCTGTCCTCGGGTGGGGCTGAGTTGTGGTAAAGATATTGTAAGTTGAAAATGAAAGGGGTGTGGCTTAAAGGGTGGTCGTGTCTTTGCAATATGGGGCATGATATGATGTGGTGGTGGTGGTGGGGGGGGGGGGGGGGGGGGAGAGGCCTGACAGCCGGACTGGCACATTCACCAGGAGATGCAGAGCAGAGCTTGTGGCATAAGGCACCAGAAGTCCTATACACTTGCAGGGGACTTGAAACAAAAACCCATCCTTCACATATGGGGTAGGTTAGGGGTTAATTTGACTATTATATATTTTATTTGCCATATACAGTTGCAAGAAAAAGTATGTGAACCCTTTGGAATTATATGGATTTCTGCACAAATTGTCACAAGTCACAACAATAGCCAATCACAGTCTGCTTAAAATAACACACCAAATAATTAAATGTTACCATGTTTTTATTGAACACACAATGTAAACATTCACAGTGCAGGTGGGAAAAGTATGTGAACCCTTGGATTTAATAACTGGTTGAACCTCCTTTGGCATTAATAACTTAATTATTGACCTTTCCTCTTTACAGAACAGTTTCAGTTCAGCAATATTCTTGGGATGTCTGGTGTGAATCACTTTCTTGAGGTCATGCCACAGCATCTCAATTGGGTTGAGGTCAGAACTCTGACTGGGCTAATCCATAAGGCATATTTTCTTCGGTTTAAGCCATTCTGTTGTTGATTTACTCCTATGCTTTGGGTCGTTGTCCTGTTGCAGCACCCATCTTCTGTTGAGCTTCAGCTGGTGGACAGATGGCCTTAAGTTCTCCTGCAAAATGCTTGATAGACTTGGGAATTCATTTTTCCTTCGATGATAGCAATCCGTCCAGGCCCTGATGTAGAAAAGCAACCCCAATCCATGATGCCCCCACCACCATACGTCACAGTTAGAATGAGGTTTTGATGTTGGGGTGCTGTGCCTCTTTTTCTCCACACATAATGTTGTGTGTTTCTTCCAAACAACTCAACTTTGGTTTAATCTGTCCACAGAATACTTTGCCAGTACTGCAGTTGCTTCCTCTGTGGTATCCTCCCATGAAATCCATTCTTGTTTAGTGTTTTATATATCGTAGATTTGCTAACAGGGATGTTAGCATATGCCAGTGACTTTTGTAAGTCTTTAGCAGACACTCTAGGATTCTTCTTCACCTCATTGAGCAGTCTGCGTTGTGTTCTTGAAGTCATCTTTACAGGACTGCCACCCCTAGGGAGAGCAGCAGAAGTGCTGAACTTTCTCCATTCATAGACAATTTGTTTTACCGTGGACTGATGAACAGCAAGGCTTTTGGAGATACTTTTATAACCCTTTCCAGCTTTATGCTAGTCAACAATTCTTAATCGTAGGCCTTCTGAGAGCTCTTTTGTGTGAGGCATCACTCACATCAGGCAATGCTTCTTGTGGAAAACAAACCCAGAACTGGTGTGTTTTTTTTTTTTTTTAATGGGCAGGACAGGTGTAACCAACAGCACCAATCTCATCTCATTGATTGGACTCCAGTTGGATGACACCTTACTCCAATTAGCTCTTGGAGATGCCATTAGTCTAGGGGGTTCACATACTTTTTCCACCTGCACTGTGAATGTTTACATGGTGTATTCAATAAAAACATGGTAACGTTTAATTCTTTGTGTGTTATTAGTTTAAGCAGACTATGATTGTCTATTGTGACTTTAAGATCGGATACATTTTATGACCAATTTGTGCAGAAATCCGCCATTACCGCGAGCAGCGGACCAGTGTTTGCGTCATGCGTGGCAGGTCCCGGCTGCTATCAGCAGCCAGGGACCCGTCGGTAATGGCGGATATCCGCAATCTCGTGGATGTCCGCCATTAATCCCTCAGATGCCTTGATCAATATAGATCACGGCATCTGCGGCAGTGCGGTACTTTGAATGGATGACCAGATTGCCCGCAGCGCTGCCGCGGGGATCCAATCATCCATAATGGCGGACAGAGGTCCCCTCACCTGCCTCGGGCCGTCTCCAGGGGTCTTCTGCTCTGGTCTGAGATCGAGCAGAACAGAGCAGAAGATCACCTATGCATAGCACTGAAAAGTATTAGCAGTCAAATGATTGCTATAAATTGTCCCCTATGGGGACTATTAAAGTGTAAAAAAAAATAAAATAAATGTTTTTTAAATGTATACAAAGAAAGTGAAATATGAAAAATCCCCTTCATCAATAAAAATGTAAATCATCCGTGTTTTTCCATTTTACCCCCAAAAAAGCGTAAAAAATTTGGTATCGCCACGTGTGTAAAAGTAACAAAACAGCGTAAACATAAAAAAAAAAATTAGTTAAAAAATTGCTGCATTTTTGTCACATTTTCTTCGTAATTTTTTTAATAAAAAGTAAAACCTAAGCAAAAGTGGTACTGATAAATACTACAGATCACGGCGCAAAAAATGAGCCCTCATACCACCTCATATACGGAAAAATTTGAAAGTTATAGATGGTCAAAATAGGACAATTTCCAAAATACTAATTTTGTTAAAATAAAATAGTTTGAGATTTTTTTTTTTAAGTGGTACAATTATAGAAAAGCATATAACGTGGGTATCATTTTAATCTTATTCACCCATAGAATAAATGAAACGTCATTTATACCATAAAGTGTACACCGTGAAAACAAAACCTTCCAAAATTTGCTAAATTGCGGTTTTCTTTTAAATTTTCCCACATAAATAATAATTTTTGATTTGCGCCGTACATTTTATGGTAAAATAAGTGATGTCATTACAAAGTAAAATTGGTGACGCAAAAAACAAGCCCTCATACTGGTCTATGAATGGAAATATAAAAGTTATGATTTTTAGAAGGCGAGGAGGAAAAAACGAAAATGCTAAATTAAAATTGGCCTGGTCCTTAAAGATCTGTAGTGCAATATAACTTATCCCCGATCCGAAGGATAGGGGATAAGTTATAAATCGCGGGGGGTCCGAGCCCTGGGCCCCCCGGGATGATCTGGACGGGGCCGCGGCAGTATGCTGGAAAGGGGGCGTTCCATCCCCGCATGACGCGGCGGCCGACGTGCCGCCTCCATGTACCCATAGAGATACATGGAGGGGGGGTGTCTACCGCAACTTTCTGCTGGGGACGAAACTGCACTTCCTGCAGACTGCCGCTGGAGTAGTCCTTTAAGGTCAAAATGGGCCCGGTCCTTAAGGGGTTAAAGAAAAACCCTGACCCTCGCAAATGGGGGTGGGTAAGGGTTAAATTACCTATCCTATGTTTGTTGTTGACATATAAGTAACGTGTGCCAAGTTTGATGTTAACATCTAGCCGTTACACACGTTGAGTACCGTATATCCCGGCGTATAAGACGACTTTTTAACCCCGAATTTTCTTCTGAAAAGCCGGGTACTGGGGTCCGGCATAGGAATACCTATGATGATCTTCCCGGCCCGGCTCCCGTGTGCGGCTGCAGGCGGGGGCCGGACAGAGCATGTAAAAACTAATTACTGATACTAAAAACCAGGGGGCCTCCAGCTGTTGTGAAACTACAACTCCCCGCATGCCCGGACCGGCAAAGGCTTTCACAACAGCTGGAGGCCCCCTGGTTTTTAGCAGACAGTATTAGTTTTTACCTGCTATGGCCGGTCCCCGCCTGCAGCCGCACACGGGAGCCGGGCCGGACACATAAAAAGAAGTATTCCTATCCCGGACATCCCTGTGTGCCAAAAAATCTTTACGAGACATAAGGATGTCCACCAGTCACTTACCATTCCCTGGCAAATGGGCGTCCTCCTGCGATGATCCTCCGGTCCTCCTGGTCCTCCGCCTCTATGGTTGTACGTCAGTGACGTCCCGTGCGTACAACCATAGAGATGCAGGAGGACCGCAGGATCATCGCAGGAGGACGCGCGTTGGCCAGGGAATGGAAAGTGACCGGCGGCGCATTATCTTCTTCAGTGTTCCGGTCACCGCTCCCCCAGTACTGGCACCTCCTGTTATGGTCCATAGGCCATAGCAGTAGATGTGACCCCGGGCCGGAGGAGCGGTGACCGGATCACAGTGGGGGCAGTACAGACATGCAGCCTCAAGCCCTACACTTTATATGGCTGGAGGCTGACGCTGTATGTCTGTGGGGAAGGGGGGGGGGGGGTGGAGCTGACAACCTAATGTGGGGGGAGCTGCCTACTATTGTGGGGGGAGCTGCCTACTATTGTGGGGGGAGCTGCCTACTATTGTGGGGGGAGCTGCCTACTATTGTGGGGGGAGCTGCCTACTATTGTGGGGGGAGCTGCCTACTATTGTGGGGGGAGCTGCCTACTATTGTGGGGAGAGCTGCCTACTATTGTGGGGGGAGCTGCCTACTATTGTGGGGGGAGCTGCCTACTATTGTGGGGGGAGCTGCCTACTATTGTGGGGGGAGCTGCCTACTATTGTGGGGGGAGCTGCCTACTATTGTGGGGGGAGCTGCCTACTATTGTGGGGGGAGCTGCCTACTATTGTGGGGGGAGCTGCCTACTATTGTGGGGAGAGCTGCCTACTATTGTGGGGGGAGCTGCCTACTATTGTGGGGGGAGCTGCCTACTATTGTGGGGGGAGCTGCCTACTATTGTGGGGGGAGCTGCCTACTACTACTGTGGGGGGAGCTGCCTACTACTACTGTGGGGGGAGCTGCCTACTACTACTATGGGGGGAGCTGCCTACTACTACTATGGGGGGAGCTGCCTACTACTACTATGGGGGGAGCTGCCTACTACTACTATGGGGGGAGCTGCCTACTACTACTATGGGGGGAGCTGCCTACTACTACTATGGGGGGAGCTGCCTACTACTACTATGGGGGGAGCTGCCTACTACTACTATGGGGGGAGCTGCCTACTACTACTATGGGGGGAGCTGCCTACTACTACTATGGGGGGAGCTGCCTACTACTACTATGGGGGGAGCTGCCTACTACTACTATGGGGGGAGGGAGCTGCCTACTACTACTATGGAGGGGAGGGAGCTGCCTACTACCACTATGGGGGGGGAGGGAGCTGCCTACTACCACTATGGGGGGGAGGGAGCTGCCTACTACTACTATGGGGGGGAGGGAGCTGCCTACTACTACTATGGGGGGGGCTGCCTACAAATGTGGGGGGGGGGCTGCCTACAAATGTGGGGGGGGGGCTGCCTACAAATGTGGGGGGGGGGCTGCCTACAAATGTGGGGGGGGGGGCTGCCTACAAATGTGGGGGGAGCTGCCTACAAATGTGGGGGGAGCTGCCTACAAATGTGGGGGGAGCTGCCTACAAATGTGGGGGGAGCTGCCTACAAATGTGGGGGGACTCCCAACCTAATGTGGGGGAACTGGCAACCTAATGTGGGGGGGAACATGCTGCCTGCCTAATGTGGGGGGGACATGCTGCCTACCTAATGTGGGGGGAACATGCTGCCTACTAATGTGGGGGGAACTACAAGGTACTGTACATTGCGGTAGAGGGGTAGTCTTATATGGCAAGTATATCCCAAACTCTACATTTTAACTGTAAAAGTTGGGGGTCGTCTTATACGCCGGCATATACGGTATATATATTTATTTAAAATTGAAAAATAAAAAAACACTGAAATTTTGCACACTTTGGAGGGTTTTGTTTCTACGCTGTACACTTTACCATAAAAAATATAGCTTTCTTCTGTGGGTCAATACAAATAAAATTATACCCATGATTACATATTTTTCTTTTATTGTACTGATTTAAAATAAAAACTTTTTTGACAGAATAAGATTAAAGATAAAAATTGCCCTATTTTGGCCACCTATAACTTTCTCATTTTGCCGTATGCAAGGCTGTATGATGGCTCATTTTGTGCACCATGGTCTGCATTTTTTTTTTTTTTTTGGTACCACTTTTATATGTGAGTATTTGATCGCATTTTTTTAAATTTTTTTATTTTTTTTTTGAATGTGATGTGACCAAAACACAGCAATTTTGGACTTTTCATGTTCCCATAGGGGACTATTTATAGCAATCATTTGATTGCTAATACTGTTCAGTCCTATTGCACTGATCAGTATTATCGGAAATCTTCTGACATGGAGCAGACCAGAAAAGACGATGACGGGGGACAGAGGCACATGAGGGGACCTTCGTCCGCCATCCTGCGCCACATTGCTGAAGATGCCGTGATCTGTATTGATCTTGGCATCTGAGGGGTTAAGGGCGAACATCAGCACGATCGCTTATGTCCACTTTACTGGCGGGTCCTTGGCTGCTGCCAGCAGTAGGGACCTGTCAAGCATGATGAAAGCTCCGGTGCTTGCGTCATATATAGGACATAAATGTACATCCTGGTGCACTAAGTCCCAGCGCATCAGGACTTACATTTACGTCCATGTCCTTAAGGGGTTAAATGGTGCTGTCAGTTTTTAAAGCGGCATCTAAATGGCTAATAGCGGCAGCCCTCTGCTACAGAAAATAGCCATGTGACAGTGATATTGAGCAGGCTAGAGTCAAGAGCCCACTCCATATGCCGCAGACCAACTAATAGTGATAGCGATTTTTATTATCGATTTATTATGGATTAATAGTCTCATCCCTATTTACATGACAAGTGGCTAAATGTTTTATTTATCTGTTCCAGTTTTATTGGTGAGGAGTCGGTGGCAGCCGGTCAGGGGAGTACTCTGACAGATAACCCAACGTGGATTATCGATCCTATTGATGGCACAACTAATTTTGTTCACAGGTAAGTTACAGTTAATCCTCTACTGACACATTTCTCTGCTTGTAATAGCCAGGTGTCTTAGCAGAAGGTTAAGAAGGTGCAGGAAAGCACTCTCATCTAGTTGGTAACAGTTTATAGCTGCCATCACATAGTGCAGTATATATTGCTACAAAGTGAGATTTTGTCCACACAGCGAGTATCCTCAAGATATTCCACTCGGAAGCCGAGGATCTGGAGATCAATCACAGAATGTCCCCCTGGAGAGCTGAAGCTCTGAGCCTTATAAAGATTATAAAACCAACTAAAACAATGGTGTTCAGTGATATAAATTGCCTTTTAAAGGTTGAGGTGGCCAAAATATTTTCACAAGGCTCATATGCTTGATAAGTCTGGTTTGTAATTTTAGAAAACATACTTCTGCGGTTGCATCATTTTATAAAGTAGAACATGAATCTAGGCATATCAGGTTTAGCTTTGATGGTAGTGTGGAATATTCAGTTCATTCGCAATAACTGGAGTGATTGTAATGATGAAGTACTGTAGATGGACCAAAAATGTAAAAAAATATGGTGTACTGTCGGGCAGTTGTTACTGCTACCACAACACCAATGCCCATAACTGGAGTGACACAATGGCCCTGCAGCCCCATCTTTGCCAAACTTAGCCCACTGGCTCTGGGCCGAGCTACCCCACCGATACGGTGCTACAGTAACACCGGTTGCCATGCGGCATCACACCAGTGTAAACACACCAATTCACCGTACCATGTGCTCCCTGCCAGAAGACTGTGGGAAGCTAGGTATTAACTCTTATGCAGTCTCTAAATGCCTGGGCCAAATAAGTGGAGTGCTGGAACCAAGTCAAAAATGAGGGGGCAGACTAATACAAATGTACCACTAATTTAGAAGGATATGGCCGCATATCGACATGTTATTCGCTGACCTATTGCTTCTTATCTTATTGTGATGATATTGCCTATTGTAAAAGCGATGTTTCTCGGTCGCTCTTCATTGGGGGACACCTTACAGATGGGTATATGCTCTTGCCACTAGGAGGCGAAAAAAAGTCTGCTCCTCCCTGGCAGGATATACCCGCCCACTGGAAGTGAGGTAATCCGTTTTAGCTAGTGTCAGCAGGAGGCAGGACACAGGTCTGGGAGCTCCCCAGACATGGTCCTTTTTTTTTTTTTTTTTTTTTTAATTATTTTGTAGTAAGGGCTGTTTAGTTAGGTTCTTTACTTCTTTTTATTTCCTTTTTTCAGGTGGGGGTTCAGGAGCATGGCGCTACCTGTTCCCCCATATGCGGCTAAGGGGCACGGGACATTAATGAATGCTACGTTAACCCCTTCTCGCCAACGGCCAGCACCTGGGGTCCCCCTATTTTCCCTGCTTGTCCCGCTGTTGCAGCCTGACATGGTGCAGGTGACTAAAAAGCTGGCTGAAGACATCTTAGGTGAGTATAAGAAGACAGGTGAGTATATGAAGGTGGAGTCCGCGTCCCCCCCCCCCCCCCCCCCCCCCCCCCCGACACAGGAATTTTGGGGTTAACTTGTTCCAGTGTGTCTTTTGGGGCAGTTTAAGGAGGTAATTGGCCCGATCTGTAATGGGGTCTGGGCTCTCCACTGTAAGTCTCTCCTGTCTGTTGTGTCCCAGGGCAGCCGCCGGCTTTTGCGGCAGCTCCCTGTACTTATTGAGCCACAGTCACGGCTCTCGGCTCCTCCGGCGCTGTGCTGACTGGCAGGAGCCCTAATGGCGGCAGGTAGCTCCGCCCCTTTCTTCCCGATTTCGGAGCGGGAACCAGGAGTTCAACTGTAGGGAGTCCCTCTGCCGGTGCTGCCTTCCCTGTGCCTCTCCTTACGGAGCTTAGCTCCGACCCCTCCTCCCCACAGCAAGCTCTCCGGTCTGGCGCGCTACAGGGGTCTTTAGTTCTACCAGGGATGTCAGAGGCTGTATTCGTCCTCTGACTCCCTTGTTGGGGGCCGTACTCTCCTAGCTGGCGTGATGCTTCCCAGCCGGGCACCATTGCTCTCCCGCCCGGACGGACAGGGACTCGGAGTAAAGTGGGGTTCTTCCCCACCCCAGCTGTCGCTCTTTTGGAGGTTGGAGGTGGAAAGCACTCTTTAACATATGCATAGATAGATAGAGATATATCTCTCTATCTCTAAGTGAATCTCTTTTGCTAGTCTTCAAGGCCATTTAGTGGTGGTTGGCGCCCACTTGTGGCCTGTTTTTCCATGCACCCTTGTGACCTCTGGGGACACAAAATAGCAGCCTTAGCCTGTGCTATCGATCACTTCCAGCCTTTTGACTAAGATCAAGTGCAGTGTAGGTTCTTATCAGTTTAATATCTGATACGTCCCCTATTTGGGGACCATATAGTACATGGATTTTTCAGTATGTGGGCTGATGTGGAAGCTTGCTTCCGTCGCCCTATGCCTTGACCCGCTATGGTGGTATCTTCTGGTACAGTACACCAAAAAATATCTGTTGGGCCCTTTTTTTCTGGGTACATGGGGGCCCTCTTCCTTTCTCCATCACCCTGTATGGGTCCTGATATGACACACTGCAGTGAGTCGTGGAGGTATGCCTCTGGCATTCCTGCTTTCGCCAGGTTTCTCACTCTGTTGGTGACATACGTGATTCACTATGGTGGGTCGTGCCAGGGATTTCATGTTTCCTTGGAAGTATACCAGGGCTACAGTCAGGACTGTTTCTCCTCTACCACCGGGTGTCATGACATTTTTGCCGGGTCCGCAGGTGTTATTGACGTGTACATACATTATTCCCTCCTCCACAGGCTGCCACATCCGCAGCTGCTGTGCCGGATCCCCACGTCCAGTGAGAGGTCTCCGTGGAAGTGTCTCTGCGTGGCCATGGATTGCACCTGCTCTCATTGGGCCAGTAAGTAGTGTCACCTGTCACTCTTCTCACCATCCGTGCAAGGCGACACCCATACCAGTAAGCCAGACAGTGGTCTGTATGGTTTTCTCTGCCGTCTGTTCCTTCTCCAAGGGCTAAAGTGTCTATGGCTGCAGTTCCGGTACCTCTCTGCTAGTGCGTGGTGTTCGGTGGAGTGACTTGGTGTGTCCTGTGGACCCTATGCTGGGCAAAGGGGATACAATCCACGTCTCCTAAGCCTCCCAGGGTGACGGGGATCCTATTTCTGGCTTCTAGGTTTCACTGCCTTTCCACATGCATCAAGCGGCCCAGTTATTGCTATCTGACTCTGTCCCCTTATCACCAGTGCCTAGACGGGTACTCATTTTGCCAGACTGTTTGTCTACACAGTTTATTTTTGCTGTCGGTCTCCCATCTCTGGGGAGTGCAACTGTCTGAGGGCTCCTGCAGGCAAGGGTCAGCTGACAGTCAGCCAGTCTTCGTCTGCATGGTCTCCTACACCACCAGGTCGCCCATAGGTTTAGCCACACTCCTGTGCCCCACTGTCTGGGGGAAGTTTCAAAGAAGTGTTCCTGTGTACTCAGGAATCCTCCACCTGTCAGCCGGATGGCTGTCTCCGTAGTTCTCTGCTACATCTGGTCAAATACCATACACTTCCCACTGTGTGGTGGGCGTTCTGGTAACCCACTGCTTCGGTGTAGTCCCGAGTGGGTCTCCCCATGTTGCTCCGTGAGCCTCTGCAATTCGCCACATGCTGATTAGTGGGGTTTCCTAATTTACCAGATCTCTCCCCACATGCTTGCCTCTCTTATGGCTTCAGGCTCGTAGCCCACTTTTAGTTTGTGGTCTGGATGCGGGACCCAGTGTGGCCATGGTCTCTATGCCAGGTAGCCAGACTGCCTGCATGGATTTCGAATCCACCAGGTCACCTCCCCTATTCCTGACGCTTCCATGGCTGCAGTCCAGTGACTCCTTCCATGTGAAGTTCATCACAGTGTGCCTATGGGTTCATGGGACCTCTTCTGGGTCTGCATGTTTCCTGCCCCACATGCATCCCTAATCTCTTGCATCTGCGACAGCAGTCCAGGGGTGTAGCACCATTCGGAGCTGGGGTGTGGGCGTCTCATGCAGGTTCCATGGCTTTTCATGGCTACAGCTGCACTCTGTTTCCCTTTTCTAGGAGTACCATGTTGGTCTGCTAGGGCCATCGTGGTGACACACCATTTTGGCACTGTGTGTTTTCCATTCTGCCAGACTTTGGGATGCCTGCGGTTTCCTTTGTGTCTGCAGTTTGGTTCCCCTCTACTATCGTGAGGTAACCATGTCTGTGTCCCTACGTATGCTAGGTCCTCTGCACATGTAGAGTCCTCCCTCTCTTCTGCTCGGAGTGGTGTGCCTCGGGCCTTCCTGTGGTCTTGTTCTGCAATCCTGCGTCAGTTGAGCACCTCTGTTCTGGCTCTGGGGCGTCAGTCAGTTCAGACCCTCCCTATGCCTCCAGGTACTTTTCCTGGGTTTTGGTCTGGGGTGGCTCAGGCACCTACTCGGTTGCCTTTGTCACCGTCTGGCATGGCTCTCAACACGTCTTGTATTTTTGTATATTGTGTCCCCAGTGTGAAGAGTTTCCATCCCTCTGGGGACACATGGTGGCTCCTCCAGACAGCGATGGGTTGTTGCTGGGCCTGAGGGCTACGTCCACCCAGTACTTGTCCTGTGGCTGTGGGGACCTGCTCCTACTTTGCCAGTCCCCTTTCTACAGGGGGTATGGGGATCAGGGTGCTTGGCATGAGTCAGTACCTAAGTTTTCTCTCATCCACCCTCGTTTCCCTCCACTAGGGGGACTATTTTGTTGATTTTTTTTTCCTGACGCCAACATGTTGCAATCTCGCTGTTCCCACTATATAGGTGGGGCATCTGACTGGGCCCTTGGTTTTTGCTTAGAGCAATCAACAGTTTTTTGCTGTCCAGGCTTGAGTGCACACTGTCCACCATTGCAGCCTGGCTCTATTTCAGTTTTATGGTTATCTGCTGCTGCTCTCGCAGCCTTGGCTCTCCTCTATGTCCTTTTGTATGGCCGGCGTCAGCTGGTCTAGTCACCGCCTGTTGTTTCAGGTTCTACCATTGCTTTTTTCCTCCCTCGGAGCAACCTTCCTGGAAGGGTGTGTTCTTCATTCCCTTTTGTTTGTGTCCGTTTGTACTGCACTGACTCCATAGTCTTCTGGAGTAACCTTCCTGTGCCCAGAGCCTGTGTGTCCCAGCTGGGTTCTCATTTGTTTCCCCCTCCATTTCCGTTGTGGTAGGATGTTTCTTCGGAGTGCTCTGGTCCACTCAGACCTCTAGGGTCCAATGCCGATTGGTCTCCGTCGCTTCGACTCTGTCCTAGGGTGCTGTGGCGTGCCTTCCTTTCAGACTGCTCTTCCAGTTCTTTGGGCCTTAGTGATGGCGGCATGGGTAGTGATCCGACACAAACTCCTCCGCGATCCCATTATTTGGGGTGGTCTTTCTGTACTGCACTCCTTCACTCTCTTCTTTTTCGACATGGACGACAAGACGTCTGTCATCCGTGGAGATTTCGCAGATGTCTGTTCAGGGGTGAGTCTTCCATTACGGGTCCATATTCCAGATGGCTCAGACATCTCTAGTTTCCAGATCGGTCTCTCCGGTATCCAGGATTTCACCTTTTTCAGGGCCTTCCACTTTTTTTCCTTCAGGGTCCAGGTCCTCCCAAGATAGAGGGTGTTTAGGTCTCCCGGATTACACCAGTGCGCGGCTACTGTCGCCTTCGGGGTGCTCATGGCGGGCCCCTGGGTCAGGGTTTTTTGGGTCTGCAGCTGTTTTGTTCTTTGTTCTCTGCACCAGACCTCTCTAGAGCAGATTCTGTTTTTCTTTTTTTCCTGTAGTTTCTGGTCTCCACTTCCTGTGGAGCTTAGGCGTACACTGATCTCCCTGTTGTGTTCCTGGGACTTTTTCCAATCTCCTTCTGGCATGGTTTAGAACCATCTGGCTTCCTGGTTGACCCTTTCTGGTCTCTCTATAGGGACCGGGTGTCTTGAGTGTACAAAGGACGATCCAGGTGTCTTGAGTCTACAAAGGACGGTCCCTTCTTTTGGTCCTTCTTTTGATGTCCTAGACAATCTCCATGGACTGGGGATCTTCCGGGAGCTCGATTTCTGGGCCTCGTTTGTCTCTGGCCTGGGGGCTCGTCCACAGGCCATGTGGTCTCGAGAGTTCAGTCTCTGGACTGACTCTCTTTCTCTGGTCTTTCTCACCCTAGGGGACTGCTTTTGGTATGTCCCATCTGTAAGGTGTCCCCCAATGAAGAGCAACCGAGAAAAGGAGATATTTTTTTTTTTTTTTTTGTGCTTACCGTAAAATCTCTTTCTCGTAGCCTTCATTGGGGGACACAGCACCCACCCAATTCTTCATCTTTTTTACGGATTGCTTTTTAAGGTTCTTGTGTTGTATATCCGGGATTCCTTTCTAGGGTCCTTCGGACATGTTTCTTTGTTGGCTTCTCCTACTGCTTTGTGACAAAACTGATTACTTCACTTCTAGTGGGCGTCTATATCCTGCCAGGGAGGAGCCGACTTTTTTTCTTCCTAGTGTCAGCGCCTTCTAGTGGCAAGAGCATATACCCATCTATAAGGTCCCCCAATGAAGGCTACGAGAAAGATTTTACACACAAAAAAACATCTCCTTTTCTCCTGTTTTTTTTTACCAAGGTTTCCTTTTGTGGCTGTATCAATTGGTTTTGCAGTGAATAAGCAGGTAGGTTGACTTGGTCATTTTAATATCCTAAGCTTTGGCCGTTTAAAAGGGTACTTCGGCCCTAAGACATCTTATCCCCTATCCAAAGGATAAGGGATAAGATCCCTGATCGTGGGGGTCCCTCCGCTGGGGACCTCCGCAATCTTTCATGCAGCATGGCGGTTGTTACCGTGGTTGCACTGAGTTGTTAGACATAGGGTAGGCATCCCTCTGTCACCTGATATTTATTAATCATGGCAGCCAAGGGCCTAAAGAATTCCAGGTTTGCCATGATAATACTCCCATTACACCTCCCCAGAGCCAAGGTGCAATGGAAGGGCAGCAATTTAAAGGGGTACTCCACTGGAAAACTTTTTTTTTTTAATTTTTTTTTTTTTATTGATAGCCAGGACCCGTGGGTAATACCAGACATTGATGCCCGGTATTAACCCTTTAATCGCCGCATCTAAAGTTGAAAAAATCATTCCTGGCAGCTCAGTCGTGTTGATCAGGACCACCACGGTCCTGATCAGCTGTGAGGACACGAGGAGGGTCCCTACCTGCCTCCTCGTAGTCCAATCGCCTATTTACTGCTCCGTGCCTGAGATCCAGGCAGGAGCAGTGGAGTGCCAATAACACTGATCAATGCTATGCTATGGCATAGTGTTGATTAGTGTCTGTAATCAAGGTTTTGCATATTATAGTTGATCATATTATTGTTAATAAATGTGATTTAACCCCTTCCCTAATAAAAGCTTGAATCACCCTCCTTTTCCCATAAAAAAAAAAATAAACATATGTGGTATTGCCGCTTGCGTAAATGTCAAAACTAAAAATACAATTTTTGGTTAATTAAACCGCACGGTCAATGGCATACACGTAAAAAAATTCCAAAATAGAATATTTTTGGTCACTTTATACCATAAAATTTTTTATAAAAAGCACTCAAAAAGTCAGATCAAAACAAAAATGGTACTGATAAAAACCTCAGATCACAGCACAAAAAATGAGCCCTCACACCACCCTGTATGCGGAAAAATAAAAAAGCTATAGGGGTCAGAAGAGGACATTTTTAAACGTGCAAATTTTCGTGCATGTAGTTATGATTTTTACCAGAAGTACAACAAAATCAAACCTATATAAGTAGGGTACCATTTTAATTGTATGGACCTACAAAATAAAGATAAGGTGTCATTCTTACAGAAAAATGCACTGCGTAGAAACGGAAGCCCCCAAAACTTACAAAATTGCATTTTTTTTATTTCAATTTTGTCCCACAATTTTTATTTTTTGGGGGGTTTTCACAGTAGATTTTTGGGTAAAATGACTGTTGTAATTACAAAGTAGAATTGGTGGTGCAAAAAACAAGCCATCATATGGGTCTTTAGGTGCAAAATTGAAAGGGTTATGATTTTTAAAAGTTAAGGAGGAAAAAACAAAAGTGGAAAAACGCTCAGTCCTTAAAGGGTTAACATAATACTTATGTCTAGCAGTATAGATGTGTATTGTACAAAGCAGTTGCATATTCAAGTCACCTTAGGGAACTTAAAGTAACGGTAAAATAGAATTTTAAATAGTGAAATAAAATTGTTAAAGGTAAAAAAAATTCTGCCCCTTCCTTTTTTTCTAATCCTCATATATTTAAAAAAATTATAAATAGAATTGCTTTGGCTGAAACATTATACTATGATGCTATTCAGTGAATGTTAAAAAAAAAAAAAATATATATATATATATATATATATATATATATATATATATATATATATATATATATATATATATATATATAAAAAATATATATATTTAAATAAAACAATACCTAACGACAGAATAGAATTTAAAAAAATTTTTTTTTTATCAACACACCTTCCAAAAAAAAAAAAGTTGGTAATACAAAAATCCTGCCGCCTCTGTTGTTCTGCTGCAGTCCCTGATGCACTCCTCTTCCTGGTTCCCTGAGTTCAATATGTCACGCTGCGGCTCATTGAATAGCTGACCGTGGCAATGTCTCATCTTAGGCAGTGATTGGCTGAGCAGCAATGTGGCGTATTAAGCCCTGGCACCAGGATTACCGGTGCTGAGGCTCAATACGGCACATTGTCAGCCAGTCACTGTCCAAGGCAGGACATTGCTGCAGCCAGTGATTCTCTGAGCCGCAGCATGACGTATTGACCACAGAGAACCAGAAAGAGGAGCGCACTAGGGACCACAAGGGGACAATGGAGGCGACAGGATGTTAGTAGATTTTTATTTTTGTTTTTAAATGCAGAATGGGAATGTTGCTGAAAAATCCCCCTATCCCAGAATTTTACTTTTTTTAAATGTTGTGGATGTCACAATATGCTGATGAAGTTTTTTATGTTAAAATTATAAAAACTATTTTAATTTGGCATTGCCATAATCCTACTGATCCATAGAATAAAGATATCATGTCATATATGTCAAACAGTGAACCCCAAAAGACCCCAAATTTTCCAATTCCAACACAAAAATTGGAACAGTTAGGGTATGTTCACACTGAGGAATTGGAGAGGAATTCTGCTCGCTTTTTCCTCTCCAATTCATTCAGCAGTGAAAATCCCCATAGAGCTGTGCAGAATTTCTGCCCCTCAGTTCACACTGAGGAATTTACTCAAGCAGAATTCTGATGAGGAAGTCTGTTCCGCTTGAAGAAAGAACATGTTCTTTCTTTCAGGCGGAATCAGCGTCTTACTCCCATAGAGATCAATGTTAATTTTTTTTTTCAGTCAGAATCATTTCCACGCAGAATTGGCGTGGAAATGGCGCGAAATTTCCGCATGAAGAAAAAAAAAGAGGATAATATATATATTATGTGGAGGGGAGATAGAGAGATAGGACCGCACCGCGCTCACCCACAATATCCGGGAGTGTGTACACTGTGACAGGGGATGTCGGAGGTATGGAGCGGGGTGGTGCAAAAAAGCAGGAGAGAACAATGTCCAAAATAGCAAATTGAGAAAAAGGTTGCTTCTGCACTCACCCTTCTTGCGCTGCTTTACTGTGTCACTGAGTTAGTCCATGTACGGCCGGCCGCTGTACGGGAGATAATACGGAGAGATCGCTGCAGCCAGAGCTGAGCGGTGACAGCTACGAGCTCGTTTCGCGGTTAAAACTGCTTCTTCGGGCCTCACCTCGTGTCTGTCCGAGCGCATCCTTTATCTGGGCGCTCCTATGACGTCATCCTCGGTAGGAGGAGATTAGTGTTACCTGTTCAGGTACGTGATTGACATTCGCAAAAAATGTTTTCAAAGTGAATAAAAACAAAGAAGTTGCAATAAGAATATAAAAATGTATAAGGGGGGAGTGAGATAAATTCAAACAAAAGGGGAATTTTAATGTACACGTGGATTGCAGAATTAGTTTGTGTCAGTGTACGGGGCATAATACACTGGAGCTCACAGAAATACTGTCAGCTCATTGCGATCATTAAGCCCCAAAATGCCCATAGCATCGGTCTTAATGATCCAATGTGCCTCTCGCTGTCGGAGGACTTTCTCTCTGGCTGTGCCCCCGGTGGCTATTTTTTCTAAGCCGCAGAAAATCTGTGTTTTTTCATCACTGTTGTGGTGAGCCTTCATATGCTCGATTAGTCTGGCCGAGCCGATCCCTGTTTTAAGGGACCGTTTATGCTCCCTGAATCTGGAAAAAAGGCAGCGTTTGGTGGACCCTATGTAGTACCTTTTACAGGGACATAGGATCGCATATATGACCCATTCTGATCTGCAGAAAATAAAGTCATGTATAGAGATGTCACAGTTTCCCAATTTTATGTAGGCGCCTCTGTACATCTGGGGGCAGTGAATACATGTCCCACATTTGTAGTTTCCTTTTAATTCATTTTTCGCCATCCAGTTCTCGCCAAGTTTTTTGCTGGAGAAAGAGGAGGAGACTAATTGTTTTTTCAGACTTTCACTCCTGCGGAAAGTGACCAGCGTTCAGAGATCCTGTCTTACAAAAAGCCGCAATGAAAAAAACGCTGGTCACTTTCCGCAGGAGTGAAAGTCTGAAAAACCAATTAGTCTCCTCCTCTTTCTCCAGCAAAAAACTTGGCGAGAACTGGATGGCGAAAAATGCATTAAAAGGAAACTACAAATGTGGGACATGTATTCACTGCCCCCAGATGTACAGAGGCGCCTACATAAAATTGGGAAACTGTGACATCTCTATACATGACTTTATTTTCTGCAGATCAGAATGGGTCATATATGCGATCCTATGTCCCTGTAAAAGGTACTACATAGGGTCCACCAAACGCTGCCTTTTTTCCAGATTCAGGGAGCATAAACGGTCCCTTAAAACAGGGATCGGCTCGGCCAGACTAATTGAGCATATGAAGGCTCACCACAACAGTGATGAAAAAACACTGATTTTCTGCGGCTTAGAAAAAATAGCCACCGGGGGCACAGCCAGAGAGAAAGTCCTCCGACAGCGAGAGGCACATTGGATCATTAAGACCGATGCTATGGGCATTTTGGGGCTTAATGATCGCAATGAGCTGACAGTATTTCTGTGAGCTCCAGTGTATTATGCCCCGTACACTGACACAAACTAATTCTGCAATCCACGTGTACATTAAAATTCCCCTTTTGTTTGAATTTATCTCACTCCCCCCTTATACATTTTTATATTCTTATTGCAACTTCTTTGTTTTTATTCACTTTGAAAACATTTTTTGCGAATGTCAATCACGTACCTGAACAGGTAACACTAGTCTCCTCCTACCGAGGATGACGTCATAGGAGCGCCCAGATAAAGGATGCGCTCGGACAGACACGAGGTGAGGCCCGAAGAAGCGGTTTTAACCGCGAAACGAGCTCGTAGCTGTCACCGCTCAGCTCTGGCTGCAGCGATCTCTCCGTATTATCTCCCGTACAGCGGCCGGCCGTACATGGACTAACTCAGTGACACAGTAAAGCAGCGCAAGAAGGGTGAGTGCAGAAGCAACCTTTTTCTCAATTTGCTAATATAAATATTATACTCTTCTCCTCCTCCACTTGAAATTTTCATTTCCGTGTGTGGAATTCTGCTCGAATTCTGCGCGAAATCTCTGTGAGTTCTTGTGAAAAGTAACAATATTTTGAGGCAGAAAATTTCTGCTTGATTTCTGCCCCAATTCCTCAGTGTGAACATACCCTAACTGTAGTATGCATGTCTCACTCACATGATTTCTAGACAAAGCTCAGCGCTGTAAGTTGGCCCCTGTATTTCAATCAAAGAGGCGAGAAGGAGGGAGGGGAAGCCAGGAGGTATGTCATGCCCTGACACTTCTGCAGCTTGGCTCCGCCTTCTGGGCACTCCTGAGCCGGGAAAAAAGTTTATTGGTTAATAAGTCCATCAGATTCTGTCAAGCTGTGTTTCGTTTTGAATGAAAAAATAGTATTGCATGCAGTGATTTTTGGTTCCTGTCAAAAATGAGTGAACTTGTGACAGAGGCTCCACTGATGTATATGTCGGCTTAGAATGTTATTTGCTAATGTAATTATAAGTGTTAATGTTAGCCAACTGCTTTCTGTATTTATGTAACACATGGATAAAATTCTCATTCACTGTTATAAAGCACCGACTTTATGGGTAAAATAAGCTATCTGAGTATCCTTGCATTACTAAATCTCCTTGAAAGGTAAAATTTAGATGTAAATTTAGATATAAACCCTTTAATTTGTGGTTTAGGGGGATGTGAGAAATTCTTTGTTTGCACAGTGTGGGGGGAGTAATTGAGACATCGCCTGTCTTCCCCTGTGGGTAGAAGTCACATTTTGGTGAGCAGATTAACCCCTTAATTACCATGACATTCATTACATACTGTAGAACATCAGACTATGTAGGAATATGCTCTTTAGAGTAGGGATTGACTGATATCGATTTTTTTTTTTTAGGGCCGATAACGATAATCTGTCACCTTTCAGGCCGATAGCCGATAACTTATACCGATATTCCGGTATAAGTTATCGGCTATTTCAAACCCCCCCGGCGGGGCAGAAGCCGTTGCAGATCAATGATTTAAAGCGGGCACTTTAAATCAATGAACTGCAGCGGCTTTTGCGGTGCCAGAGACCACCGCCGCCCGCTTCTCTCCCCCTGCCTATCCTGGGGTCCTGAGTCTAACCACCACAGTTGCCCCATCGCCTCCCCCCCCCCCCATCCTCTGCCCAAATACCGCCACCGCTGCCCCATTGCCTCCCCCCATCCTCTGCCCACATACCGCTGCCCCATCGCCTCCCCCCATTCTCTGCCCACATACCGCCGCTGCCCCATTGCCTCCCCACATCCTCTGGCCACATACCGCTGCCCCATCGCCTCCCCCCCATTCTCTGCCCACATACTGCCGCCGCCCCATCGCCTCCCCCCATCCCCGGTGTTATAATTACCTGTTCCCGGGGGTCCGCGATCCTTCTGGCTCCGTTGGCCTCCTGCACTGTCACTGTGCGCACTGACGATGACGTCGCTTTGGGGGCGTCACTCGTCATTACGCAGCACACAGCAATAGCGCAGGAGCCAGAAGGATCGCGGACCCCTGGGAACAGACAATTATAACACCGGGGATGGGGGGCGGCGGTATGTGGGCAGAGGATGGGGGGGAGGCGATGGGGGGGGAGGCGATGGGGCAGCGGCTGCGGTATGTGGGCAGAGGATGGGGGGGGAGGCAATGGGGCGGCGATGGTCGTCTCTGTGGCGGGGCATTATCGGCATACCGGCAAAGTAATTGCCAATACCGATAATGTCCAAAATCGTGATAATCGGCCGATAAAATCGGCCAAACCGATAATCGGTTGACCCTTACTTTAGAGTGTCCATGTTGTTTAACCAGTGTGTATATAACACAAACATTGGAGATAATAGGTTAAAGGGGCACTGTGAAACTAATTTTTTCATTTTTATTTTTTTCAAAATCATTGGCAGGCTGTCGGCATTGGGGGGGGAAAAAGGAAAACCTTTACCTCCTCAGTGCCTCCGGTATTGCTGCCCCTCTCTCCGCTGTGATTCGCCTACGTCACACTGTGGCCAGTGATCAACTGAGCTGTAGTCTCGCACATCAACTTCCTGCACCAGGAAGAGGGTTTCAGCAGATGCCAGAGCAGCAATACCAGGGGAGCGATGGAGGTAACTAGTTGTTTTTTTTTTCTTTCAATTTATTAATGCTGACAGCCTGGGCATGATCTTGAGAAAAAAAAGTTTAGCACCAGAATACTCCTTTTAATAAACTTAAACTGAACCAGTAGCTGGAGGCTTTCTCTTCCATTGGAATTTTTGATATTCTCTACTTATTTCATAATGTATTTTGCCTGAATTACGCGTGGACTGCATTGCCAGCTATAGTGATAGCACAGGTCCACAAGATCCTAGCTGGGGCCGCTAAGACAATCTACGAGCAGAATTCCTGATCGTAATTCTGCACGGAGAATATGTACCGTAGTTTGAACATACTCTTAAAGCTGGGATTCCACTTAGCTTCTCTTTTTTTTTTTTTTTTTCCCCTAAATGTCCCCCCCCCCAAAACCATATTCACTATATGACTTTTTTTTTGGGTGCCAAAAACGCTGTGGCCAGATGTTAGCTGGGAATCAATAGGAAAGGATTGCCTTGCTTTTTTCATAATCGCAGCATGTTGAGGGTCCTGCGTC
Source organism: Hyla sarda (assembly GCF_029499605.1). Taxonomy (NCBI): domain Eukaryota; kingdom Metazoa; phylum Chordata; class Amphibia; order Anura; family Hylidae; genus Hyla; species Hyla sarda. The sequence goes on from NC_079193.1 coordinate 320,454,801, forward strand.
TAACAGGAAATCTTGGTGTTTTTTTTTTTCTTTTCTCTAAAATTATTCAATAGCAATTCTTAAGTCAAATGATAAAAGAATAACCTGTTTAAAAAAAAAAATAAAAAAAAAATGCAATGAAAAAAATCGCCTATACTACATCCCACTAATTTTAATATATATTTCTTCTGGTTTTTTTTTGTTTTTTTTTTCCTTTTTTTTTCCCAGGTCAAAAAAGCCATACAAAATGTATGTGGAATCAGAGCCTGAAACATAGTTTTATTGCTTGCAGCAGCCACTAGAGGGGTCATCTTACTACATTTTTGTCCAATGTTTCCATACCAGTGAGCCTTCAGCTGTTGCAAAACTAAAACTCCCAGCATGCCTGGACAGCCTATGGTCTAGTTGATTATTGCATTGAATAAGCTGTATAAAAAGCCTTCACTATGTTTCACCTAGCAGCGACTGTAGGCAGCCCTAATTTTAGCACTGAAAGGGTTTTCCTACTTCATTTATGGTATATCTAGTCTGTATATCGATGACTCTGTAAAGGGAAGTAGGGGATCCTGATATATATTATATATCATTCATGAAAAATCATTCACTTACACCTCCTTGGATAAATTCCCCTTGCTTTACTTTGTGATCTCTTCCCCTAGGTTGAATTTGGTGTTGTATACAGCTGTGTAGAAGACAAGATGTACACTGGCAGAAAGGGAAAGGGGGCGCATTGTAATGGTCAGAAGTTGCAAGTCTCTGGGCAAAAAGGTGAGAACTTATCTGCAATTCTGCTCTGTACAAGAGTATATGGAGCTTAGAGATAACATTTTCTTTTTGGTATGTAACACTGCATTGCATATTAAAAAGTTCTAAAATAGAGAGGAACACCTTAATTTTTCCCTTTTTTAAATATATAAAATAAAAAAAATTACTTTTTTTTTTAGTCTTCTATTAATTCGTGAGGTTTTACCGGAAGTGATGGATCCTAAGTATGAGGCAAAAAAAAAATATATTTATATATTATGAAGAGTATTTAGAGCTTTTTTTTTTTCTTTAACCCCCTCTGTGGGTGTTTGGTGATTTCTTGCATTGTTCTGTTACAATTTTGCATTTGCTTTGATGCTCAGCTGCCAGATATAAGGCCCCTGTGCACAGGCTGATTATCGAGCAAATGAGCATACCTAGAAACATACACATAAAAAGGCCAGTGATTGGTCCTTTTGTGCAGCCATTTAAATTATAGTTATTGACTGCCCATTACCCTGTGTAAAGAGGGGATATGCGGACAACAGTGATTCATGTATTTGGCTTCACGACTGATCGAGCCTTGTGACGGTTAATACAATGAGCGCTGATTATCTGCAGCCTATTGACCAATCTAAAAGATCCCTTAGGTTAGACCTTATTAATTTCTTTTTTCCATCTGCAAATTGATTAACAAACCACATTGTCACAGAGGTCTTAGTGAAAGAATACAAGAAATGCCTTAACTTTTTACTGTCCATGTCTTTTAATCCTGTGAAAACACTCTTTTATGCTTCATTAAAGTGTGAAAAAAGTGTGGCCCATGATCTGCAGTGCCCTCGGGCTGCAACATCTCGCTCTGATTCCCTGCCCTCTGACTGTTTGTTTGATAGACAGAACAGGCGTAGGGTGGGTTCACACCACGATTTTGCTATACGGTTTCGGCATATGGTTTCATAAAAAAAAAAAATGTATTCAACCGTACAGAAAACCGTGTCCATAGACGTGTCCATAAACGGTGGTCTCCATTTTTCAAACCATACGTTTTTTTACTTTCCTTTTTCCGCACGGAAAACCAGATGCAGCCGGACATCATTTTTCAAACCGTATACAGCTTTCAACCGTATACATCTAAAAATTTGTACACACGTTTTGATACAGTTTAGTCAGGTTTTGAGGAATCCATTTTTTTAATCAAAAACCTGATACGGGAACTGTATTGCAAAAATGTGGCGTGAACCCAGCCTTAGCTTCCAGTCCCGAGCCCTAAAACCCCAAGCATGCACCGTAGTTGTGAACTGTGGTGCATACGTGATTTGACAGTGAGGCCAATGGGAACCTGACAAATGCGCTGCGACGCGATAGCTAGAGGCAGAGAGTTTGCGCACAATTCTTTCAAACAGGGAGAGAGTTGAGAAAAAGCGGAGAGGGCAGACCGAGGGCCCCGCATGTATCTACAACACTTTAATGCTGCATAAAAGATTAGTTTTGGCTAGATTAAAATAACAGCAAAAGTCTGTACATGGCTTTATCTCCGGCGCTCCCATAGAAATAAATAGATGCTGTAGTGTCTACAGCTCCAAGATGTGCGGAGAGCTGGGGTCCCAGAGATCTAACCCCTGCCATCCGGCACCTTTCACCTTGTTTTGGCTGGACAAGCCCTTTCTAGACCTCTGTGACACGGTTGGCGGTTGGGTAATGATTTTGCAGGTAACAGATTTACTTTAAGTACATAGTGTAAAAAATAGCGTATCCCAGATTATTAGAAATTCTTTCATTTCTGGGAAGAAATGCTGCCAAGAATATGCAAAGATTATTGGTTATTTGGCAAGGAAGAAAGTTCATTTTTGTGTTTTGAACTGTGCTTTCTAGATATCACAAAGTCCATGATCATTACAGAACTGGGATCAAATCGTAACCCAGAAGTCATAAAAACTGTTCTGTCCAACATGGAGAGGCTGCTGTGCATCCCAATCCATGGGTAACTATCAGTTTTTTTAATATATTTATTTTAAGAAATTTCTTATACCATTTGTGAGGAAGTCTATGTTTACACAGCACATTTCCCACACCTATTGTGTGCCAGAATACATGTGATACTATAATGTGCAGCCTGTTATTTTCAATTGGAATACAAGCAGTTATTCACACTGAACTACAGCGTATATATATATTATTTTCCACCATTAATTTCAATGCCATGTGGATAACTGATGCAGAAAAATGCATTAGGTACCCAGGTTATATAGGTTAATGCCAGTGAATCAATCTATCTGCATCAAAAATTGCAGCAAAATTCATGGCAACCAATGGAGGTAGATATCAAAAGATTTTCTATATATTTTTCAGATGGAAAAATGAGCCATGTGGTTTGAAAGAATAATATTTTCTTGATTTAATCATATAATATGCTTCTTGCCGTATTTATTTGCTACAGCAGTGTGATGATATACTCTACAAGACTGTGTATATTATTGTGGTGATTGTAGTTACCGTGCTCACATGTCCACAGATTACCAGTTATTTTGTTGCCAAGGTAGATAAGATCATGCCACACCAGTGTTTACACATAAGAGTTAAAGGGGTTATCCAGGAATAGAAAAAATCTGCTATTTTCCTACAACAGCACCACCTCTGTCCTCAGGTTGTTTGTGGTATTACAACTTGGCTCAATTCACTTCAATGGAACTGAGCTGCAGAACCACACACAGGACAGGTGTGGTTCTGTTTTTTGAAATAAATCGACTATTTTTCTTACTCTGGATAACACCTTTAAACGGCAACTAAACTAGTATTTGTATAGTTGTAAACATTTTGTATGTTTATTTGAATAGTAGAGTATACAGCGTTGTCCGGTCCTCCTACCTAAACCTTGTGGGAGAGGAAAAGAAACGATGATGCTCTGGTCCTCATATCCCATACTAATTATTCTCTGCACCTGCCTGCTGGGCAGTCGACAGGATGTTTAAAAGCCCTGGGAAATCTCTGCAGCCCGATAGTAACATAATCAGGAGGTTGACCGGAAGTCCCATAGACTTGCATAGGACTTGAGACGAAAACCCCATCCTCGCAAATGGGAGTGGGTTAGGGTTAATTAAACTATCCTATATTTTTAGTTGACACATAAATAACTTGTTCCAGCCATTTGGAAGTTATGCTGGAAGATACATACATACATACATAGTTTTAGATATGTAGATAGATAAATAGATATAAAGTTTATAGCAGTGTTTATAGAGTTCTGTATAGATGCACAACATTATCTCTATGCAATGGCACAAAAACATCTGACCATGTTCATGAGATCGGCTATTAGTGAGTACAAGCTGTAATAAACAAAAAAAAAAATTTTTTAACTCTTTAAAATTCCAATTTTTGGGGTGTTTTTGTGGTATTTCTTTGTCACTTGAGCAGTTCTTGCTCCCTGTGCCCACTAGCCATTGGCCTAACCCTAGATTGAATATAATTTCATTAGTATTTTTGGTTTTAATCCACATATCTTTATACCCTTTAGGATCAGAGCAGTGGGCACGGCTGCTGTAAATATGTGCTTGGTGGCTACAGGAGGAGCCGATGCCTATTATGAGATGGGCATCCATTGCTGGGATATGGCAGCTGCATCAGTCATTGTTACAGAGGCTGGAGGGATTGTCCTTGATGCAAAAGGTTTGTATGTGTGTTAAGAAAAAAGTAGTGGGGGGGGGGGGGGTGTTAATTGACAACCCTTGTGAAACATTTAAAATGGTCTTTTATCACTATATTATTTATCTGCTTTGTACTTTCACTTGGGTATCCGGGGGGCACTACATCCAAAGGGAATCTGTCTTCAGTGTCACCCGCACTAACCTGTTGGTACAGGCATGTAGTGCAACACTGATTATAATGATACTTACCTACCCCTGATCCATGGTCCTGTTCTAGCCCAACCTCACTGAATACATAGTGCTGCTGCGGGGTTGCCCTGCGTGTCAGCTAACAGAAAAATTCCCGATTGCACAGTGTGAAATACGCTGCGTATACGTTGTGTGTGATCCTTCCCATTTAAATGCTATAAAGAAACTTCTACCCCCCCCCCCCCCCTTTTTTTTTCTTGCAGGAGGACCATTTGACTTGATGTCCTGTAGAGTGATTGCAGCGAGTAGTAAGGAAATAGCAGAACATATCTCCAAAGAACTTCAGCTTATACCATTAGTGAGGGATGATGGAAAGAAGGAGTGAACAAGTCTGATGGTGTTAGACACATCTGTATTCACTGATTTAGCACTCTACTTAATAATAAAAAGCCATTAACTTAGGGATCTAATATTCCAAGTACAAAATTGTTAGTGTTTTATTATTTAGCTTGTTGTGATGACCATTAAATGTACAGTTCTGTTTTCAGCTTTTCCAAAGTGCAATCTCTGGTTAAAAATGTCAAAAAAAAGTCATACAAGGCACAAATGAATAACTGAAAAATGTCTTAGAGGACAGCAGGCGGCTGGTTATGTTTCCTACACCAAATCTGTACTTGTCTGTGTATAGTAGATATGCTGTACCCTCGTATGCAGCCATACCTGATTGTATAAGTCAGATCTCTTCTTCTAGACTGAACACTTTCGGTGTGAATGCTAAGCTGCAATAAAGAGATTTATTTATTTTTGATCTAAAAGTTGTCAGTGTGTATGTATATTCAGATATATTACTATGTAAGTAGCACAACTAAATCCTAAACAGTAAATCCTGTTTCTCTGTAGAATAGTTGTCATTCCTTTTAAGTTTTTAAGTGCAACGTCTCAGAAGTTGCCTGCGTTATGGACAACAAAACTAACATCCCCACCATGTGTTCAGGTTTGCAGTACTGGGTTGAAGAGGAGCACGGAGAGGCCAGGGGAAGGGGAGAGGGGGGTGTAGAAGAAGCGGAGCACGGAGAGGCTGGGGGGAGGGGAGAGGGGGGGGAGTGGAAGCGGAGCACGGAGAGGCTGGGGGGAGGGGGGAGAAGCGGAGCACGCATGGGAGACAGCTGGGGAAGGTAACATAGGTCCTGAAGCAGCCGACAACACAGTGGCTGCTTCGGGACTTCTATAATATGGCGCCGGCACACTCTTGTGTCGGACATGGGCTTTGTTCTGCGCATGACATACATCCGCAGAACAACCATAATGTAAGCGAACGGGACGTCTCCCATACCAGCTTGTCTATGTACATACACTGCCGTAGAGCAAGTGTGCTGGTGTCGTGAAGTGACGTCAGCACACTTGCTCTGGTAATGGCAGCCCCCATAACACTGTTTTACATTAAAATATTCCAAACTAACATAAAAAAATTTTTTTTTTAGATAGCATAAACTAGGTATTTAAATTACAATAAAATAATAAAAATAATACGTGACACTTTCCCTTTAAAGGGGTATTACATGATTTATTTTTTTCTTCAGCCTTTGAGCTCATGATGCCAAGTTAAAATACTGTATAATACGCTTCTATTACCTCCGTGCACCACGTCCTGTTTTCATGCACTGGACCACACCTGGAAGTTCTGTAGGTCTTTATTGTCTCTGACCTTTCCCAGCATTCCATGTGGCCAGAGACAATGAGGGAGATTTATCAAACCCAGTGCAGAGGAAAATTTGCCCAGTTGCCCATAGCAAACAACCAGATTGTTTCTTTTATCAGCAGAGGCCTTGTTAGAAATGAAAGGAGCAATCTGATTGGTTGCTATTAGCAACTGAGAAAATTTTCCTCTGCACAGGTTTTGATCTCCCCAATATGTCATAAGTCACATGGTCTACAGTGGGGCGTGGCTATGCTGCAGTGGGTGGGTGGATAGCAGGGTGGAAGAGATTGATTGGAAGAGATCGGAGCCCCACAATCAGATACTTTTCCTATCCATTTCCTATCCTGTGTATATGGAGTGAGGGTGGGTTCACACCACGTTTTTGCAATACAGTTTTTTTTCAGGTTTTTGATAAAAAGACGGATTCCTCAAAACCTGACTAAACTGTATCAAAACGTGTGTACAAAGTTTTATCTGTATACGGTTGAAAACCGTATACGGTTTGAAAAGTGATGTCCAGTTGCATCCGTTTTTAAGAAAAAAAACGCATACGTTTTGAACTTTTCACTCCATTCTGAATAAAGTTTCACTTGTTTGATTAAAATTCCAAGAAAAAAAACTGTGCAAAGTCAAAAACCGTATGGTAAAAACTGGATGGAACCGTACGCACATACAGTTCTGTACGGTTCCCTTTGACTCCCAAGTTAAAAAAAAAAAAAAAAAAAAAAAACACGTATACGGGTCCATATGGTTTTTCACCTGGACCAAAAACCGTGGTAGGCCACGGTTTTCTGTCCAGAAAAAAAAAGTAAAAAACCGTGTGGTGTGAAAAACGGAGACAACTGTATGCAATATGGTGCATACGGTTTTGAATGGAAAGTCTATGGCCACGGTTTGCTGTACGGTTGCATACGTTAGAAAAAAACAAAACGTATCTAAAAACTTGATAGAAAATCGTGGGGTGAACCCACCCTGCGTTATAAACAGCTGGATAACCACTTTAATTGTAGTTATAGTGTAGATGTAAAGTGAATTTGTAGCTAAGGGGTGATACTTAGTAACATAAACTGGTTTGTAAATTTGCATATTCTCATTCAACCCCTCTAAAATATACAACCAATATTCTGTTCTTGTTTCTACTTAAATGGGCACTGTCATTAAAACTCATTTTTGCTATTGCACTCCTTTATGGTAAATCAAAATATTAAGTTTTCTATGTTTTATTTGTGTTTAAAAGAGCTGCCACTAGGTGTCTCCCTACATGTCCAGAGCACATTTTTCCCTTTCTCTTGCTCAGACTTTGGACACCTGCTGGCCTGGCAGAAGTCCAAAATCAGGAAATTCAGTCTGTAGTGCTGAGGGGGTATGTGTGCAGCCTTATCCAATCACAGCTCATCTCACACTGGACTGCTCTGGGCTGTGTGTAGCAGAGTGAGGGAGGAAGTTCTCCCCTGTATGGCTTCAGATTATGTAACACCTGCTGGGGAACGCCCCTTCCCAGTCTGTGATTCTGACTGAGGCTGAGCAGAAAATACAGAGCAATATCAAGGTAGAAAACTAAAAAAATAATAAAAATAAAGGCAGGGGGGGGGGGGGGGTTATCATGATGGGGGCAGTGAACTTGGGAGGATTATAAAATGTAACAAGATCATGACAGGTACTCTTTGAGTGTCTGTAAGTTATAGAACTGCCCACTTGCTCATATAAAGTTTGACTATATATGGTTAATGGAATTAAATACTTTGTCTTCTCTATGGGTTCATTCTTCATATATATCCAGAGTCACAGCGAGGGGTATTTCTTGCTTTATTTTCTGAAAGAAAAAAAATACTTCAGACAGAAAGCACAATGTAGATATAGTCAGCATAAGCTATGTTTACTATAGTCTGCATAAAGTCACATTGCTAACACATTATGTACATTTTTTACCTAACAACAAAAGATTTTAAATAAATACAGAAATAATAGAGATGAGTCTTCTAGGCTCCCTTTATTGGGGTTTTCACACGTACAGTATTCTGCGCAGATTTGATGTGCGGGATTTTCTAATGCAGATTTTAATGTAAACTGAATGACTGAACACAACTTCAAATCTGTGCAGAATACTGTGCGTGTGAATGGACCCTAACAGTATAGAGCCTCGCTTTTTAGCTACTGTCATAAACAGGAGCCGTGCAGCAGTAGGAAGTCCTACAGAATGGGGACATTTTTTAAATGCAATTAAGGCCCTTTTTTTTTTTTTGTTAGCACAATTAAATGGTTTATTTGCAATACAATGGTTTATTTATTTGCTTTTTGTTGTCCCCTCCCTAGACTTGATGTTGTGCTGTGCTGTGTTGGAGAAATAGGCCTTTGTGTCAATTAATGAATGGACTCTTCAGCAGTACAGGCACTTTAATATAATGCCTAGGCCGTTGTTTCCCAACCAAAATGCCTCTAACTGTTGCCAAGCTACAACTCTTAGCATGCCCACTGGCTGAGCATGCTGGGAGTTATAGTTTTGCAACAGCTGGAGGCACACTGGTTGGGGGGAAAAAATGCCTGATCTCTTACCGTTTGGAGGTTGTGTAGGTATGCTTTCTGTCTGTCCTCGTCCTCGTTTTCCGGAATGGTTATATTCCACCGTTGAAGCTCTACTTTCATCTCCTTTTCTGTGTATAGATCAACTGGATCCAGGAAATTTGAATTTATTATTTTGATTAAATATTCCTTGTTTTCTATTCTGTAACAAAAGCAAAAGTTTAGTACATGTTCTTGAACTAAAAAAGTAAATGGTTTTCAGCAACAATAACATGTACATCCTACAGTTCATAGGATGTCAATATCGGATTAGAAGGGCTCCCACTACCAGAACCCACACGATCAGCTTATTGCAGTGAGTGCCACCTTGCTTTCATTGTTTACGAGATACAGTGCAATACTTTTGACAGAGCCTGTGCTGGGTATCGCAGTTAACGCTACGTTCACATCAACGTTGTGCGCCAACCCGTTCAGGGTCTTTGAATCACAATGGGCACTGACAGGTCCCATTGAATTTGAATGGGGTGAATGACCCCAGCACGTGCTCCACTTAGAGAGCCGGGGCCCGTGCAGAAGATCGCAGAGGTTTTCTTCACCTATAGATCACCATCGAGGTGATCCATTAATATTTCCTTTATTTCCCATAAACATATAATATCTTTAATGCTTTATTTCTACACTCTATTAAAATCAAAGTCTTTATTTCATTCTGTTTGATGGCTTATTAAGTTGTTCTTTAATGGTTCAGTGCTCTGTGGCTGTAGTCCTAGACTATGCTAGCCCTGTTATTAAAATCTTTAACACTAAGCCCCCCTCGACATGTTTCACCGCGATCTGCGGCTTTGGCAAGAGGTAATGGGCTATATTCTTCCCCTATTGTTGGTTTCTTATTTAATATTCATGTTGTTCTTTTATTATTTTCATTTTATTTTTATTTCGTTTATTCATTATTGACGTTTCTAGCCACATTTCTTTTCGACCTCCAAAGTAAAGACTACTTACTAGCATTTCTTTTACATTTTTGCCTATCCTGTAGGTAATTGAGGGCCATTCTGTGATCACTTCCTTAACGAAGCAGGACATAAATGTACGTCCTCGTGAGCTGGTACTTAACGCACCAGGAAGTACATTTACGTCCTATGCATAACCGCGAGCATCGCGATCTGATAGCAGCCAGGGATCCGCCCGTAATGGCGGACTTCCGCAATCGCGCAGATGTCCGGCATGAACCCCTCAGATGCCGTGATCAATACAGATCACGGCGTCTGCAGCATTGCGAACACTAAAATGGATGATCGGATCGCCCACAGCGCTGCCGCAACGATCCGATCATCCAGAACGGCAGACGGAGGTCGCCTCCGCTGCCTTCCACGGGTCTTCTGCTCTGGTCTGCATTCGAGCTGTGCAGAGCAGAAGATGACCGATAATACTGATCAGTGCTATGTCCTATGCATAGCACTGAACAGTATTAGCAATCCAATGATTGCTATACATAGTCCCCCATGGGGACCATTAAAGTGTAAAAATAAAAGTAAAAAAAATGTGAAAAACCCCTTCCCCCCAAAAAAAAATTAAATTGTCCCATTTTCCCTATTTCACCCCCAAAAAGTGTAAAGGAAAAATGTTACATTCATATTTGGTATCGCCGCGTGCGTAAATATCCCAACTATTAAAATAAAATGTTAATGATACCGTACGGTGAACTGCATGAACGTAAAAAAATAAAATAAAAAAGTCCAAAATAGCTGCTTTTTATATGGAAACATGAAAAAGTTATAGGTCTTCAAATAGGGGGATTTCAAAAGTACTAATTTCGTTATACAGTTTGCGATTTTTTTTTTAGCGCAAAAACAATAGCAATAGAAAAGTATGTTATCATGGGTATCATTTTAATCGTATTTACCCAACGAATAAAGAACACATGTCATTTTTACCGTAAATTGTACGGCGTGAAAATGAAACCTTCCAAAATTAGCAAAATTGCTGTTTTCTTTTTAATTTCCCCACACAAATAGTTTTTTATTGGTTGCGCCATACATTTTATGGTTAAGTGAGTAGTGGCATTACAACAGACAACTGGTTGCGCAAAAAACAAGCCCTCATACTAGTCTATGGATGAAACTATAAAAGAGTTATGATTTTTTGAAGGCGAGGAGGAAAAAATGAAAACGTAAAAATAAAATGGGCTGAGTCCTTAACCCCTTGCAGTGACATTAGTCATTTTACCAAAAAATCCATGGCAAAACGGAAAAAAAAATCATTGTGCAACAAAATGTAAGAAAAAATTTCATTTTGTAACTTTTGGGGGCTTCCGTTCCTACGCAGTGCATTTTTTGGTCAAAATTACACCTTATCTTTATTCTGTAGGTCCATACGGTTATAATGATACCCTAATTATATAGGTTTGATTTTGTCGTACTTCTGAACAAAATCATAACTACATGCAGGAAAATTTATACGTTTAAAATTGTCATCTTCTGACCCCTATAACTTTATTTTTCCGTGTATGGGGAGGTATGAGGGCTAATTTTTTGCGCCGTGTTCTGAAGTTTTTATCGGTAGCATTTTTGTGTTGATCTGACTTTTTGATCGCTTTTTATTCATTTTTTTATTATATAAAAAGTGACCAAAAATACGCTATTTTGGACTTTGGAATTTTTTTTTCGCGTACTCCATTGACCGTGCGGTTTAATTAATGATATTTTATAGTTCGGACATTTACGCACGTGGAGATACCACATATGTTAATTTTTATTTTTTTTTATGGGAAAAGGGGGGTGATTCAAACTTTTATTAGGGAAATGGTTAAATGACCTTTAACCTTTTTTTCACTTTTTTTTTTGCAGTGCTTTAGCTCCCATAGGGAGCAATAGCACTGCACACACTGATCTCTTTGGCTCGATTGCTGAAGCCTGTAGCTCAGGCTTGAGTAATTTTTGTATGCTGTTAAAAATAAATATTGGGGCGATAATCACAGAAGAATTGTGTTGAGTCCAACGTCACACACAGGTACAGACACTATATTATGAATTACATTAACTTTACAGCCCCTGTAGCATAGACAAATAAAAAAAAATTCCTGGAATGCCTCTTTAAGGTCAGGATCCGCCAATAGTATTGGCCAATACTTTTGAAGTATTCCCATCACTTTTCTATTGTTCTGATCATACATACCTATACATCTGACCACTTTCTTTTGTGAGCTATCTGGTGGTTTACACTCCACTCACAGATCAAAGCAGTCGGCACCAACGCTATTCCTGTCCATGTGTATCATACCAGTATGTGTATCGTGGAAGCAGGTGTATGAATAATTGTATTAACGGTGGTGCTGCACGTATAAAGAAGTAAAACATGCAGTAATAACACGCAAGAAGGGAAAAACCATGGAGCACTCACCGATCACAGTGTTGGCAGAACGGACTTCTTAATCCGGAGACTGCATCGGTCTGTGCAGGGAGGCGGTAGATGGATCTGGGGGAGGGGTTAAGATGCCGGTCCATATCACGCCACTAGGCACCTCGTCAGGCCATTGACTGTGGGGTGGCATTTCAAGACCCCTTGTGAGACCATATGCTGGTGCGGTTGGCCCTGGGTTCCTCCTAATGCAAGACATTGCTAAACCTCATGTGGCTGGAGTGTGTCAGCAGTTCCTGCAAGAGGAAGGCATTGATGCTATGGACTGGCCCACCCTTTCCCCAGACCTGAATCCGATTGAGCACATCTGGGACATCATGTCTCGCTTCATCCGCCAATGCCACATTGCACCACAGACTGCCCAGGAGTAGTCGGATGCTTTAGTCCAGGTCTGGGAGGACATCCCTCAGGAGACCATCCGCCACCTCATCAGGAGCATGCCCAGGCGTTGTAGGGAGGTCATACGGGCACGTGGAGGCCACACACACTACTGAGCCCCATTTTGACTTGTTTTAAGTTGGATCAGCCTGTAGTGTGGTTTTCTACTTTGATTTTGAGTGTGACTCCATATCCAGACCTCCATGGGTTGATAAATTTGATTTCCATTGATAATTTTTGTGTGATTTTGTTGTCAGCGCATTTAACTTATGTAAAGATGAAAGTATTTCATATGATTAGTTCATTTATTCAGATCAGTGTATATGTGGCCCAATGTGAATGCCCCATGATTTAAGTGGGCAAAACAGTCCAGAAATTACGCCATAGAATATCAAATCATCTGAGCCTAATTATTACCAAAGGAGATACTCCACTAGCACAACACGTGGTGCAAAGACATGGGGGTGAAGTATCAATCCAAAATTTTGGGGGAATAATGAAAGTGAGCTTGGGCCCAAGAGGAAGCAACTTAGATACGAAACTATTACGTGAGGAGGCAAAGTGGATTTATAGGTTTAAAAGCCTGAGCCCAGATGGATTGAACGAAGGATTTACCTTCTTTACTTTCCTATAAATGATAGATTATACCTGCTGTAAATAAAACAACCAGACAAATGTTGATATAATATGAGCTACACAGCCGGCAAAAAGAATAATAATGATAGTGGCAAGACAGAGCAAGACTGGTATGTAAATATAATAAGAGATCATAAACCCATGATGGTTAACAATCTAAAATGTGGCAAATCAAAATAATAAAAAAGTAAGGGTTAAAAACAGAGTATTATGAATGAACAAAATAAAATGAAAATAATAAAAGAACAACATGGATATTAAATAAGAAACCAACAATAGGGGAAGAATATAATCTCCTAACAAATTAGTTCACCTCATTGACCTATGTGGCACCTAAAGGTGTGTGAAACACACCTGACAAAAAGTGAACCCCAAGGGTAAATATAAAACACAATGTGGTAAAATAATGGGTAAAATACACTAAGAAACACCTCATTCACCTATCCTAATCCATCAGAAACTATTTTATAATAACTAAAACTAACTCCTGCTCAAAAAATACAACTAAATGTTAGTACTGATGCTAAATATAAATAAATGTGTGTCAAGTCTTATTATAATTTATCATCTCTGAATGAAATTAACTAACAGTTTGCGCAGAGATCACTGCGCATCGGGACCTGCGCAGTGAGAAGGAAGCAAGAGATAAACACTAAGGGGGAGATTTATGAAAACCTGTCCAGAGGAACAGTTGCTGAGTTGCCCATAGCAACCAATCAGATCGCTTCTTTCATTTTTCAGAGGCCTTTTCAAAAATGAAGGAAGCAATCTGATTGGTTGCTATGGGCAACTCAGCAACTTTTCCTCTGGACAGATTTTGATAAATCTCCCCATAAGTGTTAGCGCAGACCCGGCTGCGCATATCGTCAGGTCCGGACCTGCGCGCAAACCCGACATGAGAAAATCACTAACAGATTGCGCATCGGGAGCTGCGCATGAATGTCACAGTACCCAGCCCCAATAGGAGTCAGTTCTCCAGACTAGCGTGATTGGTGCAGGTAAGTAATGAATCACAGGTAGGAATTCCCGTCAGTTTGCAGAAAGGTGAAGTATGATAGGGGGAAGGCATGGGTAGCACAAGGGTTGGCCAGAGAGACACGGAACTTGCTAAACTACGTCATCAATAGAAGGTTATAAAACCTCCAGCACGATGTTTGGACACTCACTAGCCCATTACCTCTTGCCAAAGCCACAGATCGCTGTGAAACGTGTTGAGGGGGCTGAGTGTTAAAGATTTTAGTAACAGGGCTAGCACAGTCTGATAGGCTATTGTGGGCTACAGCCACAGAGCACCAAACCATTAAAGAAGAACTTAAAGGGATACTCCGGTGGTAAACTTTTTTTTTTTTTTTTTTGATCAACTGGTGCCAGAAAGTTAAACAGATTTGTAAATTACTTCTATAAAAAAAAATCTTAATCCTTCCAGTACTTATTAGCTACTGAATACTACAGAGGAAATTCTTTTCTTTTTGAAACATAGAGCTCTCTGCTGACATCACGAGCACAGTGCTCTCTGCTTTTTAGGAACTGTCCAGAGTAGGAGAAAATCCCCATAGCAAACATATGCTGCTCTGTGTTCAGTCAATTAGTTTAGAAATAAAGCATTAAATATTTTATATGTTTGTGGGAAATAAAGGGTATTTGGATCACCTGGAATGTGATCTATAGGTGAAGAAAGTGTCAAAACACCCTCCACAAACAGGTCTTCAACAGAGAGAAGATTGCAGAGGGTCCCAGTGGTTGGACCCCCCGGCATCTAACACTTATGCCCTATCCTGTGCATAGGTGGTAACTTATTTTTCGCTGCAGTACCCCTTTAAGCTGAGAATAAATGAATGGACCCGTACAGACACAGGAGCTGAACAGAGTGTTGAACAGAGAGTTGAACGGACGCAGGAGCTTAACGCTGGTGTGAACTAGGCCTTAGCTTGATTTAAGTGAATTAGTCAAACTCTAATATAATGTGAACAGTATGGGGGTGGGGGGGGTGGGGGATTATTCTAGTGTGTGCCTGGTGCAGGTCAGTAAGAAGTCTCAAACGTTGTATCTTTGTTGTCTATCTATGCCATGCTTGCCAAGTGGGTGGAAAGTGGCCCAGAGAGGGAGTGGTCTCTCAAAAATTTGGTGTGGCTGCCTGCGTGTGCCAAATATACTACAATTTACTCCTGCTAGCAGGTGTAAATTGTAGTTAAAATCTATGCAAGCTACGAGTCATTTATTTCTGAGGCTGCCTCAGATGTTCCTCGATATATCAAATTTGTTCGTCTTTTAATGGACACTGGTGAGGGTTTCATATGCCGTCCTTAGTAAATTTCCTTCCTATATATTAAAATTTACAAACATTTGTATATTGTGTCATAACATACTCATCGGAGGCATCATCTTCCTTTTCTTCTCTCTTCTCCTTATGCGTGTCATCTGTTTTCCGTAACTTAAAGAATCCTAAAAATAAATATTGCATTTGGCTGAACATTTGTCTACATGCAGTAGTTTCAGGAAAGTTTCCTTTTATCTTTTTACAAAGGGATAACAAAATGCTAATTGATTATGAACATGTGACATGCAACGTTATATCATTTGTGGAATATGGAGATACTCGTAAACATTCAATATGGAGACCTTACTGTGATTATCTTTAGAATGAAAGCAAAGATAGTCACACAATGACAAGAGGTGAGTGGAGTGTACTTCAAAATCATTTCAGGGACTTAAAGCTAAAGGAAAGGACCTCCAGGGTAATATATCAGAATTTCTACACCAGCACAGACGGGGTTCTTTACTGTAAGAGCAGTGAGACTAGAGAACTCTGTGCCAGAGGAAGTGGTCATGGTGAACTCAAGTTTCCTCTCTCTTTTTCTCTCTTCTCTAACCAACTGCAGCGTTCCTAGGTGGGGGGTGAATAATTGTTAAAGCTTTAAAACCAGTCTTAATTTTTCTTGTGAGAATTTATGTGAAAATGTGCTAATCCCTACTGTGGTCTCCTGTGAGTTATGTTAATTTATTGTCTCAATAATAAAAAAATGGTAATATAACATATATATAAAACATATATAAAGCAGAGTGCAAGATTCTCATACTTGGCTTGAGTTTCACTTGCTGGTTTCATTTGGTGCTTGATACCGAGTTCATTCCTACCTTTATACAAACATGATACTCTTATTTGCAAGAGTATCAATATCAGTATCATTTCCCATTCTCATCTTAATATATCTATTTTATTGTCCTCTTAAAATAAAATCCCTTTAGTGCTTTTATAAATTACTATTGTCCAAATTATAATAAGCCTTTTTTTTACATCATATCATGTAAGTTTCCTATGACACATTTTACTTTATTCTGGCTGTAAATTTTGGTCAATATGTTTGCTGTTTACAAATAAAACATCCCATATGTGCTGAAAATGTGGGGAAAAAAGGTTCTGGAGAACTTTACATTACAGGTTATGAATAATAGATTTATAGGGACAGAACATTGATACAGGGATTTATTCTGATGCCATATTGGAGTAGGGTAGGAAATTTCCCCTGGTATGTGGCAATTGGCATCACCCTCAAATGTTTTTTTTGCCTTCCTCTAGATCAACATAGTAGGTACATAATAGGGATATAGGTTGAACTTAATGGACTCTGGTCTTTTTTCAACCTTATGAACTATGTAACTATATGAAACAGAACATAAAAAAGAACAGCACACCAATGGGCGCTAAGCAAAGGGATCAGATGCCAAGTGGCCATTCTGACCAACAAAATCCAAGGCATATCTATACGATATCCCATACATGTGTGGGGGTCTTATCTGTCCTACCCTCACGTATGAGAAGAATAAGGGCCCTGTGACCCCCAATCTGCAGTACAGTGTGGCTGTAAATAGGGTGAGCCCGGAAGAGCCGACATCAATTAGGAGACATCCTGTTCCCCTTGATGATGCCCACATGCCTTAATTACCCTTTAAGGGTCTATTCACACATGCATTGTCCTCCACATATTTGAAGCTACAGATTTTAAGCTGTGTTCCATCATTTAGTTGAATCTGCAGCATAAAATCTGCAACATCAAATATGCACATGATACTCTACGTGTGAAAACACCGGGAGGGTATATTCACACATACAGTACCTGCGCATATTTGATGTGCAGGATTTGAAGCTGCAGATTTCAATGTAAACTAATTGACTGAACACAGCTTCAAATCTGCAGCTTCAAATTTATGAAGCATACAGTATGTGTAAATAGATCCTAAATGGTTTTTCCGACCCAAAACTATTAATGGCATGTGCACAGGATAGGCCATCAAGAGTAGATCATCGCAGCTGTGGTGCCAGAAAGGAAAAGTATACAGGATCAGGAAGCCTCAGTTTCAGCACCCCGCTTATCATTTATTGAGTGCCTATGCTCTGGATAGCCATTTATAGATTTAGGTTGGAAAACCCCTTTAATCATTTTTCCGTACATAGTATGACAATCAATTTCGTAGGGAGCATTACAGGGTATGGCCCAGTAGTGAAAGACCTTGTATGAATAACAAACAACGCTTACACCTATCTGCTCTATTAAATTAACATTATGCCATTTTCATGGAATATGACTTGCACACTCACTTTCTATGGATCCAGACTGCTCTTTGGTGATGTCATTCTTGTACTGTATTTTATTGTGCTGTAAGTAATAAATAATATGTTAAATATTTCAGACTTTACCTCTCATGGTACCTCAAGTATCTTTATGTGAAGACAGTGTTACCTGAAGAAGCTGCTGCAGTCTCCCTACATCCCAGTCTCTCAGGTAATAGAAACAATCCCGGGTGTGATGAGCGTGTAACCCTTTCCCGTCACAATCATCAAAGAAACCACATTTCTAAGAGGTAAAGGGCAGACAGTTGTTTTTAAATGCATTGCTTGGTCCAGTTTAAAACATTTATAGTCTGAACGAGCAGTTACTCTACCTTCTATCTGTCAGCCAAACCTTGTTAACATACATTCAGACAGTAGGGGGCATATTTTGCTATGTAGATTGTGTCTGTATCCTGTGACCATGGTCTGCTGACCTTTCTGATGGGATTCATTAAAAGATGGATGATATCATACATTCTTCCCAGCTTTCCTGCTCTTCTTTTCACTTCTTGGTGCCACCGCAGAGATTCTGATGCTGGCCTCAGTGTCAGGCCAGTGTCTGGGGCAGTTTCATTAAGTGCAGGAATGGGGAGAGGTGAGTAACTATGCATCTGGTCTAGGGGTCTGTACTTTGGGAATAGTGGTCACCCAACAATTGTCGCAATCTGAGAATACTTATACAGTGGTCTCTTTAAACATCAATACCACCAAACATCAAACACCAAGGTACAGAAATTATATAAACATATATATATTTATATAATTTCTGTACCTTGGTCTTTGATGTTTGGTGGTACTTTGGGAATAGTCTTTGGTCTTTAGTATACATTACGAAGAAAACTGGTAAAGTGTCTGTATTTTGGGGAGAGTTTGGCTTAGATTCTTTATTTATTGGGAGTCTTGGCTGTATGAAAGTGGAGGCTATTTTGGGGCCTGTATTTTGGGGATATTCAGGCCTGGAGTTTTTAGGAAAAGGTTGGTCTTGAAGCTGTAGTTGCATAATCTGGTCTGGTGTCTATATTTAGGAATAGTCAAGTCAGGTGTATGTATTAAAAAAGGTAGTCTTGTCTGGGGGTCTGTATTTTTTTGGGATAGTCGGGCCTGGGGTCTGTATTAGACTAGGTTTGCAAGTAGCAGAATCAATTCCCATAATGAAAAACCACACGATTTTAACTTCTGATTGCCGCAGCTTAGTGACACAGTTATCTGCTACATGTTTTTTGCAGGAGAAACATTAAAAATCACATGGACAAAAGCTAACTTCAAAACCATGGCAAGTCACTGTGACCTTAGCTTAAATGGAATTAATCAGCAGTATAGAGTTTCCTAACCTGCTGGTATAAGGCAAGTAACAGTGATTAGCATTGTACCTTTATTATGTGTCCCTGATGAGCAGTTCTACAAAAAATTATTTTTTACTTTACTTCTAGGTGCACTAAACTGCCTGCCCACTCTAGTAACAGTGCTCCTGATCATCCCCTGTAATCAATAACTCACTGCCACTCTGATGTCTCATGCTTGCAGGTGTGAGTTACTGTATGTCACTGCAGAGGATGAATATTTACCAGGAGGCCTTTTTACAGGAGCAGCCAGAGTGGTGCATCTAGTGGTAAAATAATGCTCTCAGTGGCTGAATGCCCTAGTTTCCATATAACTAAAAATTTATTGTACTGCAAAATGGCACATTGGAGACATACAATAAAGGTACAATGATAAACACTGTAACATACTCTATTAAACCATACTAGCAGGTTTGGAAGCCCCAATCTGCTGATAAATTCCCTTTAAAGGATAGTCTGATGTGAAGTCTACTTAAAGAGTACCTGTCACGTGCCCCTCCCCCCCCCACAAAAAAAAATGCTGGTCAGTACCTAATACTGATCATACATAGAATTTGTCTAGCACCTATATTTCTCTCACAAATACTCTTTATCTGTTGCTCACTTGGTTTGTCATTCTTTGTCATTGGAGGGGTGTGTCCTTTCTCTGCATGACTTAGCTTCCTCCTTGAGTCTGCTGTGCAGTGCTGAATGTCTATATCCAATCACTAGAGGCCGCTCTGTAACCCATCTCCTCTCGGTTTTCATGCTGCAGTCTGATAGGATAGGAGTGAGCACAGAGGTGTGCTAGTCCTGCCCTGACTTACTGGGCTTTGTCACTGTCTGTGCTTTAACTTGGACAAAAATGATGCTGCAGCCGGACAGGATTATGTTCTGGTTAGTATGGGGACCCCTAGTGGTGTTTTTTTTTTTTTTTTTTTTTTTTATAAGCCATGATTATGATTCAGAAAATAACATTTTCTCATGAAGTACTTTAGAAAGGTCAATGTTTTGTAATAAGATGTACAACATAAAAAAAGTTTTTGAATCTATCCCATTTGAGGGTGGTCTGGTATCTGTATGGGACATAATCTGATTTGGGGTCTTTAATAAGAGGGAGTCTGGGCTAAAGTCTGTATTAAGGAGGTGTCTGGTCTGGAATCTGACTCAGTTCAGGGGCTCTGGATGGTCTATATTTGTTAAGATGGGTCTGCATTTCTCTTAATGGGCAAAATGGGCCAAATCTCCTGTCTTATTATACAACTAGTAGAGAACAGGAACCTTAGTGTTAATAGCTGAGATCCCAAAACAGTAAAAGGTTATGTTAACGCTGTTATTTGAGTTGTAAATAGTAAAAAAAAAAAAAAATAGGTCAAAATCTAAAATCATCTGAAAACAGTATATTTGAAATTAAAAATGTGTGAAGATTGTTCTTACGGATCCATGATAAAATGGTTTTAGGCATCCTCCGCAGAAGTCATGCTGGCACTGTGTGCACTTAAAGTGTAAGCATCCACCTTTCCACAAATCAAACCGAAATCTGCAAGATGGACATTCTGTATAGAGACAAAAATATTATTAGACAAAAGACAATGCAGATTTTGATACTAAACAGCTGGGTCCACAGAAATATGCTCAATGTATCAAATTCTGACCCTTACATCAATGTGATCAACAAGGAGCTAGGATTTGACAAAGTGCTGGCTGGACCTTTTTCAGTCCTCACCGACAAGTATCCATTCTCACATGCCCAGGTGATACTCCTTTAGTCGGAAGGCTTCATAGCACAATAAAGATGGCTACTGTCCAGCCATAGAACTGTGCATGTTGTGATGACATCTACCATTCACAGAAGCATGCATGATCCTTGTCACTGTCCTCCTTCATTTATAAGCTATTGTATTTTTTACAGACTATTCTCAATGGACACTATCAGACATTATATCTAATAATAATAAAAAATAATAATTAATACTAAATAATAATACAATTGAATTCAATTCTGCAGCACTTTGAAAAGTTTCATGAAAAGTCTTGCAGCTTTGACATTTCCGTGAAAGTAAAATCTGTTTATGACTTTTTTCTAGAGATGTAAAATAGTATATAAATTATATACAGGCTATATAAATTATATGTATACCAGTCCTCAAAGGTACATATAGAGGACATAAAATAAATTAGATCCAGTGATTAGAAAGTATATTGTGATAAATTAAATGACTATTTATTGTACATAAAAAATTAACCTACTATCACCTTAGCAGGGCCCTTGCGTCAGATGAAGAGGTTAATACATGTAGAATTATAATTAAATAGTATTAAAGGAACATACAAATAAACCAACTGAGTAGCATAATAAAATTCACCGTAGCTTATGGTATCAAAATATATGTTTTAGCAGCAACTCATTGTGTTTGCAATTCATATAGTTGTCCATAATATACAGAAAAGTTCATTGGTGGTTTAATGATATAAGTATAAAGTTCAGTTTGTAGGACATAATTGTTGATGTTATAGTAGGAGCAGTAATTCTCCTGATGGCCAAGTATTTGGAAGATTTCGAAAGAGGTTTGGTGCAGGGCACCACTCACAGACCAGAGAGAGTAATCCTGGGGATCGCAGAGTGGCTGGCACGGCTGCGTCCGGCACAAGAAGTGACTTGAATGGTGCCCGTCTGCTGAGATGAGGATCGCAGAGTCTCCTTGTCTCTTGTCAGTCTTTGGCTGACACAGACTGCGTCCGGCCTGGCAGCGGATGGTGTCCGTGACTGGAGATCTTGTAAGGGAGACAGCGATAGATATGTTAAGGTGTGGAGGTGGATGCCAGCGTCCTCGTGTGAATGAAGCGCTAATAGCGTGTGTACTGCAATGGTCTCCAAATAGGGGACTTCCAGCTGTTGCAAGTGCGAAAAGAGGTTAATAATTGGTATACCGTATGTATACTTGTTGGACTGTAGTGGTATAGTAGCTAGACGAGTTTCAAGGCCTCAGGCCTTTTCTTCAGTAACAGTATAGAGGTGTATACAGGTAAAATGATGTGCTTTATCCTCAATATGGTGATGTAATAGACAATGGAGGAAGGATGGGTAGAAAACATGGATAAAAACATGGAATGGAATACAATGAATTATATGGATATAAGGTTAATCATACTGGATCTATTAGGATAGAAAAGAACAGAAAGATAAAGAGATGGAAAAGTAAAATAAAATAGAATAAAATAGAAATAGAAATAAATAAAATAAGAGTGGCATAAAAATATACAATACTAATTAAGAATAAAACTAATGGTAACGGCAATGGATCAAATATACTAATGTTGGCAATAAAAATATGACAATACAGATCAATAGAACAAACTCTAAAATATAATAGCTAATATATATGAATATAATTATGTGGATAAAATTATGCGAATAAAACTGAATAAAGATATGCAACCCAAGAAGTGATGATAGTCTTGGGTGGGATCAACCACAGGGACCGTCACTGCGTCGATATGCGACCAGCCAGTGATGGGCCGTGGGGAAGAGCCATACCAAAAGAGGTACTAAAGGAAACCAAAAATTTCGAGTTCGGCATTGAGCCCTCTAGGTATCAATGAGTCGAATTCAAAGATTTTTCTGGATTCGGCTCTTGACATGCGTGTGATGAAGTCTCCACCTCTCCAACATCTTCTTACACTCTGAATGGCCACAAAGAAGAGTTGGGATGGGTTCTTATTGTGATATTCAATAAAATGCAATGACAGTGGATGTGTTTTTATTCCTTTTTTATGTTGTAGATATGTTCTGAGATGAGGGTCTTTAGTTGTCTCTTGGTGCGGTATATATTGTTTGCCGCAATTGCACTGAATTAAGTAAATAAGATATTTACTATGACAAGTGAGACATTCTGTTATTTTATGTATAAATTTATTGGAGGTGGATGAAATGTCTGTGTGTTTTTTTTTTTTTTTGGGGGGGCAGCGGGGAGTTCTCTGTAGTTTTGCATCCCAGACAAGATCCACATCTGTGGAACCCTTTAGTTAGTAACCATGTGGAGAATGAATGTACAGAGGGTGGGTGTCTTATTGTGGGGGCAACCTGAATGCCCAAATTGGGAGCCTTGGTGTAAACTATTGGTGGATTAGAGGGGACGTGACATCATCATTGAGCAGTTAGACAGAAAACTTCAGAAGTTAATAACTATTGGAAGGATTAAGATTTTTTAATAGAAGTAATTTACAAATCTGTTTAACTTTCCGGAGCCAGTTGATATATATAAAAAAAGGTTTTGCCTGGAATACCCCTTTAACCCCTTAAGGCCCATTTTGGTCTTAAGGACCAGGCCAATTTTATTTTTACATTTTCGTTTTTTCCTCCTCGCCTTCTTAAAATCATAACTCTTTTCTATCCATCCACAGACCGATATGACATCACTTATTTTACCATAAAATATATGGTGCAACAAAAAAATTATTATTTATGTGGGAAAAATGAAAAGAAAAACGCAATTTAGCAAATTTTGAAAGGTTTTGTTTTCACGCTGTGCACTTTACGTTTATGTTTTCTTTATTCTGTGGGTCAATACGATTAAAATGATACCCATGTTATATGCTTTTCTATAATTGTACCGCTTTAAAAAATCTCAAACTATTTTAACAAAATTAGTATGTCTGAAATTGCCCTATTTTGCCCACCTATAACTTTCTCATTTGCCCTATTTTTTGTGCCACGATCTCTAGTTTTTATTGGGACCAAGTTTGCTTCGGTTTAAAATTTTATACATTTTTTAAAAATGTTTTCTTTTATGTGACACAAAAGCAGCAATTTTGGACTTTTTTTTTTACATTTACACCGTTCACCATACAGGATGACTAACAATATATTTTGATAGTTCAGACTTTTACGCATGCGGCGATACCATTTTTTTTGCGGTAAAATGGGAAAAATTGAAGATTTAAATTTTTTATTGGGGGAGGGGATATTTCACATTTTGTAATTTTTTTAAATTTTTTTTAACATTTTGTAACATTTTGTTTACACTTCAATAGTCCCCATAGGGGACTATTTATAGCAATCATTTTATTGCTAATACTGTTCAGTGCTATGCTAGAGAATATCACTGATCAGTGTTATCGATGATCTTCTGCTCTGGTCTGCTCAATCTCAGACCAGAGCAGAAGACCCCTGGAGATGGACGGAGGCAGGTGAGGGGACCTCCGTCCGCCATTATGGATGATCGGATCCCCGCGGCAGCGCTGCGGGCAATCCGATCATCCATTTAAAGTACCACACTGCCGCAGATGCCATGATCTGTATTGATCAGAGCATCTGAGGGGTTAATGGCGAACATCCATGCGATCGTGGATGTTCACCATTACCAGCGGGCCCCTGGCTGCTGATAGCAGCCGGGACCTGCCGCGCATGACGCGAGCACCGTTCCGGTGCTTGCAGTCATGGCGGAGCGTAAATGTACCTCATGGTGCGTTAAGTACCACGGCACCATGACGTATATTTACGTCAATTGTCGTTAAGGGGTTAATCATTGTTTACATTTTTCTGTATTCTTTGTTAAATAGTAAAATTGATTTGGAATCATCGTTATGGGTTGATTGGTCAACTGACTTAGGGATAAAAAATGAAGATCTGTCTATGCGTATTTTTTTTAAAAGGTTGGTCCAGGATAGTCTTTGGATAGTTTTTGTCCAAGAATTTTTCCGTGAGGGCATGTGCTTCCTCCTTAAATTTTGAGTCTATAGTGCAATTTCTTTTTAGTCTGTGGTACTGACCCATTGGAACGTTTAAAAGCCATCTGGGTAAGTGACAACTGTTAAAAAGAATAAAATGTAATAATAAAAAGTAAAATTTAGATTTAAAATGTTAGTCTTAATTTCCTGAATAAAATTTTCCAACAGATCTCTGGTCCCTTTCCAAATAAAAACAATATAATATATGTAGCGCTGCCATAGGGCAAGATCCGCACCAATCCTGGGAGTGATAAATTAATCCTCCCTGGCTGCCATGAACAGATTTGCGTAGCTAGGCATACTATGGCGTACTATGAAATGTTTAGATACCCTAGAGAAAGAAATCACCCAAAAGAAATAAAAAAAAATGTCATGGCAGATTAGAAAAAATATAGCTCCAACTAAATCTGAAGAATTAGATAAGACACAACAGAAAACAGAACAAAAAGAACCTAGATACAACATTCCAGTACAGAACAGATTCACCCCTTCAACCGATACCAACAGGGAACATTTTTTAGGAAGACAGAGTTGGAGACATTCCAACCAATCACTAAACAACCACTACATGCATGTTAAAATCTAATTTTTACCTAAAACAAGAAGCCGGCCCAGATATCCTCACTTTCAAAAAAGCTGTGAAGTCTGATATCAGACAATTAAAACCTAGTGTAAAAAATAACAACATTACCTATAAAGAAAAAAGGACCATTACTGAATTACAGGAAAATAATGATATCACAATCTGCCCTGCAGATAAGGGGGGCGGTATTGTGATCCTTGACACAGATAAATACAATTTAGAATGTGCTAGACAATTATCAGATATCAATACTTATATTAAATTGAGATCGAACCCCACAGCCGACTTCAGCAAAGAACTTAAAACACTATGCGATGATGCACTTTCTTCTGATATTTTATCGACTAAAGAACATAACATAAGAATTTATCTTGTGAACGCAGGAAAGACTTCCAGTCTTCTACTGCCTTCACAAGATACATAAAGACTCCACCAACCCTCCCGGTCACCCAATAGTCTTGGGCACCAATTCACTGACATCCAATCTTTCACAACTGCTTGACCGTTTTCTTCAACCATTTGTACAGACTACAATTTTTTATCCTAAAGACACCACCCAAGCGATACAAATTCTTGAAAATGTCAAATGGGAACCTGATTACATACTTGTCTCCCTAGATGTAAGCTCTCTTCAGACTATTATTAAACACGAAGATGTTTTAAATCAGGAGTCTCAAACTCCCATCCTGCGGGCCACTTGAAGCCTGCGAAACAAAATTTTGCGGCCCGGGCACTGGGCAGGTGATCTCTTCAGGCATTTAGCCCTGCTTCAGGCAAGCAGCGCCAAATGCTGGAAGACTTCAAACACGTCAGCACACACTGCTACTGTACCTATATCTCCCTGCTGCAGCCTATAACGAGCCTTCCTGGAGGGATGCACTAGAGTGTGACATCATCGCATCCACAGCACAGGACGCCATGATGCTGACGTCCTGCACGGCGCATATGATGACGTCACTTAATGCGCTCATCCCCACAAAGAAGGCTCATTTTAGGCTGAAGCAGGGAGATGTAAGTACTCTGGCTGTGAAACTTAACTTGCCTAATTACTTGCCTAATAAGGGAGGACCTGCTCATCACCAGGGGCTAAACGATCTTCTTAGGGGGCATAATTGTTTAAATAGGGGCCCTATCTGCCAGGGGTAAAATCAATCTGGGGGCCTGTACACCTATTGGGAACCCCTTCCTGATCATCAGGTAGGGCTCCTAAGTAGGAAAACAGGCCCCCAGATAGATATTTCCCCCATCAGTGATGGGGATCATATCTATCTGGGGCTTTTATTCCTACTTGGGAGCCCTACCTATTGGGGGTCATATCTATCTGGGGGCCTGTGTACCTACTTGGGAGCCCTACCAGATGGGGGTCATATCTATATGGGGGCCTGTGTACCTACTGGGGAGCCCTACTTGATGGGGGTCATATCTATCTGAGGTCTTGTCTGGGGCATGACGGGGGCATTATATGTGAAGGGCGCATGATGGGGGGCATTATATGTCAGGGGTGCACGATGGGGACATTACATGTCAGGGGCACATGATGGGGGCATTATATGTGAGGGGTGCATGATGGGGGCATTATATGTGAGGGGCGCATGATGGGGGCATTATATGTGAGGGGTACATGATGGGGGCATTATGTGTGAGGGGCGCATGATGGGGGCATTATATGTGAGGGGCGCATGCAGCCCAGCCTCACCCAGCCTCTACCTCCAGTGGCCCCCAGATAATTTGAGTTTGAGACCCCTGGTTTAAATGCTCTCAGACACTTTTTAACAAAAGGAGATATCTTGCCAGAACAAACTGATTTTATCTTACAAGCCATCCATTTCATTTTAACCCATAATTATTTTTACTTTGAAAACAATTTTTATTTACAGTTAAGTGGTACCGCCATTGGTACTAGATTTGTGCCTAGCTACGCAAATCTGTTCATGGCAGCCTGGGAGGATCAATCTATCACTCCCAGATCTCGTCCTATGGCGGCACTACATAGATGATAATGTTTTTACTTGGAAAGGAACCAGAGATCTGTTTTATTCAGGAAATTAATATTAACATTTTAAATCAAAATTTTACACCCCATATTAGCACAGACGTTTTAGAATTTTTAGATCTTTTGATTACCATTGACTCTCCAAAACTTGTCTGCAGTACGTACCACAAACCAGTGGCAAAAAAACTGTTTTATTCTTTTTAACATTTGTCACTTACCCAGATGGCTTTTAAATGTTCCAATGGGTCAGTACCACAGACTAATAAGAAATTGCGATTTAGACACAAAATTTGAGGAGGAAGCACATGCCCTCATGGAAATATTCCTGGACAAAAAGTATTCAAAGCCTACCCTGTACCAATCTTTAAAAAAATAGGCACTCTAGGCAGATCGGTTAACCCATCAACCCATAACGATGATTCCAAATTAATGTTACCATTTAACAAAGAATACAGAAAAATTTAAACAATCATTAAGAAAACCTGGCACTTTATAAGAAATGATAAAATCAAGATATCCCCTCTAATCTACCAATATTTTACACCAAGGCTCCCAATTTGGGCATTCAGGTTGCCCCCACATTAAGACACCCACCCTCCGCACAGTCATCCTCCACATGGTTACAAACTAAAGGGTTCCACAGAAATTTCATCCACCTCCTATAAATTTATACATAAAATAACAGAATGTCTCACTTGTCATAGCAAAGGGGTTATTTACTTAATTCAGTGCAATTGTGGCAAACAATATATAGGCCGCACCAAGATACAACTAAAGACCCTCATCTCAGAACATATCTACAACATAAAAACGGGAATAAAAACACATCCACTGTCATTTCATTTTATTGAATATCACAATAAGAACCCATCCGAACTCTTCTTTGTGGCCATTCAGAGTGTAAGTAGATGTTGGAGAGGTGGAGACTTCATCACACGCATGTCAAGAGCCGAATCCAGAAAGATCTTTGAATTCGACTCATTGATACTGTTACGCCTAGCGCTCCGGGCCCCCGCTCCTCCCCGGAGCGCTCACGGCGTCTTTCTCCCTGCAGCTCCCCGGTCAGTCCCGCTGACCGGGAGCGCTGCTCTGTCATGGCCGTTGGGGATGCGATTCGCACAGCGGGACGCGCCCGCTCGCGAATCGCATCCCAGGTCACTTACCCGTTCCCGTCCCCTGCTGTCATGTGCTGGCGCGCGCGGCTCCGCTCTCTAGGGCGCGCGCGCGCCAGCTCCCTGAGACTTAAAGGGCCAGTGCACCAATGATTGGTGCCTGGCCCAATTAGCTTAATTGGCTCCCACCTGGTCCCTGACTATATCTAACCTCCTCCCATGCACTTCCTTGCCGGATCTTGTTGCCCTTGTGCCTAGTGAAAGCGTTTTGTGTGTTTAAAAACCTGTGTACCAGAACTTCTGCTATCTCCCCTGACTACGAACCTTGCCGCCTGCCCCCGACCTTCTGCTACGTCCGACTTTGCTTCTGCCTACTCCCTTGTACCTCGCCTATCTTCAGCAGCCAGAGAGGTGAGCCGTTGCTAGTGGATACGACCTGGTCACTACCGCCGCAGCAAGACCATCCCGCTTTGCGGCGGGCTCTGGTGAAAACCAGTAGTGTCTTAGAACCGGTCCACTAGCACGGTCCTCGCTATCCCTCTCTGGCACAGAGGATCCACCTCCTGCCAGCCGGCATCGTGACAGTAGATCCGGCCATGGATCCCGCTGAAGTTCCTCTGCCAGTTGTCGCTGACCTCCCTACGCTGGTCGCCCAGCAAGCTCGTCAGATCGCCCAGCAGTCGCAACAGATAGCGCAACAAGATCACCAGCTGTCGTACTTGACCACCATGACACAGCAACTCCAGTCACAACTACAGCAAGTACAGTCACAGCTACAGCAGCAACAACCATCTCCTCCGCCAGCTCCTGCACCCCTTCCGCGGCGAGTGGCCGCTCCTAGCCTCCGCCTGTCCTTGCCGGACAAATTTAATGGGGACTCTAAGTTTTGCCGTGGCTTTCTTTCGCAATGTTCCCTGCACTTGGAGATGATGTCGGACCAGTTTCCTACTGAAAGGTCTAAGGTGGCTTTCGTAGTCAGCCTTCTGTCTGGAAAAGCCCTGTCATGGGCCACACCGCTCTGGGACCGCGATGACCCCGTCACTGCCTCTGTACACTCCTTCTTCTCGGAAATTCGAAGTGTCTTTGAGGAACCTGCCCGAGCCTCTTCTGCTGAGACTGCCCTGCTGAACCTGGTCCAGGGTAATTCCTCCGTTGGCGAGTACGCCATACAATTCCGTACTCTTGCTTCTGAACTATCCTGGAATAATGAGGCTCTCTGCGCGACCTTTAAAAAAGGCCTATCCAGCAACATTAAAGATGTTCTGGCCGCACGAGAGACTCCTGCTAACCTGCATGAACTCATTCATCTAGCCACTCGCATTGACATGCGTTTTTCTGAGAGGCATCAAGAGCTCCGCCAGGAAAAAGACTTAGATCTCTGGACACCTCTCCCACAGTCTCCACTGCAATCTGCGCCTAGGCCTCCCGCCGAGGAGGCCATGCAAGTGGATCGGTCTCGCCTGACCCTGGAAGAGAGGAATCGCCGTAAGGAAGAGAATCTTTGTCTGTACTGTGCCAGTACTGAACATTTTTTGGTGGATTGCCCAATCCGTCCTCCACGTCTGGGAAACGCACGCTCGCACCCAGCTCTCGTGGGTGTGGCGTCTCTTGATGCCAAGTCGGCTTCTCCACGTCTCACGGTGCCTGTTCGGATTTCTACTTCAGCCAGCTCTCCCCTCTCAGCCGTGGCCTGCCTGGACTCTGGAGCTTCTGGGAATTTTATTCGGGAGTCCTTTGTGAATAAATTCCGCATTCCGGTGACCCGTCTTGTCAAGCCACTCCACATTTCCGCGGTCAACGGAGCCAGGTTGGATTGCACCGTGCGTTACCGCACGGAGCCCCTCCTAATGTGCATCGGACCTCATCACGAGGAAATTGTATTTTTTGTCCTTCCTAATTGCACTTCTGAAGTTCTCCTTGGACTACCCTGGCTTCAACACCATTCCCCAACCCTGGATTGGTCCACTGGGGAGATCAAGAGTTGGGGTCCCTCTTGTTCCAAGGACTGCCTTCAACCGGTTCCCAGTACTCCCTGCCGTGACCCTGTGGTTCCTCCTGTATCCGGTCCCCCTAAGGTCATTAAGGACTCTGCCTGCCACAGGAAATGCCCCTCCCCCCCTCCCAGTCCCATCAGGCAAGCCTCTGTGTCCCCTCATGGCCCTCGTCCTGGTGTCACACTGCCCCGTGCCAGGTCTCGCCCTCTGCCCTCTCTCCCCATTCCTACTCCTGCGGTTCTGCCTGCCGTTGAGGAATCCCTCCATCCTTTCCCGGTGTCCTCATCCCAGGGGAGGCAGTTACCGGACAAAGAGAAGGGGAGACCTAAGGGGGGGGGTACTGTTACGCCTAGCGCTCCGGGCCCCCGCTCCTCCCCGGAGCGCTCACGGCGTCTTTCTCCCTGCAGCTCCCCGGTCAGTCCCGCTGACCGGGAGCGCTGCTCTGTCATGGCCGTTGGGGATGCGATTCGCACAGCGGGACGCGCCCGCTCGCGAATCGCATCCCAGGTCACTTACCCGTTCCCGTCCCCTGCTGTCATGTGCTGGCGCGCGCGGCTCCGCTCTCTAGGGCGCGCGCGCGCCAGCTCCCTGAGACTTAAAGGCCCAGTGCACCAATGATTGGTGCCTGGCCCAATTAGCTTAATTGGCTCCCACCTGGTCCCTGACTATATCTAACCTCCTCCCATGCACTTCCTTGCCGGATCTTGTTGCCCTTGTGCCTAGTGAAAGCGTTTTGTGTGTTTAAAAACCTGTGTACCAGAACTTCTGCTATCTCCCCTGACTACGAACCTTGCCGCCTGCCCCCGACCTTCTGCTACGTCCGACTTTGCTTCTGCCTACTCCCTTGTACCTCGCCTATCTTCAGCAGCCAGAGAGGTGAGCCGTTGCTAGTGGATACGACCTGGTCACTACCGCCGCAGCAAGACCATCCCGCTTTGCGGCGGGCTCTGGTGAAAACCAGTAGTGTCTTAGAACCGGTCCACTAGCACGGTCCTCGCTATCCCTCTCTGGCACAGAGGATCCACCTCCTGCCAGCCGGCATCGTGACAGATACCTAGAGGGCTCAATGCCGAACTCGAAATTTTTGGTTTCCTTTAGTACCTCTTACTGTTCGGCTCTTCCCCACGGCCAGTCACTGGCTGGTTGCATATCGACACAGTGACAGTCCCTGTGGTTGATCCCACCCAAGACTATCATCACTTGGGTTGCATATCTTTATTCAGTTTTATTCGCATAATTTTATCCACATAATTATATTCATATATATTAGCTATTATATTTTAGAGTTTGTTCTATTGATCTGTATTGTCATATTTTTATTTCCAACAATAGTATATGTTACGCCGAGCGCTCCGGGTCCCCGCTCCACCCCGAAGCGCTCACAGCGTTCTCCTATTCGCAGCGCCCCGGTCAGACCTGCCGACCGGGTGCACTGTGATAATGTTCCCAGCCGGGATGCGATTCGCGATGCGGGACACGCCCGCTCGCGATGCGCATCCCGACCCGCTTACCAGACTCGTTCCCCGTCTGTGCTGTCCTGGCGCGCGCGGCCCCGCTCCCTAGGGCGCGCACGCGCCGGGTCTTTGCGATTTAAAGGGCCGGTGCGCCACTGATTGACGCATGGGTTTTAATCAGTACCTTCACCTGTGCACTTCCCTATTTATACCTCACTTCCCCTGCACTCCCTTGCCGGATCTTGTTGCCATTGTGCCAGTGAAAGCGTTTCCTTGCGTGTTCCTAGCCTGTGTTCCAGACCTCCTGCCGTTGCCCCTGACTACGATCCTTGCTGCCTGCCCTGACCTTCTGCTACGTCCGACCTTGCTCTTGTCTACTACCTCTATACTGCTACTGAAGAAAAGGCCCGAGGCCTTGAAACTCGTCTAGCTACTATTCCACTACAGTCCAACAAGTATACATACGGTATACCAATTATTAACCTCTTTTCAGCACTTACAAGAGCTGGAAATCCACTGTTTGGTGACCATTGCAGTACACGCACTATTAGCGCTTCATTCACACGAGGACGCTGGCATCCACCTCCGCACCTTCACGTACCTATCGCTGTCTCCCTTACAAGATCTCCAGTCACGGACACCATCCGCTGCCAGGCCGGACACAGTCTGTGTCAGCCAAAGACTGACAAGAGGCAAGGTGACTCTGCGATCCTCATCTCAGCAGACGGGCACCATTCAAGTCACTTCTTGTGCCGCACGCAGCCGTGCCAGCCGCTCTGCGATCCCCAGGATTACTCTCTCTGGTCGGTGAGTGGTGCCCTGCACCAAACCTCTTTCAAAATCTTCCAAATACCGGTACTTTCCCATCAGGAGAATAACTGCTCCTACTATAACATCAACAATTAAGTCCTACAAATGGAACTTTTTACTTATTTCATTAAACCACCAATGAACTTTTCTGTATATTGCAGACAATTATATGGATTGCAAACACAATCAGTTGCTGCTAACAACATATATTTTGATACCATAAGCTACAGTGAATTTTATTATGCTACTCAGGTGGTAAATTTGTATCTTCTTTTAATACAATTTTATTACAATTCTACAATATTTAGCCTCTTTATCTAACGCAAGGGCCCTGCTAAGGTGATAGTAGGTACATTTTTTATGTACAATAAATACCGATAGTCATTTAATTTATCACATTGTCCTTTCTAATCACTGGATCTAATTTCTTTTATTTCTTCTCTATGTACCTTTTTTAGGACTAATCTATATATATAAAACTCAACGCGTGTATGTATGTATGTGTGTATGTTCCAGCATCACGTCCAAACGGCTAAAGATATTAACATGAAACTTGGCACACATGTTACTTATATGTCAACAACAAACATAGGATAGGTGATTTAACCCTTACTCACCCCCATTTGCCAGGGTCGGGGTTTATGTTTAAAATCTTATACAAGTCAATGGGAAATATATATTACTGCATAACTTCCCAACGGCTGGAGATATTTCGATAATACTTGGTCACATGTAACTTACATATCCACTTAAAATATAGGATAGTTAATTTAACCCTTAACTACCGTACCCCCATTTGTGAGGGTTGGGGTTTTTGTTTAAATTCCCATGCAAATCAATGGGAAATGTATGTTCCCACATAACTTCTGTACGGCTGGAGATATTTCAATACCTGGTCACATATTACAGGTCGGAATATGAGGACAGGATGAGAGGTCAAGATAGGAGGACGGGATGGTCGGGATAGGAGGTCGAGTTAGGAGGTCGGGATATGAGGACAGGATAGGAGGTCGGGATAGGAGGACGGGATAGGAGGACGGGATAGGAGGACCGGGATAGGAGGACCGGGATAGGAGGACCGGGATAGGAGGACACGATAGGAGGATGCGATAGGAGGACGCGATAGGAGGACGCGATAGGAGGACGGGATAGGAGGACGGTATAGAAGGTTGAGATAGGAGGACGGGATAGGAGGTCGAGATAGGAGGACTGGATAGGAGGTCGAGATAGGAGGACGGGATAGGAGGTCTAGATAGGAGGACTGGATAGGAGGTCGAGATAGGAGGACAGGATAGGAGGTCGTGACAAGAGGTTGGGATATGAGGACAGGATAGGAGGATGAGAAAGGAGGACGGGAAAGGAGGACGGAAAAGGAGGACGGGATAGGAGGACGGGAAAGGAGGTCGAGATAGGAGGTCGAGATAGGAGGTCAGCGAAAGGAGGTCGAGATAGGAGGACGGGATAGGAGGACGTGATAGGAGGACGGGATATGATGACGGGATAGGAGGTCGGGATAGGAGGTCGGGGTATGAAGTCAAAAGCTTCCTCCTTTGTTTATTTTCCTCCCCAACAAGGATTAGGAAGGAAAAACCGGGCAACGCCGGGTACTCAGCTAGTATATATATAATTTATATAGCCTGTATATAATTTATATACTATTTTACATTTTATCCTTGGCCTATTTTGGGTTTAGGCAACACCAGTAACCTTGGGTACATATCTAGTCCTAAGTGAGCTACACGAATCCTTTTTTTCTATTTTTTCTAGAGATGCCGTTATGAATTGTTCTTTCCCTTGGGAACCAACTCTCTAGTAAAATGATGAATAAAACTATATGAATACTACCAATTCCGTTCCTGGCTAGATAATCATCCAGCTTTTCTTCTGTATTTTGCATTTTCTGCAAACTAAACTCCTCACAACTCAATAATTCGTGGATATCTTCCCACTGCAGAAGAGAAAACATAAACATACAACAAAAAGAACAAGTCATGTGGCAGCAATTAGACTGATAGAAAATAAATTAAATGAATGTTTAAATCAATTTAAGAACATATAACTATTTTGCTATACAAGTGATGTTACATATACTATAAAATAACTGCTGTATAAAAATGTAATAATAATGTTGCTAAAATATCTGCTTAGTATTCACACATTCCACTTGTTTACTATTTGAATGGTTTCATTATAAGAAGGAAAGACAGAGAGCACAATTATCATACTATGCAGGTGTCAGATGGTTAGACAAATCACTATTACTATTTGAATGTATTGACACTAGTTCATCCATTTAAACAATACTATTTATTAAGTAACTAAAAATGATCTGTTATACAATAGCAGGAAAGCTGGGAATACAGGAATTTGGTCTTTGAAATGTGCTTCATGAATTCATCCAGTTAAATATTAACTATCATTTCTGTCCATTATCTCAACAACAACTAAGTTGGCTAGTGTAATGGTGACAAGTAGACACTTTGTGACGCCAGGGTTGTGTTAACCACCACGCTTCAAGTATCAGCAGCTCTCCTGGGCCAATCACTGGGCAATAAACCCTTTTCTCCTTAGCCTGTTTTGACCTTAATAACCAAGGCAAATTTTTAAAATCTGACAAGTGTCCACTTATTTGTTAATAACTTTGGAACGCGATTCTAAGATTGTTTTTTTTTTTTGTGACATATTGTATTTTAAATTAGTGGTACATTTTGATTGATATATTCAGTGTATTTTGTGAAAAATGCCAAAATTTTGCTAAAAAATGGAAAATGCACATTTTTCTAGATTTTACATTTTCTGCTTGAACAACAAATAGTCATACCACACCAAATTAAGGATTAATTCACATCTACAAAATGTCTTCTATATGTTTCCATCTTTTGATAAACATTATTTTACATTCTTTAGAATGTTAGACGGTTTAACAGCAATTTTCCAGACTTTCAAGAAAATATCAAAATCTGATTTTTCAAGGACCAGTTCAGTTTTGAAGTGGATTTGAGGGGCTTGTGTGTTAGATACCCCATAAATCACCAACAATTTAAAAAGCTGCACCCCTTAACCCCTAAAGGACAAAGGGCGTACAGGTACGCCCTGACGTCCTGGTACTTAAGGACACAGGGCGTACCTGTACACCCTTGGGAATTTCAGTCCCCGCCGCGCATCGGGTGGGGACTGGACCGAGATGCCTGCTGATATCTATCCCCCCCATGTCGGCGAGACCGCTCCATTCACCCTTACCCAGCAGGAGTGAGGTGGCATGGGTGCCACCTCACGATCACGTGATTGATCGGTCCAAACGACCGACCAATTACGACCCTGCTGGGCGGTGATCCGGGCGGCGATCATGACGGTGATTGGGGCTGGCGGGGGTCTCTTACCTCTCCCTGGTCCAGCGGGGGTCCCCTCTGGTGCGGCGGCGGTGACAGGAGCAGCAGGAGCGGTGGCAGCAGCGGCGGCGGCAGAATACAGCAGGAGGTGAGGCCTGTTCACCTCCCGCTGTTGCTTAGCAACAACTCTCAGCATGCACAGAAAAAGGGCATGCGGGGAGTTGTAGTTTTGCATCAGCTGCAGTACCAACTACAAATCCCAGCATGCCCTTTGGTAGTCTGTGCATGCTGGGGGTTGTAGTTATACAACAGCCGGAGGCACATTTTTTCTATGAAAAAATGTGCATCCAGCTGTTGCATAACTACAACTCCCAGCATGCACAGACTACCAAAGGGCATGCTGGGAGTTGTAGCAGTGTGCCTCCAGCTGTTGCAAAACTACAACTCTCAGCATGCCCTTTGACTTTCAGGGCATGCTGATTGTTGCAGTTTTGCAACAGCTGGAGACACATTGGTTGTGAAACAGAGTTTGTGTCCTAACAGTGTTTCGCAACCAATGTGCCTCCAGCTGTTACAAAAATTCAACTCGCAGCATGTACTGAGAGACTGTACATGCTGGGAGTTCTAGTTTTGCAACAGCTGGAGGCATACTGGTTGCGAAACACTGAGTTAAGTAGCAAACTCTCAGTGTTTCGCAACCAATGTGCCTCCAGCTGTTGCATAGCTACAACTCCCAGCATGTATGGTCTGTCAGTGCATGCTGGGAGTTTTAGTTTTGCAACAGCTGGAGGTTTGCCCCCCTCCCCCCATGTGAATGTATAGGGTACATTCACACAGGCGGTTTACAGTGAGTTTTCTGCAGCAAATTTTTCGCTGCAGCTCAAACTTCCAGTGAGAAAGTCACTGTAAACCCCCACCCGTGTGAATGTACCCTAAAAACACTACACTACACAAAATATATACATATACCCCCTACACCCCCCCCCCCCCCAATAAAAATAAAAAAAAGTCTTGTACGGCACTGTTTCCAAAACGGAGCCTCCAGCTATTGAAAAACAACAACTCCCAGTATTGCCGGACAGCCACTGACTGTCAAGGCATGCTGGTAGTTTTGCAACACCTGGAGACACCCTGTTTGGGAAACACTGCTGTAGGGTATTTTTGTGGCGGATGCAAATCCCCAATTCAGGACTCAAAAATGCACATGGCGCTCTCGCTTTGGAGCCCTGTCGTATTTCAAGGCAACAGTTTAGGGCCACATATGGAGTATTTCCGTACTTGAGAGAAATTGTGTTACAAATTTTAGGGGGCTTTTTTCTCCTTTTACCCCTTATGAAAAGGTAAAGTTGGTGTCTACATCAGCATGATAGTGTAAAAATTTATTTTTTACACTAACATGCTGGTGTTGCCCCATACTTTTAATTTTCACAAGCGGTAAAAGGAAAGAATGACCCCCAAAATTTGTAACGCCATTTCTCCTGAGTATGGAAATACCCCATATGTGGATGTAAAAGGCTCTGAGGGCGCACAGCAAGGCTCAGGAGTGAGAGCAAACCATGTACATTTGAGGTCTAAATTGGTGATTTGCACAGGGGTGGCTGATTTTACAGCGGTACTGACATAAACGCAAAACAATAAATACCCACATGTGACCCCATTTTGGATACTACACCCCTCACGGAACGTGACAAGGGGTATAGTGAGCCTTAACACCCCACAGGTGTTTGCCGATAAAGTTGGATAGGAAGATGAAAAAAAAAAATATTTTTTTGGTGTTGCCTTAAATTTTTCATTTTCACAAGGGAGAATGGGAAAAAAAGTCCCCCAAAATTTGTAGCCCCATTTCTTCTGAGTTAGAGCATACCCCATATGTGGATGTAAAGTGTTCTGCGGGCGAACTACAATGCTCAGAAGAGAAGGAGCGCCATTGGGCTCTTGGAGAGAGAATGTGTCCGAAATTTAAGGCCATGTGTGTTTACAAAGCCCCCATAGTGCCAGAACAGTGGACGCCCCCCCACATGTGACCCCATTTTGGAAACTACACCCCTCACGGAATGTAATAAGGGGTAAAGTGAGCATTTACACCCCACAAGTGTCTGACAGATTTTTGGAACAATAGTCTGTGAAAATGAAAAATGTGGGGGGGTTCCACTGTTCTGGCACCACAGGGGGCTTTGTAAACTCACATGGCCCCCGACTTCTATTCCAACCAAATTCTCTCTCCAAAAGCTCAATGGTGCTCCTTCTCTTCTGAGCATTGTAGTTCGCCCGCAGAGCACTTTACATCCACATATGGGGTATTTCCATACTCAAAAGAAATGGTGTTACAAATTTCGGGAGGCTTTTTCTTCTATTACCCCTTGTGAAAATGTAAAATTTGGTGTAACACCAGCATTTTAGTGAAAAAAAAATCAAATTTTTCATTTTCACGTCCAACTTTAGCGGAAAATTTTCAAACACCTGTGGGGCTCACTGTACCCCTTGTCACGTTCCTTGAGGGGTGTAGTTTCCAAAATAGTATGTGATGTGTTTCTTTTTCTTTTTTTTGCTGTTCTTGCACCATAGGGGCTTCCTAAATGCGACATGCCCCCAAAAAACCATTTCAGCAAAATTTACTTTCCAAAAGCCAAATGTGACTTCTGAGCATTGTACTGCACACGCAGTGCACTTGACGTCCACACATGAGGTATTTCCATACTCGAGAGAAATTGGGTTACACATTTTGGGGGTCTTTTTTTCCTTTTACCACTTGTAAAATTTAAAAAACTGGGTCTACAAAAAATCTTAATCCTTTCAGTAGTTATGAGCTTCTGAAGTTAAGGTTGCTCTTTTCTGTCTAAATACTCTCTGATGACACGTGTGTCGGGGACCGCCCAGTTTAGAAGAGGTTTTCTATGGGGATTTGCTTCTAAACTGGGCGGTTCCTGAGACACGTGTAATCAGAGAGCACTTAGACAGAGAAGAACAACCTTAACTTCAGAAGCTCATAACTACTTTTCTTTCTGGAGCCAGTTGATTATATAACAAAAAGTTTTTTCCTGGATAACCCCTTTAAAGTGAAAATGGGCTTGGTTCTTAAGGGGTTAAAGTAGTCAGAATGACATTGATGTAGTTTATTAACCCTTTGGGAGTTTCACAGAAATGAAAGCAAAGTGGAGGCGGAATTTAGAAATTTCTTTTTGTTTGCAGATTTTTCATTTTAATCCATTTTTTTTCCTGTAGCACAGCAGGTGTTGACAGAGAAATGCAACTCAAGATTTATTCCCCGAATTCTGACTTATTTATAAATATCCCATGTGTGGCCTTTGTGCGCTATGTGTCTCACACACAGGCCTCAGACATGAAGGAGTGCTGTGTGGATTCTGGGGCCTCCTTTTAGTTTAGGACACTTTGCTGGCATTAAATAAAGTTGCAGAGGCCTTGGGAAGCAAAAATATTTTTGGGAGACAAGTTGACGCTTGTCAACTTCTGAGGTACATGTGACACTCTGATAATTTTTTATTTAATTTTTTATGAAGTGGGAGAAATTTAAAAAAATCTATTCTGCCGTTGTTTTTTATGAATTTTTTTTAAGTTGTTCATCATGCTGTATGACAGACATGTTAACTTTAATCTGCAGGTCGGTACAATTATGGCGATAACAAATTTATATACTATTTTATATTTTATTACATTAATACCATAAAAACTATTTTTGTAAAAAAAAATCATGTTTGTAAGTCGCCATATTCTAAGAGCCATAACTTTATAACTTTTTTTATTTTTTCACTGACACAATTGTGTGAGGACTCTATTTTTGCAGGACATGTTGATGTTTTTGGGGGGGACTGTTTTTTTTCCTTTCATTTGGGTGTATAACATATATATATATATATATATATATATATATATATATGTAAAAAAATATTTATAAAAAATAATAAAATACATTTTATATATACGGTATATATAAAATGTATTTTATTATTTTTTATATATATTTTTTACATTTTACTTATTCTTTTACTATCGTACGCATGATTCAGTGGAGTACACATCTGTAATCCACTGAATTATGCCTATAGCTGTCAGTTTTACACTGACAGGCATAGTATAGCAGATCAGACTCTACCTTATGTAGAGGCTGATCAGCTTCTGTAGCCTTGACAATGGAGGCCAATGTCAAGCCTCCGGTTGCCATGGCAACCATTGGTGCTCTGCTGTCACCTTGCTCCTGAGTTCCCTCCCTCTGTAAGCCTGATAGATGCTGCGTTCACAGTACCCGGTGGTGCTGTGACAGTTAAATCTCATCAGGTATATGTACCTGATTTTGCGGCAAGAGAATAAAGACACCAGATGCAGGGTTACTGAAAACTGCATTTACTGAGGTTAGGATAGATGTTGTAATCCTTAACAGTACAGATCAGAGCAGGCGAAGTGCAGAATAACCCTATGGAGCCTTTTGCCTCTCTGGGACTTTTCACTTGACAGAATTTTAGTTACTGTAGACTTTAGAGTTTGACTTCTAGGCCTTAGACTTGTGACTTGAGACCACCCAATATGAATTGAGACTCACTGCAATGCTTCCCCGAAATTAGCTTACCGCCAGGCTTTGACTATAGATTTTTGGATAAAGAGTTGCCTGAGGCTTTCTATCACATGCTATCCTAGACTTTCAGACCAAACCTGTGCAGGGGGGCACTTGTAGATGCGTGGTTACAGGCTTTTGACTTCTCCACAGGACTCCTTTAGATTACCACAGACTTCACCTAACTTCTCTCCACGCTGCTACCTCAGCTCTAACTAACTAGTAGTAGAGTAGTGGGCCAGAACAGACACACCACAAGCACCTGAGGCAACATTTACCTGACAGGACAACGTTCTGTACTGGGTTACCTTGTATCGACCTTTACATTTTAATGAGGAAGGGGGGGTGGATGGGAGGTGACTTCATTCTTTATTAGTAAAATGTCCGAAATGTTAGACCAAGTTGCAGAACAGTTCAGTGTCTATTGTCGGACCAAGCAGTGTACGGATTAATAGAAAGTCTATAAACTTTCTATAAATCCATACACTGTTCGTTCCACTCTCTGAGCAGAGATGAGTGGCACAGAGTAGAAGCAAATGGACTCAGCAGTCAGCTTCTGCTCATTTATTTTAGTGATTAGTGGGGTCTTAGTACCAAGACCCCACCAATCTCAATCTGACCTGTCACTATGGCATGTCAGAAGTTTTTAAATGTGATACATAACATTTAAATAATGTACTTACTTGCTCTTTGCAATTGAAACAAGTAATTTTATTGCAGGAGGGACATTCCATTTGTAAAGTGTCTCTTTCATGCAGAACGCCAAATGAACACTAAATGCAAAACAGATAATAATGAGATCATCACTAACGTGTAAATGGCCAAGAGATAGGAAACAGAGGGTAGTTGAAAATGGAACATTCTCTGATTGGGTCACAGTTAACAGTGATACTTCAGGGGTCAGTATTGGATCCTTTACAGTATGTTTATTCATGACGACTTACAGAATAGAATTTCACTATTTGCAGATGATATAAAGTTATTTTAGGAGATGAAAATAATATTACACTAGAGCTTGGGCAGAGAAATGAGAAATTAAGTTTAATGTGGATAAAAGTAAGATTATGCACTGGGGCTGCGGCAACAAAATATACAATTTTATGCTAAATGGTACAACTAGCACCGAAAAGGACTTGGCAATAATGGTAAGACAGTAAACTCAAACTTAGTGTCTAATGTCAGGCAGCTGCTGCCAAGGCAGGTAAAATAATGGAATGTATAAGGAGAGGCATAGATGCTAGTGACAGGAACCTAGTTTTGCCTCTGCAGAAATCACTAGTCAGACCACATATGGAGTATTGTGTCCAATTATATAAGAAGATCCTGGCTGATCTGGAAAGGGGGCAGAGGAGGTTGACAAATATAATTGATGGCATGGGAGGATTACAGGACCAAGACAGGTTATCAAGCTTGGTGCTATTTAGTTTGGAGAAAAGACGTCTTAGGGGCGATCACAATGTACAAATATATAACGGACAATACAGAGTGTGTTGATCTTTTTATACCTAGGCTGGTAACCATGACAAGGGGACATCCTCTACGTCTAGAGGGAAGAATGTTTCACCATTGTCACAGACAGAGATTCTTTGGAACCCACTGTCACATGGTGTTTTGATGGCTGAAAAAACTGATTAAAAAAAGAGGGACAAGAGTTCTTAGAAAATGTAATATTGTAGGTGGGATGTTGGTCCAGTGATTTATTCTGATGGCAATATTTGGGGTTGGGAGGAAAGTTTTCTTTGGCATTTGTCTCAGTCTTTTTTGTTTTCGTCTGGATCAGCACAGTAAGGTCACATGTTAAACTCGATGGACTCTTTTTTTCCAACCTTTTCAACTATTTAAT
This sequence comes from Hyla sarda, assembly GCF_029499605.1. NCBI lineage: Eukaryota > Metazoa > Chordata > Amphibia > Anura > Hylidae > Hyla > Hyla sarda. The sequence goes on from NC_079193.1 coordinate 320,497,350, forward strand.
TTGTGAGAAATACATTATATAACATGAAAACTGATATATGCATGGGAAAACAAAAAATCAGTAGAGAAATGTGAAGAAAGATTATTGGTGTCTTATATTGGCTGATTTTAGATATATTAAAAGGTTGAAACATGCTAGAATAGAGTATATTTACTTTATATAACTAAATTATTATATATTAGATTATATAACTAAATTATTTCAGGATAAATAGGCTCATGCACAAAGAAAACCCATTTGCTCGGACCCTATGTGGGGACACATCCTATGGATCTTGGTGTATGGTGCCATATTCTCCACCTGAAGCTATTACTATGATTATATACAGGCAAATAAAATGGCCATATCTATATCTAGTATATAGAGTTTAGGGACTTAAAGATTACAATTTGTCACTTACATGACTGCACCAGCAGAAATTGGGCATCTCCATGAGTGCTCTATCCCTCAGTTTGCTTTGAAACAACTCATGTGTTGCTGAATCAAGATAGTGATGAATCTAAAAGAGAAGGACATGTGGCGATACAACACATACATTCATTTTATATTAGGTATACGTAGGAATTATATTTTAAGAATTTATGATTTTTATAAAGTTGTCTAGAGGTTCAGCTAAATATTATTATTATTTTTTTTTTTTAGTTAATTCCGTATAAAAATTTAGAAACACTAATATGGCTGCCACATTTATTACATCATATTGGAATTCTATGTGGATCAGCTAAGCACTCTGCATGGGCACTGCTATGTGACTGGGAGGATTTTATTGGACTCTACTATGTGGCTGAAATTCAAGATTACTGTTACAACTGTATTGACTAGAGTTGAGTGAACTTTTCAAACATTCGGTTCAGTGGACCCCCTGAACTTTCCAATAAAGTTTGGTTTGCGGTGAACAGGTTCTTCATGAACCAACAATGAAATAAGCCTCAAAACATGTGTATAACACTGCATAAAGTAACCTTGTTTGTTGGCAGATGCCTGTCTGTGTTAAAATGCTCACAGAGGTATCTGAAGACACAATGGCTTTTTCTATGCAAGGACGATGTCTCAAAATAGTGAAGAACTTGTAGATAGTGAAGAAGATATAGTTTTTGTAAATTTTAAAAAGCTGAAAAAATTTTCAAAAATTCTCCCTTTTGTGAAGAACTGGTGGAAGTTGTAGCAGCCAGCTAACAGCAGCCAGTGGTAGACTGGTGGTAGTTGTTGTAAGCGGACAGCAGGCAGAGGTGGACTGGTGGTAGTTCTAGTAGCCATTGTACAGCAAGTAGTAGTGGAATGGTGGGAGTTATAGTAGCCAGCTGACAGCAGCCAGTAGTAGACTGGTTGTAGTTGTAGTAAGCGGATAGCAGGCAGTGGTGGACTGGTGGTAGAACTAGTAGCCAGCGGACAGAAGGCAGTGGTGGACTGGTGGTAGTTGTAGTAGCCAGTGGACAGAACAGCTAGTAGTGGTATACTAGTGGGATTAAATTATCCTGCACGGCAGGCAGTGATGGACTGGTGGGAGTTGTAGTAGCCAGTGGGCAGCAAGGGTAATAATAGTACTGTCCAATCAGTGGCATCTGGCATAGGAGGTTTGAATTCGTCACTGATTCATGCTTAAATAATTTTTTGAAACATTCGTTTTTTCCACTTTGCTGGCAGAAAATGTTGTTTGCTTAGTGTTGATGCCGCCTGTTGCGCTAAACACTCTCTCTGATGCTACACTAGAGGGTGGAGAAGACATGATACTGGACAGGTACAGCACTACCTGACTGTGCCCCTTCTCTGGAATTTTTTTTTTCTCAAGCCTACAGATACAGCAGTGTTGCCGTCACCTGACCTGAACCAGCAGGCCTACTTCTGTTATGTGTAACAGGTGTTCTGGCCCTACCATAGCTAGGCTCTTCTTTGTTGACATTGCCACAACCCTCCTGCTCTGAACTTATCAGCTCCTCCTCATCTTGTTCTAACCTCCTGTCCTTCGTCATTATCAAACTCTTCATCATCGTCCCAGCCACTCCTCTTTGCATAAACTTCTATTTTTTTCTCCATCAGCATATGCCCAATATGCCTACAACCGTCAGTTCCACAAGTGCTATGCTTGGCCACTGCTTTCACCACCTCTACAACACAGTCCAAAGATTAACTGTTCTCACACAACTCCTCTTCGTGTCTATCCTTCTGTGTCATATAACTGTAAACTATGTATCCACTGACACCTAGCTCAATGTCATATCATCAGACTCTTCTTCCTCCTTCTAAAGAGACCTCGAACAAGTCAACCAGGCCACAAGAGCCGTAGTGAGAACTTTTGCTTATTGACATGGCTGCTACTACCACCAGGCAACTGGCAGCTGTTTTGGGGGTGATTTGTAACTCACAACTCTACAAATGCGTATTTATGTTAAACCCAGCCACACATGTTTTTTTTATTTTTTTATAAAACCCAGAAAATACACATAACTTGTCCTGAAATGGCATTCACTCTCTTAAAGGGTACTCCGCCCCTAGACATCTTATCCCCTATCCAAAGGATAGGGGATAAGATGTCAGATTGCCGCAGTGCCGCTGCTGGGGAGCCCCGGGATCCCTGCTGCGGCACTGCGCTATCATTACAGCACAGAGCGAGTTCGCTCTGTGCGTAATGACGGGCGATAAAGGGGACGGAGCCGCGTGATGTCATGGCTCCGCCCCTTGTGACATCACGGCCTGTCCCCTTAATGCAAGTCTATGGCAGAGGGCGTGACAACCGCCGTGCCCCCTCCCATAGACTTGTATTGAAAGGGGCGGGCCGTGACGTCACGAGGGGCGGAGACGTGACGTAACTATGCTCCAGCCCCTGTATTGCACGTCATTACGTGCAGAGCGAACTCGCTCTGTGCTGTAATGATAGCGCAGTGTCACAGCGGGGATCCCGGGGCTCCCCAGCAGCGGCACCGCCGCGATCTGACATCTTATCCCTTATCCTTTGGATAGGGGATAAGATGTCTAGGGGCAGAGTACCCCTTTAATGCTTTTAAATGCGTATTTATATTGAATTCAGGTTGAAATACTATATATTTGATTAAACCTAGAAAATATGTGTAACTTATCCTTAGATGGCTAAGTCGTGTTTACTCTCAATGCTTTTAAATCTGCAGTTTTATAAAACACAGGTAGAAATACTGTTTATTCAGTTAAACCCAGAAAATACACGTAACTTGGTCTAAAATGTGTATTCCATTGTCACTATGTTTTAAATGCATATTTATGTTAAAGTACAGGTCAGCCCACTACTTTGCTCTGCTTGATAGGTATTATAATGTGGCTAGTTCACTGCTGTTGGAATTTGAAGTGCACCAACTGAACACAGCACTGCAGGTAATAAGAGGTCACTGTCTGAGGTCAACCCACTGATCAGTGCTTTGCTCTGCTTGTTATGTGATAGCTTTTATGGGCTTGTTCATTGCTGGCTGGGATTTGTAGTGCAGCAACTGTACACAGTAGTGTGGTTAACAGGAGGTCATTGTCTGAGGTCAGCTTGAAATTCTACTTGATTTGTGAAGGCTTTCTGGGATCAGTAGTTCTTGCTCTCTATCTTACCTTTCTCCAAAACTGTGGCGCAATGAAGTGCATAGGGCTTTGTCATCTATTCAAACCAACCCCTATGCTGTGTCCTAAGTAGCCTGAGAGCTGTATGGCACATACTACAAAGTGATGATTAAATAACCTGGGGTCATGTGATCTTGCTGATAGCTGCATTGTATGCTGGGCTACCCTGACGTCATCTCAGTGTTCCCAGTACTTACTAATTTGCTTCAGGTGCTAATACGCCATGTGTTCCTCATCCCTCCTGCTAATATTACTGATGTTGCCAGGCTTGCACAAGCAGAGCCAGGCAATGTTTGAAAGTTTGGCGAGCCACTGTCACCACAAAGTTCTGAGTGAGACTTGGTTCACCAGGCTCAGCTTGCTCATCTCTAACATTGACACTTTTATTTTGCCAGCTCTTCTATATCACCATGGAAGTGAGGACAATATATTATTGCTGGTTATTGTGTCAAAGTTTATTTGATCACCAAACAGAATAAAATAGTTAATTTACATAATATTACATTGAGTTATGTACATTTAACAGTCTGCAGTACTATTAAAGCACAATTAAGAAATTCTATTAATTTTAAAGGGAACTTGTCACTTTAAATAATTCAGTCCAATGTGCAGGCAGCATGTTATAGAGCAGGATCATCTGAGCAGATTGGTATATAGATTTAAGGAAAAAGTTCCAGCATAATCAGTCATTTATTCATTTATATCTCTGCGCATTCTGGGTTTACATGGCTAAATGACAAGTTATCCTGGAATTTTTCAACAGCATTTTCATTTTTTAAGCATGTGGCCAGGGTTATCCAGCGCAGGGTCTGGGTAGAGTTTAAAGAGTACCCGTCATTAAACCATATTTTCTAAACTAGATTCTAAACAAAGATTATATTCCCTAACTACTCCTCATTTCTATGAGCTTCAAAAAGCTCTGTATCATACTCTTCCTCTTTTTCACATTGTGTGAGCTCCCGGTAGGAGAAAGTGGGCGTTCCCCAGCAGATGTAATGTCTCTGGATCCTTTGAGAGCTGTGCCTCACCATGCCCCGCATGCACTTCCTGTGTTTGGTCTCCTGCCAAGTCGGAGGAGACCAAACTAACTGTTTGACTTGTGGCAGGGAACAGAACAGAGCCACCTAGTGGCCATTTTTTCAGTCACATTAACCCCTTAAGGACCCAACCATTTTACACCTCAGGACCCGGCCTTTTTTTGCAAATCTGACCACTGTCACTTTAAACATTAATAACTCTGGAATGCTTTTAGTTATCATTCTGATTCCAAGATTGTTTTTTTCATGACATATTCTACTTTAACATAGTGGTAAAATTTTGTGGTAACTTGCATACTTTCTTGGTGAAAAATCCCCAAATTTTATGAAAAATTTGAAAATTTTGCATTTTTCTCACTTTGAAGCTCTCTGCTTGTAAAGAAAATGGATATTCCAAATAATTTATTTTTTTATTCACATATACAATATGTCTACTTTATGTTTGCATCATAAAATTGACGTGTTTTTACTTTTGGAAGACACCAGAGGGCTTCAAAGTTCAGCAGCAATTTTCCAATTTTTCACAAAATTTCCAAACTCACAATTTTTCATGGACCAGTTCAGGTTTGAAGTGGATTTGAAGGGTCTTCATTTTAGAAATACCCCACAAATGACCCCATTATAAAAACTGCACCCCCCAAAGTATTCAAAATGACATTCAGTCCGCGTTTTAACCCTTTAGGTGTTTCACAGGAATAGCAGCAAAGTGAAGGAGAAAATTCACAATCTCCATTTTTTACACTTGCATGTTCTTGTAGACCCAAGTTTTGAATTTTTACAAGGGGAAAAAGGAGAAAATGTATACTTATATTTGTAGCCCAATTTCTCTCGAGTAAGCACATACCTCATATGTCTATGTAAAGTGTTCGGCGGGCGCAGTAGAGGGCTCAGAAGCGAAGGAGCGACAAGGGGATTTTGGAGAGTACGTTTTTTTTAAATGGTTTTTGGGGGGCATGTTGCATTTAGGAAGCCCCTATGGTGCCAGAACAGCAAAAATCCCCCACATGGCATACCATTTTGGAAACTAGACCCCTTGAGGTATGTAACAAGGAATAAAGTGAGCTGTAATACCCCACAGGTGTTTCACGACTTTTGCATAAGTAAAAAAATAAAAATAAAATTTCACTAAAATGTGTGTTTCCCCCCCAAATTTCACATTTTTGCAAGGGTTAATAGCAGAAAATACCCCCCAAACATTGTAACCCCATCTCTTCTGAGTATGAAGGTACCCCATAAGTTGACCTGAGGTGTACTATGGGTGAACTACAATGCTCAGAAGAGAAGGAGTCATATTTGGCTTTTTGAGAGCAAATTTTGCTCGGGGGCATGTCGCATTTAGGAAGCCCCTATGGTGCCAGGACAGCAAAAAAAAAACACATGTCATACCATTTTGGAAACTAGACCCCTCGGGGAACGTAACAAGAAATAAAGTGAGCCTTAATACCCCACAGGGGTTTCACGACTTTTGCATACGTAAAAAAAAAAATAAAAAAAAAATCACTAAAAGGTGTGTTTCCCCCCCAAATTTCACATTTTTGCAAGGGTTAATAGCAGAAAATACCCGCCAAAATTTGTAACCACATCTCTTCTGAGTATGGAGGTACCCCAAAAGTTGACCTGAAGTGCACTACGGGCGAACTACAATGCTCAGAAGAGAAGGAGTCATATTTGGCTTTTTGAGAGCAAATTTTGCTCGGGGGGCATGTCGCATTTAGGAAGCCCCTATGGTGCCAGGACAGCAAAATAACCCCCACATGGCATACCATTTTGGAAACTAGACCCCTTGAGGAACGTAAGAAGGCGTACAGTGAGCATTTACCCCCCACTGGTGTCTGTCATATCTTTGGAACAGTGGGCTGTACAACATTTTTAATTTGCACAGCCCACTCTTCCAAAGATCTGTCAGACACCAGTGGGGTGTAAATTCTCACTGCACCCCTCATTACATTCCGTGAGGGGTGTAGTTTCCGAAATGGGGTCACATGTGGGGTTTTGTTTTTTTTTGCGTTTGTCAAAACCGCTGTAACAATCAGCCACCCCTGTGCAAATCACCTCAAATGTACATGGCGCACTCTCCCTTCTGGGCCTTGTTGTGCGCCCCCAGAGCACTTTGCGCCCACATATGGGGTATCTCCGTACTCGGGAGAAATTGCATTACAAATTTTGGGGGGCTTTTTTCCCCTTTACCTCTTGTCAAAATGAAAAGTATAGGGCAACACCAGCATGTTAGTGTAAAAAGTTTATTTTTTTTACACTAACATGCTGGTGTAGACCCCAACTTCACCTTTTCATAAGGGGTGAAAGGAGAAAAAGACCCCCAAGATTTGTTAGTCAATTTCTCCCGAGTACGGCGATACCCCATATGTGACCCTATTCTGTTGCCTTGAAATACGACAGGGCTCCAAAGTGAGAGCGCCCTGCGCATTTGAGGCCTGAATTAGGGATTTGCATAGGGGTGGACATAGGGGTATTCTACGCCAGTGATTCCCAAACAGGGTGTCTCCAGCTGTTGCAAAACTCCCAGCATGCCTGGACAGTCAACGGCTGTCCGGCAATACTGGGAGTTGTTGTTTTGCAACAGCTGGAGGCTCCATTTTGGAAAGAGTGGCGTACCAGGCGTTTTTCATTTTTATTGGGGAGGGAGGGGGGCTGTGTAGGGGTATGTGTATATGTAGTGTTTTTTACTTTTTATTTTATTATGTGGTAGTGTAGTGTAGTGTTTTTAGGGTACAGTCGCACGGGCGGGGGGGTTACAGCGAGTTTGAGCTGCCGCGCAAAATTTGCTGCATTGCAAACTTGCAGCCCGATACTCACTGTAAGCCGCCTGCCCATGTGAGTGTACCCTGTACATTCACAGGGGGGACCTTCAGCTGTTGCAAAACTACTACTCCCAGCATGCCTGAGAATGTTTGGGAGTTGTGGTTTTGCAACAGCTGGAGGCACACGGGTTGGGAAACACTGAGTTAGGAAACAATGTTTCCCAACCAGTGTGCTTCCAGCTGTTGCAAAACCACAACTCCCAAACATTCTCAGGCATGCTGGGAGTAGTAGTTCGGCAACATCTTTAGAGCCAGATGTTGGAGTTGTAGTTTTGCAACATCTGGAGGACTAGTTTGCAGACCACTAATACAGTGGTTCCCAATCTGTGCCCTTATAGATGTTGCAAAACTACAACCCCCAGTATGCCAAAACTGTCCAGGCATGCTGGGAGTTGTAGTTCTGCAACATCTGAAGGGCCAGATGTTACAGCACTACAACTCCCAGCATGCCTGGACAGTAAGGGCATGCTGAGGATGTGTAGTTTTGCAACATCTGGAAGGGCACAGTGGTCCCAAACTGTGGACCTCCAGATGTTGCAAAACTGCAACTCCCAGCATGCCCAGACGCCAAGGGCGGTCTGGGCATGCTGGGAGTTGTAGTTTACAGGGTCCTATTACAGCAATGCATGTCGCTTTACGGCGACGTGCATTGCTGTAAAGGGCCCGACCGCGGCTGAAAATCTACTCACCTGTCTCCCCCGCCGCCATCTTCCTCGTCTGGATCCGGGTCTTCAGGGACGAGGTAAGTACCGGGGCCGATCCCCAGCACTCCCCCGTCCTCCGACGCGTCCTCCGGTCTTCCTCCGTTCCTCTCCGGACTTTCAGGGGCCGGGCAGGACGGGAGGAAGTAACCGCCCCCCCTCCTGCGATTGGTCGGTTAACTAACCGACAGATCGCAGGGTATAGGAGGAGGTGGCAGGCTTGCCACCTCGCTCCTATACTCCAGCATGGTCCTGGCTGTCTGTGACAGCCGGGATCATGCGAAATTACCGGGCGGTCGGGTCCCAGAAACCCGATCAGCCCGGTATCGCCGCAGATCGCAAGGGCGATTTCCCTTGCGATTTGCGGCGATCGCCGACATGGGGGGCCTACATGGCCCCCCTCGGCGTTTGCCCTGGATGCCTGCTGAAGGATTTCAGCAGGCATCCAGTTCCGATCTCTGCCCGGCGAGCGGCAGAGACCGGAAAACGCCAGGACGTACGGGGACGTCCTGGGTCCTTAAGGCCCAGGGTGCGGGGACGTCCCCGTACGTCCTGGGTCCTTAAGAGGTTAAAGGATAACTCTGGGATGTAACAACTTATCCCCTATCCTAAGGATAGGCGATAAGTATTAGATCGCGGGAGGTCCAACTGATGAGACCCGCCGCGATCTCCCGAACTGCACCCCAGTTCTCAGCATGAATGAGGTGTGTCAACCACCGCACGAAGCGACGCCCAACATGCCACCTCCATACAGCTCTATGGGAAAGCCAGAGCGCTGCTTTCGGTAATCTCCAGCTCTGTTATAGTACTGCATGGAAGGGGCGTGTTGGCCGCAGCTTCGTGCTGTGGTCGAAAAGGCTTGTTTCATGCAGGGAGCCAGGGCTCCATGCAGGAGATCACGGGGGGCCCCAGCGGTCGGACTCCCCGCGATCTAACACTTATCCCCTATCCTTAGGTTAGGGGATAAGTTGGTACTTCCCGGAGTTCTCCTTTAAAAACATATAAAGTTTGAGAATTCTAACAGCAAGTAAATAGCAAAGTGTCTTATAATTTCATAAGGAACAATATATTAACAGTTTAGTTTGGTGACAGGTACTATTTAAATTGGAAGGGTTGCTTTTAAATATGATGTATATTCCCATACAAAAAATTTTTAATTCCAAGAACAATGGGGGAGATTTATCAAAACCTGTGCAAAGGAAAAGTTGCCCTGTAACCCATAGCAACCAATCCGATTGCTTTTTTCATTTTGCAGAGGCCTTGCTAAAAATTAAAGAAGTGAGCTTATTGGTTGCTATGGGCAAGTGGGCAACTTTTCCTCTTGACAGGTTTTGATAAATCTCCCTCAATATGACTATATCAATGTTCTGCATGCACACAGAGACTGGGAACAGAGTAACTGAAGTTTGAATCAAACTTGTTATGAAAACATGATATAGTTATAGATGTCCTTACATTGTATATGTTTACACTTTTATTTAATACCTGTGTGTCCAATAAGTTAAAATACTCCCTTGATTCCTCTGTGTTGCCTTCATTCTCCAGATCAGGCTTTTTGCAGATAGGACACACCACATGAATAATACTCTTTTCTTTGATCACCGAGGAGAAATGATGAATGAAACACAGTTCACAGAAGGAGCAGTTGCAGTGCGTCATCTTCACAAACTGAAAGACAACAGGACTGGGACTAAGAGATGGAGCCCACAGAACAATAATGTAAGGAATGATACAGGCTAGGGTGCATGAGACTGTGTTCAAGGACGCTGACACAGAGAATGGAGAGAGAAACCATCACTCACCTCCCTGGGTTCCCACGCAGCGTCACTACAGCTGATCGGTCCTCCAGTCCATCTCCTTCATACTTCTGAGTGTAAAGAAGCGTCATATAGCGCTCAGCCTATCGCCGGCCGAGGCAGAAGATTTCAGCGGCCGGCGATAGGCTGAGCGCCATGTGATGCTTCGTTACACCAGGAAGTATGAAGGAGATGGACCTGGAGGACTGATCAGCTGTAGTGGCGCTCCGCGGGAACCCAGGGAGGTGAGTGATGGTTTATTTTCATTTATTTTGCAGCCCGGGCAGGACGGAGCAGGAATACTCTGCACTAGAGTACTCCTTTAAAGGAAATCTGTCTGCAGTATCACCCGCACTAAAGCTGTCACACAGGCTTGTAGTGCGGGAGATGCTGATGAAAACAATACTCATGGCATCCAGATTTACCCAGCTGTACACTAACACAGGGCGCAAGAACAGGGAGGGGGGTTATGAATATTGATGAGCCAGTTGGACCGCCGCCCGGTGAAGATGACACCAGCGTGCCCCTAGCTCTGCCCATGCCCCGGCCCTCATTTGCATGAAAAGAAAAAAGCTAATTGCGGCAAAATGGCTGGGCAAATCTGGACACAGTGAGAATCGTTTTGATCAGCATCACCTGCCCTACAAGCCTGTGTGACAGCTTTAGTGTGGGTGAAACTGCTGACAGATTTCCTTTAAAGATAAGGACCACTTCTGAGAGGTTAAAGAGGTTATCCAGGGAAAGAAAAGCAGAGCTATTTTCTTCCAAAAACAGCACCACATCTTGTCCTTAGGTTGTGTTTAATATTATAGCTTGCCTTCATTCACTTCACTGGAACTAAGCTGCAATGCCACACACAACTGAGGACAGATATGGTGCTGTTTTTGAAAAAAATTAGTTTTTCTTTTCTAATCGGGGATAACCCTTTAAAAACTGTAAATTCCAGTTATGGCTTCATGCACACGACAAGGAGGTTGTACAGCCATGCATGGAGTCCCATACATCTCTGCATATTGTTCTGTAATGCTTCTAGGAAAAAAATGCCTCCATAAATGTCATCCTTTGGAGCATACTATAATTTTTTTTACTCTTTGATTTACATTTAAGCTGACAGAAAAAATGTATGTATGCCTCTACATGATAGAAGGCTCCATGCACTTCTTTGCCTCTATCCAGCTGTCTAGTGGTAGTTTAGATTCTTTGGGACACTCCCTGGGGGACAATATTAAAGGGGTTATCCAGGAATAGAAAAATACATCTAATTTCTTTCAAAAACAGCTCCATATTCTGTCCCCAGGTTGGGTGTGGTTTTACAACTTGGCTCCTTTTACTTTAATGGAACTGACTTGCAGAACAACACCCCACCTGGAGACAGACGGGGAGCGGTTTTTGATAGAAAGTAGCTCTGTTTTTCTATTCCTGGGTAACCCCTTTATTAGTAGTTAAAGTGATTTTGTTATTCCATTAGCTTTAAAATATTGCACATACTGTATATTAGAAAAGGAGTAACCTTTGAGTATGGGTATTTCTCACAGCATATCTGACACTCATGTGACAGGTACTGTACAGCAGATTTGTAGTCTTTGCAGGAGGAGACAGCTTCTTTTATATCTTCCATTTTCCATGAGCCATCATTGATATTACATAACTCATCATAGATTTTTTGTTTCAATTCCAACACCTGTATATGAGAACAAGAATAGAATTGAATAGTTAATATTAATGATACAGAACATAATGATAGGGATAACAATGTAAGAATTTCACATTATGGAAACTGTAGGCAAAAAAAAATAAATACGTATTTAAGCTTCGGTGAAAGTCAGCTCTATAATTCCGAAATTTAAAAAGTATCTGTCACCAAATAAACTGTTCTGAACTACCTCAGACTGTGTTCCCTAACTACTTCCAACACCCCTCCTGCCCTTAAAAACAATTTCAGAGCTTTAAAAAGCTGTGTATCATACCTTTCTTCTTGCTCACATAGGGCAATTTCCCAGCAGCAGAAAGTGAGCGCTTCTGTGATGTCATGCCTGCTGGGGGACAACTTCTGCCCTCACATTGTTGGAGCATTATGATGAATAGAAGACCTCAGGCACTGTACAGTCTTTGCAGATTTCAGTGAGGCTCTCCTTCAGCTGTCAGTCTGTGCAGCTTTCTGTGAGAATCTGTGGAGCTTTCACTTTCTGTGAAGCTGACAATCAAGCTCCATGCAGAGAAACACTTCCTGGGTTCGGACTCCAGCGAGGAGACCGAACACACTGTATTAATTGTGGCAGGGAACAGATCAGAGCCACCTAGTGGCTGTTTTTTATCACACATTTTAAAGGTATTTATGTTGATAATTTTAAAAGCAAGTGATTGGGAAAGTGTCTGCTAATTACACAAGGAACACAATATTAAGTTTTATTTGGTGACAGGTACTCTTTAATGACTATCACATTGGCAGATTTTTACAATTCCTCCTAAAAAAATCCAGAACCCATTGTCAGAACTGATGGGGCATTAAGGCCATGTTTACACGACGGAATTTCCAAGCAGAATGCTGTGAAATTATTCTGCTTGGAAATTCTGTTGCAGCAGAGTCTGCAGCAAAAACATCTGCTGCAGACATCCTGATTTAGGCCTCTGCTGAAAGAATTAACATATACATTCTGTTGCCGGAATCCATTTGGAAATGAATTGCTATCTATTTCCAAGGTTCATAGCGCCGGCATATTCTGCCTGTGGCCACTATTTTACCGGCATATATTCCGTAAAAATTCCGCCATGTAAACATGGCCTAACAGAGTGTGTAGGAACATGGCCAACTGACTAGGTGAATTACAACACATAGTTGTAAATTTTTTCACATATTTTTACATTTAGTAAAAGATGCTCAAAAACGATTATTTTGTGTGAGATACATGTTTTTACATATTTTCATCTAGTGGAAATGGTTATAAAGACACTGAACTAAGGCTAGAAAAGGAAGAAGGAAGAAAGATGCATACTTACATGTAAGTCAACTGTTGTATCCTCTGTATTTTTATGTGAAACTTTCATGCTTAAAGATGTATTGTCATTATCTATTGGAGGAAAATCAGGGATTTTTCAGGCAATACAACTGCAAATATAATTAACAACTATCAGCCCCCACCTATCATATTTTCCTATTTTCTTTTTGTTGAATATGAATACTTTGAAATAAAATTAATGAATTTGTTGTTCAACATATTCTAGAATCTTTCATTGTTTTTGTCTTATACACTTTATTAGAACTACATTACAGTGACCCTCCAGCCCCCTGGTTTGCAATATTTTCACTTATGATGGCGTTTCCTGGACAATGCTAATCTGAGATAACAATTCAAAATGTCTTCGCACCAGCAGGGCCGAAATGTGGCACATGATCAGCATACGCACTTGAGTTGGAACATAAAAATTAGTGACTAAAATCTACAGCTAAAGAGCATGTGTAATTAGATTAAAAGGGAACTTGGAAATACAGTCCAATTGGCAGGCATCATGTTATAGAGGAGGAGGAGCTGAGCAGATTGATATATAGTTGTGTGGGAAAAGTTCCTGAACAACTTGTTATTTATTTTTGAAAATCTCTGTTTATTCTGGGACTAAGAAATCATGTGGGCGGTCCTACTCTGTGATTGACAGCTATTTGTGTATAAGTGAGCATATAGAGAGCTGTCAATCACTGAGTAGGACCACCCACTTGACTTCTTAGCCTAGAATGAGCAGAGATTTACATAAAGAAATGATAAGTTATCCTGGAACTTTATTAACCTACAATTCAGCTACACAATTTGTCAATCAAATCACAACACCTAACCCACAAAAGATTGAGACTGTAATATTGTAAATTTAGAATCTTTATTGAAAAAATAGTACAAGACAAAAAATAGCCTTCCCATTAAAATAACCTACCCTATAAAATACACATACCCCCCAAGAAAACAACAAAAATGGATGGGGAGCATCAGAAGACAATAACCTCTACATCCTATTTCACCAATAACTAATATTACAAACACATCGGCATGTAAAAATACCATATACATAAGTATTAATCCTCACTTGGCTGGGACATGTTGGAGGTTACTGATGTACCCCCCCACCACCCCGACACTTGTTTTGATCCTTCGTCAGCACAAGGCAACATAACAAGATGTGAAAGGGTCTGAAGATTTTCCGAATGTATTGTATATCAATCTGCTCAGCTCCTCCTGATCAGTAACATGATCCCTACAAATTGGGCTGCATTTTCATTGTGACAAGTTCTCATTATTTATGCCAATCAGCAGGCAAGTGTAAATAATGTGTAATAATTTGATGAATGCAGAATGTAGTGGCATGGGTTAAAAGACAATAAAAAGAATTGTAATGGTCATATGCAGTCATATATAATACATCTGAGACCTTTTCTATATACACAAGGACATGGCTATAGGGGGTGAAGTCACACATGAGACCTGGTGCCCGAAAGTCTAATAAAAAAAAAGTATTACAAGTGTAAGGAACCGAAGGGTTAACCTGCACTGAGAGCTTTTGTTTAGTCTTGTTGCTTTGGTTACGCCTCTCTGCTGAGATTGGTCAGCTGACCTTGATTGAACACCTGGTCTGGACCTATTTAACCCCTTAAGGACCAAGGGTTTTTCCGTTTTTGCATTTCCGTTTTTTCCTCCTTGCCTTTAAAAAATCTAAACTCTTTCAATTTGGCACCTAAAAATCCATATGATGACTTATTTTTTGCGCCACCAATTCTACTTTGTAATGATGTTAGTCATTTTGCCCAAAAATCTACGGCGAAATGGAAAAAAAATCATTGTGAGACAAAATTGAAAAAAAACAAAAAAACATTTTGTAACTTTTGGGGGCTTCCGTTTCTACGTAGTGCATTTTTCGGTAACAATGACACCTTATGTTTATTCTGTAGGTCCATACGATTAAAATTATACCCTACTTATATAGGTTTGATTTTGTCGTACTTCTGGAAAAAATCATAACTACATGCAGGAAAATTAATACGTTTAAAATTGTCATCTTCTGACCCCTATAACTTTTTATTTTTCCGCATATGGGGCGGTATGAGGGCTAATTTTATGTGCCGTGATCTGAAGTTTTTAGCGGTACCATTTTTGCATTGATAGGACTTATTGATCACTTTTTATTCATTTTTTTATGATATAAAAAGTGACCAAAAATGCACTATTTTGGATTTTGAAATTGTCTAGCGCGTACGCCATTGACCGAGCGGATTAATTAACGATATATTTTTATAATTCGGACATTTATGCACGTGGCGATACCATATATGTTTATTTTTATTTACACTGTGTTTTTTTTTATGGGAAAAGGGGGGGGGGTGATTCAAACTTTTAATAGGGAAGGGGTTAAATGATCTTTATTCACTTTTTTTGCACTTTTTTTTTGCAGTGTTATAGGTCCCATAGGGACCTATAACACTGCACACACTGATCTTTTACATTGATCACTGGTTTCTCATAGGAAACCAGTGATCGATGATTCTGCCGCTTGACTGCTCATGCCTGGATCTCAGGCCCTGAGCATTCATTCGGCGATTGGACAGTGAGAAGGCAGGTAGGGACCCTCCGGCTGTCCTGTAAGCTGTTCGAAATGCCGCAATTTCGCTGCGGCTATCCCGAACAGCTCCCTGAGCTAACCGGCATGCTTTCACTTTCACTTTAGACGCGGCATTCAACTTTGAATGCCGCGTCTAAAGGGTTAATAGCACGCGGCACCGCGATCAATGCCGCGTGCTATTAGCCACGGGTCCCGGCCGTTGTTAGAGGCCGTGGCCCCGCGTTATAGATCGGGAGAGGACACATGACGTACCGGTACGTCATGTGTCCTTAAGGGGTTAAGCTGGCAGTCTACTCCCAGTCTTTGCTTGCTAAAGAGTTCTGTTTGTCTCCTAGCTAGCTTCTTACTGTATCTGTTATATCTGGCATTTTGACCCTTTGGCTCTGCTCTCTTACTATTCTCTCTGGTATTAGCGATTTTGTACTCTGACAACTCCTGGCTTTTGAAGCGGATAGTGGACTTTGACTTATTGTGTGTGTGTTAGTTTTGCTTTGTTAGTTTGTCTGTTTCCTACTGTTCCTTGACCTGAGTCTGTATTATTGTATTTTACATCCCTCACTTGTCTAGGAAGGGACTGTCTTCGTGGTTACGGACCTGTCGCCTAGGGCAGGTACGTAAGAAGCCAGCGACAGGGGAGTGGGCGAGAATAGTGTGCACTTCTTCCCTGCCCACACATGACAACAAGATTCTGCAACATTCTATGATTTTGCATCTGCATCACTAGACGCATATGGCTACTGCAAACTAATATCTCTCTCTCTTTATATATATATATATATATATATATATATATATACACATAGGTGTGAAGCTAGAGGGTGCTCAAAAATAAAGCTGAAAAGGAGCATGACCGCATCCATAACCTACTATGTTGATAATATAATTGATACAGATTAATACATATGTTTTTTTATTTTCTTGCGCTTTTGACGTTTTTAAAATTGATTTAAGACCGATACAATATAAATTAAAAAAATATTTACTCCTATTAGTAGTTACATTACCCATTACCTCTATGTCTACAGCAAAGCCACAGCAAACAGCGATGAAGAAAGATCTACAACGAAATGATAATAATGTTGCTAAGTGTTTTCACTGGTTTATTGGTTAAAAATATAGTTAACAGTAAAATACGCTTCACGCTATTTACACTAGCAAGTTTAAACACATCTCTGTTGTCCTTCATACATGTCACACAATGTTATTATTGGGGTATGCCCCAAGTATATGTTGTCATCCTATCAAAAAGGGATTCCGATGTATACCAAGGCGCACAGGAGCAGGCCCATTCACTTTAATGGTCTAAACGTAGTCAGCTGTTGACTACATTCTGCCCATTTTTTGCTCATACAACCTTATTATGCTCTATGCAGTAAGTCATTAGTTGTCCTTATGATCTCGAGTGGGGATCAAATTGGATCAACATTTACAGCAAGTGACTTGAATGGGAGCTGGAGGGTATATGGAGTAGGTAAGAATTTTATTTTTACCCTGAAGCTGCCATAGTATAGAAACATCTGTGATGCTGGAATACCCCTAAAATATCTGTTTGTTCTAAGAAACCATGTACACATTTTTGAAGCTCTTATCTGTTAACTCCTAATATAGTTATCCTACAGATTCACAGTTCTTATGGTAAAGCAGCCTTGTCAAATTGGTCCTTTTATTTCAGACAGAGGGAGAGAGGGCTTTACATGAAACAGCTTTTTGACATATTTTTTGTACAGGCAGTTTATTTACAGGGTAACCATGTCCCACATAGATGTCCCTCATAAAACGTAATCAATGTTATGTTTTTCTTATAAATAAGATAGACTGCACGGTACTACATAGCTTGGCGTTATCTTTAAAATGAGAAACAGAGCTGTTTAGCTGTTGGAGGTGGACTCAGTAAATACTGACATTTAGAGGACACCGGGGACCATTCAGAGTATATATTCAGAGTTTATATTTCTAAACCTGTAGACTGTTTTATTCTTTGTGTGCCATGGAAATTAGATATAAACCATCTGATGGTCATTTCTCTACCTGTGTGTTAAGGTACTGCCTGGATGCACAAGCTAGAGGCAGGCAGTATACCTTTTTGGATCATCGGTTGAAGATTTGGGTTTAGGAGGATGTTCTCCCTCACAACCTTTTATGCTTTCTTTTTATAGTTTTGGGTGCCACCCCTTGGGAAAGTTGTGAAGGACAACTGATCATCACAGACACACGATCACCCCTGACCCAAGTAGTCTCAGAACAAAGCTTTTACCTCTGGGTACTGTGACTACAGTCTCCTCAAAGGGTAAGCTCAGAATGCAGTTTACAACCTTTTTAACCTTCAAAAGGTCTTTAACAAACAAAGGGATCTCTTGAATCTCCTAACTACAATGTATTTTTGATATGGGAAATTCAATAAGAAGTGACATGTACAGTATGCACTCTTATACACTCTATAAAAATCCATTTACAGTCCCTGTACTCTTACAAGTGAATTGTACTGGGTTTTTCGCAATAACGCTTTCCCAACACTTGGCTCTCAAGTAACAGTTCTAGCTTCCTTTTTCTTTTTAACATACAAAGCTGTTGGTTGAGAGCCAAATCTGATGAAGGGTTCCATACCCGAAATGTGTTATTGAAATAATAAAATCTTAAAACGACAACAACGTTTTCTTCTTATATTCCAATGACAATGCGGCACCTATAGAGGCATTTTTTCTTTGCCTACTTCATTTATTTGAGAGCCAAAAGGAGGGATTGGGTAGACCATAACATTGAGAAACTGGGACCATTCCTCATAAAGGGACATCCATTGGACAGTGAAATATGGAACGTGGAAGAATGAAACTTCATTTTCTCATTCATGATACATGTATGAAGAGCAACAAAGATATGCTTTTTCTTCCATGTGAACAGTCTTGTGGTGCTCACACTGCTCTGCCCTATGTCCTGGTTTTGACTGACAATCCCTTACAGCTTTCAGATCGGTAGGGAGAACTGTGTAAAGCTGCATCTCATAGGACCACACTGAGATTCTGTAGTGTGAGTTCCAAATGTTTTATAACTAAAGTGCACAAGTTGTATGCCACAAAACTGTTCTTAGGGAGGACTCAGCATGGAGAGTGCAGTATAATGACATTCCATCACCTCTACCTTTGATGAGCCAAGGGCATTGTGGGACATATAAGCTGCAGCATTTCTTATTATACTTTAATATGGGAACCATAGAAAGAGAAAGAAAGAGACAAGTTTGCTAATGACCCATATGTGGCCCATCAACTATACAGGTATACTAAGATTGTTCTTTACTATTAGGCTCCTTTCACACTAGTGATTTCTCCGTTATTGAAGTTCCGTCGCATGTTCCGTCACGATTTTTGGCAAAAACCTGCCGTTACAAAACCCCTGACGTCCGAGACTAACATTACTGCATGCATTCAGTAATTTTTCCGCCACGATGTCCCGTCACTGTATAATGTCCGTAGTGAATTACGGGCATATACGGGTGCAAACGGGCAGTTACAAAATCCCATAGGCTGCAATGCAATTTAGTCTCGGCCGTCAGGGGTTTTGTAACGGCAGGTTTTTGCCGAAAATCGTGAAGGAACATGCGATGGAACTTCAATAACGGAGAAATCACTAGTGTGAAAGGAGCCTTAGTCTATCATGCAAAATATGGCCATTTTTTTTCTAACATAACATCTGAAGAGTCATATTTATACACAAGAGAATAAAAAAGGAGTGTTATGTACCGTATTTTTCGCCGTATAAGACGCACTTTTTCTTCCCCAAAACTGGGGGGAAAAAGTTGGTGCGCCTTATACGGCAAATACACATTAAAATCCTGTCATATCGCGGCGGTCCCTGCGGCCATCAATGGCCGGGACCCGCGGCTAATACAGGACATCACTGATCGCGGTGATGCCCTGCATTAACCCTTCAGATGCGGCGATCAAAGCTGACCGCCGTGTCTGAAGCGAAAGTGACACTATACCAGTGGTCTTCAACCTGCGGACCTCCAGATGTTGCAAAACTACAACTCCCGGCATGCCCGGACAGCCAACGGCTGTCCGGGCATGCTGGGAGTTGTAGTTTTGCAACATCTGGAGATCTGCAGGTAAAAGATCACTGTCCTATACTTTACATTGTATTTTGTTCAGAATCTTTTTTTTCTAGATTTTCATCCTTTAAAATTGGGTGCGTCTTATATGCCGGAGCGTCTTATATGGTGAAAAATACGGTAATAGATGTGTGTATTCAAGAAAGAGTAGGTGTGAAATGTCACAATAAGCATGGGAGGGTTCCTTAGCTTTTTTGTTTTTCTTTTGCAGATACTGACCTGAAAGCAGGTATTTCCTTCTGAATTTATTTTCATTATGTCTATGGAATAGAACAAAATGCCACATTACAAAGTCTAATGAATTATCTATATATCTGTTTCTTTATCTACGTACCTATGTGGGTCAGCCACTAAAATCAAGTCAGTCATCGGCAAGGGGCCTGAAATTCCCAATGTTAGCCAGTTCACTCTTTTCTATACCTGGTTCCGTGTTATCTGCACTTCCCCCTTCAAAACCTCTCCTTACCTGCAGCAGTCAGATACTTTAACCCCTTAAGGACACAGACTATTTTCATGTTTGCATTATTGCTTTTTCTTCCTTTTGCGACCAATTGTACTTTGTAATGACACCTTTCATTGTACCATAAAACATATAAAAGCAAAAAAAAATAACGTTATGGTCCACTTCCTTGCTAATCTTTGTTTTTTTTACACAGAGCACTTTAGTGTAAAAACAACACATTGGCCCAGATTTATCAAACCGTGTGAGAGAAAAAGCGGAGAGATTTTTCCACAGCGATTTTCTGTGGTTCAACATGATATCCATGTTTACATGCTCTTCTATTATTTTACTGCTTTTATAAAATGTCAAACTTTTTTTTAACAAATGGAGTATGTTTAATATTTCCCTTTTATGACTCCAATAGCTTTCTTATTTTTTAGTAGCCATCTCTCTCTCTCTCTCTCTCTCTCATCTATCTCCTATCTATCTATCTATCTCATATCTATCTATCTATCTATCTATCTATCTATCTCATATCTATCTATCTCATATCTATCTATCTATCGATCTCATATCTATCTATCTCATATCTATCTATCTATCTCATATCTATCTATCTATCTATCTATCTATCACACTCATATCTATCTATTTAAATAGGTGAAATAGAATGCAGCACACCACTGTTGCAGTCAAAACAAATAGATTTATTCCATAGCGTGCAGAGGACTACGTTTCACCGGTCTCACACCGGCTTTATCAAGACCGGTGTGAGACCGGTGAAACGTAGTCCTCTGCACGCTATGGAATAAATCTATTTGTTTTGATGGCAACAGTAGTGTGCTGCATTCTATTTCACCTATTTGGATTGAGGAACCGGTGGACCCAGGCTCCAATTATGCGAGCACCCCATACTGACTATCACCTGACATGTATTGCATTATCTCAGTGTACAGAGAGCAACTTTCTGCAGCTGCGGAAACGTTGCTCTCTGTAAACTGGAATGATGCAATAAATTTTGCTATTATTTCACCTATCAACTTGTGTACTGCTGCCTATTTGGATATATCTATCTATCTCATCTATCTTTCTATGTATCTATAATCTATCTATCAATCTCAAATCTATCTATCTCCTCTTTGCACTTCTAATTTTGCATGTTTGTGTTTAATGATAATTCTAAAGCCAAGTGTAGTTAGTAATTTGTATATGATAGCATTGCTCTTTTATGACAAACAGAGGCTTAGTGTATTTTGTATTTACCTTTTATGTGTCAGTTAAGAACTTACTACTCGTAAAATACCATATATCAATGGGATATGAGGCTAAGTCTCAAAATGATCAATAATCAAGTATTCTTCAAAGTGAATATCTGGGCTTATACTACCCATTAGACAATTTTCCTTACTGGGTCAAAAACTTTGCAACCCTTTGTAGCATTGAAATCAGGTTATGTGCAGTGCAGGACAGCCCATTTAATAGATTGATAAAAATAAATACTAATGTATTCTGTATTGGACAGTACAGGATGTCATAAAGCACATTGTACTACATTAAAATCAATACAGATTTTATGATAATTCTATAAATACACATGATGTAACTCTTCTTATCCTGCCATTATTAGACAGTGCTGGTCGCTAACAGCAAATAAACAACTGTTCCATTAGTTGTAAAGGGAAATGTTAGTTTTACCCCTACAAACATTCACGTCATAACAAAGAATATCAATACAACAGATAATAGGGGAAGAGTTATTTTACAATGATAATGAATATGATGATGACATACCCGACTATCTTGTGGTCGTGATTCTGGCGTGGAGAGAATAGCAAAAGCAAAAACACAATGACCATTATACACAGTCAGTCCCTCCTAGCACTACCAGCTTCCTCATTGCATTCCGCACACAATCTCTGCTGTTCTGTAGTTCAGAGGACGGGACACTTCCTTGTATAAATTACACAAATTAGTAGGTTTACAGGAATATCTTGGGGAGTGAAACTCTGTACAGTTACTTACTAACTGCATACGTTTTCTGTAAAAAAATGCACATTACAGGGTTACATGTTCTGTCATAAACTTTAGTATTAGTAACTATGGCATGAAATTACTCATGGTGAAAAGAGATAAGACATTCATCATTATCCAGAAAAACTTTCTCCAAGAAATGACTGAGCAATTGCTTTTTTTTGACTGCAATAAAAATATAGAACATTCAAGTTTTATCCAGCAATATAAAAAACAGAAATAATTTCTTCCCATGACAACACTATCTCTTATTTTAATTTATTTTAATAACAGGCTGGCACTACAGATAAATGAGCTGGGACTGGGTTCTCGCTCAAAATGGGATAATTTTTCTTTGGGTCTTCACTATTTTGGGACATCAATCCTGTTGCAACTTCCAAAAAGGGAACACTTGGGAAAAGCCATTGTATCTTCTTTCTGTGCCAACCACAAAACCTGTTGCAACTCCCAATGAGAGAATTTTGTTTGCAATAGAAGTCGAGGGCCATGTGCGTTTACAAAGCCCCCATGGTGCCAGAATAGTGGCCACATGTGACCCCATTTTGGGAACTACACCCCACACAGAATGTAATAAGGGGTGCAGTGAGCATTTACACCCCACTGGTGTTTGACGTTTGATCGCTGGAACAGTGGGCTGTGCAAATGAAAAATAAAATTTTTCATTTTCATGGACAACTGTTCCAAAAATCTGTCAGACACCAGTGGGGTGTAAATGCTCACTGCACCCCTTATTACATTCTGTGCGGGGTGTAATTCCCAAATTGGGGCTGCTGTAAAACTGTGAACCCGATCCCCAAGGCTCTCATCAACCTGGGGGATATAGAAATGTGTGTCCCGGCTGCTGGCTCTCTCCATCCCCGATCCCTGCGACAGGGATGTAGAAATGTGTGTCTTGGGGTGCAGAGGCAGGGGAGACCACTACCCATCACTGCTCTTCCCTGCCTCTGATTACCACTTCTTCAAATCAGTGTACCCGTGCCTCACTGTTTCCCCACAGAATTTCTACATCCTCGAGGCAGGGGAGAGCGCGATCCCCGCTCTACCCTGCCTCGAGGATGTAGAAATTCTGTGGGGAAACAGTGAGGCACGGGTACACTGATTTGAAGAAGCAGTAATCAGAGGCATGGAAGAGTGGTGATGGATAGTGGTCTCCCCTGCCTCTGCACCCCAAGACACACATTCCTACATCCTCGCTGCGGGGATCAGGATGGAGAGAGCCAGCAGCCGGGACACACATTTCTATATCCCCCAGGTTGATGAGAGCCTTGGCGATCGGGTTCACAGTTTTACAGCAGCCCCATTTTGAGAATAACACCCCGCACAGAATGTAATAAGGGGTGCAGTGAGCATTTACACCCCACTGGTGTCTGACAGATTTATTAAACAGTTGTCCGTGACATTTCTACATCCCCCAGGCTAATGAAAGCCGTGGGGAACGGGTTCACAGTTTTACAGCAGTGGCGAGAGTGAGCCACAGCAGCAGAGAAACCGTTTTCAACATCCCTGTTTTCCGCTTCTGTTCCAAACTCTCTGCTCTCATAGCGAGGCTACAGTTTGCTTTATCCTGCTGTGAGAGTGCGGAGCTCGGGGTGTAGTGAAATGTGTCCAGGGAGCTGGTGCCAAATTCATAGCTGAGCGAGGCTGCACTCCCCCCCAACAACCAATAGTATGCGGCGAGAGTGCACGTCTCAGCCAATCACAGTGGCTTTGCTGACTCAGCATTTATCATTAGCTGCTTGGACACATTTCTCTACAGAGAACAGTTTTCTTCACTACACCAGGAGTTGTTGTTTTGCAACAGCTGGAGGCTCTGTGCATGCTGGGAGTTGTAGTTTTGCAACTTGTAAGGGGGAGGGCACTTACCCCCGGCATCATGGCCGCCGTCGCCAGACCTCCGTACAGCCGCCGTTCCCGTCGACCCCGCCGCACACCCGCCGAACCCGCTGGACACCCCGGGACTTTAGCTAATCAACCCGATCAGCGCATTTAACCCCTTAACGCATATGGACATTTATAAACGTCTATATAAGGCTCCCAATGTATGACGCGCGCTCAGCAGGTGAGCGCGCATCATACCTGGTGGGTCCCAGTTGCTATAAGCAACGAGGACCCGCTGCTAATGCCGGACATCGCCGATCGGGCTGATGTCCGGCATTAACTCTTTAGACGCGGCGATCAAAGTTGATCGCCGCGTCTAAATTGAAAGTAAAAGCTTCTCGGCAGCTCAGTCGGGCTGATCGGGACCATCGCGGTAAAATGACGATGTCCCGATCAGCTAGAATGCAACAGGAGAGTGCCTTACCTGCCTCCTGAGCGTCCACTCGTTGATTGATTGCTCCAAACCTGAAATCCACGCTTGAGCAATGCAATGGCAGGGATCAGTGTATTGAATCAATGTACAGTACTGCATGTTAAAGTCCCCTATGGGGGGTATAACATTGCAAAAAAAAGTTTGAATCACCCCCCTTTTCCCCAAAAAACTGTGTAAATAAACATATGTGGTATAATATACACATATAACATATGACATATACATATAACATATGTAAAATATATAGTTAATTAAACAGAACAGTCAATGGCGTAAGCGCAAAAAAATTCCAAAGTCCAAAATAGCGTATTTTTGGTAACTTTTTATACCATAAAAAAATTTATAAAAATTATCAAAAAGTCAGATCAAAACAAATTGTACTGATAAAAACTTCAGATCACTGCACAAAAAATGAGCCCTCATACCGCCCCATACATGGAGAAATAAAAAAGTTATAGGGGTCAGAATAGGACAATTTTTCCTGCATGTAGTTATGATTTTTTTCAGAAGTAATACAAAATCAAACCTATATAAGTAGGGTATCATTTTAACCGTATGGACCTACAGAATAATGATAATGTGTAATTTTTACCGAAAAATGTACTACGTAGAAACGGAAGCCCCCAAAATTCACAAAAATGCATTTTTTCTTCCATTTTGTCGCACAATTATTTTTTTGCCCATTTCGCCTTAGATTTTGGGGTAAAATGACTGATGTCATTACAAAGTAGAATTGGTGGTGCAATATGATAATAATAAGCCATAATATGGATTTTTAGGTGCAAAATTGATAGTGTTATTATTTTTAGAATGTGATGAGGAAAAAACGAAAATGCAAAAACTGAAAAACCCTCCCTCCATAAGGGGTTAATGAACACCGTATATGTATGGTGGAATGCACGAAGGGGTTAAAAAGGTCATGTTATCATTTAGTCAGCACAATATAAAAAGTTTATATAATGACAGTGCCTCTTTAAACTAAATCAAAATGGTACTGATAAGGTGCAAAAAAATTTGCCCTTAAACACCGCCAATTGTGTATTGTGGTAATTGTACTGAATACGGATAACCGTAACTTTCATGGCATACAAACAAAGCCAAACAAAATGAGCAAAATTGCATTTTTTCTTTCATTTTCACCCCATAAATAAAATGTACATTGTATGGTAAAATAGAAAGCATAATTGGTCCTGCAAAAAAGAAGAAAAAAAACAAGCTCTGTACATGGAAAAATAAAAGAGTAATGGCTTTTAAAAGGCAAGGGGTTTCCAATGAAAACACCAAAATTAAAGTAAACATTGTCTTAAAAGGATTAATCAGCTTTCTCTCTTGTTGTCCTCTTACCAGGAGTTTTAACGTTTGCTTTCTCGATTTCCTTATATTCTTTGCTGCATTTTTAAGTTTTTATTGGAATATTTATGGGTGCATTATTTTCAGATATTATTTAGTCTTTGTATATGGAATGCATTCTTAGTTTCTGCTTACAGTTTTTTTTTCGTTTTTTTAAGTTTTAGTTCCGGCTTACTGGCTTTTTTTCACTTTGTGGTGGCATTTCAGATGAATTGAACACTTGCTGGCAGGTTCACTTGCATTCTATAGTTGATCACCTGGGGTTCCGGCTAAAGCCCAGCCTGTGTCATCAACAAAAAATAACTAAAAAGTGTTAATTTAAGATCATTGTATACATACATTACAATTTATATATGTGACATTGGCCTTCACACTAAATATATAAAAAATTTTGTCTCTGAAAAGCTTAGTAAAAGTTATTCAATAGCTTAAAAATGTTTATTTGCCTCAAAGAATCATTAATATAACATAAAAAAATATGGTGGGAAATTGCTAAAACCTGTGCCTCATGCAATTTCATTCAAACTACTCTAGAGTGAAATATGCCAAACTGATTATGAAGCAATGCACCTCTTAAGAGATTTTAGGCCAAAAATAGAAGGGGACTAAGCTTTGCAGGGGTGTGGCTTGCATGAGGGGGCGTGGTTTGCAAGCTGGACCAACACATTCACCTGGAGATTAGGAGCTTGTGAAGTAAGGTCTGGTTGAGCTGTGATAAAGAGATTGTGGCTAAAGCACCTGTGATGTGGGTGTATGGGGCGAAAATGGTGTTTTTGGCCTGAAGCCAAAACAAAAAGAGGGGGCGTGGCTTGCAGGAGAGGCGTGATGTGTAGGCTGGACCAACATACACGCTAGGAGATGCAGAGCGAAGCTTGTGGAGTAAGATACCAAAAGTCCCATAGACTTCCATGGGACTTTAGACAAAAAACTCTGACCCATATGGGGGTGGGTTAGGGTTAACTTAACTATCCTATATTTTTAGTTGGGATATAAGTAACATAGGTACCAAGTTTATCTCCAGCCGTTTGGAAGTTATGCTGGAACATGTATACACATTGCGAGAGATTCATCAAGACCTGTGCCGAGGAAAACTTGGCCAGTTGCTCACAGCAACCAATCAGATCGCTTCTTTAATTTTCCAGAGTCCTTTTCAAAAATTAAAGAAGCAATCTGATTGGTTGCTATGGGTTTACACTACTTCCTGTCATAAGTTATTGCAAAGTGCTCCTGCTAATAAAAAAAAAACTACCCACTTTCCTCACTATTTTTACTTTTAAGAGAAGCTCGAGGCAGCAAAGCCTTGTGATTTTTTATGAAAAAGTGACTTATACTCCAGACAACGTGCATAACTGTGTTAAGAAATTCCCCCATAATGCCTGCATTTCTAAATTGTAACAGATATTATGAACATACATTTTTTTACAAATTTTATGAATGTAAAAAAAACATGTATAATTTCCTGATGAATTCTTTTGTACTATTTGATTCAAGTAAAATCATTAAATCCTAGACAGCAATGAATTATTTATCATTTCTCAATTGCTGAGTGAAATGATTTTCTATTTCTTTTGGAGAACCACAAACTACAAAACAGCTGCTGCCAAAACTAGCGGGATGTATCTGAGGGCATTAAAGGATATTCTCGTGATGCTGGCATGTCTAGTTAAGTACCAACTTGGCAGCTGGACAGTAATAGTTCAGATCCCATCCTAAAGCTATTCTTTACGAAATCAATGGCTTGATGAGTTTATTCCTAGTAAAGCAAACATCAGCTGGCATATGTCACCAAACATAGAGATGTCCTCCATTCCCGAAATCCTCTCTGTACATGTCTGGGACATTACATCATTGGAAATGGGTGAACAAGCTGGATTATACCTCAAACACCATGAATACCCAGCTTTAGTTTAACATATAACCCATTTGTGAATCGTGGCTTATCAACAATGACAGTAAGCTAAAAAAGCAAAAACATTTTTTCCATTGATCTGATCTGCAGTATTCCATGTCAATGACCAAATTCAACCTCTTTCATATTCACAAGATGCTTTCATGCAAGTATGAGTGTAAGATACAAAAATGAAAATAACCTTAGCAAAAAAAAAATCTAAATTACTAGGCAAAAAAAAAAAAAATACAGAATAACATATTTTTTACCACCTGATGATACATCCCAAAATCTGAAACAAACTGCAGATCACTTCAGCTGTTATTCCTCCAATATATATATATATATATATATATATATATATATATATATATATATATATATATATATATATTTTTTTTAAAGGAGATCTCCATTGAAAATTAACTTATTCCCTATCTGCAGGATGGGGGATAAGTAGCTGATCGCAGGGAGTCTGGCCGCTGGTGCCCCCGCGATCACTGGGATGGGACCGGCACTCAGTGAGGAGCATGTGCTGCACCAGTACGCACTCCATTCATTCCTATGAAATGAATGAAGCGCATGCTGTTTACCAGTAGAAGACACGCGCTCGCTCCTCACTGAGAGTGCCGGGGGTCCCGTCCCAGTGATTGTGGGAGGCCCTAGCAGTCGTACCCCCCGCAATCAGCTACTTATATCCTGTGGATAGGGGATACGTTTGTTTTTGCCTTAGAACTCCTTTAAACTAAGATACAAATACCTGTCCAATATTGCAGCAAGATCAAAAAAACTATGCTTGATAGCCCTACTACTCAGTTATAGATTATAAAAAAGTTATTGACAAACTTCTCAAACACAAAACCCTCAGGCCAGATGGGTATCTCTGGGAATATTATGTTTTCATTTGAGGATAGGCTTATTTCTTTATCTTAAAAAACTATTTAATCAAAAAAATCCCTTCCATTCAAACATTCTTTGAGTAACTCATGACTGTATCATGTATGCAAAGGAATTTAATTTAAAACTTTTATCATATTTTGCTGCAAAATAAAGACTGCAAAATCAATGCTAAAATTATAGCCAATAGAGTGATGGATGTATAGCCTACCTTGGTTAGGGCTTGTTCACACGGTTTTTGTGCATCTGTAAAGGAAGCTCAGTTGGTTAGTCCATTAGAAGGACAGAAGTTGAGCGGCGAAAAATATAGTGCTATCCTGTAAAATACTGGACACCCAATGAAGTGTCAAGTCAAATGGGATCTGTGAGGACCCGGTGGTGGTAGTTGTGCTCCGACCCCTTCAGTGTCTGTTTGACGCAAAAAGAAAAAGAGTCAAACACAACAATGGGCTCGTAAATAAAATGTAAAATTTGTGTTACGAAAGCTCAATCTTACTGATTGCAGGAGAATGGCTCTATAAACTTATAATGCAGGCCTTCTCCTACAATCAGTCAGATAGGTCTGCAATTCAGGGGGTGAAGCACACAGCTGCAAAATTAACTTGGCTGTATCTAATGATCAGAGGGGGTCTCAGGACTGAGATCCGGTCCGATCTAATCTTTTGACACGTCTAAGGTTTATTTTAAATGACAGTATCACTGTAAGCTCTTGTCATGACCGGGGGTGGACAGGGAGAGTGAGCCCTAAGCTGTCCCTAATAACACTCTCCCTGCCTACTTGCCCATCCACCCTAAATGACAGATTGACAACAACGGTGACGGTCCCTACCTGTGCTAAAGAGCAATGGGCGCAAAAACAAATAATAATATACATAGTCAGTCACAGGCCAGAAACAGAACAGGAAAACTACCAGACAACCAGATACACCAGACAAAATATAAACTCACAAAACGGGAAGGATGCAGTGTACTAACAAACAGTTCATAAACCGGAATCCAGATAAATGGCAGACAAGATTAAATGAACAAGACTATGCATGGTACGAGTATACAGCAGAAGCTAGGAATTGCAGTGGATAAACAGAAGAACTGAATGCTAAACACCAAACTGATCAGGCACATAGAACACTGTTCACACTGGGGACAGAACACTAACTTAAACAGATTTAGTTCAGAGGACAAAGATCAGTGAGTAAGCACAGAGGACACTATAGACCAATAGTAAAACACTAGTAAAACACTAGTTCTGTGATCATGTACTCTATGATCAGTGCATGTACAAAAAAACTCCAAGATCACAAATCATAACTCTCTAGACTCCTACATACATGGAGGGACATTAATACTAAAGCCAAATGGACTACTAGCCAGCGGAACACACTCCACCGTGTGATCAGAATACTAGCCTAGTAGGAAACAGAAATATAATACACAGAACACTGGACTGAGAAATGGATGAGTCTAAAGAGACTCCACATCAAGACTCGCAGTGTGAACACAGACTAAGATATCAAGGTTAAAGCAGAACAGACATACATAATCCTAAAAACCGACACTTGTACTACAACATAAAATCTACAATAAACATGACTATTAATTGTGGCAAAAACTCAGAAATATTATAAGATAAATGTAAGGTGCATGATTAAGCAGACATGGTCAGCATTTCACAATAGCTAAGCTGCATAAGAAAACATAGTCAGAGTAGATATTGACTACATTTTAATATCCTGGTATTTTGCATATCAGTGCTGATTATAGTGTATGTTTGCTTTGTTTTGTTTGTAACTAGTAAATCTTGTTCTAGCCTAGTTTTTTTCCTAGTCAGTTCTGATTCTTGGAATATTCTCGAGCAGTGTTAGTTTTCATAACTTGAAGTTGCTCTTGTTTTCCACTAGTTAGTCTTGCTTTGGATTCTGTGTTCAGTATTTGTTTTTTTTTTACACGTTCAACTCTCTCCTTCAGCCTAAAGTACAGACCCCAATCACTGATCTCTGTGCTGAAGACCTGGCCAAATACTTCAAAATAAAATCGATGACATTCATGATGAAATCCTCTCCCAGTCCCCTAAAAGTTCTGATCCAATTCCCAGCCACGTCTCCTCTTCATCACTCTCAGTTTTTGAATCTGTAACGGAGGATGAGGCTTCCAGGCTCCTCTCCTCCGCCCGCCCCACTACCTGCTCTAGTGACCCCATGCCTTCACACCTCATCCAGTCTCTCTCTCCTGCTATCAGCTGTCACCTAACTAAAATCTTTAACCTCTCCCTCTCTTCTGGGGTCTTTCCCTCCTTCAAATACTCTATCATAACCCCACTATTGAAAAAACCATCTCTGGACCCGTCCTGTGCAGCCAACTATCGACCCGTCTCAAATCTCCCCTTTATCTCCAAACTCCTGGAACGCTTGGTCTACTCCCGCCTTATCCGCTATCTCTCCGAGAACTCTCTCCTTGACCCTTTACAGTCAGGTTTCCGCTTCCTTCACTCCACAGAAACGGCCCTAACCAAAGTCACTAACGATCTTCTGACGGCCAAATCAAATGGCAATTTCTCTTTACTGATTCTCTTGGACCTGTCTGCGACTTTTGACACTGTGGATCACCAATTCCTCCTCAGTAGTCTCCTCTCCATCGGTCTCAAGGACTCTGCTCTCGCCTGGTTTTCGTCCTATCTCTCTGGCCGCTTCTTTAGCGTCTCGTTTTCTGGCTCTACTTCTTCTCCTCTTCCCCTTACTGTCGAGGTTCCCCAGGGATCGGTCCTGGGTCCTCTACTCTTTTCACTCTACACATCCCCATTGGAAAAACAATCAGTAGATTTGGTTTCCAGTACCATCTCTACGCTGATGACACCCAACTCTATACCTCCTCCGCCAACATCGCCCCTGCACTCCTACAGAATACCAGTGACTGTCTCTCTGCCATCTCAGACATTATGTCCTCTTTATATCTGAAACTAAATCTTTCTAAAACAGAACTTCTTGTCTTTTCTCCATCAACTGATACTGTACCTAACCCTGACATTTCCATCTCAGTATGTGGTACTACCATAACTCCCGGGCAGCAGGCTATACTTGACTCTGATCTGTCTTTCACTCCCCATATTCAGTCTCTTTCACGTTCTTGTCACCTGCATCTCAAAAACATTTCAAGAATCCGCCCGTTTCTCACTACTTAAACTGCTAACACTCTCATTATTGCTTTGATTCACTCCCACCTCGACTATTGTAACTCTTTACTAATAGGCCTTCCTTTCTCCAAACTCTCTCCTCTCCAGTTCATCCTTAATGCCGCAGCCAGACTCATCTTCCTCTCCAGCCGCTACACCGACACCTCCTCCCTGTGCCAGTCACTACACTGGTTACCAATTCAGTCCAGAATACAGTACAAAATCCTCAGTCTCACACACAAAGCTCTCCACAATGCTGCACCATCCTACATCTCCTCTCTCATCTCTGTCTACCATCCTACACGTTCTCTCCGATCTGCTAATGATCTCACACTAACATCTTCTATAATCTGAACTTCTCACTCCCGTCTCCAAGACTTCACTCGTGCTGCACCGGTTCTCTGGAATGCTATCCCTCAATCCCTCAGACTCAACAACAACATCCATAGTTTCAAACATGACCTAAAAACACATCTCTTCAGACAGGCCTATAACATTCTCTAATTGGCCTCAACATATCCTCAATATATCCCCACACCTCTTGTTTGAATAATTATTGTGTAATTTTATGTCTGATACTTGTCTTTGTTTGTACCCCATAATTGTAAGCGCTGCGGAATCTGTAGGCGCTGTATAAATAAATAAACTTGAGAATTCGTTTTTTTGGTTCTAGTGTCCAGCTGTTGTTTTTGTCAGGGTCAGTTTAGCAGATAAAGGATATTTGTAGGCACTGTGAGACTTAGTGGTGTCTAGTGTTAGGTTTACAGTTCAGGGAATGATTTGGGGAAAGATTCAAGATCAGTTATGGTCATTTTTGTAGTTTGTACCTGTTCATCATCAATCGGCTTCAACAAATACACCCTACATTTAATGTGTGCATGCGCTGAATAGTGAAAATCCCCACATGCACATGTTAAATGGGGGTATACTTGCACTCAAACTTAGCTCTTATATTGTGTTGTTATTACTATGTGTAAAGGAACACAGAGGGACTATGATTTTACCCCTGATAAAGCAGTAAACAATAATATATGTGGAACATTCTCTCCCTTAGACTAGGACTAAAATTTTTCTGTTGGTGTCACATCTGGGGTAGGGATTAGTGGAGATCTGTGCTCGCCCCAAACCGCTGCCCACATGATGTGCCCTAAACAGCAGCCCCTGACTGAGCGATGGTTCCTACATTGGACTAAGTGCATAAGGCGCCAAGTAAGCACCAAACTGGCAGCTTGGTATCGAATCACCAGACAAAGGGTTAACCAGGGAAAGCTAGAAATCAATACTGCAGCGCAGTACAAAAACAGAACCAGAAGCAATGTCAAGACAGGTAAGTATTAAACCTAGAGAGTATTGTGGTGCAAAATCAGCAGGAAAAGGCAGAAGTCAGGTCACAATATAGCACAGACAAAGAACCATAGTGAAGGAAAACTTCCACAATCATGTTTACAGGCTGCAGAAACAGAGTTTAAATATCCTGCTGCTGGGAGGTGTCAGGGCCAGGGCCACAGCTGATTTTCCCGGAGTCCACACCTTGTCATTGGTTAGATCAGCCATGTCACTAGTGATGAACTGCCCTGCTATATGCAGGACAGTCAGCAGGACAAGGGAAGATGCTCCAAGTTGCACTGAAACCAGAGATGGGTCTGAAACCGGGCCAGGTAATTTCCTAACAGTGGCATTGAATGTGGAAAACCTTATTAAATTGCTTAAATTTATGGGAATGATTTCTAGGTTGGTACATGCACAAAAATGACTGTTTATTGTAAAATGTACTGTAGACTGACCCCGATCCTAATTATATGAATTGGATAGTTTACTTGGCACACTGTGTGACCTGTGCAGAGATATTTTCACAGGGAGGGGGAGTTTGATCTCTGAGCTATTCTGCAAAACAAGTGGTAGATTCTGTCTATATACCAATATCACTGTTACGCCGAGCGCTCCGGGTCCCCGCTCCTCCCCGGAGCGCTCGCTACACTCTCCTCACTGCAGCGCTCCGGTCAGATCCACTGACCCGGGGCGCTGCGATACCGCCTCCAGCCGGGATGCGATTCGCGATGCGGGTAGCGCCCGCTCGCGATGCGCACCCCGGCTCCCGTACCTGACTCGCTCTCCGTCGGTCCTGTCCCGGCGCGCGCGGCCCCGCTCCCTAGGGCGCGCGCGCGCCGGGTCTTTGCGATTTAAAGGGCCACTGCGCCGCTGATTGGCGCAGTGGTTCCAATTAGTATTTTCACCTGTGCACTTCCCTATATCACCTCACTTCCCCTGCACTCCCTTGCCGGATCTTGTTGCCATCGTGCCAGTGAAAGCGTTTCCTTGTGTGTTCCTAGCCTGTGTTCCAGACCTCCTGCCGTTGCCCCTGACTACGATCCTTGCTGCCTGCCCCGACCTTCTGCTACGTCCGACCTTGCTTCTGTCTACTCCCTTGTACCGCGCCTATCTTCAGCAGCCAGAGAGGTTGAGCCGTTGCTAGTGGATACGACCTGGTCACTACCGCCGCAGCAAGACCATCCCGCTTTGCGGCGGGCTCTGGTGAAAACCAGTAGTGACTTAGAACCGATCCACTAGCACGGTCCACGCCAATCCCTCTCTGGCACAGAGGATCCACTACCTGCCAGCCGGCATCGTGACAGTAGATCCGGCCATGGATCCCGCTGAAGTTCCTCTGCCAGTTGTCGCTGACCTCACCACGGTGGTCGCCCAGCAGTCACAACAGATAGCGCAACAAGGCCAACAGCTGTCTCAACTGACCGTTATGCTACAGCAGTTACTACCACAGCTTCAGCAATCATCTCCTCCGCCAGCTCCTGCACCTCCTCCGCAGCGAGTGGCCGCTTCTGGACTACGACTATCCTTGCCGGATAAATTTGATGGGGACTCTAAGTTTTGCCGTGGCTTTCTTTCCCAATGTTCATTGCACTTGGAGATGATGTCGGACCAGTTTCCCACTGAAAGGTCTAAGGTGGCTTTCGTAGTCAGCCTTCTGTCTGGAAAAGCCCTGTCTTGGGCCACACCGCTCTGGGACCGCAATGACCCCGTCACTGCCTCTGTACACTCCTTCTTCTCGGAAATTCGAAGTGTCTTTGAGGAACCTGCCCGAGCCTCTTCTGCTGAGACTGCCCTGTTGAACCTGGTCCAGGGTAATTCTTCCGTTGGCGAGTATGCCGTATAATTCCGTACTCTTGCTTCAGAATTATCCTGGAATAATGAGGCCCTCTGCGCGACCTTTAAAAAAGGCCTATCCAGCAACATTAAAGATGTTCTGGCCGCACGAGAAATCCCTGCTAATCTACATGAACTCATTCACCTAGCCACTCGCATTGACATGCGTTTTTCCGAAAGGCGTCAGGAGCTCTGCCAGGATATGGACTCTGTTCGCACGAGGCGTTTCTTCTCCCCGGCTCCTCTCTCCTCTGGTCCCCTGCAATCTGTTCCTGTGCCTCCCGCCGTGGAGGCTATGCAGGTCGACCGGTCTCGCCTGACACCTCAAGAGAGGACACGACGCCGCATGGAGAATCTCTGCCTGTACTGTGCTAGTACCGAACACTTCCTGAAGGATTGTCCTATCCGTCCTCCCCGCCTGGAAAGACGTACGCTGACTCCGCACAAAGGTGAGACAGTCCTTGATGTCTACTCTGCTTCTCCACGTCTTACTGTGCCTGTGCGGATATCTGCCTCTGCCTTCTCCTTCTCTACTGTGGCCTTCTTGGACTCCGAATCTGCAGGAAATTTTATTTTGGCCTCACTCGTCAACAGGTTCAACATCCCGGTGACCAGTCTCGCCAGACCCCTCTACATCAATTGTGTAAACAATGAAAGATTGGACTGTACCATACGTTTCCGCACGGAGCCCCTTCTAATGTGCATTGGATCTCATCACGAGAGAATTGAACTTTTGGTCCTCCCCAATTGCACTTCTGAAATTCTCCTTGGACTTCCCTGGCTTCAACTTCATTCCCCAACCCTGGATTGGTCCTCTGGGGAGATCAAGAGTTGGGGGCCCTCTTGTTCCAAGGACTGCCTAAACTGCCTAACCGGTTCCCAGTAACCCTTGCCGTGACTCTGTGGTTCCTCCTGTAACCGGTCTCCCTAAGGCCTATATGGACTTTGCGGATGTTTTTTGCAAAAAACAAGCTGAGACTCTACCTCCTCACAGGCCTTATGATTGTCCTATCGACCTCCTCCCGGGCACTACTCCACCCCGGGGCAGAATCTATCCTCTGTCCGTCCCAGAGACTCTTGCCATGTCTGAATACGTCCAGGAAAATTTAAAAAAGGGCTTTATCCGTAAATCCTCCTCTCCTGCCGGAGCCGGATTCTTCTTTGTGTCCAAAAAAGATGGCTCTCTACGTCCTTGCATTGACTACCGCGGTCTTAATAAAATCACGGTTAAGAACCGCTACCCCCTACCCCTCATCTCTGAACTCTTTGATCGCCTCCAAGGTGCCCACATCTTTACCAAACTGGACTTAAGAGGTGCTTATAATCTCATCCGCATCAGAGAGGGGGATGAATGGAAAACGGCATTTAACACCAGAGATGGACACTTTGAGTATCTGGTCATGCCCTTTGGCCTGTGCAACGCCCCTGCCGTCTTCCAAGACTTTGTTAATGAAATTTTTCGTGATCTCCTATACTCCTGTGTTGTTGTATATCTGGACGATATCCTGATTTTTTCTGCCAATCTAGAAGAACACCGCCAGCATGTCCGTATGGTTCTTCAGAGACTTCGTGACAATCAACTCTATGCCAAAATAGAGAAATGTCTGTTTGAATGCCAATCTCTTCCTTTCCTAGGATACTTGGTCTCTGGCCAGGGACTACAAATGGATCCAGACAAACTCTCTGCCGTCTTAGATTGGCCACGCCCCTCCGGACTCCGTGCCATCCAACGTTTTTTGGGGTTCGCCAATTATTACAGGCAATTTATTCCACATTTTTCTACCGTTGTGGCTCCTATCGTGGCTTTAACCAAAAAAAATGCCGATCCCAAGTCTTGGCCTCCTCAAGCGGAAGACGCCTTTAAACGGCTCAAGTCTGCCTTTTCTTCGGCTCCCGTGCTCTCCAGACCTGACCCATCTAAACCCTTCCTATTGGAGGTTGATGCCTCCTCAGTGGGAGCTGGAGCTGTCCTTCTACAAAAAAATTCTTCCGGGCATGCTGTTACTTGTGGTTTTTTTTCTAGGACCTTCTCTCCGGCGGAGAGGAACTACTCCATCGGGGATCGAGAGCTTCTAGCCATTAAATTAGCACTTGAGGAATGGAGGCATCTGCTGGAGGGATCAAGATTTCCAGTTATTATTTACACCGATCACAAAAACCTCTCCTACCTCCAGTCTGCCCAACGGCTGAATCCTCGCCAGGCCAGGTGGTCCCTGTTCTTTGCCCGATTTAATTTTGAAATTCACTTTCGGCCTGCCGATAAGAACATTAGGGCCGATGCTCTCTCTCGTTCCTCAGATGCTTCTGAAGTTGAACTCTCTCCTCAACACATCATTCCTCCTGACTGCCTGATTTCCACTTCTCCAGCCTCCATCAGGCAAACTCCTCCAGGAAAGACCTTTGTTTCTCCACGCCAACGCCTCGGAATCCTCAAATGGGGTCACTCCTCCCATCTCGCAGGTCATGCGGGCATCAAGAAATCTGTGCAACTCATCTCTCGCTTCTATTGGTGGCCGACTCTAGAGACAGATGTGGTGGACTTTGTGCGAGCCTGCACTATCTGTGCCCGGGATAAGACTCCTCGCCAGAAGCCCGCTGGTTTTCTTCATCCTCTGCCTGTCCCCGAACAGCCTTGGTCTCTGATTGGTATGGATTTTATTACTGACTTACCCCCATCCCGTGGCAACACTGTTATTTGGGTGGTCGTTGATCGATTCTCCAAAATGGCACATTTCATCCCTCTTCCTGGTCTTCCTTCAGCGCCTCAGTTGGCTAAACAATTTTTTGTACACATTTTTCGTCTTCACGGGTTGCCTACGCAGATCGTCTCGGATAGAGGCGTCCAATTCGTGTCTAAATTCTGGAGGGCTCTCTGTAAACAACTCAAGATTAAATTAAATTTTTCTTCTGCATATCATCCTCAATCCAATG
The DNA here is from genome assembly GCF_029499605.1 of Hyla sarda. Lineage (NCBI taxonomy): Eukaryota > Metazoa > Chordata > Amphibia > Anura > Hylidae > Hyla > Hyla sarda. The sequence continues at coordinate 320,535,154 of NC_079193.1, forward strand.
GACAAGTAGAAAGAGTTAACCAGGTCTTGGGTGATTATTTACGACATTTTGTTTCCTCCCGCCAGGATGACTGGGCAGATCTTCTACCATGGGCCGAATTCTCGTATAACTTCAGAGTCTCTGAATCTTCCTCCAAATCCCCATTTTTCGTGGTGTACGGCCGTCACCCTCTTCCCCCCCTCCCTACCCCCTTGCCCTCTGGTCTGCCCGCTGTGGATGAAATTTCTCGTGATCTTTCCATCATATGGAGAGAGACCCAAAATTCTCTCTTACAGGCTTCATCACGCATGAAGAAGTTCGCGGATAAGAAAAGAAGAGCTCCTCCCATTTTTTCCCCTGGAGACAAGGTATGGCTCTCCGCTAAATATGTCCGCTTCCGTGTCCCTAGCTACAAGTTGGGACCACGCTATCTTGGTCCTTTCAAAATTTTGTGCCAGATTAATCCTGTCTCTTACAAACTTCTTCTTCCTCCTTCTCTTCGTATTCCTAATGCCTTTCACGTTTCTCTTCTTAAACCACTTATCATCAACCGTTTCTCTCCCAAATCTGTTCCCCCCACTCCTGTTTCCGGCTCCTCGGACATCTTCTCCGTCAAAGAGATTCTGGCATCAAAAAAGGTCAGAGGGAAAACTTTTTTTTTAGTTGATTGGGAGGGTTGTGGTCCAGAAGAGAGATCCTGGGAACCTGAGGACAATATCCTAGACAAAAGTCTGCTCCTCAGGTTCTCAGGCTCTAAGAAGAGGGGGAGACCCAAGGGGGGGGGTACTGTTACACCGAGCGCTCCGGGTCCCCGCTCCTCCCCGGAGCGCTCGCTAAACTCTCCTCACTGCAGCGCTCCGGTCAGATCCACTGACCCGGGGCGCTGCGATACCGCCTCCAGCCGGGATGCGATTCGCGATGCGGGTAGCGCCCGCTCGCGATGCGCACCCCGGCTCCCGTACCTGACTCGCTCTCCGTCGGTCCTGTCCCGGCGCGCGCGGCCCCGCTCCCTAGGGCGTGCGCGCCGGGTCTTTGCGATTTAAAGGGCCACTGCGCCGCTGATTGGCGCAGTGGTTCCAATTAGTATTTTCACCTGTGCACTTCCCTATATCACCTCACTTCCCCTGCACTCCCTTGCCGGATCTTGTTGCCATCGTGCCAGTGAAAGCGTTTCCTTGTGTGTTCCTAGCCTGTGTTCCAGACCTCCTGCCGTTGCCCCTGACTACGATCCTTGCTGCCTGCCCCGACCTTCTGCTACGTCCGACCTTGCTTCTGTCTACTCCCTTGTACCGCGCCTATCTTCAGCAGCCAGAGAGGTTGAGCCGTTGCTAGTGGATACGACCTGGTCACTACCGCCGCAGCAAGACCATCCCGCTTTGCGGCGGGCTCTGGTGAAAACCAGTAGTGACTTAGAACCGATCCACTAGCACGGTCCACGCCAATCCCTCTCTGGCACAGAGGATCCACTACCTGCCAGCCGGCATCGTGACAATCACATTTTCTTCTAAACTTTATATATAACTTGTTCTTTTCGGAAATTATGGGATTCCGTGTGTTGGCTGGGAAACACGCATTCCCAATTATTTCAAACATGTTTTGGTACAAAGTGATTTTACGTTAAATGATCTAAATGGTAATCCATATTGTTAGCATTAATACGATTGGGTTGAATTAATACGATTGGGTTGAATTCCCCACAAAAGAGATCCCACATTTACTGTGGTCAATCATACTTAGGAGCACCTTGCTTCCATCTATAGCATCTATAGCATCCAAAGAGTAATGCATTTTTAAAATATTTTTAGGTTAGAATAATGTTTTCTCCAATGTTACATGCACATGTGACATTAGTATGATTGGAGTTTACACCTTATAAAACCTATGCTTTTTAAACTTTTTACATTTTAAGAAAAAACACGTTGTTTTAGCTCCTAGTTATATCGAAACTCTATACACATTAGATACATATGTATAAGATTAATTTTTAAATATATGAATTGAGGGCTTTATTGAGCGTCACTTCATGTGTAATGCATTTTGAATATAATAGATATAATAGAATTACGAAAGTACAGCAAGCTTCTTGGAAACTTTCCATAGGCAAGGCATTAGTAGGATGTGGGGGTTTAAGTCTGTGTAAATATACAGATTTATATAAGCCATACAGAGTTTGAGGTATGCTGGGTATATTTAAATTTAGTGTTGTAAACCCTAAACCATGAGGAGAAGCTTGACAAGGCTGAACATGGAGCAAGATACGCCTATAACCTGTGAAGATGTTTCAATTTCTAGCTCCGATTTGGTTGGGGATCTCTAACAACTCTTATGACACTGCTAGTTATATGGACAGTTTAAACTATTTGGATTGTGTTCTTTAAGGGTGCGTTCCCACCTGGCGTATAAGCAGCGTATTTCACGATGCGCAAAATTTACGGCAGCAGCGGGAAATATGCTGCGTATTCCTTGCTCACTATACACACAGGGCCTTCCGGCGGCAGCCCTATGCGTGCAGTGAGTTTTGGAGGCGGAGCCCGTGTCACAGTCATGCCGGCACACGGCCCCGCCTCTAAAACTCACTACACGCATAGGGCTGCCACCAGAAAGCCCTGTGTGTATAGTGAGCAAGGAATGTGGGAACGCACCCTTAAGAGTACCTGTCCTCAAACCACATTTTCAATGCTAACTAAGATTATATTCCCTTTACTACTCCTAACACCCCTCCTGCTCCCTTAAAGTTTTTTTTCCGAGCTTAAAAAGCTCTGTATCATTCCTTTTCCCTTATTCACATTGTGTGAACTCCCAGGAGGAGAAAATGGGCGTTCCCGGCAGGCGTGAAGTCACTGAAGCGTGCAAGAGCTGTGCCTTGCCATGCCCTGCACGCACTTCTTGAGTTTGGTCTCCTGCCAGTGTGGGAGGAGAACAAACTAACTGTTTGACTTGTGCAGGGAACAGAACAGAGCCACCTAGTGGCAGTTTTTTAACCCCTTAAGGACCAAGAGCGTACCTGTACGCCTGAGGGAATTTCCGGCCCTGCCGCGTGCCGGGCAGGGACCAGACTGGGATGACTGCTGATATCTATCAGCAGGCATCCCATGCCAATGCTCAGGGGGGTCCTGAGACCCCCCATGTCGGTGACCCGATGACCCGGAAAATAAGGGGGATCGAGGGTGTCCAAAACACCCCCAGTCCCCCTGAAGGGATAGGAGTTAGGTGGCAGGGGTGCTACCCCTTTTATCCCTGCTATTGGTTGGTCAGAAGCGACCGACCAATAGCAAATCAGGGAGGGGGGTTAAAGTTCGGTTCCCCGCTCTGCCCACCCACTGCCCACGCCCCAGAGGTCGCTTACTAACAGAGGCGGCGGCAGCGGGCAGCGATCAGTGGCAGCAGAAGGCGGCGATAACAAGCTGCTGGCTCCCTGGTGCAGACTACAGAAGCCGGTGAGTTGCCTAGCAACATCTAAAGGGCTACAGTTTGAGACCACTATACAGTGGTCCCTAAACTGTAGCCCTCCAGATGTTGCAAAACTACAACTCCCAGCATGCCCAGACAGCTGTTTGGGTATGCTGGGATTTGTAGTTTTGCACCAGCTGGAGGGATACAGATTTTTAGATCACTGTATAGTGGTCTCAAACTGTAGCCCTTTAGATGTTGCTAGACAACTCACCTGCTTCTGTAGTCTGTACTGTGGCCCTCTAGATCTTGCAAAACTACAACTCCCAGCATGCCCAGACAGCAGTTTGCTGTCTGGGCATGCTGGGATTTGTAGTTTTGCAACATCTGGAAGGCCACAGTTTGGAGATCACTGTGCAGTGGTCTCTAAACTGTGGCCCTTCAGATCTTGAAAATCTTCAACTCGCAGCATGCCCAAACAGCTGTCTTGGCATGCTGGGAGTTGTAGTTGTGTACCTCCAGCTGTTGCATAACTACATCTCCCAGCATGCCCTTTGACGATCAGTACATGCAGGGAGTTGTAGTTTTGCAACAGCTGGAGGCACACTGGTTGGAAAATACTGAGTTAGGTAACAGAACCTAACTGAAGGTTTTCCAACCAGTGTGCCTCCAGCTGTTGCAAAAGTTCAACTCCCAGCATGCACGGTCTGTCAGTGCATGCCGGGAGTTGTAGTTTTGCAACAGATGGAGGCTTGCCCCCCCCCCATACATTCACACGAGTGGGTTTACAGTGAGTTTCCTGCTTCAAGTTTGAGCTGTGGCAAATTTTCCACCACAGCCCAAACTCCTAGTGGGAAACTCACCTTAAACCCCCGCCAGTGCGAATGTACCCCAAAAACACTACACTATTACAAAATAAAGGGTAAAACACTACATATACACCTCCTTACACTGTCCCGCCAATAAAAATGAAAAAGTATCATACGGCAGAGTTTCCAAAACGAAGCCTCCAGCTGTTGCAATACAACAACTCTCAGTATTTCCGGACAGCCACTGACTGTCCAGGCAAGCTGGGAGTTTAGCAGCAGCTGGAGGCACCCTGTTTGGAAATCACTGGTGTAGAATACCCCTATGTCCACCCCTATGCAATCCCTAATTTAGTCCTCAAATGCCCATGGTGCTCTCTCACTTCGGAGCCCTGTCGTATTTCAAGGAAACAGTTTAGGGCCACATATGGGGTATTTCCATACTTGGGAGCAATTACACTACAAATTTTGGGGGCTTTTTCTCCTTTTACCCCTTATGAAATGGAAAAGTTGGGGTCTACACTAGCCTGTTAGTGTAAAAAAATAAAACATTTTACACTAACATGCTGGTGTTGCCCCATACTTTTTATTTTCAAAAGAGGTAAAAGGAAAAAAGACCCCCAAAATTTGTAACGCAATTTCTCCTGAGTACGGAAATACCCCATATGTGGGTGTAAAATGCTCTGCGGGCGCACAACAAAGCTCAGGAGTGAGAGCGCACTATGTACAATTGAGGTCTAAATTGGTGATTTGCACAGGGGTGGCTGATTTTACAGCGGTTCTGGCATAAACACAAAAACATAAATGCCCACATGTGACCCCATTTTGGAAACTACACCCCTCACAGAACATAACAAGGGGTATAGTGAGCCTTAACACCACACAGATGTTTGACGAATTTCCGTTAAAGTTGGATGGGAAAATGAAGCAACATGCTGGTGTTACCCTAAATTTTTCATTTTCACAAGGGAAAATAGGAAAAACGCCCCCTAACATTTGTAACCCCATTTCTTCTGAGTAAGGACATACCCTATATGTGGATGTAAAGTACTCTGCGGGCGAACTACAATGCTCAGAAGAGAAGGAGCGTCATTGGGCTTTTGGAGAGAAAATTTGTCCGGAATTGAAGGCCACGTGTGTTTACAAAGCCCCCATAGTGCCAGAACAATGGACCACATGTGACCCTATTTTGGAAACTACACCCCTCACGTAATGTAATAAGGGGTACAGGGAGCATTTATGCCCCACAGGTGTCTGACAGATTTTTTGAACAGTGGTCTGTGAAAATGAAAAATTAAATTTTTAATTTGCACAGCCCACTGTTCCAAATATCTGTCAAACGCCAGTGGTGTGTAAATACTCACTGCACCCCTTATTAAATTCTGTAAGGGGTGGAGTTTCCAAAATGGGGTCACATGTGGGGGGTCCACTGTTCTTGCACCATGGGGGGCTTTGTAGATGCACATGGCCCCTGACTTCCATTCCAAACAAATTCTCTCTCCAAAAGCTCAATGGCGCTCCTTCTCTTCTGAGCATTGTAGTTCACCAGCTGAGCACTTGACTTCCACATATGGGGTATTTCCATACTCAGAAGAAATGGGGTTACAAATTTTGGGGGGCGCTTTCTTCTATTACCCCTTGTAAAAATGTAAAATTGTGGGAAAAACCAGCATTTTTTTTTCATTTACACATCCGAATTTAACAAAAAGTCATCAAACACCTGTAGGGTGTTAAGGTTCACTGTACCCCTTGTTACGTATCTTGGGGGGTGTAGTTTCCAAAATAGTAGGCCATGTGGGGGATTTTTTGCTGTTCTGGCACCATAGGGGCTTCCTAAATGCAACATGCCCCCCAAAAACCATTTCAGCAAAATTTGCTTTCCAAAAGCCAAATGTGACACCTGCTCTTCTGAGCATTGTAGTTGGCCCGCAGAGCATTTTACATCCTAACATGGAGTATTTCCATACGGAATCAGACTGAAAAGTTAAAGCATCCCAGAGTGGCAGTGGTCAGATGTGCAAAAAACGCTCTGGTCCTAAACCCCTTAACGACACAGGACGTATATTTACGTCTTGCGCCGACTCCCGCGATACAAAGCGGGGTCGCGCTGCGACCCCGCATCACATAGCATCGGTCCCGGCGCTTATCAACAGCCGGGACCCGCGGCTAATACCACACATCGCCGATCGCTGCAATGTGCGGTATTAACCCTTTAGAAGCGGCGGTCAAAGCTGACCGCCGCTTCTAAAGTGAAAGTGAAACTATCTTGGCTAGTCAGTCGGGCTGTTCGGGACCGCCGCGGTGAAATCGCGGCGTCCCAAACAGCTTACAGGACACTGGGAGGGCCCTTACCTGCCTTCTCGGTGTCCGATCGACGAATGACTGCTCCGTGCCTGAGATCCAGGCAGGAGCAGTCAAGCGCCGATAGCACTTTTTCCCCATAAAAAAAAAAAAACAGTGTAAATAAAATTAAAAAAATAAACATATGTGGTATCGCCGCGTGCATAAATGTCCGAACTATAAAAAGATATCATTAATTAAACCGCACGGTCAATGGTGTACGCGCAAAAAAATTCAAAAGTCCAAAAATATTTATTTTTGGTCACTTTTTATGCCATTAAAAAATGAAGAAAAAGGGATCAAAAAGTCCGATCAAAACAAAAATCATACCGCTAAAAACTTCAGATCACGGCGCAAAAAATTAGTCCTCATACCGCCCTGTACGTGGAAAAATAAAAAAGTTATAGGGGTCAGAAGATGACATTTTTAAACGTATAAATTTTCCTGCATGTAGTTATGATTTTTTCCAGAAGTACGACAAAATCAAACCTATATAAGTAGGGTATCATTTTAACCGTATGGACCTACAGAATAATGATAAGGTTTTAATTTTTACCGAAATATGCACTGCGTAGAAACGGAAGCCCCCAAAATTTACAAAATGGTGTTTTTTCTTTGATTTTGTCGCACAAGGATTTTTTTTCCCTTTCGCCGTGAATTTTTGGGTAAAATGACTACTGTCAATGCAAAGTAGAATTGGTGATGCAAAAAATAAGCCATAATATGTATTTTTAGGTGGAAAATTTAAAGGGTTATGATTTTTAAAAGGTAAGGAGGAAAAAACTAGAGTGCAAAAACTTAAAAACCCTGAGTCCTTAACCCCTTAAATGTACATCCTGGTGAGGTGGTACTTAACGCACCAGGACGTACATTTACGTCCTGTGCATAACCGCGGGCATCGGAGCGATGCCTGTGTCATGCGCGGCTGATCCCGGCTGCTGATCGCAGCCAGGGACCCGCCGGCAATGGCCGACGCCCGCGATCTCGCGGGCGTCCGCCATTAACCCCTCAGGTGCCGGGATCAATACAGATCCCGGCATCTGCGGCAGTGCGCGGTTTGAATGAATGATCGGATCGCCCGCAGCACTGCTGCGGGGATCCGATCATTCATAACGCCGCACGAAGGTCCCCTCTCCTTCCTCCGTCCGGCTCCCGGCATCTCCTGCTCTGGTCTGTGATCGAGCAGACCAGAGCAGAAGATCACCGAAAACACTGATCTGTTCTATGTCCTATACATAGAACAGATCAGTATTAGCAATCATGGTATTGCTATGAATAGTCCCCTATGGGGACTATTCAAGTGTAAAAAAAAATGTAAAAGTAAAAGTAAAAAAAAAGTGAAAAATCCCCTCCCCCAATAAAAAAGTAAAACGTCCGTTTTTTCCTATTTTACCCCCAAAAAGCGTAAATTTTTTTTTTATAGACATATTTGGTATCGCCGCGTGCGTAAATGTCCGAACTATTAAAATAAAATGTTAATGATCCCGTACGGTGAACGGCGTGAACGAAAAAAAAAAAGTCCCAAATTCCTACTTTTTTTTAATACATTTTATTAAAAAAACAAATTATAAAAAATGAATTAAAAGTTTTTTTATATGCAAATGTGGTATCAAAAAAAAGTAAAGATCATGTTGCAAAAAATGAGCCCCCATACCGCCGCTTATACGGAAAAATAAAAAAGTTAGAGGTCATCAAAATAAAGGGATTATAAACGTACTAATTTGGTTAAAAAGTTTGTGATTTTTTTTAAGCGCAACAATAATATAAAAGTATGTAATAATGGGTATCATTTTAATCGTATTGACCCTCAGAATAAAGAACACACATCATTTTTACCGTAAATTGTACGGCGTGAAAACAAAACCTTCCAAAATTAGCAAAATTGCGTTTTTCGTTTTAATTTCCCCACAAAAATAGTGTTTTTTGGTTGCGCCATACATTTTATGATATAATGAGTGATGTCATTACAAAGGACAACTGGTCTCGCAAAAAACAAGCCCTCATACTAGTCTGTGGATGAAAATATAAAAGAGTTATGATTTTTAGAAGGCGAGGAGGAAAAAATGAAAACGTAAAAATTTAATTGTCTGAGTCCTTAAGGCCAAAATGGGCTGAGTCCTTAAGGGGTTAAGGGGTTAAAGGGTTACTCCGGTGAAAACCTTTTTTATTTTAAATCAGCTGGTTTTCAGAAAGTTAAACATATTTGTAAATTACTTCTATTAAAAAATCTTCATCCTTCCAGTACTTATTAGCTGCTGAATGCTACAAAGGAAATTCCTTTCTTTTTGGAACACTGATGACATCACGAGCACAGTGCTCTCTGCTGACATCTCTATCCATTTTAGCAACCATGCATAGCAGATGCATAGCAGATGCATAGCAGATGCATAGCAGATGCATAGCAGATGCATAGCGGATGTATACTAAGGGCAGCATGGTGGCTCAGTGGTTAGCACTGCTGCCTTGCAGAGCTGGGGACTTGAGTTCAAATCCCACTAAGGACAACAATAAATAAAGTGTTATTATTATTATAATAACGTCAGCAGAGAGAACTGTGCTCGTGATGTCATCAGAGAGCATTCCAAAAAGAAAATAATTTCCTCTGTAGTATTCAGCAGCTAATAAGTACAGGAAGGATTAAGATTTTTTAATAGAAGTAATTTACAAATATGTTTAACTATCTGCCACCAGTTGATTTAAAAGAAAAAGGTTTTAACCGGAGTACCCCTTTAAGATGAAAAAGGTTTTAACCGGAGTACCCCTTTAAGGTGAAAAGTTTGAGAATTTTAACAGCAGGGGTTTTATCATTAAAGGGTTTAGAATAAGTGATCAGAGGAAAAAAATAGGAAAGAAAACATTAAGTGCATGTATACTAATGCCAGAAGCCTCTATAATGAGATGGAGGAGCTGGAACTATTAATGTTGGAGGAAGAATATGATATAGTGGGAATAAGTGAGACATAGGTGAATGAGAGCTATGACTGGGAGGTTGATGTACAGGGGTACAGTCTCTTCAGAAATAACTGTACAAGTAAGAAAGGGGGAGGGGTTTGCTTATATGTAAAATCCTGTCTTTGGCCCTTTCTGCGTGAGGACATTAGTGAGGAAAATGATCATGTGGAGTCTCTGTGGGTGGAAATAAGGGGAGATGGTAAGAACAAGAAATTACTGATAGGGGTTTGTTATAAGGCACCACGTATAACAGAAGCAGCAGAAAACCTACCCATATGACAAATAGATGGAGCAGCAAAGAAGGGGGAAGTCATTATTATGGGGACTTAAACTATCCTGACATCGACTGGGAAGCTGAAACCTGTAGGTTCAGCAAGGGAAACTGATTTTTGGCAATTATAAAAGACAATTACCTATCCCGACTAGTGCAGTAACCAACAAGAGGAGGACCTTATACTAACCAATAGGCCAGACAAAGTATCCGAGGTAGAGGTAGGGGGTCAATGCGGCAAAAGTGTTCCGAAAAGATAATTTTGGGACATAAGGATTTTCCGGTTACTTATCTGCAACCCTGCATTTACTTTTTAGAAACGCAGGAGCTGCTGGGAGGTAGTGCACGCAGAGACGTCACTGATGTGCCCATAGGAGTGGAGCAGCGAGCAAGAGGATGCGCACAGTGACCGGCATGGTAAGTTACCAGCGGCACGTCAGTTTCGGTGCTCCAACCACCACTCTTCCTGTCTCGGGACCCCGGACCGGAGGAGCGGTGGTCGGAGCACTAAAGTGTGGCAGTACACAGACATACAGCCTCCAGCCATACACTGTATATGGCTGAAGGCTGTATGTTTGTGGAGGCCACTGCCTACCTAATGTCGGGGAACTTTACTGCCTACCCAATGTGGGGGAACTGTGCTGCCTACCTAATGTGGAGGAACTGTGCTGCCTACCTGATGTGGGGGAACTATGCTGCCAACCTAATGTCGGGGAACTATGCTGCCAACCTAATGTGGGGGACCTATACTGCCTACTTAATTTGGGGGAATTATGCTGCCAACCTAATGTGGGGGAACTATGCTTCCCACCTAATGTGGGGGAACTATTCTGCCGCTATAACGCTGGGGAACTATGCTGCCTACCTAGTGTGGGGGAACTATGCTGCCTACCTAGTGTGGGGGAACTATGCTGCCAACCTAATGTGGGGGAACTTTACTGCCTACCTAATGTGGGGGACATATGCTGCATACTTATTGTGGGGGACTTATGCTGCGTACTTATTGTGGGGTACTTATGCTGTGTACCTGATATGGGGGACTTATGCTACGTACACCTTATTTTCTGTCCGCCATCACAAAATACTCTGATAGTGCCCTTCAGGAGACTAGACTCTGGATCTGCCACTGTATGGGAGAGCCGTTCGGCTATCTTCGGCTCTCCCATAGAGCTATATGGAGGAGGCGTGGGAACCCCCTGCTTTTTTTCCCGTTTTTTTTTTACCATTTGATTATGAATTTTTGCATGCAGATTCCTTGAAAATGATATGGTTTTTATTTATTGAATCACTCTATTTAAAGTTAAAAAAAAATTGTAGCCTGAAAAGATGCCAAAAACAAAGGGAACAATTTTATATATCACTCAGATAGTGAAAAAAAAAAAAAAAAAAACGGCTAAAAGAATAATAAAGTGAAATGCATTTCCCCATCCTTTTTTTTTTTTTTTTTTTACCAATATTTACATGGAACTCTAATAGTACACAAGGCCCTTTGTTTTGTGGTTCATTTAGTAAAAGCCCTGCTGTCAGAGTTAGTCACATTTAGTCAGGTGTGAATTCTATTACTCCCAACGCCACTACCAACAGGCATTTACTTAATTTTTTTTTAAAAAGTTTCCCTATTCATCTCTACTTTTCTTCACTTTCTTCACTTTCTGGCATTACGATGAAAATCTACAGGATATTTGCCTGAGATTCTCCTCGCATCCTCGATTAATAGATTCACTGCAATTAGAACAAAGACATCGATCAGCAAAGGCCATGCTTTTAGCATTAAAAGAATCATGCCTATCACAGAATGTATGTGGCACACCCTTGGCCTCACTCGACCCTGTGTTTCACCTTTTTACCTTCGTTTTTGGGGCATTCAGTGGCAGACTCGTTGTTGGAAAATGTATGATTACCCATTTTATTCAGTCTCTTCTGTGATCATCCCAGTGACCTGGCTTAACCTGTACCTGAGGAACAATATGGGTATCCCACTGTTCCATCTGGACACTGTAATTGGGTGTGCCCGGGGGAAATATATTGGACTTCCATCACCCCAAAATATTAGTGTATTCCCTATTACTACTGATGCATGTGCCTGGAAGGTGCCCATTGGACCAGTGGTCTGCTCAGCTACCGCGTCATCAGCGGAGTAGGTGCATAGTGTCTATTTGTTCCAGCTAGTCCTACGCCCAACACCTGTGCGTTTCTGCACAGTTTATAGACAAACTTGGAAATTTGACTTGTTGACCAATTGTCCAGTTTGCCATTACCGAATTGTATTTCCCCTTGAAGAGGACTTGTGGGTGTTAAAAAGATTGTACCTGTCCAGATCCACATTGAGCTACTGCACCACCAATTCTTCCTGTTTTTTTTCACTACTCAAACAGGGCATGGGTCTTGGAATCTGAGCATTCACACAGTGGTGAATGTCCCATAAATAGTCTATTCCCTCATTAGATTATAGCAAAAACAGGAACTCCAATGTGGTGACGGGATTGAGAGTGCAGGACAACCAGGTTAAAGGAAATTAGGTTTATTCACCCATGATGCAACGCGTTTCACAGATAGACTGCTTCATCAGGCATGAGATTATTAGATTAGATTATTGAATGCTAAAACTAATGGTGCCGATTTCTGAGGGATGCAGATAAGAAGACAATACAAGCTAAACTATAGATCCATGTTTTATTCTTTGATGTCTTATGTTGCAAAAATACAATTGCATAATAAGAAAAAAATATATAACTTGAGGAAACCAATATTTCAGCTTATATCTTATGTTGCCTAATATTATTTATAGAACTTACATTGTCTACATTCTGAGATGTCACCAGTCAGTTACAAGTTATTAATGAGTTAACCTGACACTTATCGAGCACATTTATCTCAATAGCAGCCTTGTACAATGACAAGATAAACTTAAATAAATAGATGTTCTAATCATAAATGTGCTAAGCACCAACAATATCAGCCACACATTTTCGCACATCGTCTTTGCTGATTCATTTACTGTCAGAATTTCGGTGCCCGTGTCTGAATGCTTTTGGCTTTGTGATGCATCCTTGTGATCAAATTAGCTTTTATATCTTCTCTTCTTTCTAAATAAGAGGTAGGATCAGAATATCTCCTGTGGCATCCTGCGGGCAGAAGGGCTTGTTAGTCAACATAATAACATTGCCATTCCCTGAAGTCCACCCAGCGCATAGGGGAGTGGAAAAATAAAACCAGTCTCAGCACTGAGGTTTATAGTGATCTATAAATGACAGAGGAGAAAGTGCACATAGACAATCGGTGCTTGTAAAAAGGACACACAATATAATAATGTCACAAAGACATGACTGGGGTTATGGCACTTTCAATGGTGAGTACTATATTTTATGCCTTACTATACTTTTTATATATATATATATATATATATATATATATATATATATATTATTTATAAAGATGTATGTTGTTATTACAATAATATGTAATATTGTAATAAATCTCTATTTGTTTTTATACTTTGCTTTTGTATTTTTGTTGCTAAGAAGGTATGACAAATAGTAAATAGTTTTTTACTTTATAGGTCCAGACACATGGGAAGAATATTTCCCAAATGCCAAAGGACAAAAGCAATCACCTATTGAACTGCACACCCGGTATATTAAGCATGATGCCAGCCTGCGGCCATGGACTTCTTCTTACCGCCCAGGATCTTCTATGACTATTGCCAATGATGGAACTACAGTCAAAGTGATGTTTGATGGTTCATCAGGTGATCTCTTATTATGTTTTATTAAATGCTGCTTCTATATTTATTCATTGTATTGTGTAGTTGTATTGTGTGGTAAATATGAAAGCCCATAAGGTTTACTATTGATTGGGGTTCAAGAATTTTGACACTTTAAGTTTTATAAACAATTCAAAAACTGAGGCAATAGATTTTTACAGAGGAACATGGTCTAAAATATTAGGGAATTGCAGACATTACAGAAGATAGAGTGAAAACCACCAAAAAAACTTTTTTTTATAAATCATCTGGTGCCAGAAAGTTAAACAGATTTGTAAATTACTTCTATTAAAAAATCTTAATCCTTCCAGTACTTTTTAGGGGCTATATACTACAGAGGAAATGCTTTACTTTTTAGATTTTTCTGATGTCATGACCACAGTGTTCTCTGCTGACCTCTGCTGTCCATTTTAGGAACTCTCCTGAGCAGCATATGTTTGCTGTGGGGATTTTCTCCTGTTCTGGACAGTTCGTAAAATGGACAGCAAAGGTCAGCAGAGAGCACTGTGGTCATGACATCAGAGAAATCTAAAAAGTAAAGCATTTCCTCTGTAGTATATAGCCCCTAAAAAGTACTGGAAGGATTAAGATTTTTTAATAGAAGTCATTTACAAATCTGTTTAACTTTCTGGCACCAGATGATTTAAAAAAAAAAAAAAGTTTTTCACGGGAGTACCCCTTTAAATCCTATTCGAAGGAGTTTCCCACTGATGAACATATGTAACCTATATGTAGAACAGGGGTCTACATATAGGTCACATAGGTCCATCAGGGGAAAATACCTTCAAATATCATTCAACCAGTTTTCTGAATCATAAATGTAGAACTCTGTTCCACAACCCACCGGATGGCGGTCAGTCAGAAAATAAATAGATGAGTGGCAGCACAGGCAAGTGGTCTCAATGATTTACTGCTGTGAAAGTTATGGAAACAGACAAGTGAGCAGGCATGTAACCCCCATAGCAATGTATATTGACAACCGTGTCCCTGTCCACCTCTCCATTCACTCTCCATCTGAATGTATTGGCCAGTGGGCACCTCATGCTGGTCTCACAGATGAAACTAGCATGATTCAGATATTTATGGCATATGTCATAAATGTCTAAATAGGAACTATCCATTTGAGTATTAGCTCAATTGGAAACATTTGTTTCCATATACATTGCTGTGCAACAGGGATACACAGAGAGGTAGTATTAAGATGTTATTAAGGCTAAGTAGGTGCTATTTACAAGTAGGTGCTAAGTAGCAAGGCTATTCTTGCAGTCAATGATGGAACACCTATGTACCCGATAATAAGCTGATGATTCTAGCATAGTTTAATGTCTTCCAATATGCATTATATAATCCAAAATCTAGTGTCTGAGGCAAGAAGACATTACAGAGGTAAGAAAAATACTTTATTAAAGGGGTAATCCGCCCCTAGACATCTTATCCCCTAGTCAAAGGATAGGGGATGTCTGATCATGCGGGTCCCACTGCTGGGGACCTCCGAAATCTCCCTCCTGCACCCGGTGTTCGTTTAGAGTGTCGGGTGCAGCGCCGGAGGCTTGTGACATCAAGGTGCGATGCAGGGCGGAGGCTCGTGATTTCACAGTTACACACGCCGCTCATGATGTCACGGCTGCGTGACCTCAGTGCAAGTCTATGGGAGGGGGCGTGACAGACGTCACACCCCCTCCCATAGACTTGCAGCCGTTACTTCATGAGCGGCGTGTGTGACTGTGACATCACGAGCCTCCACCCCGCATCGCCAGTCATCTGGCATGGAGCGAAGTTCGCTTCTTGCACCGGATGTCTGGGGTGCCGCAGCAGAGATCGCGGGGGTCCCCAGCGGTGGGACCCCCCCCGTGATCAGACATCTTATCCCCTATCCTTTGGATACGGGATAAGATGTCCATGAGCAGAGTACCCCTTTAAGTATTTTATGGACCAACACATATGTAATTAGATGTACATAGCGCTCATTGTCAGGCATTGTGTCACACCATAGTAAGGGGTTAACAAAGGTCCTGTAGACTAAAGAAAACCATTTACACAACATACCAATCTCCCTGACCTTTCCAGAAACATGCATACTTGCTCAGCGAAGCGTACATATTTATTTCAGTAGAGACAAACAAGCAGACTCCTCTTGTAGTGAATTATCTATTTACACAGCAAAGAGTCTCACTTGTCAAAATCCATTTTGACAAAATGTATTGTCCCCTCATTTTTGCCATTGAGGAGCATTCAGGAGACCTCATACACGTTAGACTGTATCTACCGTTACTTGTATGATCATGGGGGAAAATTGTTAAAGAAAGATTAATTTTGTCTTCTTTAGTGATAAAAGATGGGCCTCTTACTGGAAGTTACAGACTGCGTCAAATGCAATTTCACTGGGGTTCTTCTGATGACTGTGGGTCCGAGCATGTTATAGATGGACTGAGATATGCAGGAGAGGTACTGAAAATAATATCCATTATTTGTTTACTTACAGTTTGAGAAATATTATTTAAATGGGTACTCCACTGCTCAGAGTTAGGAACAAACTGTTCTGAACGCTGGAGCCGGTGTCGGGAGCTCGTGACGTCGTAGCCCTGCCCCGTCATTACATCACTCCCACACCCTCAATGCAAGTCTATGGGAGGGGGCATGACATAGACTTGCATTGAGGGGTGGGGCGTAATGTCACGAGGGGACTGGGCTATGAAGTAATGAGCTCCCGGTGCCAGCTCCAGCGTTCGGAACAGTTTGTTCCAAACGCTGAGCATCAGAGTACCCCTTAAATTTTTATTCTAAATCATTTACAGAGCATACCATGGCATTTCACTTACAGGGTATACTGCTTCTATATTGCTTCTATTGCTTCCCATCAATAATATAAGTTTATGCTCCTCTATGTAAAGCATTTTGGAGATTCTCATCACGATGAAGGTGAATTAAATTGTCATTTCAATAATGATAAAATGAGAAAGAAAATTTAACTTCTTGGGTTGATAAAATTTGGTGTGTTACATGTACATTTATTTTTTAATATAGTAAACCACAGGGAAGTCCACATACATTGTTTCAACCAATAGAAGGATACCTTCGGGGCATCGCTTCCAATCAATAGTAAGCAAATTTACACAAAGTACATCTGGAATCAATTAATATTTGGAAGGAATAAAGACAGGATGTAGTTTAAACAAAGAATGAAATCCAGATTTTATCACAAGGCATGAGACTCATATTATGCTTTAAACTTTCTTTTTACTACTCCAGCAGCAACCAATCATGTAACAGAAAAATAGAAACAAATTAATAGTATGCAAATGAAGGTTAGGAATAGTGTCCAATAAACATGCAGCATAGTCTATATAACTGTTGCACATCACTGTAGCTTCCTCTTTCTTGCTGCTGCCAATGGCCAGTGTTTTTCCCTTGCTATTGTTCCTATAATTTGTTGGTTAACACATTATATATATATATATATATATATATATATATATATATATATATATTATTGCTTTATATTTTCTTATTGTACATTCAAATACCTATCACTGTTCTCTATCCACCCTCCGGTGGCTTTTATAGTTCTTTACCCGTCGGAACGGAATACCTTTAGTGCCTTCAGTGTCGACATCTGTGCGTGCAGTGTTTTCTTTCTTCCGTCGTTGCATCCGGGTCTTCAGCTTAGCGCTGAGTCCGGTCTCAGTGACGTGTCGCTTCAACTGGTTGTTGGTTGAAGTTCCCGCCCTCTCTCCTCAGCGGCACTATCTGTCATTCTCCTCACAGCGTCGGACAGCTCCGCTGCTTCTCTCATAGACGCCGCTCTCATTCTCTGACGGACGGACTCCGTCCATTACCTGCTGCCTTCCTTGTATACTATTCTAATATACCAGTATAATTGTATAATTTACAATATAGTTTGTTATATATAAGTTCTCTATATTACTGCTGTATTCATACATTTTCTAATCTATATTATCATCATACATATTCTCCTCATATTGTATTCCTTTACTATTAAACCAGATATTTGCTTGTTATATCTCTCTCTCAGTTTATTTCATTATGTCCACTGAACATGACACAAATAAGTCTCCTCTTCCTGAGGAACAAGATACATTTGATGAATCACATTTACAGTTTATGGTGGAGTCTATTTCTATCACAGTAACCATGTCTTTACAACAAACACCGGTTAATACCATAACTCAGAATCCTCCTAATACACCTTCTGACAGATTTTGGTCCGTGGAAGATTCAGCGGCCAAACTTGATAAATTTTCCCAAAAACGGAATTTTATTGAGGTGAATATTCCTGACTCAGATACTAAACACGCTAAAAAGCTGGGTAAGAAATCACATTCAGACAGTGTACAACATATTTGCAACACCAATACTGAAGCTATTAAAGGGGTACTACACTGGAAAACTTTTTTTAAAGCATAAACTGGTGCCAGAAAGTTAAACAGATTTGTAATTACTTCTATTAAAAAATCTTAATAATTCTAGTACTTATCAGCTGCTGTTATGATCCACAGGAAGCTCTTTACTTTTTGAATTTCCTTTCTGCCTGAGCACAGTGCTCTCTGTTGACACCTCTGTCCATTTTAGGAACGTTCCACAGTAGGAGCAAATCCCCATAGAAAACCTATGTTTAAAGGGCATCCCAAACCCTCATTCCGTGAGGAGGTCTCTAAAGTTTGGGAAAATCTTTGTTAAGGAAGAAACCTGACTCTTTTGTGACATCATCCAGCTCTTCATCTGATACTTCAGATAAATCTTCAGATGATGAGGATTATTCTTATGAAGGAGATTCAGAGGAGAATGAAGAAGCTTCAGCTTCTACTGACATTTAACCTACTGTAATACTAGATAGCATTGGGGAACCTTATTTTCACCCAGAAAATATTAAAACCCCTAGATCGGGTGAGTGGGTGCCATATCCACAAGTGGCAAAGTTTTTAGAATTCTTGGTTAACAAACCCTTAGATAAAACATCTTGCAACAAATTATGGACGGAATGTCCAAAACCCAACCTACCCCATAAGTCAGCCTGTACACCTGACATCGACTTATCTCTTATAAAATTTTTGTCCAAATCTGGACCTAACCCTAAGAAAGGTGTTAACCATTTGTTTCGGTCTATACAGGAGAAACTTCTAGATATCCTTGGCCCTCTCACCATAATTTTGGATATGTCAGAAGATCTTATAATATATATAATATATCTTCTGATATTCCTTTGGACATTCAAGTACTTTGAGGATGGGCTCAAAGGGCTGTATGCCTCCTAGGTAATTCCAATGCAGCCCTAAACTGTAAAAGGAGAAGATCAGTCTTGCTCCATGTAGACCCCCAATTGGCTAATCTGGCTCAATCAGAACCATCCACTTCTACAGAACGTTATCTCTTTGGAGATTCTTTTGTTCAAGTATTGAACAAATATGTTAATTTGTTCTCTTCTCTTGAGAAAGCCCTAATCTCTATGAAAAAAGGTTTTTAGTCCTAAGGTTTTTGAAAAGGCTGGGAGAGGCAGGAGCCGCTTTCCCGTCCGCCAATTCAAAGATCGCAGAATGCAAAAAGGTTCCTTCTCATATGACAGACCAAACCAGACTCCGGTGTTCCAGCAGTCCACACCTTTCTTCCCACCTAGAGGTCGTCCCTGAAGGGCAAGAGGTCATAGAGTCAGATGCGAGTCTCCTAGGATGGGGAGCTAGGTGCGGTTCCCTTTCCACAGGAGGGAAATGGTCCATGGAAGAATCTATCCTCCATATCAATTGCTTAGAATTATTGTCAGCATCCTTTGCTCTCAAGAGTTTCGCGAAGGACAGATCTCATTGCTGCATTCTGTTACGGATGGACATTATCCCAGCAGTCGATTAGGAGGTACAAAATGAAAACTTTTGGGAGATATTGCAAAGCAATTTTTGGCTTTTCTGTCTAGACAGGGATATTATTCACAAAGCAGAATACCTCCCTGGTATATCCAATGCGATAGCAGACTGGAATTCCCGTTCTCTGATCGATTCCAGCGATTGGATGTTGGATCACAAAATCTTTAATCAGATCAATATTCTTTGGGGTCCCATTTGATCTGTCAAACCCCTCAATTTTTCAGCTGGAGACCAGATCCCGCGACACACTCTATGCTTTCCCTCCATTTGTCATCGACACTGGTGTTGATCACCCCCTGGTGGCCAACCCAGACAGGGTTTTCTCAGGTATTGAGCATGACGATAGATTTTCCCAGGATTCTTCAATCCAGTCGATTCATTCTACTCAATCCATCAGGTTCTCCTCATCCTCTCATTCTATCAAGACTCCTCAACTGAGTAGCCTGGTTCATATCGGGTCAGAGGGATCTGACCTTGCACTTTCACAATTGGCTCAAAACATTTTATCAGAAGCCTGGGCACCAGGTACAAGAATGGCTTATCATTCCGCCTGGAACCTCTGGTGTCATTGGTGCATGGAACGGGATTTGGATCCCATATGCACACCTTTAAATTATATAGTACATTTCCCATCAGAATCTTTGAATTTAGGTAAAGCTTACCGTACTATTAATGTGTATCGCTCTGCTATATCTTTCTATCACAAACCCATCAATTCTTTACCTATAGGTAAACATCCACTTATTTGTAAACTCCTAAGAGGAATTTGTTTTAAAAGACCTCCTATTCCCAAATATCATTCCACTTGGGATGTTAATATTCCCTTAGATCTTATCGCTTCTTGGTCTGACAGTTTATCTTTAAAACTCTTATCCATTAAACTCACAGTTCTTTTATGTCTTATATCTTTTAAAAGAGTATCAGATGTTAAAGCTTTAGATATTTCACATAGAGTTTTCTCTCCACATGGAGTACAATTTTCCACAGTTAGATGCAAAAATCTGATCTACACATTGTCTTCTATCCTTGTTTTCCTCATAACGAACGCCTCTGTGTTGTGCGTTGTTTAAAAACTTATGAACAAAAGGCGTCTCATTTACGTCTCCCTTCTTCTTCTCAACTTCTCATATCTTATTGCAAACCATATCTTCCTGTATCTTCCCCGACTTTTGCCAGTTGGGTAAAAAATGCTATGTCCTTAGCAGGTATAGACATCTCCATGTTTGGTGCACATTCTACTAGGAGTGCAATGTCAACTAAAGTTTTACAATCAGGTGGATCTCTTTCTGACATCCTCAAGGCTGAGATTTGGTCTTCGAAATCAACCGTCCGCAATTTTTACTTTAGACTAGAATCCCATGTATCTATGGTCCTTCTTTAAATATATAATTTATTATATTATTATTGTTCCATTACAGATTTTTGCTTTGAAAATGCATAATATGAGTCTCTTGTCTTGTGATAAAATTGGGGATTTTCCTAGCCTTGGTGCTGGAAAATATAGATTTTTATTAAAGACTAGAGGCGATTATTATCCCACCCTTATAACCCAGGTCTATTCTTATCTATTTCAGTTTAATCTTTGGACAATTTGACTTCCATTCAGCTCCTTAAAGAGTTCCAGTTGGATTAGCTATGTTAGCATCCCAGATTTATCAAGTTTTACAGTTGAATCAAGAAAAAGGAAGCTATAGTGATGTGCAACAGTTATATTGACTATGCTGCATGTTGATTGGACACTATTCCTAACCTTCATTTGCATACTGTAAATTTTTATCTATTTTTCTGTTACATGATTGGTTGCTGCTAGAGTAGTAAAAAGAAAGTTTAAAGCATAATATGAGTCTCTTGTCTTTAACCCCTTCCCTCTTTGGCAATTTTTCATTTTCGCACTTTAGTTTTTTCCTCCTTGCCTTTTAAAAATCATAACCCTTTCAATTTTGCACCTAAATATCCATATGATGACTTATTTTTCGTGCCACCAATTATACTTTGTAATGATATCAATCATTTTACCCACAAATCTACAACGAAACATTAAAAAAAATCATTGTGCGACAAAATGGAAGAAAAAACGCCATTTTGTAACTTTTGGGGGCTTTTGTTTCTATGCAGTAAATTTTTCAGTAAAAATGACACCTTTTCTTTATTCTGTAGGTCCATATGGTTAAAATGATACCCTACGTATATAGGTTTGATTTTGTCGTACTTCTGAAAAAAATCATAACTACATGCATGAAAATTTACAAGTTTAAAATTGTCCTCTTCTGACCCCTATAACTTTTTTTTTTTTCCATGTACGGGGCGGTATGAGGGATAATTTTTTGCGCCGTGATCTGAAGTTTTTATTGGTACCATTTTTGTTTTAATTGGACTTTTTAATCGCTTTTTATTCATTTTATTATGTATAAAAAGTGACCAAAAATATGCTATTTTGGACTTTTGCGCGCACGCCATTGACCGTGTGGTTTAATTAATGATATATTTTTATAGTTCGGACATTTACGCATGCAGCAATATCACATATGTTCATATTTATTTTTATTTTCACAGTTTTTTCTTTTTTATGGGAAAAGGGGGTGATTCAAACTTTTATTAGGGAAGGAGATAAATCATCTTTATAAAAAAAAATTCACTTTCTTTTGCAATGTTATAGGGGACTATAACATGCAGTACATTGATTCCTTACACTGATCACTGCCAATGCAATGGCAGGGATCAGTGTTATCGGCGGTTGATTGCTCAAGCCTGGATTTCAGGCTGGGAGCAATCAGTCGCCGATTGGACAAACAGGAGGCAGGTAAGGAACCCTCCTGTTGCGTTGTAGCTGATTGGGACATCATGATTTTACCTCGATGGTCCCGATCAACCAGACTGAGCTGCCGGGAAGCTTTTACTTTCACTTTAGACGTAGGGATCAACTTTGATCGCCGCATCTAAAGAATTAATGCCGGACATAGGCCCGATCAGCGATGTCCGGCATTAGCCGTGGGTCCTGGTTGCTTATAGCAACCAGGACACACCGGGTATGATGCACGCTCACCTGCTGAGCACGTGTCACACCTCAGGAGCCGCTTATGGACATTTATAAACCTCTATATGCGGCAAGTGGTTAATAAAATCTATATTTTCCAGCATAAAGGCTAGGAAAATCCACAATTATATACTATAATTAGAATATATATTCTTAAGTCCTATAAGTGCTTCCTAATATCAGTGTTACTATTGGGACTTGGTTTTGGAAACATAACCTAAAAAAATAAGTAGTACTCCCTGCAGGTAGTATGTTCCATCCCTTCATTGTTCACTGCTGATTACAATGATAAACAACATAAAGCCCCTGTGCAAGAATGATATTTGCGACTATCACAGTGTTTACCAATCTCTTTTAGCTCGAAGCATACCATGGAAATTTTTTTTTATGGCGTAGCGCACCTACCCTCCAGTCAATCTGTGATATGCAGTTTGCCCCCCCTGTAGGTAGCTTGCCCCATGTAGGTGGAACTTGTCTATAGATAGTTTTCCCCCAAAAGGTAGGATTTTCCTGTAGGTAGTTCACAACATGTAAGTAGGACACGCCTGTAGGTAGTTTGCCCCCATGTAGATAGGAGATCCTGTAGGTAGTTTGCCCCACTGTACTGTAGGTAGGAACTCCTGCAGGCAGCTTGCCCCTCTAAAGGTAGGGCCCCCCCCCTGTAAGTAGGACCCCCTGTAGCTGGAACCGAGACTCATCAGATCAGGCAACATTATTTCCGTCTTCTATTGTCCAGTTTTGGTGGGCTTGTGCAAATTGTAGCCTCAGTTTTCTGTTCTTAGCTGACAGGAGTTGCACCTGGTGTGGTCCGCTGCTGTAGCCCATCTGCTTACAGGTTGGATGTGTTGTGCATTCAGACATGGCTTTCAGACATACTTTTGCTGTAAAGAATGGTTTATTTGAGTTACTGTTGTGTTTCTGTCATCTCAAATCAGTCTGCCCATTCTCCTTTGACCTGTGACATCAGCAGGGCATTTTCAATTTTTTTTTCCAGACCATTCTCTATAAATCCTAGAGATGGTTGTGTGTTACAATCCCAGTAGATCAGCAGTTTCTGAAATACTCAGACCAGCCCATCTGCCACAAACAACCATGTCCCCAATATAATCCCCTTCCTTTCTCATTCTGATGCTCGGTTTGAACTTTCACGTCTACATACCTAAATGTAACGAGTTGTCATGTGATTGGCTGATTACCTGTCTGTGTTAACAATGAATTGAACAGGTGTGCCTAGAGGCCAGTGAGTATATATATATATATATATATATATATATATATATATATATATATATATATATATCATGTAAATATACAATTTTACTTTTATCTGTAACTATAACACGTTTTGTTTTACAGATTCAGTTTATTCACTGGAACTCAAAGTATGACAGTGTTACAGAGGCCAGGAAGCATCCTGATGGAGTGGTTATTGTATCTGTGTTTTTAAAAGTAAGATAAACCTACAGGGACAATATTTTTGGTATTTTTGTATATGTGCGTAGATGATGCCAGTTGGCAGATAACAAAAATGATAGAATTATTTCAAGGCACATTATAATATATGGGTGGAAGAAATAGATGATTAGTGTTGGGCGTGAATATTCGCATTTTGAATTTTTATCTTGAATATCGCAAATTCGCGAATTCACGAATATTGCAAATATATTCGCTATATATTTGAAATTATGAATATTCTCTTTTTTCCCGCATATGCGCATATTCGCATATGTGCATGTTCGCATATGCGCATATTCGCATATGTGAATATTCGCATATTCCTTCTTTTCACTTGTGGACCAATTAGAATGATGCAAATACACTTGTCAGAGGTTATCAACAACATCCCTAGCAACCAATAGTAAAGTTGCTCACCCCCTCACTGTTTTCAACCTTGAATACGCGATTATGCGAATATAACGAATACGCGAAATTCGCAAATATAGGACGAATATTCATCTATATATTCGTGAAATATCGCAAATTCGAATATGGCCAATGCCGTTCATCACTATAGATGATGAACTTATTGGTACATGGTTATATGTCCCTTCAACTGTACTAGCCCATTGAATATGAAATACATGTAGATCCTATTAAACATGTAGTCAGTCCAGCATCAAAACACTTATCTCCCACTATGACTCCCACGATCTCCTGCCCGGTGCCCTGTGGTTGACACGACTTCACCATGCATCTCTATGGGAGAGTCGGAGATACCCTGTGGATAGGGGAAAAGTTTATTAATACTGTATAACTTCCTTGAAATAAACAATGCCAAATTTTTATATTCACATTTTTTTAATTAATCCTAATATAATAATTTTCCTAAGTGATAAACGTTATAACCATAGAGCGCAGAGGCAGCAGTTGTACTTGGAGTCTGGACCACTGGTATTATAGATAAAACATTTGGGGGCTTTGTCACATATTTTGTGTTGGAACCCAGAAGCTTTAAAGTATAGCTGTCATTTTGATTCATGTTTTAATAGATTGGCAAAGCAAGACCCCAACTGAAGTCAATTCTAGAAGCACTGGATTGCATCAAGGCTAAGGTGTGTGGTATATGACATTTTGTTCTTCTTTTTAAGGTATAAATATAAATTTCTGTAAAACCAGTATATATGAGACATAAGGAAGAATTAACATTGCTTTTTGACTTCATGAATTTACATGACCATGTGTATCATCATGAGGGGCACACTGTAGTTACATTATGATGAGGGTACTTACTGTGCTAATTGTGCAGGCACTGCCACTGTGCCTGCCACTAAGAACAGCTGTAGTCCAATGCCGCAGTGTCTCACCAGAGAAACTTCTGACCTCAATAGTTTTAAGAAGCACTCTGAGTTTCTTTATTTTATGCCCATATCATGCACACTCAACATGACTACTCCTCTCCATTAATTCAAGCACAGCAGCATTTATGAATTTCATTACTCGGGCATGTAATCATCAGTTTGACTTACAGAAAGTTCTACTGCTTAATGTGTCAAAAGGAAGTCCTGGGTCAGCTGACTTCCTGTGAACTACAGGATGACATCATCACCTATTAAATCGCACCTGCTATCTCACAAACCTTTCCCCACTCAGATCTGTATACTGCTGCTGCCATCTCTATGGAATCAGGATATATAGTAGATATGGACATGTACGAAATTGATGGTACCCTTTTGTCAAAGACAGAAAAACCCACAATGCTGCCTGAAATAACTTGATCCTGACAAAAGTAATAATGACCAAGCTTCCTCCATGCTTTGCAGTTAAAGTGCACCTTTCATGAAACAAACTTTTTATATAGTAAAGATAAAGCCCTACTGAACAACTTTTTAATTGCTTTAATTTAAAAAACATTCCTCCTTTCATGTTTTTTTTACTTTAAAAACTTCGCCACTAGGGCTCTCCCAAGCAGTCCTGTCAGCAAGCATTTCGGACTCAGTGAGTGAGTCTGAAATCAG
Organism: Hyla sarda; assembly: GCF_029499605.1. Classification (NCBI taxonomy): domain Eukaryota; kingdom Metazoa; phylum Chordata; class Amphibia; order Anura; family Hylidae; genus Hyla; species Hyla sarda. The sequence goes on from NC_079193.1 coordinate 320,561,017, forward strand.
CTCTGTGCAGCTCCCAGCCTGTCAGTAGGAGGGAGGGAGCACTGAGCTGGTACACAAGCAGGGAGCAAACAGAGAGAATACATTCCCTCTTCTCTTTTTCTCAGTTCCTCTCCCCTCTATCCACTTTCCACATGGCTAATTATATATGCACTGCTCATCTCATTCTCTCCATGGACTTGCCATTGCTATGGAATACTTGTGAGAAAAAAGACCAATGGATCCAGGCGCTGCTCTATTCAGGTATACACAGGATGCAGGTAAGTGTTCTTAATCAAGCAATTTTATTGAACACAAAACAAAAAAAGGATCATGACGCGTTTCGGGGTAAATTCCCCTTCCTCAGATGATGGGAAGGGGAATTTACCCCGAAACGCGTCATGATCCTTTTGTTGTTTTGTGTTCAATAAAATTGCTTGATTAAGAACACTTACCTGCATCCTGTGTATAGCTGGATAGAGCAGCACCTGGATCCATTGGTCTTTTTTCTCACAAGTATTCCAGTTCCTACAGGGCGTTGACACGCTCCTGTGACCATCAGGCTCGGCAGCTCATCCAACTCTATCTGGTACCCCAATCAAGGGGTGATATGTGCAATTCTTCTACTTTAAGGTGAGCGGCCACCCTGACTTAAGTCCTGGGTGTACATTCAGCATACTTTTTGGTTCCCTCACCTGCCAAGGGTAATACACGAGGCGCTGCCTCCTGGTTGTGTTTTTTGTCTTTATTTCTTCATTTGCCATTGCTATAACAGCCTCCTGTGCACTGTGGCATTGAATTGAGCTACTAAAGAGCATAGAAAAAAAGGTATTTTTAGGGGGGTTTAAAGCAAAATAAATGCAGGGATAGACTTAGGCAGAGTCAGGGACAGATGGGGAGAGGGATTAGGGAAAGTTTAGATGGTGATAGGTACTCTTTAAGTACAATAGGGAGGATTTATCAAAACCTGTGCAGAGGAAAGGTTGACCAGTTGCTCATGACAGCAAATCAGATTGCTGCTTTTATGTTTACAGGCCTTTTAAAAAGTGAAAGAAACAATCTGATTGGTTGCTATGGGCACATGTAAAATTTGGCATTTAGCCTAGGCGTTTTGGCGGGCAGGGGGTGTGTCATGGCTTTATTGGGACATGGCCTCTCCCCCCATGCCAAATTCACTACAAATTACAGCTGCAAGCTGAGATAATTGCAGGAAAAATCTATGATAGTTGTTGTAGATTTCTGAGCCGGATTCATTGAGAAGAGTGAGCCTTTAAATAATTTCAAAGGGTGGTGCATTACTTGGATGCACTGGTCTTGGTAAATTACCCTCCCCCATAGTCTTTAAAATTCTGAGGTGCTGGGTAGAGTCCCCCTCAAACCACTAGGCAGTTCTTTGGTGCACGACAATCAATCCCAGAAGCTCAGAGTTGTAAACTTCAACACTCCCTGTGCCTGTTCAGACTATGACTAAGGGTCGCTAGGTCTGAAATGCGTCAATCGTTTTTCAGCATTATTATTTAACGGTTTATAACTTGCTACATGTTCTTACCTGGTACTATGAAGATTTTATTGTATGAGCAATAGAGAATACATTTCTAACATACAGGGATTAGGTACATTACTATGGTGGATGTAACAATGACATTGGCTAACCCTCAACACTGATGTTAAAATTGAGACATTAGCCAGTATATCCTTATATGAAGGACATACCTGAGCCCGCACACCAACGCCAAGGTTTCTCAAGTGGCACGGGACCTAGCACTAACCTACCTGTGCCTGATAAACAAAACCAGGGGCCAGTGGGCAATTACGGCAGCATTATGTCCGACTCACAGCCTGCTCCCAGTGACCTCCAGTGGGAACTGGGCACACATACAATGGGAGGAGGGAGGTAGGCTATAAGCCCCACCCAAGTGGCTGAGTATGTATGCCGGCCTCACAGGTGAACCTGAATGCAGCCTAGAGTGGTAATAAAGGTCCATAAAATGTGGAGTTTTACATCTCCAAGTATAAGACTTAATAAATGAAAAAGAGAGATGGTCTCAACTGGCAGGCAGGAGGTGCTCATCCCCTCATGCGGTTGTGCATATATACTGGGGGTCAGATCCTACCCTTGTAGTTCGTTTCTAAGGGTGATCCCCAGCATAAAAATGCATATGGTGGGGGATGCCTGAAACAGACTACAAGTTCCACATTAACATCCTACACCAGATAAGTGGTGCGGATGTGTAACAATTAGAATAATAACATACAGGGATTAGGTACACTACTGTGGTGAATGTAACAATGACATTGGCTAACCTCAACACTGATGTTAAAATTGAGACATTAGCCAGTATATCCTTATATGAAGGACATACTTGAGCCCGCACACCAGTGCCAAGGTTTCTGAAGTGGCACGGGACCTAGCACTAACCTACCTGTGCCTGATAAGCAAAACCAGGGGCCAGTGGGCAATTATGGCCCAGTATATATGCACAACCGCATGTGGGGTTGAGCACCTCCTGCCTGCCAGTTGAGACCATCTCTCTTTTTCGTTATTTAAGAAGATTTACTAACATTACTCTCCTGTGCTGGCTGCTACGAAACAAGTACGCCCTCTGCTGGAAACATTGCTGCAGTGCCAATACATGATTTCACAGGACACTTGGGAACTGAACTATTTTTGTCAGAGATACAGCAATGAATCACTTTCTCAGCTGGTGACAAGTGCTACAGATATAGTGACTCACACTGGGGTGATTTATAGGATACGCAGAACATTACCATGATATTTGCCTCAAGGCATCACTGGGTGACATATAACATGTTTTACTAGTTTACCATAAGACTGGGTCTACACCTAATATTAGCAAATATTCAATAGTCAAAGCAAGGAGTGGAAATAACACACAAAAAACCCTCTCATTTAAAGATGTTTCAGCTTTATCTATAATTTGAAACAACTCCTGGCTAAGGATAAAACACTTACCAAAATACTACATGTGAACGAAGCCTTGTAATCCACACATTTGTAAGGCAATGGTTAAAGTTAAATATAGCTGATGTCTTGAATTACTCTTTTAATACCCCCAGTTATCAACCTGACCATAACATTATAATTGATGTTTTGACATTTAGGGAAAGAAAGCTCATTTCACAGATTTTGACCCTTCAATCCTGTTTCCTGCATCTCGAGATTATTGGATGTACCAAGGGTCTTACACAACCCCCCCATGTGAGGAATGTGTGACCTGGCTGCTCTTAAGAGAACCCATCACAGTCAGCTCTGAACAGGTAAATCCACCCAATTTACTATTAACCATGTATTGTTTCTATGTATGATATTACGGAACTCATATTGCATAACTCTGCTAATAAGCATAATAATAATAATGATAACAGCAACAATAATAATAATAATTAATAACAATAATACTAATCCATTACTATTTACTACATAACTAAGAAAATAAATGACTCTATATAATAGTCATAAAGTTACCAAATAATACCAAATATTATCACCAAAGATATTGCCATCATATTGTTACTGTCCAAATTCAGTATACTGAGACCAATATTATCAATATGCTAAGGACAAATAATACCGCCGCACTTGACCACTACATAGTGACAAAACAACACTACCACATTGTTATCAAATACTATCACACCACGACCACGATTCTGCTACTTAATAAAAAATTAAACACTATACACAGACCAATATACCACCATTCAGTGACCTATATAGTGGTAGATACCAGTATTTCACAGTATCTGCAGACCGTATAAGTGATTACAGTGCAGTTACATCCAGTGACTTGCAGGTGACATTTTCTCTTGACATTTTCTCTGAATTATTTACTTTTGCTTTTCTCCTTTTCTTCTTGGCTCCGACCACCATGAAGACTTTTCCCGTCCATGACTAATCTCTGCAGAATCAAATTAAGCTCCTCATTCCAACAGTATTTTTTATTTTCTTTCATCTAATAATGTGTTCTATTAAAGTCTATGGAAAAGTTTCACACATTGTATAGAAAAAAAGAGGGAATTCCAACATTGGAATTAGATTTTAAAAACTGCTGCTTTTTACTGCAGTTTTCTCATTTTTATCTTACACTGTGTGAACCCAGCCTAAAAGTACACATTTTGTGCCGCATCTAGTAGTTAGGTTCACCCGTCCACCATATATTAGTTAGGCTCTTCTGTGCCCCATATAGTTGTTAGACTCCTGTGTTCCCCATATAATAGTTGGACTCCTCTGTGCCGCATATAGTAGTTAGACTCCTGTCTGCCTCATATTATAGTTAGACTCCCCTGTGCCCCATAAAGCAGTTAAGCTCCTATGTGCCCAATATAGTAGTTAGACTCCCCTGTGCCCCATATAGAAGTTCGGCTCCTCTGTGACAACCTCCTTCCTCGCGCATATAGTAGGTATGTAAGGGGAGTGAATAAAACGTCACTTTTATTAAGTCCTTTTAAAAGCGTATAGAAATAAGTGCTTGTAATATGATAGGGACTAATGTAATCCCTCAAGACAAAAAATAAAGACTACTGTTAAATGTGATACACTGATAATGTCTCAAATAGCCAAGACACCCATCCCATAGATCCGATGCGTTTCGTCCACAATACGTGGGCTCATCAGGGACTGAATGGGGTAATATATAGTAGAGTCAATGTAGAGACAACAAATCAATTCAATAGTGAAGGGACGGAAGATACAGAATCCGTCCCTGTTGAGCACTATAGATAATCGCCCCAGTGGTCCATAAGTCATAGGACACACTGCCCTGCAAGAAAAGACTAGCCTTCTCCGGGTCTGGTCAAAAAAAAAAAAATCACACATATCTGCAATGAGGTTATGTCCTGCTGGGTTGAGGAAAATCTGTAAGGCAAACGATGATTCCTATTTACGATTTCGGCGATTCAGTATTCTCTTGTGCGACCCGCAGTAGCGGGAAGCCATGCTATGACGCTGGCTGCTCAGCGCACATGGAGAAAAGTCGCGGCGTGTGACCTCATATCCGCCGCCGACGTCGAGGGGCGGTGCTGGGAGGAGGACGCATCTCCCAGACAACGCCACACAACAGAGATATAGTAGTTAGGCCTCCTCTCTGGTGGTTAGGCCTCTCTTATAGTAGTCCTAAAAATCTCCTGTAGGCGTAATTTGTAGGTGTTTATTACTTTAAGATGATTTTTATTCTATTTCGAATGGTAAAATAAATATTACATTTATTATCATATTTTTGCAGATGGAAAAATTTCGGAGCATTTTCTCAACTATGGAGTGTGAAGTTCCAATGCACATGGTGAACAATTTTCGGCCCACCCAGCCTCTAAATGGGAGAGAAGTTAGAGCGTCTTTTGACTAGAATACCATTTAGGCTGTGATATATACTCTGCTTTGCTAGCTGATCCCAATAGCAGACCCTTAAATAATGCTAAGCAATATGTTATCAGTAAATTCAAAAGAGAGAGGTAGGTGGTTGCTTACTTGGCCTTTCGCCAAACTCCCATGAATGCTAATGGAGTGGACCTGAACAAACAATGCTACTTACTGATTGATTTCAATAGAAAAAGCTGTTAGAAATCAGTAAATGGATGTTACAGGGACTCTGTTCACCCACCAAGTAAATGTCTTAGTGGTTGAGACCCAAAATATACTTCGTATATGGCTTATATTGCACAAATTTGTTAGTGGTATTGTTTAAAGGGGTGGAAAACATTTTTTTTTTTAAATCAACTGGTGCCAGAAAGTTACACAGATTTGTAAATTACTTCTATTAAAAAAATCTTTATCCTTCCAGTACTTTTTAGCAGCTGTATGCTGCAGAGGAAATTATTATTATTTTTTTATTTCTTTTTTGTCTTGTCCACAGTGCTCTCTGCTGACACCTGATGCTCATATCAGGAACTGTCCAGAGCAGGAGAAAATCCTCATAGCAAACCTATGCTACTCTGGACAGTTCCTGACATGGACAGAGGTGTCAGCAGAGAGCACTGTGGGCCACACAAAAAAGAAATTAAAAAAGTAAAGAATTTCCTCCGTGGCATATAGCTGCTAAAAAGTACTATAAGGATAAAGATTTTTTTAGTAGAAGTAATTTACAAATCTGTTTAACTTTCTACGACCAATTATTTAAAAAAAAAAAAAAAAGTTTTCCAAAGGAGTACCCCTTTAAGATAGGAGGTTTCCCACCTTGAATATAAAAATGACCATATAATAGTCAGCATATTATAGCAATAAAAAAGTAAATATTTATCTAAAAGCTAATTTAGATAGATCAACCAATATGACTGCTTTTTAACTTTGCAACAATTACACCCTACTGCATAAACACTGGTATTTGTAAGTAAAAATTGCACTTACCAAATCTTGGAAATTCTTCTAAGGCTATGTTCACACAGCAGAATTTCTGCATGGAATTCTGCATGATAATTCTGCAGTAAATTCCGCAGAAGTGCCCATTCACTTCAATGGAATTCTTGCAGTGGAAATTCTGCAGCAGAAATACTTCTGTGTGAATGAGACAGCGGAATCCCATTGAAGTGTATTGGCTTCAAATTCATGCAGAATTTTCATGTGAAATTCAATGCAGAATTCCAAGCAGAAATTCTGGTGCGTGAACATAGCCTAACAGTTTTTTTGCTGACATTTGACTATTTCTTTGTTTTTTGTTGAAATTCTTTGCATGTCTCCATTGTAAAGCTACATTTAATGGGGCTATCCAGCATAGAAATGATCATGCACTATATGGGGCTGCCAGCATAGTATACAATTAAAACCTGAATTTACCTGATGCCGTGGTATTGCTGCTCCCATCCTCTGCCCCCAGTCTTGTTCTTAGTTGCATGTAGTTGACACGTCACACTGCACTCAGCTAACTAACCACAGCAATGTCCCGCCTTGGCGGAGCAGCAGTGTGATGTATTAAGCCCTGGCATCAGCTGCTCAGCCAATCACTGGCCGAGGCGGGACATTGCTGCAGTTGGCAATTAGCTGAGGATAGTATAACGTGTCGACCACCAGCAACCAGGAAGAAAACCAGGGATGTGAGCAGCGATACTGAGGCACCTTGGGAGCAGCCGCAGGTAAGTTCTGGTTTTTGTTTTATATGCCAACAGCCTGGGCATAATGTTTAAGAAAAGTTCTACAGAGGAATACTCCTTTAATCTGAATTGCCCTGATTTTCTAAAACTTTCTAATTCTTACACAGCGCTAACCTAGAGGGACAGACTTTAAATGTGCCAAATTATCACAGTGTATTAGGCTGGGTGATAAATCTGGTGCATCTGAAGACTGTCAAGTTTAAGTTTAGACCAATTATCAGTTGACTTAAAAGTGTGCCAGAATTTGCGCCAGAATGTGTGGCAATTGTTGCCTAAAGTCCCTTCCCATATGTCAAATGAGACAGTTCTGGGGCATTTTCAATAGTAAATCTGGCTCAATGTGTATAAAACTGCTAAGGTTCTGTTCACATTAGCTTGCATGGCTTCTATTTATTACAGTAATAACTGGTGTGATGCATTCAGTGTCCAATTGGTGGATGCATTGGATCTATGATGTCGTCCATTAGATTTCCATTGGGTCTGAAAGTTTTAATGGTGAGACTATTGCCACTGTTCAAGCTTTTCTTGCTATAAAAATGCTGGAAAACATGATCAAGCCTTATTGAGGATAACAAGGACATAAGCCTTAGAAATTCTCTAATACATTTTATTTGACAAACTGTGCTCCATGTAAGCCTAGGAATAATATTACTAAGCTTTTTTTAAATTTTTTTTTCAAAAAATTCTATTTTTAACCTCCTGCTCCATTCTTACTTTACATTATACAGAGGAGAGACGCATTTAAACAGCAAATAGTTTGAAAATTATGGCAGATTTTTACAAATATTTTTATTAATTACAGTGCATTTGTGAATTGCAATTTAAGCAATATACAGGGAGGCAAAGTGTCACCACAATGTGAAGCTACATTTTAACAAATAACTGCAATTTCTTAGAACTTGGAGTAAATCACTGCAGACAGGCTTCTTTATTTTAATCCGAAAGCAGGAAATTATGTCAAAAAGTAATATTGCACATTTTCTCATGTTTAATTTTATGAATTGTACAATAAAATATATCCAGTGTGGGTTTGTTCATTTACTACAAGAATCACCATAAAAAATAACACTTGTTGTTTCAGGTGACTTCATGATTAACTGTTGTGTGTGTGTATACATAAGAAATAGCAGTATGTTTGGTTATCATATGGCTTATGTATGGCACTGTTCACCATTTTTCCCCTCTGCAGTTTTCTCTTAGCTCGGTTCTACAGTGGGCAGGGACTAGCTGTTAGTTTGTTTCCCATACACAGCCCAGAGTATCAATCCCAGTCACAGCATGCATGCTTGGGTAGATATAATATAAATATAGCTTTGAGGAGGTTATCCAGTTGTTTTTTTTTTTTTTGTAAAAAGGTCTCAAAAGGGCATTAAAAGACCAAACCAACCGTTACTTACTTACAACACTGTTCCCTTGTTTAGGCTCTGGCTGCACCCTAATCTTTCTTAAAGGGGTACTCAGTTGCTAGACATCTCATCCCCTATCCGAAGGATATCTCAAGGCGGGGGTCCCGCTGCTGGGGGCTGTCACGCTACCTTCCATAGACATACGTGGAGGGGGTGTGGCATGACGTCACACACCACTGCCGGAGGCCGGCATTCATTAAGAACACCGGGTGCTGCACGGAGATCATAGGGGTCCCAGCGGCAGGACCCCCTTGATCAGACATCTTATCCCCTATCCTTTGGATAGAGGATAAGATGTCTAGCCGCGGAGTACCCCTTTAAGGAGCTGAGGTCATATGTCTCCCTCAGCCAATCAGTCATGTCAGTGGTCACACGCCAGTCTCCTGTAATCATGGTTACCTGCACTAATAACCTGTATAAACAGGTTAGGGTGGGTGATCCTGATGTCAGATTTCCTTTAAAAGTGGAGGGGTTTGAATGATACCATAAATGGTATCACAAAAGGCAGCAAAACATCAAAACATTTATTGTTGATTTGTTTTGACAGTTTAACCCCTTAAAGACTTAGCCCTTTTTCACCTTAAGGACTCGGCCATTTTTTGCAATTCTGACCACTGTCACTTTAAACATTAATAACTCTGGAATGCTTTTAGTTATCATTCTGATTCCGAGATAGTTTTTTTGTGACATATTCTACTATAACTTAGTGGTAAAATTTTATGGTAACTTCCATCCTTTCTTGGTGAAAAATCCCAAAATTTGATGAAAAAAAAGAAAATTTTGCATTTTTCTAACTTTGAAGCTCTCTGCTTGTAAGGAAATGGATATTCAAATAAAAAAATTTTTGGTTCACATATACAATATGTCTACTTTATGTTTACATCGTAAAATTTATGAGTTTTTACTTTTGGAAGACACCAGAGGGCTTCAAAGTTCAGCAGCAATTTTCAGATTTTTCGCAAAGTGATCAGTTCAGTTTTGAAGTGGATTTGAAGGGTCTTCATATTAGAAATACCCCACAAATGACCCCATTATAAAAACTGCACCCCCCAAAGTATTCAAAATGACATTCAGTCAGCATTTTAACCCTTTAGGTGTTTCACAGGAATAGCAGCAAAGTAAAGGAGAAAATTCACAATCTTCATTTTTTACACTCGCATGTTCTTGTAGACCCAATTTTTGAATTTTTGCAAGGGGTAAAAAGGAGAAAATTTGTACTTGTATTTGAAACCCAATTTCTCTCGAGTAAGCACATACCTCATATGTCTATGTTAATTGTTCGGCGGGCGCAGTAGAGGGCTCAGAAGGGAAGGAGCGACAAATGGTTTTTGGGGGGCATGTCACCTTTAGGAAGCCCCTATGGTGCCAGAACAGCAAAAAAAAACACATGGCATACCATCTTGGAAACTAGACCCCTTGGGGAACATAACAAGGGGTAAAGTGAACCTTAATACCCCACAGGTGATTCACAACTTTTGCATATGTTAAAAAAAAATTTTTTTTTCCTAAAATGCTTGGTTTCCCAAAATGTTTACATTTTTAAAAAGGGTAATAGCAGAAAATACCCCCCAAAATTGGAAGCCCAATTTCTCCTGATTCAGAAAACACCCCATAAGGGGGTGAAAAATGCTCTGCTGGCGCACTACGTCTCAGAAGAGAAGGAGTCACATTTGGCTTTTTGAAAGCAAATTTTGCTCTAGGGGCATGCCGCATTTAGGAAGCCCCTATGGTGCCAGGACAGCAAAAAAAAAAAACACATGGCATACTATTTTGGAAACTAGACCCCTCGGGGAACGTAACAAGGGGTTAAGTGAACCTTTATACCCCACAGGTGTTTCACGACTTTTGCATATGTAAAAAAAATGTTTTTTTTACCTAAAATGCTTGTTTTCCCAAAAATTTTACATTTTTAAAAAGAGTAAAAGCAGAAAACACCCCCCAAAATTTGTAACACAATTTCTCCCGAGTACGGCGATACCCCATATGTGACCCTAAATTGTTGCCTTGAAATACGACAGGGCTCCAAAGTGAGAGCGCCATGCGCATTTGAGGCCTAAATTTGGGACTTGCATAGGGGTGGACATAGGGGTATTCTACGCCAGTGATTCCCAAACAGGGGGCCTACAGCTGTTGTAAAACTCCCAGCATGCCTGGACAGTCAGTGGCTGTCTGGTAATACTGGGAGTAGTTGTTTTGCAACAGCTGGAGGCTCTGTTTTGGAAACAGTGGCGTACCAGACGTTTTTCATTTTTATTGGGGAGGGGAGGGGGGCTGTGTAGGGGTATATATGCCCATAAGTGAATGCTGGGAGCTGTGGTGGTCTGCCTCCTGCTTTTGCATAACTACAGCTCCCAGCATGCCCTTTTTGCAAGCTGGGAGCTGTTGCTAAGCAACAGCAGGAGGCTGTCACTCATCTCCAACTGCTGATCCACGCCGCCGCTGCAGGTCAGTCCCTCATCGCTGCTGCCGCCGCTCCTGGGGCCCCGATCCCAACATTGACACTGGGGATTGGGGTCCCCAGCTGCTGGGGTTCTCTTCCCAGACCCGATCACGTCCTCCGGAAGAGGGGCGGAGCGGGTTGCGGCAGTGACACCCGCAGCAGGTGCCCTGATTGGTCGGCCGGTAAACCGGCCGACGAATCAGGGCGATCGTGAGGTGGCACCAGTGCCACCTCACCCCTGCTGGCTATGGCTGTTTGGGGCCGTCAGAGACGGCCCCGAACAGCCTGTAATTCCAGGTCACCGGGTCACTGGAGACCCGATTGACCCGGAATCCGCCGCAGATCGCTGGGCTGAATTGTCTAGCGATCTGCAGCCATGGCCTACATGGGGGGTCTCAGGACCCCCCTGGGAGATATGCCGCGATGCCTGCTGAACGATTTCAGCAGGCATCCGGCTCCGGTCCCCAACCGGCTAGCGGTGGGGACCGGAATTCCCACGGGCGTATGGATATGCCCTGCGTCCTTAAGGACTCGGAATGCAGGGCGCAGGGCGTAACCTGAAGAGGTTAAGAAGAAACAACTTTTTAAATTGTATTCACCATAAATTTCCTACCATGTAGCTGCTACTCAGGTAAAGTTAAATCTGTTGTGAGAGATAGCAGTATGGAAGCAAGAGGGGGTTACACACCGCTCAGTTTGAAGATGGGGGAGACGATCCTTAGAAAGCAACACTGGCCTGCTGTACATACGAAAAAGCGCAGATTTAAGGCAGTATCACATAGACTGTGTACAAATGTAAAGAGAAAATAGATCTTGAACTGTAGAGGCTGTGGTAGCTAAAAGAAGCAACTTTTTTTTAATAAAGCCATATGAAAAACATATCATTGCTTGATATTTGGTACAAAGCACAAATAAGGGAAAATGCTTTTAAAAGTTGTCCATAGCTTTTAGCAATCCCATTCTCAGGATTTTATTTTATTTTTTTTCCACATCAACTAATTTCATACTATTACATAGTTCATAAGGTTGAAAATCTACAAGAGTTCAAATTCAACCTACAGTATAACCCACTGTGTTGATCCAGAGGAAGCCAAAATATACTTCTCCTTCCTGCTGGATCCACTTCTGGCTTTAGCTCAAAAACTGCAGTGGCAGTTTTCCAAAAACTGCCAAGTGGAAACACACCTGCATGGAGGAAGAGGCCAATTACCCCATACCTGGAAAAAAATTCCTTCCCAACCCCAAATAGGGCTATAGGAATAAATCTTGGCAAAAGAAAATGGTGCATTCCAGCTTCCTAAAACTTCAATGTTTTATTAATCCATTAAAAATAGAACAAAAAAAGTGAGGTGCAGGTTAAAAACCAAATGAAACGCCATTTGGTTTTTAACCTGCACCTCACTTTTTTTGTTCTATTTTTAATGGATTAATAAAACATTGAAGTTTTAGGAAGCTGGATTGCACCATTTTCTTTTGCCTTGGACCCGGCCCATTCTTATCTCCGTGCTTCCTGGAAAGTAGACTCCAAGATGAATTAATTGCAACACATGGTGAGCTGACTCCTTGCTTTTCTATATACTTCTATAGGAATAAATCCCTGGATCAATGTCCCACTTTAGAAATCTAGCAACCATACTTTCAATTATTAAATTTTTTCAAGGGAGGCATCCAAGCCTCGCTTGAACTCGTTCAATGACGCAACAATCACAACATTGTGTGGCACAGAGTTCCATTGTCTCACTGCTTTTACAGTAAAGAATGCTTGTCTGGAATGATGGTGGATGTTTTAGCTCAAGACATAAATATGTTGAATAAAATATCTGTCACGATTCGGCTTACAGGTAGTGGATCCTCTGTGTCAGCGAGGGATTGGCGTGGACCGTGCTGGTGGACCGGTTCTAAGAGGCTACTGGTGTTCACCAGAGCCCGCCGCAAAGCGGGATGGTCTTGCTGCGGCAGTAGCAACCAGGTCGTATCCACTAGCAACGGCTCAACCTCGCTGACTGCTGAGAAGGCGTGGGACAGAAGGACTAGGCAGAGGCAAGGTCAGACGTAGCAGAAGGTCGGGGCAGGCGGCAAGGTTCGTAGTCAAGATGGATAGCAGGAGTACAGGTAACACAGGCTTTGGACAACACTAAACGCTTTCACTGGCACAAGGCAACAAGATCTGGCAAGGGAGTGCAGGGGAAGTGATCAGATATAGCCAGGGAGCAGGTGGAAGCCAATTAAGCTAATTGGGCCAGGCACCAATCATTGGTGCACTGGCCCTTTAAGTCTCAGAGAGCTGGCGCGCGCGCGCCCTAGAGAGAGGAGCCGCGCGCGCCAGCACATGACAGGAGAGGCCCGGGACGGGTAAGTGACTTGGGATGCGATTCGCGAGCGGGCGCGTCCCGCTGTGCGAATCACATCCCCGACGGCCATGTCAGTGCAGCGCTCCCGGTCAGCGGGACTGACCGGGGCGCTGCAGGGAGAGAGACGCCGTGAGCGCTCCGGGGAGGAGCGGGGACCCGGAGCGCTAGGCGTAACAGTACCCCCCCCTTAGGTCTCCCCCTTTTTTTGTCCGACAACTGCTTAACCTGGGATGAGGACACCGGGAGTGAATGGAGGGTTTCCTCAAAGGCAGGCAGTACAGCAGGAGTGGGAATGGGGAGGGAGGGCAGAGGGTGAAGCTTGGCACGGGGCAGGGTGACACAAGGACGGGGGCCATGAGGAGGCACTGAGGCTTGCCTGACAGGACTGGGAGGGAGGGAGAGGCATCTCTTGTGGCAAGCAGAGTCCCAGTTCTTGATCTCCCCGGTGGTCCAGTCAAGGGTGGGAGAATGAAGCCGGAGCCATGGCAGACCGAGGAGGACCTCAGAGGTACAGTTGGGAAGGACGAAGAACTCAATCCTTTCGTGGTGGGGTCCAATGCACATTAAGAGGGGTTCTGTGCGGTAACGCACGGTGCAATCCAATCTGACTCCGTTGACCGCGGAAATGTAGAGCGGCTTGACGAGACGGGTCACCGGGATGCGGAATTTATTCACAAAAGAATCCAGAATGAAATTCCCAGAGGCACCAGAGTCCAAGCAGGCCACGGCTGAGAGGGACGAGTTGGCTGAAGGAGAAATCCGCACGGGCACCGTGAGACGTGGAGAAGCAGACTTTGAACCAAGAGACGCCACACCCACGTGAGCTGGGTGCGTGCGTGCGTTTCCCAGACGTGGAGGACGAATAGGGCAATCCACCAAGAAATGCTCGGTACTGGCACAGTACAGACAAAGATTTTCTTCCCTACGGCGATTCCTCTCTTCCTGGGTCAGGCGAGACCGATCCACTTGCATGGCCTCCTCGGCGGGAGGCCCAGGCGTAGATTGCAACGGATACTGTGGGAGAGGTGCCCAGAGATCTAAGTCTTTTTCCTGGCGGAGCTCTTGATGTCGCTCAGAAAAACGCATGTCAATGCGGGTGGCCAAATGGATAAGTTCTTGCAGGTTGGCAGGAATCTCTCGTGCGGCCAGCACATCCTTGATGCGACTGGATAGGCCTTTTTTAAAGGTCGCGCAGAGAGCCTCGTTATTCCATGATAATTCGGAAGCAAGAGTACGAAATTGGATGACGTACTCGCCCACTGAAGAATTACCCTGGACCAGGTTCAGCAGGGCAGTCTCGGCAGAAGAAGCTCGGGCTGGCTCCTCGAAGACACTACGGACCTCAGCGAAGAAGGACTGGACTGTGGCTGTGGCAGGATCATTGCGGTCCCAGAGCGGTGTGGCCCAAGACAAGGCCTTTCCTGAAAGAAGGCTCACTACGAACGCCACCTTAGACCGTTCTGTAGGAAACAAGTCCGACAACATCTCCATATGCAGGGAACACTGAGACAGAAATCCACGGCAGAGTCTAGAGTCCCCATCAAATTTGTCCGGCAGGGACAAGCGGAGGCTAGGAGCGGCCACTCGCTGCGGAGGAGGTGCAGGAGCTGGCGGAGGAGATGGTTGCTGCTGTAGCAGAGGCAGAAGTTGCTGTAACATGGCGGTCAACTGCGACAGCTGCTGTCCTTGTTGGGCAATCTGCTGCGATTGCTGAGCGACCACCGTGGGAAGGTCAGCGAGACTTGGCAGCGGCACCTCAGCGGGATCCATGGCCGGATCTACTGTCACGATTCGGCTTACAGGTAGTGGATCCTCTGTGTCAGCGAGGGATTGGCCTGGACCGTGCTGGTGGACCGGTTCTAAGAGGCTACTGGTGTTCACCAGAGCCCGCCGCAAAGCGGGATGGTCTTGCTGCGGCAGTAGCAACCAGGTCGTATCCACTAGCAACGGCTCAACCTCGCTGACTGCTGAGAAGGCGTGGGACAGAAGGACTAGGCAGAGGCAAGGTCAGACGTAGCAGAAGGTCGGGGCAGGCGGCAAGGTTCGTAGTCAAGATGGATAGCAGGAGTACAGGTAACACAGGCTTTGGACAACACTAAACGCTTTCACTGGCACAAGGCAACAAGATCCGGCAAGGGAGTGAAGGGGAAGTGATCAGATATAGCCAGGGAGCAGGTGGAAGCCAATTAAGCTAATTGGGCCAGGCACCAATCATTGGTGCACTGGCCCTTTAAGTCTCAGAGAGCTGGCGCGCGCGCGCCCTAGAGAGCGGAGCCGCGCGCGCCAGCACATGACAGGAGAGGCCCGGGAGGGGTAAGTGACTTGGGATGCGATTCGCGAGCGGGCGCGTCCCGCTGTGCGAATCGCATCCCCGACGGCCAAGTCAGTGCAGCGCTCCCGGTCAGCGGGACTGACCGGGGCGCTGCAGGGAGAGAGACGCCGTGAGCGCTCCGGGGAGGAGCGGGGACCCGGAGCGCTAGGCGTAACAATATCACTTTGAATTTACTCAACCACTGTGTATAGCAGTAACCTCTGGATATCTAGATTGATGGATAGATAGCTAGATAGTACCCTGGTCTATACTCTACAAAGGTTCATTTCTTAGATAGCTGGAGGTAGCATTACCACGTCACACAATGGTTGGTTAATAACTACTGGCTTGAGCCTAGGAGTTCATATTTTTTACATGTGCATACATGACAGGATATAGTAGGCGGGCATTTATAGATTTCAACAAGTTACAAGAAAACAATCTAGAGAAAGTAGAAAAGCAGAAGTACATCTTAGATATTGTCTCAGGTGTGACAAATGTTGTCTCACCTTAGGCTCCTTTCACACTACCGGTAGGTGACGTCCGTTAGGAAGGTAGCGGGACAGTGCATGATACGTCTTTTTCGGAAGTTATAACAGACGTTAGAGGAATCCCATTCAAGTGAATGGGATCTTCTTTGCCCGTTCTAACTCTCGTTAGGCTCCGTCACAATAATGGACGTTAATGGCAGCCAAAGTAGAAAAAAAAAACGGAGCCTCTTCACTAGCTTGAAAGAAGCCTTAGCTGGATATAGATTTCCATTTTCTCACATGTTAAGAACAAACTCTCATAATATACTAGAAGAAATCAAATACATATATATAATTCAGCCAATACATTTTCTATGGCTTATATAAAATAACATTCAAACAAAGCATATAAAATGTAATTCAAATTAAGCTAAATCATCAACATTTTATCATTTCCGACCTTTTGATGAATTTGTATAATTTTTAAAGAGGCATCCACAGGACAAGGAATAACACCTACTTCCAGAGATTCCTCCGAAGGATGGGAGAAAACCAATGGAGCATTATAAGGGGAAGAACAGGGATAAAGGCTGTTCAGCATACATTCCCCTCCCTTGGGAGCCTTCAAGTTGGTGGCAAGTCTATACATCCATGCATTGGGTCCTTTCCCTTCACACTAACAGGTCCCTATTCTAATCCCTGCCTAGGTCGACGCTAGAGATGAGCAAATCGAAGCTGGCAAACCCGAATTTCAGAAAATATTCGATTTGCAACAAATGCAAATATTGCCGTGATTCTATTGCGCGAATCTTCATTTACTGCGGTCCAGGCTCCAGGGCATCTAAAATGGTGGATCCACTTGTCAGTACATGGGTCAAGGTACACTGGGAAGGCGGGAAGGAAAGGCTGGAAGGGAAGTAGGCGGGATGACCCTGAATCACATGCAGGATGCAGCCTATCAGCAGCAAGTCACCCCTGTGATGTCAAAGCCCTATATAATCGGCAGCCATAATTCCGGCTCCTCACTTTTTTACAATACACTGCAGAAGGATCATAGGACGCAGAGCCTGAATGTGTGTTTTACAGCAGAGAAAAGCGCAGTCCAGCAGCGTTTAACATCCTCCTAGTCACATCAGCGTTCTCGTGTATTGTTTTTTTCACTGAAAAAGATTTTTACTGCAGCTGCAGGCATTAACCTCCCAGTTACTTTCTTCAGCATTGTATTACAGAGAGGGGCAGATAGCTGTGTGTTGCCTCATACATTTCAACAAGCTGCCTCAACTTCATAAAAAGAGGAGGCAGGAATAATTTTTCAGCGCAATTCAGTGTTTTTGTTCCACAACAAATCATCTACTGGTTACACTAGTCTGTACATGGTATAATACCCAGCAGTCCATTCCTAATAGTCTTTGACAGAGTGCAATTTTGTGTTTAGTATACAGCTTTTTTTGGCTGCAGGACTGTTGTGTACTGCTAGTGTTTTACAAAAATACGTTTTTTTAAAGGTACTGTAGCATACCGCATACGTACATCTAAGTAGTGTACTATTTTGTACCGGTTAGGCTAGGTTCAGACTACGGAATTTCCGACAGAAATTCAGTCGTCAAATTTCCGTCAGAAATTCCGCTTGCTAAAATGTCTAGTGTAGTGAATGGGTTTTCGTTCACAAATTCACACTTCGGAATTTGTGAAGCGGAAAATCTGCTTTGAAAATCCACTTAGAAATTTCCGCCTGAAGAAATCCGCGTGGAACACATTGCAGTCTATTGGAGACTGCAGTGTCCGCACGGTCCTAGCGCCGGCTGATTCAGCTGGCACTGGCAGCACTCGGAATCTCCGAGCGGAAATTTTCTGCCTGGAGATTCCGTAGTCTGAACCTAGCCTTAATCTGTAATGGTCCTACATACTGTGAAAGGACAAACAAAAATAATCACTGGCTGGTGTTTTGCAAAAATACAGAGTTTTTAGGCGTACTATAGCGCATTTTTCTGCCCTCATAAGTGCATACCGCATATGTACATCTAAGTAGGTTTTTATTTTGTGTCTGTTTATCTGTCAAGGGCCTACATACTGTGAAAGGACAGACAAAAGTAATCACCGGCTGGTGTTTCACAAAAATACTGAGTGTTTTGGTGTACTACAGCGCATTTTTCTGCCCTCATAAGTGCATACCGCATATGTACATCTTAGTAGTGTACTATTTTGTACCTGTCAATCTGTCAAGGGCCTACATACTGTCAAAGGACAAACAAAAGTAATCACCGGCTGGTGTTTTACAAAAATACAGAGTTTTTAGGCTTACTGTAGCACATTTTTCTGCCCTCATAAGTGCATACCGCATACGCACATTTAAGTAGTGTACTATTTTGTACCTGTTAATCTGTCAAGGGCCTACATACTGTGAAAGTCCAGGCAAAAGTACTCACCGGCTGGTGAAGTACTCAGATACTTTTTTAAGTGTACTGTAGAGCATTTTTCTGCCCTCATCAGTGCATACCACATACCTACATCTAAGTAGTGTACTATTTTGTACCTGTTAATCTGTAAAGGGCCTAGATACTGTGAAGGGCCAGCCAAAAGTGCACACCTGCTGTGTTCTAGACAAATACTGTTTTAAGCATAGTGAAGCGTATTGTATTCCCCTTATTTACGCACTAATTATGTCAGGCAGAGAAGTGCCAGCATGTGCACAGAGGAGTGGCAGAGGCCAAAATCCTTCATGCAGAGGTCGCAACAGACTAGGGGCGGGAATTCCACCCTCCATATGTTGGACCCACTGTACGAACAGAGAAAAGCCATCACCGATTTCTTGATAATCCAAGCGGATAGGGGTACTCCCCTGTGTAACGTCAATGTGAACCAGTGGAAGCTCATACGTGACACCTGCCATTTGCTCAGGCCCTTTGAGGAAGCTACATTATTAGTAAGTCACCAGGATTAAGGGATGAACAACGTCATTCCACTGCTTCATTTCTTACAACACGTGTTGGAAATGATGGCTGGTCAGGGCACTGGAGATGTGGTGCCTACATCTCACAGCCACATGAGCCCTGTGGAGGCTGAACTGGAGGAGGAGGGGGAGGGGACACAGTGGAGCACAGTTTAGGTTTCGCCAAATGGGTGGTTTTTCTAGTAATCTGACAGGAGAGGAGGAGCATTCAGAGGAGCTAGAGTGTTGTGAGGAAGGTGAGACAGAGGACCCAGACACGCCGTGGCAGTATGCACTGGAGATGGAGGCAGGGAGTCCCTCCGAGTCACTTGCACAAATAGATGCATGCTCACTTGCTTGCTAGGGGCCTTTTTTACACCCACTGAGAGGGAGGACAAAATGACCTACTACAAAGGCATCCTATGTAGTCAATTGGCCGATGCCTATTGGCTGCATCGTCCATGCTCTCGCAGGTCTGAATTGGAAATGCGCTCACCTTCCACTGCCACGGCTGCTGGGGAGGGGTGGGGTGGCAGAAGCAATACCAGCTCCATCAGTAACAGCCTGAGTCTACAGTCGCTGATGAGTAGTTTTCTTCACATGCATAGTGAAGCAACTAATCAGCCACAGGTACACCTGGAGCAGGACCTGAATCATCAGATGGTGGCATACCTTGACATGCCCATGCCAACACACCTTGAAGATCCGATGGACTTCTGTGCAGCCAAACTTGATTTGTGGCCACAACTAGCAGAGTTCGCCCTGGAAAAGCTGTCCTGGCTGGCTAGTAGTGTGCCATTAGAGTGAGTGTTTAGTGCGGCGGGGGCCATAGTCACCCCAAGGAGAACTCGTCTGTCCACAAAAAATTTGGAGAGACTGACCTTTGTGAAGATGAATCAGGCATGGATCAGCCAGGATTTCCAACCACCAATTCCTGATGCATGAGAGTAGGTTGACCATGGTGCCACACCAACACTTCACAAATATGGATAGGACCAAACAGATTTAAGGTGCTGCTCCTCAGTTATAAACATTCCTCCGCATCAGACCTTTTTTCACCCACCTTCATCCCCAGGTACTGGTATTGCCACCCACCGTATCACTCTGTCACCGGGTCACTTTCAGGACTCCTGATGCTGCTGCTGCCACCTCCAGGCTGTCTCATTCAGCCACTATATGGTCTCTTCTCATGCATCAGCCAATTCCAGGCTGTGTCATCCAGCCACTATATGGTCTCCTCATGCTACAGCCACCTCCAGGCTGTGCCATTCATCCAATATATGTTTTACTGATGCGAAAGCCAGCCCCAGTCTGTGTCATTCAGCAACTACATGGTTTAGTGATGCTGCTGGGCCTAGGACATTACCTATATATGTTTATGGTAGCACTAGGTACCATACATCTTCAATGCAAATTTCAAAATTCATCTTTTATTCGTCGAAATTGTGAGGCCCTATTGTCTCCTCATTTGCCGCCAACTCCAGGCTGTGCCATTCAGACCCTATATGGTCTCGCCATTGTGCTACAAACTCCAGGCAGTCATTCAGCCACTATATGGTCTCCTCATACTGATGCCACCTCCAAGCAGTCTCATTCAGCCACTATATGGTCTCTCCTCATGCTTCAGCCAACTCCAGGCTGTGCCATTCAGCCACTATATGGTCTCCTCCTACTGATGCCACCTCCAGGCTCTGTCATTGTGCTGCCATGTGACTCCTTGGTAGATTTGGTCCTTTGTACCCACATGCCAGGGCCTGGGAGTTAAAAGTTCAATTTCAAAATTCTCAATTTCAATTTCAAAATCTTAAATTTCTATAAAAAATTCTTACATTTCAATGGTCTCCTCATGCTTCTGCCAACTCCAGGCTGTGCCATTCAGACACTATGTAGTCTCCACATGCGTCAGCCACCTCAAGGCTGTGTCATTCAGCCACAATATGGTCTCTTCACGCTGCCACAAACTCCAGGCTGTACCATTCAGCCACTATATGGTCTCCTCCTACTGATGCCACCTCCAGGCTCTGTCATTGTGCTGCCATGTGAGATGTGACTCCTTGTTAGACTTGGTCGTTTGTACCCACACACCGGGGCACGACACATTAAAACTTGGGAGTTAAAAGTTCAATTTCAAAATCCTTCTTTTCAATTTCAAAATCTTACATTTTTATTTAAAAATCGTAAATTTCAATGGTTTCCTCATGCTTCTGCCAACTCCAGGCTGTGCCATTCAGACACTATATGGTCTCCTCATGCTTCAGCCAACTCCAGGCTGTGTCATTCAGCCCAATACATGGTTTACTGATGCTGCTGGGCCTGGGTCTGGGAATAAAAATGTTGCTATGGTAACACTAGCTACCCAAAATGTTCAATTTAAATTTCAGAAACAATCTTTTAATCTTAGGGATTTTGAAGCCCTAGTGTCTACTTGTGTTGCTGGCGAATATTCGCAATGCGAATTTTATTCGCGAATATCGCATATTCGCGAATTCGCGAATATTCGCAAATATAGCACTATATATTCGTAATTACAAATATTCGTTTTTTTTTTTTTCCACAGTACACATCACAGTGATCATCCCTCTCTGCTTCCAGCTTGTGTGGTGTAAAGAAGGCTCTAATACTACTGTGTGAGACTGGCGTGCAAATTTTCGCACATGCAAAAATTAGCATATGCAAATGTTCGCATATGCAAATTTTCGCTTCTGCTAATTTTTGTATATGCTAATTTGCGCATATGCTAATTTTCGCATACCAAAATTTTCGCATATGCGAAGATAAAAGGTGAATATTACGAATATGCGAATTTTGCGAATATAAGACGAATATTCGTCCATATATTCGCGAATATTCGCGAATTCGAATATGGCCTATGCCGCTCAACACTAGTGTCTACTCATGCTGCTGCCAACTCCAGGCTGTGTCATTCAGCCAATGTATGGTTTACTGATGCTGCTGGGCCTGGATCTAGGAAAAAAAATGTTGGGTTGGTAGCACTAGCTACCCAAAATCTTCAGTTTAAATTTTAGAATTCATTTTTTAATCTTAGGGATTGTGAAGCCCTAGTGTCTACTCATGCTGCTGGCAACTCCAGGCTGTGCCATTCAGACACTATATGGTCTCCTTACGCTTCAGCCAACTCCAGGCTGCGTCATTCAGGCAATATATGGTTTACTGATGCTGCTGGGCCTGGGTCTGGGAATAAAAATGTTGTTATGGTAGCACTAGCTACCCTAAATCCTCAACTTAAATTTAAAAATGTGTCTTTTAATCTTAGGGATTGATAACCCCTAGTGTCTCCTCATGCTGCTGCCAACTCCAGGCTGTGCCATTCAGCCAATATATGGTTTATTGATGCTGCTGGGCCTGGGTCTGGGCCTAAACATTTTTTATGGTAGCACTAGCTACCCTAAATCTTCAATTTAAATTTCAAAATTAATCTTTTATTCTTAGGGATTGTGAAGCCCTAGTGTCTATTCATGCTGCTGCCAGCTCCAGGCTGTGTCATTCAGCCACAATATGGTCTCCTCATGCTGCCAACACCTGCACACTGTGTCATTCAGCCACTATATGGTCTCCTTATGCTGCCAACACCTCCAGGCTGTGTCATTCAGCCACTATATGGTCTCTTCATGCTGCCAACACCTCCACACTGCGTCATTCAGCCACTATACAGTGGGGATCAAAAGTTTGGGCACCCCAGGTAAAAATTTGTATTAATGTGCATAAAGAAGCCAAGGAAACATGGAAAAATCTCCAAAAGGCATCAAATTACAGATCAGACATTCTAATAATATGTCAACAAAAGTTAGATTTTATTTCTATAATTTACACTTTCAAAATAACAGAAAACAAAAAAATGGCGTCTGCAAAAGTTTGGGCACCCTGCAGAATTTATAGAATGCACTGCCCCCTTTGCAAATCTGAGACCTGCCAGTGTCATGGATTGTTCTCAATCATCATCTGGGAAGACCAAGTGATGTCAATCTCAAAGGTATTAAATGCCCAGACTCATCTGACCTCTCCCCAACAATCAGCACCATGGGTTCTTCTAAGCAGTTGTCTAGAAATCTGAAACTGAAAATAGTTGATGCTCACAAAGCTGGAGAAGGCTATAAGAAGATTGATAAACGTTTTCAGATGTCAATATCCTCTGTTCAGAATGTAATTAAGAAATGGCAGTCATCAGGAACAGTGGAAGTTAAAGCAAGATCTGGAAGACAGAGAAAAATATCAGACAGAACAGCTCCAAGGATTGTCAGAAAAACTATTCAAAACCCACATTTGACTGCACAATCCCTCCAGAAATATCTGTCAGACACTGGAGCTGAGGTACACTATTCAACTATAAAGAGATACTTGTACAAATATGGTCTTCATGGAAGAGTCATCAGAAGAAAACCTCTTCTATGTCATCACCACAAAAATCATCGCTTGAACTTTGCAAATGGACATATAGACAAGCCTGATGCATTTTGGAAACAAGTTCTGTGGACTGATGAGGTTAAAATATAACATTTTGGCCAGAATGAGCAAAGGTACCTTTGGAGAAGAAAGGGAACAGAATTTAATGAAAAGAACCTCTGTCCAACTTTTAAGCATGGGGGTGGACCATATGAGAATGATATCATCAATATATTTTCATCTTTATGTTTATTTTTATTATCATTTTTCATTACGATATTTCCTTTGCATTATCTCATTATTTCTAGTACCATTCTCCCATTGTGTATATATTCAAATTTTCCTAGCCCTGCTCTATATAATTCTCCACGTTTCCCTTTTTTTCTATTCTTTATTTTTATTATTTATTTATTTCATCTTTGTACAGGTCAGCATTCCCATTTATCTATCATTGCTACCTTATTTTTATATATTTATCATTGTTGTCTTTATTCCCTTGACTCATTTACATTATTATTTATCATTATCCACCATTATTTACTATCCATGATTATTATTCATCTAATGTTCATTTTCCAATGTCCATTTTACTTATTCATTATTATTTTATGTTCATGGTATCCATAATCAGTTATGACCAATCTAAAATGTAATTACATTTTTCGTTATATTATCAAGTCATTATATATATATATATATATATATATATATATATATATATCCAATATTTTGTAACCAAATAGCGAGAACATCAATGCATCTTCCAGACCAGGTTTTCACAGTATTGTAGGACCCAGACCAAGTTTTTCAGGTAACTTGAACACCTGTTAATCACTGGCGGCTCCCTATATAAAACCAACCAAATATGGGGTTCTACACACACTGCCACTGAAGAAGGGGACACCCCGAAACGCGTTTGGCTTGTTAAGGATTACCTGACCTCACACCACTCTGCAAATAGACTTTACATGGACTATTTCCTCTAATATCCATTCTCAACAGCTGCAATACACTCATTTCTGGACCACTCCAGCAGCGCGCGTTTTCCTCAATTCCATCCACGAGGACGCCGCACTCCGAACACTCACCCCACCTCCCCGTCACCTTCGGCCAGCTGCCTATGCAGTCCTCCAACTAGGCCGGCCGCTGGTTCGTGCCAGACTGCCGGAACATCGCGCGACCCTCGGAACGGAGTCATTCACGGGTGGTGAGTGGTGCAGTGCACCGGTTCATTAATATTTTATGTTAAACGGCACAATATCCATCTTTATAATAATACCTGTGATGCCAACGATCATTATATACTATTAACCTGTGATGCCCGCGATCTTAATACTATAATCACCCATCTATATTTGGGACATTCATTCTGAACTTTTATTCAACTCTGGACTGCCATATAGTCACTAGTGGTTTTGAGGTCCACATTTTTTAATTTTTTATTATATTTTTGCTCTTATAATTTGTTTTATTCAATAATCATTTGGTATTCCTGGCAAGGGCCCTGTCGGCATACCTGTTATATGTATTTTATTTTATTATTAAATTCCTATTCATCTAATACTGGTCATACCTATTTATATTGGTCATATCTCATATAACCATCATAATGTATATACCTAGAGGACTGTTCTTCTCTCTCTAATTGTGGTATTGTTTTGAAAGTGGCTGTTCATTGCTTGGACCTGGTCTTGATTTTTCCAAAACAGGCTCGGGCTGTGGTACTGCTAGATATTGACCTTCTGCTGGTCGATTAGCATGCCGCCTGGTATTCCTCCCACCAGCTTTTGTTGTTTCAGACCATTCTGTAGGTTCTGGTTGTCTTGGAGATTGGTTCTTCCTGTTCTCACCTGGTGCTATGATGGAGAAGGGATACTCCATCCTACACTTTGGGGAGTTTGGCGCTGTGGTGATGCCTGGCTTCTTTTCAATGATTTGTGGCATGACCTGCGCTGCAGTGGTGACCAGCTTCTTCCTGATGACTTTGACCTGAGTCTCCACCTTCCACCAGCAGTTTCTGTAACAGTAAATGAATGATAAGAATGAATTTAGTATAGAACCCACCTCCTTGTTACCTGAGACTACCACAAAGTATACATAAACTTTCTTATACTAGACCACCAGGGAGATAAGGCCTCTTTATTCTGCTGATAAATAGGTGCCTCGGGCTTCACCCCCCCCCCCCAACACACACTTATCATGTATTATTGGATAGGTCTTCAATGTGTTTCCCTAGAAAAGTAAGTGACCCACATATTACTTCCATTCCATTAACATTCCTCACCCTGATGGTAAATATATTGCTTTATTAGAGAAGTCTCTGGAGACTATTGAATTCGTAAAATGTCAATTGTGGCCTCTGCAGTATATAAGGTAGGATGTTATCATGACTTCTCTGCAGTGATGTCAATGCTCATGTCCTGGAAGAATCAGAGGAGCAGCTGATGCTGATGTTGGGTCCACTATATAGACAGTTATTATCAGTGTTGTTCTTCCTCTTCATGTTCTTCCATGCTTTTCTTGTTTTTTATGAAAAGCAATGCATGGGGCATTGTGGATTTCTCTGGAGCTATAGTGCTAGGCAGGGCTGATGGAAAGCATAAGAACATGGCAGCACGGTGATATGTTCCCCAGTCTCAAAGTCCATTATGCAGATGGCATAGTCCAGGTCCTCATTCTCTACAATAGTCTAAGATGGGAGGTCTTCGATAAGTTGGGTCCTGGTACTTTCCTGGTGTTGTCTCTCCTGCACTGGTATGTTCTCTGCCTTTTCTGCTGGTGGTTGTGGAATTGTAATTGTCTATTCAGTGCATGGATCTGGTGTTGGTTCTTCCAGAATAGACTCGAGCTGGGGTACTGCTGGGGATCCACTTTTTGCTGGTCGAATAGCATGCCACCTAGTATTCTTTCCACAAGCTCTTGTTGTTTCAGAGCATTCTGTGTGTTCTGGTTGTCTTGGAGATTGGTTTCTCTCTGTTCTCACCTAGCGCTGTAATGGAGAATGAATCCCCTGCCTACACCTTGGGCGAGTTTGCCACTGTGGTGATGCCTGGCTTCTTCCAAATAATTTGTGGTGTGGCCTGCTCTGTGGTGGTCCCTGGATTCTTCCGGATGAGTGCGCCTCCTCCTTCTGCCAACAGTTTCTTTAACAGTAGTTTTTATAGCTGCATGCCCCCGTGATGCCATGATGGATGCCCCTCCAATACCTCATACTGATTACAGTACTCCAGAGTGGCTGCCAAATCCTATTCTCTTAACATTGTTATTACAACCTGGCCACCAAGGGCACTGTTTCACTCTGTAACAAAATTGCAATAAATAGGCATCCAATGGACCATGCGTATTCTGGAATGTTAGATGTTACCAGAAGTTCAGACTCTTCCATGGGATCAATGTACAATGTTCTGTAAGGTTTGATACTTTTTTCTGCTGCTCATAAGATCTTCGTTGACACCTCCAGGGCCAGGTTTGCTTCTCTGGATCCTGAGGTTTATGAACTATGGATTAAAATGACTTTTTGGGTTCATTATTTCATCAACAATGGATCTTAATGTGACAATGTATGAAATTCCTGTAATGTGAAATCTTTGGAGACAAAATCCTTTATATGGAAATATAGAATATTTGTCCATTCTCCTTAGGAGAAAAAGAAAGGGTAATGGTGGGGATATGTAGAGAATAACCCATAACTTAACAACACGAAGCTGTGTACCAATAACAGCGATAACTTTAGTTGTGTCCTGTGGAAAAAAAACAAAAGTAGTCGTACAACAAAGGCAGAGTGTCTGACACACTATAAGGTCACTGTCTACTTTTTCCTCCTTAAGGGAACAAATACTTGAAGAAAACGTATTAAAGAGTTTAATACTGAGATCCACTGCGATCTTAAGTTATAAGCAAGAAAGCAGGTGGCATTATGCTCCTTTCCCGTGCCGAGAGATCTATACATTTCTCCCCATAGACTATTATGCAGAAAAATGTATGGATCTCCCGGCTGACTGGAAAGTGGAGCGCAATGCCGCCCGCTCCCCAATTTTCAATTCCATAACCACCTCTTCTACTGGTAATTGTGGTATTGAAAGTGGCTGTTCAGTGCTTGGATCTGGTGTTGGTTCTTCTGGAAGAGGCTCGGGTTGGGGTACTGCTGGGAATTTACTTTCTGCTGGTCGATAAGCACACAGCTAATTATTTTCATAATTAATTACCTTTTTTTAATGGTGGCTCCACATGTCAGGACATGGGGCAAGGAACGCCGGGAAGGTGGGAACAAGGGTAAGCAGGATGACCCTGAATCACATGCAGCATGCAGCCTATCAGCAGCCAGCCCCCCCTGTGATGTCACAGCCCTATATAATTGGCAGCCATCTTGTGGCTAGTCACTTCAGAGAGAGAGAGGGACAGAGAGCAGTGTGTGTTGCACAGAAGAGTATTTTTACAGTAGCGATTCACCTCAAGCCCAAATCAGCCAAGAAGCACTGATAGGGAAGGGAAAGAGATTGAGAGAGAAAGTGCAATTGTGGGTGTATTACAGCAGCGATTCCCCTCAAGCCCAAATCCATCCTAGAAGAACTGATAGGGAACGAAGAGAGATTGGGAGAGAAAGTGCAATTTTGGGTGTAGTAGTGTGCTGTAGCACTGGCGTGTACAACAACTGAAAAGCTAATAGTAGCCAGCCAGTTAGGGTGAGCAGAGCGCTAAAAGCCAAAATCACCTGCTATTAATGCCTAATACTGGTTGAGTAGCAGAGTGTATTGTCCTCTATTAATTGTAACCTGTGCTTACATAGATGGTATAGCTTTTTGTTCCTTTTAAAGTCTTAAGGGCCTAGTTACTGTGAAAGGCCAGCCAAAAGTACACACCCGCTACTGTTCTAGACAAATACTGTTTTAAGCATAGTGGAGCGCATGAGCGCATTGTACTCCCCTCATAAGTGCATACCACGTACGTAAATCTAAGTGGTGTACCATTTTGTTCCTGTGAAAGTCTTAAGGGCCTAGTTACTGTGAAAGGCCAACCAAAAATACACACCTGCAGCTTTTGTAGACAAATACTGTTTTAAGCATAGTGGAGAACATTGTACTCCCCTCATAAGTGAATACCACATACGTACATCTTAGTGGTGTGCCATTTTGTCCCTGTTATAATCCAAAGGGCCTAGTTACTGTGAAAGGCCAGCCAAAAGTACACACCTGCTGCTGTTCTAGACAAATACTGTTTTAAGCATAGTGGATCGCATTGTACTCCCCTCATAAGTGCATACCCCGTACATACATCTAAGTGGTGTACCATTTTGTTCCTGTTTTAGTCCTAAGGGCCTAGTTACTGTGGAAGGCCAGCCAAAAGTACACACCTGCTGCTCTTCTAGACAAGTACTGTTTTAAGCATAGTGGAGCGTATTGTACTCCCCTCATATACGCATTAAGTATGTCAGGCAGAGAAGTGCCAAGACATGCACAGAGGAGTGGCAGAGGCCAAAATTCATCAGGCGCAGGCAGAGGTTGCAGCAGACAAGGGGCGAGTGGCAGCAGGAGCCATGGCGAGAGGCTTGAGCTCCTGGTATCAGCTAGCGGTCGTGTCTTGATCAGCAACTCATCTGATGTTATTGACTGGTTAACTCGGTCATCCACTTCATCACAAGTGACATCTGACACCCCCAGTCAACAGTCGGTGGGTTCTTCAGACACAACCCTCAGTTGGCATGGCCCGGGAGCAGTCCCTGTCCTCATATTGCCTCTGTCCTATGCTGTTCCCTCCCCCATAGAAGTATCCTATGCTGTGGGTTAAGCTCCACTTTTTAGTCAGGACAATCTACTAGAGGACAGTCAGCAGCTACTGCCCAGCCAAGAAGTGGAGGAGACATCCCCCGCTTCCTTCGCTAGGCAGGCAAGTAGTGATGATGAGAGTGGCATGGTAGGTAGGTGGAGGACATCAGTGACGTGTAGACACAATTCGATGATGATGAAGCCAATCGCACTTGGGAGCCGGGTGCAGAAGGGGCTTAATCATCATCAGGAGAAGAGGGTGGCAGGTTGCCCATGAGGAAGCGCCAGCAAGGTGGTAGAATGGTTGTGAGTCAGCATGGTGGCAGCAGTGGGAAGTCTGGAACCAAACGTGCCCGGGGTAGAGCACCTACTTCGCGGCAGCCTACCTGCCCCGGAGGTAGTGGAACGGGGTTGCTGCCACCATATGGTCTCCTATTGCTGCTGCCACCTCCAGGCTTGGTCATTCTGCCACATTTTGGTATCCTCATGCAGGTGCCATCTCCAGGCTGTGTCATTGTGCCGCCATGTGGTCTCCTGATGCTTCTGGCACATTACATAAAAATTTTTATGTTAATCTATTTAAAATCTTCAATTACATTTTTAAAATTTATCTTTAATCTTTTCAATTGTGAGGCCCTACAGTCTCCTCATGCTGATGGCACATTACATAAAAATGTTTATGTTAATCTATTTAAAATCTTCAATTAAAATGTTTAAATGTATCTTTAAAGGAAAACTGTCAGCTTGTTCCCCCCGCACTAACCAGCGGTACTGGCTAATGTGTGGGGGACGCTGATCAGTTTGATGCTTACTGTGCCCAGATCCTCCTGGCTGTTCTGCCGATATCTTCATTTTTCCCTATATGCTAATGAATTGCTAACTGGCACAGGTGGCTTTAATTGGCACTCTGACGTCACCGCCGCCAGCCGCAGCGCCGCCCTGCTCATCAATATTCCTCCCCTCCCTCTCCCTCTTCTCCTCGTTATGTAATGAAGAGAGAGAGGTGGAGGGAGGGGAGGAATATTGATGAGCTGAGCGGCGCTGCAGCCGGCGACGCTGAAGTCAGAGTGCCATTAGGGGATCCGGGCACAGTAGGCATCAAACTGATCAGCCAGTCCGCTGGTTAGTGCAGGGGAGAGCAAGCTGACAGTTTTCCTTTAATCTTTTCAATTGTAAGGCACTATGGTCTCCTCATGCTGCTTGCACATTACATAAAATTCTTTATGTTAGTCTATTTAAAATCTTCAATTTAAGCACCCCGAGCACCCGGGACATTAAACTTGTGAATCTAATCAAAATCTTAAATCTTTTCAAGACTAAAGCCCTATGGTCGGCGACACCATATATTACATGTGGAATTACCACAAGTATCCAATGAAACAGGTTGGAGCGATAACAATGAACCATAACTGAGTCAATGAAACATTCTTTTAAGATACAAGTGTGAGCTTTTACACTGCAGCCACTTCAAGCTTTATGCGCCCACTTATCCAACGGCGTAGAAGTTGAATGTGCTCCTGTCCAAGTTGCTGGTACTGCAGTCCCTCCCTTTTCAAGTGGACACTCAGATCATGGGGGGGGGGGGGGGGGGGGGGTGCTGAGAGGCAGGGGCTGAAACAGGCGGTAGCTGACCTCACGGCGGACTTCCAGCTTGATTTTAAAATACAACTATGAGCTTTTCCATAGTTTACACTGCAGCAATTGTACACTATTGGAGCTGGAATTACCGCGGCTGCTGGCACCAGACTTGCCCACCAATGGGTCCTCAATAGAGATGGTGATTCTAATAGCAATGCCTGTAATCTGCATGTCATACTGAATAACAGTATTATTTCATTAACATAGTACACTCCCTATCTGTGTTACGACAAGGAGAGTGTTCTACACCCCTATTGAGGCTCTCTGTAGGCCAGAAATAGCCTTTTTTAATAGAGATTTGCCGCAAATAAATTAAGACCGAAACTATTTTGCGGGGAAAATTTGGCGAATTGGCTGAATTGAATTTTTCAAAAATTCACTCATCTCTAATTACATGCAATCTTTCAATTGCATACACTATTCAATGCTGCTCTATACAGCAGCATTGATCAGTGTTATTGGCGCTCCATTGCACCAGCCTGCCATGGCTGACTGGAGCATAGAAGCGCCAATCGGATGGCGAGGAGGCAGGTATGGGCCCTCCCAACATTCTCTCAGCTATTCGGGAACCTTGCAATTTTGTCACGGTGGCCCCAATCAGCCCACTGAGCTAACCGGCAATGCCATTTTCCACGGCAGAGATGCCGCAATCAACCACAAGAATCCGATTAAACAGGTTGGAGCGATAACAATGAACCATAACTGATTAAATGAAACATTCTTTTAAGATACAAGTGTGAGCTTTTACACTGCAGCCACTTCAAGCTTTATGCGCCCACTTATCCAACGGCGTAGAAGTTGAATGTGCTCCTGTCCAAGTTGCTGGTACTGCAGTCCCTCCCTTTTCAAGTGGACACTCAGATCATGGGGGGGGGGGGGGGGGTTGCTGAGAGGCAGGGGCTGAAACAGGCGGTAGCTGACCTCACGGCGGACTTCCAGCTTGATTTTAAAATACAACTATGAGCTTTTCCATAGTTTACACTGCAGCAATTGTACACTATTGGAGCTGGAATTACCGCGGCTGCTGGCACCAGACTTGCCCACCAATGGGTCCTCAATAGAGATGGTGATTCTAATAGCAATGCCTGTAATCTGCATGTCATACTGAATAACAGTATTATTTCATTAA
Organism: Hyla sarda; assembly: GCF_029499605.1. NCBI lineage: Eukaryota > Metazoa > Chordata > Amphibia > Anura > Hylidae > Hyla > Hyla sarda. Next base: position 320,592,931 of record NC_079193.1, read on the forward strand.
CATAGTACACTCCCTATCTGTGTTACGACAAGGAGAGTGTTCTACACCCCTATTGAGGCTCTCTGTAGGCCAGAAATAGCCTTTTTTAATAGAGATTTGCCGCAAATAAATTAAGACCGAAACTATTTTGCGGGGAAAATTTGGCGAATTGGCTGAATTGAATTTTTCAAAAATTCACTCATCTCTAATTACATGCAATCTTTCAATTGCATACACTATTCAATGCTGCTCTATACAGCAGCATTGATCAGTGTTATTGGCGCTCCATTGCACCAGCCTGCCATGGCTGACTGGAGCATAGAAGCGCCAATCGGATGGCGAGGAGGCAGGTATGGGCCCTCCCAACATTCTCTCAGCTATTCGGGAACCTTGCAATTTTGTCACGGTGGCCCCAATCAGCCCACTGAGCTAACCGGCAATGCCATTTTCCACGGCAGAGATGCCGCAATCAACCACAAGAATCCGATTAAACAGGTTGGAGCGATAACAATGAACCATAACTGATTAAATGAAACATTCTTTTAAGATACAAGTGTGAGCTTTTACACTGCAGCCACTTCAAGCTTTATGCGCCCACTTATCCAACGGCGTAGAAGTTGAATGTGCTCCTGTCCAAGTTGCTGGTACTGCAGTCCCTCCCTTTTCAAGTGGACACTCAGATCATGGGGGGGGGGGGGGGGGGGTTGCTGAGAGGCAGGGGCTGAAACAGGCGGTAGCTGACCTCACGGCGGACTTCCAGCTTGATTTTAAAATACAACTATGAGCTTTTCCATAGTTTACACTGCAGCAATTGTACACTATTGGAGCTGGAATTACCGCGGCTGCTGGCACCAGACTTGCCCACCAATGGGTCCTCAATAGAGATGGTGATTCTAATAGCAATGCCTGTAATCTGCATGTCATACTGAATAACAGTATTATTTCATTAACATAGTACACTCCCTATCTGTGTTACGACAAGGAGAGTGTTCTACACCCCTATTGAGGCTCTCTGTAGGCCAGAAATAGCCTTTTTTAATAGAGATTTGCCGCAAATAAATTAAGACCGAAACTATTTTGCGGGGAAAATTTGGCGAATTGGCTGAATTGAATTTTTCAAAAATTCACTCATCTCTAATTACATGCAATCTTTCAATTGCATACACTATTCAATGCTGCTCTATACAGCAGCATTGATCAGTGTTATTGGCGCTCCATTGCACCAGCCTGCCATGGCTGACTGGAGCATAGAAGCGCCAATCGGATGGCGAGGAGGCAGGTATGGGCCCTCCCAACATTCTCTCAGCTATTCGGGAACCTTGCAATTTTGTCACGGTGGCCCCAATCAGCCCACTGAGCTAACCGGCAATGCCATTTTCCACGGCAGAGATGCCGCAATCAACCACAAGAATCCGATTAAACAGGTTGGAGCGATAACAATGAACCATAACTGATTAAATGAAACATTCTTTTAAGATACAAGTGTGAGCTTTTACACTGCAGCCACTTCAAGCTTTATGCGCCCACTTATCCAACGGCGTAGAAGTTGAATGTGCTCCTGTCCAAGTTGCTGGTACTGCAGTCCCTCCCTTTTCAAGTGGACACTCAGATCATGGGGGGGGGGGGGTATGGTGCTGAGAGGCAGGGGCCGAAACAGGCGGTAGCTGACCTCACGGCGGACTTCCAGCTTGATTTTAAAATACAACTATGAGCTTTTCCATAGTTTACACTGCAGCAATTGTACACTATTGGAGCTGGAATTACCGCGGCTGCTGGCACCAGACTTGCCCACCAATGGGTCCTCAATAGAGATGGTGATTCTAATAGCAATGCCTGTAATCTGCATGTCATACTGAATAACAGTATTATTTCATTAACATAGTACACTCCCTATCTGTGTTACGACAAGGAGAGTGTTCTACACCCCTATTGAGGCTCTCTGTAGGCCAGAAATAGCCTTTTTTAATAGAGATTTGCCGCAAATAAATTAAGACCGAAACTATTTTGCGGGGAAAATTTGGCGAATTGGCTGAATTGAATTTTTCAAAAATTCACTCATCTCTAATTACATGCAATCTTTCAATTGCATACACTATTCAATGCTGCTCTATACAGCAGCATTGATCAGTGTTATTGGCGCTCCATTGCACCAGCCTGCCATGGCTGACTGGAGCATAGAAGCGCCAATCGGATGGCGAGGAGGCAGGTATGGGCCCTCCCAACATTCTCTCAGCTATTCGGGAACCTTGCAATTTTGTCACGGTGGCCCCAATCAGCCCACTGAGCTAACCGGCAATGCCATTTTCCACGGCAGAGATGCCGCAATCAACCACAAGAATCCGATTAAACAGGTTGGAGCGATAACAATGAACCATAACTGATTAAATGAAACATTTTCAGTTGGGGTGGGGGTGCTGAGAGACAGGGTCTGGAACTGGTGGTAGCTTGCCTCACGGCTTACTGCCAGCTCGATGCTCACCAGAATGGGTCCTCAAAAAAGGATTTAAAAAAACTATTTTACAACAGTTTTTTACTCGAAAAACAGGAACTCAATGTGGATTTGAGCTTCTTATCTCATTATCAAAATGTCTTATAACCTTTGCTGTACTGGACTGTATTCTCTTTTGCATCTCACTTTGTCCTGCTTAATTATCAGTCTCTCCCCTGCTCCCCCCTCCCTACCCCTTTTTCTCATCCTTATCTATTTAGTCTATGTTCCTATAGCAGGACAATTTATGGCCCATCTTAGTGTGAATTCTCCACATCTATTGTCTTAACCCCTGCATATTTGTCAGATGTAACCTGTGTCTTCTGCTTGTGAGCTTAGATTTGCTTTGGACTTGATAAAGGGAGGAATCCCGAAAGCTTGTCTCTACTTAATTCTGTTAGTCCAATAAAAAAGGTATTACAAGATACGGAAACATTTTTTGATTTGCATCTGCATCAAGGGACTAATAAGGCTACTCAAATTTACTACATTATGAAAAATTAAAATGAATTCAAATTTAATTTAATAAAAATGACATTAAAATATCTCTTTAATCTCTTCAATAATAGCATTGATCAGTGTTATCGGTGCTCCATTGCACCAACCTGCCATGGCTGACTGGAGCATAGGAGCACCAATCGGATGGCGATGAGGCAGATAAGGGCCCTCCCGCCATTCTCTCAGCTGTTCGTGAACCTTGCAATTTTGTCACGGTGGTCCCAATCAGCCCACTGAGCTTACCGGCAATGCCATTTCCCACATTAAGATGCCGCAATCAACTTTGAATGCGGCATCTAAATGGTTAATGCGGGACATCGGCCCGATCAGTGATGTCAATCATTACCCGGGGGTCCTGGCTAATGATAGCAACCAGGAGCAATTGGGTATGAAGTGTGCTCAGCTTGTGAGTGCACTTCTAAGTGCGGGAACGGACGCAGGACTTACCTGTATGCCCTTCCTACTCTAGGGGTTAAAGGCACAGTAACAAGAACTGGTGAAAACACAGTTAAAGACATTTTTACCTCAACACAGATTAGGGTCAGAGACAGGCACCTTGAGAATAACAACTACCTGACAGAGCAGGTAGTAAAGGTGTTCTTCTCTGGGACACCACAACTGTATTCTCAAATCTGCAATTATTCACCTGTATTGCAACTGTATTAAAATCAAAGAAAAAGGGGTTTTCTATAATCCATGGCTTTGGAGTATTATTTTCCCGGTGAATTGGTGCACATTACAGATCCAGCTTCACCTAAATATAAGGGTTGCACCACATATTTAAATGACAGTGACATTTTTGAACATTTATGCTCACATTTGCTCTGTGTATTACAGGTGAAAAATGGGAAATGTTTCTTCCTGAGTAGAGCATCATAAAGATGTGTGAAAGATTGTATGCTGTTCATGCTCCACTGGGAATTCTGGGAAGAAAGTATATGCAAAACAGCTCTCTTATGGCCTTTAAGTCCCCACACATCTTTATGGTGTTCTCCTTGAGGAGTATTCTGACTCAGATTGTTGTGATAGCGATCCATCCCTTGTAAGACCTCTATGCCTGGCCTGAATAAGCAGATATAACCCCTGCGGACAATCCTTATCAGATAGTTGAACTCACCAATACTGTTTTCATCCACAAGCTGGTTTATTCTGTATATCAAACAACAGGAATACCGCAGGATGAATGGATTTCAGTATTATGCGGTCAAAAGATGATGCTTTCCGTAGCTTAACATGAAGAATACATGAGTCCCTGTTACATGTGGCAGATACAGGCAGCCATGATACAGGAAGTAAAGCCCTAAGCAGGGGTGTGGCTACATACAAAGGAAATGAGTCACAGCTTTCAGGAAAGAGAAACATGTGCTTTACCAAAAAAGGCCACAAGGTGGCAGCAAATAACTAACCATAGAAAAATCCATAGAAAATGGATCAAAGAATAAACTATGTAAATTCCATCTACAATAATGAGAATATTAAGTGTGTAACAGCACAAGGAAAAATATTACCCCTATGGTCCCACACTGATAGGCCTATCTGCAACTAGCCAGCGCCCTGCTCTGTACTGGCAAATGACAATAAACCAGAAACAGCTGTCTACAGATGAGTATTCTCTCCTTCTGTAAAGATCTCTGGCATGGCATACATTCCCAATCAGTTTCTGAGATACCTATTTGGAGTGTAACACCGACTTTAAGCCACCTGGAAGAGGTCACAGGAGACAGCTGCTTTGCATATGCTTTCTTTTTATGTGAAAAAGACATGCTGCAAACCGAACATATAGAAATACAATAATAAGCACTTAGCATGTGAATGTGCCCCGAGTTCAGTGTTTGACTTCTATTTACAACAAAGGCAAAATGTACTTATTAGACTGAATTTTATATGTGAATGTGTGAACATTTTGGAAAAACATAATGTAAGGAATAAGCTGATTCTTAGGGACTCAGACAATCGTTGTTAATAAATTTGTCTTATCTCCTCCACACCTTCTATTCAAGAGCTGTTTAAATATTAGTTCATCCACAGCTTGTGTAAACTTTATATAACTATAAAAGCTGTAAAGATCTTACAGCACTGGAACCACCTTGTAAATATACATAAATGGATTAAGGTGCAACCTGATCCTTCAATATGGGACCTGGATTGCAATTTACAACCCAATGACCTTTAGAAGTTAATTTGAGTTCTACATAAAAAAAAAAAAAACAGTTTAAAGATTTTTCTTTTTACCTGCCGTAGCTCATGACCACAATGCAATGTTTTTGAACAAAATGCATTGTGCTGGTTTTACACAGAGTATATACCGTATTTTTCGCCCTATAGGACGCATCGGCATATAAGACATACCCAATTTTAAAGGTGCAAAAAAAAAGATTCTGAACCCAACAGTGATCTTCAACCTGCGGACCTCGAGATGTTGCAAAACTACAACTCCCAGCATGCTCGGACAGCCGTTGGCACTGGAGCACTGGATAGGAGGTAATACTCACGTGTTCCCGCCGCTCCAGACCCGTCACCGCTACCCTGGATGTCGCTCCATCGCTGTCGCCGTGTCCCCGTGGTGTCCCCGACGCTCCGGACATCTTCTTCCCCGGGATCCACGCTCTCCGTCGACATCATCACGTCGCCGTCATCACGTCGCTACGCACGCCGCTCCTACTGGATGACGGGACGGCGTGTGCAACAACGTGATGACGTCGAAGGAGAGCGCCGGCCATGCAGGGGATCCCGGCACGAAGCAGACACTGAGGTAAGTTCCCTCCCGGTGTCCTGTAAGCTGTTCGGAATGCCGCGATTTCACCTCGGCGGTCCCGAACAGCCCGACTGAGCAGCTGGGTTAGTGTCACTTTTCCTTCAGACGTGGCGGTCAGCTTTGATCGCCGCGTCTGAAGGGTTAATACAGGGCATCACCGCGATCGGTGATGTCCTGTATTAGCCGTGGGTCCCGGCCTTTGATGGCCGCAGGGACCGCCGCGATAGGTGTGTATTCACCGTATAAGACGCACCGACTTTTTCCCCTCAGTTTTGGGGAAGAAAAAGTGTGTCTTATATGGCGGAAAATACAGTATATATATATATATATATATATATATATATATATGTTGGTGCCATAATTTGAATATAAAGTATCAAACCAGCTAAACACTGATTTACATTTAAGAGTTCCCTTTAATATATGTTATTTGGCCCCCCTGCTATATTTCTTACCATTCGTGGTCTGTAGGTTTTTAGGACAATTTTTCCACATAATCTACACCAAGAAAAAAGGCCATCCTGCCCATTTATAGATGTAATGCTTGAGCATTACAGCAAAGAAGTGACGGAATAACTTTGCCATAGAGTGATTGTGTAGCAGGAGGTTCAGACCCTCTGGTTCAAAAAAATGACAAAAGACAAGTGCAGACCGGTTTAATCTAAATATGCAAGTTTCACTTTAATGATGTATTCACACTAGGGAATTTACGACCTAAATCTGCTCAGAAATCCTGCTAGGAAATTCTGCTGCATGAAGAAAACATTGGTATGAGTAGGTTTTCTGTTGACCCATTTACAGTGCCAAGTTGCGGACTCTGAACCCCCTAAAAGAATCAACATGTTTACTCTTTCGGCAGAAGTTCCCCCTTGGTATAGGGAACTATGGATAGTAGACAGTTATAGGGGTGGTATAGTGGAAGCCTTGGAACAGTCAAGTTCAAAGCTAGAGGATGACCCACTGTTTCTAAGGGGAGTGGTAAAAAAGGGGGCAAAGTTTATGTCCTTAGTGACCCATATTGGGAATGTCCACTGGATGGTATTCTAAGAAAAACCCAGGGAAAGACAGAACCCTTGAGATGCAGGATTGTGACTCCAGATAGGAGCTTAAACTCTAGTTATATATTTTTTTTTTTTTTACAACATTTAGGAAATTGCACCACCTTGTGTGAAAATAACCTCTATGCTTATGTGTCTCTATTTAGAAATCCATCTGCTAAGAGTTCTTTACCTCGTAAAAGGAATCTCTGTCTGGAGCGGGCACCACCAAAATCTATCGTCGCTAGGACCACACAGAAGTAGTGACGGCAATACAGTCCTTGAGGTCCTAGTGCCGATAGATTTTGTCGGTGCCCACTGCGCAGATATTACGTAGTGGCATAGCTAACTGCACAGGCTATTGATATCAGCCATACCAGTGGCAGCCTGCATGAGACAACACTACTTCTCTTAGATAGTGACAGGTATGGTGGTCGGGGATTGCAATATTTTTCTAAGGTCATAGGTAAACACTAGGTTTCAAAAAATGCATATCCCATCCAGTAAAAGTTGGGTGAGACATGAAAAATCCAGGATAGTGTTACATCTCTGGCATAGCTTAGCTTGCTTAGGACTTTTGGTAAAACTTATTTTTGGGTTTAGATTTTTAGGGAATAAAAGGCATGTTTGTCAGTGAAGCCTATTATTCCACTTCCAGGGCCACACCAGGTTTTCATATAAGCTCAGATCATAACAGGTGCTGAAGACTGCTGTATATAGGGTGTTAAACTAGCTGACAGTTAGGTGAAAGGAATCTGACCCTCTGATGGAAGTTTTACTCCAGAAAGCTGTAGCCTCAAAAAGCGGACATTGTGACATTGGGACAAGTGCCAGTGGTGGAGGTAACATCTTTCAAATTTGCTTTGTGAAGTGACCGGTAGTAAGCCACTTGTATAGTAAAGGCCAGCAAAAGTGCTTAGCAAGTGCTGGACAACAAGTTTTGGTTAGTTTAATACCAATGTGAATATGGATATATTTTGTTTTTTTAACAATAAAGTGCAGGAAAAACCCTGAATTTAAATCGTGTCACTGTCTCATGTTTTATACTGCTTTCCCATCTCTACCAAGCTAAGCTCTCACTGGCTAAACCTTATACGGCTCAGATCACTAATGGTCACTTGTTAGCTTCCAATCTCCCCATCATGACGCATGTTAAGGCCACATCCGGGTAAGGCTGGGTTCACACAACCCCCTGGGAGAAAACGTGATGTGAACCAGCCCTAAGTCAGCTATGCTGCTCTCTACTCAGCATTAACCTTCTATTATACACAAACCTACCGTCATGATCCCAAACCTTTGGTTTACCACTTGCACAGCACAGCAGGTCCTTCCTTGACTACCACATCTTGCTTGCAGTGCTGCAGAGCACCACAACCCACCCCAAGCCAACCCCAGAACCAGCCAACCTGTCCAAGACAGGTTATCAAGCTTGGGGTTATTTAGTTTAGAGAAAAGATGTCTTAGGGGCGATCACAAATATATGAATGGACAGTACAGAGATCTTTCTTGTGATCTTTTCATACCTAGACCATTAATAATGACAAGGGGCATCCTCTACTTCTAGAGGAAAGAAGGTTTTACCATCATCACAGACAGGATTCTTTACTGTAAGAGCAGTGAGACTATGGAACTCTTTGCCACATGATGTTGTGATGTCTGACTCAATAAACAAGTTCAAGGGGGGCCTGGATGTTTTTCTAGAGAGTAACAACTTTAGAGGTTATGTGGATAGTAGATTTATGGGGATAGAGCGTTGATCCAGGGATTTATTCTGATGTCATATTGGGGTCGGGAAATAATTTTTCCTCTGTCATGGGGCAATTGACATCAGCCTCATGGGGTGGTTTTGGCTTCCTCTGGATCAACACAGTAGGGTTTTAGGTTGAACTTGATGGACTCTTGTCTTTTTTCAACCTTACTATGTTACTATATCCATTTTAAAAAACATGTAACAATAATAGAACAGCCTATGGCCTGCAAGGGGCAATTTCCATTTTTACTCCAATACAAATAATAATAACTCCTTGTCCCTGATCCCTGTCTCCATTGAGACTCTCAATCTAAATTAAATACTCAGTATATTTTGAAGTGTGAAAGGTAAGTGATGTGAAACCCACACAAGCACAGGGAGAACATGCAGTACAAGCTCCATGTAGATGTTGTCCTTGGTGAGATTTAAATCCAGGTTCCCATTGCTGCAAAGCAACAGAATATTACAGCAAACTATCTACAACTAAAAATGCATGACAGACAGTCTACAAGGCATTATCATAATTAAGACCGGATAAAGGAAATGCCTAGGCAGCTACTTCTACTCTATAGTTATACCTAGTAACAAACTAGAGAACCTTTGGCATAATCGTTGAATTTACAAAACCAATATAAGAAGTACTGCTCTAAAGTTTTACCTCAACAATATAGTGAGTGGGTCGCACCAGACTGGATTGTGGCAGACTTCACAGGTCTTCTCTTAAGCCGCCAAACAGCCAGCCTTGGGAGATATGTGATATTTGGCTTGTGTTTATTGCCCAACGAACACAGTCACTAGCTTCCATACAGTATAGGTTTCTCTCAGACTCACAATTACAGTATTTTGGGGATAGATAATGTCCTATTCCCTTCTCAGCCTCAGAAAGTCAAACTGCTGTCCACTACCTGTTGGTAAGGGAAATCCATCTTTGGTAAAAGCCTCAGCAAGATGGTTTACAGAAAGTGGAAGAAAGGCTTAGGTCTTGCTATGAGACTGGGAGAAAAGAGTTTGGCTGTATAAAAAATACAAAAACAGAGCTTCCTATTGGGCAGTATGTTTTTACTGAATAATGCCAATAAGGTGGGTGTAGATTGAAATCTCACCTTGCAAGGTTGTGTAGGGCACACAACAACCTTGTGAGCGTCTGGTGTATGTGATCCCTTGAGAGCCTGTTTGCGGTGCAGCCATCCGGGTTGCTCGAGATGTGTGGCAGCACACTCTATGGAGCAGGTTTGCAGGGTTTAGGAAAAAATCCAGGGTGTTCGGCACCAACCGTGGATGGAATGAAGATTCGGCACAACTTGATAAATTCAAAGTTTCTTTATTTGCCGTGTCAAACACGTTTCGAGGTCTTGCACCTCTTTCTCAATGACTGTGGCATACATACATACATACATACATGTGAATTCAGGTAGAAAAAACAGACATGGTCACACATCTACAATCTTGTCTAATGATCTAATTGCTTCTCAGCATAATATCAAAAACTAACAGGTTGTTAGTATACATTTTTCATCAAAAAGTACAAGCCCACTCGCCACGTCAAGGCCACCTATTTAGAGTGGGTCCGTAACGTCCCTAGCATAAAATGGCGTAGCACCGGGCGGCGACCACCACCGCCGCGGCACCAGTGCCCACGGGGGGGGGGGGGGGGACATTGGGGCCGCTCTGCCAGTGGGTCGTTTCCCCCCCGTGGGCACTGGTGTCGCGGCGGTGGTGGTCGCCGCCCGGTGCTACGCCATTTTATGCTAGGGACGTTACGGACCCACTCTAAATAGGTGGCCTTGACGTGGCGAGTGGGCTTGTACTTTTTGAAAAGCAATCAGATCATTATACAAGATTGTAGATGTGCACCATGTCTGTTTTCTACCCGAATTCATACATACATACATGTCACTGGCAATATATAATTTAAAAAAGGCGCCAAAGAATACAATTGGATAGGTTAAAAAGTGTCATAGGGCTGCGCTGCGGTGTGTTGTATTAGCGTTGTCCGATGACGTAGTAGGTGTTTCATTCATAAAATTGGAAGTGTGTGTTTTACATGTTATGCAATGAAAAATAACCGCAAAAAATAAAAACTAGTGTATAAAAAGGATTACAAAACCACTCATTTCTGTCTGTTTTCTAAAAAATGGGCATATTGTGGTGAAAATTTAAAAAATTCACATTCGGTATGGGGATGAAGTTTCTGTCAGGCGCATGCGTGAGTTGTGTTTAAACGGGTGTTCATAGGGTTGTAGCAGTGGTCTCTAAAGAGTCGGGCTGCAGCTCTATCAATTGCCAGATAATAGGTATCTGAATTTGTTCTTTTAAAAGAATGTCACCACATTAGAAGAAGCATTCAAAGGTGGCGTTCTCAATAAAAAGGAGAAAAAACATCTAAAAATCAAAAATCAAAAACCCCCCACATTTTATCATCTGCCTAAGATCCATAAGGATCAAAAAAAAAAACACCCGGTCGACTCATGATTTCTGGGATAGGTTCAGTGACAAGCAATCTTTCACAATATGTGGATCTTCTATTACAGAAGTATGTCGTTAATCTCACATCATATTTAAAAGACACCCCTAATTTAATTCAAATTCTTAGTGAACAGGAATTGAAACTAAATTACAAATGGGCAACACTGGATGTAGCTGCATTATATTTGAACATCCCCCATCAAAAAGGCATTGATGTAATCAAATCTATTCTAGAGAAAGATCACAGGAACAAAGGAATTTCATCACTGATATAAAATTCATCTTGGAGCACAATCACTTCCAGTTTGAGCACAAAGTATATAGACAAACCACAGGTACAGCAATGGGAACACGTTTTGCCCCATCTTTTGCAAATCTTTATATGGGGCCTATGAAGACGAACTCATTTACAGCGCACACCAGTGGAGGAACAACATCATTTTGTACAGAAGATATATTGATGATCTACTTTTCATCTGGGAAGGCACAACAGAATCATTCCAAAATTGACACCAACACATGGCACCTGAATCTAACTGGCAAATGTAATGCCACATCTATAGAATACTTGGGCTTAGAACTCACTTCAGAAAAATCTACAATTATCACAAAAACGTATTTTAAAAGCGTGTAACAGTCTCCTGGAATATAACAGCTGCCATTACCACAAATGGGAGAAAAATATTCCTTTCGGTCAATTTCACAGACTTTCATAAAAAAGAGACTAGTGGATAAAGGTTATACTAAACAAATAATCCAAGCAGTTTATGAAAAAACACATACATCTATTAGGACTATAGTCAAAGACACACAAATAAAAACCCAAGCAAAAAAACAACAGGAACAATATAAGTATAACTTTATTACAGACTATGCTGCGGATAAACAAAAAATTAACAAAATGATGGAAACACATTGGAAGATCTTATTGCAAGACCCCATCCTTAAAAAAGTACTACCTAAAAAACCAGGATTCACGTATAGACGTGCAAAAACTATAAAAAATATGGTGGCTCCAAGCCACCTCAGAGAAGAAATACCGACAAATAAGACAGAAAAAGCGACCATGAACCAGAGTGGATGTTTTAAATGCCGAGTGAAAACCTGTAAACTTTGTATAAATATCAATCACAATGCTAAAACATTTAAAAGCAATCAAACATGCGAAAAGTTTAAAATAACAACTAAAGTGGACTGCAACTCAACTCATGTTATTTACTTAATAGAATGCGGATGTGGCCTACAATATATCGGATGGACCTCACAGACTTTGTGAAAGCGCATGAGTGGACATCGCTTCAATGTCACACATAAGTTTCCAAAACACAGTTTATTGAGACACGCAACTGACAAATCACCGGAATAGAGCAAATATCTGACAACTGTGGTGACAGATTTAAGAGACTCTGCAGAAGAGTGTCATTCTGGATTTTTAAAATGAACACTTTAACTCCGCTGGGTCTTAATGAGAATATTGACAATATATAACAAGATAATAATACAGTAATAAGATACAGTTTCATGTACCGTATATACTCGAGTATAAGCCGAGTTTTTCAGCACGATTTTTCGTGCTGAAAACACCCCCCTCGGCTTATACTTGAGTGAACTCTCCGCCCACAGTGGTCTTCAACCTGCGGACCTCCAGATGTTTCAAAACTACAACTCCCAGCAAGCCCGGGCAGACATCGGCTGTCCGGGCTTGCTGGGAGTTGTAGTTTTGAAACCTCTGGAGGTCCGCAGGTTGAAGACCACTGCGGCCTTCAACATCATCCTGACCCCCCACCCCCCTTTAGTTTTGTACTCACCTCCGCTCGGCGGGACGTTAGGGTGCGCTGGTCCGGTGCTGCAGGACTGTCCGGTGGGGAGGTCGTCCGGTGGGATAGTCGTTCCGGGCTGTCCATCTTCACCGGGGGGGCCTCTTCTCCGCGCTTCGGGCCCGGCCCCGGAATAGTCACGTTGCCTTGACGACGACGCACAGGGACGTTCATTAGCAACGTCCCTCTGTGTCGTCATCAAGGCAACGCCTCTATTCCGGGCCCGAATCGCGGAGAAGAGGCCCCCTGGTGAAGATGGCAGCCCGGAACGACTATCCCACCGGACGACCTCCCCACCGGACAGTCCTGCAGCACCGGACCAGCGCACCCTAACATCCCGCCGAGCGGAGGTGAGTACAGAACTAAAGGGGGTGGGGGGTCTGGATGATGTCAAAGGCCGCAGTGGTCTTCAACCTGCGGACCTCCAGAGGTTTCAAAACTGCAACTCCCAGCAAGCCCGGACAGCCGATGGCTGCCCGGGCTTGCTGAGAATTGTAGTTTTGAAACATCTGGAGGTCCGCAGGTTGAAGACCACTGTATCAGACATTGACAAGCGGTGATGATGAAGGGGGGGGCCTGATGACATGTGGTGATGATGACAAGGGGATGATGAAGGGGGTGTGTGGGATGATGACAAGGGAATGATGAAGAGGGGGTGTGGGATGATGACATGTGGTGATGATGACAAGGGGATGATGAAGGGGGGGTGTGGGATGATGACATGTGGTGATGATGACAAGGGGATGATGAAGGGGTGTGTGGGATGATGACAAGGGGATGATGAAGGGGGGTGGGGATGATTACAAGGGGTTGATGAAGGGGGTGTGGGATGATGACAAGGGGATGATGAAGGGGGGGTGTGGGATGATGACAAGGGGATGATAAAGGGGGTGTGGGAGGATGACAAGGGGATGATGAAGGGGGGGGGTGGGATGATGACAAGGGGATGATGACAGGCGGTGATGATGAAGGGGGGATGATGACAGGCGGTGATGATGAAGGGGGGATGATGACAGGGTGATGATGATGAGGGTGTTAATGAAGGGGGTCTGGATGATGACAGGGGGGATGATGTATTTCCCACCCTAGGCTTATACTCGAGTCAACAACTTTTCCTGGGTTTTTGGGGTGAAATTAGGGGCCTCGGCTTATATTCGGGCCGGCCTATACTCGAGTATATACGGTACATCTAGGACTCAGAACTTAAAAACCATCAATTTAAAAGACAAAAATAAATTAAAGACACACAAAGAAAAACAAAGCAACAGAATATCACATTCTAATGCAAAAGCATATCACATTCAAATCCATGAATATATAACACATTCAAATAATGCAACAGTACATTACATCCAAATAATACAATAGTATATGATAATCAAATTCTTTACTTTCGAATCATATACAATCAAACACAGCATGTGTTATTATAACGAACATAGCATATGTGTTCTTAGCAATCTCAGGTAGCCCACAACAAATATAGCACATGCGGTTCCAATAAATTCATATAGCCCCACACCGGGAATAACTTTTTATTTCACTACTATACTTGTTGTACTTGTTGTAGAAACATCTGTCAATCAGGCTTCAAAACCTGATATATAAACTCCCATACCGTCAAAGCTCTACTAGTTCTATTACTATATTTATACTACACCGCAGCTTCTTAATAAACACCAATATAAACCCACACGGCAAAAATACACCTGTGCATGTGAAAATTAATATTCTCAACACATCTTAATCTATTAATCAACACCGTAAACTAATACCTGCACACCATACAAGCACATATCTTTCTGTGCGCATCCGATCCCCAGCATAAACATGCATGTATAAACCCACGCATCCGATCTCCCAAATATTACCAAATACCAAAATTCTATATACATACAGTGACCCCTCGACCTACGATGGCCCCGACATACGATAATTTCAACATACGATGACCCCTCAGTATCAACATACAATGCTTTTGTATGTCGGGGTCATCACATAAACGGCTATCCGGCAGCGCAGACTGCTTCAGCTGCCACCGGATAGACGTTTACGGTGCCCCGTGTGGTCCACTGACGATCACTTACCTGTCCTCGGGGCTCCGGCGCGTCCTCTTCGGGATCCCCTGCATTGTTGGCGCTCTCCATCGACGTCATCACGTCGCTGCGCACGCCGTCCCGTCATCCAATAGGAGCGGCGTGCGTAGCGACGTGATGGCGGCGACGGAGAGCGAGGATGCCGGGGAAGCAGAGGCCTTGCCGGAGCCTCGGGGACACCTCGGGGACGCGGCGACAGCGATGGATGGCGACATCCAGGGCAGCGGTGACGAGCGGTGATGGTCCAGAGCGGCGGGGACAGGTGAGTACAACTTCCTCTAACAGTGGTCTACAACCTGAGGACCTCCAGATGTTGCAAAACTACAACACCGAGTATGCCCGGACAGCCAACGGCTGTCCGGGCATGCTGGGTGTTGTAGTTTTGCAACATCTGGAGGTCCGCAGGTTGTAAACCACTGTCCTATACTTTACATTGCACGGATCCCTCAACATGCAATGGTTTCAACAAACGATGGTCCGTTTGGAACGGATTACCATCGTATGTTGAGGGACCACTGTACTTGTGCAAAATATTTCTCTCTAAAGAATAAAGAATACCTCCATTCAAACAATAGGCCTTTACATCCAGTGATTAGCTTCATTGACAGCGCTGCAGTACCATTATTAGAGACCACTGCTGCTGCCATTCAACACATATACTTGCGCTGAGGATATCCAAACTTTCATACCGCCGAAGTTTCACTAATTATATTACTATATATATCTTATACTACACTTCTGCTCGGCAATCAGTTTTTTTTTAACAAGCACCCATATAAACTTATACAGCAAAACTATACCTGTACATCTGGAATACAATATTCCTAAACACATCCCAATGCATCAATCAATATTGTAAATTTATACTGTATACTAGACAAGCGCATATCATTCTGTGCACACTCGATCTCCAGCATTCACATAGATGTCTGTACATGATTAACCTGCAAATCCGAAATAGCATATTGACAGCGCTGCAGTCCAATATAGATACTTGCACTGAGAAAAATTCTTTTTTTAAAAGAACAAGTTCAGATACCTATTATCCGGCAATTGATAGCGCTGCAGCCCCACTCTTTAGAGACCACTTGTCAGGATCCGGACTGGTATGCAGCGAGGACACTGGAGGGGGATCCTCTGTGTCAGTGGGGTGATGTCGTGGGCCGTACCAGGGGAATGGAGTCCAAGGGGTTACTGGTTTTCACCAGAGCCCGCCGCAATGCGGGATGGACTTGCAGCGGCAGGTAACCCCCAGGTCATTCAACTCGATAGCGACTCAACCCCAACTGACAGCTGAGACAGGCGCGGTACACAGGGACAAGGCAAGAGCAAGGTCGGACGTAGCAGAAGGTCAGGGCAGGCAGCAAGAGTCGTAGTCAGGGGCAACGGCAGAAGGTCTGGGTACACAGGCTTGGGAACACACTAAACACTTTCACAGGGCACTAAGGCAACAAGATCCGGCAAGGACAGGAAGGGGAAGTGATGTTTTATAGGAAACACGGTAATTGGGCCAGGCACCAATTAATGGTGCACTGGCCCTTTAAATTTAAGAGAGCCGGCGCACGTGCGCCCTAGAGAGCGGGGCTGCGCGCGCCGGGAGGACACAGAGGGCAGAGGGAGGTAAGAGGAATGGGATGCGACTTGTGCCGTCACGCGTCACTTGTGCCGTCAAATGGGCGGACTTGTGCCGTCACGCGGATTGCATCCCCGCCGGTGGCACTGGGGCAGCGATCCCGGTCAGGGGGACAGACCGGGGCGCTGCAGGAGGGGATATGCCGTGAGCGCTCCGGGATGGATGCGGGACCCGGAGTGCTCGGCGTTACACCACTGCTACAACCCTATGAACACATTTAAACACAACTCACGCATGCGCCTAACAGAAACTTCATCCCCGTACCAAATCAGAATTTTTTTCCATTTTCACCACAATATGCCCATTTTTTTGATAACAGACAGCAATGAGTGATTTTGTAACCCTTTTTATTCACTAGTTTTTATTTTTGCAGTTATTATTCATTGCATAACATGTAAAGCACACACTTCCAATTTTATGAATGAAACACCTGCTACGTCATCGGACAGCGCTACTACAACACACCCCCGCACAGCCCTATGACACTCTTTTAACCTATCCAATTGTATTCTCTGGCGCCTTTTTTAAATTATATATTGCCAGTGACATGTATGTATGTATATATGCCACAGTCATTGAGAAAGAGGTGCAAGACCTCGAAATGCGTTTGACACAGCTAATAAAGAAACTTAGAATTTATCAAGTTGTGCTGAATCTCCATTCCATCCACGGTTGCCGCCGAACACCCGGGATTTTTTTCCTAAACCCTGCAACTGAGAGAAAAGAGAGAGACTATTAGGGAGATTTATCAAAACCTGTGCAGAGAAAAAGTTGACCAGTTGCCCATAGCAACAATTCAGATAACTTCTTTTATATTTTAAAAGGCCTCTGAAAAATGAAAGAAGTAATTTGATCGGTTGCTATCGGAAACTGGTGAACTTCTACTCTACACAGGTTTTCATAAATCACCCCATATGTATCTGCATTTGTGACCATTCAAAGCCAGTACATCAGCAACCCCCCCCCCCCCACACACACACAAACAAATGTACTGCATAAAATATCCTCTAGCACAGTGCCTATTCAGTGCTTAGTGTTACCCTTTCATTGCTGTCCAGCCCAGTGCAAGCACGTTTGGTGCACTTTCACTTGCACTGTGTCATGGCATAACAAAAAGGAATGTGATATGTTGGGCAATGTTGGATTGACTAGAGAAGTAAGGAAGGAAGTAACTGTGTGTACTACTGGCAAACAGATAAGCTCTGGTCCTGTCCCCTGAAATGGAGTAAAGAGAAAAAGCTGCACATCAATAACAAATCAATAACAAAAGGGAGAGCACTAAAATCACCTTGTTACCACGCTGAAGAATTAACATAACAAAAGCATACATACATTTTTTTTTATGATAGACACACTTTTGTGACGTTTTCGGCCCCGATTCCTGCTGCCGGGGGTGGAAAACGTCTCATTGCCGCTCAGCCTTTTGCCGGCCGAGTCGGGACTGCGCTGCGGCCGGTGATTGTCTGAGTGCAGTATGACTTGCCGAACACCGCCAACCAGGAAGAGGATTGTGGCGGAGACCTGAGTGGGTTACCGGAGGCACCGCAAAGGAAGGCTTGTACCTCTTTGTTTTGTTACCGCCGGAAGTTTGGAGGACAATTTTTCTATTCTGAAGTTCTCCTTTAATGGGAATCTTGTACTCACCTTTACTATCCAAAAAGCCTCTCTTGCTCGGAACTTCTGTCTCCAGTTTCCACCCCTTAGAGGACGATTAACTCTTTCAATGGGAGTAACCTGTAAAGAATCAGTGTTACCATTGTGCACATGTCTGAAATGTTTGGAAGTGCCCGAAGTTGCACTGGTGTGAACAGTGTTCAAAGATTGAACTCCTGTTAAATGTTCAGAAATCCTCTGTTTTAGTTTGCGTGTGGTGGATTCCACGTATTGTTTTGTGCATGTAGTGTTAAAAAATAATGGGACTCCTTTACTAAGCTAAAACTCACTAGTTTTTGTCTGGTTTTTCTTAGTTATTTTGGTGCATAGAGTCTGAGACATGTCTCAGACACTGTGTGACAGTGTGCACCAGGAAAATCCAACTAACCCGACATTGCCTTGCGAAAAGCCAAAAAGGGGGCATGGTCTGCCATGTGGTCTACCGCAAAGGGGGCGTGGCCGGTCCAAAAATAATTCTACCGCTGTACAAATCCCTTGTCAGACCACACATGGAATACTATGTACAGTACTGGGCACCAGTGTACAAGAAAGATATAGTGGAGCTGGAGAGGGTTCAAAGACGGGCAACCAGAGTAATACGGGGAATGGGAGGATTACAGTACCCAGAATTTGGGTTATTTCGTTTAGAAAAATGAATGCTTAGGGGAGACCAAATAACTATGTATAAATATATCAGGGGACAGTACAGAGATCTCTCCCATGATCTATTTATACCCAGGACTGTATCTATAACAAGGGGGCATCCTCTACGTCTTGAGGAAAGAAGCTTTCTACACCAGCACAGAAGGGGGTTCTTTACTGTAAGAGCAGTGAAACTATGGAATTCTCTCCCGGAGGAGGTGGTCATGGTGAACGCTGCAAAATAATTTAAAAGGGGTCTGGATGCATTTTTGGACAATAATAACATTACTGGTTATGGATTCTAGATCTATATGGACAGAAGGTTGATCCAGGGATCTATTCTGATGCCATATATGGAGTCGGGAAGGAATTTTTACCTCTAGTATGAGAGTTTTTTGTATTCCTCTGGATCAACTCAGTAGGGACTCATTAGGGATATAGGTTGAACGTGATGGACTATTGTATTTTTTCGACCTTATTTTTTTTTAAATAGTTTTTATTAACTTTTGCACATATACAGAAGAAGGAAAAACACAACAACAACACAACAAGAAAAGAAGAAAAAAAAACTATGTTACTATGTTAAAAAGGGGCGTGGTTTCACAACCCGATCTATTTACTATTGAATTCACAGAAAATCCTGTGAATAAATGGCTGAAAATTTCCACCTAGAAAAAGCTGGTCAGAAAACTTTCCTGACTTGTAAATCTGTGATCCCCATAGTAAATTAGGTGGAATCCTGCAAGTCTGAAACAACATTTCCCACTAGTAAAAACCCTACACTCTTAGTAAATGAGGCCCAATGTTTCCTATGGCGCAATTTCTTCTAGCTGCGCATCTGCAACCTGTCTTTAAATTTTCATTCAAGGTGCGATCTTGTTGTATAATAGGGAGATATTTCTGTATGATATTTTTTATAGATTTAAACTGTTTAGAAAAAGTGGTAGAAAAAACTGTAGGAGATATAGAAAAGATGGGCCTCATTTACTAAGAGTGTTGGTTTTTTACTAGTGGGAATTGTTTCAGACTTGCAGGATTCCTCTCTATTTACTATTGGGAAAAGTTGGGAACATTTTCTGACCAGCTTTTTCTAGGTGGAAATTTCCAGCCATTTATCCACAGGATTTTCTGTTAATTCAATAGTAAATCGGTTGGGTTGTGAAACCACGCCCCTTTTTGGTCCGGTTACGCCCCTTTGCGACAGACCACACACCCTTTTCGGCTATTCACAGTGCAATGTCGGGTTTGTGGGCTTTTCCAGGCGCACACTGTCGCACACTGGGACAGACATGTCCCAGACAAAAACTGGTCGGTTTCAGCTTAGTAAATGAGGCCTGATGTGTCTTTACTTGAATGTGATTTTTTACCTGAGTATAGATAATTAAATCTGCTCTTACTTCTTACAATATGTTCGGCCCTTGAAATCACTTTTTGATTGTATCCCCTATTGATGAGACGGGTGCAAATGACATCACACTCTTCATCAACAAATTGTTCTGTAGAGCATGATCTACGAGCTCTTATAAATTCTCCAATGGGGAGATTTTCAATAGTATGTCTTTCATGTGCGCTATGGGCGTGAAGTAGAGAATTTCCAGATATGGATTTGTGATGAAGACATGTGTGAATAGTGCCCTCAATTGGATCCGAAATGAAAAGTACATCAAGGAAAACCATATCTGTGGGATGTGAACTGAAGGTAAAAGATAGATTTTCCGGATTATTATTCAGATACAGTACAAATTGATGAAGAATTGTGGAATCATTAGGGCCCCGCCACATCGCAAGGATGTCGTCTATGTAGCATGCAATGTGGCGGGAAAATGGATTATCTAAACTGAAGATGAACCTTTCTTCCTACCAGGCCATGTAGAGGTTGGCCAATGAGTATATAATGTTTCAATGTGTTATTGTAGTTGCTATATTTATTCAAATGATAATGTAGTGAAAAACAAGTTATTTGAATTGGAAAGAACCGTGACACATTCACCTCCCTGTTCCAATCTGACTGTGTAGGATTCCAAAGCTATGAAACACAAAATTTTTTGGATGTGATAGTCAGACCTTCTGACAAAGGAGGTTCCGTTGTCATTTTGGACAGGGAACATTATAGATTGAAAGTATGGAAAATGTTGAATGATGGAGTTACTTACCGTAAATAAGAACAAGATCCAGTTGAAAAAATCTAATCTCAATTACAGGAGGTTGTATCACTAGGCATAAACTCAGATAGAATGGCAGAATACCTGTGTGTTACTGATCCTGTATGCCCTTTATTCCATTGTCTGCCAAAATCACATAAGGACATTTTTCCACCTCAACTCCGCCCAATTGTATCAGGCATTGGGGCTGTTGGGAACGGCTATCAATGTGGCTAGACAAATTATTACAGCCACTTGTCACCATATTCCATGTTATATCCAGGACACAAAAGAGCTTTTAACATTTTAAATGGCATGATGATATGAGTTGGGTATCATGTGATGTACTGTATGCTCTCTAAATAGTTTTATCCCCCATAACAGAGCATTGCAGGCCCTTGAATATCATTTGAATAAATATAACAATTACAGTAACAAATTGAAACATGATATACTGGATGTCATTATTTTCTGCTCTCCAACAATTATTTCCCATTTGATAGATCTTTCCTCCTCCAGGCCCAGGGTTGTCCAATGGGGGCCAAATTCTTGCCCTCATTGGCCAACCTCTACATGGCCTGGTGGGAGGAAAGGTTCATCTTCAGTTTAGACAATCCGTTCTCCTGCCACATCGCATGGTACGGTCACCACATAGACGATGTCCTTGCGGTGTGCTGGGGCCCTTCATGATTCCTCAATTCTTTATCAATTTGTACAGTATCTGAATAATAATCCAGAAAATCTTTCTTTTACCTTCAGTTTACACCATACAGATATGGTTTTCCTTGATGTATGTTTCATTTCAGATCTAGTTCAGGGCACTATTCACACACATCTTCATCGCAAATCCATATCTGGTAATTCCCTACTTCAGACCCATAGCGCACATGAAAGACCGTGCTCTACAGAACAATTTGTTGATGAAGAGTGTGTTGCTATTTGCACCCGTCTCATCAATAGGGGATACAATTATAAAGTGATATCGAGAGCCGAACATATTATAAGAAGTAAGAGCAGATATGATTATCTATACTCAGGTAAAAAATCACATACAAATAAAGACATCTTTTTATGTCTCCTACAGTTTTTTCTACCACTTTTTCTAAACAGTTTAAATCTATAAAAAATATAATGCAGAAAAATCTCCCCATTCTACAAGATCGCACCTTGAATGAAATTTTAAAGGGGTACTTCACTGGAAAACATTTTTTTTTTTAAATCAACTGGTGCCAGAATGTTAAACAGATTTGTAAGTTACTTCTAGTAAAAAATCTTAACCCTTCCAGTACTTATCCGCTGCTGTATGGTCCACAGGAAGTTATTTTCTTTTTTTATTTCCTCTCTGCCTGACCACAGTGCTCTCTGCTGACGCCTCTGTCCATTTTAGGAACTGTCCAGAGTAGGAGCAAATCCCCATAGAAAACCTATCCTGCTCTGGACAGTTCCTGACATGGACAGAGGTGTCAGCAGAGAGCACTATGGTCAGACAGAAAGGAAATTGAAAAAGAAAAGAACTTCCCGTGGATCATATAGCAGCTGATAAGTACTGGAAGGATTAAGATTTATTTATAGAAGTTTCAAAGGGAGAAAAGACAGAAGGCACTCACATTTCTGTAGCATTGCAGATTTCTTTATTCGGGGTGCATTCGTTCCATTAGCGGGACACCAAGTGGGATCAAACAAGCAACATGGTTATAGCCATTTTGCGCTACACAAACAGCGCTTCTTCAGACCACGCCTACATGGGTGCGACTGGACAGGTAAATACCATCTGACCTGTGACGCTCTCAGGCAGGGGCGTTGACATCTTCTATTTAAAATATTTTAAAACAGCAACAGATATCAAAAGCTTGTAAAATAACACCATATTACAAAAAGCCGAAGTATGATAATTCATTTCTGAATATAATTCCTTCATAATTCAATTGGTCACACCAATTACAGGAACCGCAGCGGTAATTGCCTGGGCTCAATGTTCTGCCTAGCCAACTTTCACTTTTATTTTGTGTTTTCAATTTACTTGACACTAAGTGACCTTTTATACTCTTGCATTTTTTAAACGTAATCACAGGGAGTTCTGATGTGAAATCTGTTAGATCAGAGTCCTTTTGAAGAAGAAACCATTTCTTTTTAAATGATTTTTTTATTTTGTCGGCCAAAGGGCTATATTGAAATGCAAAACTAAATTTAAAGAGGGAATTTTCACTGCCATTGTTTAGTATTTTTTCTCTTACACCTATTTTATTTTTTATTTTTTATTCTATTTTTGGACAACAGTTATGATCTTGTATAGTTTTTTGCTCTATTGATGGCCTCATCTAGTACTTCATCTGGATAACCTCTTATGTGTAAGCCTTTTTTTAACTCGTTTGCCTGCTCCAAAAAGTCTTCGTCTCTACTATTAATTTGTTGGTATGGCTGATTTTACGTGATGAGGATGATAACTCTGGTAGTGCAATAATGCATTGCAAGCTGTTGGTTTTCTATAACCTTGGGTGATAGTTTTGTTATCTTTACTCTTTACCAATACATCCAAAAATTCAAGTTTATGTGGTCCAATTTTGTATGTAAATTTAAGGTTCATTTTGTTACCCTTATTTAAAAAAGCAACACAATCAACAAAAGCTTGTTCCCTATCTCTCCTAAATTTGGTGAGACGTGGTGTGCCGAAATAAGAGGCGTGGCCATGGGTACACCGGTAGCGTGTACCCTGGCCAACCTCTATGTGGCTGCCTTTGAGAAAAAATATGCCTTCACAAATGATAATCCTTATTTAAAATGTATGGCATGTTATCAGCGTTTTGTTGACGACGTGTTTGTCGTTTGGACAGATACGGAACAAGCTTTTGTTGATTTTGTTGCTTTTTTAAATAAGGGTAACAAAATGAACCTTACATTTACATACAAAATTGGACTGCATAAACTTGAATTTTTGGATGTATTGGTAAAGAGTAAAGATAACGAAACTATCACCCAAGGTTATAGAAAACCAACAGCTTGCAATGCATTATTGCACTACCAGAGTTATCATCCTCATCATGTAAAATCAGCCATACCATACGGCCAGTTTTTGTGTTTAAAACAAATTATTAGAGACAAAGACTTTTTGGAGCAGGCAAATGAGTAAAAAAAAGGCTTACACATAAGAGGTTATCCAGATCAAGTACTAGATGAGGCCCTCAATAGAAAAAAAACTAAACAATGGCAGCGAAAACCCCCTCTTTAAATTTAGTTTTGCATTTCAATATAGCCCTTTGGCCGACAAAATTAAAAAATCATTTAAAAAGAACTGGTTTCTTCTTCAAAACGACTCTGATCTAACAGATTTCACATCAGAACTCCCTGTGATTACATTTAAAAAATGCAAGAGTATAAAAGATCACTTAGTGTCAAGTAAATTTAAAACACAAAATAAAAGCGAAAATTGGCTAGGCAGAACATTGAGACCAGGCAATTACCGCTGCGGTTCCTGTAATTGGTGTGACCACATACATACAGATAAATCTGTAAATGTAGGTGGTGTTCAGATTACCTGTAATGATGTAATGTGTTGTAGAACCAGCTATGTGGTTTATGCCATTATGTGCACCTGTAGGAGATTTTATGTAGGTTGCACTATTAGAGCAATGAACACTAGGTTCAGAGAGCATGAAGCTTTGTTCAAAACCGGCAAAGGCTCCCCAAGATTAATATTGCACATTAACGAAGTACATCAAGGTTCTACATCTGACTTAATCTTTTTCGGAATTGAACGAATAACACACACTGAGATGATGGATAAACGTAGGGCATTGCTACAAAGTGAAGCGAAGTGGATTCTCAGGGCGCTCAGGGAGGCTTAGGTCTGAACGATCGGCTGGACCTGGGCGTTTTTTTCCTGAGAATCCTTGAATTATGAAGGAATTATATTTAGAAATGAATTATCATACTTCGGCTTTTTGTAATATGGTGTTATTTTACAAGCTTTTGATATCTATTGTTGTTTTAAAATATTTTAAATAGAAGATGTCAACGCCCCTACCTGAGAGCGTCACAGGTCAGATGCTATTTACCTACCATGTAGGCGTGGTCTGAAAAAGCGCTGTTTGTGTAGCGTGAAATGTGTGGTAGACCTTGGGGGGTGTATAGTAGTGGGGATGTTGTATCGGTATATGAGGGGTTAATGTTAACCCTATAGTTTGTGACGCCAGTCTGAGGGCTAGTATGCTGAGGCAACTCTCCGGCCTATTGCCGCCCTTCCCAGTAATGATAGGTGCATG
Organism: Hyla sarda; assembly: GCF_029499605.1. NCBI lineage: Eukaryota > Metazoa > Chordata > Amphibia > Anura > Hylidae > Hyla > Hyla sarda. Next base: position 320,618,145 of record NC_079193.1, read on the forward strand.
AAATGACCGAAGGTCCACAAGGAGATTTAACTTGAACTTTAACAACTTTACTTAAGTGCTTACGGTACATCCAAGGCACAGTAACAGTCTAATATAACAGTCCTTAAATTGCTCAGTGACTGACAGTTGTTGCGGACCCTGAGGTATTTAGAAAGTCTCTGAATTTAGGATAGATATTGCAGATCCATCCAGATTTAGGGGTTAGATTAGGTCCGGTGATGCTGCAGAGTGTCTGGGGATTGATACACTCTCGATTTAGCATTGATCAGCCATCGCCGCAGGGCTCAGGCCTAACTCATTGCGAGAATAGCTGCGCAGGTCCTTCTCGGTTGACAGACCAGGAACAAGAGAGATGCTTACTGCTTGGTTGCGCAGGAACAAGAGAGAGAATAATGGCCGCCGCTCCCTTATATGGGCAGGGGAGGGGTGAATCTGATTGGTCCGAATACCTGTCATTCACTCGAACACAGAATGATGGGACTGCATAAGTCATAGGGACCACCACAGGTCCTCAAGCAGAAATACCATAGAGTTCACTTGACCCGCAGGTCCTGGTACGCTATGCGCAGGTAATTAACTATTCATTTACATTTATATAACTATATTTACATAAACCTTGCATAAGTTACTGGTTTACTGGATGGAATAGAGTTGATAAGGGGTAGACTATACAGCATGGACTCCTACGTCCTAGGGACTCTGGCTATGGGGATCCATAAAGGGACCGCATAGGATGCGGTACCGGGACACCACAAATGGCTATAACCATGTTGCTTGTTTGATCCGACTTGGCGTCCCGCTAATGGAACGAATGCACCCCAAATAAAGAAATCTGCAATGCTACAGAGACGTGAGTGCCTTCTGTCTTTTCTCCCTTTGAAGTTTCATGTTGCATTGCATTTTCCTGGGAAAGAGCACCAAGATTGACGGGCATTAGACTGTGCTTCCTAGTGCTGTACAGGTGAACTGTGATCGAGTGAACTCTGCTACATACAGTTAGTGCTGATCTATCTCTTTCTACTTGGCTGTTTTATTAATAGAAGTAATTTACAAATCTCTGGCACCAGTTGATTTAAAAAATTTTTTTTTAAGTGGAGTACCAGGACAGGTTGCAGATGCGTGGCTAGAAGAAATTGCACCATAGGAAACATTATTTCTCCTAGCTTTTTTGTTAGAGTTTCTCTAGGAAAACACCAACCTCAATCTTTGTAAATGCAAAGAATGTAACGGAGCACTCACCCGGTAAACCAGACTTCCAAAACTATGCGAATGTCCTCTTCAGACCAAAGCGGGAAAGTGGCAGATTGAACCAGGGGAGTTCAGACGCTGGCCACAGACCGTATCACGCTGCTTGACGCTTCATCAGGCTGCACTCGCGTCATCACGCATACTCCATGCATTTTAACCCTGTCATGCCTGTGTGAACAGGGATAAGAACGAGAAGGATTATAATAGAGCTCCCCACTTGTTATTATCATTAAGCCCCATAGGGCCAGTAGACTCTAATCTGAGAGTCTGGTTTGCCTGGTGAGTGCTCGGTTACATTCTTTGCATTTACACGTATTTCATGGACTGATTGCCACCTTTGAAAAACTTTTTTCCTCTCACTAACCCTCCCTGCGAGGACTGTTCTTTTCCTTCAGTTTCATCCCATAATTCCATTAGCTCCTATACTGCCTGTCATTTGGATCAAGTCCCTTCGCTATCCAAAAATCCTAAGGACCTATAGAACACTGCCCTTCTCCCTCCAGAGGTGAAGAATACTTTTTATTTGTTGTTTGCTTCTGCATCATGGTGAAATACTTTTTTAAATTAATTTTTCTAATTGTTTTAAACAGATCTTCTTCAAACAAGGTAAAGTCAAAGTCCTCCTTTAGGCAGAAGTTGAAGCCCTTATTCAATGCCGATTCACAGTCAGGGGATAAGACAACATCGGTATAATTCCCTACTAAGATTTCATGGAGGTTTCCCTCCACGATACTGGCCCTCATTTACTAAGAAAATCGGGTTGTAAGTCTATCTTGCTTTCTTACCCGACTGCTTTTTTCCCCTGGTATTTATTATTATGTCGCATCCTGTTTGTCGCACGTGGGTTTTGTTGGTTTTGGTTTCCAACTCCTCTGAGCTGTCGGGAAAAAATCCACAACAATTCAACAAATTCGGATTGGAAACCTTAATAAATACGTGGGAAAGCTCAGAAATGTCGGGTAACGCCCCTTTTTCGGGTTTGGGAGAATCCACATCGGGTCCGTCGGGAAAAAATGTTGCATTGTGTCGCAGACTGGCGCACGATGTCTGCGACATGGCGCAGACAAAGATGCGACAAAAAAACCCGACAAAAGAGGTCGGGTTTAGAATAGTAAATGAGGGCCACTGTCTTCCTTTTGTGCTATTTCTTTCCTGGAGGATCTTTTTCTCATTCCTCCAAATCTTATGCGTTTTCTCAACGGATTGCGTTCCAGTTCCCCGGACCTGCATTACTTGTGCTAGGTTCCAATTCATCCGGTCTGTGTCAACAGGGATAAGGACGAGAAGGATTATAACAGAGCTCCCCACTTGTTATTATCATTAAGCCCCATAGGGCCAGTAGCCTCTAATCTGAGAGTCTGGTTTACCGGGTGAGTGCTCCGTTACATTCTTTGCATTTACACGTATTTCATGGACTTTACTTTTCTATGTGAGCACCACCTGGAATAACATACAGCTATAGCAGTTCTATCCTTACATCTCCAGTTTGCCAGTATCCATAGCGTTTGTATGCTAGCAGTGCCGGCTTCTTTTTTTTCTTTCTTGTGACTGTTCAAACATCAATCTTCTTGGCTGTCATATGTGGACAGTGTTCAGTTCGGCCACACTAGGTGCCTCTTATGTCTTATTAAAAAAAACACAATGTTTTTCTTCATGCACAAGAAATTAAATTTTTCCTATGAAAACTTACATTAATTGTGAATCAGATCATGTAGTTTCTTGTATTACATGCACTACATGCACAAAACAATACGTGGAATTCATCACCCGCAAACTCAGAGGATTTCTAAACATTTAAACAGGAGTTCGATCTTTGAACACTGTTCACACTAGAGCGACTTCAGGCGCTTCCATCTGATTCTTTACAAGAGTTAATCATCCTCTAAGGGGTGGAAACTGGAGACAGAAGCTCCGAGCAAGAGAGGCTTTTTGGATAGTAAAGCTGAGTACAAGATTCCCATTAAGATTAAATAACAGATCAGATATTATGTTGTTTTATTAATGTGATTGATAAATAATGTAATAATGTATAATGTTATAACTTACGTTACTGTGATTTCAGCTACATGATATGGGATTTTGTACTTAGCAAGCAATGTATAGTATACAACTTCCTGTGTAGTCATATGTTTTCCGTATTCTGAATTGTACTCTAGTGTTGGATGTAGTGAACAACAAAGGGTTAAACAACAAAGGGTTAATTAGTTCAAACAGAACCAGGTTCACATGTGATGGAAGTTTTTCCACTAAAGGAGGAGGGTTAATTTTTTGTATGTTTTCTATTAATACGGTGTTCATTGTATAACTTGTCATGCCTTGACAAAGGTGCTTAAATGAAACGCGTCGGAATCTTTAAATATTTTTATATATTCTTAAAATGACTTAAATAAAGCTGTTATATTTTTTAAAAAAAATTCTGTGCCTGGATCAGATGTGTCGGGATTTCTTGGAAGCTAACATCCCAGTGGAGGGGTGATCAAACATTTTAGATTTTTCTGTCTGTGATTACAATAATAGTCAGGTGTTCAGAGGGAGCCTGTCTTCATGAATGGGTGGAGCATCTGCTGGGCGGGAGGGAGATCATTCTGCAAGAATTGTAGTTTGGCAAAAGCTGGAGGCACCCTGGTCAGAAAACACTGGTCTATTGCATTGAAGGGAGCACAGGTGTGTTTAAATGGGTGGGGTGGCTGATGTGTAGTTGGAGGGAGGGAACTCCAACAGAAAATAGCCAGTTCACAAAAAGATAGCCACAGTGTTATGATTGACTTCGAACAGAGCCATTTAGCTCCAAAATAAACACGGAACCTTCCTATGCATGTCCATTACTGGCAGATAAGTACTAAAATCCCCTTATGGTTTGCCTTGACCAGGCTTTCCGGGCATGCTGGGAGTTGTAGTTTTGCAACAGCTGGAGGCACTCTGATTGGGAAACACTGCTCTAGAGGACTTCTTCATTTTTTTTCAACTTGAAATGAACATGTTGTATTTTACTATGTCACAATTTTCAATAAAAGCACAGTTAAATAAGAAAAGAAAAACAACTATTGGGCCTTTACTAATAAGACAGAGGTAATGCCACAACCTCACCTCCTGTAGTGGAAGGTCAGACTGCACGTAGAGGTAACATTCTAGCCACTTACTGGTACTCATTGTACTCAGTTCTTGGAGGATATGACCTTGTAGAATGCGCACACAGCGGGTGAAATAAGTGTTGAACATTTTTCTGACTAAATACAATTTCTTGGAGACATCAATACCTGCTAATTCCAGATGTTTTTGAAGCTCCACAAGTGTCCTTGTCCTCTTCTGATGATTCTTCTCCCTCCTCTGTCAGAATCCTGTGAGGAGCACCTGGTCGGGGCAGATTTATGGAGAATTGATTGTCCTTCTACTTCAATATTAGGGCCCCAACAGTGTTCACTGGAACATTCAGAAGCTTAGAAATGTGCCTGTAACCAACACCATTGTTATGTTTTGTAACAATTAGGTTGTGAAGGTCTTGCTTTTACCATCATGAGATGTGTCATCTTGGCAATGAGACCTTTTTGTAGCCATCATTTGGGACTGAACCAGCCGATATTATTTTGCACTGGATTGCTTTTAAATAACTGATAGATTTCAGCTGTTGTCTTGGCTTTCCCTGCCTTTTTGCACCTCCATTTCTTCACTTGTGAAAGTGAAACAGTACCACAAAAATATCAGTAGATGGCAGTGTTGGCTCACTTATAAAAGCTTAATGTAGGTGTGTTGGTGGTAACTATATAGTAACCCTTTCACTGACCGCCAGTAATACTGTTACATTGTCTTTGACAGACAGAATAAGGCTTAACAAAGGTCTCTTGTTGGCGTCCAGTCGGAGTTACTGCTGCTGGGCTACCCCATTACAAAAGTTTTTCAGCACACATCCCTATTTTTCTATATACACTGCTCACAAAAATAAAGGGAACACTAAGATAACACATCCTAGATCTGAATGAATGAACTAATTGTATGAAATACTTTCATCTTTACATAGTTGAATGCGCTGACAACAAAATCACATAAAAATTATCAATGGAAATCAAATTTATCAACCCATGGAGGTCTGGATATGGAGTCACACTCAAAATCAAAGTGGAAAACCTCACTACAGGCTGATCCAACTTTGATGTAATGTCCTTAAAACAAGTCACAATGAGGCTCAGTTGTGTGTGTGGCCTCCACGTGCCTGTATGACCTCCCTACAACGCCTGGGCATGCTCCTGATGAGGTGGCGGTCTCCTAAGGGATGTCCTCCCAGACCTGGACTAAAGCATCCGCCAACTCCTGGACAGTCTGTGGTGTAACGTGGTGTTGGTGGATGGAGCGAGACCAGATGTCCCAGATATGCGCAATCGGATTCAGGTCTGGGGAACGGGCGGGCCAGTCCATAGCATCAATGCCTTCCTCTTGCAGGAACTGCTGACACACTCCAGCCACATGAGGTCTAGCATTGTCTTGCATTAGGAGGAACCCAGGGCCAACCGCACCAGCATATGGTCTCACAAGGGGTCAGAGGATCACATGTGCTCAGTGTGAACCTGCTTTCATCTGTCAAGAGAACAGGGCGCCAGTGGCAAATCTGCCAATCTTAGTGTTCTCTGGTAAATGCCAAATATCCTGCACGGTGTTGGGCTGTAAGTACAACCCCCATCTGTGGACGTCAGCCCTCATACCACCCTCATGGAGTCTGTTTGAGTGGACACATGCACATTTGTGGCCTGCTGGATGTAATTTTGCAGGGCTCTGGCAGTGCTCCTCCTGCTCATCATTGCACAAAGGCAGAGGTAGCGGTCCTGCTGCTGGGTTGTTACCCTCCTACAACCTCCTCCATGTCTCCAGATGTATTGGCCTGTCTCCTGGTAGCACCTCCATGCTCTGGACACAACGCTGACAGACACAGCAAACCTTCTTGCCACAGCTCGCATTGATGTGCCATCCTAGATGAGTTGCACTACCTGAGCCAATTGTGTGGGTTGTAGACTCCGTCTCATGCTACCACTAGAGTTAAAGCACCGCCAGCATTCAAAAGTGACCAAAACATCAGCCAGGAAGCATGGGAACAGAGAAGTGGTCTGTGGCCACCACCTGCAGAACCACTCCTTTATTGGGAGTGTCTTGCTAATTGCCTATCATTTCCACCTGTTGTCTGTTCCATTTGCACAACAGCATGTGAAATTGATTGTCAATCAGTGTTGCTTCCTGAGTGGACAGTGTGATTTCACAGAAGTGTGATTGACTTGGAGTTACATTGTGTTGTTTAAGTGTTCCCTTTATTGTTTTGAGCAGTGTAGTACTGTTAAAACAAAATCCCAAAACTATGCAGCTTTACTAAATATTCCCTGCCATCTTTAAAAAGCTGTGGATAGAATCCAACTTTAAAGGGGTACTACGGTGGAAAGCATTTTTTTCTCTTTTAAATCAACTGGTACCAGAAAGTTTAACAGATTTGTAAATTACTTCTATTTAAAAAATATTAACCCTTGCAGAACTTATCAGCTACTGTATACTACAGAGGAAGTTCTTTTCTATTTGAATTTCTTTCCAGTCTGACCACAGTGCTCTCTGTTGACACCTCTGTCCATGTCAGGAACTGTCAAGAGCAGGATAGGTTTGCTATGGGGATTTGCTCCTGCTCTGGAATGTTCCTGACATGGACAGAGGTGTCAGCAGAGAACACTGTGGTCAGACAGAAAAGAAATTCAAAAAGAAAAGAAGCATACAGCAGCTGATCAGAAGGGTTAAGATTTTTAAATAGAAGTAATTCTCAAATCCGTTTAACTTTCTGGCACCAGTTGATTTAAAAAGAAAAAAAAAATTCCCACCGGGGTACCTGCAGAGCCTAGAAATGAATTGTGAAGTGTACTGCCACCTTTTTACCAGCAGGTGTCATCTGTTGAGCCAATAACCGGTAGGGAGAACTATCTGCTAGGATGTAAACGTGCGTGAATCCTACGCGTTCACCAGCAGAGGGCGGTGTTATACTAGCAATGTAATGTAATCCTATCCTAATTAAAAAACCAGATCACACAACCGCAGCTCCACGTCTCACAACGACAAGGTCAATTTATATGATTGATTACAATGCAAGAAATTAGGGATTTTTTTTGGATCTGGCTGCGCAGAGGGTGGCAAGGTAGGTGCACGGAGGGAGCTGGTCGCTTGGGGGCAGGAGGGGGGCTCGTCTTCGGGCTCCAATGACATGCAGAACAAGTGTCAGGAAGATTTGGGATTCCTAATGTCATTTGATGGTGCACGTACGCCTGAGATGTGACGGATGCTGAGAGAAGGGGGTGCAGGTTCTAAAGGGATGAAACACATGATCTATCAGATGCCATTGCTGTGTTAATGCTAATGCCTCTCTGGATTACAAGGACACAGCACCAAGCTGCCTGGATCCCTGCTCTGGATTCCTACAAGTGCTGTCTCTTTATGGGATCTCTAGAATAGAGTTTCCCAACCGGTGCGCCCCCAGCTGTTGCAAAAACTACAACTCCCAGTATGCCCGGGCAGCCTTCGGCTGTCCGGGCATGCTTGGAGTTGTAGTTTTGCAACAGCTGAAGGCACACAGGTGGGGAAATACCGCTCTAGAAGATAGAGCTTGTCTCCATCTACTTCTCTAGAATACCCTCAGTGCAGGGTAATGTTTGTGCCAGGATGGCATCCACCGAGTCACTGGTATTCTTTACAACTTAAGAAGAGGAAATATGGCTGTGAGTTCCTAGGACCCTCTCCTGGGATGCTGTCAGGGACTATAGATGAGCTACTCCGGATTTTATCAATGGGAAGTCATGCACTGGTTAATAGAGTGCATTGTTGTTGGATATTGTTGTAGTGCAGTGTGTGCATTGGTACAGCATACTGTTATAGTGTAACCTGTGCATTGTTGTTGTGTATTGTTGTAGTGCAGTGTGTGCATTGACACTGTGTAGTCATAGTATAACTTGTGCATTGTTGTTGTGTATTGTTATAGTGCAGTGTGTGCATTGCTATTGTGTACTGTCATAGTATAACTTGTGCATTGTTGTTGGATATTGTTGTAGTGCAGTGTGTGCATTGGTACAGCATACTGTTATAGTATAACTTGTGCATTGTTGTTGTGTCTTGTTGTAGTGCAGTGTGTGCATTGCTATTGTGTACTGTCATAGTATAACTTGTGCATTGTTGTTGGATATTGTTGTAGTGCAGTGTGTGCATTGGTACTGCGTACTGTCATAGTATAACTTGTGCATTGTTGTTGTGTATTGTTGTAGTGCAGTGTGTGCATTGGTACTGCATAGTCATAGTATAACTTGTGCATTGTTGTTCTGTATTGTTGTAGTGCAGTGTGTGCATTGGTACTGCGTAGTCATAGTATAACGTGTGCATTGTTGTTGTGTATTGTTGTAGTGCAGTGTGTGCATTGGTACTGGGTGCTGTCATAGTATAACTTGTGCATTGTTGTTGTGTATTGTTATGGTGCAGTGTGTGCATTGGTACTGTGTAGTTATAGTATAACTTGTGCATTGTTGTTGTGTATTGTTGTAGCGCAGTGTGTGCATTGGCACTGGGTAGTCATAGTATAACTTGTGCTTTGTTGTTGTGTATTGTTGTAGTGCAGTGTGTGTATTGGCACTGTGTAGTCATAGTATAACTTGTGCATTGTTGTTGTGTCTTGTTGTAGTGCAGTTTGTGCATTGGCACTGTGTAATCATAGTATAACTTGTGCATTGTTGTGTATTGTTGTAGTGCAGTGTGTGTATTGGTACTGTGTAGTCATAGTATAACTTGTGCATTGTTGTTGTGTATTGTTGTAGTGCAGTGTGTGCATTGGTACTGTGTAGTCATAGTATAACTTGTGCATTGTTGTTGTGTCTTGTTGTAGTGCAGTGTGTGCATTGGCACTGTGTAGTCATAGTATAACTTGTGCTTTGTTGTTGTGTCTTGTTGTAGTGCAGTGTGTGCATTGGTACTGCAAAGTCATAGTATAACTTGTGCATTGTTGTTGTGTATTGTTGTAGTGCAGTGTGTGCATTGGTACTGTGTAGTCATAGTATAACTTGTGCATTGTTGTTGTGTATTGTTGTAGTGCAGTGTGTGCATTGGCACTGTGTAGTCATAGTATAACTTGTGCATTGTTGTTGTGTCTTGTAGTGCAGTGTGTGCATTGGTACTGTGTAGTCATAGTATAACTTGTGCTTTGTTGTTGTGTATTGTTGTAGTGCAGTGTGTGCATTGGTACTGTGTAGTCATAGTATAACTTGTGCATTGTTGTTGTGTATTGTTGTAGTGCAGTGTGTGCATTGGCACTGTGTAGTCATAGTATAACTTGTGCATTGCTATTGTGTATTGTAGTATAATGTATGTTTGTTTGCACTATATGTCATTTTATTGTCACAACTTTGCATCTACCATGAAGGTGTGCACCTTGCCCCAGGCAGTATTTGGTGTATACTATATCCTTGGCGATGCTATTTGTAGTCTTGGACGTCTCCTTATTTAAGGACATGCTGAGGCACACCAGTCCGTTCTGGAGATGACTTGTTATGGGTGTTATGGGGACTGTAGAGCTGTGGGTGTATTTATTATGTGTATCATCTGTATACAGAAGAACGTAGAGAGATGGAGAATGGGAGGAGTACAGGAGATGGCCAGTAGAGTAGAAGTCATCCGGCCCGTTGCGTTACAGAAGGTTGGGTTCATTATTATTTTTTTTTATTTTACTCTCCGCCCTAAAACAGGCTGATCTCCGAGAGCCAACCCCCACCTGCTGAGTTGTATGTGCGATGGAGCTGGTGGGACCCTATAAAGCCCGACAAGAAAAAGCCCGGTGGCTAACACTCACTCACTGGCAACCAGCAAAGGGACTTGTCCAGCAGGAGGAGCCACTGAGAGCAGAAGATAATGGCACATACCTGGGGATACGGTCCTGACAATGGTGAGTCATGGGAGCAAGTGGCCTTCCCTCTTGACCCTTAAGGTATTTAGGTTAAAATGACAGTCATGAAGAAGAAGGTCTTGGTATGTTCAATGGTGACAGTTGTGTACCAAACCATTAAACTAAGTCTTATCCCAGGGTGACGTTTGGGTCTTGACTTTTTTAGGCTAAGAGGTCAATCTTTTTATTCTGCCCCTTCTAGGTCCTGTGGGTCTGTATCGGTTTTCATCTCACCATAAATAGAGTGGCCTCTTTTATTCATTGCAGTAGATTGCCTTTTCATTAACATGGAGAGTTCCCCTCCGGGGCTGCAGCAGCGGGGACACACATTAAACTAATTGCGTTGGAAGTGTTTCACTGTACGAATCATTCATTTGACTGTACGGATTCGCCCAACACTTTATGACATCACTTCTCTAAATATCAATATTGAATAGATCAAACTCTATGAAATAGGGAACTTACATACGCAAATCTGTCTCTTATTTCCTTGTGGTTTGCAGATTTTTTTTTTGTGCTACCTTGAGTCATTGTATCTGCTAGAATATCCTGCCCTACATCTTCTCTCCAGAATGACCTTGAAATGACTGGATTGGTAGAATTAGGATCATCTTAAAAAAATTTATAAAAATAATATATATATATATATATATATATATATATATATATATATATGATATTACAAGATATTTAAAAGGTATTACAAGATTCTGCAACATCCTTTGATTTTGCATCCACATCAGTGGACTAATATGGCTACTCCAAACTATATATATATATATATATATATATATATATATATTTACATATATATATATATATATATATATATATATATATATATATATATTTACATATATATATATATATATATATATATATATATATATACACACATATATACATATATGTTAATAACTATATAAATATATATATTACATATATTTATATATTTTATAGATATATGTATATATACATAATTTTTTATTTGTACCAGTATATATATTTATTTATATATTTATATTTTTCATATGTAGATATATGTATATATATTTATTTATATATGTACATATACATAATTTTTTTAAATGTATATATATTTTTTTTTATATATTTATGTTTTTTTATATGTAGATATATGTATATATATTTATTTATATATTTTATAGATATAATTTTTTATATGTATATATATTTATTTATATATTTATATTTTTTTATATGTAGATATATGTACCGTATATATATATTTATTTATATATTTTATAAATATATGTATATATACAAATAATTTTTTTAAATGTATATTTATTTATTTATATTTTTCATATGCAGATACATGTATATATATATTTATTTATATATTTTATAGATATATGTGTATATATACATATTTTTTTTATATGTATATATATTTATTTATATATTTTATAGATGTATGTATATATACATAATTTTCTTATATAAATATATATATTAAATTTAAAAAAATAATAATATATATATATATATAAATATATAGCATTTCCTCCAGCAGCCTCTTCATCCTCTCCTACTCTTCTAGGGTAATTGTTACTTTATCAGGAAGTCATCTTCTTGTAGGGTTTCCTGAGTGGGTTTGCAAAATCGGAAACTATCTCCTGAATGGGTTAATAGCACGGGAAAGGATTATTCCACCGCAGCACTCCTGCAAATTCAATATTAACTTAAAATAAAAGAGCTACCGATTAAACTTTGAAACGTTTTGCAACACTTGTAACGTTTTCATGGAATCGTGACCTTGAGACACCTTGTCAGCAGTTTCAGCTATTGGCTGTAAGATGGGTATAGTGTGCTGTGGTCTTCAAACTGTGAACCTCTACATGTTGCAAAACTACAACTCCCAGCATGCCCGGACAGCCAACGGCTGTCCGGGCATGCTGGGAGTTGTAGTTTTGCAACAGATGAAGGTTTACAGTTTTGAAGACCACAGTTATATCTATAATGTACATGATTTATAATTGCACCTTTGGCTTTTTCTCCTTTGGATAGGACCCAACACGTGGCATCAATCTTTTCCAATTGCCCATGGTGATCATCAGTCTCCGATCGATATTAAGACAAGCCATGCCAAATACGACCCGGCACTTAAACCCTTGAGCGTCAGCTACGACCCTTCCACCGCAAAACTCATCCTGAATAATGGCCATGCGTTCAATGTCGAGTTCGAAGACTCTGAAGACAAATCAGGTCAGTTTTTTTCACCCCAAAAATAGTTATCCAGGGCAGTGTTTCCCAACCCAGTCCTCAAGGCACACCAACATTCCGGGTTTTTTTCAGTTACTCCATCGGAATAGAACAGGGAAAAATTAAAATCCTGGACTGTTGGTGTTAGGGATGAGCGAACTTACAGTAAATTCGATTCGTCACGAACTTCTCGGCTCGGCAGTTGATGACTTTTCCTGCATAAATTAGTTCAGCTTTCCGGTGCTCCGGTGGTCTGGAAAAGGTGGATACAGTCCTAGGAGACTCTTTCCTAGGAATGTATCCACCTTTTCCAGCCCACCGGAGCACCTGAAGGCTGAACTAATTTACGCAGGAAAAGTCATCAACTGCCGAGCCGAGAAGTTCGTGACGAATCGAATTTACAGTAAGTTCGCTCATCTCTAGTTGGTGTGCCTTGAGGACTGGGTTGGGAAACACTGATCTAGGGGACACTTCTGGAAGGGGAAGCAACAGTAATCTTGGAAAAGTTGTGTTTTCATGGTGACTTTTGGAATCATTCATATTATATCGAATAATCTAATGCAATGAATGTACTTCATAACCATTTATTTAGTTATTTATTTATTTATTTAGTTAATTATTTCTTTATTTCTTTTTATTATTTCTTTATTTATTTAGTTAATTATTTATTTTATTATTTATTTAGTTATTTCTTTATTTAGTGAATTATTTCTTTTATTATTTATTTAGTTGATTATTTCTTTATTTCTTTTATTATTTCTTTAGTTATTTATTTAGTTATTTCTTTTTATTATTTATTTGGTTAATTATTTATTTTATTATTTATTTAGTTAATAATTTCTTTATTTCTTCTATTATTTCCTTAGTTATTTCTTTAGTTATTTCTTTTTATTATTTATTTGGTTAATTATTTCTTTTATTATTTATTTGGTTAAATATTTCTTTCTTTCTTAATTTTATTATTTATTTATCTATTCATTCATTCATTCTTGTGCTATCAGTTTTTTGTTTTTTTTTACTGCACAAAAAGCCACTTGTACTTTTTCACTATTAGGGCACGTTCACACAGGCGAGTTTCCTGCTGCAAGTATGAGCCGCGGAGGGTTTACCACAGCAGGTTTTCCTGCAGCACAATCTCTGCTGCAGAAAATCTGCAGTAGATTACATTGACTCCAACAGGATCAACTGGGAAAAATCTACAGCAGAAAACCTGCAGTGGAAAATTTGCTGTAAACCCGCCCGTGGGAACGTACCCTAACAAGTGACGCCATATTGCTGGGCTATGCCGCGACTTGTTGATTAGTGGGGGTCCAGCAGCCAGAGTGTTCACATATGCTCAGAATGAAGGGTCCGTAGCGTTAGTTACATAAAGGAGTTATCAAGGATTAGAAAAACAGAGCTGATTCCATTCATAAACAGCGCCCTACCTGACCTCAGGTTCACTGTGGTATTGCAGCTCAATTCTTTAGAGGTCATTGGAGCCAAGTTGTAAAACAGCATTCAACCTGAGGACAGGGGTGGTGCTGTTTTTGAAAGAGATTAGCTCTGTTTTTTTTTTAAATCCTGACCCCATTAAAGGGGTACTCCAGGTTAGGAAAATATATCTACTATTCAAAGCATAGGGGATAAGTGCCTGATGGGGGGGGGGGGGGGTTGGGGGTTAGGGGCCCTCCATGATTTCCTGCACGTCACTCTGGCTCTCCTTGTCGGCACCCCCCCCCCCCCCCTCCATGTGTCTCTATAGGAGAACCGGAGATACACGAGTACAGTGCACCCTTAGGGGATAGATTTTCCTACACCGGAGTACCCCTTTAATTGCTGCAGCTCTTTCACAGAATTGTGTAAGGGAACTGCAACACAGCCCCATTTACTTGCACCCTCTTCAAACAGAAAATGATGCAATGAAAAACATTAAAGGACTTCTGCTCCTTTTTTAACCCCTCCGCTCCCTGATCATAATGTTCTTGTATATCCTATAGCTATACCTTAATATCCTTTTCTGGGAATACCCCTTTATTGAGTTATAGTAGGATATTGATTACTCTGTATGTTATTATAGCATTGTAGCGATCTCCCAGTAAAGATCTCTGAACTAGATATTTCTATAAGTCTTCTTGGTAATTCCTGAAGGACACATACATACTGTGCGCATTGTTCTCAGTTGTGAATGGCAACCTAATCTCCCTGCTGGAAAGCCCTGTCCTCTGCACTATACCTGCAGTCACTACAGGTGCACACATTTCAAGGTTACTGCTGTCTTATCTGCAATAGATATGTTGTGTACACAAATGCTACTGTAATACTAGCTGCGACTGACGTGTCTCCATCCAGAGAAGTAGGATATTAATATCAAGTGTCAATGTTCACTGCAGAAAACGATAAAAACATTATAATTCATAATGATTATTATTAGTCTTCAAGGTGTAATACGTCTAATGGTAATTGTCTTCATCCGGTAAGACTCTTACAGATAAGCATTGCAGTAGTTATGGTAGTGGCTCAGGATCCTTCTTGTCTTTAGGCTTCATACCTCTGTACTATAGATATGTGTCTCCTTAGTGTTTATTACTGTATTGTTTCGCTGTGTATTGGCAAGCACTGTGTACAGATAGTTAGAATATCTGACATACAGGTGTAACAGAGCTGAGTTGGTCATATATAGGAGAGCAGAGCTTCTCAATACAGCAGAGAGGAGAGACATAGGACAGCTCATATATATAACTATCTATCTATCTCATATCTATCTATCTCATATCTAACTATCTCATATCTATCTATCTATCTATCTATCTCATATCTATCTCATATCTATCTATCTATCTATCTCATATCTATCTCATATCTATCTATCTATCTATCTATCTATCTATCTATCTATCTATCTATCTCATATCTATCTATCTATCTATCTATCTATCTCATATCTATCTCATATCTATCTATCTATCTATCTATCTATCTATCTATCTCATATCTATCTCATATCTATCTATCTATCTATCTATCTATCTATCTATCTCATATCTATCTCATATCTATCTATCTATCTATCTATCTATCTATCTATCTCATATCTATCTATCTATCTCATATCTATCTCATATCTATCTCATATCTATCTATCTATCTATCTATCTATCTATCTATCTATCTATCTATCTATCTCATATCTATCTATCTATCTCATATCTATCTATCTATCTATCTCATATCTATCTCATATCTATCTATCTATCTATCTATCTCATATCTATCTATCTATCTCATATCTATCTCATATCTATCTCATATCTATCTATCTATCTATCTATCTCATATCTATCTATCTATCTCATATCTATCTTTATATATATCTATCTTATATCTATCTCATATCTATCTATCTATCTATCTCATATCTATCTATCTATCTATCTATCTATCTCATATCTATCTATCTATCTCATATCTATCTCATATCTATCTCATATCTATCTATCTATCTATCTCATATCTATCTATCTATCTATCTCATATCTATCTTTATATATATCTATCTTATATCTATCTCATATCTATCTATCTATCTATCTATCTCATATCTATCTATATATCTATCTATCTATCTATCTATCTTATATCTATCTAATATCTATCTATCTATCTATCTATCTACACAAACAAGTATAAGTTGGCCAGCACATAATGATACTGAACCTACTACATGGACCTGGCATACAGGTGCACGCTGCTAGGCTGAATATACATAAACAGGAGAATACAGCAGCACACTGCTAGCACAAGGATATAGATAAAACATGAAATGCTATATAGGTATAATGCAAAAAATGAAAAAGTGAGGTACTTATCTCATATCTATCTATCTCATATCTATCTTCTATTTATCTATCATCTATCCATCTCATATCTATCTATCTATCTATCTATCTATCTATCTATCTATCTCATATCTATCTATCTCATATCTATCTATCTATCTATCTATCTATCTACACAAGCAAGTATAAGTTAGCCAGCACATAATGATACTGTAACTACTACATGGACCTGGCATACAGGTGCACGCTGCTAGGTTAAATATACATAAACAGGAGAATACAGCAGCACACTGCTAGCACAAGGATACAGATAAAACATGAAATACTATACAGCTATAGTGGAAAAAATGAAAAAGTGAGGTACTTAGCTATCTATCTATCTCATATCTATCTTCTATTTATCTATCATCTATCCATCTCATATCTATCTATCTATCTCATATCTATCTTCTATCTATCTATCTATCTATCTATCTCATATCTATCTATCTATCTATCTATCTATCTTATATCTATCTATCTATCTACCTATCTTATATCTATCTATCTCATATCTAATATTAGGGGAAAAGCGGTGTAGTTTATTTCCTCAAATGTGGCAAGCAACATTTCGACTGTCTGCACAGTCTTTATCAAGCTTGATGAAGATTGTGCAGACAGTCGAAACGTTGCTTTCCACATATGAGGAAATAAACTACACCGCTTTTCCCCTAATATTGGAGTGCTGTGGGACGCTTTCTATTTGTGTTGATTACTGCCGCCAATGACCAGGGCTGCGATTGGGCCCACTTGTACCCTTATTACTTTGACACTATTCGGATGTGCTGCTCTACCTTGCTTCTATCTAATATCTATCTATCTATCCATCTATCTAATATCTATCTAT
The DNA here is from genome assembly GCF_029499605.1 of Hyla sarda. Lineage (NCBI taxonomy): Eukaryota > Metazoa > Chordata > Amphibia > Anura > Hylidae > Hyla > Hyla sarda. The sequence continues at coordinate 320,635,258 of NC_079193.1, forward strand.
CTATCCATCTATCTAATATCTATCTATCTATCCATCTATCTAATATCTATCTATCTATCTATCTATCTATCTAATATCTATCTATCTCATATCTATCTATCTATCTATCTATTCATCTATCTAATATCTATCTATCTATCTATCTCATATCTATCTATCTATCTAATATCTATCTCATATCTATCTATTTATCTATCTATATATATAATATCTATCTCATATCTATCTATCTATATAATATCTATCTCATATCTATCTATCTTTCTTTCTTTTTCTATCCATCTATCTATCTTTCTTTCTCTATCTATTTATCTATCTTTCTTTCTTTTTCTATCTATCTATCTATCTATCTAATCTATCTATCTATCTTGTATCTATTTATCTATCTATGAGAGGTATGGATTAGGTGTCATTGTACAATTTATTGACAGCCTGTATACCTAGAAGCCATGCGCAGGGACAGTACTGAAATCCAATTTATAGGATCATTATCTTTCACCTTGGGAGAAGGAGATCATAGGTTTTTTGGGGAGGTAGTTACTATTTGCACAACTACATCCCAGCATCTACCTTCTCTCTAGGTTTTACCTTAGGTGGCCGCACTTGTAATTTGTAATATAGTGCTAAATAATAGAAGGTGATGAAGGGCTGAGAGGAGAATATACTGCTGAGCGTGCGCTGCCATTAGTATTGGTGCGATGCCGCTGCCTTGATGCTAACAGCTTGCGGAGTCCCCAGATACATATAAAGAGCACGTTGGTAGCAATAAATTAGGCGGTTAATTATTGTTCTCATTTAATATCCTGCATCTACAGGTGTTTTTACAAATAGACAAGGTGTTGTATTATAGCTGGGGCCGTGCAGTCATCCTGGAGAACTTTACTGTTCACATTATGGGGGAGATTTATCCAAACCTGTCCAGAGGAAAAGTTGCTGAGTTGCCCATAGCAACCAATCAGATCACTTCTTTCATTTTTCAGAGGCCTGTTCAAAAATGAAAGCAGTGATCTGATTGGTTGTTATGGGCAACTGGGCAACTTTTCCTCCGGACAGGTTTTGATAAATCTCCCCCTATTTGTGCGCATTGAAGAAAAGGCTTTCTATGGAAGTCCTGTACGGGTCCACAACGCAACAGGCAAAGGCGTAACTTGTAACTTCTGGGCCCCAAGAATCTGTTACTAGGCCCATGTCTATTATGTGCCATTCATACTTCTGGTGCCATTCATACTTCTGGTGTCTTATGTGGCCTTCAGACCCCGGTGCCACTTCTACCTCTGCACCCTCTATAGTTACACATCCGCAACAGGCTTAAAGGGGTATTCCAGGAAAAAAAACTTTTTTTTTTTTTTTAAATCAACTGGCTCCAGAAAGTTAAAGTTGGTATCGGACACAGCCGCACACCGCCTCTACGGACCTCCGACGTGGGAGTCTCTTGCCAGAGCCCCGCCGCTAGACGGATTCTAACTAGAGATGCACCGAAATGGAAATTTCAGAACCGAAACGAAACCGAAATAAAAAAAAAATGTCCGGCCGAAACCGATACCGAAAATGACTTCTCCCCGTCTTCTGGTAAAATGCAGCGCTCCGCTCATTAGATTAGATTCCCCCACATTAGATTGCCAGCTCCCCCACATTAGGTCGGGAGTTCCCCCACATTAATAGGCAGCTCCCCCACAATATTAGGCAGCTCCCCCCAACAATATTAGGCAGCTCCCCCCACATTTGTAGGCAGCTCCCCCCCACATTAGGTCAGCAGTTCCCCCACAATAGTAGGCAGGTTCCCCACAATAGTAGGCAGTTCCCCCACAATATTAGGCAGTTCCCCCCAACAATATTAGGCAGCTCCCCAACAATATTAGGCAGCTCCCCCCACATTTGTAGGCAGCTCCCCCCCCACAATATTTGGCAGCTCCCCCCCCAACAATATTAGGCAGCTCCCCCCCAACAATATTAGGCAGCTCCCCCCACATTTGTAGGCAGCTCCCCCCCACATTAGGTCAGCAGTTCCCCCACAATAGTAGGCAGCTTCCCCCCACCCCACAGACATATAGCTTCCAGCCATATATAGTGTATGGCTGGAGGCTGTATGTCTGTACTGCTGCCCCCACAGTGTTCCGGTCACCGCTCCTCCGGCCCGGGGTCACATCTACTGCTATGGCCTATGGACCATAGCAGTAGGTGCCGGGACCGGAGGAGCGGTGACCGGAACACTCAAGAAGATGACGATGTCACTTGCCAGGCCCCGGCCAGCGCGCGTTCTCCTACGACGATCCTGCGGTCCTCCTGCGTCTCTATGGTGGTACGCACGGGACGTCACTGACGTCCCGTGCGTACGACCATAGAGGCGGAGAAGCGAGGGACCGAAGGAGGATCGCAGGAGGACGCCGGGGAATGGTGAGTGACAGGCGGACATCCTTATGTCCCGAAAAAAATTTTCGGGACACAGGGATGTCCGGGATAGGAATACTTCTTTTTATGTGCCCGGGCCGGCTCCCGTGTGTGGCTGCAGGCGGGGGCCGGCCAGAGCATATAAAACCTAATACTGTATACTAAAAACCAGGGGGCCTCCAGCTGTTGTGAAACTGCAACTCCCAGCATGCCCGGACAGACTTTGCCGGTCCGGGCATGCTGGGAGTTGTAGTTTAACAACAGCTGGAGGCCCCCTGGTTTTTAGTATACAGTATTAGTTTTTATATGTTCTGGTCGGCCCCCACCTGCAGCCACACACGGGAGCCGGCCCGGGCACATAAAAAGAAGTATTCCTATCCCGGAGAGCGCGCCCCCCCCCAGATGTTGCACCCGGTGCGGCCGGCCCCCCTTGCACCCCCGAGTGCCTCTGCCACTGGCAGTGTTTGTAACTTGTGCTGTGGGCGGGCAGGGGAGGTGGGTCATTATCGGCACATTTTTTGTTGTTTCAGCCGCCGATATATCGGTGCATCCCTAATTCTAACCATCACTTACAACACAGCAATTTTACCATCATTAACCCGTCGCAGTACGGAGACCAGCGGACAGGGTGAGAGACAACCAATTCCTATTAATCTGAACAGCTTAGTCTGTTAACCAAAGACTGTTTCACACTATAGCCATCTATTTGCCGGACTAACAGTCTATGCCGGACAATCGGCCGATTACTTAACCCCTTAACGACGCAGGACGTAAATGTACGTCCTGGTGATGTGGTACTTAACGCACTGCGGGCATCGGAGCGATGCCGGTATCATGCGCAGCAGGTCCCGGCTGTGGATCGCAGCCAGGGACCCGCCGGTAATAATGGACACCCGCGATCCCGCGGATGTCCGCCATTAACCCCTCAGATGCCGTGATCAATACAGATCACGGCATCTGCAGCATCGCGGTCACTTAACAGGATGATCGGATCGCCCGCAGCACTGCCGTGGCGATCCAATCATCCTGTACAGCAGACGGAGGTCCCCTCACCTAGCTCCGCTGCCTTCTGGGAGTCTTCTGCTCTGATCTGCCTTCCCGCAGACCAGAGCAGAAGATGACCGATAACCCTGATCAGTGCTGTGTCCTATACATAGCACTGAACAGGATTAGCAATCGAATGGTTGCTATAAATAGTCCCCTATGGGGACTATAAGAGTGTAAAAATAAAAGTTAAAAAAAGTTTTTAAAAAAAGTAAAAAATATTTGAAAAACCCCCTCCCCCAATAAAAACGTAAATTGTCCCATTTTCCCTATTTTACCCCCAAAAAGTGTAAAAAAATTATTTTATATACATATTTGGTATCGCCGCGTGCGTAAATATCCGTACTATTAAAATAAAATGTAAATGATCCCGTGAGGTGAATGGTGTGAACGTAAAAAAAAAAAAATAGCTGCTTTTTTTTAATAACATTTTATTCCCAAAAAAATTAATAAAAAATGTAATAAAAGTTTTGTATAAGCAAATATGGTATCAATAAAAAGTACAGATCACGGCGCAAAAAATGAGCCCTCATACCACCGCTTATACGGAAAAATGAAAAAGTTATAGGTCTTCAAAATAGGGGGATTTTAAATGTACTAATTTGGTTAAAAAGTTTGCGATTTTTTTTTTAAGCGCAACAGTAATAGAAAAGTGTATAATCATGGGTATCATTTTAATCGTATTGACCCAGAGAATAAAAAACACACGTCATTTTTACCATAAATTGTACGGCGTGAAAACAAAACCTTCCAAAATTAGCAAAATTGCGGTTTTCTTTTTAATTTCCCCACACAAATAGTATTTTTTGGTTGCACCATACATTTTATGGTAAAGTGAGTGATGTCATTACAACGGACAACTGGTCGCGCAAAAAACAAGCCCTCATACTAGTCTGTGGATGAAAATATAAGAGTTATGATTTTTTGAAGGGGAGGAGGAAAAAACGAAAGCGTAAAAATAAAATTGTCTGCGTCATTAAGGTCCAAATGGGCTGAGTCCTTAAGGGGTTAACAACTACATAAATAGCAGTGCTATACTCATTTCTATATACCATTAGGGCCCAATGGTAAAACATTATATATACTATTGCTCTATCAGTCTTATTTTTATTTATGTTTTATCAATTCAATTTTTTAATTGATTTTATATTGTGAAAAACATTGTATAATAAATTGTTTTGCATTTCTATCAATCTGTCTACAATGTTTGTTCATTGTGTATCATCCTTGAGGTGTGGTTAATAATATATTATTATTGTTATTTTTCACTATTGTCGATCAGTGGGGACTGATCATTTTAACCACATATACCTCGGACGTTGGTTGTTAGCTGCACACATTAGTTTCAGGATTTGTAAATGACTTCTATTAAAAAATCTTAATCCTTTCAATAATTATCAGCTGCTGAAGTTGAGATGTTGTTTTCTGTCTGGCATCAGTGCTCTCTGCTGACATCTCTGCTTGTCTTGGGAACTGCACATAGTAGAAGAGGTTTGCTATGGGGATTTGCTTCTAAATTGGGCGTTTCCTGAGACACGTGTCATCAGAGAGCACTTAGACTGAAAAGAACAACTCAACTTCAGCAGCTCATAAGCACTGAAATGATTAAGATTTTTTAATAGAAGTAATTTACAAATCTGTTTAACTTTCTGGAGCGAGTTGATATATATATATATATATATATATATATATATATATATATAAAAAGTTTTTTCCTGGATAACCCCTTTAATCCTTCCAGTACTTATCAGCTGCTGCATACAACAGAAGAAGTTCTTTTCTTTTTGAATTTCTTTTCTGTCCACAGTGCTCTCTGCTGACACCTCTGTCCATTCCAGCAACTGTCCAGAGCAGTATAGGTTTGCTATGGGGATTTGTTCCTGCTCTGGACAGTTCCTGACACGGACAGAGGTGTCAGCAGAGAGCACTGTGGTCAGACTGGAAAGAAATTCGAAAAGAACTTTGTAGTATATAGCAGCTGATAAGTACTGGAAGGATTAAGATTTTTTAATAGTACTTTTTAAAAGTAATTTACAAATCTGTTTAACTTTCTGGCACCAGTAAATTGTTTTCCACCGGAGTACCCTTTTAATGTGCAGTAGGATCACTGTAGCACCCTCTGGTGCCTGTGTGTCATACCTGGTGGATTTTGAGGGTCCATAGTTACTTCTTTGGTTATAGAATTATTTTTGCGGTGACAAGTCATTGTCTAGCACAGTGTTTCCCAACCAGGGTGCCTCCAGCTGTTGCAAAACTACAACTCCCAGCATGCCCGGACAGCCAACGGCTGTCCGGGCATGCTGGGAGTTGTAGTTTTGCAACAGCTGGAGGCACCCTGGTTGGGAAACACTGGTCTAGCTCAAGAACAGTATACACACACCATTATGTGTAACCTCCCATTGTAGTAGCTTGTCATAACATTAACCACTACAAGGGCTTACAGTGTTCCCATCCCACTCCCCTCCTGCCCCCCCTTCCATTATATTTGCCTATGACTTTGCCTGCCTCCTAACAAGGCCTCCTTTGTCTCTGTTTATTTAACTGTCCAATGTGTCACTTCATGTGCGGAAAATTGTTAATAAGCTGTCAGGATGAGATTCGTCAAACAAGCGCAAAACCTCCATTTAATACACTGTGATAAAATAAATGCCGAACCTGTGAACCTTCTCATCTCTTACGGCTTTTGACATCTTTTATGTTCTCGTCGCATTCTGTCCCTTCTGCCTTTACCATTCTGTTTATACGGATTCCCATTTAACCAACAGATATAAAAGTAGTCTGGGAACCATGGCGGTGGGCGACGCTATACATTATCATGCAAGGCAATCTGACTCCCATCAGTCTTAGGCTTTTCCTGTTGTCTCCTACTATTAATACTATGGCGCAAACGCTTGGTGTTTAAATCAATAGTTTACTTATTCCAGGAAAACGTTTTTGGAAATAGTTTTTCCTCCATTGATCCTGTTGAAGTAAAAGCAGCACATGTACCTTCAGACGACGGTGGAAAACTTTTTTTTTTAATCAACTGGTGCCAGAAAGTTAAAGAGATTTGTAAATTACAAAAAAAATTAAAAAAAAATCTTAATCCTTTCAGTACTTATTAGCTGCAGAATACTACAGAGTAAATTATTTTCTTTTTGGAACACAGTGCTCTCTGCTGAACCACGAGCACAGTGCTCTCTGCTGACATCTCTGTTCATTTTAAGAACTGTCCAAAGTAGGAGAAAATCCCCATAGCAAACATATGCTGCTCTGGACAGTTCCTAAACTGGACAGAGATGTCAGCAGCGAGCACTGTGTTCCAAAAAGAAAAGACTTTACTCTGTAGTATTCAGCAGCTTATAAGTACCTGAAGGATTAAGATTATACTGTTGGAGTATGAGCTTCATGCCTTGACCATAGACTTGAAGTCTCTAGCTCTTTACCCACCTTTTATCCAGTTTCATAGATTGTTACATTGCAAGCCATTAAAAAGGGGTTGTCAAGAGCTGACAAATTATTTTTTTTAATGGTGTAGGCTGCCTTAAAAATAAAATTTAACCCATTTTCACCTACCTGATTACAGTGATCCCTCAACTTACAATGGCCTCATCATTCAATAGTTTCAACATACAATGGTCTTTTCTGGACCATGTAAACTTGAAACCAGACTCAACATACAATGATACAGACAGTCCAGATCTGTGAAATGTGTCAATGTCTGGAAGATCGGACCAATTAGAATGGTCATTCACTGGTAAAACACCTTTATTACTGAAGCGTATGCACTGAATTCCTGTCTGGTAGCGCCCCCTACAGTACAGGGAGGTATTACATGTTCTGTACTCTTTTCCTGTGCCAGGGTTAGCTGCTCCTTTGGACACCAGGTGAGGGCGACTTCATGTTACTTTTTTAGGACACTGGCCCTCATTTACTATTGGAAGCACGACATGTTTTGTCGGGTTGTGCGCCAGATTCTGGTGCATTGCGACAAAAATTCTGTTTGCGCCAGAATTTGCGCCACAGTTGAAAAAACCCTGACTAACTCTCCATTTTGCTAAGAAAACCTGAAAAAGGGGTGTGGCCGTCGGGCGCATGGTCACCGAAAAGGGGCGTGTTCCCGACATTTTCACAAAAACCCAACATATTTACTAAGGTTTCCACAGAAAATGTGGTGGAAAAAAAGCTAAATGTAGCGAAAAGTGCAAAATGTATGGAAACCTAAGTAAATACTGTGGAAAAAAATTGTAGGGAATTAAAACCAACAAAAAAAATACATTCCATTCTTAGTAAATAAGGGCCACTGTGTGTACTGTACAGGACCCCGAAGAAGCTCCTGTCCTCTATATAGACAGTGATTACAGCTCCCAGCAGATCTTTCTTACTTTTATATGTAAGGATTTGCTTCATCTATATTATTTAAATACTTATTTTTGTTTAATCCTCACTTTTTCCTATTTTTGGATGACATTTTGGTGGCTTCAGAATGAATTACCAGGTTTCCATAGAGTTCTGGTCTCAACATACAATGGTTTCAACATACAATGGTCGTCCTGGAACCAATTAATGTTGTAACTTTAGGGACCACTGTACTGCATTGACAGGACCCATTTCCCATTGCTCAACCCTTCCTGGTGCCCATCTCGACACACAAGAAATACCCTCTCAGTCAATGACATAGGTTAACCTTCTCCAAAAAAAAAAACACTTCTTTTAGAAGGCCATCACCTTACCCAGAGCAGATTGTGACACAATTTTAGTTCCAACTATGGGCCTAACTAGAGGGGATGAAAAAGTAGCAGTCGCACCTGGGCCTCAAATCACATCTTCCGCAAAAAGAAACTCTGGCTCCATCACATAGTAAAAGCAGTTTTCGGTGGTCGTCTTAAAGAGTCTTCACTAGTGCTTTTATTAGTCTTTTATACAATCAAAGAATGGAACTGATTTACATATGTTCTATCTTGGTATCCAGGGTTTAATAATAAAGTTCTAAGCAGTCGTTCATCTCAGGGAAGTAATAAATAAACTCTGTCCATAATAGATTATAAAGTATTGGATGCTGTTTAACACTATTTAACACTTTTCGTAACATTTTTCTTTAGATTGTTTTAGCCTTGAAATTTGGTTTCTTAATGTTGGTTACAATGTCCATGACATTTTCTCTATATTGTGTCATTGTCTAGAGCAGGGTGAAAAATATACTGCTCAAAAAATAAAGGGAACACTAAGATAACACATCCTAGATCTCAATGAATGAAATTATTGTATGAAATACTTTCGTCTTTACATAGTTGAATGTGCTGACAACAAAATCACACAAAAATTATCAATGGAAATCAAATTTATCAACTCATGGAGGTCTGGATATGGAGTCACACTCAAAATCAAAGTGGAAAACCACACTACAGGCTGATCCAACTTTGATGTAATGTGCTTAAAACAAGTCACAATGAGGCTCAGTAGTGTGTGTGGCCTCCACGTGCCCGTATGACCTCCCTACAATGCCTGGGCATGCTCCTGATGAGGTGGCAGTCTCCTGAGGGACGTCCTCCCAGACCTGGACTAAAGCATCCGCCAACTCCTGGACAGTCTGTGGTGCAACGTGGCGTTGGTGGATGGAGCGAGACATGATGTCCCAGATGTGCTCAATCGGATTCAGGTCTTGGAAACGGGTGGGCCAGTCCATAGCATCATTGCCTTCCTCTTGCAGGAACTACTGACACACTCCAAGCACATGAGGTCTAGCATTGTCTTGCATTAGGAGGAACCCAGGGCCAACCACACCAGCATATGGTCTCACAAGGGGTCTGAGGATCTCATCTCGGCACTTAATGGCAGTCAGGCTACCTCTGGCAAGCACATGGAGGGCTGGGCGCCCCCCAAAGAAATGCCACCCCACACCATTACTGACCCACCACCAAATAGGTCATGCTGGAGGATGTTGCAGGCAGCAGAACATTCTCCACGGCGTCTCCAGACTCTGTCATGTCTGTCACATGAGCTCAGTGTGAACCTGCTTTCATCTGTGAAGAGTACAGGGCACCAGTGGCAAATTTGCCAATCTTGGTGTTCTCTGGAAAATGCCAAACATCCTGCACGGTGTTGGGCTGTAAACACAACCCCCCACCTGTGGACGTTGGGCACTCATACCACCCACATGTTGTCTGTTTCTGACTGTTTGAGTGGACACATGCACATTTGTGGCCTGCTGGAGGCCCATTTTGCAGGGCTCTGGCAGTGCTCCTCCTTGCACAAAGGCAGAGGTAGCAGTCCTGCTGCTGGGTTGTTGCCCTCCTACGGTGCTGCACTACCTGAGCCACTTGTGTGGTTTTTAGACTCCATCTCATGCTACCACTAGAGTGAAAGCACTGCCAGCATTCAAAAGTGACCAAAACATTAGCCAGGAAGCATAGGGACTGAGAAGTGGTCTGTGGTCACCACCTGTAGAACCACACCTTTATTAGGGGTGCCTTGCTAACTGCCTATAGTTTCCACCTGTTGTCTGTTCCATTTGCACAACAGCATGTAAAAATTGATTGTCAATCAGTGTTGCTTCCTGAGTGGACAGTGTGATTTCACAGAAGTGTCATTGACTTGGAGTTACATTGTGTTGTTTAAGTGTTCCCTTATTTTTTTTTTTTTTTACACAGTTGTGTAAATCAACTGAGGCCAGAGAGTTATACAGATTTGTAATTTACTTCTATTTAAAAATCCAAAGCATTCTAGTACTTATCAGCTGCTGTATGCTCTACAGGAAGTTGTTTAGTTTTTTCCAGTCTGACCACAGTGCTCTCTGCTGCCCTCTGTCTTTGTCAGGAACTGTCTGGAGCAGGAAGGGTTTGCTATGGGAATTTGCTCCTGACAAGAACAGAGGTGGCAGCCGAGAGCCCTGTGGTCAGACTGGAAAGAACTACACAACTTCCTCTACAGCAGCTGATAAGATATTAGAAGGCTAACAATTTTTTCATAGAAGTAATGTACATATCTGTATAACTTTCTGGTACCAGTTGATTAAAAAAAAAATTTTTTTTCCCCTCCGGAGAACCCCTTTATGGACTTAGGTGAATGATGTTATACTGTAACCCATTTATTTGAATGATGACATGTAATGCCGCATATACTCAGCTATCTGCAGGTTCCGGCACGTTCCAGCTGCTTGAGCATCACAACCAGTGAACCTTCTTTTAGAGATGAGAACAAATGGGATGAGCCCTTAAAATAACTTTATAACTTATTTGTTTTTTTTTCTATTGAAACTGAGTTAATTCTTTATTGCAGTTCACATCTCTGCATGCAAACTAGGGTCTTGTTTGTGTGAGTTGTTTATTATACCTTTATTATAGTATACGTTGCTGCAGACTTCAGAACATGGCCAAATTGGTTTATCCAACCAAATAGCTTAAAAATGCTACTCACAAGACAAGCCAAGTAACCTCATACCCCATGTACACAAGAGGCTGTGTTCATTGAACGGTGTCCAGGCTTTTATGCGAACCTGAGAACTCCTTGGCATTGGACCCTGCAGTTTTGCTACCCCCTATAAAGGGTGTTCTTGATAAAATAACATTTGTCATACATTCTCTTATGCGGGAGGCGAAGTCTCATTGTTCCAGCGCATAAAGAAAATCCCATTTTATGGTTCTTTTATAATGAGATTTAACTGAACTTAACTTAAACTGCATAATAATAATAATAATAATAATAATAATAATAATAATAAAAACAACATTGTTATTCTAGAATCTAATTACTACTTCACTATTGAACAACCTAATGGCAATAGAAGAGTCAGGTTTCTTGCCGCCTAAAATGGAAAACAATAGACAAGATGTATCCATGGAGCAATAAGCAGATCTTATCCTTCAGGAAAGTTTAACCCTATTCTGTAGTACATGCTCTTGCAAAGTCTTCCACATCCTTCTTGTCAATAAGTGTAGAGATCCCTATAACCGGTGTCAAGGAGAAATCACATTTACTTTTAATTGCCTCGTAACCTACTGTCTTATCATAGCTCACAGAGGACTTAGGATCAATAAGGTCTAATAGATTATTAATGAATCATCCCATAAGAAATAGACTCTAATGACAAGTAAATGGCTCTAAAGTCACCTCTGAATGGGATTTCTCCTCTGCTGAACCGGTGATGCCCTATTGTTTTAGGGGTCCATCTACGCAAGAATGATATAAGGGGTGTGTATATAGTAGTGATTTTAGCAAGTTAGTTTATTGAATAAATAGAAATGTAAGTTATTTATACCTGCTCATTGAGCCTGTATCATGGTCATGCCCCGCAATGATAAAATAATAGTAAACATAAAACTCATTGGAGATAATCCATGTTGTTTTTTGCACAGAAACTGCAATAATTTCCATGCCAAAAACTATGTGGGGTCAACTTTCAAATCTTTGCTTCCGTTGACTTTAATGGCAGACAGAAAATCGCCTAAAAAAGATGTGACGTCACTGCCCACAGCTTAGAGATAGTCATGGCACTGTGCATATGGCCTTATAGTTGTAACTTCTAATGACCAGTGATAATGTCCAGTAGCATCTGTGTATTTATCGTTTCTATGGAATACAACAAATTCTTTGTACATGTATGTATGCAATCAGCAGCGTACACAGGTACAGTACATAGTTGCATACAGTACTTCATAAGGTTGAAAAAAAGAGTGTCCTTACTGTGTTGATCCAGAGGAAGGCAAAAAAAAATAAAAACACTTATGAGGCTAATGCCAGTTGCCCAATTCCAGGGTGAAAAAATTCCTTCCCAACTTTAAATATGGCAATTAGGATAAAATCCTGGATCAAACTTCTATAAATTCCATATTAGAGTTTATTCAAAGCTATAATCTCGATCATGCATAATGTCTTATATAAACACTTTGGCTAAAAAAGAGTAGCAACATTTTATATATTAACTAGCTGAGTACCCGGCGTTGCCCGGTTATTCCTTCCTCATCCTTGTTGGGGAGGAAAATAAACAAAGGAGGAAGCTTTTGACTTCATATCTCATCCTCATATATTGTTGTCATACCCTGACCTCCTATCCCCTCATCATATCCCAACCTCCTATCCCGTCATCATATCCCGACCTCCTATCCCGACCTCCTATCCCGTCCTCCTATCTGGTCCTCCTATCCCATCCTCCTATCACGTCCTCCTATCCCGACATCCTTTCCCGTCCTCCTTTCCCATCCTCCTATCTCGACCTCCTTTCCCGTCCTCCTATCTCGACCTCCTTTCCTATCCTCCTATCCTGTCCATCTATCCCGTCCATCTATCCCATCCTCCTATCCCGTCCTCATTTTCCGTCCTCTTATACCGTCCTCCTATCCAGTCCATCTATCCCATCCTCCTATCCCATCCTCCTATCCCGACATCCTATCCCGACCTCCTATCCCGTCCTCCTATCACGACCTCCTATCCCGTCCTCCTATCTCGACCTCCTATCCCGTCCTCCTATCCCATCCTCCTATCCCGACCTCCTATCCCGTCCTCCTATCCCGACCTCCTATCCCGACCTCCTATCATGAACTCCTATCCCGTCCTCATATCTCGACCTCCTATCTCGACCTCCTATCCCGACCTCCTATCCCGTCCTCCTATCCCGACCTCCTATCTCGACCTCCTATCCCGACCTCCTATCTCAACCTCCTATCTCGACCTCCTATCCCGACCTCCCATCCCATACTCCTATCCCATCCTCCTATCCCAACCTCCTATCTCGTCCTCCAATCCCGTCCTCCAATCCCATCCTCCTATCCCGTCCTCTTATCCCGTCCTCATATCCCGTCCTCATATCCCGCTCCTCCTATCCCGTCCTCCTATCCCGTCCTCCTTTCCCGACCTCCTATCCCGACCCGTAATATGTGTACCAGGTATTGAAATATCTCCAGCCGTACGGAAGTTATATGGGAACATACATTTCCCATTGATTTGCATGGGACTTTAAACAAAAACCTCCACCCTCACAATTGGGGGTAGTTAAGGGTTAAATTAACTATCCTATATTTTAAGTGGATATATAAACAACATGTGACCAAGTATTATCGAAATATCTCAAGCCGTTTGGAAGTTATGCAGTAACATATATTTCCCATTGACTTGTATGGGACTTTAAACATAAACCCTAAGGGTTAAATCACCTATCCTATGTTTGTTGTTGACATATAAGTAACGTGTGTGCCAATTTTCATGTTAATATCTTTAGCCGTTTGGACGTGATGCTGGAACATACACACATACATACACACACACATACACACATACATACACACACACATACATACATACACACGTTGAGTTTTATATATATATAGATAACGTAGGACCATAGGAAAAAAGGTAATTCATAACAACACAACTCAATAAAACTTTGTTTTTTAGGCTAGACCCATCACAGTGATATTTTAAAACAGATTTATACATCCAGATTTATAATTTTATTTTTAAGAGGCCATTTTAAAAGTAGTAGAAGCAATCTGATTGGTTGCTAAGGCAACATTATTTAACATTCCCCCTTTTGGTCACCATTCTGGTCACCATCACAATTTTGTATGGTCCACTAAAGGAGAATTATGGTGATAGTCATTTATTTACATTTGTTCAAATTTCCTGAGCAGTGCTGGCTGCCAACATGCATCATCCCACAGTGATACCATCGGGGGTAATAGAAGCCAGACCCAATCTGGCTTAATGTAGAGAGAGAACTATTCAATGAACAAGTAACAGAACCAATATAATTGTGGGTTTTTCTGCCAATAACCTTAATGACCTCTGTTCTCTCGGGTGGACAATCCCGTCCTCCAATCCCATCCTCCTATCCCGTCCTCTTATCCCGTCCTCATATCCCGCTCCTCCTATCCCGTCCTCCTATCCCGTCCTCCTTTCCCGACCTCCTATGTCGACCTCCTATCCCGACCCGTAATATGTGTGCCAGGTATTGAAATATCTCCAGCCGTACGGAAGTTATATGGGAACATACATTTCCCATTGATTTGCATGGGACTTTAAACAAAAACCTCCACCCTCACAATTGGGGGTAGTTAAGGGTTAAATTAACTATCCTATATTTTAAGTGGATATATAAGCAACATGTGACCAAGTATTATCGAAATATCTCAAGCCGTTTGGAAGTTATGCAGTAACATATATTTCCCATTGACTTGTATGGGACTTTAAACATAAACCCTAAGGGTTAAATCACCTATACTATGTTTGTTGTTGACATATAAGTAACATGTGGCCAATTTTCATGTTAATATCTTTAGCCGTTTGGACGTGATGCTGGAACATACACACATACATACACACACACGTTGAGTTTTATATATATAGATAACGTAGGATCATAGGAAAAAAGGTAATTCATAACAACACAACTCAATAAAACTTTGTTTTTTAGGCTAGACCCATCACAGTGATATTTTAAACCAGATTTATACATCCAGATTTATAATTTTATTTTTAAGAGGCCATTTTAAAAGTAGAAGAAGCAATCTGATTGGTTGCTAAGGCAACATTATTTAACATTCCCCCTTTTGGTCACCATTCTGGTCACCATCACAATTTTGTATGGTCCACTAAAGGAGAATTATGGTGATTTCCTGAGCAGTGCTGGCTGCCAACATGCATCATCCCATAGTGATACTATCGGGGGTAATAGAAGCCAGACCCAATCTGGCTTAATGTAGAGAGAGAACTATTCAATGAACAAGTAACAGAACCAATATAATTGTGGGTTTTTCTGCCAATAACCTTAATGACCTCTGTTCTCTCAGGTGGACAATAGGACTTTGTTCTTCATACAATTACCCTGATATAGATCAGATATTACCATGGCTTCAGTGGTATATTCTCTTTACATTCTTGTGATGGGAATCCCATTAGTTGTGATTATATAATAGGAACCATTGACGTAAACAGTAATAAGTTTATACTTTGATCACACAATAGAAACATCGTGGTTCTGATAATAATAGAAAGCAAGAAGATGATGAATCCATTGGGTAAGTTGGTACCAGTTGGTATCATTTAGCCTCCATCAAGTTTCTATGTTATTTGTTGGGAACAAAGGCATAACCAAGAATAAACCTGAGCAGAGAGTGATACTAAGATGGACTCTTTCTATGGAGGACCTGTATGTCAATGCATTACTTGGACTATTCATGTCAATGCTAAACTTCTAAATTCAAATACTGTAAAACAGTGATGTCGTAATACAACACAAAAATAACACATTTCAGAATGTCTGGTTAATATGACATTAAAGAGGAAAAACATTTCCGCTGCGTATTCTGAATGACTTTGTTCATTATCTGTTTTGTTTTACATTTTTGGGAACAATAGGTACCAGGTCGTACATGAGTGCTGATATAGCACAGTGGCTTATACAAACAATAAGGTGTTATCTGCTGGGGCAGCCAGTGCAAGGATTATTTAGTCTCTGGATTGGCTGTCACTAGATACACACTGTTACAGATTTCCGCTAAAAAGTCTCCAAGCTTTAGGTCTTTGTAGAGAACACATGAAACGCTATCGCATTACGTCCTCACACTACTGAAATAATTACACTTTCTCTGTTAAAAGGGTACTCCACCCCTAGACATCTTATCCCCTATTCATAGTGTAGATAGTGTATAGGTAGGGAATAAGATGTCTGATTGTGGGGGTCCTGCCGCTGGGGTCCCCCGCGATCTCGGCTGCGGCAGCCCAGACATCCGGTGCATAAAGCTAACTACATGCTGGATGATTGACGATACGGAGTGGAGGCTCGTGATGTCACGGTCGCGCCCTGCCCCCTCAATGCAAGTCTTTGGGAGGGGGCGTGATGGCAGTCATGCCCCCTCCCATAGACTTGTATTGAGGGAGCATGGCTGTGACATCACGATTGGGGCGTGACTGTGACATCACGAGCCTCTGTGCTGCACCTGATGCTCTAAACGAATGCCGGGTGCAGCAGGGGGATCGCGGGGGTCTCCAGTGGACCCCCGCCATCAGACATCTTATCCCCTATCCTTTAGATAGGGGATAAGATGTCTAGGGGTGGAGTACCCCTTTAAGAGTATAGTGTTGCTGTTCTGGTTTAAGTTTCATAGATAAAGTTTAATAATTGAACCTGGGAGGCATGTGGTTATCAATAATTTTAGTAAGGAAGCTGTATACTAAGAGCTTTACATCATCAAAATTGTGGGTGCATTTGTGTTATGGGGTGTGAGATGCTGGGCAGATGGAATTACCCTGGGGGCTGATGGCATTAACCCCTTGTATTCGTGATGCCTGGGTGTGGTTTATCCTCAATACCACTTGAAGGTATACCACTGGATCCTGGGCTAGGCATATGGGCAATAATGACTCTGACGCCAAGTTATGAACAACGGTAGCTTTACTGAGCTTAAGGACTTGCTGGGACTTGTAGTAGATGGGGGTCAATTTAATGCAGGCCATGTTGACATGACAAATGATGACTGTGACTGACTTGACTGATGACTGACAAGACTGTGACCGTGGCTGTAGGTTGGATTTGAGGCCTCCTATGACTCTGGACACACACTAAGGCATAACTTGACTGGACCTCAGCAGGAAGCAAGAGAGCAGAGGCTCCACCCAGGGCTTTTATGGGGGCAGGCTCTGGGGGGATCCTATTGGTCACCCTAAGTCACCTGGTCACTGATACCTCCTGGGTAACAATCACATGACAACTCACATGGTAAACAGTCTTAAAGTGACAATGCTTTCTTCACACATTACACAGTATAATACATAATAAACATATTTACATGGGGGACAGATGCAAGTGGGCCCAGGGGACACTGAATGGAGGCTGCCTGACAGGGCAGCAAGGATAAGGGTTAACAACTCCCGTACTGGGCCACCACACATTTAACCCCTTAAGGACTCAGGGGTTTTCCGTTTTTGCACTTTCGTTTTTTTCCTCCTTACCTTTTAAAAATCATAACCCTTTCAATTTTCCACCTAAAAATCCATATTATGGCTTATTTTTTGCGTCACCAATTCTACTTTCCAGTGACATTAGTCATTTTACCCAAAACTTCACGGCGAAACGGAAAAAAAATCATTGTGCGACAAAATTGAAGAAAAAACTTCATTTTGTAACTTTTGGGGGCTTCCGTTTCTACGCAGTGCATATTTTGGTAAAATGACACCTTATCATTATTCTGTAGGTTCATACGGTTAAAATGATACCCTACTTATATAGGTTTGATTTTGTCGCACTTCTGGAAAAAATCATAACTACATGCAGGAAAATGTATATGTTTCCAAATGTCATCTTCTGACCCTTATAACTTTTTTATTTTTCCATGTACAGGGCGGTATGATGGCTCATTTTTTGCGCCGTGCTCTGATGTTTTTACTGGTATGATTTGTTTTGATCAGACTTTTTTATCACTTTTTATTCATTTTTTAATTGTATAAAAAGTGACCAAAATACGCTTTTTTGGACTTTTGATTTTTTTTTACGTGTACGCCATTGACCGTGCGGTTTATTTAATGATATATTTTTATAGTTCGGACATTTACGCATGCAGCGATACCACATATGTTTATTTTTATTTACACTGTTTTATTTTTTTTTATGGGAAAAGGGGGGTGATTCAAACTTTTATTAGGGAAGGGGTTAAATGACCTTTATTAACACTTTTTTTTTTACTTTTTTTGCAGTGTTATAGGTCCCATAGGGACCTATAACACTGCACACACTGATCTCTCATCCTGATCACAGGCGTGTATTAACACGCCTGTGATCAGTGTTATCGGCGCTTGACTGCTCCTGCCTAGATCTCAGGCACGGAGCAGTCATTCATCGATCGGACACCGAGGAGGCAGGTAAGGGCCCTCCCGGTGTCCCGAACAGCCCCTCTGACTAGCCGGGATACTTTCACTTTCTCTTTAGAAGCGGTGGTCAGCTTTGACCGCCGCTTCTAAAGGGTTAACACCGCACATTGCCGCGATCAGCGATGTGTGGTATTAGCCGCGGGTCCCGGCTGTTGATGAGCAGCGGGGTCGCAGCGCCGTTAAGGGGTTAAGTGTCTATACTATGGCAAAAACACCTGGACCTCCTGCACTTGAACTAAAAAGGAACCTGTGGGGCAATACACAGGCATACAGCCTCCAGCCATACAGTGTATATGGCTGGAGGCTGTATTTCTGTGGGGGAACTATACTGGGCACCTAATGTGGGGGAACTATATTGGGCACCTAATGTGGGGGAACTGTACTGGGCACCTAATGTGGGGGAACTGTACTGGGCACCTAATGTGGGGGAACTGTACTGGGCACCTAATGTGGGGGAACTGTACTGGGCACCTAATGTGGGGGAACTGCACCTAATGTGGGGGAACTGCTCCTAATGTGGGGGAACTGTACTGGGCACCTAATGTGGGGGAACTGTACTGGGCACCTAATGGGGGGGAACTGTACTGAGCACCTAATGTGGGGGAACTGTACTGGGCACCTAATGTGGGGGAACTGTACTGGGCACCTAATGTGGGGGAACTGTACTGGGCACCTAATGTGGGGGAACTGTACTGGGCACCTAATGTGGGGGAACTGTACTGGGCACCTAATGTGGGGGAACTGTACTGGGCACCTAATGTGGGAGCCTCGTATTGACATTCGCTCACGTCACGCTCCCAGAATTCAAGGGCCGGCATTACTACGTCCTTTTTTGGATGCAGACCAGATAAACTTAAACCTTGTTTTTTTGGCCCATGTTAACCTTTGAGTTTGTCATGCTTGCCCTATAGACACTGTAAAGGCAGCCATGGTGATGTTCACATTGTTTGGAAAGAAACAGGTATAATGAAGAAACACCTTAACACCTTAAAGGGGTACTCCGGTGGAAAACTGGTGAACTGGTGCCACAAAGTTAAACAGATTTGTAAATTACTTTTATTTAAAAATCTTAATCCTTCCAGTACTTATCAGCTGCTGTATACTACAGAGGAAGTTGTATTTATTTCTGGAGTTCTTTTCAGTCTGACCACAATGCTCTCTGCTGACACCTCTGTTCATGCCAGGAACTGTCCAGAGCAGGAGAGGTTTTCTTTGGGGATTTGCTTGTACTCTGGACAGTTCCTGACATGGACAGAGGGGTCAGCAGACAGCACTGTGGTCAGACAGGAAAGAATTCCAGAAAGAAATGGGAACTGTCCAGAGCAGGAGCAAATCCCCATAGCAAACCTCCTCTGCTCTGGACAGTTCCTGACATGGACAGAGGTGTCAGCAGAGAGCACTGTGGTCAGGCAGAAAAGAAATTCAAAAAGTAAAGAACTTCCTCTGGAGCATACAGCAGCTGATAACTACTGGAAGAATTAAGATTTTTAAATAGAAGTAATTTACAAATCTGTTTAGCTTTCTGGCACCAGTTGATTTTAAACAATTTGTTTTTCACCGGAGTACCCCTGTAATAGAAAAATGATAACTGAAGGACTTATAAGCACTGGCAATTTTTTATTTATTTTTTAATCTTCAGGAGTAATATACGAAGAAGGCACTGTTTTCTCTGAAACCTAAAAGTTGTAGTATGTAAAAAACAAACAAACAAAAAAAGCCTATTAAGATTCCATAGGGTTATCTTTCCCAGGACTTTCCAATGTCTTCAATGGAGCATATCCTGCTAATCACTTCCAGTACCCCTTATTAAAAAGGCTATAGCAGCGCCAGTGCGTTAAGTTTCTGAAATGTCTCTATTTTGTTTGTTGATTTCCTTTTAAACGTCTTCCCAACCACCAATCTACCTTTAAACAAGAAAAGAAATTATGCAGCATTCCCGGGATTCGAATAAGACTTCACTTTTATTATAATTCAAGGAAAAAAAGTATGACAATGCAAAAACTGGTGACAGAGTAAAAAAGCTTTACGCATTTCGTGGGTTACCCCTTAAAGGGGTATTCCCGTGGAAAACTTTTTTTTTTTAAATCAACTGGTGCCAGAAAGTTAAACAGATTTTTAAATTACTTCTATTAAAAAATCTTAATCCTTCCACTACTTTTTAGGGGCTATATACTACAGAGGAAATGCTTATCTTTTTACATTTCTCTGATGTCATGACCACAGTGCTCTCTACTGACCTCTGCTGTCCATTTTAGGAACTGTCCAAAGTAGGAGAAAATCCCCATAGCAAACATATGCTGCCCTGGACAGTTCCTAAAATGGACAGCAGAGGTCAGCAGAGAGCACTGTGGTCATGACATCAGAGAAATCTAAAAAGATAAGCATTTCCTCTGTAGTATAAAGCCCCTAAAAAGTACTGGAAGGATTAAGATTTTTTAATAGAAGTAATTTACAAATCTGTTTAACTTCTGGCACCAGTTGATTTAAAAAAAAAAAAAAAGTTTTCCACGGGAGTACCCTTTTAAAGGGGTACTCCACTGGAAACCATTTTCTTTTAAGTTAACCGGTGACAGAAAGTTAAACAGATTCGTAAATTACTTCTATTAAAAAATCCCAATCCTTCTAGTACTTATCAGCTGCTGTATAATACAGAGGAAGTTCTTTCAATTTTGAATTTCCTTTCTGCCTGACCAGTGCTCTCTGCTGACACCTCTGTCCATTTTAGGAACTGTCCAGAGTAGGAGCAAATCGCCATAGCAAACCTATCCTGCTCCGGACAGTTCCTGACATGGACAGAGGTGTCAGCAAAGAGCACTGTGGTCTGGCAGAAAGGAAATTCAAAAAGAAAA
This sequence comes from Hyla sarda, assembly GCF_029499605.1. Classification (NCBI taxonomy): domain Eukaryota; kingdom Metazoa; phylum Chordata; class Amphibia; order Anura; family Hylidae; genus Hyla; species Hyla sarda. Next base: position 320,656,377 of record NC_079193.1, read on the forward strand.
GAACTTCCTGTGTATTATACAGCAGCTGATAAGTACTGGAAGGATTGGGATTTTTTTTTTGGATAGAACTAATTTACAAAAAGTTGATTTAAAAGAAAATGTTTTCCAGTGGAGTACCCCTTTAATCATAAGTTCGTGATTAAGGGACGTTTGGGTGTATCCACTTCCAGCGTTGTTGTAAATAGTTAAATGCCACTTTACTATAGAATCTAATTAAATGATGTATTATCTCTATTTGCCATGCAGATAAGTGTAGATGGCTTTTAATTCACGTAATATATTCTGGGCACCGTGACCATCGGTGGCTCTCAGGCCCGGTACACGGAGTGGCATTAATTGGTTCAGTAAGTCTGTATATTCAGATGGGATCAGTCTGGTTCCTGCTGCGTGCTGATACAGCAGGGTAGGGCCTCTTTATATCAGCACTATGTGTTGCATAGATAATGCGCTAAATAGTCCCATCTCATGCTGTGTGCCTCACCATCCTCCAGACAAACATATTTACTGCATGAAGGCGTCAAATATTCTTCTTGTGCAAATAATATTATGTGTGAATGGGCTGGCTCTTCCTATTACGTTCCTATTGGTGTTTGTGCATGTTCGCAATATAGAGGGATTATAGTTTCAGTACTTCTCTTTCCCATATTAGAAACAAACAATGCTATAGACCCCATGTGCCAATATGTGGACAGGTTGGTGGAGGGATCTCTTGGGCTAGACCACTATTTGCCATCCAGGGTGCCTCCAGCTGTTGCAAAACTACAACTCCCAGCATGCCCGGACAGCCAAAGGCTGTCCGGGCATGCTGGGAGTTGTAGTTTTTCAACAGCTGGAGGCACCCTGGTTGGGAAACACTGGTCTAGACTTTCCTCAGCTTAAAGGGGTTCTCCAGCATAAGGTGATTTTAGTACGTACCTGGCAGGCAGTAATGGACATGCTTAGGAAGGATCTGCGCTTGTCTTGGGGCTAAATGGCTATGTCGTGAGATTACCATAACACTGTGGCTAGCTTTTTGTGAACTTGTATTTCCTGTTTGACTTTTTTTTTTTTTACCACAAATCCCATAATTCCATCTTCCTCCCTCCCACACATCAGCCACCCCCCCCCATTGAAACAAAAGACCTGTGGTTTTCAATCAGGGTGCCTACAGCTGTTGCATTAGTTGCAGATTGATCCCTCCACCCATTGAAGCAGACGGGCTCCCTGTCATCAGCTGACTAGTGATGTCAGGTCTCGGCCGCATTGCAAGCTGGGAAAAATCAGAGACAACAGTCATTTTGTATGCTGATAAAAATAAATATTGGGGTGAAAATCACAGAAGAATTGTGAGAAAATCATCACACATAGGTAAAGACACTATATTATGAACTACACTAACTTTACAGCCCCTGTAGCATAGTCAAATAAAACAAAAAATACTGGAATACCCCTTTAAGGGAGGTTCACATGTGTACCTTTTGCCTGACGCAAATCTGACACATATTTAACTTTTAAATTCCACAGACGAAATCCAGGGCTTAAAGTCAGATTTCCGTGGATTTTCTGCAGCAGATCCGCACAAGGATTAGCCCCATGTCATTTAGTAGTGGCATTTCTGGGTTAAAAAAAAAAAAAGCGCTGTGCTGTGCTATTGATGAGTTCTGTAACTTTGAAAGTAAGGATATTGGAGTCAGTGCATGGGGATGGCATGTGAGTGTCATTATTTATTTATTTATTAATTGAGTTATGTATTTATTTATTACTATAAATATTTATGTATTTATATAATTATTTATTTATGTAACCATGTATATATTTATTCCTCTGAAGAAATGGGGGCCTGTGTGTACTTCTTCTACCCTGTGTTGTCAATGTCTTGGTTTAAAAAAGTAATCTGTCAGCTCTATTTGCTGCTAAGAGCTGAAGACACTTTTAGATATTTGTTATGTTCACATGGTGGTATGTCCGCATGGAAAATCTCTGTGAAGACTGCGTCATGTTCTGCCAGCGACAGGACCACTTGGAAATGCGCCGTCTCATATGCATTCCTTGTCGAATCCGCACAAAGAATAGACATATCTTTTCTTCGCAGACACCGCAATCTGAATTTCCGCGTGAAATTTTGCCGTGTGACCTGTACAGCAGAATCCCACTGAAATCAATGGAACTCTTCTGCTGCGGAGTGTCCGTGCAGAATATTCATGCGCAATTCCGCACAGACATTCTGCCGTGTGAGCACCCCCTTAAAGGGGTACTCCGGTGGTTAAGATTTTTGGCTATATTGCATCTTCCTTTAATGTTCTTGTTTTTTTGCATTTGACATGTATTATATGTTTGTGTAGCATGTGTCTTTTTTTTCTTACCTGTTTGTGGGCCAGGAAGTTCTGTAGTTCTGTGTTGGATCTCTTACTGTTGTCCACAACGTCGGCCATGTTAGGATTAGGCTGTGGACAACATGTCATGGCTTTTTTTTTTTTCTCCGTTCTTTCAGAACTGCATGAGAGAGATAAGCCACGCCCCCTAATCTCCCCCTCTCGGAGGACACAGGTCTGCATGAGAGAGATAAGCCACGCCTCCTCCTCTCCCCCTCCCAGAGGATGCAGGTCTGCATGAGAGAAAGAGGCCAGAGCAGGGGGAGAGAGAGGACGTGCACATCTCCTCATCTCCCCTCCCCCTGCTCTGTCTTCTGAGGACACAGGTCTGCACTGAAAGAAGACAGAGAAGATAAGAGAGTTATCTGAAGGGGAGGATAAAAAAGTGCATGGGCTGGGGATGTATAGACTGCAGGGGAATAAATCTCGGACTGGGGATGATTTCTATGTGTGAAAGGGGGGTTATGTGTGTATGCTAGTGTTTACAAACAAGTTGCCTCCAGCTGTTGCAAACCTACAACTCCCAGCATGCCTGCACAGACTTTGGGCATGCTGGGAGTTATAGTTTTGCAACAGCTGGAGGCACACTGGTTGGGAAACACTGTCCTTGCCTATTCAGCATACACATCATGTTAAACCAGTGTTTCCAAACCAGTGTGCCTCCAGCTGTTGTAAAACTACAACTCCCAGCATGCTCTGACAGTCTTTCGGCATGCTGGGAGTTGTAGTTTTGCAACAGCTGGAGGCACACTGATTGGGAAACACTGGCCTAGCCTATTCAGTATATTACAAACAAAGTGCATTGCTTCCCAACCAAAGTGTCTTTGGCTGTATCAAAACTACAACTCCCAGCATGCCTTGGCATGCTGGTAGTAGTAGTTTTGCAACACCTGGAGGCACCCTGGTTGGGAAACACTGGTGTATGCCCTATAGGGGTGTGGCGAACTACAACCCCCAGGAGACTACAGAGGCAGTATGCTGGTGTTATACCACAGACTGAAGACTCCTGAATGACACATGCTGGGAGTTGTAGTCCCTTTTATGTGTGTATGACAGTGTATCCCAACCAGGACTGATTGTATTAGTGTGCTGTGTATAAGGGGGCCGACCCGGGAAAATAGTAGGGTGGGTAAAAGGCAGAACAAAAAAAAAGGAACCGCCCCAAACCACCAAGGCATGTGGCATGCTGGGATTTGTAGTTTACAGCACAGCAAGAAACAGGAAATAGAAGAAAACATAGGAAAACAAAGTGGGGGATAAAAAGACAACAAAGAACAGAAATAGAGTAGCCTAAACAACAAGAATAGAAATGAAACAAAACAAATAGGGTAAGTAAAAAACGGAAAAATGCGTTGACCACCGGAGTACCCCTTTAACCTTGGGGATGGAGGGTTTTCCAGTTTTTGCACTTTTGTTTTTTCCTCCTTACATTTTAAAAATCATAACCCTTTCAATTTTGCAGCTAAAAATCCATATAATGGCTTATTTTTTGCGCCACCAATTCTACTTTGTAATGACATTAGTCATTTTACCCACAAATCTAAGGCGAAACGGAAATAAAAATCATTGTGTGACAAAATTGAAGAAAAAATGCCATTCTGTAACTTTTGGGGGCTTCCGTTTCTACGTAGTACATTTTTCGGGAAAAATGACACCTTCTCTTTATTCTGTAGGTCCATACAATTAAAATGATACCCTACTTATATAGGTTTGATTTTGTTTTACTTCTGGAAAAAATCATAACTTCATGCAGGAAAATTTATACGTTTAAAATTGTCATCTTCTGACCCCTATAACTTTTTTATTTTTCCGCGTATGGGGCGGTATGAGGGCTCATTTTTTGCGCCGTGATCTGAAGTTTTTAGTGGTACAATTTATGTATTGATCGAACATTTTGATCACTTTTTATTTATATTTTTCTATTCTATTTTGGACTGGAATTTTTTTGTGTTTACTCCATTGACCGTGCGGTTTAATTAATGATATATTTTTATAATTGGGACATTTCCGCACACGGCGATACCACATATGTTTATTTTTATTTACACAGTTTTTTTTTTAATTGGGAAAAGGGGGGTGATTCAAACTTTAAATGATCTTTATTTACTTTATATTTTTCACTTTTTTTTATGCAATGTTATAGCTCCCATAGGGACCTATAACACTGCACACACTGATCTTTTATATTGTTCTATGGTTTCTCATAGGAAACCATTGATCAATGATTCTGCCACTTGACTGCTCATGCCTGGATCTCAGGCACTGAGCAGTCATTCGGCTATCGGACAGCGAGGAGGCAGGTAGGGATCCTCCGGCTGTCATGTAAGCTGTTCGGGATGCCGCAATTTCACTGTGGTGATCCCGAACAGCTCCCTGAGCTAACCGTCAGTGCTTTAATTTCACTTTAGACTTTAAAGGGTTAATAGCGTGCGGCACCGCAATCAATGCCATTGTTAGAGGCCAGGCCTGACCTGCTATGACGGCTTGGCCCCGCGATATACACAGGGAGCGGGCTGAGGGCGTATAGGTGCGCCCTTCGTCCCTGAGGAGTTTAAGGTGGACTTACAAGTAACTGTATTCATCCATAGTTGATGCGCAGGATTTGAAGCTGTGTCATTTAGTTTACACTAAAATCTGCAGCTTCAAATCCTGTACATTAAATATGTGCAGGATACGGTATGTGTAAATAGACCCTTAGGGTGTAAAAGTCAACTGTACCTTTCCTGGAGCTGATGGTGGTTGCCAAACTTATAAAATCTCCTCTGTCAAGGAGGCGGAGCTGAGCTACTCAAGTGCCACAGCCTGGCATGCCTCCTCACTTGCCATTGACAGTCCCTCATTAACTGGTGTAAAGAGCCCTGTATGAGGTGAATTAGCTGTGCTAGGCACTGGCACCTAAGCAGCATAGCCCCACCTCCTTGACACTTGGCTGCAATGTATTAGTTTGCCTCTGAGCGTCCATGCTGAGATCCAGCAACCCGTGACCCGGACCTTGGATTGCAGTGACAAGTACTGTGCGGAGAGTGCATATACATTTCTTTTTATGTTATATTCGTGAAATATCGAGAATTCGAATATGGCCCCTGCTACTCATCACTAGTCTTTACTTTAACATTGAGAAACCTGTCAACATGTAAATTCTTCGTAGACCAAGGAATTTTGGCTATTGGAGAATATCATATGATCTGAGCCTCTCATGCACTATGAAAATCTGTCCACTCGGTGCCGTTTTTTTAAATCATTTTACAGCAAAATTTTGGTTAAACCTCTATACAGTAGAACTGTCACATCTTCTCTTTATTTGCTTGTATGTTGAACCAGGGAATTGGTAATAAGACTCTGTTGTCACCTCATATAAAGTCACAAGCAAAGTACAGATGCTCACAGATGGCCTGCAGACAAAGCCGGACATAGATGGAATGAGGTTATTGATTTAGCCATAAATGTTGATTGGTAATTATATCATTGTTTACTATAGTGAAGTGAAAAGAATGCTGTTTGGGCTGAACGCCATCTTTGCTGAGCTCCATGAGCCCCTAGTAATTTGAAAGTTACATGCAAAAAAGTGACTTTGAGCTACAAAGTAAAAAAAAAGACCAGATACAAGACTTGGTGGAGCTTAATACAACTTGTGTTGGGGATCATTACAGAAGGTACTGCATAGAACCACATGGCGGTCCTCAGGACCCCCCGCGATCAGACATCTTATCCCCTATCCTTTGGATAGGGGATAAGATGTTAAGGGACAGAGTACCATTTAAACTTGGTACACATGTAACGTTATAAACACCGAAGAAAAACAAGGTATTCTGGGATATAGTAACACAAAATATTCAATCTTTATTGTTTAGCATAAAAGACATACATTTAAAATCATTTAAAAAGAGATGACAAATTACCAAGATGGTCCTACAAATACACAACCGGAGGTCCATAAATCAAGGGGTTAAGCCCCAAAACACCCATATATACAGATTGCCAAGTTGCATACTTCACAGTAACAAAGTGTCCCAAACAAAGGCTGCATCTGGTAAGGTCACAGCCCTATACAATTATACACATAACAAGAAGTTGTTATCTTCACCTTATAAGGACACCAGGGCCTCCGTCACCCAACGTTTCGCAATTAGATGCTTCTTTCGGGGCGGTATGTCAACTAAAAATATTGTACAGTTAAATCAACCCTAATCCACCACCTTATGCGAGTGTGGGGTATTTGTCTGAAGTACCATGCAAGTCTATGGTACTTCCGGTACATCTTCTCATATGAGGTCGCGATATGAGGACAGAATACGAGGACCAGATATGTGGATAGGATATGGGTCAGGATACGAGGTCGAGATATAAGGTCAGGATATGAGAATGAGAGCATCATTGTTGCTTTTCCTCTCCCACAAGATTTAAATAGGAAGACGGGGCAATAAAGCTGGTGTCATGGGGGAGATTGATCAAAACCTGTGCAGAGGAATAGTTGACCAGTTGCCCATTGCAACCGATCAGATTTCTTCTTTCATTTTTAAAAAGGCCTCTGAAAAATGAAACTAGTCAACTTTTCCTCAGCACACGTCTTGATAAATCTCCCCCTGGATTCTTATTATTTATACAACTAAACGCATTTTGTATGTGAATTATGACAAAAAATAGACATCTGCCATGATTCCATAGGTACATTAGCTTTCCATCTATCTCTTCAATCGGACATAAGACATTTTGGCATTTATATTACATTTTATACACGTCACGTCCACTGTGTAAATTCTAATAATGGGTTTTCACATCAGTATATGTCACCTCTTAATCTTACCATGCATCACGAAATGACATCCCTCTGTATAGGCGACATTTGTGCAGTACCATAGCTCTGTGATTGGCAGCTGGGCCGGTCTAATAATGGTGATGCATTCCCCATTATTTACTGGGCACAATGGTTCATTTATGGAAGATAGAATCTAAAATGTGTTACATACAATTCAACGAAAATCATAAAGGAGGACCGAAATGATTTATGAGAATGTCAAATATAAAAGAAGGAACTGGCCTAAAATTCTATAGGATAAAATGACTGCCCATAGGAATAAGCACTGACAAGAAATGAGGATGATCAGTGGTCCCTCAACATACGATGGTAATCCGTTCCAAATGGACCATCGTTTGTTGAAACCATCGTATGTTGAGGGATCCATGCAATGTAAAGTATAGGACAGTGGTCTACAACCTGCGGACCTCCAGATGTTGCAAAACTATAACACCCAGCATGCCCGGACAGCCAACGGCTGTCCGGGCATGCTGGGTGTTGTAGTTTTGCAACATCTGGAGGTCCGCAGGTTGTAGACCACTGTTAGAGGAAGTTGTACTCACCTGTCTCCGCCACTCCGGACCGTCACCGCTCGTCACCGCTGCCTGGGATGTTGCCGTCCATCGCTGTTGTCGTGTCCCCGAGGTGTCCCCAATGCTCCAGTAAGGCCTCTTCTTCCCCGGCATCCGCGCTCTCCGTCGCCGCCATCACGTCGCTACGCACGCCGCTCCTATTGGATGACGGGACGGCGTGCGCAGCGACGTGATGACGATGATGGAGAGCGCCGATGATGCAGAGGATCCCGAAGAGGACGTGCCGAAGCCCCGAGGACAGGGGAGTGATCGTCAGCGGACCACACGGGGAACCGTAAACGGCTATCCGGGGGCAGCTGAAGCAGTCTGCGTTGCCGGATAGCCGTTTATGCGATGGCCCCGACATACAAAAACATCGTATGTTGATGCTGCCTTCAACATGCGATGGCCTCTGAGAGGATCCCGAAGAGGACGTGCCGAAGCCCCGAGGACAGGGGAGTGATCGTCAGCGGACCACACGGGGAACCGTAAACGGCTATCCGGGGGCAGCTGAAGCAGTCTGCGTTGCCGGATAGCCGTTTATGCGATGGCCCCGACATACAAAAGCATCGTATGTTGATGCTGCCTTCAACATGCGATGGCCTCTGAGAGGCCATCGCATGTTGAAATTATCGTATGTCGGGGCCATCGTAGGTCGGGGGGTCACTGTACTTGTAACTGTTGGCCGGTTCTGTGATGACATAAGTGTGTATTTTGGTGCATTACGACAAGGAAAGCCAACTGAGCACAGTTCCTGTCACTTGAAGAACTGGGGCATTAGTGTAAAAAAATAAAACAAAATGTTTTTACCCATTACATCATCAGAGTATGGTTTATTTTTCCATTTATTAGGATGCCTAAATATTAACTATTTAAAAAAAAAAAAAAAAACCTTTAACACAATGCTAATTCAGAATTCCACTTTAAAAACTGTACAATAAAAGAACAAAAAAAAAAAAAAAAAAAAACGTTTAAATGGGGTTAAAAAAATTATAATGATAATAAAGAGCAGGAATTATCTCTACATTCATAAGATTATTACATTTTTAACATTACCGTATTTAATTTCTAAATAATATTTAAAATTACAAACAAATGATCTATTTGTTTTGTGTGTATTGATCCAAATGCTTGTTTTTACCCCACCATCTAGGTGGAGAGAAAAGTTTTTGGCTTTCTTATATTTTATAGGTGAATATAATAGTAAATAGATTGTGATTTAGAGATTTCTTGTAGCCATGCCACTTTGCCCTAGCCACTCCCCTTTTCCAAAATTTCTGGAAATTGTGGCACAGAAGTCGGGTGTATTTTTCTTATTACAAATTCTGGCCACAATTTTTGTTCACAAACTGAACAAAACCAGAAACAAAGTATATTAGGGCCAATAGGCGCTATATCATACTGGATGGGTATATTCTCATGTTGCAGATTTGCTATGGATTTTGACTTGTCTAATAAAGTTAATTGGGAAAATCCAAAGCAAATCTACCAAGTGTGAATATAGCCTTATACAAAGTTGTACCTGAAGCTTTTGGGCCCAAATACAAAAATTGTAACAGGGCTGCTACCTATCATGTGCCATATATAATACAAGTTTATTCTTATGGGGCACAAGGTCTCTTGGGACCCCTCAAGCTCCAGGGCCCTGGTGTGATTGCTATCTCTGTACCATCAATAGATATCACATGACGCTTATTGTATACATTATACTGTATCTGTATTACTATGTCCATCTAGCTCAATTGTGGTTATAGATATAGTATGGACGATGGCTATTATATGGCCTGTATAATTACTCTTCATAGTTTTACACTGTGGATACAGGTAGGAAGTGTGAACATCCAGGCATAGGTCAACTCTTTACAGCCTCACTAGGAAAACCTATAATGATGGATTTAAGAAGATTGGCAAGAGATACATGTCACCATTCATTTGGCTAATGAAGAATGATTCTTAAGCCCTTAGCTATCTTTGAAGGCAGAGTCTTAATGGGTCAATAGTCTCTTAAGTGTTTATTATAAGACATGAGGATGTGTATTTTTCTTGGCACAGATAAGTCAGCTCTGATCTCTTGTTTGTTCTGAAATTACAGTGATTAAAGGTGGAGCTCTGGATGGAACCTATAGACTGAAGCAGTTCCACTTTCACTGGGGATCTTGTGAGGGCCATGGCTCGGAGCACACCGTCGATGGGCACAAATATGAGGCAGAGGTAAGTGAAGACTGGTAAAAATGTAGAAACACTCCCTGAAATTAATCTCATAGTGGAGATGGGAAGTGCCGTCTTTTGCTCTACCATGGGCAAATGGTTATTTTGAAAATCCTTTAAAAATCGTTCAAAAAGAATTACAGCTTCCCTGAATTATTGTCATGTTGCCCTGTGAGTAGATAGATAGGGATGTGGATTCTAAAGTGTTACAGCTGGCATTGGAAATCCTCTGTGATTTCTTCAAAGGTGGAGTTTGTTGAGATTCTTAATAAGATACATAGGATGGAGGAATTAGTGGCGTCATTATCGGTCATTCAGGAGTATATGGCTCTCCTGGGATTTATTTTGTGGGTCTTCTGAGTTTTTTTGTGGGGTCTCTTGATTCTTCCCCTAGGGCACTGTTCTATTGGGAGTTGCTGTTTCCCTTCCCTGAAGAAGTCTTGCCCACTTCTCATCCGTATTTCCTGCTTCTACTTCTCATTCCCCACCCTCCGCCTGACTTTTCCTTCCTGTCTACGCTTCTTTCCTTCTTTTTCTGTCTGTTCTATTTTTTTCGTTTGTCCGCTTTCTATATGGAGTGGATCTCCTTATTTCAATTGTCACTTGGAACACGTGTGGAGGATGTTGGTGATTTCATCTTTGTTATTATCTGTTATGACTGGTTGGGCTGTTCTTATATTGGCACCCATTCTGTTGTTACCTATGTTATTTTTTAACTAACAATTAAAACAGATTTGCCATGAAAAGCGACAGCTATAATACTGTAAAATTATTATAATTTTTCACTTTTCACTATAGCAATACTGCTCAACAAATTAGGTTGTATTTTCTATGTGTATATCATAAATGCTCTGCAGAACTTCTTAACTCCATAATTGCAGTGTCTTTTCTCAGTTTTTTTAATGTGTTAAACAATGATGTAGTAGATATAGAAATAGATATGAGTATATATCACCTATGACCATTAATACTGTAAATAACACAGTAGTAAAAATAAGACAGTAGTTCTAGTAAACCAGCTTATATAGTCTCAACTGTAAATTGTTTTTGTCTTGCTGACAGCTTCACTTGGTCCACTGGAACACAAAGTATGGCACTTTTGGTGAAGCTGTGAAACACTGCGATGGGCTTGCAGTGCTCGGTGTTTTCCTGAAGGTAAGTACACATGAATTGTCTGATTCACAGTTTTATTCCTACATGTTTCTTGAAGACAATAGATGTTTGTAAAAGGCTGAAGCAGAGGGAGACTTGGTATTCACCGCCTTATGTGTTGCTAACTTCTAGACACTTGCATATGACTATATTTGTGGTCCATTCCTAAAATATGAATTATTCATATGGGTTAGCCTTAAAGGGGTACTCCCCCCTAGACATCTTATCCCCTATCTTGGCTGTAGCACCCCAGACATCTAGTGCATGGAGCAAACTTTGCTCCGTGCCGGATGACTGGCATTGGGGGGGGGGGTGAGGGGGGTGGAGGCTCGTGATGCCATGGCCATACCCCCGGAATGCAAGTCTATGGGGATCGGATGACTTGCATTTAGGGGGCGTGGCCGTGATCTCACTAGCGGGCATGGCCGTAATGTCACGAGCCACTGGTGCTGCACCCGATGCTCTAAACAAATGCCGGGTGCAGCAGGGGGGGTGGCGGGAGTCCCAAGCGGTGGGACCCCCGCAATCAGACAACTTATGCCCTATCCTTTGGATAGGGCATAAGATGTCTAGGGGCAGAGTACCTCTTTAATACTAATAGAAATTCTAAGGTTCAGCATAGGCCCAAATAGTTTTAGCAGGTGAGATGGAACAAGTAGCTGTCATACACCCCTGACAGCTTATTTACAGTGGGGCAAAAAAGTATTCAGTCAGCCACAAATTGTGCAAGTTCTCCCACTTAAAAAGATGAGAGAGAGGCCTGTAATTTTCATCATAGGTATACCTCAACTATGAGAGACATAATAAGAAAAGAAATCCATTAAATCACATTGTCTGATTTTTAAAGAATGTATTTGCAAATTATGGTGGGAAATAAGTATTTGGTCAATAACAAAAGTTCATCTCAATACTTTGTTATCTACCCTTTGTTGGCAATGACAGAGGTCAAACGTTTTCTGTAAGTCTTCCCAAAGTTTTCACCCACTGTTGCTGGTATTTTGGCCCATACCTCCATGCAGATCTCCTCTAGAGCAGTGATGTTTTGGGTCTGTCGCTAAGCAACACAGACTTTCAACTGCCTCCAAAGGTTTTCTATGGGGTTCAGATCTTGAGACTGGCTAGACCACTCCAGGAACTTGAAATGCTTCTTACAAAGCCACTCCTTCGTTGCCCGGGCAGTGTGTTTGGGATCATTGTCATGCTGAAAGACCCAGCCACGTTTCATCTTCAATGCCCTTGCTGATCAAAGGAGGTTTTTACTCAAAGTGTTATGATACATGGCCCCATTAATTCTTTCCTTTACACGGATCAGTCGTCTTGGTCCCTTTGCAGAAAAACAGCCCAAAAGCATGATGTTTCCACCCCCATGCTTCACAGTAGGCATGGTGTTCTTTGGATGCATTCTTTCTCCTCCAAACACGATGAGTTGAGTTTTTACCAAAAAGTTCTACTTTGGTTTCATGACATTCTCTCAATACTCTTCTGGATCATCCAAATGCTCGCTAGCAAACTTCTGACGGGCCCGGACATGTACTGGCTTAAGTAGGGGGGACACGTCTGGCACTGCATGATTTGAGTCCCAGGCAGCATAGTGTGTTACTGATGGTAGCCTTTGTTACTTTGGTCCCAGCTTTTTGCAGGTCATTCACTAGGCCCCCCCGTGTGGTTCTGGGATTTTTGCTCACCGTTCTTGTGATCATTTTGACACCACGGGGTGAGATCTTGTGTGGAGCCCCAGATCGAGGGAGATTATCAGTGGTCTTGTATGTCTACCATTTTCTAATAATTGTTCTCACAGTTGATTTCTTCACACCAAGCTGCTTGCCTATTGATTCAGTCTTTGCAGCCTTGTGCAGGTTTACAATTTTGTTTCTGACGTCCTTCAACAGATCTTTGGTCTTGGTCATAGTGGAGTTTGGAGTGTGACTGTTTGAGGTTGTGGACAGGTATTTTTTATACTGATAAGTTCAAACAGGAGCCATTAATACAGGTAACGAGTGGAGGACAGGGGGGACTCTTAAAGAAGAAGTTAGAGGTCTGTGAGAGCCAGAAATCTTGCTTGTTTGTAGGTGATCAAATACTTATTTTCCACCATAATTTGCTAATAAATTCTTAAAAAATCAGACAATGTGATTTTATGGATTTTTTTTTCTTATTATGTCTCCCATAGTTGAGGTATACCTATGATGAAAATTACAGGCCTCTCTCATCTTTTTAAGTGGGAGAACTTGCACAATTGGTGGCTGACTAAACCCTTTTTTTCTCCACTGTATGGCAGAACGAAGTATTGGATGTGGTGAAATTCATTATACCGATCCTCCTTTCTTTGATATCTGGGAGGCTCCCTAGCACATTAGACTGTCAACTAAATCAGCATAAATCAGATCAGCAAAAATGTATGTAAAATGTATGGACAGCTTGATGTGCAAGAAGTTCCCAAAACAATAGGGTCAGGCAGGTATAGGGTTTTCCCAGAATCACTTTCAAGAAGGTTGAGTAGTTTTTGTGCAGATGGAGTCATTGCTTTTCTTAGGGAACATAAATGTCACACAACTGTGTCATTCAGGCCCTATTCCCATTACAATTTGGGGCTTCTGTGAGGCCTTGCAGCAAAAAAAATATTTTGCCAACAGGTCAGTATACTTAAATGTAGTCTAATTGTGACCATGTTTAATCCATTTCTAGAACACATACGCTGTATGTGTTGAAACTTAAAAAACATGGTAATCACAGACACGTAAACATTCAGGAAGTAGACAGGCGACCTATGAACTTTTCCCTAAAATATTATGTTTGCGGAAAAAGGGTCAGGTATGTTGGATTTCTTCTGCCCGATCCTATTGTTTTGGAGGGGAAAAGTCAGCCTAAGAGCTGTCTCCCCTTCCCATAGAGGAGACATGAACGTTCGGCTGTGCTGAACGTTCATGTGTATGAGGAGGTCGGGAGAGATAACTGTTGGGAGAGATAAGTCATTGAAAATGTATGGCCACCTTGTTAAATGTTTCCAAAGAGGTGCACTTGAATGGGACTATTCTTTTATCCCCTCAATTATGGCCAGTAAGCGTTCCACTCTCCTATTCTGACTCTGGCTCCTTCATAAATAACATAATAAGGATAAAAGTTAGCAATTCTATACATTTACTGTAATATAATGGTGAAATCAGACTTTACATCACCTTGATGCAAGCTGCAAATATCTAAAATAGTTTTTCATAATATTTACAATAATATTTAGAATTTTTTAAACTTTTGGTTTGAAGATGTAGTTTGGTACATTTCTACTGACTCCAACTCCACCCATAACTGACTCAGACTCCCGGACTCCAACTCTGCAGCCCTACGAACAATTCCTTTAACAAGTATATTGATAATATGCCGGTGGGACGTGGTTATGACAACTGTGTGTATCGGGATTCCATTTGTTTGCAAACAAAGCCAACCCAGTTTTACCAGTCACCCATCCTGTCTTCTTTTCTCATCATATCAGCTTTCTAAGAATAATGTTATAGCTATTATAGGCATAGTTATTAAAGTGAGGCACTGTAAAGCACTGATATCAGGTGTGTACGTTATAAGTATCACAAGTGTAGACTGTAGCATTCTTAACCGTTGGGGTACAACCTATGAAACCCTGTCAATCCCAAAATCTTGAAAGAGGCTGTGTTGCAGTTCCTTACTCAACTTGTGACCAGAAAAACGTTGAAGGTGCCTAAGTTTGTGGTACGGGTGTGATGAGGGCAGATGGAATTACCCTAGGGTCAGATGGCATTAACCCCTTGTGTTCGTGATGCCAGGGCGTGGTTTAACTGCTTCACTACCCGAAGGTGGGCCGCTGGATCCTGGGCTAGGCACAGGGGCAAATAAAGACTCCGACGCCAAGTTACAGAACAACGGCAGCTTTACTGAGTCAGACAGATGTAACAGTTTATACAGCTTGGCTAGGCCCACAGAGGGGACCAGTGACTTCTGAGACCACAGGGCTTGCTGGGACTTATGGTGGACTGGGAGAATTTGCTGCAGAGCCACGCTGAATGGAGACAGATTGACTTGGATTGACTTGACTGAGACTGACTATACCCTGTTTGTAGCTTACCATGTTTTGACTTGGACCTGGGGGTAGTGGACTTGTGGATCCCTGGCTGCGTGGTAGACTTTAGGCCTCTTCTGGACTCCAGACACACTCTGACAGGACTTGACCTTACTGCAACTCAGCTAAGCAGAAAGAGAGTGAGCAGAGGCTCCACCCAGGGTATATATGGGGGAGACTTTGAGTGGTCCCATAGGTCACCCTGTAAGTCACATGTCACTGGTACCTTCCTGGGTTACAATCACATGACAACCGGTATTAAAGGCATAACACATTTTATATGCAATACACTATACAACACAGGCACTTACGAATATACATAGGGTACAGGTGCAGGGGAGACCCAGAGGTCACTCTATGGAGGCTGCCTGACAGGGCAGCAAGGGTACAGGGGTATAACTCCTGTACTGGGCCACCACAAGTTCTTAAAGGAGTATTCCGGCTTTATTTGATCACAGGGGTCCCGCCACTGGGGACCCCCGCGATCTCGATGCATCCCCTGGCATTCTACCTCTGAGATGGGGACATGATGTCATAGCCACGCCCCCTATTGATGTCGCGCCATGCCCCCTCCATTCATGTCCATGGGAGGGGTCGTGACTGATGATCACATCCCGATCTCGGAGGTAGCGAATGGCACAGAATGCTGGGGGCTGCACCGAGATCGCAGGGTTCCCAAATGGAGGGACCCCTGCGATCATATATCTTATCCCTTATCCTTTGGATAGGGGATAAGATGTATAAAGCTGGAATACCCCTTTAACTAGCACCGCAGTGACTTTGTTCTAAGCCTTGGTTAGTTTACTAGTGGTTATACCCTCACCAATGTGGAAATGATAGCATAATGATATACCATCATTTCAATGAGATGACCCCTTTAATATACAACTAAATATGATAAAATGTGTCTAATTTTCAAAAAGTTCATATGTTTAAAATTCACCTTCTGTTGTTTAGATTGTTTTAGTTTATTTATTTGAGATCAGTTTTAGTTTATTTAAAACACAATAGAAATGATCAAAACAACAGTATTTTCCAATGTTTCTGCTGATCTCTGATGACCAGAGTTAATGCTTTATGACAGAGTAAAATTGAAGTTAAGATAAAGCCAATTGCTTGTTGTGTGTTATTATTATTATACTATATTATGTTGTTTTATGTTATTATTTGTCATGTTTTAAGCTTTTTTGTGCATTGCAGGTCGGCAATGCCAAGCCAGAACTCCAGCCAGTGATTGATGCCTTAACATTAATTCCAACAAAGGTACAAAGCAGCGATTTTCATGTTCTCTGTCACAAGCTAAGAGCTTAACATAATAATGTGCAATCCGGGTACTCATTTCTAATAGTTTTCCCCCTTCCCATTAAGATTACAGTGTATATCCAACTAGAGTTATATACAAATATTAGATCATTTTAAGCTGATTTTCCAACAGTACCTTAACAATCTCTTTTGTATTGGGTCATTCAGAGTATGTACTGTAAATGGCTTTTGCATGTTGGTAGTATCAAGTCACTACAATGTTAGATTCTGTCAAACTCCTTTAGTCATAATTATTAAAGGGGTACTCATCCCCTAGACATCTTATCCCCTAGCCAAAGGATAAAAGATAAGATGTCTGAAGATAAGATGTCAGAAGATAAGCGGCGGGATCCCCGTGATTTCGGCTGTGGGAACCCAGATGTCCATTGCACGGAGCGGATTTCACTCCGTGCCGGATGACTGGCGAACCGGGGCGGAGGCTCGTCACGTTACGGTCATGTCCCGCTTGTAATGACGGCATCACGCCCCCCTCCCATAGAAGTCACGAGCCTCCGGTGCTACGGCACTGCACCCGCCGCTCTAAACTAATGCCGGGTGCAGCTGGGAGATCGCGGGGGTCCTTTGGATAGGGGATAAGATGTCTAGGGGCGAAGTACCCCTTTAAGCCATGCTATTGTTCTACCTGGGAACATCCTAAAAATGTCCATAAAGCAAATGTGTAGAACCCCTGCCCATTCTGCGATCCACTTTGTGAGATGAATATCAGGACAGATAAGCATGCTTATGCATAATAAAATACAATTACAAACAAGAACTAAGGATGACTGACAAAAAATTTGGTTTGGCCATTGGTGGTGATTTTTCCCTAACATGCACGAATGGTGTTTCAACATATTGGAAAACTTTGACACATCAGCAATGTGCCACAGTGCTGCAAAGTTTTTCTTAAACCTCCCTGTTAAAAGTGAAAAAGACACCAAAAACAGAATAAAAAATTCACAATTGAGAATTTATCATTTCGTAAAATTTGCAGAAATTGATGGATTGATTGGAAAAATAGGTAAACTTTGGCCTATGTACGGTGCATGCCGTTAATTAATACAGTCAAATGCATTTCCCCATACTTTTTTTTTGTCAAAATTTACACAGGACTCCAATAGTACATGTGGCACATTATATCCCAAATAGCTAAGGAAGTAACGATAAATTCTCTGTCTAAAATGGGCACTACTCGGTTCCTATGCCAATCATTGCCTTGCTTATTTAGTGGGTAGGTTAATCCACTTCTTAATGCAAAAAATGTTTTTTTATTTTTTTAGGGAAAAGAGGCACCTTTCCTAAATTATGATCCTTCAGGTTTACTTCCAAAATCTTTGGATTTCTGGACTTATAAGGGATCCCTGACTACCCCACCTCTCCTGCAGTGCGTTGTCTGGACTGTACTTAAAGAGCCAATCAGCGTGAGCGAAGAACAGGTATGTAGATCTTCTATTCAAAATTACTAGTGATTAGAATAATATTTCCTTTATTCTTCATACAATTTATTTTTAAGTGAATGCCCAGGGGAAACATCCAACTTCTGGGACCCCACCAGGCCTAAGATTAAGGGGGCCACAGTCACCAGGCTGTACAGGGAACTAAAGTGTGGACACATTCCCAATTTACAAGGAAAACCTAAGAAGGGGACACAACACTTCTGTCATCAGCACTGTGCCCCTCCATTCCAAAGATCAATGGGTCCCCCACCAATTATAAATTGCTGGCATGTCCTATCAATATAAGATTACTCCTTTGCGTCTTTTAGCATTCTCTTGTATTATTCATAGATAAAAATGAGGAGGACATTGACATTAGTACATTACAATGTATATTACCAAACGCCTGGTCCATTTATGAAGAGATTGTGCAGAACATCAAATCTGCAATTTAATAAGCATACAGTGGAGTAAAAAAGTATTTAGTCAGCCACCAATAGTGCAAGTTCTCCCACTTAAAAAGATGAGAGGCGCCTGTACTTTTCATCATAGGTATACCTCAAATATGAGAGACATAATGAGAAAAAAAAATCCATAAAATCACATTGTTTGATTTTTAAAGAATTTATTTGCAAATGATGGTGGGAAATAAGTATTTGGTCAATAACAAAAGTTCATCACAATACTTTGTTATATACCCTTTGTTGGTAATGACAGAGGTCAAACGTTTTCTGTAAGTCTTCACAAGGTTTTCACACACTGTTGCTGGTATTTTGGCCCATTCCTCCATGCAGATCTCCTCTAGAGCAGTGATGTTTTGGGGCTGTCACTAGGCAACACAGACTTTCAACTCCCTCCAAAGGTTTTCTATGGGGTTGAGATCTGGAGACTACTAGGCCACTCCAGGACCTTGAAACACTTCTTACGGATCGTTGTCCTGCTGAAAGAACCAGCCTCGTTTCATCTTCAATGCCCTTGTTGATGGAAGGAGGTTTTCACTCAAAATCTCACGATACATGGCCCCATTCATTCTTTCCTTTACACGGATCAGTCGTACTGGTCCCTTTGCTGAAAGACAGCCCCAAAGCATCATGTTTCCACCACCCTGCTTCACAGTAGGTATATTGTTCCTTGGATGCAACTCAGCATTCATTCTCCTCCAAACACGACGAGTAGAGTTTTTACCAAAAAGTTCTACTTTGGTTTCATGTGACCATATGACATTTTCTCAATCCTCTTCTGGATCATCCAAATGCTCTCTAGCAAACTTCAGACAGGCCCGGACATGTACTGGCTTAAGTAGGGGGACATGTCTAGGCACTGCATGATTTGAGTCCCTGGCGGTGTAGTGTGTTATTGATGCCTTTGTTACTTTGGTCCCAGCTCTCTGCAGATCATTCCCTAGGCTCCCCTGTTTGGTTCTGGGATTTTTACTCACCGTTCTTGTGATCATTTTGACACCACAGGGTGAGATCTTGCGTCGAGCCCCAGATCGAGGGAGATTATCAGTGGTCTTGTATGTCTTCCATTCTCTAATAATTACTCCCACAGTTTATTTCTTCACACCAAGCTGCTTGCCTATTGCAGATTCAGTCTTCTGGTGCATTTTTACAATTTTGTTTCTGTGTCCTTTGACAGATCTTTGGTCTTGGCCATAGTGGAGTTTGGAGTGTGACTGTTTGAGGTTGTGGACAGGTGACTTTTTTTTATACTGATAATAAGTTCAAACAGGTGCTATTAATATAGGTAACGAGTGGAGGACAGAGGAGACTCTTAAAGAAGAAGTTACAGGTCTGTGAGAGCCAGAAATCTTGCTTGTTTGTAGGTGACCAAATTCTTATTTTCCACCATAATTTGCAAATAAATTCTTAAAAAATCAGGCAATATGATTTTATGGATTTTTTTTCTCATTATGTGTCTCATAGTTGGGGTATACCTATGATGAAAATTACAGGCCTCTCTCTCATCTTTTTAAGTGTAAGAACTAAATACTTTTTTGCCCCACTGTACATCCTCATTGATCAAAGAAGGATCCTCTTGATATGGAGGACCCATCATGTCCCGTTGAGTCCATGATTTCAAAGAGAACTGTGTTCCTGCGTTAGTATTTATTGGGTTAAACACTTAATAGGACCTCGAAAGATTATACAGGGTCTTAGTGGGAATCCACAAGCTCTGCCATGACCTAGTGCTTAGGACAGTTTTCTTTATAGGGGCAAAACAGAAGATAATGTATGTAGCTCAGAGCCAAGGGTGCTCTATCGTGAAAACCCACGGACTGCCCTAGTGACTGATGACCTGAATATTACCCAGGGCTTATGTTTGTGTTAATTCTTGTTATCTTGTCACATTAGGATATCCGCTGTATGTCAGAAGATGTGCACTGCTGTAGATAAATATTTTAGCCAGTGATAAGGACTGAGAAGCAGCTTACTAACTATGTGTCATTTAAGATTTTGACATCCTCCATGACTTTCTATTTTAACTTTGGGGAACCTCCCTTATCTCATAGCAACAGTGACATGTAAACAGCAGGCTCTCCGATAAGCGGTATGTTATGTCTAACTGTACCAAGGCTGTCCATGTTTTAACAATGAACCAAAGGATGAGATTTTCCAGCGCACTAGATGAGTTAAAAATACACCAGTCACCTCCTCCGTTTCTGCTGCACATGACCAGGTGTGACTGGAGAGGTTGTATTCACACTTATAGTATCCTGCACATATTTGATGTGCAGGATTTGAAGCTGCAGATTTTGTGCTGTAGAGGTCAATGTAAACTAAATGACTGAACACAACTTCTAATCTGCAGCTTCAAATCCTGCACATCAATCGTGCACCATATACTGTACATGTGAATACAGTGGTCCCTCAACATACGATGGTAATCCGTTCCAAATGGACCATCGTTTCTTGAAACCATCGTATGTTGAGGGATCCGTGCAATGTAAAGTATAGGACAGTGGTTTACAACCTGCGGACCTCCAGATGTTGCAAAACTACAACACCCAGCATGCCCGGACAGCCAACGGCTGTCCGGGCATGCTGGGAGTTGTAGTTTTGCAACATCTGGAGGTCCGCAGGTTGAAGACCACTGGTATTAAAGGTTGTACTCACCTGTCCCCGCCGCTCCGGACCGTCACCGCTCGTCACTGCTGCCCTGGATGTCGCCATCCATCGCTGTCGCCGCGTCCCCGGGGTGTCCCCGACGCTCCGGCAAGGCCTCTGCTTTCCCGGCATCCTCGCTCTCCGTCGCCGGCATCACGTTGCTACGCACGCCGCTCCTATTGGATGATGGGACGGCGTGCGCAGCGACGTGATGACGACGATGGAGAGCGCCGACGATGCAGGGGATCCTGAAGAGGACGCGCCGGAGCCCCCAAGGACAGGTAAGTGATCGTCAGCGGAGCACACGGGGCACTGTAAACGGCTATCCGGTGGCAGCTGAAGCAGTCTGCGCTGCCGGATAGCCGTTTATGCGATGGCCCCGACATACAAAAGCATCGTATGTTGATGCTGCCTTCAACATGCAATGGCCTCTGAGAGGACATCGTATCTTGAAATGATCGTATGTCGGGGCCATCGTTGGTCGGGGGGGTCACTGTACATCCCAGGACCTTCCAAGTCTTCAGGCCAGGCCTGGCCATCTTATTGCTGCTATGTCACAGAATAACCTAAAGATCCTATTGTGAGAATTACATTTCATTCTCAGTAAGTACATGCATTCTGCATATACTGTATCTGCTGGGAGCCAAACAGCGAGTACACCTCACTGAAGATATTTAGGACTACAACATTCCCCTCAGAAAGCTTCAAGGATTGCATACTTTGTTCCACAAAAACTTATTGGGAGGGATTTATCAAAACCTGTCCAGAGGAAAAGTTGCCCAGTTGCCCATAGCAACCAATCAGATCTCTTCTTTCATTTTTGAAAAGGCCTCTGAAAAATGAAAGAAGCGATCTGATTGGTTGCTATGGGCAACTGGGCAACTTTTCCTCTAGACAGGTCTTAATAAATCTCCCCCTTTTTCTTTCCAAAATGCGCCTCCTCACTTCAGCCATTGTTTTGTTTGTTACATTGCAGGTGACTGCACTTCCATTGCTGTGGAAGATTTATTCGAGCACTTTTTTCTGCGTAAAGGACTGTGTTATTTCTTCATTATTCTTGAGTTTCCGCCAATTGCATATTTACCATTTTGCGCATTACCCCTGGCTCTGTCCTGCGCTATGCTCCCTCTAGGTCGCAGATCAGTAATTCAGCTTTTTACACAAGCTCTACTTAGTATGTATTTTACCATGGAAAGAAACTCTCATTAAAAGCAACAGCAGCTCAAGATAGGATATTGTAGGGTTTTATAGGGAAGCTTTCATAGCGTTCTAAACAAGAATGTGCAAGTAAATAGAAACTTGTTTCCTTATTATTATCATAATTATAATTTATTTATATACCGCTATCACTTTTTTGTAGCACTCTACATACTGCAATATTAGGGAAAATACATTGTAACAATTATTTTAAAAAAATTAAGTGGTGCAGACAAATACAGTGACCCCTCGACCTACGATGGCCCCGACATACGATCATTTTAACATGCGATGGCCTCTCAGAGCAGCATCAACATACGTTGGGGCCATGTATGTTGGGGCCATCGCATAAACGGCTATCCGGCAGCGCTGACTGCTTCAGCTGCCACCGGATAGCCGTTTACGGTGCCCCGTGTGGTCCACTGACGATCACTTACCTGTCCTCGGGGCTCCGGCGCGTCCTCTTCGGGATCCACTGCATGGTCGGCGCTCTCCATCGAGGTCATCACGTCGCTGTGCACGCCGTCCCGTCATCCAATAGGAGTGGCGTGCGTAGACGGCAAGACAGCATAGTCAGGAACAGGCAGATATTGTTACATGCAGAAGGCAATAGACAGGGGTACAATAGAAGTTGAATCAGAAAACAGGCATTGATCATACACGGAATAGATAGAAAAAATAGGCGAAAAACACTATTTTAGACTCATAAAACACAAAAAGGAAAGGCAACCGACACGTTTCGAGCCGAATCTGGCTCTTAGTCAGAATATGGATATCAGCTGTTTTTAACCTGATGGAATAAAAGTCAAGTTTTATTTACTCTTTCTTCTGCATACTTGGAGCAGCTGGAGGCCCTGGCTTTTTTTTGCCTCCCCTTCTTCTCTATTGATCATAAACAGATTTCTGGATCAGAAATATAGCACACCTTCACTTTGGACACAAATTTCCTTTAGGGTAGGGTCACACATAGTGCATCCACCAATGCCTAGATAGGTGGGTAAGGATACGTGTGCTGGCCCATTAAATAACTCAAAAAAGCCCCCATGCATACCCTACCGGCATGATCAGGAATGGAAGAGGAAGCATAATGGGAGCTGGAGGAAGCAGGGGAACATGGACCAGTAGCCAGTAGGATTAAATGACAGTATGCTTATTGGAAGCTGCCCGTCAATGTCACATATGTGTTGTATCTAGTATTGCAGATCAGCTACAATGAATGTGAGGTTAAGCTGCAGTACCACACATGACCTGAGGACAGGTGTGGTGGTATTTTTGGAAGACAGCAGTAATGTCTTTTTAATCCTGAGCAACGTCTCCAAATTTGTAGAGTAGTGAATTTGTTTGTGCATAGCAGCTAAACCACAATTTTACATTAAATTTGGAAATTACATATACAGTGATCCCTCAACTTACAATGGCCTCAACATACAATAGTTTCATCATACAGTGGTCTTTTCTGGACCATTGTAAGTTGAAACCAGACTCAACATACAATACTACAGACAGTCCAGATCTGTGAAACGCGTCAGTGGTTGGAAGAACTGACCAATCAGAATGGACATTTCACTGGTAAAACCCCTGTATTACTGAAGAACATGCACTGACTGGTGTCTGGTAGCGCCCCCTACAGTACAGAGAGGTATTATATTTTCTGTACACTTTACCTGTATCAGGGCTGCTCCTTTGGACACCAGGTGAGGGCAACTCCATGTTACTTTTTTAGGACATTGTGTGTTTTATACAGGACCCGAAAGAAGCTCCAGTCCTCTACATAGACCAGTGTTTTCCAAGCAGGGTGCCCCCAGCTGTTGCAAAACTACAACTCTCAGCATGCCCGGACAGCCTTTGGCTGTCCGGGCATGCTGGGAGTTGTAGTTTTGCAACAGCTAGAGGCTCCCTGCTTGGGAAACACTGACATAGACAGTGATTTTTCCTATTTTTGGATGACATTTTGGTGCCTTTAGAACCAATTACCAGGTTTCCATAGAGTTCTGGTCTCAACATACAATGGTTTCAACATACAACGGTCGTCCTGGAACCAATTAATATTGTAACTTGAGGGACCACTGAATAATATATAATAAATAATGTGCGTCATTCTCAATGTACTCAATGTTTTTCCAAAAAGCTAACAGATTTTTCTTTTTTTTTCTTTCTTTTAGCTGTCAAAGCTGCGAGGCCTTTATTTCAACGACGAGCATGACAGTCCCTGCCACATGGTTGACAACTATCGCCCACCACAGCCGCTGAAGGCCAGAGAAGTTAGAGCCTCGTTCCATTAGGATCAGAACCTCCCATCTGGGCTGAGATCTGACTTGGATTTGGCGCTCTAATGCACACTGGTAGCAGTTATTTCTCTATGCTGAATCTCTAATCCCTTTGTGAGTACTAGGATCTGATTAATGAAATGTGAAGGTCAACAGACATAGGCAAATCATGTATAATGTGAGATGTTACTTACGCTTAACCAGGCGTTGCTTCTACTGATTTTCTTCCATAAATAATGCTGCACTAATATAGAAGGGGGGGGGGGGGGGTGCTTTGTCCATAAGAATTTTTTTTATGATTTATGTCTTAAAAGGAAAACTTGAAGTACCGTACATACACTGCTATGTATGATTTAATGTGAACTAGAGTTAAAAGCTTATCTATTTGTTGCATAAGATATACATTGATTTTAATAGGAGTGTAAATATTTTAATTGTATATGACAGAATATACGTAGAGAGTCATATTGGTGCTAACTTTGCGCAATTTTAAGGTCCAAACTTAACATGTAGACAGAGGAGATTATATATGTATTTTTCGATACCAGAATAAAAATTGCTACTACAAACCATTTTGAGTCTTGTTTTGATATATTCACATACACTTGATCACTGGAGGTCAGTACTAATCCGTGTGTCCATGGAATGGAAGCCCCCAGTAGCATCATCATTTTTATCATTATATTTGCAATCTTGCACAATAAGGATATTGAGCTGAGAGATTGACAGTAAAAAAAAATTATGTAAAATTAACATTCCTCACCTTTATTATTTTACTGCTCTACAGTCCCTATATATATATATATATATATATATATATATATATATATATATATCTGTACGCAGAGCCGTGGGCACTATATGGTAATCAGTATGGCACCATGTTGTGGATATAGGAGGAGATTTATCAAAATCTGTGCAGAGGAAGAGTGGTGCAGTTGCTAATAGCAACCAATCAGATCGCTTCTTTCATTTTTAAAAAGACCTGTGAAAATGAAAAGCCTATACACCTATCTACCTATACACAGGTTTTTATAAATCTCCCCCATAATCTCCGCAAGTGAGGCTTCTAGGGTAAAAACAGCTCAATAATATGAGTTTTAATACAACAGTGAGCATGAGGCTATTCCTGCCATTACTTGTGGTATAATAGTGTATACCAGTCAGAGACTTAAATAATATATGCTGTTGTCTTCCACCTGGCAATGGAAGCCTATGGGCACAAAACTTTCCCAATGTGCACAACAAGCGAGTTTAGGGTACCATGGGCAGAAAATGCGCTAATGCATTTTAAGTGTTTTTTGTAATTGCTTTTACTCATACTATTAGTAAAAGTGGTTGCCAGCTTTGAATTTGTTAATGCCATTTTGTAGACCAATTCTATGGCCCATAGCAACCAATCAGATCACTTCTTTCATTAATCAGAGGCATTTACAAAAATGAAAGAAGCGATCTGATTGGTTGCTATGAGCAACTTTGCAACTTTTCCTCTGGACAGGTTTTGATAAATCTCCCCCTGTATGCCTCAGTTTTAAAAGAATTAAAAAAAGAAGAAAAAAGAAACACTGGGATTTTATTGTGATTTGTGCCAAGGAAATTATGTTTTAGCTACATATTCATGGTCTATGATTCCTAGGCCACACTTATGTAGCCTCAGGGTTAAACAAAATTAACCTAAAAAAACAAACACACACACACACATGTGTGTATATATATATATATATATATATATATATATATATATATAAATAAAATAAAAAATATATATATATACTCTCTCTCTCTCTCTCTCTCTCTCTCTCTCTCTCTCTCTCTATATATATATATATATATATATATTTATATCGAAGACCTTTTTTTATACGTTTGATCATACCATATACAGTACTTCTAAATCATAGTCATACGGATGCCAAATAATAGAACTATATCATGAGCAAATATTATCAGCATATTACTATTATACTGTTACTGAAACAAATGCCAGTATACATTGTTACTGAATAAAATCCATTATACAAAGACCTAGTATAGAACTGCCACTGCATTAGGACTACAGGTCTGCATGGGTGCTCTGTGTCCAAAAGGCTATACCCCACACCTTATCCAAAACATGCGACCAAAGCAGAGAGGTAGCACACCAATGGTGTATAAAGTGACTTAATTCACCTATTCAGTTCACAAAGTGCTTTGTGAACTGAATGGGTGAATAAAGTCACTTTCTACACCATTGGAGTGCCACCTTTAAATATATATCTGATTGGAGTTGTTCCCTTTCCCTTTTCTTCTCCATCTGGCCCAGACTGCCAGGACAACTTCTCTCAGCAATGACACGTCTGTCAGAATCTTCCGGACAAATACATTTGACTCTGCATTTTTCCCAGCACCCTCCCTACCTCTACACAACTTGTCTATGAGGCAGGAGACAAACTTCTTCCTCTTGAAAAAGTTTTCAACTCCAGATATGGAAATAGTAGAACATATCCATGGATCAATAACACATCTTAAAATTCCATTCAATGCACATGGAATGTAAACAAATATCAGAATATGATTTAAATGTGGATGTGCATATGTTCTGTATGGGTGGAGGGTGGTTTTTCAGAAACATTTCCTTTAATAGGCCCAAAGAACTCCCGTGGGATATACAATACAATGTGTATTTACAGCATATCAATAATAAATGGATTTTTTGCTGAAAAACTAATTTAGAACAGCTAATAGTGAACTTCATTACACAAGGGGATATGATATAACTGTTGTCAACATACTTCCATCTATTTTACCATAATCTGTCCACAAAGAAAATTCCTCTGTGCTTGCGTAGTTATATAGACTACAGAAATAGGTTACGGCTAGATAAGGCTGGGTTCACACCACGTTTTGTTAAATACGGCTCCCGTATACGGTTGGGAGGAGGGGGCGTGGCTTAATCGCGGCACCCGCACTCAGCTGTATTCGGGAACCATATTTAATGTATGTCTATGAGCCGACCGGAGTGAACCGCAGCCTCCGGTCGACCACGTTTTTGCCTGTGGTCGGGAAACCGCATACGGCCGAAAACAAAGCCGACCGGAGGCTGCGGTTCACTCCGGTCGGCTCATAGACATACATTAAATACGGTTCCCGAATACAGCTGAGTGCGGGCGCCGCGATTAAGCCACGCCCCCTCCTCCCAACCGTATACGGGAGCCGTATTTAACAAAACATGGTGTGAACCCAGCCTAATACTAATATAACAACTGGTGAGGCTAATGCTCCATGGTGCTGCTGTCATACTACCCATATAGTGTATACTCCCTGTCCACTGGTGTCTCACATATAACTAACTTGCTTAGTGCCCTGGGTTGCCCATTGTTCCTACCTAAACCTTGGAGAGGAAAATCAACTCTCTTCACAAGACAGGGTAAACTGGGTGGCACGCAGTATAAGAACAGAAACTCCTATAGCCAGCAGTATTGTCTCATTCCAGGGAAATATAATTCCAAAGTTCAGGTCGCTTCTTAAATAAGCAGCAGAGAGTAACACATAGCCATCTATCACTGTGTATAGATACAAATTTAAAGAAATGGACTTGAAAGACATGAAAATGAAAAATGTAGATTTGGGTGTTCCATAGACTTCCTGGGACCTCCATTACATTTGAGGAGATTGCCCGGGAGTTTTAAACTTCCTGTCACCCGACCAATGTCATAGTAAAATATGGTTTTACAGGATTTCAGTATTTTGACATCTTTAAACTCTCATGGTACAGTATTTACCTTTTTCTCTTGTTTAGACAGAGCTTGTGTTTTGTTTAGTTTTTTCCCTGTTTAAACCCATTTTTCAGCCAATTTCTTAGTTTTGTTACTAAAGTTGACTCTGTTTTACATTTGTTTTGTTGGTCATTTCCTATTTTCAAGACATTTTGTTTTGAGTTTTAGATCATGATAATTTAACATCTCATTGCATTCATACCTGCACAAAAGTGTACACACAGCTGACTGGGAACAACTAACATCTTTTACCACACTCCATGATGGGTTTTCCATTGTGAAGGAGCTTTAGAATCCTTTCGATCATTTTGAGAACTTTTGATGGGGCCATGTGTTCTTCCCATTAGTCAAATCCTACAACTCGGTAAGGTCTTGTAAGTTTTTTTTTTTTTTAACTGCAATTTTTATTAAAGATTTTATGAAATGATTCCAGTACATAAACAGTAGTATAAACCAAACCGTAATTCTGCAACATAGAGCCAGAGATAAAAGAACAGGACAAAGAAAAAAACGCATGAATTAAGGCAGGGGACAAATAAAAAACTCTACAAAAGAGCGCAGAGTTCCAGCACATGATACACAAGCCCAACACAAAAAGGACACAACACAGCAATCACCACACTAGGAAAACCAAAGGAAGAAAGGGAGGGGAAACAAGGAGAAAAAGAAGAAGGGGGAGGCGTGAGTAGCTAAGGGAGGTTGGGGATCAGTAAAGCGATCCCATGGAACCCAAATAGAGAGGAACAGAGGTATAGTATTATTCAGAGAAGCAGTCAGGGACTCAAGAGATCGGATCTCACGCACTTGGGCCAAAAGCTAATTTTCTGTTGCAGGGAGTGTTTGCCTCCAGTATTTAGCTATCAGTGTCTTAGCTGCTAGGACAACAAGCATAAAAATTTTTAATTCGGGTAGAAAACAGACATGGTGCACATCTACAATCTTGTATAATGATCTGATTGCTTCTCAGCATAATATCAAAAAACTAACAGGTTGTTAGTAAACATTTTTGATCAAAAAATACAAGCCTCCTCGCCACGTCAATGCCACCTATTTAGAGTGGGTCCCTAACGTCCCTAGCATAAAATGGCGCAGCACCGGGCGGCGACCACCACCGCGACACCAGTGCCCACAGGGGGGAATGACCCACTGGCAGAGCTGCCCCAATGCCACTCAAACCAGTCTATGGGCCGCACCCCCCCGCAGACATGGCGCCACGGCAGCAACGGACGCCGCACAGCACCACACCAGTGTGAACAAGGTGTAACAGCTCACTTACCATGCTCTCCCAGTCAGACTGGGAAGCTGCTAGGAAAGAAATGGCCCTTGTGTAGCTAACTACTACTTATATAGGGTTGGGCTGAGGGGGTGGGGAAGAGTGCAGCACATGTTCAAAAAAAAAAAAAAGGAGGGGATAGAAAACACAGTGTGAATTCGGGTAGAAAACAGACATGGTGCACATCTACAATCTTGTATAATGATCTGATTGCTTCTCAGCATAATATCAAAAACTAACAGGTTGTTAGTATACATTTTTGATCAAAAAGTACAAGCCCACTTGCCACGTCAAGGCCACCTATTTAGATTGCGTCCCTAACGTCCCTAGCATAAAATGGCGCAGCACTGGGCGGCGACCACCACCGCCTACGCCATTTTATGCTAGGGACGTTAGGATTATGGAATTCCCTCAAGGCAGTCAGAAAAGGCCCAGCAATCCCAAATTTCTGAAGAGTAGCAAACATAAAGGGACAGCCTATCAAAGGCCTTTTGGGCATCAAGGCTAAGGACCAAGGCCTGTTCTGAGCGCCGATTGATTAAGTCTATCAGACCCACAACCCGTCTGGTGTTATCCCCTCCTTGGTGGCAGGGAATAAAGCCGACTTGATCTTTGTGATTAAAAGAGGGGAAGCCACAAAGCCGTGCAGCCAAGGGTTTGGTAAAAAATTTCAAATCGCAATGAAGAAGGGCAATGGGTCTGTAACTCGCACAATTATGGGGATCCTTACCTGGCTTGGGAATAAGAATAATCAAAGAGTGTAGAAAGGATTATGGAATTCCCTCACCCCCCCCCAGAAAGGAATTTAACAAAGAAACAAGCCGAGGAGACAAGAGGGAAGCAAAGGTTTAATAGAAGAGATAAGTAAGACCGTCTGGTAGTACCTCACACTCTTGAAAAAGCCAGTTCCTACTGGCGAAACGTTGAGTCAGAGAATAATAGATTTTAGCTCAATCCCGGTCTTTGAAATTGGTTGGACCACGGAGATGCGTGATGCCAAGTCTGTAGACAGCATCAGAGCAGAATACTGCAAACACATCTCTGCGGTCATTACATCCAAGCATAGCATGCTACAGAATTGAAATATAACAAATAAGGGATTGTAATTTTAATCACACACTGTCACCTGATGGCAAATGAGCACCTTTAATTATTAGTTGAAAAAGATTAAAAGTTACGTTTTAGACCGGAGGGTCTTTATTCAGGGTTTCCCTGAGGGGACCTACATCCCCAAGGTTGTTTATATATCTCTAGTAGCCCATAGATCCTCCAGGGGGTATTTTTGTTAGTTACTGTTTTAAGTTGGGCATTTTTTCACATCTGACATTGTTTCTCTAATTTTCTAGTAACTGCATGCATGTATCACAAGTCATTTCTTCTCCAGTTAGCAATGTGTTTTAGTTACAGCTATCTTTTGTTTGTGAGTCTTGAGATGTCAGCTCCTACACAAGTGATATGAAAACTTAACTTGATGTGTAAGCCATGCGTATTGGAGAACTGTCAGATCAAACTGGAACGAGACAGCTGTGATGAGGTAAAAGTACTATCAGGCAAGGTTATTTATGGAAATTCCATGTGTCCATCCATAACCAATGACTTTCTCCTCTCTTCATTTAGCTACTCATCCTTTTTCCCCTACCGCATTAATTCATCTACTTTTATATACATAATGAATTCATTACAGTAAACGCAGCATTAAATCTGTCTGGCTAGCTTTGTCATGTATACCTTAGGCCTATACAGAATTGTGTTTATAATGAGTTTGCTGTGTAAAGAATAACCTAGATTTTCTAATTGTGTATAAATTGGGCATTGTCAGCCACATGAGCTCTATGGTCAATAAGAAGTCGCACACCTCTTTATTATATGTTTGTACATAAGCTAAAGCTATCTCTCGGGTAGACCAGAGCCTTAAAGGGGTACTCCACTGGAAAAAAAAAATTTAAATCAACTGATGCAAGAAAGTTACACAGGTTTTTAAAATACTTCTATTTAAAAATCTTTCTCCTTTCAGTACTTATCAGCTGCTGTATACTACAGAGGAAGTTCTTTTCTTTTTGAAGATTTTTAAATCGAAGTAATTTACAAATCTGTTTAACTTTCTGGCACCAGTTGATTAAAAAAAGTTTTCCAGGGGAGTACCCCTTTAAATGCTACTGACTTACCGTATTTTTCGCAGTATAGGACGCACCGGCATATAAGATGCACCAAATTTTAAAGGTGCAAAATCTAGAAAAAAAACTAAAGATTCTGCACCCAACAGTGATCTTCAACCTGCGGACCTGCAGATGTTGCAAAACTACAACTCCCAGCATGCCCGGACAGCCGTTGGCTGTCCGGGCATGCTGGGAGTTGTAATTTTGCAACATCTGGAGGTCCGCAGGTTGAAGACCACTGGATAGGAGGTAGTACTCACGTGTCCCCGCCACTCCGGACCTGTCACCGCTGTCCTGGATGTCGCTCCATCGCTGTCGCTGCGTCCCCGGGGTGTGCCCGACGCTCTGGACTTCTTCTTCCCCGGGATCCACGCTCTCCGTCGCCATCATCACGTCACTACACACGCCGCTCCCATTGGATGACGGGACGGCGGGCGCGATGACGTAGAAGGAGAGCGCCGCCATGCAGGGGATCCCGGCACGGAGCAGACACCGAGGAGGCCGGTAAGGTCCCTCCCGGTGTCCTGTGAGCTGTTCGGGATGCCGCGATTTCAGCGCGGCGGTCCCGAACAGCCCGACTTTCGCTTCAGACGCGGCGGTCAGCTTTGATCGCCGCGTCTGAAGGGTTAATACAGGGCATCACCACGATCAGTGATATCCTGTATTAGCCGCAGGTCCCGGCCGTTGATGACCGCAGGGACCGACCCGATAGGTGTGTGTTCGCTGTATAAGACGCACCAACTTTTCCCCCCCAGTTTTGGGGAAGAAAAAGTGCGTCTTATATGGCGAAAAATACGGTAGGTTTTTTAGAGTCCTTGACACAGCACTCGGGCCTCAGCAATAGGGTCCATTTGGCTCCAGTCTGCTCTAGTGGGCATTTGTTCCTGCAGTTTTTGACTACAACTTATTTTCCTGTCTACAATCTTTTGTCCACTACCTGACCCTTTACTGACTGCCCTCTATGACTAAATTCTGACAGCTGGCTTGGTAAAGGGTATTGGGAACATTTGCAATATACATGCCATCTGGTGGTAATAAAGACTACCCCAGGGGTAGCAACATAGAGGTTCTTTGTGGTAAAGTCCAAACCTTCTTGTAAAAGTTAAAGGGGTACTCTGGTCAAGCTGTAGCTCATAAATGTCACAGCCCCCGCCTTCCGCTCTCGCAATGCTTTTGTATATAGAATGCATCACACTTGTGGTCCATCATTGTCCAGGTTTTTACGTTTTTTAAATGTTATTCTAGTGGGTTTGTAAAGAAGACACTCAACGGTGGCTCAGTGTGCTTTGGAGGGAGATTGGCCATGGTGGGGGTGGGACATGTGGTGGAGAAGAGTCTGCTGGTGTCTCATGGGAAACTTTAGTATTCAGCAGTGCACACCAAGCTGCTAAAACAGCAAACGAAGAGGGCTTCCAATGCAGAATGTAACAGAGATCTACAGGGGCCACTTAGAGGAATTTTTGGGCTGCATGGCATTTACATGAGTTGGGGAGTCAGATCAAATAATTTTTTGAATGTTGAAGAATGTACAATGTCTTAGATTCAGCTTCCATGTTAAGTGACCCAGTGGGTCCCCATCTCTATTGTTGTAGTCACATGATGACAAAGAGGAGTTGAACCTGTTCTTCTAATTTCGGAGGGTTATATAGTATGATCTAATAGACGACACTACATCAAAAGAAAGGTAAGATATATAAATCGATCAGTTTATTGTACAATCTACCCTGAACATCTCTGGAATACTTCCATTTATAGACTGCAATTACACTACACATAGGAACGTGGTAACTAAGAAAGAGGAAGTTTCTCATCCTACTAAAGGCTTTTGAAGAGGATTTATGATATTTACAGCACTTCCTTCCAAGCTCTATATCACTGTATGCAATGACCAGTGTCAGTTCATATAACCTGTAACATTCATGTATTACTCTGTGCTCCGCTGACCATCATGGACATTAGATTCATGGGTAAACTTGGACATGTTTTGTAATAACCAGTTCAGGAAAAACCAGTTCAGTTAAATATATGGTAGTAAGTATTACCCATTAAACCACCCTAGACCTCCAGAGATCTTAGATACCGCCCTGACCCATCCTAGACCACTATAATTTATTAATATTAACCTCTTTATCACCCTAGACAACCTCAGATAAAAGATGCTAATAGATTTCCAGTGATGTTGCGAGCATTCTATCTCTAACCTACTACAGTAAGTTTAATGGAGGGGTAAGGAGGGTATTTAGCAATCTCTGAGGTGGCATTGTCAGTGTTGTAACTACAAGGGGCACAGTTTTTAGTTGTGACAGGGTCTCATGCCACTTGAGACATTTCAAGGCTCAGCATACAAGTTCTAGGTGGTAACTAGCACTTGGACATTGATCAGTACATGGCTTACAATCTGCACCACCATACTGCAGTGCTCATCCTGCTCCATGACTGGGAGCCTGCAGAAGCCAGATAAAGCTGCTCCTCA
This sequence comes from Hyla sarda, assembly GCF_029499605.1. Lineage (NCBI taxonomy): Eukaryota > Metazoa > Chordata > Amphibia > Anura > Hylidae > Hyla > Hyla sarda. Next base: position 320,690,508 of record NC_079193.1, read on the forward strand.
AGACAATACACCACCTGCAACAGGGACCCTGACACTGAGATTAGCAACAGGAGTGTAAACAGCAAGAAAGGCTGTGTGAGTCCTGTACGGGGAGGATGTATTAGATGGGCAGGAATTATGTACTTGGAGTGGATACTAGTCAGGGAGGAATCATGTACTGGGAAGGGGTATTAGATTGGGAGCTGTCATGTACTGGGAGAGTGGAATAGATGTGGGGATGTCATGTACTGGGAAGGGGTATTAGATTGAGAGCTGTCATGTACTGGGAAGGGGTATTAGATTGAGAGCTGTCATGTACTGGGAAGGGGTATTAGATTGAGAGCTGTCATGTACTGGGAAGGGGTATTAGATTGAGAGCTGTCATGTACTGGGAAGGGGTATTAGATTGAGCGCTGTCATGTACTGGGAAGGGGTATTAGATTGAGAGCTGTCATGTACTGGGAAGGGGTATTAGATTGAGAGCTGTCATGTACTGGGAAGGGGTATTAGATTGAGAGCTGTCATGTACTGGGAAGGGGTATTAGATTGAGAGCTGTCATGTACTGGGAAGGGGTATTAGATTGAGAGCTGTCATGTACTGGGAAGGGGTATTAGATTGAGAGCTGTCATGTACTGGGAAGGGGTATTAGATTGAGAGCTGTCATGTACTGGGAAGGGGTATTAGATTGAGAGCTGTCATGTACTGGGAAGGGGTATTAGATTGAGAGCTGTCATGTACTGGGAAGGGGTATTAGATTGAGAGCTGTCATGTACTGGGAAGGGGTATTAGATTGAGAGCTGTCATGTACTGGGAAGGGGTATTAGATTGAGAGCTGTCATGTACTGGGAAGGGGTATTAGATTGAGAGCTGTCATGTACTGGGAAGGGGTATTAGATTGAGAGCTGTCATGTACTGGGAAGGGGTATTAGATTGAGAGCTGTCATGTACTGGGAAGGGGTATTAGATTGAGAGCTGTCATGTACTGGGAAGGGGTATTAGATTGAGAGCTGTCATGTACTGGGAAGGGGTATTAGATTGAGAGCTGTCATGTACTGGGAAGGGGTATTAGATTGAGAGCTGTCATGTACTGGGAAGGGGTATTAGATTGAGCGCTGTCATGTACTGGGAAGGGGTATTAGATTGAAATCTGTCATGTACTGGGAAGGGGTATTAGATTGAGAGCTGTCATGTACTGGGAAGGGGTATTAGATTGAGAGCTGTCATGTACTGGGAAGGGGTATTAGATTGAGCGCTGTCATGTACTGGGAAGGGGTATTAGATTGAGAGCTGTCATGTACTGGGAAGGGGTATTAGATTGAGAGCTGTCATGTACTGGGAAGGGGTATTAGATTGAGAGCTGTCATGTACTTGGAAGGGGTATTAGATTGAGAGCTGTCATGTACTGGGAAGGGGTATTAGATTGAGAGCTGTCATGTACTGGGAAGGGGTATTAGATTGAGAGCTGTCATGTACAGGGAAGGGGTATTAGATTGAGAGCTGTCATTTACTGGGAAGGGGTATTAGATTGAGAGCTGTCATGTACTGGGAAGGGGTATTAGATTGAGAGCTGTCATGTACTGGGAAGGGGTATTAGATTGAGAGCTGTCATTTACTGGGAAGGGGTATTAGATTGAGAGCTGTCATGTACTGGGAAGGGGTATTAGATTGAGCGCTGTCATGTACTGGGAAGGGGTATTAGATTGAGAGCTGTCATGTACTGGGAAGGGGTATTAGATTGAGAGCTGTCATGTACTGGGAAGGGGTATTAGATTGAGAGCTGTCATGTACTGGGAAGGGGTATTAGATTGAGCGCTGTCATGTACTGGGAAGGGGTATTAGATTGAGAGCTGTCATGTACTGGGAAGGGGTATTAGATTGAGAGCTGTCATGTACTGGGAAGGGGTATTAGATTGAGAGCTGTCATGTACTGGGAAGGGGTATTAGATTGAGAGCTGTCATGTACTGGGAAGGGGTATTAGATTGAGAGCTGTCATGTACTGGGAAGGGGTATTAGATTGAGAGCTGTCATGTACTGGGAAGGGGTATTAGATTGAGAGCTGTCATGTACAGGGAAGGGGTATTAGATTGAGAGCTGTCATTTACTGGGAAGGGGTATTAGATTGAGAGCTGTCATGTACTGGGAAGGGGTATTAGATTGAGAGCTGTCATGTACTGGGAAGGGGTATTAGATTGAGAGCTGTCATTTACTGGGAAGGGGTATTAGATTGAGAGCTGTCATGTACTGGGAAGGGGTATTAGATTGAGCGCTGTCATGTACTGGGAAGGGGTATTAGATTGAGAGCTGTCATGTACTGGGAAGGGGTATTAGATTGAGAGCTGTCATGTACTGGGAAGGGGTATTAGATTGAGAGCTGTCATGTACTGGGAAGGGGTATTAGATTGAGCGCTGTCATGTACTGGGAAGGGGTATTAGATTGAGAGCTGTCATGTACTGGGAAGGGGTATTAGATTGAGAGCTGTCATGTACTGGGAAGGGGTATTAGATTGAGAGCTGTCATGTACTGGGAAGGGGTATTAGATTGAGAGCTGTCATGTACTGGGAAGGGGTATTAGATTGAGAGCTGTCATGTACTGGGAAGGGGTATTAGATTGAGAGCTGTCATGTACTTGGAAGGGGTATTAGATTGAGAGCTGTCATGTACTGGGAAGGGGTATTAGATTGAGAGCTGTCATGTACTGGGAGAGTGGAATATATGTGGGGATGTCATGTACTGGGAGTGGGTATAACAGGAGGTGTCAAGTATTGGGAGAGGGTATTGAATGTGGGATGTCATGTACTGGGAGGTATTAGATTGGGGTGTTATGCACTGTCAGGGGTAATAGATGAGATTATCATGTACTGGGAGGGGGTATTAGATGGGGATGTCATATACTTGAGACCACAATTTACCACAAAACTTGAAGGTGCTTTTTCATGGCTGTTATTTTGATTATAAAAAAACATATTCTTTTCTCTGGTATAAAGTCTAGTCTGTGGTGTAACTTAAAGAGGTACTCTGGTGGAAAACCTTTTTTTTTGTTGTTTAAATCAACCGTTGCCAGAAAGTTAAACAGATTTGTAAATTACTTTTAAAAAATTCTTAATCCTTCAAGTACTTATTAGCGGCTGTATATGACTTTCTTTTCTGTGACGACCACAGTGCTCTCTGCTGACACATCTGTCCTTTTTAGGAACTGTCCAGAGCAGCACTTGTTTGCTATGGGATTTTCTCCTGCTCTGGACAGTTCCTGACATGGACAGAGGTGTCAGCAGAGAGCACTGTGGTCGTGAAATCCAAAAAGTTTAGAATTTCCTCTATAGTATACAGTCGCTAATAAGTACTGGAAGGATTAAGATTTTTTTTAATAGAAGTAATTTATCAATCTGTTTAACTTTCTGGTATCAGTTGATTTAAAAAAAAAAATAAGTTTTCCACCAGAGTACCACTTTGAAGATTTAGTCTGGGGAAGTTCTATTCAAAGGTTTGACCCAACATTATTTAGATACACACAAGAAATATGAAATAAGAAATGTTCCATGCTCATTGCTACTGACCACCAGATTTTCACTATATTTGTCACTATGGGGAGCAGGTTCTCATTGTATCACTCTAGGAAGAAGTTACCCACCTATGGTGCTGAAGAAGTAAAGAGGAACAACATTTTCTAAGCGGGACACAACGTTCTCATTTAAGTTTCTCATACCCCAAATCTGATTGCTGCTGTACAGTACATTGTTATTTATAACATACAGTCAACAAATGGTCAACCAAATATGACACATTATGTTCCTTTTTTTTTTTACTGAACAAAAAATTTGTCCTTGAAGACAGAAGAAGGAGTCTGGTGCCATCGTCTGTTCTGCCAACAATTGCAATCAGCATGGGAAAGCCCTGTGAATGCCACTAACAAAACCAGGTCCCTACTTGGCAGTCAGGCACATGTTCAGCTTGGCTCAATGGTTGCCAGAGATGGCACTGACAATTATGTTCTTTCTAATTTATTTGTTACTATTCATCATCCTGGATAACTTCCTCATTTCTGTCTTCATATAAAATACAATGAACGAAGAAGATATATGATCTTATTTTCATTTGCAGTTTTATAATGATTTAAAATTCCGAACCATTGCATCCAAATGGATAAAGATATGTAATTATTAACAATTAGTCTAATTTGTATTATCGAAAAACAGAGGAGAACACCATGGCTGCAGCTCCAACCTTAGTACTGCTATCACTGTTATATACCATGCCATCCAATGAATTGGAGTCTATATTATTCTTGGAAGGGCCAGGTCTTCCATAGCAAGAACCGCTCCTTGTTAGCGCTCTACTAATGCAGTGTCCCTATTTGCCTAATGCTATATTGCTATAATGCTATAATGCTATATTTGTGACATTTTGATGCTCTTGCACTGATTTATATTGCATTTTTGTGATCCTAGTGTTTTATACTGGAGCTCATTCACTCTTCTTATGCGTGGTAGACTCCTTCCATAGTTGGGCCTCAGGGCCCAGGATTAGTTACAACACATCAGCTTCTGTGGAGTACCGTATATACTCGGGTATAAGCCGAGTTTTTTCAGCGCGATTTTTTGTGCTGAAAACGCCCCCCTCGGCTTATACTCGAGTGAACTCTCCGCCGGTCAATGCCTTTTCAGTGGTCTTCAACCTGCGGACCTCCAGATGTTGCAAAACTACAACTCCCAGCATGCTCGGACAGCCGTCATCATCCAGACACCCCCTTTAGTTTTCTGGGAAGGAAGGGTGAGCTGGTCCGGGCCATCTATGCTGCAGGGGCTGTCCAGTGGGGAGGGTTAGTCGTTCCGGGCTGTCCATTTTCACCCCAGGGGCCCTTATCTCCGCGCTACGGGCCCGGCCCCGGACTAGTGACGTTGACTTGACGACGATGCACAGGGACGCGCATGAACGATGGCTGTCCGGGCATGCTGGGAGTTGTAGTTTTGCAACATCTGGAGGTCCACAGGTTGAAGACCACTGATGAAGGGATTGACAGGCAGTGATGATGAAGGGGGGGGGGATGATGACAGGAGTCTGGATGATGATGAAGGCCACAGTGGTCTTCCACCTGAGGACCTCCAGAGGTTTCAAAACTACAACTCCCAGCATGCCCGGACAGCCGATGGCTGTCCGGGCATGCTGGGAGTTGTAGTTTTGAAACATCTGGAGGTCCGCAGGTTGAAGACCACTGATGAAGGGTTTGACAGGCGGTGATGATGAAGGAGGGGATGATAACGGGCTCTGGATGATGACATGGGAGGGATGATGTATTTCCCACCCTAGGCTTATAGTCGAGTCAATAACTTTTCCTGGGTTTTTGGGGTGAAATTAGGGGCCTCGGCTTATATTTGGGTCGGCTTATACTCGAGTATATATGGTAAGCATAATTTCTCAGAGTGTTATCCTAGTCCACATTTCTAAGGGAAAAGACAAAGGAGTTTTATGAATTCATAGAAAGAGAGAGACTGCGGGGAGATATTGTACAGAAGCCCCATAGCATAAGAGTTATCCTAAAGGGCCTGCACCCCACTGTAGGCATTGCAGCTCAACTCAGTGAGTACTTTTTTTCACTGTTAGGATGGAGCTAGGAGCCAACCATTGCTAGGTGGCAAGCCCTTCAAGCTGGGGATGACATTTAGGGTGGCAAAATGACTGATAACTACGTGTGCAATGTAGCTGGCATTGCTTTGCGGGGAAATGTACCTTGCTTTGCAATGGGGTTTTTATGATTTTTACAGCATGTAATTTTCCCTTGTTGGGTAAAGGAAGTGGGGAGCATTATGATTGTACTTGGTATTGATTTCAGAATGTTAAATCATGAATCATGTGGTAGTGTGGACAGCAGCTTACAAGAGTAACAATGTGCTGCAAATGACTTGGAAAAGCAATATTTGGTCAGCACATCCTAATACACAACTATTGTATGAAATAAGTACACAGGTGCACGCTGCTGCGGATGAACTACAAATACAAACAAGAGGATACAAACGTGCACCTGTATACTTATTTCATACAATAGTTGTGTATTAGGATGTGTTGACCAATTATTGCTTTGTATGTTACACATGTGGAGGGAGTGGCTGCCTCCATGTTTGGTTCATGCACTCCACCCATTGCACTAGGTGAGGGATGTGCTAGACCTTACATGCCCAAATATTGAGGTTAAGTGCAAGCCTAGGAGAGGCATATTCATAGTGTAGGGTCTGACCCAAATGAGGTCACCTTATCGTGGTGGGATGGTACACACTATTTGGCCAAATGGTAAGCTAAGAACCTCTATTTTTCCCCATAACAGTATTGAAAAGTAAAACATGTCATCTTTCATATATATCTTGCAGTGTGCTGCTGTTATCCTATTGTTTGTATCTTCAAATGACTATAACATTTGCAACATCTCTGAATAACTTTAGCGGAGCGGTGCCTATTTTCCTGATGCATTTCTATTGCCTTGTATCTCTCTTCTCTTTATGATACTCTTTCGCCAAATCCTATGTGGATACTATGCTGTTTGAATTAGAATTCAGGTTCCTTCCCACTCCTTTCCACTGTGCCACATCAATCTTTTTCAATTCGATACCCAGGGTGGTGCCTACTTTGCCAGAGAACATGAAGTCTCAGCCTCACTGGGTGTTTCAGTATTTCTAAAGTAACTCTTTGACAATACCATACACTGCACTCTATCCACCAAGCCATCCATACAGTTCTGGCATTATAGAATGTCTCATTTTAAATAATTACTATACATTATTTATTCTTTGAATTCATTTAATTTTCACTCCATAGTAAATGTCAAAAGTTAAGTAATTTAGATTTAATAATAAAGATATTCAGGATGAACAATATCCCTCCAGGTTATGGAACGGTTTTATTCTCCGCCATTCCATGCAGAGTACAAAGTATAATTTTACTTGTATAAAGCACGACCCCGCAGGAAAGCTACTTTCAGCCTCACGTACAGAGCTCTGCCCGCTGTTCCTCTCAATCTACCCAGTGACAAGATTGCTGAGAATGATTGCCGTCTTATTTTCCAGATCAGGCCGTGGGTGTTCTGCCAGCTGCAGACACCTATCTCATTGTCCTGGATATTCTTACAAATAAAACTCGATTCTCACCTTCTCTCTTAAACATATTCCGAGCTTCTGAATGCTTTATATAGCGAGAGATATTCATTCATTGTTAAAGAGCCTGAACCAGTAGAAAATGGTAGAAAATCATGTCGCAGAATAACAGGGAGCGGCAATGACTTACAGATGCAATATAAAGTGTAAGGGATTACAGGGGCTGTACAGGGTATTAAACACAAAACATTCTTGAGGAATGTGCAGGAAAGGGTATAGCGCGTCATATAATTATACTATAAAGTGAAAGGGGCTCTTTGCGTGTACCTTTTTTTTTTTTTTTAAGTTACTCTTTCCTTACACTTCATTGTGATGCAGGATTCACAGGTGGCTAAAAGCAGATTTGGATCTTCTATAGAAAAACATCCACTACTGCTATGGTACATGTGAAAGGGCCTTAAAGTGTACTTATCATGAACTCATGTGTCCCTAATTGCCCCCCCCCCCTTCTGTCCGTGACTCTTCTGGACTATATTCCTACCTTTTTCTGTCAATAACCATTTTCTTGCCTTTATTACTGGGTTCTTGCTTGCTCACTTCCCTGCCATCTGTAAGAAGAGGAAGGGGGAGGGGCCCGGCAGGCGTGACATCAGCTGCTGGAAGATGTCCAGGGCTCTCCGCTCAGATCTCCCCGGGATAAGAGCGGCATCGGTCGTTGCGGCCACATTGCACGCTTCGTGGGTCCACGCGTCTGAGCTGCCAGATGCGGGAAGGCCATTTAGCCGAAGAACGGGGACTTTACCGTCCATCTTCCCCCTATTGTTGTCACATCTTTCAACCATCACATAAAAAGGGGAGCGCTACTGTACTTACCATGATGGACCGATTTTAGGCCTAGGAGTGCATTGATTTCTAATTGGGAGTCCTGGTCTTGAAGTAAACTTGTCTCTGGGGTCATCCAAACCCCATTATTAGAATCTCACTGGATGGACAAATAATCTTTGGTCTACTAGAGTGCATCAACCTCTAAATGTGCATTCAGATTATGAATTAAACTGGTCCTTGGAGGTCATTTAAATCGTATCAATACAGCCCTGTCTAAACAATGCTGGGACTACCTCACTATTCTTGATGTGCCATTGTGTGGCTAATACAGAGTTATACCCACCTTATTCTGGCAGTATTCTGGATTGGGCCAGCTTCATATTTATAACAAAAGGGGTTCATCATTCCACATATATTATATATATTGAATGAACTCAGCTCTGACGTCCGACTGTTATCACAATCAGTTTTGACTTACTCAACTGTGCTTTATCTTTATCTCTATCATTATTTGATTTTACTTCACCACGGTACATCATCGGCAATACTTTATATATTTATATGTACTTTTTCTCCTCCATTCCCAGATGAACCCTAATTATTTGCTAAGGGAGAAACGCGTTGGAAAGGGAGCACGAGATGCCATATAAATCTATTTCATTCATGTTGTATTTCTATTGGAATATTGATACCATTCTAACCCTGTCCACACTTATTGTTTAGTGAGGGCAAGGCTTTAGACTAGGTAGGGTTCTCTAAGGAGTAGGGGCTCACCTGTATCCTTTACCCCTTCCCTACCTGATCTGTGATCTGTGCTTTTTATCGGATTAAGAGACACAATGCTGTACTGTCAGTGAAATTTATTTATGTCTTTATGTGTTTATGTTCTAATAAAGATTCATTTTTTATCATCTAGGCCTAATTAATGATTTCGATAGTGTTAGTTTACAAACTCTGTGTTGTCTGATTCAGTAACCATATTCTTTGTACAGTTTACAAGTTTTTAGTTTGTTCTTATCGGAACATATGAATCAACTAGATTAGTGGATGTAAAAGCAGGCTGTTACATGGCTGAATAATCATGTGGGCAAGGCCACAGAAAAAATCTATGGAAATGTTCTCATGGGGGCGGGGGGTAAAGGTTATGATGTCGCATTTGGGCTTACAGGAGCATGCTTATTCACATTATAACATGAGTCCTATGAAGCGTAGAAAGAGGAGCATGTGAGGGGGGCTTTCTGCTAAAAGCCTTGAGAAAGCGGGCAAGACCGCGAAAGGAGCGCTGCCTCATCTCTGCCATTTAGCGGATCAATGCCGACAGATACTCACTGCCACGACACCGGCTGTAACATTAATAAAGAAAACTAACGCATTTATTTTTTATTTTTTTTATTTTTTACAGATTTTTATTCAGTAAAATATAGTAAAAGTCACTATTGAGTACTCATGGTAGTGGTGCAGCTGTATTATTTGGGTCTTGTATAATGGTACTATCGTTAATATTGGTCTTTGTATAATAACTTTGACTATAGCATGTAGTATGTGACTATGTCTTAGGTAAAATTTTGACCAGGGCCTGACCCAGAATTGGGGAATCGATTTTACATGTTTATAATGTTCATAAAGTGCATCTGTCATGTAGAAGCTGCCCACACATTGTAGTATGGCTTCACATGTATAATCAAGTCATACCTTTAGTGGGGCTTTAAGGTGCTTTACATACATTAAAAAAAAAACAGTATTCAAGGCGTCCAGAACAGTCAGAGAGGCAGAGCCTGGGGTAGAGCCGCAAACATCTCTACACCTAAGGCACCGGTGCTTGTCCTGTAAGGCCTGGATACATTTCTGAGAGTAATAACATTAAAGGTTATGGATGCTACATTTATAGGGACAGAACACTGATCCAGTGATTTATTCTGGTTACATATTTAGAGACGGGAAGAAATATTTCCCAATAGTATGGGGCAATTTGTATCAGCCTCATAAGGTTTTTTTTTGCCTTCCTCTGAATCAACACAGTAGGAACACAATAAGCATATAGGTTGAACTTAATGGACACTTTTTCAACCTTATAAATGATGTAACTATACACTTGACGCTGTAAGGCAGAGAGCTGAGGCAGGTGCCGTTCCCAAACTACAGTTTTTTGTAGCGAGAAACAAAGCACCCCCTTCAGCCTCTCACATCTCTAACATCATGGAAGGGGGTGGGCCGGAGAGTGAATATCGATGGAGCGCAATGAAAACTTACCTACTAATGGGCATAACTCGGGAGATACCTAACCTAAATATGTGAGTCACACTTATTTTTACAGCTCTTAAAGGGATACTCCAGCGAAAAACTATTTTTAAAAAATCAACTGGTGCCAGAAAGTTAAACAGATTTGTAAATTATTTCTATTTAAAAATTCTAATCCTTCCAGTACTTATCAGCTGCTGTATGCTCCAGAGGAAGGTCTTTACTTTTTGAATTTCTTTTCTCTCTGACCACAGTGCTCTCTGCTGACACCTCTGTCCATGTGAGGAACTGTTTAGAGCAGGATACGTTTGCTATGGGGATTTGCTCCTACTCTGGACAGTTCCTGACATGGACAGGGGTGTCAGCAGAGAGCACTGTGGTCAGACAGAAAAGAAAGTCAAAAAGTAAAGACCTTCCTCTGGAGCATACAGCAGCTGATAAGTACTGGAAGAATTAAGATTTTTAAAAAGAAGTAATTAAAAAATCTGTTTAACTTTCTGGCACCAGTTGGTTTGAAAAAAATAAATAAAAATGAAATAAAATAGTTTTCCACTGGAGTACCCCTTTAACCCACACTATAACCCAGTATATTGGGTGTAGTGCGGGTGAAATAGCTGTCAGTTTCTCTTTAAAGGGGTACTCCGGTTAACAGATTTGTAAATTACTACAGAATAGTTGCTGAATACTGCAGAGGAAATTCTTTTCTTATTGGAACATAGTGCTCTCTGCTGACATCAAGACCACAGTGCTCTCTGCTGACATCTCTGTCCATTTTAGGAACTGTCCAGAGCAGCATATGTTTTCTTCTACTCTGGACAGTTCTTAAAATGGACAGAGATGTCAGCAGAGAGCACTGTGGTCATGATGTCAGCAGAGAGCTCTGTGTCCAAAAAAGAAAAGAATTTCCTCTGTAGTATTCAGCAGCTAATAAGTACTGGAAGGATTAAGATTTTTTAATAGAAGTAATTTACAAATCTGTTTAGCTTTCTGGCACCAGTTGATAAAAAAAAAAAAAGTTTTCCACCGGAGTACCCCTTTAATTATGCAAAAGTTTTCTTTGCTTTTAGAAAAACATTATTTTTTTTTCTAATACCAAAGAAACCTTTAATGAAATTATATATTTTTTTTATTTCATTTTTTTTAATTAACATTTTTATCCAGAAACAGCCCCATTGTACATAAGCTATGCCTGCTATTGCAACTCAGCCCTATTCTCTCGAATTTCTTTCCACCTTATTTCCAAATTTTAGCAGGCTGTTAGTAGAAAATCAGAACGCTATGGGTTAAAATGTCGCATATCTTAATGATTCATAATCATTTCTTCTGAACTACAAGTAGCTAATGGAGCGGAGGTGGAAGACCGCGTGTCCTTCCCCTTGGGTCTAGAGATGAGCGAATTTACAGTAAATTCGATTCGTCACGAACTTCTCGGCTTGGCAGTTGATGACTTATCCTGCATAATTGAGTTCAGCTTTCAGGTGCTCCCGTGGGCTGGAAAAGGTGGATACAGTCCTAGGAAAGAGTCTCCTAGGACTGTATCCACCTTTTCCAGCCCACGGGAGCACCTGAAAGCTGAACTAATTTACGCAGGAAAAGTCATCAACTGCCGAGCCGAGAAGTTCGTGACGAATCGAATTTACTGTAAATTCGCTCATCTCTACTTGGGTCATGCTGATAGCACGGCTTGTATCTGATCACTTCTATTCTTCTTCTTATCCAAAATCCTGCAATTCAGAGTAACAGGGCCATATTTCCAGGGCCATAATATTCAATTGTCTTTTTTTCTTGTTGAGGAATGCGAATGGGAAAAAAAAGGAGAAAGAAAAAAAAAATAAATAAATAAAACTCAAAGCAGAAACATAAATTAGAGCATAAATAAAGAAATTCATACATTTTAATTTGTCTTTAAGATGAAGATGTTGGTTCATCTGCAGGAAACGCATCTTATCTCAGCAGACTGCTGGCATTTCACACACTGGTTTGACATGCGCAAGTAGGTCACGGTGATGATCGCTTGTGATCGTGATAACAGATTGTTCTATATAGGAGAAAGGGGGATGGAATGTCTGAATAAGTGCTTATTTGGGGGAATTATACAGTCTATTCAGTGACTTACAGTCGCACTCCTTGTGGAAATGCATCCTAGTATATGACATTTAAACACAATATAGGAGTGTTCTCCAAACTGTGGATCTCCAGATGTTGTAAAACTACAATTCCCAGCATGCCCGGACAGCCAACGGCTGTCCGGGCATGCTGGGAGTTGTAGTTTTGCACTTGCTGGAGGTCCACAGTTTGGAGACCATTGCTATATATACATTTTTACATGAACATGTGATAGCCACGGGTGGTGCAGGGAAATACCTTATCACTTCGTGACGCCAGGGCACCGTTAGCCTACACAGTCCGAGGTTGGAGACAGGTTCTTCTGGGCCAGACACGGGGAGTAAAGGAACACACTGACATCAGGTTACGGATAACTGTCTTTACTGAGCAGGGTGCAGATGGCAGGGATGTACACAGGTTGATTAGAAAGGGGGCTTGATGTTCCTCCTAAAAGTACCCTGGGCAGTCTGGCATTATTACGTGGGCATTTATATAAATATTTTTGAAAAGTGTCCTTTTTTTTAAGTTCAGCTCCTGCCCCACAAAATCTCTGTGCAAATCCCTGGCAGATGGTATTACACAGACAGTATGGTGCAGAGTGAAAGGATGCAGTGTAACCCCTTGGGAGCCCTGTTGCCTTGCTGGGACTTGTGGTGCTATCACCGAATAAATTGATACTGTCTTGAGAGACGCGTGGGTGATCCTTGCAGAATGACCAGATGAAGTTGATTGATCCCTTAGAGCACACAACACACCTTACACCTTTACCACACTGTGTCTCTGCAGTAACTAAACTGAACTTAGACTCAGGCAACTCCTCCCCCCACTACACTATATGGGGAAGAATTTAGGTGTTGCCATTGGCAGGCAAGATCACATGGGGTACACTGCTCCTCTGCTTAAAGGCACAGTAACACATAAATCCCATACATTAGAACAACAACAACAACAAAATAACTATAAAAATATATTAATTCTTAGTAAAGGGCACAAGGACGGAGCATAGTGACGTCACGGCTCCGCCCCGTGTGATGTCACTTCCCGCCCCCTCAATGCAAGCCTATGGAGGGGGCGTGACAGCTGTCACGCCCCCTCCCATAGGCTTGCATTGAGGAGGCGGAGCATGATGTCACACGGGGGCGGGGCCGTGATGTCACTATGCTCCGTCCCCGTGATCGCCAGTAATCAGGTCCGGAGCGGGCACGCTCCGGCTGCTGATTATAACGGGGGGCGGCGTGGAAGATCACAGGGGTCCCCAGTGGCGGGACCCCCGCGATCAGGCATCTCATCCCCTATCCTTAGGATGCAATGCCGGAAAAGAAGCGGCCCTGATTCTGCGAAAAAAATGTCCATCCTTATTTTTTGAATCTTCTATGATGGGACTTGTAGGTCTTGTTCTTCATATTCCAAACTAAAAGCCATACAACCTGCAAGTATAGTGAATATCCCTAAACCACCAGATCTATTGAACCACCAGATCTACTTTTATCAATGTTTGGTGATCTCAGGCTTTTCTGTGACTTCTTAATAATGGAAATCCAATCCACAGATAATCCACTGAGAGGCCATCTGCAGCCTCTTTAATGCCTGCTGCTGACTGGCCTTGAATCACCATACTATTAATTTTAGTGAACAGGGCAACAATGCAGTACCTTGCAACACCACAGCTAATAGGGCGGCGATATGAGCACAAGCAGCAGCATACATTAAAAAAGCTTCTGAACTTGCCATGAGTGCCATGAGTGCCATGAGTGCCATGAGTCCTTTAAAAGGGGTACTCCGCTGGAAAACTTTTTTTTTAAATCAACTGGTGCCAGGAAGTTAAACAGATTTGTAAAATACTTCTATTAAAAAATCTTAATCCTGCTAGGATTTATCAGCTGCTGTATGCTCCAGAGGAAGTTCTCTTCTTTTTGGATTTTCTCTTGTCTGACCACAGTTCTCTCTGCATACACCGTTTTAGGAACTCTCCAGAGCAGGAGCAAATCCCTATAGCAAACCACTCTGCTCTGGACAGTTTCTGACATGGACAGAGGTGTCAGCAGAGAGCACTGTGGTCAGACAGAAAGGAAATTCAAAAAGAAAATAACTGCCTCTGGAGCATACAGCTGCTGATGAGTACTGGAAGGATTAAGATTTTTTAATGAATAAATTTTTTTTATTTAATACAAGTAATTTACAAATCTGTTTAACTTTCTGGCACCAGTTGATGTAAAAGAAAATGTTTTCCAGTGGAGTACCCCTTTAACCCCTTAAGGACGCAGGACGTAAATGTACGTCCTGGTGAGGTGGTACTTAACGCACCAGGACGTACATTTACGTCCTGTGCATAACCGCGGGCATCGGAGCGATGCCCGTGTCATGCGCGGCTGATCCCGGCTGCTGATCGCAGCCAGGGACCCGCCGGCAATGGCCGACGCCCGCGATCTGGCGGGCGTTCACCATTAACCCCTCAGTTGCCGGGATCAATACAGATCCCGGCATCTGCGGCAGTGCGCGATTTGAATGAATGATCGGATCGCTGCTGCGGGGATCCGATCATTCATAACGCCGCACGGAGGTCCCTTCTCCTTCCTCTGTACGGCTCCCGGCGTCTCCTGCTCTGGTCTGTGATCGAGCAGACCAGAGCAGGAGATGACCGGTAATACTGATCTGTTCTATGTCCTATACATAGAACAGATCAGTATTGGCAATCATGGTATTGCTATGAAAAGTCCCCTATGGGGACTATTCAAGTGTAAAAAAAAATGTAAAAAAATGTAAAAGTAAAAGTAAAAAAAAGTGAAAAATCCCCTCCCCCAATAAAAAAGTAAAACGTCAGTTTTTTCCTATTTTACCCCCAAAAAGCGTAAAATTTTTTTTTTATAGACATATTTGGTATTGCCGCGTGCGTAAATGTCCGAACTATTAAAATAAAATGTTAATGATCCCGTACGGTGAACGGCGTGAACGAAAAAAAAAGAAAGTCCAAAATTCCTACTTTTTTAATACATTTTATTAAAAAAATATATAAAAAATTTATTAAAAGTTTTTTATATGCAAATGTGGAATAAAAAAAAGTACAGATCATGGCGCAAAAAATGAGCCCCCATACCGCCGCTTATACGGAAAAATAAAAAAGTTAAAGGTCATCAAAATAAAGGGATTATAAACGTACTAATTTGGTTAAAAAGTTTGTGATTTTTTTTAAGCGCAACAATAATATAAAAGTATGCAATAATGGGTATCATTTTAATTGTATTGACCCTCAAAATAAAGAACACATGTCATTTTTACCATAAATTGTACGGCGTGAAAACGAAACCTTCCAAAATTAGCAAAATTTAGTTTTTCGTTTTAATTTCCCCACAAAAATAGTGTTTTTTGGTTGCGCCATACATTTTATGATATAATGAGTGATGTCATTACAAAGGACAACTGGTCACGCAAAAAACAAGCCCTCATACTAGTCTGTGGATGAAAATATAAAAGAGTTATGATTTTTAGAAGGCGAGGAGGAAAAAATGAAAACGTAAAAATTTAATTGTCTGAGTCCTTAAGGCCAAAATGGGCTGAGTCCTTAAGGGGTTAAACAGCTAAATAAGGGGATACACACCTACCAATCTAATATTAATGGCCTATTCTGAGAATAGGACAATTTTATAGGGATGGCTGACCCTTATAAATAAGTGTTACAAAGTTTGGGGGTCTTGTTTTCCATTTTACTCTTGTGAAAATTAGAGATGAGCGAAGTTACAGTGATTCAATTCGTCACGAACCTCACGGCTCGGCAGTTGCTGACTTTAGCCTGCATAAATAAGTTCAGCTTTCAGGTGGTCCGGTGGGCTGGAAAAGGTGGATACAGTCCTATGAGAATTTTAAAATTTATGCAGGCTAAAGTCAGCAACTGCCGAGCCGCGAGGTTCGTGACGAATTGAATCATTGTAACTTTGCTCATCTCCTCATCTCTAGTGAAAATTAATTTTTTTTACACTAACATGCTGGTGTAGACCCCAATTTTTTGTCTTCATAAGGGTAAAAGGAGGAAAAGCCCCACAAAATGTGTAACACAATCTCTCCCGAGTACGGAAATACCCCATATGTGGCCCTAAACTGTTTCCTTGAAATACGACAGGGCTCCGAGGTGAGAGAGCGCCATGCGCATTTGAGGCCTGAATTATAGATTTGCATAGGGGCGAACACGTATGCAAGTGTTACACTTGCCTCAGCCGCCAAAAATACTCTATGCCAGTGTTTCCCAAACAAGGTGCCTCCAGCTGTTGCAAAACTCCCAGCATGCCTGAAGAGTCAATGGCCGTCCGGCAATGCCGGGCATTGTTGTTTTGCAACAGCTGGAGGCTCTGCTTTGGAAAACTGCCGTACGGAACGTTTTTCATTTTTAATATGGGGGGGGGGGGTTTGAGTTGCGGTGGAAAGTTTGCCGCAGCTCAAACTTGCATTGGGAAGTTAGCTGTAAACGCCCCGCCCGTGTGAATGTACCCTGTTGTTTACCCACCAGTGTGCCCCCAGCTGTTGCAAAACTACACCTCCCAGCATGTACTGACAGCCGCTTGTTGCCCGGCATGCTAGTAGTTTTACAAGATCTGGAGGGCCACCATTTAGTAATCCCTGCACAGTGATTTCCAAACTGTGACCCTCCAGCAAATGGCTGTCTGGGTATGCTGGGAGTTGTAGTTTTGCAACAGCTAGAGGAACACAACTACAACTCCCAGCATGCCCAGACAGCCGTTTGCAGCTGGGCATGCTGGGAGTTGTAGTTTTGCAACATCTGGAGGACCACAGTTTAGAAACCACTACACAGTGGTCTCCACCACTGTGACAGGCATTGGCATTGGCTGTATGGGCATGCTGGGAGTTGAAGTTTTGCAACATCTGAAGGACCACAGTTTGGAGACCACTACATAGTGTTCACCAAACTGTGGTCCTCCAGATGTTGCAAAACTACAACTCCCAGCATGCCTAGACTGTCTGGACATGCTGGGAGTTGTAGTTTTGCAACTTGTAAGGGGGAGGGCACTTACTCCCAGCGCGCACCTGCCGAACCCGCCAATCCCGCTGCGCACCCGCCACACACCCACTACCCCTGCACGCCCGATTGCTAATTGGGTTAATCAAATGGGGTAGCGGGGTGTCGGACACCATGGGACTTTAGCTAATTAACCCGATCAGCGCCGCGGGAGCGCGCATTAAATGAACGCTGTATAAATAAGGCGTTCTGCATGAAGGGTTAAAGAGGTACTCCACTGAAAATATTTTCTTTTAAATCAACCGGTGACAGAAAGTTAAACATATTTGGAAATTATTTCTATTAAAAAATCCTAATCCTTCTACTTATCAGCTGCTGTATAATGCACAATTTTTGATTTTCTTTCTGATGAGACCTCTGTCCATGTCAGGAACTGTCCAGAGCAGGAGCAAATCCCCATAGCAAACCTCTCCTGCTCTGGACAGTTCCTGACATAGACAGAGGTGTCAGCAGAGAGCACTGTGGTCAGGCAGAAAGGAAAGTCAAAAAGAAAAGAACTTTCTGTGTATTTTACAGCAGCTGATAAGTACTGGAAGGATTGGGAATTCTAAATAGAAGTAATTTACAAATCTGTTTAATTTTCTGGCACCAGTTGATTTAAAAGAAAATTTTTCCAGTGGAGTATCCCTTTAAGTATTCAAACTAACCTTATAAACAAGCATTAATCAAGTCTTACACAATAAAACATTGTCATGATACCATAACTCATTTAGGTTCAGATTTACTTAGTCTGACACATTATATTTAAGCTCTTTAGAAAAGAAAAAAAAACTGTACAAATATCACTAACCAGTCTAACCCGCAATGTTTGAAAATAAAACAATAACGTAAAACCACGACTCAATTCCGCTTTTTTTTTTTATGTCAAATTCTATTCTATTTTTATTTTTTTTTTAAAGATGAAAACATTACAAGTAACAGTAACCTGTCTGTCAGGGCTTGGATGTAACCTGTTGTGATAGGTAATGTGTATTTGACAGAACCTACTATTTGTGACTCAACCTTTGGGAAAGAACGTGTGACAACGAAACCAGAGAGAAAATATCTCCTTAAAGGGGTACTCCGGCACTTAGATATCTTATCCCCTATCCAAAGGATAGGGGATAAGATGCCTGATCGTGGAGGTTCTGCCACTGGGGACCCTCGTGATCTTGCACGCAGCACCCCAGTTAAAATCAGTCCCTGGAGCATGTTCACTCCGGATCTGATTACAGGCGACCACGGGGCCGGCGCCGTGTGACGTCACGCCTCCGCCCTGTTTGACGTCGCGCTCCGCCCCTCAATGCAAGCCAATGGGAGGGGGCGTGACAGCCTAACCTAACAACAGTTTGTAAACTATGTACAGTTCACCACTTACTCCCAATTACTCCAAACTCACCTTGCCGGGGCCAGTGAAATAATCGGCTTTGCTTGGTCCATTAGGTAGTTTCCCCCTTAAGTAGAAAGTAGATTAGGTAAATAGTTGCCCTAACTAGGTAAGTAGTTTTCCACATTAGGTACAGGTAGGTACCCCAGTAGGTAGCTTCCCTCATTAGGTGTTCCCCCATTTGGTAGGTGCCCCCAGAAGGTATCTTTCCTCACTAGGTATTCCACATTAGGTAGGTGTCCCCAGTAGGTAGTTTCTTCCATTAGCCACCAGCCCCCGGTACCATTTACCATTAGGTAGGTCTTCCTCACTAAGAATTAAAAAAACTAAAAACTCTCAATTTACAGCAGGGTCTCCTCCTGTCTGCTCTGGTGTGCAGAGTATACAATGAGTGATGTCATCATGAATGACTGTACCAAGGTGCAGAAGGATAGAGGCACTCCTGGTCTCTTGGGCCTAGGAGACAAAGTATGTTGAGTAGCACCTCAGGCGCCAGTATTGCGTCTTATTTTCTGTGACCCAGGTCTCTAAGCGTGTATGCTAATTTTCATTCTCCTTGATGATCAGTCGCTGATCTTCTATAAAAACAAGGCAAAAAGGTTGATTTTAGTAAGCCTCTCACCCCAGGTGGTTGTGTGAGCTCACACACAACAATGGTCAGCGTGGATGAGTAATAGATTCCGGTCTGCAGCCTCCCAACCAAGTAGACAGCAAATGTGGATCGACTTCCAGTGGATGATGCCTGATGAAGCCGCGCAAGTGCGGAGAAACGCGTTGCATTATCCCAATAAAACCCCTTTTAACTCACCTGACGTGTCCATCCTTGGTCGGCGCCGTGGAGACCCGCCATTCTCTGGAAGTTGATCCCCAGTCGTTGATGTTCGGCAGTCATGAGGACCTGAAAGTATCAAAGACACCCACCTAAATACTTTTCACAGTGTTGTATCTGAATAGAAGGGTGCATCATGAATAGGGGGTGCATCTCCTCCCCTTTTTATTACAACTACTATCTTACAATAACAACCGATAGCGCTAATTTCTCTGTTTCCTTTCTTTTTTTACAAGCTTTGCTGCAAAATCTTATCAGAGTCAAACAAGTACAGATTACTATTATGAGATGGTGGTTGTTCTTGTTCATACGGGAAATATAGCAACGTAATTTCTTAATATAAATTGACAAACGTGTAACTAAGTTTTAGATATTGGGGGTCCAAGCGATGGGGCCCCCTGCAATCTCGTGTAGGAAGTCCCAACTCTCCCCTAGAGCTGCGCGTTACGACCCCGGCCCGAAGTGGGGGCTGCCACACCCCCTTCTTATATCTCTATGGGAGAGCCACAAATGGTAGAGATGGAGGGGGCCCAGCGCTCGGACCGCCGTGATCTAAAACTTATCCCCTATTCTGCGGATAGGGGGATACATTTTTTAGCTTGAGACTACTCCTTTAAAGGGATACTTCGGTGGGAATTTTTTTTTTAAATGAACTGGTGCCAGAAAGTTAAACATATTTGTAAATTACTTCTAATTAAAAATCTTAATCCTTCCAGTACTTATCAGCTGCTGTATGCTCCATAGGACATTAACTTCTTTTGAAATGTATTTTCTGTCTGATCACAGTGCTCTCTGCTGACACCTCTGACCGTGTCAGGAACTGTCCAGAGCAGGAGAGGTTTGATATGGGGATTTGTTCCTGCTCTGGACAGTTCCTGACATGGACAGAGGTGTCAGCAGAGAGCACTGTGGTCAGACTCAAAAGAACTTCAAAAAGAAAATAAATTCCTCTGTAGTATAAAGCAGCTGATAAGTACTGGAAGGATTAAGATTTACAAATTGGAGTAGTTTACATGCCTACATGCGCATGGCGCACGGCACCCGCGAGCGCATCCTGTGTGTAATTCGCGTGTGCATAGCAGTTGGATGCGCATCGCAGGGCCAACCCACCCAGAGACTATTTTGCGTGCACATCACGAGTGGAACCTTCGCGCACCTGCCAGGGTGCTGAAAGCGCTGTATGGGAGTATAAAAATATATATAACAGAATGTGGTCTGAAAATGTACATTTGTGGGAGAAGTAGAATGGGTTAGGATTAAGGATGTATGGTGGCAGGAGATGTTGGGAATGTGTGTAGCAGAAGAACCTGGGGGATGAGTATTATATGAGGGTGATGGTGTGTACTGGACAGAGATATGAGGGATATATGTAGGGTGGAGGAACTGTGCCATGTATATAATATGGTGTGGGATGGGAGAGGTGACTTATTGGGGTGGAAGGTGTGGTAGGTAAGGGGGAGGGACAGGGAAAAGATGGGCGGAAAGAAGGGGGATGGGGGAGTGAAATGGGTAAGGGAGGGGTGTTAGGAGGAAAACCAGTGTATTCTTACAGTTGATCAGTACAATTATTAAGCCCATTTAGTTTGTCAAACTTCAATACATTCGTTGAGTCCGTCCGGTACCAGACATTTTAGTTTGTAAATCCAGAATGCTTCCCGCCTATTTAGGGCGACTTGTCTGTTCTCTAGGTCTACTTGTATTTGTTCAATCTGGGGGATATTGAGATATGAAAAATCCTTATTGTGTTCTTCTGATAGGTGTCTTGAGACGCTGTGTTTGAGATAGCCAATGTTGCAGTTGTGTCTTTGGCCATTTAGTCTCTTCCTGAGTGTTTGGGTTGTCCTCTCAATATAATGGAGGCCGCAACGGCATTCAATGAGATATACCACATGTGTGGATCCACAATTCATATTCATTTTTATATTGAATTCTGTAGTTATATTCTTGGAGGTGAATGTTTTTTTTGCCTTGTGTTATACTCCTGCAAAATAAACAGCCTTTGTTCCCACATTTGTACGCTCCCAGTGAAAGTGTAAAAGTTTTCACAGTCTTTATTTTTCTCAGGAAGCTTGGTGTTAAAACATTTTTGTTAGACCGGGTCTTTTAGGGATCAGGTTTTTGAGGATAGCGTCCAGCAGAAGTAGTCCCCAACGTTATTCCAGAATTTTCCTAATCAGGTGGTGGTCTTGGTTGTACGTTGTGATAAAATTGTAAGAGTGTGAAACCCAGGAACATCTGAACGATCGAAAAAAGAACAAACAGAACCTTCTTCTCTTTCAACCTGTCATCCCACCAACTGACAAAAGACAAGCATTCACTACTCACCAAAGGTCTATCATTCTGCCCCACACAAAAAGCAGATGATTTCAATCTTTTTCTAGACCTCAATACATTTATAAGAAAATTGACCCTAAAAAGACACTTTGAATTAGAAAAACTCAAACCAAATGCAACTACTGGAACCATACCGGAAAACCCATTCTCCGAATATTTACACCAGGATGTAAAACCCAAAAGCTCTTTCTACCCTCACCATCATAAAGGTCACCAACTCCATGCTTTCTACAATTCTGTTATGGATGAATTTACCCAACTTACCATTCACGCTGCAAAAAAAAAGAAAAAATCTAATCTTACAAACATGGAAAAAAAGAGCATTAAAATTGCTCAAGGAAAATCTCAATATCGTCATCAGGGGGGCAGACAAAGGCGGCAGGATTGTTATCCAAGATGGAGCTGATTACCAAAAGGAGGCCCTCCGCATTCTGCCTGACACTGCATATTACGACTCATTATCCACTGACCCTTCCCCAATATACAGCAAGAAATATATGGAATTAATTAATTCTGGCTACATGGAAGGTATTCTAAACAAAAAAGAGAAACAATTCCTAACCATGAACTCTCCTCAAACAGCTTTCTTTTATCATCTGCCCAAAATCCACAAATGCACCAAAAAACCAACCAGACGACCAATTATATCTGGCTCATCTGTACCTTCAAGAAATTGTCATCACACTACCCTCTATCTGAAAGACTCTCCAAGTCTCATCAAAGAACTATATGACGTCATATGGGAACAAGATTTCCTTTCCCTTGACGTCATTTCTCTATATTTAAATATTGCTCACAACTTGGGTCTGAAAACCGCAGCTCATTACCTTCACGCTGCAAATAAACTGAAAGATAGACAGATATCTTTCCTCCTGAAGGGACATGAATTTATACTGACACATAACGCTTTTACCTACAACAACTCTTTCTACCACCAAAAAAAAGGAACAGCTATGGGGACAAAAGTGGCCCCCAGCTACGCCAACCTATTTATGGGGGGTTTTGAAACTAAATTCATGTTTGGCTCTCCATTTTCACACCCCAAATCAGGTATTATAGAAGATACATTGATGATCTATTTATCATCTGGAAGGGAGACCAGGATTCAGCGCATCTATTCATTCAGAATCTAAACAACAACCTATGGGGTCTGGAATTCTCCCCCACCATAGACCCTAAATCTGTGGCATTTCCAGACCTCCATGGCATTCACCACCAGGGGAAAATCCTCACTTCCACACACTTTAAGAAAGTTGACACTAATAGCTTTCTAGATTTTCACAGTGCGCACCATAAGAAATGGCTAAAGAACATTCCCTTTAGCCAGTACAGGAGGATCCGCAGGAACTGTACAAACAATGGAGACTATAAAAGACAATCCAAAATCTTACAAAAAAGATTCCTACCGAAAAATTATCCAACAAGCATTCTAAGAAAAGCCTACACTACTAACCTAGCAGCGGAACAAACAAGTTTACTACCAAGCAACCACCCTACCAAAAAAACATCAAACCCAGCACACTCTTACAATTTTATCACAACGTACAACCAAGACCACCACCTGATTAGGAAAATTCTGGAAAAACATTGGGGAATACTTCTGCTAGACCCTATCCTCAAAAACCTGATCCCTAAAAGACCCGGTCTTACCTTTAGAAGGGCACAAACCATTAAAAACATTTTAGCCCCAAGCCTCCTGAGAAAAATAAAGACTGTGAAAACTTCTACCCTTTCACCGGGAACGTACAAATGTGGGAACAAAGGCTGTTCATGTTGCAGGAGTATAACACATGGCAAAAAAAACATTCACCTCCAAGAATATAACTACAGAATTCAATATAAAAATGAATATGAATTGTGGATCCACACATGTGGTATATCTCATTGAATGCCGTTGCGGCCTCCCTTATATTGGGATGACAATCCAAACACTTAGGAAGAGACTAAATGGCCAAAGACACAACTGCAACATTGGCTATCTCAAACACAGCTATCAAGACACCTATCAGAGGAACACAATAAGGATTTTTCATATCTCAATATCACCCAGATTGAACAAATACAAAAAGACCTAGAGAACAGACAAGTCGCCCTAAATAGACGGGAAGCATTCTGGATTTACAAACTAAAATGTCTGGTACCGAACGGACTCAACGAATGTATTGAAGTTTGACAAACTAAATGGGCTTAATAATTGTACTGATCAACTGTAAGAATACACTGGTTTTCATCCTAACACCCCTCCCTTACCCATTTCACTCCCCCATCCCCCTTCTTTCCCCCCTCTTTTCCCTGTCCCCCCACCCCCCTCCCCATCCCTCCCCCTTACCTAAAACACCTTCCACCCCAATAACTCACCTCTCCCATCCCACACCATATTATATACATGGCACAGTTCCTCCACCCTACATATATCCCTCATATCTCTGTCCAGTACACACCATCACCCTCATATAATACTCATCCCCCGGGTTCTTCTGCTACACACATTCTCAACATCTCCTGCCACCATACATTCTTAATCCTAACCCATTCTACTTCTCCCACAAATGTACATTTTCAGACCACATTCTTTTATATATATATTTTTATACTCCCATTGCTCATTTCATAGTTCTGTCATATATAGCGCTTTCAGCACCCCGACAGGCGCGCGCGGGTTCCACTTGCCATGTGCACACTAAATACCCTTGCAATGCGCGGGCGGGTTGGCCCCGCGATGCGCATGCGCATCCAACTGCTATGCGCATGAGAATTACACACGCGATGCTCTCGCGCAATCAGCTGCCAGATACATACAGGCACGTTGGCAAACAAGTTCATGGCCAGCACACAGGAATACCTGAACAGGGCACCATAAAAGTGAGTATTGCACTTCTCTTACAACCACAGCAATCTCCCAGCTTGCCACATCAATACCTCCCTCTGGACAAACTCCAGCCCCTGAGACTATTAAAAGCAGCTCCATATTTATTTCACCTTGAGTCTCCAAACCACCTGGTTTATATATCACTGGTTTACATATCATTTCCTATGGACTTTACAGACTTTGAATGTACCTCATACCTTCCCTATGGCATTTTTTTACTTCATGCTTTTTTTTTTTCATTAATTTTAAATATGTATACATATGTACATTTTTACAGTTATCTTTGTGGACCTGAGGAAGGTGTGAGAACACGCCGAAATGCGTTGTCCAGTTCCTGTGTACTTTTGGCATCTTCGCATAATTTCACGATCACAGTAGCGCTTGGAGGTCAGAAGACCCTGCATTTTCTGCACTTCCTTTTCATTATTGTCTTTTCCGTATACTGTTTGAGGCGACGGACAAGGGGGCACCGAGCAGCAAGTTGAAACATCCCACCACTGACCGGCAACTCCGTCAGACCAGTGCTTTATCCCACGCACAGTTCTCAGAGGTCAGTACCACCACGTAGGTTTGGTGGTGGGCTTCCTTCCTTCTCTTTCTTATTTTTCATCAAGAATCAACCTACCTTCCTTTTTTCCCCTTCTTTTCCTCCATTTGTAGCATCCAGCAACTGATAAGTACTGGAAGGATTAAGATTTTTTAAATAGAAGTAACTTACAAAACTGTTTAGCTTTTTGGCACCAGTTAATTTGAAAAAACATTGTTTTCCACTGAAGTATCCCTTCAAAGATCAAATGGCCTGAAATGATATTTGGTCACGAAAAGATAGAAAAACTTGTCCTATGCCCACTCAGTTCTCCACAAAATATGATTCTTTTTTATTTTTTTATTAAATGATATACAACTTATCCCCTATTCTAAGGAGAGGGGATTAGTGTTAGATCGCGGGGGGTCAGACCGCTTGAGCCCCCCACGATCTCCTGAGGGGTGCCCCGGCTCCATGCATGGAATAAGCATTTTCGACCACCTCAGGAAGCGGCAGCCGACGCACCCCCTCCATACATTTCTATGGGAGAGCCGGAGCGCTGCTTTCGGCAATCTCCGGCTCTGCCATAGAACTGTATGGAGGGGGCGTGTCGCCGTAGCAGCTTCGCGCTGTGGTCAAAAATGCTCGTTCCATGCAGGGAGCGCCGCTTTCAACTGCAAGTGCATTATTGCACATGTAAAACAATGGAGCAAAAAGCCTCTGATACTTCTTCACCCTGCCTTTTACTCTGTAGGCTGCTGGTCCTGTAGCCTATGGAAGTCCAGGGGCAGTTCAGACCTGTAAAGTGCAGAGGAGGAGGTGCACAATACAGAAGAGAAAGGAAAGAAGAGAACCTGCCTACGAGGGAGCAATAACGAGGTACGGACTTCAGTATTTGTTTTATTTTGCTAGGGGGGTTCTTTATACAGGTGTAACCTACATCCCTATTGGGGGTAACCTTACTACTTACTGGGGGGTCTTGGTTATATACTGGGGTGGTGCAGATTTTTAATGGGGGCATCTATTTACCTACCTGGGTCACACTGTTTTCTATGGGGAAGAAGCTACATATTAAGGGACCTATATACCTACTGTGGGACAAACACTTAAAGGGTCATTGTGTGCTTATTTGTGATCAGAAGGAGAACAGGTGAAGCAGAGTCCAGAGCAGCTGCTGGTGATATTGTTAAATGTTTACTCCCCAGAGTTGTGTCTGTTCAATCACAACCATTTTCGGAAGCTGTTTACTCCAGTGGGGATCTTGGTATTAATAGATTTCTGCACCACATTACATTTACATTTTGTTATACATACCTAAAGGGGTCACCTATCTACTTACCTACTGGAGGGCACCTGACTACCTGTTGGGAGCACTTACCTACCAAGAGGGACAATATTACCATTTGGGGCACTGTGGGTAAGCATAAGGTAAAGTTGGAAAAATGTGGAGCGTAAGATGTTTGTCTGACAGATTCTGCTAACATAAGTTGTGGCTGGAAGAAATGCCATGACGGTCTGGGCCAGATGGAGAAGAGAAGGAAATAAAAAAGGCTATACCTAATGAAGGAATTTACGGTACCTTATAGGGGGACCTACCTACTAATTCCCAACCCACCCGCACCATCCCCCCCATTCTTCTGGGCCATTTGTCTTATCTGCCTTGGGCACCAACCTACCTTCTCCCAATCCTGCCACGTGCTTAGTTTGGCCTTGGTTCACACTGAAAGTTAAATGATGAAACTGGCATTCCGCCACCATTAGGGGGGTACTTACTGTATGTTGATTCATAAGGTAGTATTAAACTCAACAAGAGCAGTATGAATAAGGATCTGTGTATACAGTGAACATCCCTCACATTTTAATTTATATATTGCCCACAGACTAAGGACAATTTCATACAACCGATTATTAAAAGCATACATTAGTGTATGGAAAGTAACCAGACTTTCCGTAGGAAGAGCATGCGAAAAGTGATATAATTTTTATTGCTTCAGTTTAACTTAGATGTGGAGTTCATAAACATCTAAGGTGGAACCTCATGTTCACAGTCAGCACTGCTGCTATCTGATACCTACAGCTACATATAAGCCTGTGCTCATGGATAGCACACTACACCTCCCGTATAGAGATAACCTTACACTGCTTGTCCGTAAATGATATATCACTCACACATGTACATAGAGCTGTGGACAACATTATAAGCACCCTTAAAGGAAAACTGTCAGCTTGCCCTCCCCCCACACTAACCAGCGGTACTGGCTGGTAGAGCGGGGGACGCTGATCAGTTTGATGCTTACCATGCACCCCGCCGCTGCGGCCAAAAACGCTGATGCCAGAGTGTCAGTTATCCCGGCCGGTGCAAGTTAGCACCTAATAAGCATAAACCAAAAATAGAAGATTACGGCCGAACGGCGGGGGAGATCCAGGCACGGTAAGCATCAAACTGATCAGTTTCCCCTGCACTACCAGCCAGTACCGCTGGTTAGTGCGGAAGGAGCAAGCTAACAGTTTTTCTTTAAATGTATAGTATATAAAGCCAATGGGGGAGATTTATCAAGACCTGTGTAGAGCAAGAGTGGAGCAATTGCCCATAACAACCAATAATATAGTTTATTTTATTTTTCAGGCCATATTAAAAATTTAAGAAGCCATCTGTGAGCTTCTTGTACCTGTCGCAGGTAGTAAGAATGAGTGAACCTCTGTGAATTGGTGGTTGATTCTATTTGAATTTAAATGCCAATGAACAGATTATTGCTGGTAACCTCCAGGCTTGTGTACAGGAGCAGGACTCCTGTAAAGACATGTGTCCCTGTATGTACTGAATAGCAAGTCATGTACAGTGGTCCCTCAACATACGATGGTAATTCGTTCCAAACGAGCCATCGTTTGTCGAATCCATCGTATGTTGAGGGATCCGTGCAATGTAAAGTATAGGAAGCTGTACTCACCTGTCCCTGCCGCTCGAGATGGTGTCCCCGCCGCTCCCGATGGTGATCCCGGTCCTCTTCTGTCTTCCAAAAGGCCTTACTGGGCCTGCATAGCGATGTCATTACGTCGCTGCGTACGCCATTCCTATTGGATGGCGTGCGCAGCAGCGTATTGACGTCATCGGAGAGGGCCGAGAAGAAGCCGGAAGACCAGCGCTGGCCCCGGAGCAACGTGGAGGGGTAAGTAATACTTACCGCACCACACGGGGAACATTAAGCTGCTATCCAGCAGCAGCTTAAGCATTTGGCGCTGCCGGATAGCAGTTAATGCGATGGCCCCGACATAAAAAAGCACCGTATGTCGATGCTGACATCGACATGCGATGGCCTCTGAGAGGCCATCGTATGTCGATTTCATCATATGTCGGGGCCATCGTAGGTCGAGGGGTCACTGTACTAGTTGCCTTTTCACTGAGCCCCTGTAAATTCCCTGGGAGAATGACACTGTAGTATATATATATATATGTCATGATGAGTGGGTAAATAGCTGATGTAATCACGGGATCTCACATCTGAAAAACCGTAGCAGAGAGTTTATACAATATTACTCTCACAGGGGCTTTGGAGTGGCTGAGTGGCATGCAGTGTATGTCTTGTCGCTCATTTCATATAAGAGTATTGTTTTACTTTTTTTAGCGGCTAAGGTTTTGTTTAATTATTTTTTGTGTATATTTTTGTGTTTTTCTGTATAAGACAAATAGGTATACATATATCCAAGGATGATCACTAAACACTGTGATACCGGTATATATCCAAGGATGATCACAGTACTTAAAGGGTACCTCTAATCAAACAAACTTTTGATATATTTTAGATTAATGAATGTTGAATAACTTTCCAATAGCATGTTAATGAAAAATATGCTTCTTTCTATTGTATTTTTCCCAATCAGTCCTGTCAGCAAGCATTTCTGACTCATGCTGGAGTCCTAAACGCTCAGAGCTGCCAGCCTGCTTTGTTCACAGCCAAACAGGCTGTGAACAAAGCAAACTGGCAGCTCATAGTGTTTAGGACTCCAGCATGAGTCTGAAATGCTTGCTGCCAGGACTGGTAGGGAGACCCCTAGTGGTCATTTCTTCAAAGTGGAAAATTAAATAGAAAGAAGCATATTTTTTTATAACATGCAATTGTAAAGTTATTCTGCATACATTAATCTATAATATATCAAAAGTTTTTTTGATGAGAGGTACCCTTTAACGGGGTACTCCTATGGAAAACATTTCTTTTTTTTTATCATCTGGTGCCAGAAAGTTAAACAGATTTGTAAATTACTTTTATTTAAAAACCTAATCTTTCCTGTACTTATCCACCGCTGTATGCTACAAAGGAAGTTATTTTCATTTTGAATTTCTTTTCTCTCTGACCACAGTGCTGTCTGCTGACACCTCTGTCCATGTCAGGAACTGTCCAGAGCAGGATTGGTTTGCTATAGGGATTTGCTTCTACTCAGTTACTGACATGGACAGAGGTGTCAGCAGAGAGCACTGTGGTCAGACAGAAAAGAAATTCAAAAAGAAAAGAACTTCCTTTGTAGCATATAGCAGTTGATAAGTCCGGGAAGAATTAAGATTTTTAAACAGAAGTAATTTACAAATCTGTTTAGCTTTCTGGCACCAGTTGGTTAAAAAAAACATTGTTTTGAACCGAAGTACCTCTTCAAAGATCAAATGGCCTGAAATGATAATTGGTTACGAAAAGATCTTTTTTTTTTACATTTCACATTGTTTATCATTTTATACAGTCCTGGTCACAGACCTACACATAAATTATAGGGTGCCATAGAAAAACTTGTCCTATGCCCACTCAGTTCTCCACAAAATATGATTCTTTTTTTTTCATTAAAGGAGTACTCCGGTGGTTAAGATTTTTGGCTATATTGCATCTTCTTTTAGGGTGCATTTACACGGGCGTATTTGTCAGAGGATCCGCAGCTGCGGATCTGCTGACAAAGGTCCCTAAAGTTCTGCCCTCTTTGTGCCTGCTAATAGCGGCAATTCGCCGCTACCAGCAGACACACTGTGAAGTGCAATGTATCCGCACATCACGGCCGCTCCCCCGGCTCCCTGAGCTACACAGAGAGCGGCTGCACAAAGAGGGTAGCACTTTAGGGGCCTTTGTCAGCGGATCCGCAGCTGCGGATCCGCTGACAAATACGCCCGTGTGAATGCACCCTTAATGTTTTCTTCAGTAGCTATAGGTGCTGAAGAAAAGGCCCGCGGCCTTGAAACGCGTCTAGCCCATTATCTGCACCTTATCCATAAGTGTATATCACTTCAAATAGACTGTATCTGCCATATTCCAATTGCAACAGCTGGATGCCCACGATTCCGGGACCACTGCTGCACGCGCGCTGTTAGCACCTTATTCATACGTGCAATCCGCACCACCTGCATCCACTCACAGCCCCGGTCGGCAGAGTTACTCCTGGACATCATCCTCCCCAAGGCCGGACGCCTCCCGTGCCAGCCCAGGACACTCGGACCCCCGGAGATTCAGCCACTCACCCAGCATACCACCCAGGTGGGCATTGATATCCAGAGTGCCGAACTCAGCCGTGTCAGCCCGGACCTGAGGACTCCAAAGGAGGGTGAGTGGTGCTGTGCACCGAGACTTGACATCTTCATCGCTGACAGTGTTTGCCACATTGTCTGCATTACCTGTCCATGAATTTCCTATTGTAGCTATTGTCGCTACACTCACTACCATATACCGTTACTCCGGACACACCCAAACTAATTGTGACTTTTCATTCTGGACATTTCTTGTGGATTTTTCATTGAAATATCCCTATGAATTATATGGACTGAGAACGTTTTCTCCTGATATATGCAGCAGATATTTAATTAATGAATTTTCTTTGGTGCTACTTACCCATCATATTTATCACATTTTTATCCTACTATATTCTGTATTTTTGATTATATCTATTTTTTTTACCCAGTATATGCCATTCGCCTTTAGCAAGGGCCCTGCTAGGCGATTGGTCATATATATCCTTTTTATATAATAAAGACCATTTCTTGGATCCCATCTCCACTAGTCTTTTCCTTTTTCTCTCCCCTGTGCTTTTGAGGACTGGTTCACATAAATATTTTATATTTATAATTTCTACATATTACATTAGGCCTTTTGGGTGAAGGCAACACCTTTAACCTCAGGCACATTATTTCTTTTATCCTAAGTGAGCTACACATATTTTACATTTCCATGTTAGGATTAGGCTGTGGACAACATGTCATGGCTTTTTTTTTTTTTACTCTGTTCTTTCAGAACTGCATGAGAGAGATAAGCCACGCCCCTTAATCTCCCCCTCTCGGAGGACGCAGGTATGCATGAGAGAGATAAGCCACGCCCCCTAATCCCCCCCTCTCGGAGGACGCAGGTCTGCATGAGAGAGATAAGCCACGCCTCCTCCTCTCCCCCTCCCGGAGGACGCAGGTCTGCATGAGAGAAAGAAGCCAGAGCAGGGGGAGAGAGAGGACGTCCACATCTCCTCATCTCCCCTCCCCCTGCTCTGTCTTCTGAGGACACAGGTCTGCACTGAAAGAAGACAGAGAAGATAAGAGTGTTATCTGAAGGGGAAGATAACAAAGTGCACGGGCTGGGGATGTATAGACTGCAGGGGAATAAATCTCAGACTGGGGATGATTTCTATGTGTGAAGGGGGGGGGACTTCTGAATGACACATGCTGGGAGTTGTAGTCCCTGTTAAGTGTGTATGTGCGTGTTTACAAACCAGTGTGCCTCCAACTGTTGCAAAACTACAACTCCCAGCATGCCCTGACAGCCTTTGGGCATGCTGGGAGTTGTAGTTTTGCAACAGCTGGAGGCACACTGGTTGGGAAACACTGTCCTAGCCTATTCAGCATACACATCATGTTACACAAGTGTTTCCAAACCAGTGTGCCTCCAGCTGTTGTAAAACTACAACTCCCAGCATGCCCTGACAGCCTTTGGGCATACTGGGAGTTGTAGTTTTGCAACAGCTGGAGGCACACTGGTTGGGAAACACTGTCCTAGCCTATTCCGCATACACATTATGTTACACAAGTGTTTCCAAACCAGTGTGCCTCCAGCTGTTGTAAAACTACAACTCCCAGCATGCCCGGACAGCCTTTGGGCATACTGGGAGTTGTAGGATATTGCAGGATATTGTCATGTATAAAAAGAGGCATGGACTCAAGGGACAGGGACATAATACTCCCCCTTTATAAATCATTGGTACGGCCTCACCAGGAATATGCTGTTCAGTTTTGGTCGCCTGTTCATAAAAGGGACACTGCGGAGTTGGAAAGGGTGCAGAGACGCGCGACTAAACTAATATGGGGCATGGAACATCTTAGCTATGAGGAGCGATTAAAGGAGTTACAATTGTTTAGTCTTGAGAAGAGACGTTTAAGGGGGGATATGATAAACGTATATAAGTATATAAATGGCCCATACAAAAAATATGGAGAAAAACTGTTCCAGGTTAAACCCCCCCCCCAAAGGACGAGGGGGCACTCCCTCCGTCTGGAGAAGAAAAGGTTTAGTCTAAAGGGGCGACACGCCTTCTTTACCGTGAGGACTGTGAATTTATGGAACAGTCTACCTCAGGAACTGGTCACAGCAGGAACAATTAACAGCTTTAAAACAAGGTTAGATACATTCCTGGAACAAAATAACATTAATGCTTATGCAGAATTATAAAACTACATCCCTTTCCCTTATCTTCTTACACCCTTCACTTCAATTCCCTGGTTGGACTTGATGGACGTATGTCTTTTTTCAACCATACAAACTATGTAACTAACTATGTAACTATGTAACAGCTGGAGGCACACTGATTAGGAAACACTGGCCTAGCCTATTCAGTATATTACAAACAAAGTGTGTTGTTTCCCAACCAGGGTGTCTTCAGCTGTATCAAAACTACAACTCCCAGCATGCCCGGACAGCTTTTGGCTGTCCGGGCATGCTGGTAGTAGTAGTTTTGCAACACCTGGAGGCACCCTGGTTGGGAAACACTGGTGTATGCCCTACAGAGGTGTGGTGAACTACAACCCCCAGGAGACAACAGAGGCAGCATGCTGGTGTTATACCACAGACTGAAGACTCCTATATGACACATGCTGGGAGTTGTAGTCCCTTTTGTGTGTGTATGACAGTGTATCCCAACCAAGGCTGATTATATTAGTGTGCTGTGTATAAGGGGGTCCAACCTGGGAAAATAGTAGGGTGGGTAAAGGGTGGGGAAAAAAAAGGAGCCGCCCCAAACCAGGAAGGCATGTGGCATGCTGGGATTTGTAGTTTTCAGCACAGCAAGAAACAGGAAATAGAAGCAAAGATAGGAAAACAAAGTGGGGGATAAAAAGACAACAAAGAACGGAAATAGAGTAGCCTAAACAACAAGAATAGAAATGAAACAAAACAAATAGGGTAAGTCAAAAACGGAAAAACACGTTGACCACTGGAGTACCCCTTTAAAAAAATCACACCAGGATATACAACTTATCCCCTATCCTAAGAATAGGGGATAAGTGTTAGATCGCGGTGGATCCGACTGCTGAGGCCCCAGTGGTTTGACCCCCCGCGATCTAACACTTATTCCCTATCCTTAGGACAGGGGATAAGTTGCATATCCCGGAGTTATCCTTTAAAATCCATGTCCAGTATAATTTCAGAATATATCTGTCACGGTTCGGCTGGCAGGAGGTGGATCCTCTGTGCCAGAGAGGGATTGGCGAGGACCGTGCTAGTGGACCGGTTCTAAGCTGCTACTGGTTTTCACCAGAGCCCGCCGCAAAGCGGGATGGTCTTGCAGCGGCGGTAGCAACCAGGTCGTATCCACTAGCAACGGCTCAACCTCTCTGACTGCTGAAGATAGGCGCGGTACAAGGGAGTAGACAAGAGCAAGGTCGGACGTAGCAGAAGGTCGGGGCAGGCAGCAAGGATCGTAGTCAGGGGCAACGGCAGGAGGTCTGGAACACAGGCTAGGAACACACTGGGAAACGCTTTCACTGGCACGATGGCAACAAGATCCGGCAAGGAAGGGAAGGGGAAGTGAGGTTAAATAGGGAAGTGCACAGGTGAATGAACTAATTAAGCCAACTGCGCCAATCAGCGGCGCAGTGGCCCTTTAAATCGTAGAGACCCGGCGCGCGCGCGCCCTAAGGAGCGGGGCCGCGCGCGCCGGGACAGGACCGACGGAGAGCGAGTCAGGTACGGGAGCCGGGGTGCGCATCGCGAGCGGGCGCCACCCGCATCGCGAATCGCATTCCGGCTGGGAGAGGTATCGCAGCGCACCCGGTCAGCAGGTCTGACCGGGGCGCTGCGATTGCGAGGATGTTGCGAGCGCTCCGGGGAGGAGCGGGGACCCGGAGCGCTCGGCGTAACAGTACCCCCCCCCTTGGGTCTCCCCCTCTTCTTGGAGCCTGAGAACCTGAGGACCAGACTTTTGTCTAGGATGTTGTCCTCAGGTTCCCAGGATCTCTCTTCAGGACCACAGCCCTCCCAATCTACCAAAAAAAGTCTTTTTCCTCTGACCGTCTTGGAGGCCAGTATCTCCAGTAACAAGTTTGGGAGAGAAACGGTTGATGATGAGTGGTTTAAGGAGAGAGACATGGAAGGCATTGGGAATACGAAGAGAAGGAGGAAGAAGGAGTTTGTAAGAGACAGGATTAATCTGGCACAAGACTTTGAAAGGACCAAGATAGCGTGGTCCCAGTTTGTAACTGGGGACACGAAAGCGGACATATTTAGCGGAGAGCCATACCTTGTCTCCGGGAGCAAAGATGGGGGGAGCTCTTCTTTTCTTATCGGCAAACTTTTTCATTCGAGATGAAGCCTGTAAAAGAGAATTTTGGGTCTCTTTCCATATGGTGGAAAGATCACGAGTCACTTCATCTACAGCGGGCAAACCAGAGGACAAGGGAATAGGGAGGGGGGGAAGAGGGTGACGGCCGTACACCACGAAAAATGGGGATTTAGCAGAAGATTCAGAGACTCTAAAGTTGTACGAGAATTCGGCCCAAGGTAGAAGATCTGCCCAGTCATCCTGGCGGGAGGAAACAAAATGCCGTAAATAGTCACCCAGGACCTGGTTAATTCTTTCTACTTGCCCATTGGATTGAGGATGATAAGCAGAAGAGAAGTTTAATTTAATCTTGAGTTGTTTACAGAGAGCCCTCCAGAATTTTGACACGAATTGGACACCTCTATCCGAGACAATCTGCGTGGGCAAACCGTGAAGACGAAAAATGTGTACAAAAAATTGTTTTGCCAACTGAGGCGCTGAAGGAAGACCAGGAAGAGGAATAAAATGTGCCATCTTGGAAAATCGATCAACGACCACCCAAACAACAGTGTTGCCACGGGATGGGGGTAGGTCTGTAATAAAGTCCATACCAATCAGAGACCAAGGCTGTTCGGGGACAGGCAGAGGGTGAAGGAGACCAGCAGGCTTCTGGCGAGGAGTCTTATCCCGGGCACAGACAGTACAGGCCCGCACAAAATCAACAACATCTGTTTCCAGAGTCGGCCACCAATAGAAACGAGAGATGAGTTGCAAGGACTTTTTGATGCCCGCATGGCCTGCGAGGTGGGAGGAGTGACCCCATTTGAGAATCCCGAGACGCTGGCGTGGAGAAACGAAGGTCTTCCCTGGAGAAGTTTGCCTGATGGAGGCTGGAGAAGAGGAGATCAGACAGTCAGGAGGAATGATGTGTTGCGGAGAGACCTCTACTTCCGAGGCATCCGAGGAACGAGAGAGAGCATCGGCCCTAATGTTCTTGTCGGCAGGGCGAAAATGAATTTCAAAGTTAAAACGGGCAAAGAACAACGACCACCTGGCCTGGCGAGGATTCAGCCGTTGGGCAGACTAAAGATAGGAGAGATTCTTGTGATCGGTGAAAATGATAACTGGAATTTTTGATCCCTCCAGCAGATGCCTCCATTCCTCAAGTGCCAATTTAATGGCCAGTAGTTCTCGATCCCCGATGGAGTAGTTCCTCTCCGCCGGAGAGAAGGTCCTAGAAAAAAAACCACAAGTAACAGCATGCCCGGAAGAATTTTTTTGTAGAAGGACCGCTCCAGCTCCCACTGAGGAGGCATCAACCTCCAATAGGAAGGGTTTAGATGGGTCAGGTCTGGAGAGCACGGGAGCA
Source organism: Hyla sarda (assembly GCF_029499605.1). Lineage (NCBI taxonomy): Eukaryota > Metazoa > Chordata > Amphibia > Anura > Hylidae > Hyla > Hyla sarda. The sequence continues at coordinate 320,726,819 of NC_079193.1, forward strand.
GAAGAAAAGGCAGACTTGAGCCGTTTAAATGCGTCTGCCGCTTGGGGAGACCAGGACTTAGGATTGGCATTCTTCTTGGTTAAAGCCACGATAGGAGCCACAATAGTGGAAAAATGTGGAATGAATTGTCTGTAATAATTGGCGAACCCCAAAAAACGTTGGATAGCACGGAGTCCGGAGGGGCGTGGCCAATCTAAGACGGCAGAGAGTTTATCTGGGTCCATTTGTAGTCCCTGGCCAGAGACCAAGTATCCTAGGAAAGGAAGAGATTGACATTCAAACAGACATTTCTCCATTTTGGCATAAAGTTGATTGTCTCGAAGTCTCTGAAGAACCATGCGGACATGCTGGCGATGTTCTTCTAAGTTGGCAGAAAAAATCAGAATATCGTCCAGATACACAACAACACAGGAATATAAGAGATCACGAAAAATTTCATTAACAAAGTCTTGGAAGACGGCAGGGGCGTTGCATAGGCCAAAGGGCATGACCAGATACTCAAAGTGTTCATCTCTGGTGTTAAATGCAGTTTTCCATTTGTCCCCCTCCCTGATGCGGATGAGATTATATGCACCTCTTAAGTCCAGTTTGGTAAAGATGTGGGCACCTTGAAGACGATCAAAGAGTTCTGAGATAAGAGGTAGGGGGTAGCGGTTCTTTACCGTGATTTTATTAAGTCCGCGGTAATCAATGCAAGGACGTAGGGAGCCATCTTTTTTGGACACAAAGAAAAATCCAGCTCCGGCAGGAGAGGAGGATTTGCGGATAAACCCCTTTTTTAATTTTTCCTGGATGTATTCAGACATAGCAAGAGTCTCTGGGGCGGACAGAGGATAAATTCTGCCCCGGGGTGGAGTAGTACCCGGGAGGAGGTCAATAGGACAGTCAAAAGGCCTGTGAGGGGGTAAAGTCTCAGCTTGCTTTTTGCAAAATACGTCAGCATAGTCCATATAAGCCTTAGGGAGACCGGTTACAGGGGGAACCACAGGGTCACGGCAGGGAGTACTGGGAACCGGTTTAAGACAGTCCTTGAAACAAGAAGTACCCCAGCTCTTGATCTCTCCTGTGGACCAATCAAGGGTTGGGGAATGGCGTTGAAGCCACGGTAGTCCAAGGAGAATTTCGGAAGTGCAATTGGAGAGGACCAAAAACTCAATTTTTTCGTGATGAGGTCCGATGCACATTAGGAGGGGTTCCGTGCGGTAACGCACGGCACAGTCCAATCTTTCATTGTTAACACAATTGATGTAGAGGGGTCTGGCGAGACTGGTCACTGGGATGTTGAACCTGTTGATGAGAGAGGCCAAAATAAAATTTCCTGCAGATCCGGAATCCAAGAAGGCCTTAGTGGAGAAGGAGAAGGTAGAGGCAGATATCCGCACAGGCACAGTAAGGCGTGGAGAAGCAGAGTTGACATCAAGAACTGTCTCACCTTTGTGCGGAGTCAGCGTACGTCTTTCCAGGCGGGGAGGACGGATAGGACAATCCTTCAGGAAGTGTTCGGTACCAGCACAGTACAGGCAAAGATTCTCCATGCGGCGTCGTGTCCTCTCTTGAGGTGTCAAGCGAGACCGGTCAACTTGCATAGCCTCCACGGCGGGAGGCACAGGAACGGATTGCAGAGGACCAGAGGAGAGAGGAGCCAGGGAGAAAAAACGCCTCGTGCGAACAAAGTCCATATCCTGGCGGAGCTCCTGACGCCTTTCGGAAAAACGCATGTCAATGCGAGTGGCAAGATGAATGAGTTCATGCAGGTTAGCAGGAATTTCTCGTGCGGCCAGAACATCTTTAATGTTGCTGGATAGGCCTTTTTTAAAGGTCGCGCAGAGGGCCTCATTATTCCAGGATAATTCGGAAGCAAGAGTACGGAATTGGATGGCGTACTCGCCAACGGAAGAATTACCCTGGACCAGGTTCAGCAGGGCAGTCTCAGCAGAAGAGGCTCGGGCAGGTTCCTCAAAGACAGTTCGAATTTCCGAGAAGAAGGAGTGTACAGAGGCAGTGACGGGGTCATTGCGGTCCCAGAGCGGTGTGGCCCATGACAGAGCTTTCCCAGACAGAAGGCTGACTACGAAAGCCACCTTAGACCTTTCAGTAGGAAACTGGTCCGACATCATCTCCAAGTGCAGGGAACATTGTAAAAGAAAGCCACGGCAAAACTTAGAGTCCCCATCAAATTTATCCGGCAAGGAAAGTCGTAGGCCGGAAGCGGCCACTCACTGCGGAGGAGGTGCAGGAGCTGGCGGAGGAGATGATTGCTGAAGCTGTGGTAGTAGCTGCTGTAGCATCACGGTCAGTTGAGACAGCTGGTGGCCTTGTTGCGCTATCTGTTGCGACTGCTGGGCGACCACCGTGGTGAGGTCGGCGACAACTGGCAGTGGAACTTCAGCGGGATCCATGGCCGGATCTACTGTCACGGTTGGGCTGGCAGGAGGTGGATCCTCTGTGCCAGAGAGGGATTGGCGTGGACCGTGCTAGTGGACCGGTTCTAAGCTGCTACTGGTTTTCACCAGAGCCCGCCGCAAAGCGGGATGGTCTTGCAGCGGCGGTAGCAACCAGGTCGTATCCACTAGCAACGGCTCAACCTCTCTGACTGCTGAAGATAGGCGCGGTACAAGGGAGTAGACAAGAGCAAGGTCGGACGTAGCAGAAGGTCGGGGCAGGCAGCAAGGATCGTAGTCAGGGGCAACGGCAGGAGGTCTGGAACACAGGCTAGGAACACACTGGGAAACGCTTTCACTGGCACGATGGCAACAAGATCCGGCAAGGAAGGGAAGGGGAAGTGAGGTTAAATAGGGAAGTGCACAGGTGAATGAACTAATTAAGCCAACTGCGCCAATCAGCGGCGCAGTGGCCCTTTAAATCGTAGAGACCCGGCGCGCGCGCGCCCTAAGGAGCGGGGCCGCGCGCGCCGGGACAGGACCGACGGAGAGCGAGTCAGGTACGGGAGCCGGGGTGCGCATCGCGAGCGGGCGCCCCCCGCATCGCGAATCGCATCCCGGCTGGGAGAGGTATCGCAGCGCACCCGGTCAGCAGGTCTGACCGGGGCGCTGCGATTGCGAGGATGTTGCGAGCGCTTCGGGGAGGAGCGGGGACCCGGAGCGCTCGGCGTAACAATATCTTTTACCAAAAAAGTATTTTTTCATACATAAAGCTACAAATCCTTTACAACAGAGGCAGACTGAGAATAAAAGGTCAACCACTAGACCAAGGTAGGAAACCAGGGCCAGACATTCCCCACCCCTGCATTAAAGCTACAATCCAGAACACTTTCCTTGCATTCCCAGTGCTAGTGAGCGCCGCTTTCAACTGCAAGTGCATTATTGCAGATGAAAAACAATGGAGCAAAAAGCCTCTGATACTTCTTTACCCTGCCTTTTACTCTGTAGGCTGCTGGTCCTGTAGCCTATGGAAGTCCAGGGGCAGTGCAGAGGAGGAGGTGCACAGTACAGCAGAGACAGGAAAGAAGAGAACCTGCCTACGAGGGAGCAATAATGAGGTACGGACTTCAGTATTTGTTTTATTTTGCTAGGGGGGTTCTTTATACAGGTGTAACCAATATCCCTATTGGGGGTAACCTTGCTACTTACTGGGGGGTCCAGGTTATATTCTCGGGTGGTGCAGATTTTTAATGGGGGCATCTATTTACCTACCTGGGGCACCCAGTTATCTATGGGGGAAGCAGCTACATATTAAAGGACCTATATAACTACTGTGGGACAAACACTTAAAGGGTCATTGTGTGCTTATTTGTGATCAGAAGGAGAACAGGTGAAGCAGAGTCCAGAGCAGCTGCTGGTGAAATTGTTAAATGTTTACTCCCCAGAGTTGTGTCTGTTCAATCACAACCATTTTCTGAAGCTGTTTACTCCAGTGGGGATCTTGGTATTAATAGATTTCTACACCACATTACATTTACATTTTGTTATACATACCTAAAGGGGTCACCTACCTTCCTACCTACTGGAGGGCACCTGACTACCTGTTGGGAGCACTTACCTACCAAGAGGGACATTATTACCATTTGGGGCCATGTTGGTAAGGATAAGGTAAAGTTGGAAAAGTGTGGAGCGTAAGATGTTTGTCTGACAGATTCTGCTTATACGAATTGTGGCTGGAAGAAATGCCATGACGGTCTGGGCCAGATGGAGAAGAGAAGGAAATAAAAAAGGCTATACCTAATGAAGGAATTTACTGTACCTTATAGGGGGACCTACCTACTAATTCCCAACCCACCCGCACCATCCCCCCATTCTTCTGGGCCATTTGTCTTATCTGCCTTGGGCACCAACCTACCTTCTCCCAATCCTGCCACGTGCTTAGTTTGACCTTGGTTCACACTGAAAGTTAAATGATGAAACTGGCATTCCGCCACCATTAGGGGGGTACTAACTGTATGTTGATTCATAAGGTAGTATTAAACTCAACAAGAGCAGTATAAATAAGGATCTGTGTATACAGTGAACATCCCTCACATTTTAATTTATATATTGCGCAAATAAGACTAAGACAATTTTATAACAGACTAAGGACAACTTCATTCAACCGATTATTAAAAGCATATGTGGTGTCTGGGGGGAAGGATGCAATGGGGTGTTGCAGAGTGGTAGTGTAGGGTATTTGTATTAACCCTTTGTTGTCGTGACACCAGGGTGTGGTTTCCTTAGGTTAATGGTCCTACCGCCAACCGTCCCATAAACAGTAGGGAAAAATAAAGGAATGTCCATAGCAGATATTGATGAAAACCGGAATAAACTTTTCTGCATATTTTATGCAACTTCAGGTAACAAAACAGTCTTTGTATAGAGGACCATAGTTCAGATTCCTCACAGGTTTGCTGGGACTTCTGATCAATGAGCTTTGATTTGCTAGCCACTGTGCTACTGAATTTATGATAATTGAGTTGCAGTAGTCACACAGGATTTTAGTAGTTTTGAGCTGGATAACTCACGGCTTAGTGGCTGCGGAAGACAAGGCTTCAGGCCTAGCTTGAATTGATGATGAGATATGAGATTGATGTGCTTGCTTCTCTGATAATCCAGAACTAAGAGAGTGCAGGAACTAAGAGAGCGAATTTAGTGGCAGCACCCCCTTTTATATTAAGGGGGAGGTACAAAGCTCATTGGATAGCCAAACCTGTCAGTCCTGACCTCTGGAACTATGGGTATATCACATGACCCAAAGGTCCTCAAACCATAGCATAACATAAATCAATGGCATGTGACCTCTAAGGTCCAATACAGAGGTATCCTATATTAATTAAATATACAAATATATACATCAAATATTATCACATTAAGAGGCGACTAGGGGTTAGCCCTTCAGGAAAGCCCATTAGCATGGAGGGACTCTGGCTGAGGGGACTCCAGACAAAGGGACAGGACCAAGTCCTGTACCGGAACACCACACATACATTAGTGTATGGAAAGTAACCAGACTTTCCATGGGATAGGGACCCCTCACACCGCCCCCACCCAACCCAACACCCTCTCTAAATAACGACAACAACAATAACCATTTGGGAATAAAGGCCACGGACGTTTATTGAATGGAATAAATATTAAAAAAATAAATAATTGATTAAATAATTGATTAAATAAAATTCCATTAAATCATAAATGTATATAAACTAATAAACTCCATAGACTGTAATGAACTCACCAACTTTAAATAACCACCAGCTGTCCACCCAGAACATTCTGGGTGACCCCCTTTCAATAACCAACCAACACAGCTGCCCACCTGAACCGGTGGCATCCATCAACAATGGCCGTGACAAGGGGAGGGGGGTGGGGGAGCTCGAATCTTCTTTCTTCGCAGGTTCGCCGGACTGACCCGAGCAACGGCGATGCCTGGTCATATATACCTTCCAAGATTCCCGCTTCCAGACTCGCAGCCAATCCGCAGTCAGCTATCATCTGCCCAGCAACAGCCCTGCAAGAGAAGCTCAGCACCAACGTAAATGGGTAAATATTTATTAACCCTTACTATACTGACCGGTTAATCTGTAAAACCTTTATGTGATTTGGATAACCTATGGAAAAAGAGGGGGTGGGGGCAGGGGAGAGGAGCCCATACCATGTGGCCCCTACGTTACCCTCCTGGGCCTTTTACATGGGATAGGGACCCCTCACACCGCCCCCACCCAACCCAACACCCTCTCTAAATAATGACAACAACAACAACCATTTGGGAATAAAGGCCACGGCCGTTTATTGAATGGAATAAATATTAAATAAATAATTTATTAAATAATTGATTAAATAAAATTCCATTAAACCATAAATGTATATAAACTAATAAACTCCATAGACTGTAATGAACTCACCAACTTTAAATAACCACCAGCTGTCCACCCAGAACATTCTGGGTGACCCCCTTTCAATAACCAACCAACACAGCTGCCCACCTGAACCGGTGGCATCCATCAACAACGGCCGTGACAAGGGGAGGGGGGGTGGGGGAGCTCGAATCTTCTTTCTCCGCAGGTTCGCCGTACTGACCCGAGCAACGGCGATGCCTGGTCATATATACCTTCCAAGATTCCCGCTTCCAGACTCGCAGCCAATCCGCAGTCAGCTATCATCTGCCCAGCAACAGCCCTGCAAGAGAAGCTCAGCACCAACGTAAATGGGTAAATATTCATTAACCCTTACTATACTGACCGGTTAATCTGTAAAACCTTTATGTGATTTAGATAACCTATGGAAAAAGAGGGGGTGGGGGCAGGGGAGAGGAGCCCATCCCATGTGGCCCCTACGTTACCCTCCTGGGCCTTTTACATGGGATAGGGACCCCTCACACCGCCCCCACCCAACCCAACACCCTCTCTAAATAATGACAACAACAACAACCATTTGGGAATAAAGGCCACGGCCGTTTATTGAATGGAATAAATATTAAATAAATAAATAATTGATTAAATAATTGATTAAATAAAATTCCATTAAACCATAAATGTATATAAACTAATAAACTCCATAGACTGTAATGAACTCACCAACTTTAAATAACCACCAGCTGTCCACCCAGAACATTCTGGGTGACCCCCACAGGCAAGCCTGATCACAGGCGTGCATCACCCACAGGCGTGGCCAAGTCTATAATGTTCTGCAAACCAACATTAAAAATGTCCACCCCGATCTCAGAGAGATGAACTCCATCATCCTTAAAAAGGCCCACTACGAACCCTTCCAGTTCCCTGTGCCTTTAAGAAGAACCGCCTACAGTCGTTAAAAACTTTTCCATACCTCTGTTCAGGCGTTTTCGTATGCGGTCTAAAAACTTTGCCCTCCTGGTAGACCAGGATAGCCGGGGAATTATTTCCGAAAATACTAACACTGTCGTTGGGAACAAATCGTGGATTGTAAAGCTAACCTGTTTAAGTTTTTGAAATAACAAGGAGGTGTTACATTTGCCAATATCATTGCCACCGGCATGAATTATGATTACATCAGGGGGCGGCCAGAACCCAGCTTTACTGGTGCAGCAGTCAAATAAGTCATCCCATCTTAAACCTCTAACACCATCCAAGAATACACAAACCTTATCACTAGGGAAACCCAGATTCAGGCTGTAGGGTCTAACTGCTGCACGTTTTTCCGCCCAATAAATGAAGGAGTGCCCCATTATCCATATTATTCTGACAGGCTTCAGTGCAATGAAAAAATGAGTTAATTAACAGCTCCGGCCGGATGTAAATCTTGTACCTATCAGATTTCCACCTACCGATGGACTTAATATTGTCAACCGAAAGGCCGGCCATGGAAGCCTCGGTTGCAGCGCCAATTCTAAATGAATGCGTGCATATCTTAAACCTGTGGAGCCCTAGGCGTGTTAAGCATTTTTAAAAAATAAACCTGAACTGGAAACAGGTCATAGCAGAGCCGTCTCTATGAATCAGAAAAGGTGTATACCCTTGGGGGCGGGCCAATAAAAACCTTTCCGTCATACCCACTGGACACATGTGATTATTGGGCAAACATGTGATTTGTAACTGTTTACCCCGCCCTAATATATCCGTTTTGGACCTCTTAATGTGTATAATCAGACTGACTGCAGTAACACTAATGTCTGAAAGATCCAGCGGTGATGCTGACCATTTGTTCTTAGCTGTAATTTCATTTAACCTCAATGCACCAAAGAAAGCCAACACAAAAGCGGTCTGAAACAATAATGTTTCATACTCATCCATGCAAACCGAACTACAAGCATTGACCAATTGCTCTAGCAAAACAAAGTTAATAGGCCTCCGCTGATCCTTGCTATTAAACGCCAAACGGTACCCTTTCAGTACCTGTTTAACCTGATAGAAGGAATTGATAGGGCGGATCCCCAGCCATTTCTGAAAGAAGGCTATGCCTGCTAAAATGCTACATAGATGACTATAAGAAAACTTCTTTGGTAAGAACCCGGATAGGAATAACAAAGACCCATTAACATCAGACTGAGATATGGATAAACGCTTGGCAACACAGAAAGAACACCATTTATCCCATGACTTACTATAATCAGCATGGGTTTTTGCAGAGATAGATTTTAGTGCAAAATACTGGATCAGTCCCATACCAGGTTCCAAAGGTGTGGTGGACAAGGTACTCCCTCCATATCCGCATCTGGGCAAATCTGATGGAACCTGCAAAACTGACCCCGTGACAGAGCATCAGCTATAATGTTTGATTCGCCCCTTAAATAAGTAGCTTTAACCCACACATTTAATTTAAGACACAGTAATACTAAATGCCTGAGAACCTTAATGACCGGGTCAGACCTTGATGAAAGACAATTGATTGCAAAAGCTACACCTTTATTATCCGTATTTATGATGATACGTCTATTTCTAAATATCGTACCCCAAATCACTAATGCAACTACCACTGGGAACAGTTCCAACAATACAATATTAGTGTTTAGCCCTGCCACCACCCATTGAGCTGGCCAGGGCTCAGCACACCAATGTCCCTGAAAATAGGCCCCAAACCCAAAGGCTCCAGCTGCATCCGTATAAACCCCTAGCTGTTCTAGGTCCTTAAAATCCTCCTGCCACACCGATGACCCGTTAAAATCAGCCAGAAACTCAGCCCATAGGGACAAATCATCCTTCAGTGCTCTATCAAGCCTAATGTAATGTTTAGGGGATTTGATACCTCTAGTCGCTATATACAGTCTTTTGGAGAAAACCCTACCCATCGGAATTACTCTGGATGCAAACACAAACATACCTAAAACTTTTTGGAGCTCTCTCAACATAACTTTTTTCTTAACCATCAACTTACTAATACTTAATAACATTGCCTGAACCTTATCCTGTGGTAAACTAAAATTATTATTAATAGACTATTTATCTTAATACCTAGGAAAACCAACTCCTTAACTGGTAAAACTGTTTTCTCGTGAGCTAAAGGGATGCCAAACTTGCCACAAATATCAATAAATGTGTCAAACAATCTAAATACATCAGAACTAAACTGGGAACCCAAAAATAAAAAATCATCCAAGTAATGTACCATGTGACCTACTGGGCATTCTTCCCTAACTACCCATTCCAGGAATGAAGCAAAAGCTTCAAAATAAAAGCAAGAAAGAGAAAACACCATGGGTAGAGACTTATCAAAATAAAACTGATTTTCAAACTGAAAACCCAATGAGTTGTAACCTGACTCCCTCACTGGTAACAGTCTAAATGCAGATTTGATATCTGCCTTAGCCAACCATTAGCCAATCCATTGCCCGCTTCCCTCAACCTGGCCAAAGCAGAATCAAAAGATGCATATTCTACTGTAAAATCCTTACCATTAACCTCATCATTTAATGAACCTTTGTCTGGGTACGATAAATGGTGAATCAATCTAAAAGACCCTGGCTCTTTTTTGGGGACCAAGCCCAGTGGAGATAACCTGAAGTCTCTGAAGGGGGGGGGGGAATAAAAAGGCGGTACACTGATGAGAGTGCTTTTCCCCCATCACTGCAGCAAAAATGCAGAATGCCTGGACCCAGTTATGAAATGTTTTAAACGGTACTGGGCGCTTTCTATCCTCCTCATTTTTCTTATCAGTGGAATGAAAAACTTGTTCTTTTGCAGATGGCAGGAGGGAGAACATATCTATGTACTCCCCCCGCCATATCTTTTCTTTCACCGCCGGCAGGAGGTGAAAGCCAAGAGGTGAAACCTCACATGTGAGGGCTTCTTTCATACAAATCCCAGGGACCACATTAGAGGAAACTGAATTAACACTGTTATCACCTGATGGTTGTTCCTTGTCGGCGGCGCTGTCCAGGCGGGGAGCGCGAGCCGCAGACAACTGATTATCCTGTATTCTAGGCGGCTTCGCCGCCTCCCGGACAGCACCGCAGACCGACCTAATGCTCATAGATTGTCTGACCCAGGCTGGAACAGCCTGAGACAGAGGACCATCCTCTCTTTGGGGCATAGCAGCGAACATGTTAAAAAATGCAGCCAACCCCGCGAAAATGTCCTGCCCAGGAGTGGGGCCCTCCCCCCCGGCAACCCTCTGGGATTCAATATGGGGTAAAACAGTATTATACTCACCGCCCGGCGCCCCCGGAGCTGTGGCCGAAGTGGACCGGTCCCTCCTGTCGGGTGACGCTGCTCCTGATGCTTGGGCGGGTGGGGCGGGAGCTCTCTTCGGCGCTGCCCGGCTGGAGCTGGCTTCCGATGGCGACGGTCTTCTTCTTTTGGAACGACTTGAGTTCCTGGAGGATCTTCTGGGTAACGGAACTTCCGGCCCCGATGATGTCTGCGGCGCGGCGAAGTGACGTGACTCCTCCTCTTCCTCCATTTCCGGTCGGCGAATCCTCCGGTCTTGGGTCTCGGCTGCGGAGTCGTCTCCGTTAGGACGGAGATCTTCTTCCACCGAAGGTCCGGGCGCATCTTCAAGACAGCGGGTAAGCCATTCTTCTCCTCCGGCCCCCGTCGCACGCTCCAGCAACCGCAAATAGAGCTCTTTTACAGCGGAGCTGACAGCGCCGGCAGGTGCTGGATCCTCGGGCTGGAACATGACTTGGCCACGGCAGGAACGGAGCTCGAATCTTCTTTCTTCGCAGGTTCGCCGGACTGACCCGAGCAACGGCGATGCCTGGTCATATATACCTTCCAAGATTCCCGCTTCCAGACTCGCAGCCAATCCGCAGTCAGCTATCATCTGCCCAGCAACAGCCCTGCAAGAGAAGCTCAGCACCAACGTAAATGGGTAAATATTCATTAACCCTTACTATACTGACCGGTTAATCTGTAAAACCTTTATGTGATTTAGATAACCTATGGAAAAAGAGGGGGTGGGGGCAGGGGAGAGGAGCCCATCCCATGTGGCCCCTATGTTACCCTCCTGGGCCTTTTACATAGGAAGAGCATGCAAAAAATGAGCATAAAATATTATGTATTTTAGAATAGCTTCAAGACTGAGTGATAGAATTTTTATTGCTTCAGTTTAACTTAAATGTTGGACTTGAGTTCATAAACATCTAAGGTGGAACCTCATGTTCACAGTCATCACTGCTGCTATCTGATACCTACAGCTACATATAAGCCTGTGCTCATGGATAGCACACTACACCTCCCGTATAGAGATAACCTCACACTGCTTGTCCGTAAATGATATATCACTCACACATGCACGTAGAGCTGTGGACAACATTATTAGCACCCTTAAAGGAAAACTGTCAGCTTGCCCTCCCCCCACACTAACCAGCGGTACTGGCTGGTAGTGCGGGGGACGCTGATCAGTTTGATGCTTACCGTGCACGGATCCGCCCCGCGGTTCGCCGCTGTGGCCAAAAACGCTGATGCCAGAGTGCCAGTTATCCCGGCAGGTGCAAGTTAGCACCTAATAAGCATAAACCAAAAATAGAAGATTACGGCCGAACGGCGGGGGAGATCCGCGCACGGTAAGCATCAAACTGTTCAGTGTCCCCCGCACTAGCAGCAAGTACCGAACTGTACTGCACCTAATGTTGGGGAACTGTACCGCACCTAATGTGGGGGAACTATACTGCACCTAATGTGGGGGAACTATACTGCACCTCATGTGGGGGAACTTTACTGCACCTAATGTGGGGGAACTATACTGCACCTAATGTGGGGGAACTATACTGCACCTCATGTGGGGGAACTATACTGCACCTAATGTGGGGGAACTATACTGCACCTAATGTGGGGGAACTATACTGCACCTAATGTGGAGGAACTTTACTGCACCTAATGTTGGGGAACTATACTGCACCTAATGTGGTGCTCCGTCTTCCAGGCAGCCTTAATCTGTCCCTGCAAGGGAGGGGCAATTATTTGAATGGACATTGAACTATATTGTACAGTTAACCCCTTAAGGACCAGGTTTTTTTTTCCGTTTTTGCACTTTAATTTTTTCCTCCTTACCTTTAAAAATCATAACTCTTTAAATTTTGCACCTAAAAATCCATATGATGGCTTATTTTTTTTTTTTGCGCCACCAATTCTAATTTGTAATGACATCAGTCATTTTCCCCAAAAATCTATGGCAAAACGGAAAAAAAAATCATTGTGAGACAAAATTGAAAAAAAAAAAAGAACGCCATTTTGTAATTTTAGGGGGCTTCTGTTTCTACACCGTACATTTTTCAGTAAAAATGACACCTTCTCATTATTCTGTAGGTCCATACGATTAAAATTATACCCTACTTTTATAGGTTTTATTTTGTCGTACTTCTGAAAAAAAATCATAACTACATGCAGGAAAATGTATGCGTTTAAAATTGTCATCTTCTGACCCCTATAACTTTTAATTTTTCCGCGTATGGGGTGGTATGAGGGCTCATTTTTTGTGCTGTGATCTGAAGTTTTTAGCAGTACCATTTTTGTATTGATCGGACTTATTGATCACTTTTTATTCATTTTTTTATGGTATAAAAAGTGAACAAAAATACGCTATTTTGACTTTGGAATTTTTTTGCGCGTACGCCATTGACCGTGCAGTTTAATTAACTCGGGAATTTCCTCACGGGGCAATGCCACATATGTTTATTTTTATTTACACTGTTTTTTTTTTTTTATGGGAAAAGGGGGGTGATTCAAACTTTTATTAGGGAAGGGGTTAAATGATCTGTATTCATTTTTTTTTCACTTTTTTTTTGCAGTGTTATAGCTCCCATAGGGGGCTATAACACTGCACACACTGATCTTTTACATTGATCAATGGTTTCTCATAGGAAACCATTGATCAATGATTCTACCACTTGATTGCTCATGCCTGGATCTCAGGCACTGAGCAGTCATTCGGCGATCGGACACCAGGAGGTAAGGTAAGGGACCCTCCTCCTGTGTCAAAGCTGTGTCAAAGCGATTTCGCCACGGACATCCCAAACAGCCCCCTGTGCTAACCGGCAATGATTTAATTTCACTTTAGATACTGTGTTCAACTTTGAACGCCGTGTCTAAAAGGTTAATAGCCGCGCGCTATTAGCCAAGGGTCCCGGCCGTGGCCCCACGTTATAGAACAGGAGCGGACTCAGGGCGTACAGGTACGTCTTTGGTCCTTAACAGGTTAATAAAGTCATTTTAGGTGATAGTGAGACATACGCACCGATTGCTATTAATCCTACAGTTCTGTTTAGCAAAAAACTGGAATTGCTCCTGAGGGAAGGTTTGTCCTTCTGTGTCATTTCTCTGAAAGAGTACGGTTACATGTTGGTAAAAAAAAAAAGCCAAAAATACAAAAGGACCGATTCCTGCCGCCAATGCGACCCATAGTGGCGGGAATCGGTTCCTTGAATGAACCCCTCTGTGAATGGGTTTGATTCCCTTCTCCAACCTCTCGTCGCCACATGTCCTAGCCACATTAAAGACTCGCAGCACCTATTGTCCATTATGGATAATATTAAATGGCGTTCGTCATATTCTTGGCTTACTATGGACGTAGAGTCCCTTTACTCCTCCCTGCCTCACTCTTTATCCTTGAGGGCGGTTTCTGACATCATGCATCATTTTTCAATTTTTAGTCATGATTTACGTCAATTCACTCTTGATGTGAGTCACTCTTACATTTTATCCCACAAATGTTTTCAGTTTAGAGGAGCAATTTTATGTTCGGAGTAAGGGTGCCAATATTTTTGTCCACTGGTGTGAAATGCAATACATGTTCAGTGACATCAATTTTGTTTGTGGATGACGCCATTGTGATTTGTTCTACCTCTGAACATGAAGCGTCTTCCTTCATCAATTATGTTAACAATAATCCTCACTATTTATTTTTTACACACTCCTGGCATCAATTTACCACTCCATTTTTGGATATTTTATTGCAAGCCAGTGAGGGACGTGTTCACACCAGGACATATAGAAAGCCTACCTCGAGTAGCACTATCCTCCGGGCAGAGTCGTGCCACCCCAAACATACGGTATTGGCCGTCCTTGTTGGTGAGCTGACTCGAGCCAGGAGGAACTGTTCGTCCGAGGAGGCGCATCAAACTGAATCAAATACGGTCTATCACTGTTTGAGTGATATATTTTTAATATTCAGGTTCCAATAGTCTTGATCACTACTTTTCCAACAGTGAAGGACAGGGGTACATAGGACCTACCATAGAGCATCATTCCCATGTATAATCTCTACAGAACAGGTGTAGGTATAATTTTAATTACACTGTAAAAACAAGTATTGGTGACGCATCAGTAGGTCTAAGTTTAGAAATGATACTTCAGAGAAATCATAGTGTCAGGACCCACGAGTTCCCTGGCAGCTTTTAGCTTTTAGCAGAAGCACAGGGCACAAGATAACAGGAGGAACTAAGTCTATATGTAGAAGTATTTTCTTGTTCTTGTGGTAGCGGGGTGTGTGGTGCAGGGCAGATTGTTACCCTAGGGGCAGATGGCATTAAACCCTTGTATTCATGATGCCAGGGTGTGGTTTAGCCCATAACCAGCCTTAGATATACCGCTGGATCCTGGGCTAGGCACGGGGGGCAATAAAGACTCTGATGCCAAGTTACAGACAACCATAGCTTTACTGAGTGTAGACAGATGGTAAAGTCTATACAGTTCAGCCAGGGCTCTAGGAGGTGACCAGTAGGACTGGACGATTAAATGCAGACCATGCTGACTTGACAGATGACAGGGACTGACTTGACTCATAAAGCTGTGACTTTAGCTTATGTGGTGACGGAATTGGGATCAAGCATTGTGGGGGTGTAGGGTAACTAGGGTGTTGCTGTTCAGGATAGTTAAGGGCGCTGTTAACCCTTGTCACTCGTGATGCCAGGGGGAGGGTTAAATTCTGTAATTCTAGCTAGGCCTATTGCCACCCTTCCAAAGAGCAATAGGTGTTGCAGAAATAAAGGATTGTCCACAACCACTGTTAACTGAAAACTTTCAGGAACTTTTACTGAAGAATTTCTGTACAGGCAGCAATAGTAACCGTCCAGATAACAGAGTCTCTATGCATATAGCTTGAGCAGCGATTGACAGTTGGTTGGGATCAGATGAGCTCAATTTAGCTACTTAGGGATTGTATAGCAGAGATCCGCAACAACCGTCACCCACCGCCACAATGCATTGTGGGTGAACACGTCACCGGAACCTCCAAAGGTCCTGCAGCAAAACCATAGAGTTCTAACCTAATCACGTGACCCGCAGGTTCTGCTACGCTTGAACAGGTAGGCAATTAAATATATACATATTTATATGCTTATATTTATATTGATAAGAACTTCTATATAGTCATTGACTACTCAGGGGTGACAAGGGGATAACTACAGAAGAGGGACCCTGACGTCCTAGGGACTCTGACTATGGGGACCTCTATAAAGGCAACGTATACAATACGGTACCGGGACACCACACTAACTTGACTTGATGGTGGCTGCAGGACTTGACTTTGAAGTCTACAACCCACTGGACACACACACTAGGCACGACTGCACTGGACCTCTGCTTAGCAGAAGAGCAGAGCTGAGAGAGAAGCTCCACCCAGGGCTTATATGGGGAGACTTCCAGGGAGCCAGGGATTCACTCTTGGGATCACCTGGTCACTGGTACCTCCTGGATAACAATCACATGACTTATCACATGGTATAAATCTTAACCCTTTGACGACGCAGGACGTATATTTACGTCCTGCGCCGGCTCCCGCGATATGAAGCGTGGTCGCACTGCGACCCCGCATCACATCGCATCGGTCCCAGCGCTCATCAACGGCCGGGACCCGCGGCTAATACCACACATCGCTGATCGCGGCGATGTGCGGTACTAACCCTTTAGAAGCGGCGGTCAAAGCTGACCGCAGCTTCTAAAGCGAAAGTGAAAGTACCGCCGCGGTGAAATCGCGGCGTCCCGAACAGCTTGCAGGACACCGGGAGGGACCTTACCTGCCTCCTCGTGTCCGATCGAGGAATGACTGCTCCGTGCCTGAGATCCAGGCAGGAGCATTCAAGCGCCGATAACGCTGATCACAGGCGTGTTAATACATGCCAGTGATCAGCATAGGAGATCAGTGTGTGCAGTGTTATAGGTCCCTATGGGACCTATAACACTGCAAAAAAAAAGTAAAAAAAAAGTGTTAATAAAGGTCATTTAACTCCTTCCCTAATAAAAGTTTGAATCACCCCCCTTTTCCAATAAAAAAAATAAAACTGTGTAAATAAAGATAAAAATAAACATATGTGGTATCGTCGCGTGTTTAAATGTCCGAACTATAAAAATATATTGGTAATTAAACCGCACAGTCAATGGCGTACGCGCAAAAAAATTCCAAAGTCCAAAAAAGCGCATTTTGGTCACTTTTTATACCATAAAATTCATAAAAAGTGATCAAAAAGTCCGATCATACTGATAAAAACTTCAGATCACGGCGCAAAAAATGAGCCCTCATACCGCCCTGTACGTGGAAAAATAAAAAAGTTATAGGGGTCAGAAGATGACATTTTTAAACGTATAAATTTTCCTGCATGTAGTTATGATTTTTTCCAGAAGTATGACAAAATCAAACCTATATAAGTAGGAAATCATTTTAACCGTATGGACCTACAGAATAGTGATAAGATGTCATTTTTACCGAAATATGCACTGCGTAGAAACGGAAGCCCCCAAAAGTTACAAAATGGCGTTTTTTCTTCGATTTTGTCGCACAATGATTTCTTTTTTCCGTTTCGTCATGAATTTTTGGGTAAAATGACTGATGTCACTGCAAATTAGAATTGGCGACGCAAAAAATAAGCCACAATATGGATTTTTAGGTGGAAAATTGAAAGGGTTATGATTTTTAAAAGGTAAGGAGGAAAAAACGAAAGTGCAAAAACAGAAAAACCCTGAGTCCTTAAGGGGTTAAAGCAACATTACATTTTATAACACTTTACATAGTAAAACATATTTACAATGGGGAAACAAGTGCAGGGGGCCTTGGGGACACTGAAGGAGGCTGCCTGACAGGACAGTAGGAGCACGGGGTAACACCTCCCTTACTGGGCCACCACATTCTTATTCCCTATATTCCTGTGAGAAATGTCTTTCATTTTAATGTGCTTAATAGGTTGTTTCCTTCTAAAATAGTAAATGGGACCAAACTGCCGTTCCTATTGGGATAGCAATAGCAAAAAAGGGGAAAAATAGTAGAGGAATGCCGCTTTGGCCTCTTCATTCTCATGATTGGTAAGGGTCCCAGAGGATGGACCCCGCTGAGCCATGCTAAGATAGGAATAACCCTTTCATCTTCTACATGCCTAGGTTGCATTTCATTTCCATATCACTTTTCAAATCTTTGATGTTTGTAAATAGCAGTGGTCTGAAATTGTGGCCCTCTAGCCGTAGGCTGTCCGGGAATGCTGTGAGTTGATGTTTTGCAACATCTGGAGGGCCACAGTTTGAGACCACTGGTGAATAGCAAAGAATCTCTCTACTTTTGGAGGCTGGAAACAAACAGACCTAATACCTTCCACAGATGAGTGCTTGATACAATTGCATCCATTCTAAACAAGTCATTGATAAGCTAAAGAACCCGGGCTAAACAGCAATCGCACAATGAAGGAATCTGGAATGAATAAAATGATTGCATATTATCAGCTGTGCAAAGTATTATATTTGTATGAGTTTTGTTAAAGCGTACCCGTCAGATCCAACAAAATTTTTTTTTTTATCTATCACTCAGTACCTAATACTGACCATGTACATCAAAATTTTATGTGTCTAGCTCCTTTATTTATTTATTTTATTACACTTTTAATTTAGCTCACTAGTCTGAATTCCTCTCAAAGGGAGGGGGCGTGGCCTCACTGTTCAGGTCTCCGCCCCCTCCCTCAGTATGCTGTCTGCTCACATTTCCCCTAGCATTAGCAAAACTACAACTCCCAGCTTGTCCTCGCTGACAGTAGTGGGACACAAGCTGATAGTGGGAGGATTTTTCCTCCAGCTCTGAGCCCTGCACTGACAGCTGTCAATCAAGGAAGTGTGTCCCTGACATAGGTGATGATGCATGGACACAAAGAGGACTAGTATGTGTCCAAGCAGGCAGGGGGGGGGGGGGGGGCAATTATTTGACTGGCTTTTTTTTAGTATGAAATACAGAAAATTTTCTAATGAAAGCAATTGCAAAACATATTGGTTATACATGCTTTACAACATATCAAAAGTTTTTGTATCTGACAGTGACCATTTAAATCCTCTATGAGCTGAACAGCCTGGACCTCAGAATGATACATTGTAGCAAACAGATTTACTATCATTGCCTGTTCTTCCTATAGGCAAAATAGGCGCCCTCTTGATGGGGATGCCTCTCTGCATGCTGGAAAAAGTTAGTAGCCAGCTAGCATCTGAAGGCCCCGCTCACCCGAAGCACCCGCCCAGCCAGCACCACCATGTCACCCCAGTAGTAAGGTAATTACATGAGGAAGAGGTTTGTTACAGTGTGTCACCCTAGTAGTAAGGTAATTACATGAGGAGGAGGTTTGTTACTGTGTGTCACCCCAGTAGTAAGGTAATTACAGGAGGAGAAGGGTTATTACAGTGTGTCAAACCAGTAGTAAATAAATGACATGAGAAGGAGGTGTGTTACAGTGTGTCACCCCAGTAGTAAGGAGATTACATAAGGAAGGGGTTTGTTACAGTGTGTCACCCCAGTAGAAAGGTAATTACATGAGTAGCAGGGTTATTACAGTGTGTCATCCCAGTAGTAAGAAGATTATATGAGGAGGAGGTTTGTTACAGTGTTTTACCCCAGTAGTAAGGAGATTACATGAGAAGGAGGTTTGTTACAGTGTGTCACCAGTAGTAAGGAGATTACATAAGGAGTGGGGTTGTTACAGTGTGTCAACCTAGGAAGGTGATTAGATGATGAGAAGGTTTGTTACAGTGTGTCACCTAAGTAAGGTGATTACTAGAGAAAAAAGTGGATTTGGCCGATTCGGCAAATTTTCAGAAAAAATTTGGTTTGGTCCAAATTTATGTGCGGAAAATCTCTATTAAAAACGGCTATTTCTGGCCTACAGAGAGCATTAATAGGAGTGTAGAACACTTTGCCTTGCTGTAACACGCATAGGGTTAGTGAAATAATACTGTTATTCAGTATGACATGCAGAGTGGCATAATGACAGACCCTGGAGGTTGTATCAGTATGAGGAGACCATATAGTGGCTGAATTACACAGCGTGGAGGTGGCGGTAGCATGAGGAAACCATATAGTGGCTGAATGACACAGCTTGGAGGTGGCAGCAGCAGGAGGAGACCATATAGTGCCTGAATGACACAGCCTGGAGGTGGCAATAGCCTGACAAGACCATAGGGCCACACAATTGAAAAGATTAAAGGTATTTTTTAAATTGATTATTTCAAATACATGAACTTAAAAAGTTTTATTTAATGTGCCAGCAGCATGAGAAGACCACATGACGGTAAGGTGACACAGCCTGGAGCTGGTGGAAGCATGAGGAGATAATATAGTGGCTGAATGACACAGCGTGGAGTTGGTGGCAGCATGAGGAGACCATATAGTGGCTGAATAACACAACCTGGAGGTGGCAGAAGCATGAGTAGACCATATAGTGGCTGGATGGCACAGCCTGGAGTTGGCGGCAGCAAGAGAAGACCTTATAGTGGCTGAATGACACAGCCTGGAGGTGGCCTAATCATTAGGAGACCATATAGTGGCTGAATGGCACAGCCTGGAGTTGGCAAGAGCATGAGGAGACCCTATAGTGGCTGAATGACACAGACTGGAGTTGGTGGCAGCAAGAGGAGACCATATAGTGGCTGAATGACACAGCCTGGAGTTGGCGGCAGCATGAGGAGACCATATAGTGGCTGAATGACACAGCCTGGAGTTGGCGGCAGCAAGAGAAGACCATATAGTGGCAGAATGACACAGCATGGAGGTGGCGGCAGCATGAGGAGACCATATAGTGGCTGAATGACACAGCATGGAGATGGCAGCAGCATGAGGAGACCATATAGTGGCTGAATGACACAGCCTGGAGGTGGCAACAGCCTGATGAGACCATAGGGCCTCACAATTGAAAAGATTAAAGATATTTTTTAACATTTAAATTAAAGTATACATGAACCTAAAAAGTGTTATTTAATGTGCCAGCAGCATAAGGAGACCACATGGCGGTACAGTGACACAGCTTGGAGGTGGCGGAAACATGAGGAGACCATATGGTGGCTGAATGACACAGCCTGGAGTTGGTGGCAGCAAGAGGAGACCATATAGTGGCTGAATGACACAGCCTGGAGGTGGCAGAAGCATCAGTAGACCATATAGTGGCTGAATGTCACAGCCTGGAGTTGGTGGCAGCAAGAGGAGACCGTATAGTGGCTGAATGACACAGCCTGGAGGTGGCAGAATCATTAGGAGACCATATAGTGGCTGAAAGGCACAGCCTGGAGTTGGCGGCAGCATGAGGTGAACATATAGTGGCTGAATGGCCCAGCCTGGAGTTGGGGGCAGGATGAGGAGAACATATAGTGGCTAAATGACACAGTGTGGAGGTGGCAGCAGCAAGAGGAGACCATATAGTGGCTGAATAACACAGCCTGGAGGTGGCAGATAGTGACAAATGGACGTCAAAGGTGCAGTGGGTCTTTTGCGGTGCTGACTCGGAACAGTCACATCAGGTGAGTATAAAAGGTTTATTAAAATGCAACGCGTTTCACCGCACATGCGCGGCTTCATCAGGATGCCTGATGAAGCCGCGCATGTGTGGTGAAATGCGTTGCATTTTAATAAACCTTTTATACTCACCTGATGTGCCTGTTCCGAGTCAGCACCGCAAAAGACCCACTGCACCTTTGAAGTCCATTTGTCGCTATCTACTTGGTTGGGAGGCTGCAGACTGGGCTCTAACAATCCTTACATGCTGTCCATTGTTGTGTGTGAGCTTTAAAAAGAGACTTTAAAAAGAATACTTCTACCTCTCATTTATATTTTTTGTTTTGGAGGAGGCAGAAGCATGAGTAGACCATATAGTGGCTAAATGGCAGCAAGAGGAGACCGTATAGTGGTTGAATGACACAGCCTGGAGGTGGCGGAATCATTAGGAGACCATATAGTGGCTGAATGGCACAGCCTGCAGTTGGCGGCAGCATGAGGAGAACATATAGTGGCTGAATGGCACAGCCTGAAGTTGGAGGCAGCATGAGGAGAACATATAATGGCTGAATGACACAGCGTGGAGGTGGCGGCAGTAAGAGGAGACCCTATAGTGGCTGAATGGCACAGCCTGGAGTTGGTGGCAGTAAGAGGAGACCATATAGTGGCTCAATGACACAGCATGGAGTTGGCCGCAGCAAGAGGAGACCATATAGTGGCTGAATGACACAGCCTGGAGTTGGCGGCAGCATGAGGAGACCATATAGTGGCTGAATGACACAGCCGAGAGTTGGTGGCAGAAAGAGAAGACCAAATAGTAGCTGAATGAAACAGCATGGAGGTGGCGGCAGTATGAGGAGACCATATAGTGCCTGAATGTCACATCGTGGAGGTGGCAAAGTGGGATGGACTTCCTGCGGCAGGTGGCACCCAGGTCGCTACCCCTGGCACGGCTCGACCACACAGGCGGCTGAGGAGATGTGAGGCACAGGAGGGATAAGGAAGCTCGTAGTCTGGATAGCAGAAGGTCAGGGTAGGCGACACAGTAGCGTAGTCAAGACGTAGAAGGAGTTCAGCAGGCAGGCGGCAGAGGAGCAAGGTCAAAGTCACAAAGCAAGGGATCAGATACATTGCAAGGCAATACTGAGGAACGCTTTCTTAAAGGCACAAGGCAACAAAGATCCAGCAGGGGAGTGAGGAGGGTGGAGGAATTTATAAATGAGCCACAAGTGAATTACACTAATGAGCATGCTGGCCCTTTAAATCTTAAACCTCCGGTGCGCGCGCGCCCTAGGGGACGGGGATACGCATGCCGGAGCAGAGAGGCAGAGGCGGAGGCAGGAGAAACACCTGGAGAGTGACGGACTGGGGCTCTCATGCGGGTGCGTCCCGCGATGCGAGTTTCAGCCCTGGCGGCTGCCGCAGGTAAGGGGACCATGCACTCACGGACAGCTTGTGCGGCCAGAGCGCATAACGCAACAGTACCCCCTGCTCTGGTCCCCCCCCCTCCTTTTACGAGAGAGGAAACTCCTAAGAAGGTCACGGTCCAGGATATTCTCCTCAGGCTCCCAAGATCTCTCCTAAGGACTGTAACCCTCCCAGTAGACCAAAAAAAAAAAAATGTTTACCTCTCACAGTTTTTGTCGCAAGAATCTATTTAACTTTGTAGACTTCAGAAGAGCCGTAGACAGGTGTGGGGACAAGATTGTTCTGAGAGAACCAGTTTATGACAAGAGGCTTGAGGAGAGAGACGTGGAAGGAATTGGGAATACGTAACGTAGCAAGTAGACAGAGTTTGTAGGAGAAAGGATTGATTTTTTTGTAGAATCTGGAAGGGACCAAGGTAGCGGGGACCGAGCTTGTAACAAGGGATCTTGAAGTGGATGTACTTGGATAAAAGCCACACCATGTCACCAGGAGAGAAGGACGGAGGAGGTCTTCTACTTTTATCCGCCTGCGCAATCATGCGTGAAGTAGCCTGGGATAATGACTGTCGGGCCTGTTGCCAGATGGTGGAGAAGTCACGGACCAGCTCATCAACAGCAGGCACACCGGAGGAGACTGGGAAAGGAAGAGGAGAACGGGGATGGAGTCCATAGACAACAAAAAAGGGGGACGACCTTGTGGACTCGGAATCCTCATGATTATATGAGAATTCAGCCCAGGGGAGAAGGTCGACCCAATCATCTTGGCGAGCTGAAACAAAATGTCGAAGATAAGTCTCCAGGATTTGATTAACCCTCTTCACCTGACCGTTGGACTGAGGGTGGTAGGCCGAGGAGAAGTCCAGATTGATGTCCAGGCGGTAACAAAGGGCTCGCCAGAACTTAGAGACAAACTGCACACCTCGATCCGAAACGATATGCTAAGGAAGACCATGTAAACAAAAGACATGTAACAAGGAGTAACCAAATAGAAAAGTATTTTGCTACGGCACTACAGATGGGTAGGATCACCGGTCCCTGGTTTAGGAAAGTGCATTGCAGATGTGATGACGGTGGTGCTCTGGTTAAGAAGAGTGCAAAATACATATAAGTGAAGGAAAGGAAAACCGGCCACTCACCATGTTCATCTTCTTCTTTTATTGCATAAAATACTCACATACAGACATAAGGGATAGGGAAGGAGGGGGGTACAAGCGGCGACAAGCTCTGCTTCGCACTAAATGAAGTGCTTCTTCCGTCCATACTGCCTACTGGAACTGCTTCCCTGATATACAGGTAGGTGAGATACTTAGACCAATCCCCAATGTGACACCTACACACGTGACTTCTGACGTATCAGACAGGTGTTACTTGAAATCAAAAACACACAGCGAATTAGAATTGAGGCTAAAAAAGAGGGCATATCCAGAAGAGTTAATTAGATCAGGGAGACAGAGAGACGATAAATTAAATAGATACGACTTGTTACAGGCAAAAAGAAAAGATACCAAAGAGAAAAGGTTCATATTTGTTTTTGAAAACACACCCTTGAATCGCACTATAGAGATGGCTATGAGGAGAAATTGGTATGTCCTTGGCAGACGAAGAAATTAAAGAGATAGCAACAAGGAAACCTATAATAACATATGGGAAAAATAGGACAATAGGATATTGATAAATTAATAAATTGAAGAAAAAAGATCAGATGAGTAATAAAAATAATAAAAAAAACTACATGGTTGAGGGATTTAATACCGCAATGTAACTATAACTGTAAAAATTTTAACTTTTGCAAATATCTCATGACATCTAAAAATACAGTAAAACAATTAATCACATGTCGATCGAAAAATATTGTTTATGCTATATTCTGTCCATGCAATTTCTTTCATGTGGGAAAAACGAAAAGGCAACTCTTCAAACGTATTCAAGAACATTTTTATTCCATACGAACAGGAAAGAATGGTGCCCCTCGTTTGTTATCCCACATGAAAGAGAAGCATAACAATGACCCAGAGGTCCTACGTTTCATTGGTCTCGAAAAAGTAGATATTATAGCAGGAGAAAGAATAGATAAGGCGCTCCTAAAGAATGAAACCAAATGGATTCTACGTACCAATGCAACGGGACCTCTGGGGTTAAATGAGAGAACAGATCTCGCTGTGTGTTTTTGATTTCAAGTAACACCTGTCTGATACGTCAGAAGTCACATGTGTAGGTGTCACATTGGTGATTGGTCTAAGTATCTCACTTACCTGTATATCAGGGAAGCAGTTCCAGTAGGTAGTATGGCCGGAAGAAGCACTTCATTTAGTGCGAAACGGAGCTTGTTGCTGCTTGTACCCCCCTCCTTCCCTCTCCCTTATGTCTGTATATGAGTATTTTATGCAATAAAAGAAGAAGATGAACATGGTGAGTGGCCGGTTTTCCTTTCCTTCACTTATATGTAACAAAAAGTACTTTGCCAGCTGCGGGGCAGAAGGAAGACCTGGTAGAGGGATGAAATGAGCCATCTTGGAAAACCGATCTACAACGGCCCAGATGACAGTGTTATTTTTCGATGGTGGCAAATCGGTGATGAAATCCATGGCAATATGGGACCAGGGAGTCTCTGGAATGGGTAAAGGCTGTAAGAGTCCTGCAGGTCTCTGTCGAGGAATTTTGTAACGGGCACATGATCCACAGGACTGAATAAAATCTGAAACATCACGTTCAAGATGGGGCCACCAGTAGTATCGGGAAATAAGAAGTAGAGACTTGCGTATTCTAGGATGTCCTGCTGTCAAGGAAGAATGACCCCATTTCAGGACCTTGTGTTTAATCTGGAGGGCACAAAGGATTTTCCCGGAGGAACTTGCTGAATCTTGGCAGGAGCGGCAGGAATCAAACAGTCATGAGGAATAATATGCCTTGGCGTGGAGTCCAAACCAATAACATCATAAGACCTGGAGAGAGCATCAGCCCTGATGTTCTTGTCAGCTGGACTGAAGTGAATGCAGAAGTTGAACCTAGAAAAGAACAGTGACCATCTTGCCTGGCAGGGGTTCAAACGCCTAGCAGACTGCAGGTATTGAAGATTCTTATGGTCATAGTAGATGCTGACGGGATGAGAAGAACCTTCCAATAATTGTCACCATTCCTCCAAAGCTAGCTTGATAGCGAGGAGTTCACGATATCCAATGGAGTAATTCCTCTCAGCAGGAGAGAATGTCTTTGAGAAGTACCCACAAGTTACACTCTTGCCCTTGGTGTTTTTCTGAGTAAGAACGGCACCCGCTCCAATAGATGAGGCATCAACCTCCAAAAGGCCTCTCTGGATCAGGTCTTGTAAGCACGGGAGCAGAGGCAAACGCAGACTTTAAAGGCCTCTTCAGCCTCTTGAGGCCCAGATTTAGGATTAGATGCCTTCTTAGTGTGAGCCACAATAGGAGCAACCAAGGATGAAAAATATGGGATAAACTGACGATAATAGTTAGTGAATCCCAGAAAGCGTTGAATAGCACGTAGGCTCAAAGGACGAGGCCAATGCAATACTGCTGACAACTTATCTGGCTCCATCTGCAGGCCCTGATGAGAGACAATGTAGCCAAGAAATGGAAGACTAGATTTCTCGAGCAGGCATTTCTCCAGTTTGGCGTAGAGATGATTCTTCTGTAGTCGCTGAAAAACCAGACGAACAGAAGTATGATGTTCCTCTAGGTTGGAAGAGAAGATCAGGATGTCATCTAGGTATACGACAACACAGGTGTAGAGAAGATCACAGAAGATATCATTGGTAAACTCTTGAAAAACGGCTGGAGCACTGCAGAGACCAAAAGGCATTACAAGATACTCAAAATGTCCGTCACAGAGTATTGAAGGCCGTTTTCCATTAATCTCCCTCACGGATACGAATGAAGTTATACGCACTGCGTAAGTCCAATTTGGAGAAGACCTTGGCAGCCCGTAGACGGTTAAAAAGTTCTGAGATAAGAGGTAGAGGGTAACGGTTCTTCACCGTGATTTCGTTAAGTTCCCTGTAGTCAATACTCAGCCATGGCTTTGGTCTCAGGAACTGATAGAGGGTATATCCTTCCACGAGGTGGAGTGGTACCAGGCAGAAGATCAATAGAGCAGTTGTAAGGACGATGCAGAGGCAGAGACTCAGCCTGTTTCTTGCAGAAAATGTCAGAGAAATCTTGGTAAGATGGCAGCAGGCCAGGTAAAGGAGGAAGATGAGAAACAACTTTACCCAGAACTGGTTGGAGGCAAAAATTTTGACAGGACTGTCCCCAGCGATTATTTCTTCAGTTCTCCAATCCAGATGTGGGGAATAGCGTTGCAGCCAAGGAAGGTCAAGAAGAATCTCAGAAGTACAGTGTGGCAGAACATAGAATTCAATCTGTTCTTTATGCGATACTCCCACTTGCATGACGAGAAATTCAGTACGGAAGTGAATCATACAGTCCAGATTTTGTCCATTAACAGAGGAGATGAACAAGGGCTTGGCAAGCCGAGTAAGGGGAAGATGATACTTGTGGACTAAAGCCGCATCAATAAAGTCACCTGCTGATCCGGAATCCAAAAATGCTGTAGCACTGAAGGAAGACTTGTCTGAAGCGAAGACATGTACAGGAATAGTTAAGCTTGGAGAGGTAGTATTCACACCCAGGGATGCCTCTCCCACGTACCCTAAGTGCCAGGCGGGCAGGTTCCCTCTCTAAGAACAGTTCCTGTTGTCTCTCAGCAAAACACACATCAATGTGTGTGGCCAAGTGAATATGTTCTTTCAAAGAAGATGGAGGATCATGTGTTGCAAGGGCAGCTTTAATCCTGCTTGACAGTCCTTTTTTGAATGTGGCACACAAGGCCTCATCATTCCAGGCAAGTTCAGAGGCTAGAATGTGGAATTGAACCGCGTAGTCACCAACGGTAGAATTCCCCTGACAGAGGTTCAGCAACGCCGTCTCAGCTGTAGAGGCACGTGCGGGTTCCTCAAAGACACTGCAAAATTCTGCCAAGAAGGCCGACAAATTGGATTATACTGAATCACCATGGTGCCAAAGGGGTGTAGCCCAAGCCAGGGCTTGACCGGACAGTAGACTAAAGACAAAGGTCACCTTCGTACGTTCCGTCGGAAACAGTTCAGATATGAGCACCAAGTGCATAGATCACAGTGTAACAAAGCCTCTGCATGACTTGGAATCCCCATCATACTTGAAAGGTAAAGGCAGATGTAGCTGGGAGCCAGAAGACACTGCAGGAGCTGGTGGTGGGAGTGGGCCAGATTGTGGAACCTGCTGCTGTTGCAAGGCCAAAAGCTGTTGCGTCATGGCTGAAAGTTGAGAAAATTGCTGCGCCTGTTGGGCCAACTGCTGCGACTGACCTACCACAACGGAGGGAAGATCCGCGACTTCAGGCAGGGGTAACTCAGCGGGATCCATGGCCGGATCTTACTGTAACACTCACGTTTCAGAAGACAGGAACCCCGGTGGATGTGGATCCGCTGGACCTGTGTGGCAGATGACTCAGACCGTACCAGGGAGCGGAGTCTAAGGTTCCACTGGTTTTCACCAGGGCCCGCCGCAAAGCAGGATGGACTTGCTGCGGCAGGCGGCACCCAGGTCGCTACCCCTGGCACGGCTCGACCACACAGGTGGCTGAGGAGATGCGAGGCACATGAGGGATAAAGCAGCTCATAGTCTGGATAGCAGAGGGTCAGGGCAGGTGGCACAGTAGTGTAGCAGGAGTTCAGTAGGAAGGTGGCAGAGGAGCAAGGTCAAAGTCACAAAGCAAGGGATCAGATACACGTAAGTCAATACTGAGGAACGCTTTCTCTAAGGCACAAGGCAACAAAGATCCGGCAGGGGAATGAGGAGGGTGGAAGAATTTATAAATGAGCCACAGGTGAATTACACTAATGGCCCTTTAAATCTTAAAGCTCCAGCACGAGCGCGCCCTAGGGGACTCGAATGCACATGCTGGAGCAGAGAGGCAGAAGCGCCGCCCCCACACAGAAAAACTCTCCCTATTTCCTAAAAACCCTGGGATATGGCAGTGTTTGTAGGTGGAAATAGGGAGAGGTTCCTGTGCGGGGCTTCCCTTTTTAGGGCGAGTAACACTTGCCAAGAAGGGAATTAATAATGCAAGAGTAGGGCCTTACAGGGGAAGTCTTTACCTCCACCAGTTACAATGGACCATACCTTGTTCCCTTTCACATTTTAGAGGTCCTTGCATCACTTCAATACTTGGTGGTGTAGGTGGTGTAGGCAAATTTTTACATTTTAGCTAATGCATATCCTCAATACATACTTGTTCTGTGCTCAATGCTCTGATGCAGAGGAATGAGCAGCACCTTAAATCTATTCATGTTTTTGAAGTGTTGGTGTGGCACCATGGTCAATCTACTCTGATGCATCAGGCATTGGTGGGTGGAAATCCTGGCTGATCCATGCCTGATTCATCCTCACAAAGGTCCGTCTCTCCACATTTTTTGTGGACAGACGAGTTTTCCTTGGGGTGACTATGGCCCCCCCCCCCCACCGCCACACTAAACACCCACTTTGATTGCACACTACTGGCAGGGCAGGGCAGCTTTTCCAGGGCAAACTCTGCTAGTTGCGGCCACAAATCAAGTTTTGCTGCCCAGAAGTCCAGCGGTTCTTCAAGGTGTGTTGGCATGGGCATGTCAAGGTATGCCACACCCGCTGAGTCAGGTCCTACTCCAGGTCTACCTGCTGCTGATGAGTTGCTTCACTATGAGGGTGAAGACAGCTACTCATCAGCGACCGTAGACTCAGGCTGCTGCTGATGGAGCTGGTACTGCTCCTGCCACCCCACCCTTCCCCAGCAGCCATGGCAGTGGGAGGTGAGCGCAGAGGGCACCCCGCGTCAGACCTGCGAGAGGATTGATGATAGGCATCGGCCAACTGAATACGTAGGTTGTCTCTGTAGTAGGTGAGTTTGTCCTCCCTCTCAGTGGGTGTAAAAAAGGCCCTCATTTTGTGGCCTGAATGGTGACAATTCGGTGGTCACTACGCAAGCAATTGAGCATGCATTGTGCCATTTGTGCAAGTGACTCGGAGGGACTCCCTTCCTCCATCTCCACTGCATACTGCCACGGTGTGTCTAGGTCCTCTGTCTTGCCTTCCTCATAACCCTCTAGCTCCTCTGGCTGCTCCTGCTCCTCCTCTCCTGTCAGATGACTAGAAAAACAGCCCATTTCACGAACCTAAACTGTGCTCCACTGTGCCCCTCCCCCTTCTCCTCCAGTTCAGCCCCCACAGGGCTCATGTGGCTGTGAAATGTAGGCAACACATCTCCAGTGCCCTGACCAGTCATCGTTTCCAACACGTATTGTAGGAAATGAAGCAGTGGAATGATGTTGTTCATCCCGCAATCCTGGCGACTGATTAATAATGTGTCTTCCTCAAAGGGCCTGAGCAAATGGCAGGTATCTTGTATGAGCCACCACTGGTTGACATTGAAGTTACACAGGGGAGTACTCGTATCCGCTTGGATCATCAAGATATCGGTGATGGCTTTTTTCTGTTCGTACAGTAGGTCCAACATATGGAGGGTGGAATTCCAACATGTGGAAATGTCGCAAATTAGACTATGTTCTGGGATACTGTTCTGACGCTGCAGCTCAAGGAGGGTGTGCTTTGTGGTGTACGAGTGGCTGAAGTGCATGCAAAGTTTCCTTTCCATTGTTAGGATGTCTTGCCGATGGGAGGAACACTTCAGGAACCACTTGACAACCAGATTGAACACATGTACCATGCAGCGCAGACAAGATGTTCTTCCCGTTGTCGTTCATCATGGTTCCCATTTTCAGTTTTCGTGGAGTAAGCCATGCTCCGATTTCTTGATGAATGACTATTAGCAGTTCCTCCCCTGTGTGACTCTGTTCGCCAAGGCAAACCATGTGAAGTACCGCGTGACACCGCTGTGCCCTGCACACATGGTATGCTGTAAGGACCCTGAGACCTGTCCATGCAGTGGAGGCTGAGGACACGGTGGAGGATAAGGAGGCAGAGTCGCACACTGTGACAAGACCAATGGCCTGAGAGCATGGAGGCGGACGTGGTGTGATCTGTCAAAGTTGCTGTTGTAGATGTGCAGGAACCACATTCACCCAGTGAGCCGTAAAGGACATGTATTGTCCCTGACCGTAGTTATGGCACTGCTGTGCACTTTGGTACACACCGACAGGCTCAAGGACTTGCCCAACTTCTGGTCCACAAAATTGTGCAGGGCTAGTACTGCCTTCTTCACAAAGAAATGATGGCTTGGGACTCTCCACCTTGGCTCGGAAAAAGCCATCAGTTCTCTGAAAGGTGCAGAGTCACTTGAAAAGGGAGGGACTGCCGCACCAGCAACTTGGACAGGAGCACATTCAGCTTCTGTGCCGCTGGATGAGTGGGTGCATACTTTTTTCTCTTGGACATGGCTTTGCAAATGGATTGCTGGCAGAATGACTGACTCGAAGTAGGAGGAGCAGGAGCATAAGATGGGTATGACACACAGCTCCCTTCAGCTGAGGTGGTGGAGCCTTGGCTGGCTGAAACATGGAGCAGCATGCCACTGGGTGATGCAGCAGGCTGGACCACCTCATCGGAGCCACGGTTCTCCCAGGCCACTTTATGGTGACACTGCATATGTTGACACAGGGCCGTGCCAACATCGAGACCCTTCACCTTTACCTTCTGCTGACACATCTTGCATGTGGCCATGTTAACCTCCTCCGGATGCTTGATGAAAAGCTGCCACACCACCGAGTAGCTGATTTTCCCACCAACAGTCCGCACTGATTGACTGCTACTGCCGCCGACTCCAGAAACCCCTGTTTCACTACCTCCCGGGAAGGTAGGCTGCCTCGAAGCAGGTGGTCTTCCCTAGGCACGTTTGGCTCCAGAATTTCCACTTCTGCCACCATGCTGACTGCCAGCCATGCTACCACCTTGCTGGTTCAGCTGTTGCCTCACGGGCAACCTGCAACCCTCTTCTCCTGATGATGATGAAGCCCCTTCTGCACCCAGCTCCCAAGTGCGATCGGCTTCATGATTATTGAGTTGTGTCAGCACGTCACTGATGTCCTCCTCAGGTTCCTCAACAGTGTCTGATTCAGGAGCCTGAACGCTCGCAACACCACCTCCCACGCCACTCTCCTCATCACTACTTGCATGGCTAGCGGAGGTAGCGGCGGATGTCTCCTCCCCTTCTTGGCTGGGCAGTAGCTGCTGACTGTCCTCTAGATTGTCCTCACTAAAAAATTGATCTGAACCCACAGCTTAAGATACTTCTGTAGGGGAGGGAACAGCATAGGACAGAGGCAATGGGAGGACAGGGACTGCACCCGGGCCATGCCAACTAAGGGATGTGTCTAAGGAACCCACTGACTGTTGTTGGGGGTGTCAGATTTCACTTGTGATTAAGTGGATGACCGTGTTAACCAATCAATGATGGCAGATGGGTTGCTGGTCGAGATACGACCGCTAGCTGATAATGGGAACTCAGGCCTCTCGCTGCGACTCCTCCTGCCACTCGCCCCTAGTTTGCTGCGACCTCCGCCTGCGCCTGATGAATTTAGGCCTCTGCCACTCCTCTGTGGACATCCTGGCACTTCTCTGCCTGACATAATTAGTGCATATATGAGGGGAAGACAATACGCTCCACTACGTTTAAAACAGTATTTGTCCACAACACCAGCAGGTGTGTATTTTTGGCTGGCCTTTCACAGTAACTATGCCCTTAGGACTTTAACAGGAACAAAATGTTACACCACTTAGATGTACGTACGTGGTAATCACTTATGTGGGGAGTACAATGCGCTCCAGTATGCTTAAAACAGTATTTGTCTACACCAGCAGGTGTGTACTTTTGGCTGGCCTTTCACAGTAACTAGGCCCTTAGGACTATAACAGGAACAAAATGGTACACCACTTAGAAGTACGTACGTGGTATGTACTTATGAGGGTAGTACAATGCGCTCCAGTATGCTTAAAACAATATTTGTCTACAACACCACCAGGTGTGTACTTTTGCCTGGCCTTTCACAGTAACTAGGTCCTTAAGACTTTAACAGGAACAAAATGGTACACCACTTAGATGTAAGAAAAAAAGAAAATGGCAGCAGCACACTTGGTCAACAAAATGGAGGCTCTTTTTGATCAAAACGTGTCCCCTCATCCACCACGCGGAGGTGGCCTTATATTGGATGTGACCCTAACACTCACTCACCTCTGCTGGGCATGCGGCCTCTGACTGGGTGAGATGTTGGATTCACTATAAATCCAAACCACCTCCCTACAAAGGCAGCCACTCCCCCCAAATTGCACAGCAAAAACAAAAAAATAAAAATAAAAATGTAGCCAGCACCTATACCCAATACACAGGTGCACGCTGCTGTGGGAAGTACAAAACATGTAAAAAAAAGAAAATGACAGCAGCACACTTTTGTTTTTGCTGTGCAATTTGGAGGGAGTAGCCGTGCATCCCCTCCCCTATTTCACAGGAGGTGGTTTGGATTGATAGTGGCGGTGGTCCGAGGAAGTGCGCTTGGGCGCAGGAAACAGCCTATTGCCGCGAGGTTGCTTCACTGATTCTACCCGCTGTACTTTTACTGCTTTTAAAGAATAAAGTTCTTCAAGCAAGCAACATACAAGGGTGAGTTCATGGAATGAGACCCCCCACCCCCCTGAATAAAATCTGAAATAACAACACAGACACTTTGATTGGAAATGAAAGGCCACGGTCTTTATTGGGGGATGATAAATTAAATAAAGAATAAATAAATAATTTATTAATAAGACTGTAAAATAATTAAAAACTAATAACCTGTAAATCAGACAAAGCTGAAAATAACCATATAACTTAAACCTCAGACTTACCACTAAAATAAAACTGTCCGCCCAGACCAGTCTGGGTGACACCCCATGTTAATTAAAACCAGATTAAGAAATTAATAATAATAAATACTAAATAAATAAAACTGTCCAACCCCGATAACAAAACGGGGTGATGCCCCTCAAGACAGACCGTGACAAGGGAGGGAGGGCACGCTTCTTGGTTCTTGACACGCCGACTGAGCTGCGGGAACTGCGACAGCTTCTTTTAAACCAGCTTCATTCCCGCTGGATCAACAGGGACCAATCAGCTGACGATTCCATCCTGCCCAGCAACAGCCGGCCTGAAATAGAAACTCAGCACATATGTAAGTAAAGCTCCTCATAACTGCCAACTATATATATATATATATATATATATATATATATATTTATTTATTTTTTTATTGTTGGAACAAACCAATGTGGCGAGAGGGGGAGGGGACTCATCCCACGCAGCCCTTCCGAAAAATCTTCAGGGCTATTTACATTCTATTCAGAGAAACTAACTTTACCTGATTAAAGTCCCGATGAAGCCCCCTATTGTTTGATGTGCATCCTATAATATATTCTAATACATCTTCTGTTTTAGATCTATTCAACAGTAATATTATATTTGGAGACATAGGGAGAGATTTATCATTGCTTTTAGAGCATTTTTTTTTTTGTCTTTGTTTTGGCGCAGTTCAGGCGCAAGCAGCATATTTAGCGACTTTTATGCGTCTTTTGATATAGACAGTTTCACTCTTTTTGCCCACCCGTAGAACTTTTTCTTGTTGATCATGCAGTGGTCACGTATTTATCATTCGCAAATTTTGTCAAAAGTCGCTTTTTTAGGCGCAAAGCTACACCACCTACCAGTAGACGTGAGAATCACTTCTACCTTCCACAATTCAACCTTGTAGCCTATTGTGGACGACAGCATCCCACTCCCCTTCTATGACACATGCTCAGGAGCTGAGCGCAGGTAATTGCTGGGTGGCCTTGGCGGCTATCTGCCACCAGGACCCATCTCTATTGCCAGACATCACCGATCAAGGTGATGCCTGGCTTTAACCCCCTAGACATCACAATCAAATTGTATTGTAGCATCTAAAATGCATGTAAAAATGTCCCGGCAGCTTTGTTAAAGTAAGTAAAAACATCTAACCTGCCAAATTCAGGACCCTTGAAAGTGTCTACTTCCCTCCCTCACAAGTGTCTAGAGAAAGTGTATGTGGTAGAGCTTTTCCCACCACAGCAGAGCTGCCCAAAATTCATCATCCTGATGCACCTTCTATATAAATAAGATGCACGCTGTCAAACCCACCACCCAAATAAATGTGGGAAAATAGCTCTACCGAAGACATTCTTTGATAAATCTGGGCCATAGTCAATTGTCTCTGCTTTACTAAAGAGATATTCACAAGTTGGCTCCCAGCAGGGTTCACACATACGTAGTACTCAGATATTCCTTACTTTCTGCAATGCCCTATGCTGGAAGCAGACAACTTTAGGTGTAGCTTCAACGTCCACTTGGGTAACTAGGCCCAGCCTAAAGCCCTGTGGGGTCCATAAATTAGCAATAGGATTGTTGAACATCTTCTCCCTAATGAACAGAAATCCTCCTTTTTTTTCTATACTTTCGTGTTTCTCTTAGTACTGGACAAGGCAGGCAAATACCAGGGTAAATGCAGCAGGGGCTTCTCTCACTTCCCTAAACTAAGCTGGAAGGCTTGAGCAAGGATCTCCCGCCTCCTAGGTCATTTTCAATATAAACCTATGGCCAAGTGTCTGTGTGTGTGTGTGTGTCACACAGAAAAGCTTTTTCCAACAGCGTTTCACCTCCTAGTCACATCAGTGTTCTGGTGGACAGAGAGCAGTACGTTTTTGCACAGAAAAGATTTTTTTACTGCAGCCATTAACCTCCCAGTCACTTTCTACAGCATTGTATTACAGAGAGCAGCAGAGAGCTGTGTGTTGCCTCATACATTTCAACAAGCTGACTCAACTTGATGAACCTTAAAGGGGTAGTCCAGTGGTGAAAAACTTATCCCCTATCCTAAGGATAGGGGATAAGTTTGAGATCGCGGGGGGGGGGGGGGGGGGGGGCGACCGCTGGGGCCCCCTGCGACCTCTCTGTACGGGGCCCCGGCTCTCGGCCCAGATAGCGGGTGTCGACCTCCGCACGAAGTGGCGGCCGACACGCCCCCTCAATACATCTCTATGGCAGAGCCGGAGATTGCCGAAGGCAGCGCTTCGGCTCTGCCATAGAGTTGTATTGAGGGGGCGTGTCGGCCGCCGCCTCGTGCGGAGGTCGACACGCCCCCTTCCCGCGGGCTGTGGTGGCTCCGTACAGGAGATCGCAGGGGGCCCCAGCGGTCGGACCCCCCGCGATCTGAATCTTATCCCCTATCCTTAGGATAGGGGATAAGTTGCTCACCACTGAGTCACCACTGGACTACTCCTTTAAGAGGATGGAGGAATACATTTTAGCGCAATTCTGTGTCTTTTTTCCACAACAAATGGTCTGCTGGTTATACTAGTCTGTAGACGGTAGAATACCCAGCAGTCCTTTCCCAATAGTCTTTGAGAGAGAGAGAGCAATTTTGGGTTTAGTACACAGTGACTGTGTACTGCTGGTGTTGTGCAAAAATATGTTTTTTTTTAAAGCATACTGTAGCGCATTTTTCTGCCCTCAACATAGCTTCAACATCCACTTGGGTAACTAGGCCCAACCTAAAGCCCTGTGGGGTACATAAATTAGCAATAAGGTTGTTGAACATCTTCTCCCTAATGAACAGAAATCCTCCTTTTTTTTCTATACTTTCGTGTTTCTCTTAGTACTGGACAAGGCAGGCAAATACCAGGGTAAATGCAGCAGGGGCTTCTCCCACCTCCCTAAACTAAGCTGGAAGACTTGAGCAAGGATCTCCCACCTGCTAGGTCATTTTCAATATAAACCTATGGCCAAGTGTCTGTGTGTGTGTGTGTGTCTGTGTGTGTGTGTGTGTCTGTGTGTGTGTGTCTGTGTGTCTGTGTGTGTGTGTCTGTGTGTGTGTGTGTGTGTGTCTGTGTGTGTGTGTCTGTGTGTGTGTGTCTGTGTGTGTGTCTGTGTGTCTGTGTGTGTCTGTGTGTGTCTGTGTGTGTGTGTCTGTGTGTGTCTGTGTGTGTGTGTGTCTGTGTGTGTGTGTGTGTCTGTGTGTGTGTGTCTGTGTGTGTGTCTGTGTGTCTGTGTGTGTCTGTGTGTGTCTGTGTGTGTGTGCATATTGGCTCATCTGCTCACAGTCTGTAATAAGAAAATGGAGAGACCATAGCAACACAAACATAAAGTGCATCCTAAAGTATAATCACATCTGACAACCAGTAAACAATATAAACACAATACATGTGACATGTCACCAAATATCTAGTGTCACCTATCACTAATCATGAAAGTATTTGTTACCTGAAGTCCTGCTTATTTATTATTTGGATACAATGGCAATATGTCCCACACAGATGCATTTTCATTGAAGTTCAAGTACTGGTAATATAATAATACACACCTTAGTCTATTCTGTAGCTGGGGTGATGTTGAAGTATAATTGAATCATTTATTACATTAACTGCGCCATCTGTTCCCGAGCACTTGTATAAATACAGATTGTACTTTTAGTCTGTGTCACAGCCTTTGCCTATTGCAAATATTTGCCAGACTTATTTTATAAGAACAGGGAATTGAAACAAGAAAAATTGTAAAAATGTGTTCTTCTGTGACTAATATGTAACGTAGATGGTACCGAAAAAGATTAAGTGCAAATGACAGAACTTTCTTCATCATGTGTACTCCGAGACCCTGCCCTCAATATCTATATCAACAGCTGCTCCTTGGTACAATGCAGAGTCAGGATGCAATGTTTATCAATGTTTTGTAGCAGAGAGGAGGTACACACGAAGACACCAAATCAATACTTCTCCCCACAAGTACTCTTCACTTTTAGTAATATCTTATCATTCATGCAAGATTTATAAAATGCAACTTAAAAACAAACAAACAAAAAAACAGATTTTTGGGCAACTTGACTTTGGCCCAGAGAAGGGTTATCCTGTCACATATGTTTTCTAGTTTACATGCATATACGTATGCAATTATTTGATTCATTTGTGGCCCAGAAGTACTTCCAAGTTTGAGAACAGATACTGAAAAGAAGCAAATGATGAATTCCCCCATAAGTCCCCTATGAATTCAAAAATTGATCAGTTAGGATAGGATCACACGGACCACATCCGCAGCATATTTCATGATGCGGATGTGCCGGCGGCAGTCAGAAGAGGGAGAGCTGGGTAGCTCAGTGTTTCTGTTGGCATTGAAGAGCAGACATACAGAGCTACAGAGCCGCAGCAGGTAGCTCGTGCTTCTGACTGCATCAGCTCATCTCCAGCGTGAAATACACTGTGGATGTGCTCCGTGTGACTCTACCCTTAAAGGGGTTTTTCGACTCTACATGCTATGTGAATCAAACATTGATTTCTTACACCTTCCATGCTCTTAGTCTATTGACATACCAAATTTATTTTCTCAGTGCCCCTGTCAGGGCCCGTTGCTGGTACACATTGCCCCCTTCTCTGTTCAAAACATGAACTTCCTGCTTAAAGGAGTACTCTAGTGCTGAGTATTTCTGCTCCGTCCTGCCCGGGCTACAAAATAAATGAAAATGAACCATCACTCACATCCCTGGGTTCCCGCGGAGCGCCACTACAGCTGATC
The DNA here is from genome assembly GCF_029499605.1 of Hyla sarda. Lineage (NCBI taxonomy): Eukaryota > Metazoa > Chordata > Amphibia > Anura > Hylidae > Hyla > Hyla sarda. The sequence goes on from NC_079193.1 coordinate 320,764,899, forward strand.
GGTCCTCCGGTCCATCTCCTTCATACTTCCAGGTGTAACGAAGCGTCACATGGCGCTCAGCCTATCGCCGGCCGAGGCAGAGCATCGCGGCGGCCGGCGATAGGCTGAGCGCCAAGTGACGCTTCGTTACACCCAAAATTATGAAGGAGATGGACCGGAGGACCAATCAGCTGTGGTGGCGCTCCGCGGGAACCCAGGGAGGTGAGTGACGGTTCATTTTCATTTATTTTGCAGCCCGGGCAGGACGGAGCAGGAATACTCTGCACTAGAGTACTCCTTTAAATCATATGGGGTTCAGGTCTCAGAGCTGTGTCGATGTCACATGCACCTTGCCAAACCTCTCTGTTACTACGTCCAAACTCAAGTGCATCATAGTAACCTGGGTATGATGCAATAAAACATGCTCTGGGAGTTGGTTGCACTCCATGCCATACTTGCTGGTAAGTGATCATGTCTGTAAGGCTGCATGATCATGTGAAACAGCACAGGTAACAGCTAAACCATAGTAGAGGTAGTCAGGTGACCCGTGTTGCAATCTAGGAAGCAAGGTAGAAAAGCTAATGTAAGTGCATAATAAAGTTACTTTATTGTTATAGATACTATACATTTATTAAAAAAAAGTTGTGCCTGAAAACCCCTTTAAGTTATTGTTAATTTTTTTTTAGCCCTCTCCACTCACTTTCCCATCAACCTCTATAGCCCAGTTATTCCCAACCGGGGTTACCCGGAACCCCAGAGTGGCGGAAAGCACTGCCAGGAGTGCCACAGGGCTCCGGTGGCCAAAATATATATTGTTATTATTATTATTTTTTTATAATTGAATTTCCCATCTTGGTGGAAGCGTCAGCATGTGGGACGCTTCCCGGTAGCTCTCATACAGTACAGTGCCTATATTCCGTCCACAGCTCACAGGTAATACTGAGGTTGGGGAGGAAGCTCAAGGTATTGTGTGTGTGAGAGAGAGAGGTTTGAGGCATTTGGAGGGATGCTGGAGGCATTGTGCGTGTGTGGGAGAGAGGTTGGAGGCATTTGGGGGCATGCTGGAGGCATTGTGTGTGTGGAAAAGAGGTTGGAGGCATTTGGGGGAGGCTCGGGGCATTGTGTGTGTGGGAGAGAATTTGGAGGCTGGAGGTAGTGTGTGTGTGTGTGTGGAAGAGAGGTTAGAGGCATTTGGGGGATGCTGAAGGCATTGTGTGTGTGGGTGGGAGAGAGGTTGGATGCATTTTGGGAGAGGCTGGATGCATTATGTGTGTGGGAGAGGCTAGATGCATTTGGGAAGAGGCTGGAGCTATTGTGTGTGTGGGAAAGAGGTTGGGGCATTTGGTGGGGGTGGGGGCTGGATGCCTTTGTGTGTCTGTGAGGTTGGATGCATTTGTGAGAAAAAGGGGAGGATGATGCTGGAAAAGTGTGGAGCCTAGTATATGTTTTTTTTGCAGGTTCTGCAGTGAAGAGTTGTGTCTGGAAGAAACCGTCATGGTGACCTGGGCCAGATGGAGAAGAAAAGGGAAAAGTGAATGACTTTGATCAGCAAAGAAGTAATCTGTGAGTCCTGCATATAGCAGCACTGTAATATACAGAGCTAACAGATTAATAGGGGTTGTGTATTGCTTCCTTTTAGCCATTTTTAATTGTGCGTTGAAAGTTATTTGGTAGGGGTACCTCAAGCCGTAAAAGGTTGGGAACCACTGCTATAGTCATTGTAAGATTGGCCAACTGGCCATCTGCTGGGCTTGGATATTTGTGAAGTATGTTCTGCTGCAGAACCCTCCTGGGAATTACGCCCTCATTCACACCCAATCGCGCACAGTATACAAGGAGAAATATTATCACCATACATATTGTCGCCATAATGTTAGTGACCATATCTAACCAAAACTAAGACTACCAATAGTACCAGTACAAAAAACAAAAATTGTCAGCATCTCCAAACATAATGAAACATGTGCACACTGTGTGTGTGTGTGTGTGTCACACAGAAAAGCTTTTTCCAACAGCGTTTCACCTCCTAGTCACATCAGTGTTCTGGTGGACAGAGAGCAGTGCGTTTTTGCACAGAAAAGATTTTTTACTGCAGCCATTAACCTCCCAGTCACTTTCTAAAGCATTGTATTACAGAGAGCGGCAGAGAGCTGTGTGTTGCCTCATACATTTCAACAAGCTGACTCAACTTGATGAACCTTAAGAGGATGGAGGAATAATTTATAGCGCATTTCTCTGTCTTTTTCCACAACAAATGGTCTGCTGGTTATACTAGTCTGTAGACGGTATAATACCCAGCAGTCCTTTCCCAATAGTCTTTGAGAGAGAGCAAATTTGGGTTTAGTACACAGTGACTGTGTACTGCTGGTGTTGTGCAAAAATATGTTTTTTTTTTTAAAGCATACTGTAGCGCATTTTTCTGCCCTCAAAAGTGCATACCACATACGTACACCTAAGATGTGTACAATTTTTTTATCTGTTAATCTGTCTAGGGCCTACATACTGTGAAAGTCCAGGCAAAAGTAATCACTGGCTGGTGTTTTACTCCAATACGTTTTTTTTTTTTTAAAGCGTACTGTAGCGCATTTTTCTGCCCTCATAAGTGCATACCACATACCCACATCTAAGTAGTGTACTATTTTGTACCTGTTAATCTGTCAAGGGCCTACATACTGTGAGAGTCCAGGCAAAAGTAATCACCGGCTGGTGTCTTATTCCAATATGTTTTTTTTTAAAGCGTACTGTAGCACAATTTTCGGCCCTCATAAGTGCATACCACATAAGTACATCTAAGTGGGTATATTCTTCTTTACCTGTTAATCTGTCAAGGGCCTACATAATGTAAAAGTCCAGGCAAAAGTAATAACCAGTTGGTGTTTTACTCCAATAAAAAAATTTTAAGCGTACTGTAGCACATTTTTCTGCCCTCAAAAGTGCATACCACATCCGTACATCTAAGTAGTGTACAATTTTGTACCTGTTTATATGTGAAGGGCCTACATACTGTGAAGTCCAGGCAAAAGTAACCACCGGTTGTTGTTTTACTCCAATACGTTTTTTTGTAAGCTTCTCTAGCGCATTTTTCAGCCCTCATAAGTGCATACCACATATTTACATGTAAGAAGTGTACTATTTTGTACCTGGTAATCTTTCAAGGGTCTGTTTTCTCTATTTGAATTCACATTGTGTCTTCTATCCCCCTCTTTTTTTGTTGTTTTTACTTGGTCTGCACTCTACCCCTCCCCCTCAGCCCAGCCCTATATAAATTAGCAGGAAGCTGCACAGGGCCCCTTCCTTTCTGGCAGTCTCCCAGTCTGACTGGGAGCACATGGTAAGTGAGCTTTTTACACCTTGTTCACACTGGTGTGGTGCTGTGCGGCGTCCGTTGCTGCCATGGCACCGTGTCTATGGGGAGGCTGGTCTGAGTGGTCTGAGTGGCATTGGGGCTGCTCTGCCAGTGGGTCGTTCCCCCTGTGGGCACTGGTGTTGCAGCAGTGGTGGTCGCCGCCCAGTGCTACGCCATTTTATGCTGGAGACATAAGGGCCCACTTTAAATAGGTGGCCTTGACGTGGCGAGTGGGCTTGTACTTTTTGATCAAAATGTATACTTACAACCTGTTAGTTTTTGAATTTATGCTGAGAAGCAAGTACATCAAAATACAAATGTGGATGTGCGACCATGTCTGTTTTCTCTATTTGAATTTCTATTGTCTACTCATGCTGCTGCCAGCTCCAAGCTGTGCCATTCAGCCACTATATGGTTTACTGATGCAGCTGGGCCTGTGACATTACCAAAGAAAATGTATGGTTGCACTAGCTACCATAAATCTTCAGTTTAAATTTTCTAAAATATCTGTAATCTTCTCTATTGTGAGGCCCTATGGTCTTGTCAGGCTGTTGCCAACTCCAGACCGGGTCGTTCTGCCATTTTTTGATCTCCTCGTGCTGCCGCCAATTCCAGGCTGTGTCATTCTGACAGATTATGGTCTCCTCATACTGCGGCCACGTCTAGGCTCTGTCATTGTGCAGCCATGTGACTCCTTGTTAATTTGGGTTTTGTGGTCATACAGTATTAGTTCAAAGTAAACACCGGGACATTAAACTTGGGAATCTAATATAAATCCTAAATTTAAAGAAATCGATGTAGACTTTTCAAGACTGAGACCCTATGGTCGTCTACGTCATATTACCTGTGGAATTATCACAAGAATCCAATGAAACAGCTTAGAGCGATAACAATGAACCATAACTGATTAAATGAAACATTTGCGCTTTCATAGTCAGGGGAGCGCTGAGAGGCAGGGGCTGGAACAGGTGGTATCTCGCCTGGCGAAGGACCGCCAGCTCGATGCTCACCAGAATGGGTACTCAAAATATTAAAATAAATTAAAATTAAATTAAATTAAAATTACATGAAAATCTCTTTATTCTCTTCAATTTTGACACCATATGGTTTCCCTGCTGCCACATCGACGCTCTGCAGCAGTGATTCTAATAGCAATGCCTGTAATCTGCGTGTCATGCTGAATAACAGTATTATTTCACTAACACAGCACACTCCCTATGCGTGTTAGGACAAGGCAAAGTGGGCAGCAAAATCTACTAAAGCAAATCTGCAGCAGAAAATACGCACGTGTGAACATAGCCATTAAATTACATCTAGGGACTCACAGATGGCTTATTTTCTGATCAGCTTCCTCTTTCCTTTTCTTCTCCATTCGTATCAGACCAACATGATGGCTTCTTCCAGCCAAAACTTCATCTCTTCAGCATCTGCAGGACAAACATGTTAGACTCTGCATTTTTCCAGTGCCCTCCTCTACACAATCTCCCAATCTATAGGCCTCCATACTATATAAAATGCCCCCTTGGTGTCCCGCTCAGTAAAAATGGGCATGTAGGTAGCCAAGTAGTCAGGTATGTAGGTAGGTAACTAGCCAGGTAGTTAGGTAACCAGTTTTTTTGGTAAGTAGGTAGGTAGTCAGGTATGTAGCTAGGCAGTTAGGTAGGCATGTATGTAGATGAGTTAGGTAGCCCGGCATGATAGTAGGTGAGTGTTTCAAACCAGGGTACTTCAGCTGTTGCAAAACTATAACTGTCTAGGCATGCTGGAAGTTGTAGTTTTGCAACACCTGGAGGCACCCTGTTCGTGGAACACTGTCTTGGAAGCCTTTCAATGCAGTGTGTTTTTTTTTTACAACCAAGGTGCCTCTAGATGTTGCAAAAATACAACTCTTAGCAAGCCCAGTCTGGGCATGCTGAGAGTTGTAGTTTCCCTACATTTACAGGCAGTAGTTACCCCACATTAGATAGGCAGCATAGTTACCCCACATTAGCTAGCAGTTTCCCCACATTGGCATAGTTTCCCCACATTAGGTAGCAGTTTCCCCATATTAGGTGGCAGTTCTCCCTACATTAGGTGTCAGTTTCCCCACATTAGGTGTCAGTTTCCCCACATTGATTGGCAGTTTACTCACATTAGGTGGCAGTTCCACCTAGTCCCCCCCTCCTCACTGACATTCTCCAGCGCGGGTCTGCGGAGGAATGTCACTTGCGTGACGTCCCACGTGAGACCTTGGCCGTGGACACTTTAGGACAGTGAGCTGTGGCGGTGGCGCAGCGGCGGTGGCGCAACAGCAGGGCCGGCCTAGGTGGCCAAAGAAAGAATAAATAAATAACCGGGGGGCTATTAGCATTACACCTGGGACTATAGCCACCTCTGGCGACGCCCCTGCATACATGTAATTGGGAGCTTGAGAGTGAAATTGACATGTCACTTTTTTCCATGTAGTTCACCATCTTCCATTGTATGAGAAGTGATACTGTGTGCATTTTTGTATATTTATTGTATATTATTTTTCATCTTTATGTACATTGGGCCAATTGGGGTAGTGCATTAGAATTGTATGTTGCAGGTGCCCTAGGAGCAGTCCAGGGGGCCTTTTAAAATGTTTTTAAATGTCTATCCAGTAAATTCTTTATAATTCTTAGTCTATCCAGTAAATTCTTTATAATTCTTAGTATATCTAATCATGTAATAAAATCTTCATGTTGATTTGAATAGGATCTTAGGGTGTGCATTATATTGTGTATTTGTCAAGACTGGGGGTCAACAGGTAGAGTGAGCCCTAAGCTGTCCCTATATACACTGTCCCTGCCTACTTACCCATCCACCCTATATGGTGGATCGACAATTTGGAGTCGGTCCCTCCCTATGCTAAAGTGCAGTGGCCTAAAAACCAATAATAAACATTGTCGGTCACAGGCCAGAAACAGAACGGGTAAACTACAAGACAACCAGATATACCAGACATAATATAATTATACAAACAGGGCAGAATATAGTGTACTAAACAAACAGTTCATAAACCGGAATACAGATAAATGCAACAAGAATATAGCAGAATCAAAGAGATGTAGGGGATGAATGTGTAAACTGAATGTAAAAACATCAAACTGATCAGGAACATAAAACACTGTTCCAAACAAACTGGACACTGACTCCACAAAAGGAGCAGACAGCATAATAAAGCCAAATAGACTACTAGCCAGCGGGCACCCTCCACTGTGGGATCAGGATGCTAACCTAGTAGGAATAGAAATATAAAACAGAAAACACTACACTAGAACCGGAATAGACTCCAGGATACCAAACATGAATTATAATAGAGCACGAGCAGGAGAGGTTTGCTATGGGGATTTGCTCCTACTCTGGACAGTCCCTGACATGGACAGAGGTGTCAGCAGAGAGCACTGTGGTCAAACAGAAAATATATTTAAAAAGAAAATAACTTAATGTGGAGAATACAGCAGCAGATAACTACTAGAAGGATTAAGATTTTTAAATATAAGTAATTTAAAAATCTGTTTAACTTTCTGGCACCAGTTCCAGCTCATGATTCCAGTTCATGGACCTGTACATTTCCATAAAGCCATTAATATGTAAATACTACTAAACAGAGAAGATCAATGACTACCCTAGATGTTTCTCCAGATCTATATGACTGCAATATGTTTATACAATCCATTCTCTACTGTTTATGTAAAAACAGAAAGGTTGGAGACCACAGACATTTCCCATAACACAGTTATCCTGTAAGGCATTACAGTCGTAGTGGTCTTCATACATTGTGCATTTTTCATTGACTGGAATCTATGTGTCTCCCAAGCAGCAGGCGACAGTTATGTAGTCTACACCGCCAACCCCCAAGACAACAATTGCTGGAAATACAACTGTGTGGTGAACTTAAGGCAGAAATCACATCCATTGTACCTATGCCCTTTATGTGTGGTGTAGAAGATACAAAGCTCTTAAAGGGGTAATCCACGCCTAGACATCTTATCTCCTATCCAAATTTACAAATCTGTTTAACTGATCACGGGGATCTCGTAGCTGGGACCCTCGCAATCTCTGTGCAGCACCCAGCGTTCGATTAGAATGCTGAGTGCCGGCGGCGGGGGTCGTGACGCCACATCCATGCCCCCTTGGGCCGTCATGCCATATCCCCTCAATGCAAGTCTATGAGAGAAGGTGTGGCAGCCGCTACAACCCCTCCCATAGACTTGCATTTAGGGTTGTGACCCCGATGTTACGAGGGGTGTGGCCGTGACATTACAACCCCTGCCGCCCACTTCAAGCGTTTGGAACAAAATGTTCCGAACGCTGGGCCAGCAGAGTAACCCTTTAAGAACTCAGCACAACCCTTTATTTCATCGCCGTCCATTCATTTGGGCAACACAACATAATAAAGTGCAGCCTTATAAAGCTTTGTTACCTGTCGCTTTTACACCGATGGGTGCAACAAACGGGATCTGTTCATGTTATACTGTATAAGTCAATTGTGAACTATATAGTGGAATACGGATCTATATTTTTGCTTCCATCATTTTATATGTAAATGTAGCATTGCAGGCTCCAAGTACTTACATACATCCAGGACTTACATTGTATGACAAGCTGAGACACACAAGAAAGAAAACGTACAGAGCACATTTTAGACAGATTTGTAAATAACGTCTATTTAAAAAATTATAATCCTTCCAGTACTTATTAGCTGCTGTATTCTCCAGAGGAAGTTGAGTTGTTCTTTTCTGTCTGACCACAGAGCTCTCCAGGGCTGCCATCAGAAATTGACACAGCTTGTAGTCTGGGTAGCCAGGTAGGTAGATAGATAGATTGCCAGGTAGGTATGAAGACATGTAGGTAGGTAGGTAGCTAGGTTGCCAGGTAGGTAGGTAGCCAGTTAGTGTACTAGGTTGCCTGGTAGGAAAGGTGGGTAGCTAGGTAGGAAGACAGTAAGGTGGGTATACACTCTCACACAGCAGGTGGTGGAATAAAACTCTCAGAAAGTAGCATGGGTAATACAGTGTTTCTCAACCAGGGTGTCTCCAGTTGTTGCAAAACTACAACTCCCAGCATGCCCGAACAGCCAAACGCTGCCGGGCATGCTGGGAGTTGTGGTTTTGATACAGCTGGAGACACCCTGGTTGGGAAACACTGCTCTTTGTTTGTGAAATACTGAATTGGCTAGAACAGTGTTTCCCAATCAGTGTGCCTCCAGCTGTTGCAAAACTACAACTCCCAGCATGCCCTGACAGCCTTTGGGCATGCTGGGAGTTGTAGTTTTGCAACAGCTGGAGGCACACTGGTTGGGAAACAATGGTGTAACATCATGTGTATGCTGAATATGCTAGGGCAGTGTTTCCAACCAATGTGCCTCCAGCTGATGCAAAACTACACTCCCAGCATGACCAAAGGCTGTCAGGGAATGCTGGGAGTTGTAGTTTTGCAACAGCTGGAGGCACACTGGTTGGGAAACACTGGTGTAACATGATGTGTATGCTGAATAGGCAAGAACAGTGTTTCCCAATCAGTGTGCCTCCAGCTGTTGAAAAACTACAACTCCCTGCATGCCCTGACAGCCTTTGGGCATGCTGGGAGTTGTAGTTTTGCAACAGCTGGAGGCACACTGGTTGGTAAACACTGGTGTAACATGGTTTGTATGCTGAATATGCTAGGAAAGTGTTTCCCAACCAGTGTGCCTCCAGCTATTGCAAAACTACAACTCCCAGCATGCCCAAAGGCTGTCAGGGCATGCTGGGAGTTATAGTTTTGCAACAGCTTGAGGCACACTGGTTGGGAAACACTGTCCTAGCCTATACAGCATACACATCATATTACACCAATGATTCCCAACCAGCAAATACAATACAATAAGCAAATAATGATACATAAGTGATGGAGAAAATGAATAATGATAATATGAAAAGCACAAAAAAAGCACAGGAGCGCACCTCGTGAAGACTGTCAGGAAATTTAACATAATATATCAACGAGAAAAAACAACAAGAGGTGCGCCCCTAGTGAGGACCGTTTATATAAAATGAAAGAGATAACACAAAGATGGGTTCTTACCCCTAGGTGTTGCGCTCAGAGCTAATAAAGAAGTTTACTTTCATCTTCGGGTACCAGCGCCTTCTTTAGAGGAACTGGTTCACATATCTCTTTCCAAGGAAATTTAACATAGATGACTTGGTGTCGATAGTTTCTTACCGGATGATGTTTGCTCAGAGCACAACATCTATGAGCGTGTGAAAGTAAAGATGGTCAGTAGCCTCGCGTTCCCACCGGGACCACAGTTGACCACAGTTTTAGGTCCGGTTGTAAAAGCGCATATGGCGCAAAAATGAGCCGACCGGACCGAACGTTTCACTGCGGTCGGCTCATTGAAATGAATGACATACGGGAGCGCATATGGTCACATATGGGAGCGCGAGCTTTTAGCTCCCCCCTGCCGTATGCGCTCCCGTATGGGACAAAACGTAGTGTGAACCCAGCCTAACAGAAGTATGGGCCAGTAACTATGCAGACAAGGAGTGAGCAGACAACATACAGTAGTAAAATTGGGACTTTTCCTAAGGCACTTCTCCAAGAGATGTACACAAAGAGGTAAAATAACTGGTTTATTGAGTAAAAGTTGCTACACACAAATAACGTTTCTAGCCCAGACAGAGCCTCTTCCTCAGGCACACATGACAGGGGCGCATAAAAATAATGGTACCATTGGGCTAGAAACGCTATTTGTGCATAGCAACTTTTACTCAATAAACCAGTTATTTTACCTCGATTGTGTACATGGTTTGTAGAGGCGCCTTAGGAGAAGTCTCGGTTTTACTACTGTGTGTTGTCTGCTCACTCCTTATCTGTATTTGTAGTTGTTAACAGGAACAACTACAAAAACTGACGCTGGCTACTTATCCCTAATCCTTCCCTAGATCTATCCCTGAACACTAAACTTGACATCAGACGTCACTAAGCCTTAGCCCTGATCTGAAATCTGTCAAGAAATAATCCTGCACCCAGGTGTCCATGACCCTAGGATCGGCCCGGCCTCTCGACTTGTGTTCACTTATGACAATGTCCTTTTTATGGGAGTTACTTCTCAGTCAGACATCTACAGTATCATCTACATCTGTCAGTGAATGAGGGAGTCAGGAAAGCAGCAGATGTGCATAGTCCCCATAAGGCTACATTCACACTGTCGGTTGTCTCTGGCAGTGTAAAACCCGTTATTTTAGGATCGAGAATAGCGGAAGAAAAAATAGTGCTTGCACCGTCTTTTTCTCCCGCTATTCTCTCTGAAAGTAATGGTGCCCGACGGACCCCATTGCCTATGATGGAGTCCATCGGGAACTGTTATTGGCCGTTATGACCTGTCAAAATTAAGGTCATCAAACTGCAAAAAAAAAAGGGAGTTTGACGGCCGTATTTGACGGGGCATACCAGCAGTGTGAAAGGAGCTTAAGACTCCTGTGGTATTTTTATCACATGACTCCCAATGGATGTGTTACATAGTATGAATATATATATACATATATGTATATATATATATATATGGTAATTAGAGAATGCATGCCATGGTCCTTTCCTTCTGAGGATATACTAAACCATCACAGGGTGTCCTTGAATGTTCTATACTACTGTGGGTGGTGTTTATTAAACTGAAGACACGTCTAAAGGTTATTGTGACTATATTTCTCATCAATGAATGGTTCATAGTAAATACTGCTTGTGTATTCTTTATACCATCTGAGAAACAAACATACTAGTACTGGGATTCATTTTTTGTTTTCTATTGGTTTTGCATGTCTTATTATAACTCTTTAATAAAAAAAATGTTTCATCCCTACCAATAATAACATTAGATGCCTGAAAAAAGCCGAGGCATCCAGATGACCCATAGTTCTGCTATGACTTATTTTGGCCTTTCTCAGAATGCAGATAGTGAGATATAAGTCCCTTGGGCTTTGTTAAAAAATATTCCAATATTTTTTATTACTGGAGAAACTGCTGACTGATATTTAACCACCACAAGATGTTTATTACATTAGCCATCCACACAATAAGCAAACTCCTCATCATCCATACCCTCTGCATCCCAATACTTCACATCATCATCATCCATACCCTCTGCATCCCAATACTTCACATCATCATCCATACCCTCTGCATCCCAATACTTCACATCATCATCCATACCCTCTGCATCCCAATACTTCACATCATCATCATCCATACCCTCTGCATCCCAATACTTCACATCATCATCATCCATACCCTCTGCATCTCAATACTTCACATCATCATCCATACCCTCTGCATCCAAATACTTCACATCATCATCATCCATACCCTCTGCATCCCAATACTTCACATCATCATCCATACTCTCTGCATCCAAATACTTCACATCATCATCATCCATACCCTCTGCATCCCAATACTTCACATCATCATCCATACTCTCTGCATCCAAATACTTCACATCATCATCATCCATACCCTCTGCATCCCAATACTTCACATCATCATCCATACCCTCTGCATCCAAATACTTCACATCATCATCATCCATACCCTCTGCATCCCAATACTTCACATCATCATCATCCATACCCTCTGCATCCCAATACTTCACATCATCATCCATACTCTCTGCATCCAAATACTTCACATCATCATCCATATCCTCTGCATCCCAATACTTCACATCATCATCCATACTCTCTGCATCCAAATACTTCACATCATCGCCATCCATACCCTCTTCATCCAAATACTTCACATCATCATCCATACCCTCTTCATCCAAATACTTCACATCATCATCCATACCCTCTGCATCCAAATATTTCACATCATCATCATCCATACCCTCTGCATCCCAATACTTCACATCATCATCCATACTCTGCATCCAAATACTTCACATCATCATCATCCATACCCTCTGCATCCAAATACTTCACATCATCATCATCCATACCCTCTGCATCCCAATACTTCACATCATCATCCATACCCTCTGCATCCCAATACTTCACAGCATCATCCATACTCTGCATCCAAATACTTCACATCATCATCATCCATACCCTCTGCATCCAAATACTTCACATCATCATCATCCATACCCTCTGCATCCCAATACTTCACATCATCATCCATACTCTCTGCATCCAAATACTTCACATCATCATCATCCATACCCTCTGCATCCCAATACTTCACATCATCATCCATACCCTCTGCATCCCAATACTTCACATCATCACCCATACCCTCTGCATCCAAATACTTCACATCATCATCATCCATACCCTCTGCATCCCAATACTTCACATCATCATCCATACTCTCTGCATCCAAATACTTCACATCATCATCATCCATACCCTCTGCATCCCAATACTTCACATCATCATCCATACCCTCTGCATCCCAATACTTCACATCATCACCCATACCCTCTGCATCCAAATACTTCACATCATCATCATCCATACCCTCTGCATCCCAATACTTCACATCATCATCCATACTCTCTGCATCCAAATACTTCACATCATCATCATCCATACCCTCTGCATCCCAATACTTCACATCATCATCCATACTCTCTGCATCCAAATACTTCACATCATCATCCATACCCTCTGCATCCCAATACTTCACATCATCATCCATACTCTCTGCATCCAAATACTTCACATCATCGCCATCCATACCCTCTTCATCCAAATACTTCACATCATCATCCATATCCTCTTCATCCAAATACTTCACATCATCATCCATACTCTCTGCATCCAAATATTTCACATCATCATCATCCATACCCTCTGCATCCCAATACTTCACATCATCATCCATACTCTGCATCCAAATACTTCACATCATCATCATCCATACCCTCTGCATCCAAATACTTCACATCATCATCATCCATACCCTCTGCATCCCAATACTTCACATCATCATCCATACTCTCTGCATCCAAATACTTCACATCATCATCCATACCCTCTGCATCCCAATACTTCACATCATCATCCATACTCTCTGCATCCAAATACTTCACATCATCGCCATCCATACCCTCTTCATCCAAATACTTCACATCATCATCCATATCCTCTTCATCCAAATACTTCACATCATCATCCATACCCTCTGCATCCAAATATTTCACATCATCATCATCCATACCCTCTGCATCCCAATACTTCACATCATCATCCATACCCTCTGCATCCCAATACTTCACATCATCATCCATACCCTCTGCATCCCAATACTTCACATCATCATCATCCATACCCTCTGCATCCCAATACTTCACATCATCATCATCCATACCCTCTGCATCCCAATACTTCACATCATCATCCATACCCTCTGCATCCAAATACTTCACATCATCATCATCCATACCCTCTGCATCCCAATACTTCACATCATCATCCATACTCTCTGCATCCAAATACTTCACATCATCATCATCCATACCCTCTGCATCCCAATACTTCACATCATCATCCATACTCTCTGCATCCAAATACTTCACATCATCATCATCCATACCCTCTGCATCCCAATACTTCACATCATCATCCATACCCTCTGCATCCAAATACTTCACATCATCATCATCCATATCCTCTGCATCCCAATACTTCACATCATCATCCATACCCTCTGCATCCAAATACTTCACATCATCATCATCCATACCCTCTGCATCCCAATACTTCACATCATCATCCATACTCTCTGCATCCAAATACTTCACATCATCATCCATATCCTCTGCATCCCAATACTTCACATCATCATCCATACTCTCTGCATCCAAATACTTCACATCATCGCCATCCATACCCTCTTCATCCAAATACTTCACATCATCATCCATACCCTCTTCATCCAAATACTTCACATCATCATCCATACCCTCTGCATCCAAATATTTCACATCATCATCATCCATACCCTCTGCATCCCAATACTTCACATCATCATCCATACTCTGCATCCAAATACTTCACATCATCATCATCCATACCCTCTGCATCCAAATACTTCACATCATCATCATCCATACCCTCTGCATCCAAATACTTCACATCATCATCATCCATACCCTCTGCATCCCAATACTTCACATCATCATCATCCATACCCTCTGCATCCCAATACTTCACATCATCATCCATACCCTCTGCATCCCAATACTTCACATCATCACCCATACCCTCTGCATCCAAATACTTCACATCATCATCATCCATACCCTCTGCATCCCAATACTTCACATCATCATCCATACTCTCTGCATCCAAATACTTCACATCATCATCATCCATACCCTCTGCATCCCAATACTTCACATCATCATCCATACCCTCTGCATCCCAATACTTCACATCATCACCCATACCCTCTGCATCCAAATACTCCACATCATTATCATCCATACCCTCTGCATCCCAATACTTCACATCATCATCCATACTCTCTGCATCCAAATACTTCACATCATCATCATCCATACCCTCTGCATCCCAATACTTCACATCATCATCCATACTCTCTGCATCCAAATACTTCACATCATCGCCATCCATACCCTCTTCATCCAAATACTTCACATCATCATCCATATCCTCTTCATCCAAATACTTCACATCATCATCCATACCCTCTGCATCCAAATATTTCACATCATCATCATCCATACCCTCTGCATCCCAATACTTCACATCATCATCCATACTCTGCATCCAAATACTTCACATCATCATCATCCATACCCTCTGCATCCAAATACTTCACATCATCATCATCCATACCCTCTGCATCCCAATACTTCACATCATCATCCATACTCTCTGCATCCAAATACTTCACATCATCATCCATACCCTCTGCATCCCAATACTTCACATCATCATCCATACTCTCTGCATCCAAATACTTCACATCATCGCCATCCATACCCTCTTCATCCAAATACTTCACATCATCATCCATATCCTCTTCATCCAAATACTTCACATCATCATCCATACCCTTTGCATCCAAATATTTCACATCATCATCATCCATACCCTCTGCATCCCAATACTTCACATCATCATCCATACTCTGCATCCAAATACTTCACATCATCATCATCCATACCCTCTGCATCCCAATACTTCACATCATCATCCATACCCTCTGCATCCAAATACTTCACATCATCATCATCCATACCCTCTGCATCCCAATACTTCACATCATCATCCATACTCTCTGCATCCAAATACTTCACATCATCATCCATATCCTCTGCATCCCAATACTTCACATGATCATCCATACTCTCTGCATCCAAATACTTCACATCATCGCCATCCATACCCTCTTCATCCAAATACTTCACATCATCATCCATACCCTCTTCATCCAAATACTTCACATCATCATCCATACCCTCTGCATCCAAATATTTCACATCATCATCATCCATACCCTCTGCATCCCAATACTTCACATCATCATCCATACTCTGCATCCAAATACTTCACATCATCATCATCCATACCCTCTGCATCCAAATACTTCACATCATCATCATCCATACCCTCTGCATCCCAATACTTCACATCATCATTCATACTCTCTGCATCCAAATACTTCACATCATCATCATCCATACCCTCTGCATCCCAATACTTCACATCATCATCCATACCCTCTGCATCCCAATACTTCACATCATCACCCATACCCTCTGCATCCAAATACTTCACATCATCATCATCCATACCCTCTGCATCCCAATACTTCACATCATCATCCATACTCTCTGCATCCAAATACTTCACATCATCATCATCCATACCCTCTGCATCCCAATACTTCACATCATCATCCATACTCTCTGCATCCAAATACTTCACATCATCATCCATACCCTCTGCATCCCAATACTTCACATCATCATCCATACTCTCTGCATCCAAATACTTCACATCATCGCCATCCATACCCTCTTCATCCAAATATTTCACATCATCATCCATATCCTCTTCATCCAAATACTTCACATCATCATCCATACCCTCTGCATCCAAATATTTCACATCATCATCATCCATACCCTCTGCATCCCAATACTTCACATCATCATCCATACTCTGCATCCAAATACTTCACATCATCATCATCATCCATACCCTCTGCATCCAAATACTTCACATCATCATCATCCATACCCTCTGCATCCCAATACTTCACATCATCATCCATACTCTGCATCCAAATACTTCACATCATCATCATCATCCATACCCTCTGCATCCAAATACTTCACATCATCATCATCCATACCCTCTGCATCCCAATACTTCACATCATCATCCATACTCTCTGCATCCAAATACTTCACATCATCATCATCCATACCCTCTGCATCCCAATACTTCACATCATCATCCATACCCTCTGCATCCCAATACTTCACATCATCACCCATACCCTCTGCATCCCAATACTTCACATCATCATCATCCATACCCTCTGCATACCAATACTTCACATCATCATCCATACTCTCTGCATCCAAATACTTCACATCATCATCATCCATACCCTCTGCATCTCAATACTTCACATCATCATCCATACCCTCTGCATCCCAATACTTCACATCATCATCCATACCCTCTGCATCCCAATACTTCACATCATCATCCATACCCTCTGCATCAAAATACTTCACATCATCATCATCCATACCCTCTGCATCCCAATACTTCACATCATCATCCATACCCTCTGCATCCAAATACTTCACATCATCATCCATACCCTCTGCATCCAAATACTTCACATCATCATCATCCATACCCTCTGCATCCCAATACTTCACATCATCATCCATACTCTCTGCATCCAAATACTTCACATCATCATCATCCATACCCTCTGCATCCAAATACTTCACATCATCATCATCCATACCCTCTGCATCCCAATACTTCACATCATCATCCATACTCTCTGCATCCAAATACTTCACATCATCATCATCCATACCCTCGGCATCCCAATACTT
Source organism: Hyla sarda (assembly GCF_029499605.1). Classification (NCBI taxonomy): domain Eukaryota; kingdom Metazoa; phylum Chordata; class Amphibia; order Anura; family Hylidae; genus Hyla; species Hyla sarda. Next base: position 320,782,322 of record NC_079193.1, read on the forward strand.
CACATCATCATCCATACCCTCTGCATCCCAATACTTCACATCATCATCCATACCCTCTGCATCCCAATACTTCACATCATCATCCATACCCTCTGCATCCAAATACTTCACATCATCATCATCCATACCCTCTGCATCCCAATACTTCACATCATCATCCATACTCTCTGCATCCAAATACTTCACATCATCATCATCCATACCCTCTGCATCCCAATACTTCACATCATCATCATCCATACCCTCTGCATCCAAATACTTCACATCATCATCATCCATACCCTCTTCGTCCAAATACTTCACATCATCATCATCCATACCCTCTTCATCCAAATACTTCACATCATCATCCATACTCTGCATCCAAATACTTCACATCATCATCATCCATACCCTCTGCATCCCAATACTTCACATCATCATCCATACCCTCTGCATCCCAATACTTCACATCATCATCCATACTCTCTGCATCCAAATACTTCACATCATCATCCATACCCTCTTCATCCAAATACTTCACATCATCATCCATACCCTCTGCATCCAAATACTTCACATCATCATCCATACCCTCTTCATCCAAATACTTCACATCATCATCCATACCCTCTTCATCCAAATACTTCACATCATCATCATCCATACCCTCTTCATCCAAATACTTCACATCATCTTCCATTCACATCTCCAGTTAACATTTCTAGTTAGCAATCCTGGATTACCAACCTCCTTTTACTTTTCTTCTTCTTTTTTTATTTTTTTTATTTTATTTTATTTTTTGGCTGCCCATCATTTTTGGCTGAATTGGTCAGAATAAAATGTATGGTAGCAAACATAGTGTATGCAATACTATGGTTTATTTTTATATTCTGTTTATTGGGGACTCATGCCGCATAAGTTGTTTTTTATAAGTTTGGGAAGAACCTCTTTCAATTCATTTTTAACTTTATCTTTATTTAGTGGCATACACCGAAGAAAGGGGCCTCATTGCAAATATCAAAACCAGCCTCTTATTACATTTAGTGTTTCCCCCCAGGACAGAAAGGTCTATCGACTTACTTTTTCTCTCCATGACCCATTGGTCAATGCCCCCTTCCATTAATGTGCTAACAATGCAGTTCAAAGGAGGGAGAAGTTCTACGTAGTTTCTTATCAATATAAACAGAAATGGGACAACCAGGATGGGGCCCCCTCTATGAAAAGGCCCCACAGTAGTTGCATGGTCACTCTGATTAGTGTTGCTCGCGAATATTCATATATATATTTTTTTTTTTTTACAGAACACATCACAGTGATCACCCCTCTCTGCTTCCAGCTTGTGTGGTGTAATGAAGGCTCTAATACTACTGTGTGTGACTGGCGGGCGAATTTCGCATATGCAAATTTTTGTATATGCAAATTTTCGCATATGCGAATTTTTATATATGCTAATTTTCGAATATGCGAAAATAAAACGCGAATATTACGAATATGCAAATTTAGCGAATATATGATGAATATCCGTCCATATATTCGCGAAATATCACGAATTTGAATATGGCCTATGCCGCTCAACACTAACTCTGACATGTCCTTGCCTTTTTTTCATACTACCACCAGAGGAATTGTATACTTGTTACCAGGTTCCCTCAAATTACAATTGATAGCTCAGTAGTAAAATGCTATGTAACCAATCTATGATCAAAGGGCCCTAAAAAAGCAAAAAGGGATTGTCCAAAGTGGATGACTCAGTTTAAAGAGAACCTGTCATCACTTTCATGCTGCCCAAACCCTAAGTTATTGGGTAGTCCCTGGCTGTTCCTCCCCGTACCACCAGCCCTGATTGATAGATAGCTCCCTGTTTGGGTATATAGTAGGACAAGTTTTATCAGTCAAGGTCAGAAGAGCAGACGGAATCCAAAATGAATAAAAATAATGGTGCAGCTAACAATTATACACTGGCCAAGGTAGATTGGGCGATATACCTATACCCAAGGTGTGTAAATTTAGGATAAATGAGAAAGAAGACAAGCCCACACCTCAAGGACAGTGATAATAGATGTAATAATTGTAATAAAATAACATAATCATTTATTGGCTGAGACAGTGCTTCAAATATCAAATGAATAAAATGTATTAAAATGTAAATTGCATATAAATTCCCCTCACAGGGCCCTTGTGGGAGTAATAATCACAAAGATAAAACATGATAAGGTTTATTAAAAAATAATAAAAATAACACCTGCCAAGTAGTCCGGCAATGTGACTGATAATCCGGCAATGTTAGATAACTGATAGTCCGGTATTGAACTGACTTATAGTCCAGCAATAAAATTAAAAATGATAGGTGGAATGTCCAGTATACTGAACAAGTCAGCCACTTAGGAATAAAAGAATGAATGATATTACCGACTTCACTGTGCTCTCTCCTTCTGGCTGGTAAGTGGTATTGCAGGCTGACCTGTGAGGGCTTGTGAGCGCTGGGCACGGCTGGTCCAGATGGCGCTGGACCCAATGGTTGCTGTGCGGTTGCTGCAGGGGTCTGTAGTGGCAGACTGGTGGTGATCCCTCGTGGTGGTGGAGTCTGACATCAGCGGGAGATGCAGACAATAGGTGCAAACACAGGAGCAGCGGATCACAGGAGCGGCAGGTGAATCGGTAGCTGAATCACAGGAGCGGTGTGTAGATCGAGTGGCAACAGGTAAATCACAGTTCTTGCATGGATCCCAATGGCAGTAATGGATCTCTGAATGTGATATAGCTGGAACTACTATTGGACTAGTGGTGATTTGGAGTCCTTAATACTGTCACACTGCGTTCTTTTAGCACTGGGCTAAACACGTTTCGGGATGCTCTGTACAAAGTATTCGACCCCTTCCTCAGTAGCTGTGTCTCTTAAATCAATCTCATTGTATTTATAGCTGTTTCAATTAGATTTGCAGGTGAAAAAGAAATCATTAGCAAAATGTGATTGTAGATCACAGGAATGTATAGTTACATTGGCAGGCTAGTGTTCACACCAGATAGTATCAACTGGATGAATACAAACATATATATGTATAAAGCAAAATCATCGGTAGTTGCAGTATCTTGTAATACCTTTTTTATTGGACTAACAAGATTATGTAGAGACAAGCTTTCGGGATTCCTCCCTTTATCAAGTCATAAGCATTTCTGAGCTCACAAGGAGAAAACACAGGTTCTATCTCACATCCATCCTAGAACTCGATCCTGACGTATTGGATGCCAATGTTTGTTTATCAGCCTTTCCACCTTCCTATATTCATTATTGTAGGGCAAAACAATTTTAATGTTAAATTCTTCAGTAGTAGTATGTTTTTCCATTGGAACAAAAAAGGTGGACCTATCCATCTGTTTAACATAATCTAGAGATTGACATAAGAGCAGATGCAGATAATTTTTTTCTCTAAACTGGTTAGTTAATTGCGCTGCTTCCTCTAAGAATTTTTCCTCTGGGGTGCAGTTACTTTTTAATCTGCGGAATCGACCCTTTGGCACGTTACTGAGCCATCTGGGTAAGTGACAGCTATCAAAGCTTATATAGCTGTTTTTAGCAGTAGGCTTTTGATATGTGATACATATTAATTTATCTAGATCTGCTCTGATTTCACTGTCCAGGAAATTAATGCTTTCTTTGCTAATCATTGAAGTAAAATGGATATTGTGACTGTTCATGTTTACCTCATTAATAAAGTGCTGCAAACCAGTGAGATCCCCCTCCCAAATTAAAATTATATCGTCAATATACCTTTTCCAGAGCACCAGGTTTGCGCCGAGCTGGGGGGGATGATGGTATCTTCCTCCCACGACACCATAAATAAATTTGCGTAGCTCGGTGGAAACCTGGTGCTTATTGTGGTACCCACTTGTTGCAAATAATAATCACCCACAAAGAAAAAATAATTGTGTGTTAAAATAAAATAAATAGATAGAATCACCGCTCCTGTGATTCATCTGCCGATTCACCTGCCGCTCCTGTGATCCGCTGCTCCTGTGTTTGCACCTATTGTCTCCATCTCCCGCTGATGTCAGACTCCACCACCACGAGGGATCACCATCAGTCTGCCACTACAGACCCCTGCAGCAACCGCACAGCAACCATTGGGTCCAGTGCTGTCTGGACCAGCCGTGCCCGCCACTCTCAAGCCCTCACAGGTCAGCCTGCAATACCGCTTACCAGCAAGAAGGAGATTGCACAGTGAAGTCGGTAATATAATTAATTCTTTAATTCATCAGTGGCTGACTTATTCAGTATATTGGACATTCCACCTATCATTTTTTATTTTATTACTGGACTATAAGTCAGTTCAATACCGGACTATTAGTTAACTAACATTGCCGGATTATTAGTCACATTGCCGGACTACTTGAAAGTTGTTATTTTTATTATTTTTGTATAAACCTTATTATGTTTTATGTTTTATCTATGTGATTATTCCTCCCACAAGGGCCCTGTGAGGGGAATTTATATGCAATTTACATTTTAATACATTTTATTCATTTGAAATTGAAGCACGGTCTCAGCCAATAAATGATTATGTTATTTTATTACATTTATTACATCTATTATCACTGTCCTTGAGGTGTCTCCTTTCTCAGGAATCCATAAGGGACCTCCCTGGTGACTCGTGGATCAGTGATGACAAGTTTCCTTTAAGACAGAAAATGGTCAAAAAGTCAAGACTCTTCCCTTACTGTCATAATGTGTTTCTTGTTTTTAAATTGACATTTGCTAAAAGGTTAGGACAGTTTGGACAATGATAAAGGACACATCTTGATGGTACAATTTCTTCTACATCGAAAATGCCAGAAGTAGAATTTACTTTGCAACTTGAGACATTCCGAAGGCTTTCCAAGAATACTGATCTGGTTTCATCCTTAAATTAGCCGAGGGGTTTAGGTGTCTAAAACTGGAACACAGAGTGGAATCCCAGAGTCTGTAATAGGGAATGGCTATGACAGTATGTTAGCAAGGGTTATGTAAGTGACGTGTGTGGAGATTCTTATTGGTATAATTGTCATGCAAAAGTTTACATACAAATGCACAAAGGTTTCCTTATGGACTGTCGTTAAACTAGCTGTATTACACCTGTGTATTTATATACACTCTATAATGGTGGGTTCACATGAAGTATTTTGGTCAGTATTTGGTCTGTATTTTATTGGTGAGTTTAGCCAAAACTAGGTGTGGAACAGACATGAAGAAAGACAAGGTGCACTCTAAGTTTTTTCATCCTTATTTTTTTTTCTTTTAAATAATTATCAATAAAACAATTAAAAATCACTGAGTATGATGTGGCTCACTGTACTATCCAGATAACTGAGGTTACTGCTGTTGTCCTATACCCAAGGAATAAAAAGTAAACTAAAAAACAAAAGATAGTGGTTCTCAAAGTTACATGGAAAAATATTTCTTATTAATACATACCACAATAAAAGATACATGGAGAAAAGAACCATAGGACCCTTGAGGTCTATTCACATACAGATATAGGGGTAAAAATACAAATATAAATATATAAATATGGTTTGGTATACCTAGATGATATTAGTATATAGATTACAACAATGTAGCCTGCAAAATAATATAAAATAACCAAATATACTTCCTTGATGAAGATAAATACGTCTCTCACTTGGCAAGTGAGAGATTAGTAAGGCAGGACCGTTTCCCGAATTAGAAAATATAAGAAAAATACAATAAAAGTTCTGTATTGCATTCTGTAATTAGTAAAATGTAAATTTAACATTTTACTAATTACACTGCTGAAGAAAGGTCTCTTGCCCTGAAACGCGTCCAGTGCTCATAATTTATTTATGCATATTGAAAAGGATCATTATATCGCTATTGTGTATACCTGGATGCCTGCCTGATAACCACGAGGACGCCACTATTGTACGTTGCCTGCCCAGAACCAGGAAATGCACCTGTCCTTTGGACCTAATCCATCTGTGATCTCCACGGGAACTACAGACCTCATCGAGACGTGAGATCATTGCCTGAAGCCCGCTCCAGTTATCGGCTGCTAAAAGCCAAAGTAAGCTATTATTTAGACCAACAAACATTACTGGATTTGCAGCCCACGTTCTTGTGATGTGTTATTTTTCTAAAGTAGTAGCAAGTTGTTATTAAACTAACGTGCATTTAGGACTTACAGCCCTTCACCTGATTCTGCAGTATACCTACTGGTTAGATACACATTTACTTGCTATATAAAGCAAGCAGAGAGATATTGCTGACTACTAAAGGGGCACTACAGGACTTGTACCGATATTGCAATATATTTCTTACCATCCAAACAAAAGTGGAGAGACATTGCTGACTATTAACGGGCATTATAGGCCCTGTAGTCCTCTATCTACCTCAGTGCAATACAGAACTTTTATTGTATTTTTCTTATATTTTCTCATTTGGAATGGCTACAAATTTTTTAAGCTGGTCTTTGCATTTTTTTTCCCACTTTTTTTTTCTTCTACAGCAAACGCTAAAATGCAGTTTGCAAACCAACAGTTTTTTTTTTAGGATGAAAATAGACCAAATAAATTCAAAAAGGACCTTGCACTTAATATAATGGTCGTAAAATTACAGTCTTAAGAATTTACTGAATGGCGAATTACACGGTCATTTTACAATTGAGTAGAAGGGAATGCAATACTAAAATACTGCCTTTTTTATATATTTTTTTGAGCTGTGTTACACCTTAAAAATGTACACATAAACTCTGTGTGATCATTATAAAAAAAAAAAAAAAAACAAGTGGAGTGTGTAAGAAGCTTGTATGAACTCCATTATTTAATGTTACCAAATGTAATTTTCATCAAGCACATTTAGAATGAGAATTGCGCTTGTCCCATATCCTACATTTATCCGAATGGAAATAAACCATGTAAACCTGGTCTCTCTAATGAATCAAAGGGTCAAGGACACCTTTGTTTTTTCTGCACATTATTGGATCAATTTATCAATTTATCTTTGTCTACAATTTGCAAAAAATTTTTTGCTGGTTGATGTATTGCTTGTGTTGTTTACTGAGTTTTCCTATCCGAAAGCAGAAGTGAATCCTTTTATATCACTGGAACGGGTGTGTCTGTCTGCCCCCTTAGTTGCAGCTTTTGTTTGTTGTCATGATGATGCCTGGGCCTATCAGGTGCCAACAGTATTCAGCTTTTCTGTCCACATCCAGGCTATTTAAACCCCAGTCAGCTGTTCAAGCCTCACCTGTGATAAAATCTTTCAACTCCTTCATTTTGTATTTTGACTTATTGACTTGACTCTTCTCTGCCTGATGATTTTGTACTTCATTGCTATCTTGATTGTGACCTGGCCTGCCTGACTTTCTTTTGTTTGTCTGTCAGTTTGTCAGTTTGCTGTTACCTGTTTTGTGCTCCCTGTTTAGTATAGGGACTGTCCGCCAGTTGGGGATCCAACGCTTAGGGCAGTTTGTTAGGTAGACATGGCAATAGGCTGGGAACAAACTCAGGGATGCACATATCCCTACCTGACATGGCAATTATATTTAAGTATAAGCCTTTAATAGATTTATACATTTCAATGCCCCAACAAATTATGACCAAGGTATGTGCACTCTTATTTAATAAGGAGAATAAATTGTGAGCCAAAGGTGGACATGGACTGATGTGAGTGATTGCATTCTGTCCACAGCACTGGGAAATATATTGGTGCTATATAAACATCAATAATAACAACAACAAGAAATCAATGAACAAATCAATCAACTCAATATATATATATATATATATATATATATATATATATATATATAGTGTTTTTTTCGACGTATAAAACGCACTTTTTCTTCCCAAAACTGGGAGGGAAAAGTTGGTGCGTCTTATACAGCGAATACACACCTATCGGGTCGGTCCCTGCGGCCATCAACGGCCGGGACCCGTGGCTAATACAGGACATCACCGATCGCGGTGATGCCCTGTATTAACCCTTCAGATGCGGTGATCAAAGCTGACCGCCACGTCTGAAGCAAAAGTGACAGTAACCCGGCTGCTCAGTCGGGCTGTTCGGGACCGCCGACGTGAAATCGCGGCGTCCCGAACAGCTTACAGGACACCGGGAGGGAGCTTACCTGCCTCCTCGGTGTCTGCTCCGTGCCGGGATCCCCTGCATGGCGGCGCTCTCCTTCGACATCATCACGTCGTCACGCACGCCGTCCCATCATCCAATAGGAGCGGCGTGCGTAGCGACGTGATGACGGCGACGTGATGACGGCGACGGAGAGCATGGATCCCGGGGAAGAAGACGTCCGGAGCATCGGGGACACCCTGGGGACGCGGCGACAGCGATAGAGCGACATCCAGGGCAGCGGTGACGGGTCTGGAGCGGCGGGGACACGGGAGTATTACCTCCTATGTAGTGGTCTTCAACTTGCGGTCCTCCAGATGTTGCAAAACTACAACTCCCAGCATGTCCGGACAGCCGTTGGCTGTCCGGGCATGCTGGGAGTTGTAGTTTTGCAACATCTGGAGGTCCGCAGATAGAAGATCACTATTGGGTGCAGAATCTTTTTTTTCTAGATTTTGCACCTTTAAAATTGGGTGCGTCTTATATGCCGGTGCGTCCTATAGGGCGAAAAATATGGTATAAATATATATATATATATATATAAATATAAATAAAGACAACCTTACTCATTTAAAATCCCAACCTTACACTCATGTCTGATATTTCTTGGACAGTTTAATGAGGTCAGAACACAGATGACTTTGTCACTTGACGATGTGACTCCATCTGTCATTATCCAAGGAACTGCAAGTAATCTTATCTTAAGGGGGCTTATCTTAAGGGTGCGTTTACAAGATCGTAACCACTGTGGGAAATCTGCTGGAAGTTGGGCTACTATTCACTTCAGTAACTCGCAGCTATTTCCCCGCCCATATCATTAACTCAGGATTTTATCATTGTGTATAAAAGAAGTTGCTAAATGCCAAGTTCTGTTCTGCTACATCTGCAGGTTTTACTGACACCTCGGAAATGATATCTCCAGCACATCATCCTTAGTTACATGTAAGCCATTCGATCTCCCTGAACATGTTGTGACATTCTGACTTAACCGTACCAGAAGTCTCCTCGTCCAATTATTGTTTCACATATTGTTTCACAGAAATTTCTTGGTTTCCATGGTAATATTGGATATTTTTCTGAAGGACCATGTATTAAGGGGAAGAAGAAAAAAACTTTCTACATTTTGATTCATTAGCATTCTTAGGCCAAATCTATACAGGGTGCCCACATCTTACCTTAAATCTTTGGGAAATCCACAACAATTTTCTGCTGTGGAAATCTGCTGAATTTATGTCATAGAATGAGCTGTGGATATGAAAATCAGCAGAATGTTTGTTTTCTCCATGTGGAGAATTGTTGCTATATGTTATTGACATTTAAAAATAAATGAAATAAAAAAATAAATAAATAAATAAAAATCTACATTTATTGTGCTTTAATAGTGTTGCAGACTTGGGTGATGTGTGTGTACAGTGGTCCCTCAACATACGATGGTAATCCATTCCAAATGAACAATTGTTTGTTGAAACCATCGTATGTTGAGGGATCCGTGCAATGTAAAGAATAGGAAGTTGTACTCACCTGTCCCCGCCGCTCCGGACCGTCACCGCTGTCCTGGATGTTGCGCTCCATCGCCGCGTCCCCGTGATGTCCCCACCGCTCTGGAACGTCTCTGCCGCCCGGGATCGTCGCTCTCACGTCTCCGTCATCACGTCACTACGCACGCCGCTCCTATTGCATGACGGGACGGCGTGCGCGGCGACGTGATGACAACGATGGAGAGTGCCGGCGATGGAGGGGATCCCGAAGAGGACGCTCCGGAGCCCCGAGGACAGGTAGGAGACCATCACCGGAGCACATGGGGCACCATAAAGAGCTATCCGGCGGCAGCTGGAGCAGTCTGCGCTGCCGGATAGCCGTTTATGCGATGGCCCCGACATACAAACGCATCGTATGTTGATGCTGCCTTCAACATGCGATGACCTCTGAGAGGCCATCGGATGTTGAAATTATCGTATGTCGGTAGGTAGGTCGGGGGGTCACTGTAATGAGCTGCTTGATAGCAATATTGCCTATGCATAAAATACGTATATAAGTCATTTTAGTAATGTACCTTTATTCTTTCTAAGCTATGGATTTATTGGTTCTTGTTTTATCTTTTTCATGTAGTCTAATCCTGCTCTTTATATCAACTAATGCCTTAAAGGGGTACTTGGGCCCTAAGGCCACTTATCCCCTATCCAAAGGATAGGGGATAAGATGTCTGATCGCGGGGGTCCCGCTGCTGGGGGGCCCCGCAATCTCTCATGCAGACACCCACCTGTCAAGCCCCCTCCCATAGACTTGCATTGATATGGCGGGCGTGATGTCACAAGGGGGCGGGGAGGCGTGATGTCACGAAACTCCAGCCCCGTTATCGTGACCCTTCAGACACTGAACGAACAACATTGCTTTGTGCAGCTGTCACAGGTGGGTGTCTGCATGAGAGATTGCAATGGTCCCCAGGATAGGGGATAATATGTCTTAGGGCCGAATGGCCCCTTTAAATCTTCCACGTCATCCTTCCTTGCTCTCTGTCAGTAATTCCCATTGCTGAATGTTTTTCTTCATAAATAAGTAAATGTTTCTTAGTATTACTAAACCGCTGTAATGCTTTTAATTGGTCTAAATGACTATGACTGCTCAACAAATGTTTAGGGATGGGTGGGACATGAGAATTGTGATGCATAAGATCCTTAAAACAACATTGCTGTTTTTTTTTTTTTTCTCCTGTTAACAATTTACCCAACTGGTGTCATTATTTCCCAGATGTTATCCTATTCCAGTCCTACTCTTAGCCCTAAGCCCACATGACCAGCACTGCCTGAATCCTATACTCCAGTGATGGCTCGTACAGCAGGATATATGTTTAGATTTACATTGTAATATTCTAATGCTTATTTCTTCTCTTTCTTCCACATCCCCACTAAACTTTACTTTACTAAAAAACAAGATGGATTAGCAGCTCACTGAAAGATTACTTACATGCTGCCCATACAAGTCTATGGAGAGAGGAGGGGTGAGGAGTGGGATAGGCGGCAGGATATATGTTTAAATTTGAATGTTTTAAATATGATTCTTTTCAAGTTCTGATGTTAGTGTCAGTCGCTTTCTATAGTTTTATGAGATGCTTAATGTGAGCCTCATAAGGGTCCAAAGAAGTGGACACTCTGGGTTTCTGGCAATAAAAGTCCTAGTCAGGTGCACTAACATCAGAACTTAAAAAGGATCATATTTAGAACATTAAAATTTTAATTCAAAAATCTATGCTGCCGCCCGGCCATTACTGGAGTTGCAGTTTAAAGTGAATGTTCACAATTCTGTCATGTGGATATCCACATTTATAGATATATCCTTATGGCTTCTTTTCTGATATTGATCGATAAATTCCCTCCAGAAACATAAACTCAAAGGATCAACTCCACCATTGTTCTGATGCTTCCCATTCATTATCAAGTATCTGTGGAATAGTATAGCAAACTTAGATATAGAGCGGGTGTAGTCACATAACACTCGTGGACATGATATTTCGTTCTCCACCCCCTTACTCATGCTTGATTGTTACAAATTTATTATTATTATCAGCCCTGTGCTTCTTTGTTTCTGGTCAACATGCTTATCTCTAATGTAAAAGCTGTGTTCAGGGTTGTATTTACAGCTTTCACTGCCCTAGGCACTAATCCAGAATATTCCTCCTTTAAAGGCTCCTACTTAAGATCAGTGATATTATTTATCAAGCATCATCAGTTGTGGTTCTGTAATTATAATTGTTATAGATGACATAAATATAAATGCTGCTCAGTGACATTTACAGCATCGCTGCCTAGTGCACAGCCCGATCCTGGTAATAAGTGTTACCGACTGTTCCCTAGGAGTTATCTGCTCTACAGGGAAGTATAGGACACACCATGCTGTAGTAGACTGTGTACGCATAGACACCACCATACAGTAATAAAATAGCACCACCATACTGTGACTGGATAAGGCTGGGTTCACATCCCGTTTTTACCAATACGGGACCGCATACAGCTGGGGGGAGCTAAAACCTTGCACTCCCGTATCCCTGCAGTATGCCGCCCGTATGTAATTCACTTCAATGAGCCGGCTGGAGTGAGACACTGACTCTGGTCGGCTAATTTTTGCCCCGTATGCGGTTTTACACAGCACCTCAAACCGTAATCGACTACGACTTTAGGTGCGGTGGGAAAATCGCATACGGGGCAAAAATTTGCCGACCGGAGTCAGCGCTTCACTCCGGCCGGCTCATTGAAATGAATTACATACGGGCGGCATACTGCAGGGATACGGGAGTGCAAGGTTTTAGCTCCTCCCAGCCGTATGCGGTCCCGTATTGATAAAAACGTGATGTGAACCCAGCCTAAGACTACTATGCCGCAACTGGATAACACCCTCATACCGTTACTAGATAACACCACCATGCTGTGACTGGATAACATTTTCATACCGTGGCTGGAAAACACCACCATACTATGACTGAATAACACAACCATACCATGACTGGATAATACCTCCATACTGTGACTGAATAACACCACCATACCGTCACTGAATAACACCATTAAACCATGACTGGATAATACCTCCATACCATGACTGGATAACACTACCATACCATGACTGAATAACACCACCATACCATGACTGAATAACACCACCATACCATGACTGGATAATACCTCCATACCGTGACTGGAAAACCCCACCATGCCATAACTGAATAGCACCACCACAGAGTAACTGGATAACATCTCCATACCGTGACTGGATAACACCATTACACTGGAACCTGAGAACCTTACCAAACTGTGAGTAAATAATATTTTCATGCGGTTTCTAAATGAAAAACACAAATGAAATACTAAAATAACCACCATAGTTTAAGTGAAATCATCTGGGGGGGGGGGGGGGACAACAAGGCGAGGCACCAAAGCTGATGGCCGCACATTTAGACAGCCTTCCGCTCCCTGAGGCTACTACATGAGCGATTTTAGCGGGTGGCCCTGCACTCTTCGATAGGGAGAACTTCCTGATGTCGCCCGAAGCCCTCACCTACCCTCTGCACTGCTTCAACTCCCCCTGGAGGCATCACACGCTTCTTGCGGCCGGTACCGCCATCTACCACGGGCTGCGGCGCAGCCATTATAGGACCCACTCAGGGCCTCCGCTCCCACTCCCTGGGACCTGCCTCTCACAGTGGTCCCAGCCAGTGCCAAACACCGCTGCTTGTGCCGGAGGACCAGCGGGCTGCTCTGCCACTGCTGCCACTCACCTCCACAGACCCAGCTCTGAAGCCGCCATCTCCTGCCTGCTCCCCGGCTGTGCTCCTGGAGGCCACAGCGGTGACTCCTGCTACTGCTGATGCCCGGACCTCCTCCCCAGCTGCGCTGGGTGCCGCGGTGAGTGGATCCTCAGCCCTGCTAACTGGAGCCTCTTTGTCTAAGGGTGTCCCTTAGTCTCCTCTTCTCCCCTGGGCGGGGAGGCGCCATATTGGGCCTCTGTAGTGAGTGGATTCTCATCCCCCTCCACTGGTCCTCATACGCCCTCTGCTGGCCACACTGCACATAGCTCTCCTCCACCTGCACCATCCAGTGTGTAGCCTGCTGCATATCCTTTTGCTGGGACCTGGGCCATGCCGCTTGTCCTTCCCCCCTCACTGACACCTGGACTCTTCTCTGTCAGCTCCAACTCCTCACTTTCTCCTAAGCCTCAGAGAGTCATGTCTACCCAAAACTTGCACACTGGGGCCCTGAGGTGTGTCCCCCCCCCCCCCCCGGGGGATTCCCTCTGCCAATCCTGTGCCTTCTGTCCCACCTGTGTTGCTGGCAGATAATACTTCTTAGGATGCCCTCTCTGAGCTGGACTTGGCCTGTTCAGGTGTGCCAGCTCCTTCCCCTGTCCTGCTGGACTGGAGCCTACTTCTTTCCCAAATCCTGACGAAGAAGGATTTCCGCTCGCTTATTGCTGAAGTCAAGGATACTTGCAGGACGGAGATTTCATCCCTACGCCAAGATTTGCAACATTTCTCGGACAGAGTTGTAAGTTTGGAGGATGCCCATGATTCTACCAGGGCTTATATTGCTCAGCTACACTCTACCATTGCCTCTCAAATGGACTTCCTCAGTGATTTTCACTCTCATGTTGAGGATTTGGACAATCGAAGGAGACTTAATAATATTCGGGTGAGGGGGTTGCCTAAGGCAACCAGAGAGGTGGATCTCCATGTGACTCTGGAGGCCATTTTCAATCTTATTCTGGGCGAGCCTTCCTCCCACAAAATTAAACTGGATAGGGCTCACAGAGCTCTCGGCCCCAAATCCACCACTGGCACTCCCAGGGACATTGTTTGCTGTGTGCATAATTTCTAGCTTAAAGAGGCTGTCGTGATTTTGATGGGGCCCTCTCCAACTATACCAAGATCTGTCCTGGTTCACATTGAGGAAAGGGCAGATGCCTTAACCTCTCCTGGCAGTCCTGTGCTCTCATCAAGTGCCTTATCGGTGGAGTTTCCACTCTGGCTCTTTTCAATTTCTCCACCACCTCTATCCACAGGTTTTTTCTGCTACTTCTGATAGGAAAGTGGTTGGGGTTGCTGTCCTCATTTCTAGATCTTGCCTGTTTTAAGTCTCCTCCTCCTGTATTGATCCCCTGGGGCATTATGTGATTGTGGAAGGTGTGCTGTGATTGTGGAAGGTGTGCTGGGGGGTACCTCACTTTTGCTCTGTAATATCTATGCGCCCAACTCCTCTCAGATCCCGTTTTTAGCATCGGGTCCTAGCATAAATATCCTCCTTCTGCATAACTTGTCGGGGGGGATTTCAACCTTGTTTTTTTGCCTTCTTTGGATCGCCCACCCTTTTTCTCCTTCATCCTTTTTTCTTCGGCGCTGTCATTGGCGTCTCAATGACTCTTTACTTAAGTCTCTGCCCTCCCGTGAGTCGATGCAGGCATGCCTGGCTGAATATTTTGCTACCAATGAGGGCTTGGTTCCTTCTCAGGCTGTCCTCCGGGAAGCTCATGAATCGGTTGTCCGGGGACATTGTATTGCCCTTAGTTCTCGTTTGAAAAGGGATGCCCTGGCTCGCTCTCGGGAGCTTAGAGCACTCATTGTTAACTTGGCGGTTCTTTTACTGTCCTCTTCTTCTCTCTTGATCCTCAGGTGATTGGTGGCTGCCTGGGCCCAATTGGCTGATTTTGCTCTTCATAGAGTTGAGCAACAGCTGTTGTATTCCAAGCAGAGATTTTATGAGAAGGGCATATAGTAAGGCCCATACTATGTTGGCCAGGGGCCTGAGGGATCATACGGCTGCTCAATCCCCTTCGGCTTCAAAGGATTCTTCGGGTGTTCTTCACTATCATCCTGCGGATATTTCCCGTCTCTTCATTATTACTCCGACCTTTACTCCCTCCCTTCTCAGCTTCAGTCTGACCCGGTGGAGCATGCTGCGAAACTTGACTCCTACCTCTCTTGATGCGGCTTGCCGACTTTGTCAGAGGCTAATTGTGCAGTCTTGAATGCTCCTATCACCCCTGAGGAGCTTCAGGAGGTTCTCAAGTCTCTTCCTGAGTGTCGCTCCCCCGGCCTGGATGGTTTCACTTATTTGTACTATAAGACTTAAAGATTAAAGACTTACTTTCTGTCCTCCTGCCTAGGCTTGTTTCTCTTTTTAACTCTTTTATAGGGGGGGGTGAGGAGATCCTGCAGCCCTTTTTACAATCTTTGATCACCTTGATACTTAAACCTGGTAAGGACCCCCATGATTGTTCCAGTTACAGACCATTGCCGTTCTTAATTCTGATTTAAAGTTGTTCTCTAAGGTTCTGGCTGTGCGCCTTTGCTCTTTTTTCCCCTCCCTTATCCATAAGGATCAGGTTGGCCTTATACCTTGCCATCAGGGGGGGATGGTACTAGAAGGGTAGTGGATGTTGCTGACTTGATTAATCGGAGATCTGAACAGGCTTTGACTCTCAGCCTTGATGCAGAAAAGGCCTTTAATAGGCTGGGGTGGCCATTTCTTTTTGCTACTTTGAAGAAGTCTGGAATCACTGGTAGCTTCCTTACTGCACTGTGGGGTCTTTACTCTTCCCCTACTGCCTCTCTTAAACTTTCTCATGCTCCTTCTCCGACCTTCCCTTTGTTTAATGGTACTTGCCAGGGGTGTCCGCTGTCCCCATTGATTTTTGCATTATGTATTGAGCCACTTGCTGGTATGATTCGGGGAGACCCGGACATCACTGGCATCACCCTACACGATAGGGAATTTAAGATTTGTTTATTTGCGGATGACGTTCTGCTTACCCTCTTCCTTGCTTATACTGGATCCTTCATGACTATAAGGTCAACCTATCTAAAACTGAAGCACTCCCTCTTAACCTTCCCTTGCCCCTTTTTACTCTCGTGCGTGCTGATTATTCTTTCAAATGGTCTTCTACTGCTATTAAGTACATGGGTGTCTATCTTACCCCTTCCTATTCCTCTATTTATTCTATTAATTTCCTCCCTCATGAGCTCAGAGCCCTCATAAAGAAATGTGGATCGAAACGTATTTAGTTTTTTTTTTGGGCGTATAGCGGCACTTAAGATGACGTTCCTCCGTAAATTGCTTTATTATTTTGAGACGCTGCCGGTACGTGTCCTGCTCTATGCTCTTTTCAATCGGCTATCTTCTGTTTTATTTCCGATGGGAAGAGCCATCGCCTCCCAATGTCGGTTATGATTGCCAGCCAGTCCATGGGGGGTCTGTCGGTCCCTGATATTACTAACTATTATTGGGCAGTCCATCTACATCACCTGGTCTACTTACCATGCACAGAGTCGCTGGATGGAGAAGTTATGGTTGACCCCCTTACATCCGAATACTCTTCTGTGGTGTATCCCTCCTCCTGAACTTCTCTCGCCTTCTCTGCTAGGTACCATGTCCTTTTTTTAGGTATGTGTGGGTTTATTGGTGCAGGGAATTTAGACTGTTCTCTACTTTATCACCTATGCGGTCCTTCCTATACCACCCTGGTTTTCCCTCTGGTTTGTCCTCAGGTATGGTGAGGGAGTGGGATACCTGGGGTCTTTTTGTTGGGCTGTGGTGGATCACCCTTTCTTGATCACTCCTGTCCTTTGATTTGTTGGTTGTTCGCGGGGAGCTCCCCCTGTCTGAATGGTTGCATTATTTGCAACTAATGCTTTATATGTCTTCTTCACTGAACTCTGTGGTTGTGTCTCAGCCCACAGGCTTTGAACGGTTGTGCCATAATGGACTTCTCTCTGATATTTACTCCCTCCTTCTTCATCCCTTAGACGGTGACCCTCCCTCACATCGTTACATGAGTCGGTGGAAGGAAGTTTTGAACACTACCATTTCTAGCGGATTATTTGGGAACGGGCATCTAAGGCCTCTATCTGCACGGCCTATAAGGAGACTCAATATAAAATGCTTATGAGGTGGTATCACACCCTGGAACTGCTGAATAGACTGAATCCTACTATCTCCCCTCAGTGCTGGGGCTGTGATGTGGGACTGGGGACGGTTTTTCATATCTTCTGGTCTTGCCCCCTTGTAGTGGATTATTGGCGCATCGTACAATGCTTGCTAACTGATGCATTTTAGTCCCCTTAGACCCCCTTCACTATCTTTTACACCTGTATTATAGGGCCTTGTCCAAGAAACCATTCAAGCTTTTCATGCATATAGTGTTAGCTGCTAAGACCCTCATACCCAAATGCTGGAAGAAGACCCTCCCTCCTTCTGAATTAGACATGCTGGCCCGTATAGAGATCTGCTCTCTAGAATCTCTTACAGCTTCTTTGAACAACTCTACACCTTTGTTTCTCTCTTGGAACCCTGGGACTGCTTTTCTGATCACCAACCCATGTGAGCCTGACAGTATTCTTCTTTGCTTTTTCTCTTGTCTCCTTTTTCTCTCCTCTTTTTCGATCCTTCCTGTTCCTTCTCAGGTTTTGTGATTTTTCTTTTGTGTTGGCCTTGTGGTTCTCTGTGGTCCCCACCCCTCCTTCCCCGTGTCTGTGGCCTGTTGGGCTGCTATGTTTGTCTTTGTTTGTGATTGGTTCTTCCAGTTTGTGCCACCCAAAGAGATGTCTTGATTACTTATGTATACTCCACGTATATTATTGGGCTGTTCTAACTTGATAAGATTTACATACATTGATATGCTGCTGCTTTATTTTCTGCCCATTTTCTATGTCTTGCTAACAGTTTTAGGGTCTAACTACCTCTTGTGATATTACTTGCAGATAATTTTTGTTTGTTTTGTTTTTAATGTGAAAAATTTCAGTAAAAATGACAGTTAAAAAAAATAATATAGTGATCATTGTTACGCCGAGCGCTCCGGGTCCCCGCTCCTCCCCGGAGCGCTCGCTACACTCTCGCTCCCGCAGCGCCCCGGTCAGATCCACTGACCGGGTGCGCTGCGATACCGCCTCCAGCCGGGATGCGATTCGCGATGCGGGTGGCGCCCGCTCGCGATGCGCACCCCGGCTCCCGTACCTGACTCGCTCTCCGTCGGTCCTGTCCCGGCGCGCGCGGCCCCGCTCCCTAGGGCGCGCGCGCGCCGGGTCTCTGTGATTTAAAGGGCCACTGCGCCGCTGATTGGCGCAGTGGTTCTAATCAGTGTGTTCACCTGTGCACTCCCTATGTATACCTCACTTCCCCTGCACTCCCTGGCCGGATCTTGTTGCCATTGTGCCAGTGAAAGCGTTCCCTTGTGTGTTCCTAGCCTGTGTTCCAGACCTCCTGCCGTTGCCCCTGACTACGATCTTTGCTGCCTGCCCCGACCTTCTGCTACGTCCGACCTTGCTTCTGTCTACTCCCTTGTACCGCGCCTATCTTCAGCAGTCAGAGAGGTTGAGCCGTTGCTAGTGGATACGACCTGGTCACTACCGCCGCAGCAAGACCATCCCGCTTGCGGCGGGCTCTGGTGAATACCAGTAGTGACTCAGAACCGGTCCACTAGCACGGTCCACGCCAATCCCTCTCTGGCACAGAGGATCCACCTCCTGCCAGCCGGCAGCGTGGCAGTAGATCCGGCCATGGATCCCGCTGAAGTTCCTCTGCCAGTTGTCGCCGACCTCACCACGGTGGTCGCCCAGCAGTCACAACAGATAGCGCAACAAGGCCACCAGCTGTCTCAACTGACCGTGATGCTACAGCAACTACTACCACAGCTTCAGCAATCATCTCCTCCGCCAGCTCCTGCACCTCCTCCGCAGCGAGTGGCCGCCTCAGGCCTACGACTATCCTTGCCGGATAAATTTGATGGGGACTCTAAGTTTTGCCGTGGCTTTCTTTCACAATGTTCCCTGCACTTGGAGATGATGTCGGACCAGTTTCCTACTGAAAGGTCTAAGGTGGCTTTCGTAGTCAGCCTTCTGTCTGGAAAAGCTCTGTCATGGGCCACACCGCTCTGGGACCGCAATGACCCCGTCACTGCCTCTGTACACTCCTTCTTCTCGGAAATTCGAAGTGTCTTTGAGGAACCTGCCCGAGCCTCTTCTGCTGAGACTGCCCTGCTGAACCTGGTCCAGGGTAATTCTTCCGTTGGCGAGTACGCCGTGCAATTCCGTACTCTTGCTTCAGAACTTTCCTGGAATAATGAGGCCCTCTGCGCGACCTTTAAAAAAGGCCTATCCAGCAACATTAAAGATGTTCTGGCCGCACGAGAAATTCCTGCTAACCTACATGAACTCATTCATCTAGCCACTCGCATTGACATGCGTTTTTCCGAAAGGCGTCAGGAGCTCAGCCAGGATATGGACTTTGTTCGCACGAGGCGTTTTTTCTCCCCGGCTCCTCTCTCCTCTGGTCCTCTGCAATCCGTTCCTGTGCCTCTCGCCGTGGAGGCTATGCAAGTTGACCGGTCTCGCCTGACACCTCAAGAGAGGACACGACGCCGCATGGAGAATCTCTGCCTGTACTGTGCCGGTACCGAACACTTCCTGAAGGATTGTCCTATCCGTCCTCCCCGCCTGGAAAGACGTACGCTGACTCCGCACAAAGGTGAAACAGTCCTTGATGTCAACTCTGCTTCTCCACGTCTTACTGTGCCTGTGCGGATATCTGCCTCTACCTTCTCCTTCTCCACTAAGGCCTTCTTGGACTCCGAATCTGCAGGAAACTTTATTTTGGCCTCTCTCATCAACAGGTTCAACATCCCAGTGACCAGTCTCGCCAGACCTCTCTACATCAATTGCGTTAACAATGAAAGATTGGACTGTGCCGTGCGTTACCTCACGGAACCCCTCCTAATGTGCATCGGACCTCACCACGAAAAAATTGAGTTTTTGGTCCTCTCCAATTGCACTTCCGAAATTCTCCTTGGACTACCCTGGCTTCAACACCATTCCCCAACCCTGGATTGGTCCACAGGGGAGATCAAGAGTTGGGGTCCCTCTTGTTTCAAGGACTGCCTTAAACCGGTTACCAGTACTCCTTGCCGTGACCCTGTGGTTCCCCCTGTAACCGGTCTCCCTAAGGCCTATATGGACTTTGCGGATGTTTTTTGCAAAAAACAAGCTGAGACTCTACCTCCTCACAGGCCTTATGACTGTCCTATTGACCTCCTCCCGGGCACTACTCCACCCCGGGGCAGAATTTATCCTCTCTCTGCCCCAGAGACTCTTGCTATGTCTGAGTACATCCAGGAAAATTTAAAAAAGGGCTTTATCCGCAAATCCTCCTCTCCTGCCGGAGCCGGATTTTTCTTTGTGTCCAAAAAAGATGGCTCCCTACGTCCTTGCATTGACTACCGCGGTCTTAATAAAATCACGGTAAAGAACCGCTACCCTCTACCTCTCATCTCTGAACTCTTTGATCGCCTCCAAGGTGCCCACATCTTTACCAAACTGGACTTAAGAGGTGCTTATAATCTCATCCGCATCAGAGAGGGGGATGAATGGAAAACGGCATTTAACACTAGAGATGGACACTTTGAGTATCTGGTCATGCCCTTTGGCCTGTGCAACGCCCCTGCCGTCTTCCAAGACTTTGTTAATGAAATTTTTCGTGATCTCTTATATTCCTGTGTTGTTGTGTATCTGGACGATATCCTGATTTTTTCTGCCAACCTAGAAGAACACCGCCAGCATGTCCGCATGGTTCTTCAGAGACTTCGTGACAATTAACTTTATGCCAAAATGGAGAAATGTCTGTTTGAATGTCAATCTCTTCCTTTCCTAGGATACTTGGTCTCTGGCCAGGGACTACAAATGGATCCAGACAAACTATCTGCCGTCTTAGATTGGCCACGCCCCTCCGGACTCCGTGCTATCCAACGTTTTTTGGGGTTCGCCAATTATTACAGACAATTTATTCCACATTTTTCCACCATTGTGGCTCCTATCGTGGCTTTAACCAAAAAAAATGCCAATCCTAAGTCATGGCCTCCTCAAGCGGAAGACGCCTTTAAACAGCTCAAGTCTGCCTTTTCTTCAGCTCCCGTGCTCTCCAGACCTGACCCATCTAAACCCTTCCTATTGGAGGTTGATGCCTCCTCAGTAGGAGCTGGAGCGGTCCTTCTACAAAAAAATTCTTCCGGGCATGCTGTTACTTGTGGTTTTTTTTTTCTAAGACCTTCTCTCCGGCGGAGAGGAACTACTCCATTGGGGATCGAGAGCTACTAGCCATTAAATTAGCACTTGAGGAATGGAGGCATCTGCTGGAGGGATCAAGATTTCCAGTTATTATTTACACCGATCACAAGAACCTCTCCTATCTCCAGTCTGCCCAACGGCTGAATCCTCGCCAGGCCAGGTGGTCTCTGTTCTTTGCCCGATTTAATTTTGAAATTCACTTTCGGCCTGCCGATAAGAACATTAGGGCCGATGCTCTCTCTCGTTCCTCGGATGCCTCGGAAGTAGAGCTCTCTCCGCAACACATCATTCCTCCTGACTGCCTGATCTCCACTTCTCCAGCCTCCATCAGGCAAACTCCTCCAGGGAAGACCTTCGTCTCTCCACGCCAACGCCTCGGAATCCTCAAATGGGGTCACTCCTCCCATCTCGCAGGTCATGCGGGCATCAAGAAATCCGTGCAACTCATCTCTCGTTTCTATTGGTGGCCGACTCTGGAGACGGATGTTGTGGATTTTGTGCGAGCCTGCACTGTCTGTGCCCGGGATAAGACTCCTCGCCAGAAGCCCGCTGGTCTTCTTCATCCTCTGCCTGTTCCCGAACAGCCTTGGTCTCTGATTGGTATGGACTTTATTACAGACTTACCCTCATCCCGTGGCAACACTGTTGTTTGGGTGGTCGTTGATCGATTCTCCAAGATGGCACATTTCATCCCTCTTCCTGGTCTTCCTTCTGCGCCTCAGTTGGCAAAACAATTTTTTGTACACATTTTTCGTCTTCACGGGTTGCCCACGCAGATCGTCTCGGATAGAGGCGTCCAATTCGTGTCTAAATTCTGGAGGGCTCTCTGTAAACAACTCAAGATTAAATTAAACTTTTCTTCTGCTTATCATCCTCAATCCAATGGGCAAGTAGAAAGAATTAACCAGGTCCTGGGTGATTATTTACGGCATTTTGTTTCCTCCCGCCAGGATGACTGGGCAGATCTTCTACCATGGGCCGAATTCTCGTATAACTTCAGAGTTTCTGAATCTTCTTCCAAATCCCCATTTTTCGTGGTGTACGGCCGTCACCCTCTTCCCCCCCTCCCTACTCCCTTGCCCTCTGGTGTACCCGCTGTGGATGAAATAACTCGTGATCTTTCCACCATATGGAAAGAGACCCAAAATTCTCTCTTACAGGCTTCATCACGCATGAAGAAGTTTGCTGATAAGAAAAGAAGAGCTCCCCCCATTTTTTCTCCCGGAGACAAGGTATGGCTCTCCGCTAAATATGTCCGCTTCCGTGTTCCCAGCTACAAATTGGGACCACGCTATCTTGGTCCTTTCAAAATTTTGTGCCAGATTATTCCTGTCTCTTATAAACTTCTTCTCCCTCCTTCTCTTCGTATTCCTAATGCCTTTCACGTTTCTCTTCTTAAACCACTCATCATCAACCGTTTCTCTCCTAAACTTATCTCTCCCACTCCTGTCTCCGGTTCTTCTGACATCTTTCCTGTAAAGGAGATACTGGCCTCCAAAAAGGTCAGAGGAAAAACCTTCTTTTTGGTTGACTGGGAGGGCTGTGGTCCTGAAGAGAGATCCTGGGAACCTGAGGACAATATCCTAGATAAAAATCTGGTCCTCAGGTTCTCAGGCTCCAAGAAGAGGGGGAGACCCAAGGGGGGGGTACTGTTACGCCGAGCGCTCCGGGTCCCCGCTCCTCCCCGGAGCGCTCGCTACACTCTCGCTCCCGCAGCGCCCCGGTCAGATCCACTGACCGGGTGCGCTGCGATACCGCCTCCAGCCGGGATGCGATTCGCGATGCGGGTGGCGCCCGCTCGCGATGCGCACCCCGGCTCCCGTACCTGACTCGCTCTCCGTCGGTCCTGTCCCGGCGCGCGCGGCCCCGCTCCCTAGGGCGCGCGCGTGCCGGGTCTCTGCGATTTAAAGGGCCACTGCGCCGCTGATTGGCGCAGTGGTTCTAATCAGTGTGTTCACCTGTGCACTCCCTATGTATACCTCACTTCCCCTGCACTCCCTGGCCGGATCTTGTTGCCATTGTGCCAGTGAAAGCGTTCCCTTGTGTGTTCCTAGCCTGTGTTCCAGACCTCCTGCCGTTGCCCCTGACTACGATCCTTGCTGCCTGCCCCGACCTTCTGCTACGTCCGACCTTGCTTCTGTCTACTCCCTTGTACCGCGCCTATCTTCAGCAGTCAGAGAGGTTGAGCCGTTGCTAGTGGATACGACCTGGTCACTACCGCCGCAGCAAGACCATCCCGCTTTGCGGCGGGCTCTGGTGAATACCAGTAGTGACTTAGAACCGGTCCACTAGCACGGTCCACGCCAATCCCTCTCTGGCACAGAGGATCCACCTCCTGCCAGCCGGCAGCGTGGCAATCATCTAGTGGTCAGATATTACACAGGCAGTCTAAAGTGTATCCCCACACTATTGACTGGAGAAATTAATAAAATACGGATCAGACAGAGTCAAGGGCAGAATCTATATATATAAAAAGAGAAGGCCTGACTCACTGACTCATCAACAGCCTAAACCCTTGGACTTAGAAAGCTGAATTTTTTTACAGGTGTTGTTTTTAGGACGTAGACAAGGAATAAGAAAGCTTTTCTCTAAATTCAACCCTTAAGGGGGTGAAAAAGGGGCTGAAAGTTTGTTCATCATGTCCAAACGGCTAAAGATATTAACATGAAACTTGGTACACATGTTACTTATATGTCAACAACAAACATGATTTAACCCTTACTCACCCCCATTTTCCAGGGTTGGGGTTTTTGTTTAAAGTCCCAAACAAATCAATGGGAAATGTATGTTCCCACATAACTTCCGTTCAACTGGAGATAATTGAATACCTGGTACACATTACAGGTCGGGATATGAGGTTGGGATAAGAGGTTGAGATAGGAGGTTGAGATAGGAGGACGGGAAAGGAGGACGGGATAGGAGGTCGGGATAGGAGGACGAGATAGGAGGACGGGATAGGAGGATGGGATATCAGGACGGGATAAGAGGTCGCAATAGGTGGTCGGGACAGGTGGTCGGGATAAGAGGTCAGGATAGGAGGTCGAGATAGGAGGTCGAAATAGAAAAACGGGAAAACGGGAAAGGAGGACGGGATAGGAGGTCGGGATAGGAGGACGGGATAGGAGGTCGAGATATGAGGACGGGATGGGAGGATGGGAAGGGAGGACGGGATAGGAGGTTGAGATAGGAGGTCAAGATAGGAGGACAGGATATGAGGACGGCATATGAGGAACTGGATAGGAGGTCAGGATAGGAGGTTGAGATAGGAGGTCGAGATAGGAGGATGGGATAGGAGGTCGAAATAGGAGAACGGGAAAGGAGGAGGGGATAGGAGGTCGAGATAGGAGGTCGAGATAGGAGGATGGGATAGGAGGACGGGATAGGAGGTTGGGATAGGAGGTCGGGATAGGAGGTCGAGATATGAGGATGGGATAGGAGGACGGGATAGGAGGTCCGGATAGGAGGTCGAGATAGGAGGTCGAGATAGGAGGTCAAGATAGGAGGATGGGATAGGAGGACGGGATAGGAGGTCGGGATAGGAGGTCGGCATAGGAGGTCGGGATAGGAGGACAGGATAGGAGGTCGGGATAGGAGGTCGAGATAGGAGGACGGGATATGAGGACGTCATATGAGGAACTGGATAGGAGGTCAGGATAGGAGCTCAAGATAAGAGGTCAAGATAGGAGATCGAGATAGGAGGATGGGATAGGAGGTCGAAAAAGGAGAACGGGAAAGGATGACGGGATAGGAGGTCGGGATAGGAGGTCAGAATAGGAGGTTGAGATAGGAGGTCGAGATAGGTCAGGATAGGAGGTCGGGATAGGAGGTTGGGATAGGAGGTCGGGATATGGGGTTGGGATATGACAACAATATATTAGGACAGGATATGAAGTCAAAAGCTTCCTCCTTTGTTGATTTTCCTCCCCAGCAAGGATTAGGAAGAAAAAAACGGGCAACACCGGGTACTCAGATAGTGATTAATAAAGGGGCTGACCAGGAAGAGGTTAACTACAGGGCGTATTGTGGACAGCTTAATAACACAGAGAAGTAGCGAGAATGGATGGAAAGCATGGTGGAAGGTCACTGATTGACAGATCTTGGTGTCCATGATGTACCACAACAAGCAATACACTGACATCTTTCAGCGATCTGCAGGATTAGAGTGCAGGGGGCTGTGCATTGCTTAGTGGAACTGCAGACTCACTGTTCATGGCAGAGAAAAGGCAGAAGCTTTGTTCTTTTCCATCCTTCTCTTTCTCTTTTAGGGTCTATTCACATGGCATCATTTCCGCTAGTGGAATTCCGCTTGCAGAATTCTGCCTCAAATTAAAGCTCATAGACCTCTATGGGATTAACGCTCCCATTCACACTTCTGAATTTTCGCTTGTGGAATTCCGCTACTGCTGATCATGGTGCCTAAAGGGCAGTAGTGCCTAGCAGGAGCAATAGCCCACTCAAATACAGCATATTGATTTGCATTCTATATGGTCAGAAATGTGTGGATACCCATCCTTATTACTGAGCTCAGACGTTTCATCCACACTCTCCATAGACAAACATTGGTAGTAGTATGGCTGGATCACAATGAAGAACTGAATTTATAGAGGACTTGTAGGCTGAACCTTTACCATAAGTCAATTTTGGAAGTGCACATCTGCTTAGTGTACCCTGGCCAGTTGTAAGTGCTATAAATGGGAGGGAAGGCATGAGATCGGCCATGAAATCATAAATAATAGTAATTTATAGAGCAGTAAAAATCACCAATCCTCAATCCCATCAATGACTAGTTCCAAATTGCCTCTGGAAGTGACATCAGCGCAGAACCGTATACTTGTATTCCAATGAAATGTCTTTCCATATTCTATCATATATATCAGTTGTGCACAAGCTTGGGATTTACCAAGTGTTGTCCAGTAGAAACTTATTTTCTGGAATGATGAACCATGCCTTACCATCTAGCTGTCTGATGGATGAATCTGGAAGCTTTGCTCTGTGGCAAGGGTGTATGAGGGCAGATGCTGTTAACCTAGGGGCAGATGGCATTAACTCCTTGTATTCATACACTACACCACCCGAAGGAATACCGCTGGATCCTGGACTAGGCATGGGGGCAAATAATGACTCCAACGCCAAGTTACGGAACAACAGTGGATTTATTGTAACAGTATATACAGGTGTAACAGTATATACAGCTTGGCTGGGCCCAAGGAGGGGACCAGTGACTTCAGAGACCTCAAGGATTGCTGGAACTTATGGTGGACTTGGACAATTTGCTGCAGAGCCATGCTGACTCAAGACATATTGACTTGGACTGACTTGACTATGGCAGACTACGACTTCACCCCTTCTGTAGCTTACCAGACTTTGACTTGACCTGTGGGTTACTGGACCTTAGTATCCGTGGTAGACTTTAGGCCTCTTTAGGACTCCAGACACACCTAGGACTTGACCTCACTGCAACTCAGCAAAGACTTAAAGAGAAATAGGAGGCTCCACCCAGGGTTTATATGGGGGATATGCTGATGGGGTCCCATAGGTCACCCTTAGGTCCCATGGTCACTGGTACCTCACTGGGTTACAGTCACATAACAACAGGTCTTAAATACATAACACATTTCATATACAATACTCTATATAGAAAGTATAGAAGCAAATATACAAAGGAACAGGTGCAGGGGGGCCCAGGGGTCACTGTATGGAGGCTGTCTGACAAGGCAGCAAGGGTACAGGGGTGCAACTCCTGTACTGGTACCACCATAGCTCCATTGCAGGGGCCCAGTCCTGGGGATAAAAAGTGTGGGAACTCACCCAAGGTTTCCACTCTAGGGCTGGTCCTGTAGGACTCCTGCTAGTGGGAATGGTGTTCTTGCTGTGGAAAAAGTGCAGGAACTCAGTTCCCATGTGTTCATGTCTTAAGCCCTGCTCCTGGGCCTTAAGGACGCAGACAATTTTATTTTTACGTTTTTGTTTTTTCCTCCTCACCTTCAAAAAATCAACTCTTTTATATTTTCATCCACAGACTAGTACAAGGGCTTGTTTTTTGCGCGACCAGTTGTCCGATGTACTACCATCACTCACTTTACCATAAAATGTATGGCACAGCCCAAAAAATACCATTTGTGTGGGGAAATGAAAAAAAAAACGCAATTTAGCAAATTTTGGAAGGTTTCGTTATCACGACGTACAATTTACGGTAAAAATGACATGTGTTCTTCATTCTTTGGGTCAATATGATTAAAATGATACCCATGATAACATACTTTTCTATTACTGTTGCGCTTAAAAAAAAATTGCTAAATGTTTAACCAAATTAGTGTGTTTAAAATCCCCTTATTTTGAAGACGTATAACTTTTTCATTTTCCATATAAGCAGCAGTATGAGGGCTCATCTTTTGCACCGTGATCTTTACTTTTTATTGATACCATGTTTGCTTATATAAAACTTTTAATACTTTTTTAATTAATTTTTTTGAATAACATTTTCTAAAAAAGCAGCTATTTTGGACTTTTCTTTTTTTTACGTTCACGGTGTTCACCGTATGGTATCATTAACATTTTATTTTAATAGTTGGTATATTTACGCACGCGGCGATACCAAATATGTATATAAAAATTTTTTTTACACTTTTTGGGGGTGAAATAGGGAAAATGGGACAATTTACGTTTTTATTGGGGTGGGGGTTTTTCACATTTTATTAAACTTTTATTTTTACACTTTAATAGTCCCCATAGGGGACTATTTATAGCAATCATTCGATTGCTAATACTGTTCAGTGCTATGTATAGGACATAGCACTGATCAGTGTTATCGGTCATCTTCTGCTCTGGTCTGCTCGATCTCAGACCAGAGCAGAAGACCCCGGGAGACGGCCGAAGCAAGATGTGGGGACCTCCGGCCGCCATGCTGGATGATCGAATCGCAGCGGCAGCGCTGCGGGCGATCCGATCATCCATTCAAAGTACCGCGATGCTGCAGATGCCGTGATTTGTTTTGATCACGGCATCTGAGGGGTAAATGGCGGACATTCGCACGATCGTGGATGTCCGCCATTACGGGCGGGTCCCTGGCTGCTATCAGCAGCTGGGACCTGCCGCGCATGACGCGAGCATCGCTCCGATGCTCGCGGTTATGCATAGGACGTAAATGTACGTCCTGGTGCGTTTAGCACCAGCTCATCAGGACGTACATTTACGTCCTTCGTTGTTAAGGGGTTAAATCAACTGGTGCCAAAAAGTTAAACAGATTTGTAAATTACTTCTATTAAAAAATCTTTACCCTTCCAGTACTTTTTAGCAGCTGTATGCTACAGAGGAAATTCTTTTCCTATTGAATTTCTTTTTTGTCTTGTCCTCAGTGCTCTCTGCTGACACCTGATGCCTGTATCAGGAGCTGTCCAAAGCAGGAGAAAATCCCCATTGCAAACCTCTCCTGCTCTGGACAGTTCCTGACATAGACAGAGGGATCTGCAGAGAGCACTGTGGACAGGACATAAAAGAAATTCAAAAAGAAAAGAATTTCCTCTGTAGCATACAGCTGCTAAAAAGTACAGGAAGGGTAAAGATTTTTCAATAGAAGTAATTTACCAAATCTGTTTAACTTTCTAGCGCCAGTTGATTTAAAAAATAAATAAATAATGTTTTCCACCGGAGTACCCCTTTAAGTGCATGCATTTAGAGCCATCCTTTTTTTGGACAAGCTGTCCAAAAAAAGGTTGTCAAACTGTGTTCCACAGACACCAAGGGGGAGCTTTATCAAAACTTGTGTAGAGGAAAAATTGACCAGTTGCCCACAGCAACGAATCAGATTGCTTCTTTCATTTTTTTTAAATGAAAGAAGCGATCTGATTGGTTGCTATGGGCAACTAGTCAACTTTTCCTCTGCACAGGTTTTATGATATCTCCCCTGCTAATAAGGGATCTAAAAGATTACCCAAGATGAAAATGAATACTGATAGGCAATGAAGGGGGGTAGTGGGGCCAACTTAGTATTTGCACTTGCTATATGTAGTGGAACTATATTTGGAAACCTTGCTTTTTATGAACTAGCCACATTTTCAGATCTACGTCAGGCTGGTTTGACTTGTTTGTTTAAAAACGTTTCCATGGATCAAAAGTATCCATGTGTTATTATTTTTCAAACATTAAAACAATTCTCCTTGTTTATTAACTTGGGGTTAAATTGATTTAAACCTAATATTTATTGCAAATGTGTTAAAAAAAATAAAAAAACATTAACTATCACAAAAGCATTCAATATTTTATTCATAAAAGTGTTTACAAAATGTTTTCAGGTTATAAAACAATTTATTTTCACACAAAACACAATGGTAAACAGTCCCTTGTTAGAAATCACTCCATTTTTGGAATTTCACTCGGCCTCTTGGCTGTCGGTTATTGTGTGAGGTAAACTCACACTTTTTCTCGAGTGATTTTGTAAGTACTCCGAATATTTTTCGTTTTTTGTCGGTAAAACGCCCATTTTTGCATAAAACACGCCCATTTCAGAGTGAAAAAAAAACACTCCGAGTGTTTTCTAAAGTGTCGGTTGTGCGACTAAAATTTTGGTGCAATTACCGAGAAAAAGAGTCGGTTGGACTTTAGTAAATGAGGGCCTGTATGCATAGGCGTGCGCACGGGGTGTGCCGGGTGTGCCTGGGCACACCCTAATCAAGCCCAGGCTCCGTCAAATTCGGGATACCCCGGGAGCGTAGGAATCGGGGGGACACATCCCCCCAGAAAATCATGCAGGGGGACAGATCATGGGGTAATCCTCCCCAGTTCTGCCCGCAGACTTTGCTGTATGATATGCTCCCAGGGTCTATTTAACCCAGGGAGGCATTTATAGCTGGTCACTCTCTGCCGGAGCTTCTGGACTGTGTGCGCACACAGTACAGAGAAGGCCGTGACCCCTTCCCAGACGCAGGCGCTGATGACGTCAATCATCAGCGCCTGCACTGTGGAGAAGAGAGAACGCGGCCCGGCTCTTCAGGAGATCGCTGCGTGGGACTAGGTGAGTTTTTTTTGTTATTTTCTTTGGTACTTTGGGATGGGGAATCGTGTGGGGTGGTGACCCGGTGGGGGGCTTTTAGTCACAATACACAGTGTTACTTCACACTTACTCTACTGCAGTTTTTCCCAACCAGGGTGCCTCCAGATGTTGCAAAACTACAACTCCTAGCATGCCTGGACAGCCTTTGGCTGTCTAGGCATGCTGGGAGTTGTAGTTTTGCAACACCTGGAGGCACCCTGGTTGGGAAACACTGCTCTACTGGACCCTTTTCACATAGACACGCTATTATGCAGTTACTTCTATGAATTTTTATTACTGCTCTTTATTATGCAGTCCAATTATATGTGAGTTAATGTCCTTTGTATGTTTAGTTCACAAATAGAGCAACTGATGGATGCACTGCATACATAGATACAGAGCCTCTAGTGCAGTGGTCTCCAACCTGCGGACCTCCAGATGTTGCAAAACTACATCGGGTCCCTATATTAGCACCAGGTTATGTATTCACTGTTCACTTTATTGCAGATGTCCCAACACTGCGCTATTGCACTAGTGCCCCTCACTCCATTTCCTAATCCACACATGTACACAGCTTCTTTTGTTATGCATTGGCGGCAGATTGTATTACACTATGCCATTGTACTTCGCTATTTCCTAGGTAGTGGTAGCTGGTTTCAAGTATTTGGGATCCGTTCACATTGCCATAGGCGATCCTACGTGTTTCATCCGCTTCAATTAATCAGGGATCACGTTGTAGCGTGTATTCTTCTAATATCGCTTCCCGGGCCACCAGTGACGGGCACTAATGCAATAGCGCAGTGTTGGGACGTGAACAGTGAATACATTACCTGGTGCTAATATAGGGTCCCCATGTAATACACAGGACTTTGTGCAATTATACAAGGGTCCTGACATCAGACAAAGGGACAGTTCCTGACATAGACAAAGGGATCTGCAGAGAGCACTGTGGACAGGACATAAAAGAAATTCAAAAAGAAAAGAATTTCCCCTGTAGCATACAGCTGCTAAAAAGTACAGGAAGGGTAAAGATTTTTCAATAGAAGTAATTTACCAAATCTGTTTAACTTTCTAGCGCCAGTTGATTTAAAAAATAAATAAATAATGTTTTCCACCGGAGTACCCCTTTAAGTGCATGCATTTAGAGCCATCCTTTTTTTGGACAAGCTGTCCAAAAAAAGGTTGTCAAACTGTGTTCCACAGACACCAAGGGGGAGCTTTATCAAAACTTGTGTAGAGGAAAAATTGACCAGTTGCCCACAGCAACCAATCAGATTGCTTCTTTCATTTTTTTAAAATGAAAGAAGCGATCTGATTGGTTGCTATGGGCAACTAGTCAACTTTTCCTCTGCACAGGTTTTATGATATCTCCCCTGCTAATAAGGGATCTAAAAGATTACCCAAGATGAAAATGAATACTGATAGGCAATGAAGGGGGGTAGTGGGGCCAACTTAGTATTTGCACTTGCTATATGTAGTGGAACTATTTTTGGAAGCCTTGCTTTTGATGAACTAGCCACATTTTCAGATCTACGTCAGGCTGGTTTGACTTGTTTGTTTAAAAACGTTTCCATGGATCAAAAGTATCCATGTGTTATCATTTTTCAAACATTAAAACTATTCTCCTTGTTTATTAACTTGAGGTTAAATTGATTTAAACCTAATATTTATTGCAAATGTGTTAAAAAAAATAAAAAAACATTAACTATCACAAAAGCATTCAATATTTTATTCATAAAAGTGTTTACAAAATGTTTTCAGGTTATAAAACAATTTATTTTCACACAAAACACAATGGTAAACAGTCCCTTGTTAGAAATCACTCCATTTTTGGAATTTCACTCGGCCTCTTGGCTGTCGGTTATTGTGTGAGGTAAACTCACACTTTTTCTCGAGTGATTTTGGAAGTACTCCGACTATTTTTCGTTTTTTGTCGGTAAAACGCCCATTTTTGCATAAAACACGCCCATTTCAGAGTGAAAAAAAAACACTCCGAGTGTTTTCTAAAGTGTCGGTTGTGCGACTAAAATTTTGGTGCAATTACCGAGAAAAAGAGTCGGTTGGACTTTAGTAAATGAGGGCCTGTATGTCAAAAAGAGATCTGGACGTACAACCCTATGGGGGAGATTTATCATTGCTTTAAGACCATTTTTTTGTCTATGTTTTGGCGCAGTTCAGGCGCAAGCAGCATATTTACCGACTTTTATGCGTCTTTTGATATAGACAGTTTCACTCTTTTTTCCTACCCGTAGAACTTTTTCTTTTGGACCATGCAGTGGTCACGTATTTATCATTTGCGACTTTTGTCCAAAGTTGCTATTTTGTGCGCAAATGTACTTTTTTAGGCGCAAAGCTTCGCCACCTACCAGTAGGCAAGAGAATCACTTCCACCTTCCACAATTCAACCTTTAACCTCTTGTGGACGACAGCGTCCCACTCCCCTTCTATGACACGCGCTCAAGAGCTGAGAGCTGGTCATAGGTGGGTGTTCCTGACGGCGATCTGCCACCAGGACCCATCTTTAATGCCAGACATCACTGATCATGGTGATGCCCGGCTTTAACCCCTTAGACACTGCAATCACATTTGATTGTAGCGTCTAAAATGCAAGTAAAAAATGTCCCGGCAGCTCTGTGAAAGTAAGTAAAAACACCTAACCTGCCAAATTCATTCTTTGATAAATCTGGGCCTAAGTGTTGTCAGTGAGCCTATTGACATTCATGGGGTGAGCATAGTCCCATTATGACTACAGTTAAATACATGTTCAACCACATTTTTAAGCGCACACATTTGGGAAATAAACCAAACATAGTCACAATGGAGGAGATTTATCGCTTCTTTCACCTTTCAGAGGCCTTTCCAAAAATGAAAGAAGCGATCTGATTGGTTGCTATGGGCAACTTTTCCTCTGGACAGGTTTTGATCAATCTCCCCCACTAGTTAGACTATATCTGACCCTTTGAAGTCTATGGATCCACCAGAAACATGTCGGGCTATACATTGACATCCCATTTGTTTTATAGAAAATGCCAAATTATAGACTAACATACTGCTTAAAACGTGGTATGAATGCAGCCTAACTTATGAAGTTTACAGTAATTTGTATACTTTAGCCTTCACTGCCTACAAGTCCTCAGTATAATAAAATAGTTTGTGGACCATTGATATAGTACTGTGCATACTGGATGTATATACCATATTTTTCGCCCTTTAGGACGCACCGGCGTATAAGACGCACCCAATTTATAGGTGCAAAATCTAAAAAAATAAAGATTTTGAACCCAATAGTGGTCTTCAACCTGCGGACCTCCAGATGTTGCAAAACTACAACTCCCAGCATGCCCGGACAGCCGTTGGCTGTCCGGGCATGCTGGGAGTTGTAGTTTTGCAACATCTGGAGGTCCGCAGATTGAAGACCCTGCATAGGAGGTAATACTCACGTGTCGCCGCCGCTCCGGATCCGTCATCGCTGCCCTGGATGTCACTCCGTCGCTGTCGCCGTGTCCCCGTCGCTCCGGAACGTCTCTGCTGCCGGCCGGGTATCCTCGCTCTCCGTTGCCGCCATCACGTCGTTACGCACGCCGACGCACGTACGCGACGACGTGATGACGAGGAAGGAGAGCGCCGGCCATACAGGGAGAAGACACCGAGGAGGTAGGTAAGGTCCCTCCCGGTGTCCTGTAAGCACTAACCCAGCTATTCAGTCGGGCTGTTCGGGACCGCCGCGGTGGTCCCGAACAGCCCGACTGAACAGCCGGGTTAGTGTCACTTTCCCTTCAGACGCGGCGGTCAGCTTTGATCGCCGCGTCTGAAGGGTTAATACAGGGCATCACCGCGATCGGTGATGTCCTGTATTAGCCGTGGGTCCCAGCCGTTGATGTCCTGTATTAGCCGCGGGTCCCGGCCATTGATGGCCGCGATAGGGGTGTATTCGCCGTATAAGACGCACCAACTTTTTCCCCCCAGTTTTGGGGAAGAAAAAGTGTGTCTTATACGGTGAAAAATACGGTAACAGCATTATTGTGCTGTTTTGTTAAAAAAAAAAAGAATCAGCTGCAATGACCTTTTCTATTCACATCAAACGGCGAAATGTAATTGTGTGCTTTTTTTTTATAATAAATGCTGCGATACCTTCTCTTCCATCAGGTTGCCAGGCATTTTAGGCAGTTGCTAAGCATTTTCCATATGCAGTACATATTGTGGAGCGGAGTGAGTAGCTATCTGTCATCCTGCCCTTGTAAAGTAATTTAGACATACGCCTGTACTGCACCATCCCAATATGATCATTTAACTTTATACAAGTGATGGCTAAGGTCAACCACACGGGTGAAGTCACAGCCCTATAAATAAATAGCAGCAAGGATCCAAAGAAAGGATGTATTGTCTAAGGATCATCCAGGTAGGTCATTTAATAACAGACATTCTTAATGGAGAATTGCATTCTCAAGTATTTTCTTCCCTTTGAAGTGAGTTTTCTTTTTCCTCCTAGGCACATACAGGGGAATGATCAGCAAAGAAATAAGCACTATATAGTAAATAGCCATAGGCCGCTCACAATACTCTCACCAAACAATGAGGCCAAATATGGTAACATAAGTAATAGAGATGAGCGAACTTACAGTAAATTCGATTCGTCACGAACTTCTCGGCTCGGCAGTTGATGACTTTTCCTGCATAAATTAGTTCAGCTTTCAGGTGCTCCGGTGGGCTGGAAAAGGTGGATACAGTCCTAGGAAAGAGTCTCTTAGGACTGTATCCACCTTTTCCAGCCCACCGGAGCACCTGAAAGCTGAACTAATTTATGCAGGAAAAGTCATCAACTGCCGAGCCGAGAAGTGTGTGACAAATCGAATTTACTGTAAGTTCGCTCATCACTAATAAGTAATCATCTTTATTGAACACATATTAAAGGGGTACTCCAGTGGAAAAAAATTTTCGTAAATCAACTGGTGCTAAAAAGTTAAACAGATTTGTAAATTACTTCTAGAAAAAATATTTGTCCTTCCAGTACTTATTAGCAGCTGTATGCAACAGAGGAAATTATTTTCTTTTTTAATTTCTTTTTTGTCTTGTCCACAGTGCTCTCTGCTGACACCTGATGCCCTTATCAGGAACTGTCCAGAGCAGGAGAAAATCCCGATAGAAAACCTATGCTGCTCTGGACAGTTCCTGTCACGAACAGAGGTGTCAGCAGAGAGCACTGTGGACAAGACAAAAAAGAAATAAAAAATAGGGGATAAGATGTCTAGGGGCGGAGTACCCCTTTAAAAGACATACAAAGTAGCAAAAATATTGGATACACAGAATACACATACTGAAGAAATGGAGTATGAAATAACAAAAAATAGGGCGTGTTGGAAACCAGGTAAATGCAGGAGAAGAGCAACCTGAATCATGGAAGATGTGCAGGTATAAGTATATGAGTGGAATCACTTATAAGTGAAACACACTTGTACTAAGCAACGCTGCCGGACTGGAGTAGTTGGTACAGATGAAAAACTGAACAGGAAGAACGCAGGCTAGAGAGGAAGGAGTCATTAAGCAACATCAATGCCAAGCCATGCACCCTCACACATGATACCTCACCCCGAACGCGTTTTTGCTTGTAGCTTCGTCAGGGTGTGTGTCTCAGATGAGGAAGGGTCAGGCATAAATATACAGAGGCAGCCAATAGGGAGCAATGCATGTGGGTCCCGACGCTTTAATCATCATTCTCAGCAACATTTACATGACAGGTTCACATGCGTCCGCATTCATACCTTTGGCCGCGGCCCGGAGATGTTTTGCAGCGATCCTGATGACATGCGCATGGTCACGTGGCCATGCCACATCACCTGGTCAGTTCTCGCGATGAGCGGGACTACTGCCGGCATCAGTGCTGTAATTATCACTGCGCCGTAGATGTGCGCAGCATCGCGGAACACACGTGGCACCAACGCAAAGATCCAAAGAAAGGATGTATTGTCTAAGATCATCTAGGTAGGTCATTTAATAACAGACATTCTTAAAGGAGAATTTTAACCTAAAGTATTTTCTTCTCCTTGAAGTAAGTTTTATTTTTCCTACTGGGCACATACAGGGGAACACTAGGCTCTTAGAAGTCCCCTTGTGCCGCTGCTCTTCTCATACAGAGTTTTGGTTATGTTCAACTTTCTTCTCATGGTTTGTGCACTGAGTAAGGCTGCATTTACACCACGTTCTTGCAATGCAGTTCCCGTATACCTTTTCAATGTGAAAACCGTACGGAACCGTATTGAAAACCGTATGCTTTGACTCTCCATTGAAAACCGCATGCCAAAAGATGCATCAGGTTGTGTCCGTTTTGCACCCTGTAAGGTTTTGTCAGTTTTTTTTCCGGTACCCAAAACCGTTGTCTACCACGGTTTTTGGTCCGGGTGAAAAACTGTATTAAACCATATACATTTTTTTTTTTTAACATGGGAGTCAATGGGAACCGTACAGAAACCGTATGTGTGTACTGTTCCATCCAGTTTTCACCATACGGTTTTTGACTTTGCTGTTTTTTTTCTTGGACTTTCAATCAAACAAGTGAAACTTTATTCAAAATGGAGTGAAAAGTTAAAAACGTATACGTTTTTTTCTTAAAAAACGGATGCAACGGATGCAATCATTTTTTCAAACCATGTACGGTTTTTAACTGTATACGGGTTGAAATTTGTACACACGTTTTGATTCAGTTTAGTCAGGTTTTGAGGAATCCGTTTTTCATCAAAAACCTGATACGGGAACTGTATAGCAAAAACGTGGTGTGAATGCACCCTATGTATTAATGTTGGTATGAGAGGAGGTAGAATTTATGGTGCAGGGAAGATAGCAAAAAATAAAAAATAAAATAGCTGGATGGGAGCAGAGCACTCAATGACCACATTGCTGCTAGGCACCAGCAAGTTTTTAAGGGTACCTTCACATTAGGGAATTTCTACTAGGACCACTACGACATGTGTCATCTCCATTTACAGCAATGCATAAAGAATAAACATGATAATTTTTTCTGGTGAGTTCCACAGTGTGAATGGTGAAGTAGTACCCTATTGAATTTCTCCACTTATTTTTTCTCCTAACAAAGTTGCAGTAGTTTTCTACAGTCTATTGTCCAGATTTCTGCAAACTCTGCCACCACTGGGCCCTACATTGGCTCCCTATCAGCAAGCATTGAAAATTGGCAGACATGGTAGACCATGTCTGTCCGGGCATAGTATGAGTTGTATAGTGTAGTGGGGATGGAGCCCTATGGCTATGGTGCCTTGTCACAGTTGCGACCGTTGAGACCTCTACAGCTACGCCACTTGTCTCTGAGCTCTCCATGCAGTTCTTCCCACCTCATGGCTTGGTTTTGCTCTGATATGCAGATCATGTCCAATCAACTGAATTTACCATCGGTGACTCCAAGGTGTAGAAACATATGCCAAATAATAAAGAAAAATAGGAGGCCCCATAGAAAAGGGCCTGAATACTTATGCCCATGCAAACTTTTAATTTTATAATTTTTTTTCATTCTATTTTCCCATTTTCAAGGGTCTTAAAACATTCCGAATGGATTGTAGATATTTTTTGAATATTTTGTAAAGACTTCAAAAATGACTTTTCAGTTACATAGTTATTTCCATGCAACGCCAACACTGGTCATTTTTATTGCGGCCCCAAGTCAAAGTTTCTTTTACTTTGTAATATATTTTAACATATACTTTTTTTTACATTTATTTTACATGGTGGCCATACATTCTCTGATATGCCGCATATTTTATTTGCAGCTTTGACTGTCAGGAAGAACGTTATTTACTTTGGAGATTTGAATGTAGGTCGTCTGGTAAGTAAAAGCATTTATAAAAGCAAGTGAACGTCTAAATCTTTCGGCACAGAAAACAGCTTCTGCCACATGGCCTTATATTTTATTTATTCGCTTTAAAAATTAAAACTGTTTTGCACAAATTTACATTACAATAAAAGTAAGTTCAGAAAGGAATTTTACATAGTGCAAACCAAAAACATTCCACTAAATTGACAGCAAATGAAGATTTATAATGTGGCATAAAGTAATACAGTTACAGTGAAACTATTAAAAATCATTGCGTTTTATTGATGACATCTCACATACAATGTGAGCAAATGTCATAAAAGTCATATCAGGTGTATAAGGGGAAAAAAAGCATACAATATCTGTCCTGATGGTATGTGGGTTGCCCTTGATGGTAAGGTACAGGTCTAACACAGACATTGGAGACTGGCATGGTAACAGTCCTGGAATACTCTTCCACAATATATGAAAGTTAAGGCCGGCATTTATCATGGTAGGTGTAAGTGAAGTATTTTTCTACACCTTTTTTTTTTTTTGTGTGCTGGTAATGTGTAGGAGAAATTTTATTGAAGGGGTACTCCGGCCCTGAGACATCTTATCCCCTATCCAAAGGATAGGAGATAAAATGTCTCACCGCTGGGGACCCCCACAATCTTGTATTCGCCACCCACCTGTTTGAGCTGCATGCCATGGTGCCAGCTCACAAACAGCCGGGTGGCAACCACGGGGCCGGAGTATCGTGACGTCACGACTCCGGCCCCGTGTGACGTCACCCCCACCCCCGTTATGCAAGTCTATGGGAGGGGGGCGTGACGGCCATCACGCCCCCTCCCATAGACTTGCATAGCGGGGACGGGGGGGTGACGTCACACTGTGGTGGAATTGTGACGTCACGATACTCCGGCCCCGTGGTCGCCATCTGGCTGTTTGTGAGCTGGCACCATGGCGTGCAGCTCAAACAGGTGGGTGGAGAATACAAGATTGTGGGGGTCCCCAGCGGCGGGACCCCCACGGGGATAAGATGTCTCAGGGCCGGAGTACCCCTTTAAATGGTCACAGAGCATTTGATAAATTTTGTGCAGGTCACATTTTCTGAAATTTCTCTCTTCACATACACCAAAGAGCTAAGCTAAGTCTGGGCTGGTGTGGTTTTAGAGACTTTTCAGTGGCTTTGCGCCTTTTTGTGCCTTTTCACAAAAAGGTGCATAAACAACTTCTATATTATGTGTATTGCCAAAATCAGTGGATTGCAACTCAAAATAAGCAGAAATGTGTAAAACAAAAGGCGCAAAAAAGGCGCAAATAAACCCTGCTGGAGCCTTTTTTTTGGCCTTTTCCAGACACAAAAAACAGTGATAAATGTCGGCCATAGTCTCTTTGTAAAGTGGGTTAGCAGAAGGGTTACCTGTGATCAGGGTACCTTGTATCAGGCATGTATTCCACTAGTCCTAGAGTGTTTCTTTTTGAAGCCGGGTTTTATATTTTAGCAGCAAGTATATGGTGAGCTCAGAGATAGGAGGGCCGGGTGTGGTCAGCATGTCCTACTGGTATCTATCTCTTTGGTTCGGCTCAGAGGCGGGTGTGTGATCATCTCTTTTCTCTCCAGTTCCACAATTTCTAAACTTTGGAATGTGAATCATGTAGTTTACGTGATGTAGAGGCCGGGTTGTACTAAAAAAAGCTATTTTGTCATTTTTCCGTTTTCCGTTTTTACGCAGTGCAGTTTGAAGTAAAAATTGCACCTTATATTTATTCTGTAGGTCCATATGGTCACAAGGATACCCAATAGGTTTGATTTGATTTCACTACTAAAAAAAATCATAACTACATGCACCAAAATTAATATGTTGAAAAATGTCCTCTCATGACCCCTATAACTTTTTAATTTTTCCATATAAGTGGCGATATGAGGGCTAATTTTTTGCGCCGTGATCTGAAGTTTTTATTGGTACCATTTTTGTTTTGATCAGACTTTTTGGTTATTCATTTTTTATGGTATAAAAAGTGACCAATAATATGCTATTTTGGACTTTGGAATTTTTTTTTACGTGTACGCCATTGACCGTACGGTTTGATTAATAAATATATTTTTTAAGTTCGGACATTTACGCACGCAATAATACCACATATGTTTATTTTTATTTACACAGTTTTTTTATGGGAAAAGGGGGGTGATTCTGACTTTTATTAGGGAAGGGGTTAAATTTAATTTATTAACTTTTTTTTTACACTTTTTTTTGTAATGTTATAGCCCCCACTGATCTCTTACACTGTTCACTGCCATGCAATAGCAGTATTAATGGATCAGTGTTATCGCTGTTCGACTGCTCCTGCCTGGATCTCAGGCACAGAGCAGTCATTCGGCGATCGGACAGCGAGGAGGCAGGTAGGGATCCTCCTCGTGTCCTGCAAGCTGTTTGGGATGCTGCGATTTCACCGTGGCCCGAACAGCACCACTGAGCTAACCGGCAATTTTTACTTTAGTTTGAGCAGCGGTGCTCAAACTGATTGGCGATGTCCGGCATTAGCCATGGATCCTGGTTGCTTATAACAACCGAGACCCACCGGGTATGATACCTCGGGAGCCGCAAATGGACGTGAATGTACGGGGTTAAGCTAATGATCCTGTTTTATTTTCATTCCCAGTGTCCCTGTAAATATCTAATTAACTTCAATAAAACAACACACAATTGCATAACTTATTTATGATTCTATTATGTTGCATTTAGAGAATAAAAGAACAGTAAACAAGCTGTATAATGCTGTTCCTTATTGTAATAGTATACCACTTACTGATAATGATCCTTACACATGGGCAAATTAATGTGATCCGCACATAATAGAAAGTAACTAACACAATGTAGTAGAGATAGAGATGATATTTGGGGGTTCTTGTACCTGTCTCCCAATTCCTTTAAAATGATAAGCCAATTTGGACAAGGTTGAAAAATAATTATGGTTATTTGCCAGGAAAACCCCTTTAAATTTACACTTTAAGGACATTTTGTAGTTACAACATATTTTGCTCTGTTAGAATTGACTCTTTCATGTATTACAAAGTCAGTCATTCATTTAAAGGCATGCAATACACAAATCCTCCTGTAACGGGCGCCAAAGAAGAACATTTTTACTAACTGGGTTCTAAAGCCAGACCCCCATTGATCAGCTGATTAGACTGGAAA
Organism: Hyla sarda; assembly: GCF_029499605.1. NCBI lineage: Eukaryota > Metazoa > Chordata > Amphibia > Anura > Hylidae > Hyla > Hyla sarda. The sequence goes on from NC_079193.1 coordinate 320,824,043, forward strand.
GAAGTCCACAACGGGAGATATTTATCAAAGTTGTCTATGTCCCGCATCAATATAGACCAAACTACAGAGCGTTAGGCCGGTCTATTGTGCACCTAATTTATCAAAAGTCGCACGGCTCTTGGTAAATTCTGTGCACAGACTGCATGATCTATGCTTTAGACTGTATTTAAACCTGCTCCAGCATGGTCTGACATTTCGGTGTACTTTCAGCCGATGCGACTTGTCGCTGAAAAGTCGCTTTTGATAAATTCAGCACCAATGCATTTTTCAATGCATTTCAGTCTAAAATAGACTAGAATGCATCATGTTCTAAAAATCCTTTAGAGCAAAAGTTGCAGAAAAGTCGCACATATTTAGACTGTGACTTTCTGTGCGACAAATTTAGACAAGAAAAACCAGTCTAAATCTATATATATAAAACTCAATGGTGGAGATTTATCAAAACCTGTCCAGAGGAAAAGTTGTCCAGTTGCCTATAGCAACCAATCAGATTGCTTGTTTCATTTTTTCCAGGCCTTTCTAAAAATGAAAGAAGCAAGCTGATTGGTTGCTATGGGCAACTGGGCAAGTTTTCCTCTGGACAGGTTTTGATAAATTTCCCCTAATGTGTATGTGTGTATGTTCCACAAAAACTTTCAAACAGCTAAAGATATTAACATGAAACTTGGCCACATAGGATAGATAACTTAACCCTTACTCACCCCCATTTGCCAGGGGCGGGGTTTATGTTTAAAGTCCCATACAAGTCAATGGGAAATATATGTTACTGCATAACTTCCAAATGGCTGGAGATATATCGATAATACTTGGTCACATGTTACTTATATGTCCACTTAAAATATAGGATAGTTAATTTAACCCTTAACTACCCCCATTTGTGAGGATCAGGTTTTTTTTTTTTAAAGTCCCATGCAAATCAATGGGAAATGTATGTTCCCATATAATTTCCATACAGCTGGAGCTATTTCATTACCTGGTACACATATTATGAGTCGGGATATGAGGACGGGATGGGAGGACGAGATATGAGGTCGGGATAGGAATTCGGGTAGGAGGTCGGGATAGGAGGTCGGGATAGAAGGACAAGATAGGAGGACGGGATATGAGGACGGGATAGGAGGTCTGGATAGGAGGTTGGGATAGGAGATCGAGATAGGAGGACGGGATAGAAGGTCAAGATAGGAGGTCGAGATATGAGGAGGGGATAGGAGGTCTGGATAGGAGGTTGGGATAGGAGGTCGAGATAGGAGGACGGGATAGGAGGTCGAGATAGGAGGACGGGATAGAAGGTCAAGATAGGAGGTCGAGATATGAGGACGGGAAAGGAGGTCGGGATAGGAGGACAGGAAAGGAGGACAGGATAGGAGGTCTGGATAGGAGGTCAGGATAGGAGGTCGAGATAGGAGGTCGAGATATGAGGACGGGAAAGGAGGTCGGGATAGGAGGACGGGATGGGAGGTTGAGATAGGAGGTTGAGATAGGAGGTCAGGATAGGAGGTCGGGATAGAAGGTCAGGATAGGAGGTCGGGATTGGAGGACGGGATAGGAGGTTGGGATAGGAGGTCGGGATAGGAGGACTGGATAGGAGGACGGGATAGGAGGACGGAATAGGAGGTCGAGATAGGAGGACGGGATAGGAGGACGGGATAGGAGGACAGGATAGGAGGACGGGATAGGAGAACGGGATAGGAGGTCGGGATAGGAGGTCGGGATAGGAGGACTGGACGGGAGGACGGGATAGGAGGACGGGATAGGAGGTCGAGATAGCAGGACGGGATAGGAGGACAGGATAGGAGGACAGGATAGGAGGTTAAGATAGGAGGTTGAGATAGGAGGACGGGATAGGAGGATGGGATAGGTGGACGGGATAGGAGGTCGGGATAGGAGGACGGGATAGGAGGACGGTATAGGAGGTCGGGATAGGAGGACGGGATAGGAGGTCGGGATAGGAGGTCGGGATAGGAGGACTGGATAGGAGGACGGGATAGGAGGACAGGATAGGAGGACGGGATAGGAAGACGGCATAGGAGGACAGGATTGGAGGTTGAGATAGGAGGACAGGATAGGAGGACGGGATAGGAGGACGGGATAGGAGGTCGGGATAGGAGGACGGGATAGGAGGTCAGGATAGGAGGTCGGGATTGGAGGATGGGATAGGAGGTCGGGATTTGAGGTCGGGATAGGAGGACTGGATAGGAGGACGGGATAGGAGGACGGGATAGGAGGTCAAGATAGGAGGACAGGATAGGAGGACAGGATAGGAGGACGGGATAGGAGGACAGGATAGGAGGTTGAAATAGGAGGACGGGATAGGAGGTCGGGATAGGAGGACTGGATAGGAAGACTGGATAGGAGGACGGGAAAGGAGAACAGGATAGGAGGACGGGATAGGAGGACGGGATAGGAGGACATGATAGGAGGTTGAGATAGGAGGACGGGATAAGAGGACGGGATAGGAGGACAGGATAGGAGAACGGGATAGGAGGTCGGGATAGGAGGTCGGGATAGGAGGACTGGACGGGAGGACGGGATAGGAGGACGGGATAGGAGGTCGAGATAGGAGGACAGGATAGGAGGACGGGATAGGAGGACGGGATAGGAGGACAGGATAGGAGGTTGAGATAGGAGGTCGGGATAGGAGGTCGGGATAGGAGGACTGGACGGGAGGATGGGATAGGAGGACGGAATAGGAGGTTGGGATAGGAGGACGGGATAGGAGGATGGGATAGGAGGTCGGGATAGGAGGTCGGGATAGGAGGACTGGATAGGAGGACGGGATAGGAGGACGGGATAGGAGGTCAAGATAGGAGGACGGGATAGGAAGACGGCATAGGAGGACGGGATAGGACAGGATAGGAGGTCGGGATAGGAGGACGGGATAGGAGGACGGTATAGGAGGTCAGGACAGGAGGTCGAGATAGGAGGTCAGGATAGGAGGTCGGGATGTGGGGTTGGGATATGACAACAATATATGAGGACTGCATATGAAGTCAAAAGCTTCCTCCTTTGTTTATTTTCCTCCCCAAAAAGGATTAGGAAGGAAAAACCGGGCAATGCCAGGTACTCAGCTAGTCCTTTGATAAATCTCTCCCATCTTCTATAATCAATGTAATTTACAAATCTGTTTAACTTTCTGGCACCTGTTGGTTTAAAAAAAAAAATAATTCCACCGGAGTACCCCTTTAAGTAAAATTAAAGTTGTTCGCCAAAACCCTGGCTGTTAGACGTCTCATTTTTTAGCTTGGTGTAAAGGAACATATACATGGTGTAAAATAACATTATTCAGTTCACACAGAGACATTCCGGGTTAACTCCACTTAGACCCATGACACCTGCTTTAGGGACTACTTCCCCATCATCACCTACTACATCAACACTATGACCACACTACTATTCCTAGAATCCAATTCCAGTCCACACTGAAGGTACAGCTCAACCTTGTAATCCTCCTCAGAGATGGGGAACATTGTCCAGAGGGGACAAGCAAGGGACATGTGCCCTTCTGCAACCTCCTTTGGGCCTTCAGCTGGAGCCAAGACTGGCAAAATGACACTGCACAATTCCTTCCCTCTTTGTACATAAGGCTGGCAGTATAATGAGAAACTGTCAGAATGAACAGATCAGTTCAATTTGTGGGTTATGTTCATGTTTACTATACCAAAACCACACCAAAAGAATTCCCAGCCTTATTAAGCAAATGTTTGCTCTCGGAAATCTGAGTTGCTTTAGTGATCAAACATTAGGCCAACACATAACTAAGTTGAAGGTTTACTGTAGACCAAGTAGAGATTCTGTACATATCAACCATTTACTGTGTATCAGGAGCCTTATTGTTTTTCCATGTTTGCACCATATAATCTGATTTCCATTCTCTACCTTAGTAAATAGTAAGAATTCATCACTAGGTGAAGTAGTTATGCCTCGTACTTAACATGCTGCCGCGATGACAACGCTTCCAATAGGTTAATGATTAGTAAATCTAGACATTTATATCAGAATGAATCATTCCTAGCTAGCTGATAAAAGGGAAGCGAATGCTAGATGGGCAAAAAATAAAAATGCTACCTAATTAAAAAAAGTCCTGTAAAAAAACAGAAAGGTTTATGGGCAAGCCGGGTGGGGATCCTTAGAGGAGTACTCTGGTGGAAAACTTTTTTTTTTTTTTTAAATCAACTGGTGCCATAAAGTTAAACAGATTTATAAATAAAAAATCTTAATCCTTCGAGTACCTATTAGCTACTGAATACTACACAGTTCTTTTCTTTTTGGGACACAGTGCTCTCTGCTGACATCATGAGCTCAGTGCTCTCTGCAGACATCTCTGTCCATTTTAGGAACTGTCCAGAGCAGCATATGTTTGCTATGGGGATTTTCTTCTACTCTGGACAGTTCCTAAAATGGACAGAGAGCACTGTGCTCATGATTCAGCAGAGAGCTCTGTGTTCCAAAAAGAAAATAATTTTCTGTAGTATTCAGCAGCTAATAAGTACTGGAAGGATTAAGATTTTTTAATAGAAATAATTTACAAATCTGTTTAACTTTATGGCACCTGTTGATTTAAAAAAATAAAAGTTTTCCACCGGAGTACCCCTTTAAACACTACACCTTACATCAGGCTTGGGAATATGAAGTGGAACTTATAGTTCCCAAATAATGTATAGGGAGGGGACTAGAATCCCTTAATAAATACAGCTTTTTATATTAGTTTAGAGGGAGCCTCCAGCTGTTGCAAAACTACAACTCCAAGCATGCCTGGACAGCCTTTGGCTGTCCAGGCATGCTGGGGAGTTGTAGTTTTGCAACAGCTGGAGGTTCCCTGTTTGAGAAACACTGGCATGAAGCATCCATTCACATTTTACATAGAAATAGGCCAGACCAGGAATGAGAGAGTTAAATTGGCATTTCTGCTAACTGTATACAATACAAATCCATCTATGTAGATGACTGTATTCCCCCAAGCAGTTAACTAGCGGTACTCAGCAGCACTAGTTAACCCTTCTAGTCTGATGCAGAACGCTCAGCTCAGCAAGGAGTTACAGTAAAACAGTGATCTATAGGCTCAAGGACTCTCACCAGTAAAGTGACGGGAGTCAGGTGTTACATTTTGACACAGTCACCATTGGAGAGGAATAAATTACTCACTTTACGTCAAATTAAGTAAACAATCATACATTTATTTTAGGCTCATAGACAAATATGGCAAACAGAACAAACTAGTAAATCTTATGTAAATAACAGTTCTTGCTTAAGTTTTACAATAATAACATTAGGAAGTGTAGGCATGTTCTCAGAACAATCTCACCAAGTGAGGGTTGTGTGGGCTGGATCCATCATGGAAAGTTCATCTAAGATGGCTTCCTCCTTCATTAGACTGGTCTGGCTCCGCCTCCTTCCTCTTAGCTTGGCTTGGCTTACTTCAATGGTCTTGCTTCATCCATGGTGCTTCCTTAATGATGCTTCCATAATAATACTTCCATAATGATGCCTTAATGATCCTGCCGTCTTCTTAAATACCGTACTTATGGGTGTGTTCTTTACATATGTGGGCGTGGTTATACTAAGCCTTATATCCATAAATATACTTATCTCTATATATCTCCTCCTAGTGGGTTGGTTTGAGTATATCTTTAACTAATGGGTGTATACATTATGTCATGCTTAACTTGCATACTGATTGGACATTAGTACCTTCCTAGAATAGTATAGTTATGCATACCTCAGCAATTCTATCTATAGTATTCAGCTATAGCTTAACTTTACTAAAGGTCATGGCATCCATTTTAGGTTTGACTTTTGTCAGCCATCTTGTATACCCTTGCATACGTTATATTGTATATTAATCATTTTAACATTTCCCCCTATTATGAGTTTTTTTTTTACAATTACTCATAATACAGTTGTTTCAATATACAATTACCATATATAGTATTAGTAACCAAATCCTTACTTTGTAGTTTTTTTTTTTATAAATCCATTAGACAATCCCCTTTAAATTAGTATATATCATCTTAGAATATCAGTGTTAATTAAATAAATCCATTCATGGTATATATTGGTATTATTATCATTATTCTAATAAGTCTTTGTCATAGTATATCATGATATGTAACAAATCATGTTATACTAATCCATACAATAATACATTTATCATTTTCCCATATTGTGTTATATTATATTATGTTATGTTGTGTTGTGGTATACTGTAATTTATTTTTCATGAAAAACATTTTTAATCAATACCTAAATCTAATCTAAATATTTGTCTTCTTGGGTCTTGGAAAAAATCAAAATATAGAAGATCAATGTAACTTTTGACTCAGTCCATAACACAGTCCATACAAAATCCTTGAAATGGAAAAACTTTACAAAATCCTTGAAAAACATAAAGTCATTGTCCTTTGATTATTTTTACCAATAATAACAAATTTTCTTTCTTTGCTCCAATTCTATGTTCATCCTTTTGTCAGTTGGTTCCTTGAATTTTACTGTAATAGGAAACATTCTTTTTAGTCCTGGACAGCCAAGGGTTAGCATCCCTTGATGATAAGTAACTTCCTTGCAGACTCTGCATCAGCACTGCAACAGTTAATTTAACTCTTTTCTTTCTTTGCTGGAACAACAGCTGGTGATAAGAAAACAGTCCTTTTTCAAATAACTTTTTTCTTCACCTTTTGGCTCCTGGACTTATGTTTTAGCCCAATTTGTAGAAACAATGCATTTCTTTAACTCCTTTGCTTGAGACAGAAGCTGATGGTCAAATACCTCACTCTGTAACTTGATTCAGGCGTTGAATTCCACTCAGGCCTTTTTCTCTTAGTCATCTGTAGAACTAGAAGTCCCAGCAAGTCCTCTTTATATTTCTTTAATACAGGTAAACCTTACCATTGGTTACCTCTGGCTTCAGACTCCTATTCATCTGTAGACATAAAGTCTTTTTCCTGAAACACAGTTCATCATATCCTTGATCCTCACAGCAAGTGAAATCCTTTCCCCATGGGAGTATTTTAAAATAATTTCAACAGAGAAGTTCTTTGAAAACAATCTGTAGTCAGTCCCAGCAATGATGCTCATCAGCTGTTCTTGTCCATCAATTGTCCAGCAAATATCCTTTGGAAAAATAGATAATTAAAAAATAACAGATAGTCCAATAGTCCAAAAACTTATCTTTTTCTTCATCTGTTTTACTTGGATATCCCACTTGATTTTGGAAATATCAAAAATAATCAAAAACAAAAACTCTTCTTTTTCCCTAAACTATACCCAAAATATTGGTAACTTTTCCTATAATATATTCATTACAATATACCACATCATTTCATATCATATATACCTTATACTTCTAAATATGAAATAATTATAAATATTACTTATGATTATTATTATGACACATATGCTAAACATTACTCTATGACTATTTATATTATTATTATACTATTATATTAACCATATCTGACTGCGAATTTGTAAATATCTTAAAACAATACAATAGTATAATAGTAAACAAGTCTTAACTCATAAGTTATTCTCATATGTTATGTAAATCATACATTATCTAAGCATACTCATAACATTCTTATTTTTATTTCATATTAATAATTACTTTAAATATAACCTTAACCTTTATTAATTAATTACCCATGTATTCCACCATGTTATTCATTATATAAAATTGACACTTTCAAAATAATCTTTATTACCCAATTTTTTATTATCCCACATGACACCATAAAATATGTATAAAACCTTATATTGTTATGTGTATTTGTGTATTTCACTTTTTTGTACCTTTTTAGAAGTCAGAGTGATTTACCATATCACTTTCCCAATACCAGACTTTGTCTTAACAGCTGTCACTCGGCCCATTCAGCTTATGAGAGCTGAAACACTCTGTGATTTTTGTTGTTGGGAACACCACAATATATTTCAAAGTGTAGGGTTACTGTATGTAAGAGAGAGATGGAATTCCCCTCTTCCTTGTTACTGTGTTTTGTAATACCATTTAATAAAGAAACCCAGTATATATTTGTCACCAGCTTTGTTATAATAATGGACTCCATTAAAATGAATAAAACAATTCCCCACATTTTTACCTATGTGAATTACATGAAGATTTACTTGTGTAAACATTTATACAACACAAGACATTCACAAACACACATATATGAATTTGTGTATATACTTGAACTAATTCCCATATGAATATTCATGTATACTGAACATGTAAAATAAAGAACAATTAATAATTGAACCTACATTATGTCAGTGTGTAATTACCTTAAAATTCCTTCATATGAAAATAACCATAATGTAACTTAAACTTTCTTAAAATTAACTAGAATAAAATAAAATATACCCCTAGAACCTTTAATCACAATAATATTTGAAATCATTTTGATTCACCAATCTCTCCATATTAACATAGAAATATATGTATTTTCATGTCAATATGTAATTCTCTCTATAATTTGGTATAGAATGAAATATTGTGCACTCATATCTTATTCCATATAAGACCAATCATTATTAACCTTTTATCTTTTGAATTTCAAACATTATTTTATATTTCTTAGACCATAGCATACTTCAGTCACTTCACTATATTCTCCATACTCAGCACATTTATTCACTCACTGAATACACCTTTTCATACATTTAATAATTTATATTTGGTACCATTAAAATATACAATTTATATGAAGTACTTCCCAAGAATTCAATTAATTAATTAATTAATATATGTATTAACTAAATTAATGAATTCAAGACATGTCTTTGAAAATATCCAAAAGGCCTTATCTTTTCAATACTTTTAACTCACTTCTTACAAACACTGCGGTGTCATTACTCACATCCCACTGTGGTTTCAGTTTTCCAAAGACACATTTGTTAATTTACTTACAATGTATATCCTTAATTATACATATGGTCACACATGGTACCTGTCAATCACAGATACATGCATACATTGCAACAAATGCTCGTACCCAAAGTTTCTCATGCCCGTGCCCATTTTGTCCTTCATTTACACTCACGTGCATTTACAATGGCGACAGATACATGGACTCAAGGTTACTTAAATAGAAGAGACAGAGAAGAACCATGCTTACTCTACAGAGCAAAATGGATAACTTTATTCTTCATGCTTTTTAAACATATACAAGATGCAATTATACATGTAAGTACATACAATACATTATTTAAACTTCATTAGCTAATGTTAGTCACAAAACTTATAGCTAATCTGCTCTTGTCCTGCATCTCTGTTAACCATATCCTTGGGACAAAATAACTTTTATTTGTTTTCCCAACTTTTACTTCTACTAAGAGATAAAAGCAGATATCATTAGTTACATATTCCATTATCATTGCAGAATAATAACAACAGTGGTCTCCAGATTATAACCCTGCAGCTGTTTCAAAGAAACATGATCTTTCTCTATCTTATCAATAATGTATATGCATACAAACATATCAATAGTAATATATATATATCTATATATTTAAATAGCTATACACAGATATATAGATATCTACATACATATGTACACATCTAATCTGTCTTTCTCCATAGAATATATATATATCTCCACTCTTTACCATAACAAATGTAGCAAAGAGTAAAAACATATAACATTAGTTAATCTCTCACTACCATATAATATAACTAACATTTTTTACATAATATTGCCAAAATCCATTAGACTAGCCAAAAATCATTTACCATATAATCTATACTTAAGATTATTTAAAACCTTTTTATCCAATTGCTATTTTTGGTTTAATCATTTCTTTCATAAGAAAATCAGTAAACAATCCCATTAACCCTTTAATTTCTCTATGCTCTACTTTCTCTAATTTAAAATGTTTAAGCCTGTCATTCAAAGACCTTGTTAAAGCTGGGATGTCATTTTCCTCTACAGTTGTCTTAGCTTCACTACCATCAGCTGTGTTTTGATTGGACAGTGCAGAGTGAATTCCTTCAATCTTGCCTGCTAACACTTTTACTGGATCACTTTCAAAATTAATTGTTTCATTATTATATGGCTTAACATTTATATGTAGTAATCTCCTTCGCTGTTCATAGATTGCATCCTGATTTTTGTAACTCTTTTTAGACAATGTTGGGGTTACAATTCCTTTTGATATAGGTTTACTCAGATTATGTGTTGAATTTTTCTGGAGCTGTGGAATGTCTGTCATGTGATCTCTCCGTGATATGTGTCTCTTCTGAGCTACCATTTTCTCCCTTGGCGTGTGTCTCACTTGCCTGATGTCTGACACTGGTTCTGGCTTTGTCTGATTAATGTTCTCCTGTATGTTGGACTTGTTACAAGTGTGCCTAGCCATGTTGTTTTGTAATATTTTAGAAGCCTGACAATTCTTATCTTTTTGTTGCTTCCTGGCTACATCAATTAGTTTAGCAACTTCGATTAACGAATTTTTCTTTGACGCTATTGCTAATATTACTTTATCCATGAAAGGAAACTTTTTAATAAATGTACTTATCATAATCTGATTTTTATCAATTGATGTGTTTTTGTCCATAATCACCTTGAACATTCGTTCAAAACTTTTCATGTACTCAAAAACACATTGGTCTTTTCCGATTTGATAGGAAGTTAACATATCTATGCTTGGAATGTCCTTGTTGACACCTGTACAGAGCATTGTCAGCCTGTCAACATCATCACATTCCAACCATTCTTCTCCCTGTACATTGTGATGTAACTCTATAATTCTCCAAATATCCACAGGGATATATAATCGGAAAGTTTTATTGATTTGAGACTTGGTTAAACCAAGCTTGGCTACGTGTACCTCAAAAACTTCTAAGCTTCTCGCTACATGAAATTTCTTATTAAATGTAGGGATTTCTTTTTTAAGTTTACTCAAATAATGTAATTCTGTTAACAAATGCATTGACCTGTCACTTTGACAGATGTCAGCAGCCGACTCCCTTAAGTCTTCACTACACTGAGTAGTAAATATTGCTTGTGACTCTGTATCCAGATCAGATGTCAACACATTTTGACTCTGACTTGTTACGTCACCATTACATTGTATAGCCATATCTCGTTTGGATACAATTCTATCACTTGTATCAGAACCATGTATCAAAACTTGATTATGGAAAACTTGTGACATATGTACCAGATTTGCTAGCTTACATTTCTCTTTATTTACAAATAGTTTACCATCTATTTCCTTATTCTTAGTTTCATATTCTGTTACTAATTTAAACCATAACTTTTTTAAGTCTACTTTAGATACATCTGACTTAAAATTAGACATGTCTGAAACCTGCAATTTACATTTGTCTACCATAATATAGAGTAATTAAAACAATACTCACAAGATAGCCTCTTGTCTCTCAGTCTGCTTTGCTGAAACGTCCTTTAGCAATTTCCCGCAGCTGAATTCTTTTCCTGGCCTTCTCCAATGGTCGTCAGATTCTTCGGTTCTCGTCTTCCTGGGAAGCTTGTATCATCCGTACGCGTCTCTCCCCCTGTACAAGCTGAACAAAGACGAATGGCTGGCGTCGCCAAAATGTTACATTCTTATACTGGTCAAATTTCATTTGACACAGTCACCATTGGAGAGGAATAAATTACTCACTTTACGTCAAATTAAGTAAACAATCATACATTTATTTTAGGCTCATAGACAAATATGGCAAACAGAACAAACTAGTAAATCTTATGTAAATAACAGTTCTTGCTTAAGTTTTACAATAATAACATTAGGAAGTGTAGGCATGTTCTCAGAACAATCTCACCAAGTGAGGGTTGTGTGGGCTGGATCCATCATGGAAAGTTCATCTAAGATGGCTTCCTCCTTCATTAGACTGGTCTGGCTCCGCCTCCTTCCTCTTAGCTTGGCTTGGCTTACTTCAATGGTCTTGCTTCATCCATGGTGCTTCCTTAATGATGCTTCCATAATAATACTTCCATAATGATGCCTTAATGATCCTGCCGTCTTCTTAAATACCGTACTTATGGGTGTGTTCTTTACATATGTGGGCATGGTTATACTAAGCCTTATATCCATAAATATACTTATCTCTATATATCTCCTCCTAGTGGGTTGGTTTGAGTATATCTTTAACTAATGGGTGTATACATTATGTCATGCTTAACTTGCATACTGATTGGACATTAGTACCTTCCTAGAATAGTATAGTTATGCATACCTCAGCAATTCTATCTATAGTATTCAGCTATAGCTTAACTTTACTAAAGGTCATGGCATCCATTTTAGGTTTGACTTTTGTCAGCCATCTTGTATACCCTTGCATACGTTATATTGTATATTAATCATTTTAACATCAGGGCTCGAGTACTGTGAGCTATGCACCCCTGTAAACTGTACGGCCGCTGGACACCCTGCATCCGACCCATGGACTGGTACCCTGAACTTAACAGTTTTTCTTAGTGAATAATGAGTTTAACCCCTAAATGAGTTTCAATTGTTTATTTTTGGTCACTTTGCATACCCTAAAATTTTTTATAAAAGGCGATCAAAAAGTCCCATCAAAACAAATTTGGTAGTGATAAAAACTACAGATCATGGTGCCAAAAATGGGCCCCCACACATCCCCATGTAAGGAAAAATGAAACCGTTATAATGGTCAGAGGAGGACAATTTTAAACTTAATTTTCATACAAAAAGTTATTTTTTTAAGAAGTAAAACAAAATAAAACCTATATAATTTGGGTATCGTTGTAATTGTATGGACTTACAGAATAAAGATAAGGTGTCATGTTTACCAAAAAGTGCATTGCGTAGAATATACAAAGCATAATTGGTGCACAAAAAACAAGCCCATATATGGTTCTGAATGTGGAAAATTGAAAGCGTTATTAGAAGGTGAGGAGGAAAAAACGAAAGTGCAAAAATAAAAATAAAACGTGATCCTCAAGGGCTTAACAGAGAGGGGAAAGTAGGAAAGAATCCTGATTAGTTGAGAAATGTATTTTTCTCATATAAGATATTTTACAACGTTTTGGTATTTTTTATACTAAATTGCACTATTTTTTAAACAACTGGTGCCAGAAAGTTAAACAGATTTGTAAATGACTTCTATTAAAAAAATTTAATCCTTCCAGTACTTAGCTGCTGTATACTACAGAAGTTGTTTTCTTTTTTAATTTCCTTTCAGTCTGACCACAGTGCTCTCTGCTGACACCTCTGTCCGTATCAGGAACTGTCAAGAGGAGGATAGGTTTTCTATGGGGATTTGCTCCTACTCTGGACAGTTCCTTAAATGGACAGAGGTGTCAGCAGAGAGCACTGTGGTCAGGCAGAAAGGAAATTCAAAAAGAAAAGAAATTCAGTAAATTATACATTCTGTACTGTTACTATTACTGTTCTTTACTTAGTATATATTTTTAGAAGCCAGTGGCAGATACCCCAACACATTGCCAACCACACTGTACCCAACACAGTGTCACATGACCTTTATCTCAGGAGTATATATGTCTTACCTGTATAATAGGGTATATTATATACTAGCTATTTACCGTATTTTTCGTCCTATAGGATGCATCGGCGTATAAGACGCACCCAATTTTTAGGGGCAAAATCTAAAAAAATTAAGATTTTGAACCCAATAGTGGTCTTCAACCTGCGGACCTCCAGATGTTGCAAAACTACAACTCCCAGCATGCTGGGAGTTGTAGTTCAGCAACATCTGGAGGTCCGCAGATTGAAGACCACTGCAGGAGGAGGTAATACTCACGTGTCCCCGCCGCTCCGGACCCGTCACCGCTGCCCTGGATGTCGCTCCATCGCTGTCGCCATGTCCCCATCGCTCCGGAACGTCTCTGCTGCCGGTCGGGTATCATCGCTCTCCGTCGCCGCCATCACGTCGTTACGCACGCCGACGCACGTACGCGATGACGTGATGACGAGGAAGGAGAGCGCCGGCCATACAGGGGATTCCTGAACGGAGAAGACACCGAGGAGGCAGGTAAGGTCCCTCCCGGTGTCCTGTAAGCACTAACCCGGCTGTTCAGTCGGGCTGTTCGGGACCGCCGCGGTTTCACCGCGGCGGTCCCGAACAGCCCGACTGAACAGCCGGGTTAGTGTCACTTTCCCTTCAGACGCGGCGGTCAGCTTTGATCGCCACGTCTGAAGGGTTAATACAGGGCATCACCGCGATCGGTGATGTCCTGTATTAGCCGCGGGTCCCGGCCGTTGATGGCCGCAGGGACCGCCGCGATAGGGGTGTATTCGCCGTATAAGACGCACCGACTTTTCCCCCCCAGTTTTGGGGAAGAAAAAGTGCGTCTTATACGGTGAAAAATACGGTAATAGTGTTACACAGTTCTTTAGTTTTGGGGAAAAAATAGATGATAAAACTAAAACTGTTTATAGGCAAATAACAAAGTTCACCCAGAACTTCTGCTGTGGCTGTAAACCTGTCACTTACTACATGGACTTCTGAATTATGTTTATTGTATTCATTTACTTTAAATGTATTGCAGGTTTAGTTAGATTTCAGGAATAAGTACTTGTATCATACTTTCCACAAAAAGATAATGGATCTGACATCCTTTGTAGACTCCATATCCTGCTTCACAGCTGCCTTTTGAGATGTTTAAATAATTGCTATTTCCTCTTGCATAACGAGATCAATGATAGAATTCTATAACTAGAACAGCAATTATCCTCCCATTACTATATGTGTTTCTATACTATGTGTTTTCGCCGTATAAGACGCACTTTTTCTTCCCCAAAACTGAGGGGGGGGGGGGGGGGGGGGGGGGGAAAGTTGGTGCGTCTTATACGGCAAATACACATTAAAACCCTGTCCTATCGCGGCTAATACAGGACATCACCGATCGCGGTGATGCCCTGTATTAACCCTTCAGACGTGGCGATCAAAGCTGACCGCCGCATCTGAAGTGAAAGTGACACTAACCCGGCTGCTCAGTCGGGCTGTTAGGGACCCCCGCGGTGAAATCTTGGCGTCCCGAACAGCTTACAGGACACTGGGAGGGACCTTACCTGCCTCCTCGGTGTCTGCTCCGTGACGGGATCCCCTGCATGGCCGGCGCTCTCCTTCATCGTCATCACGTCATCGCGCATGCCGTCCCATCATACAATAGGATCGGCGTGCGTAGTGGCGTGCGTAGCGACGTGATGGCGGCAACGGAAAGCGAGGATACTGGGCAGCAGAGACGTTGCGGAGCGGCGGGGACACCCCAGCGACGCAGCGACAGTGATGGAGGGCGACATCCAGGGCAGTGGTGATGGGTCCGGAGCGGCGGGGACAGGTGAGTATTACCTCCTATACCAGTGGTCTTCAACCTGCGCACCTCCAGATGTTGCAAAACTACAACTCCTGGCATGCCCGGACAGCCAACGGCTGTCCGGGCATGCTGGGAGTTGTAGTTTTGCAACATCTGGAGGTCCGCAGGTTGAAGGTTCAAATTTTTTTTTTTTCTAGATTTTCATCCTTTAAAATTGGGTGCATCTTATATGCCGGAGCGTCTTATATGGTGAAAAATACGGTATTGATTTCTTTATTTTTTAGAGCTTGGTACGTCTGGTTGTATTTGGGGGGGAGAGGACACTTTCAAATTATATTTTTTCTGAAGATGTATCACCTTTATATAAATTAATAATAATATTAATAGATGTAAGGACTGCGGCTTATGAACAGACGGTCAAACACGGACAGTTTTACCCATAAGACACTTTGTATCACCTAAATTAACAAGGAACTTCAACAGATGCATAAAAAAGAGAAAACACCTCATCCATTAACCTAGTCACAATTGTCCAAAAAATGGGACCAATAAGTAACTGATACCAGAAAAATAACTTTATGCAGTCATCAAATATGTACATATCCTGTTTAAATATTTGGATACAGAGAAAAGCACACCCATTGACATAAAGACAAAATAGAAATGTTGGATTGCTTTAACACTTGACATGCAGTTATGAGATAGATGTGTAAATAATTACCGGTGTGATCTGAGTAGACACTGGGTCTGGCCAAAAGAGAGTGTAAAAATGGTTCCGATGCTGCCCTATAAAAGGTTCTCCAAGGCCCCTTATGGGTAGGGTACCACTTGGTGAGAGATCATTCAGCACTTGACATGCCTCTACAATATACTTGAAGACATTTTACCCATTTGACAGACTTTGATAGGGGCCGCATCATTGTACAGAGGACACACACATAGCAAACAGGCTCCAGATGGCAGACCCCCAGTGGCTTTATTCAATGACAAGTACAAGCATTTCCACAGCTTCCTTGTCCACCATCCACACGCAGGTGACACCTTCATTACACACTGCGGTTTCTGGTCCATTTCCAGGCACTGAAGGAAATTTGGTGTCACTGTGCCAATTATGTGTCCTGACAGCCTGACACTGTTGTGTTCATCTGTAGTCATGTTGTGAAAAAATTACATTTTTATGGGCAAATCCAGGTGATCCAATGATGGGCAGGTTTGAGTATGGAGGCCTCTATAATGTTGCCTTTGCTGTGGAGTGACACATTGCCCCAACTGCTGATGATCTGGGAAGCCATCACTTACGACAGTCGGTCACCCCTAGTAGTGATATGAGGGACACTAACAGCCCATCGATATGTGTAGGACATCCTGTGGCCTCATGTGTTGCCTCTCATGGCTTCTAATTGGGATTTTTCAGCTGAATAATGCTCACCCCCCACACAGCAGGGGATTCCCACAGTCCGAAACTTCCTAGGCCTGTCTGGTCGCCATATTTATTGCCCATTTAGCATTTATGGGACCGGTAATGCCGGCTTCAGTAACCTATGAGTTTGCAGGATCTACAGGCCCAGCTTCAACATCTGGGAGTAAATGTGCCGCAGGATGCAATAATGAAACTATATGTTTGAATGCCCAACCATATCTCATCTAGTATCAAGGCTAGAGGTAGGCCAACAGGATCCTAGAGCCCCCTTTCCATTGAAAAGTTTTTCCCAATTAACCTGTTAAGGACGCAGGGCGTATAACACCCTTGCACCCGTGTCTTTAAGAACGCAGGGCGTATATGTACTCCCTGGTCCCGTTACCGGCTATCGACAGCCAGGACCCAGGGTTAATGCCGGGCATCCCTGATCGGGCCAATGTCCGGCATTAACCCTTTAGACGCTGTGATCAAAGTTGATTGTGGCATCTAAAATGAAAGTGAAACCATTCCAGCAGCTCAGCGGAGCTGATCGGGACTATCGCAATGAAATTGCAATGTCCCGATCAACTGAGAGGATGGCAGGAGGGCCCTTACCTGCCTCCTCGCTGTCCGATCAGTGCTCTGCTGATCCAGGAAGCTTCAGCTGGCTGGAGAAGCAGAGCACCGATAACACTGATCAATGCTATGCTATGGCATTGAATAATATATGCAATCAAAAGATTGCATGGTATAGCCCCCTATGGGGGCTAAAAAAAAAAAAGGTAAAAAGTGTAAAAAAAAGTTAATAAATGTGAATAAGCCCCTCCCCTTATAAAAGTTTGAATCCCCCCCCCCACATCCTATTTTTTAAATAAAATAATCTAATGAAAAATCAATCATATGTGGTACCACATAAGGTTATCTAAACCGCACGGTCGATGGCGCACACAAAAAAAATACAAAAGTCCAAAATTGTGCATTTTTGGTCACTTTGTATACCATAAAAAATTTTATAAAAGCCCCATCAAAACAAAAATGGAACCAATAAAAACTAAAGACCACGTCGCAAAAAATGTGCTCTCATATACCCCCGTAAGCTGAAAAATAAAAAAAAGTTATAGGGGTCAGAAAATGACAATTTTAAACATTCTAATTTTGTTGCATGTAGTTAGAATTTTTTTAAAGTATTAAAATAAAATAAAATCTACATAAATTGGGTATCCTTGTAAACAAATGGACCTACAGAATAAAGATAAGGTGTCATTTTCACCCTAAAGTACACTGCATAGAAACAGAAGCCCTAAAAATTTACAAAGTTGTGTTTTTTGTTATTTTCCCCCACAAATAATTTTTTTGATACAGATTTTGTTATAAAATAAGTGATGACAGTACAAAATACAATTGGTGGCGCAAAAAACAAGCCCTTATATTGGTCTGTAGGTGCAAAATTGAAAGGGTTATGATTTTTAGTAGGAGAGGAGGAGAAAACAAAAGTGCAAAAAACAAAAATTGGTCCATAAAGGACATCTGCAGCGTTACAAACACTTATCCCCTATCCTCAAGATAGGGGATAAGTGTTTGAACGCGGGGGGTCCGAACGCTGGGGCCCCCGGCGATCTCCTGTACGGGGCTGCAGGGGGCGTGCCAGCCGCAGCATGACGTTGCGGCCAGCACGCCTCCTCCATACATCTCTATGTATTCGTGCCTCCCCGCATCCCCCATAGAGCTGTATGGGGACGGGGAGGAGACGGGGCGTCACCGTCGACCTTTAGGTCGACGCTACGTCACCATGAGCGCTTATGGCGGCGCCCCGTTAGGGAGATTGGGGGGGGGTTCCAGCGGTCGGACCCCCCGCGATCAAACACTTATCCCCTATCCTGTGGATAGGGGATAAGTGTCATACCGCTGCAGTTGTCCTTTAAGGGGTTAAAAGTATCTTTACTGTCATTATTACACACGTATAAAGTTTAATTTGATTCCAACAGCTCCTTCTTGGTGTATTCATTTAATAACATAACACAAAGTAACAGCTTTATCTTATTAAAGAAGGAAAGAAGAGGAAATTGTTAAATGTTTATAAGCAGCTTAGAATTACATTTACTTACAGTTAAAGGGGTATTCCATGATATTTCTTTTTAATATATATATATATATATATATATATATATATATATATATATATATATATATTTATCAACTGGCTCCAGAAAGTTAAACAGATTTGTAAGTTACTTCTATTAAAAAATCTTAATCCATCCAATAATTATCAGCTCCTAAAGTTGAGTTGTGCTTTTCTGTCTGGCAACAGTGCTCTCTGCTGACATCTCTGCTTGTCTGGGGAACTGCACAGAGTAGAAGAGGTTTGCTATGGGGATTTGCTTCTACTCTGGACAGTTCCCGAGACAGGTGTCATCAGAGAGCACTTAGACAGAAAATAACAACTCAACTTCAGCAGCTCATAAGTAAAGAAAGGATTACAAATTTTTAATAGAAGTGATTTACAAATCTGTCTAACTTTCTGGAGCCAGTTGATATATTTAAAAAAATTTTTTTACTGGATAACCCCTTTAAGGTGATTCACCCTACACCTCATATTCACAACCCTTGAGCCTGATTCATACCCCTTTTTGAAGTCAACTAAATATTAAAATTCCTATTTTTCAGGCAGCTGCTATTAATCTACCTTAGACCCCTGGAGCCCTGGGCCTCAGGTGGATGCCCAAACTGCCCATGTTATATTCCGAAATAGATTTCAGGAACAATGGTGGGAGTGGGGGGTTAGAAACAACATAAAATAGCAACAACATAAAATAGCAACAACATAAAAACAGTGTTGTTGTTACAAAATATATTAAAAATATACTTTTTATTCTGGTCACGTGACCTGTTTGAACACAATGTAGCTTTAGACAGAGGCTATCTGAGTTAATACATAATGCAGGTGGGAATAAGTAAAATTGTATTAAGGACTTCACAGAAACTGAATCAAAGCTTCGACTGTAACAAAGTCTAAGAACGATCACCTTCTACTAAGGAAGATTTGGCACTGTTGAGGCATTTTACAGGACGTGTCAGCCTGATATAATTACTCCATGGGCATAATGTCAACTTATTCACAAAGTCATGAGATATTTCCAACATGAGGCCAAGCCTTGCAAAAATTGGGTTCATGGAAATGTCACTTCTCCGTAACTGTAAATGCAAAAACAACATTCAATTTCAATTGACATGCCCTGTGAATATGTCAACTGGGCGAGATACTGGAAAGCCAAGCGATACTGTTTTAATTGGGGGGGTTCAGCACTGGGACCCCACTGATCAAAACTTCCGTCTTGTTGCTAACTTACCAAGGCCTGGTACAAGGATTTTTGCCACCCTAAGCAAAAGCTTATTTTGCCACTTCTTGATCCCGTCCATTGGCTCCTCCCGATGTATGGAGGCGCGCGCGATGTCAGGATGTTGGACAGACCTGACCTTAGTGATCACCCCTGTCTGCCTCGGAGGTGGCGCTGCGCTTCTCCACGAGGCTGAAAAATGCTGATTACAGTGACCCCTCGACCTACGATGGCACCGACATACGATAATTTTAACATGCGATGGCCTCTCAGAGGCCATCACATGTTGAAGGCAGCATCAACATACAATGCTTTTGTATGTCGGGCCATCGCATAAACGGCTACCCGGCATCGCAGACTGCTTCAGCTGCCACCGGATAGCCGTTTACGGTGCCCCGTTCCCTGTGCTGACGATCACTTATCTGTCCTCGGGGCTCCGGCGCGTCCTCCTCGGGATCCCCTGCATTGTCGGCGCTCTCCATCGGCGTCATCACGTCGCTGCGCACACCATCCCGTCATCCAATAGGAGCAGCGTGCGTAGCGACGTGATGGCGGCGACGGAGAGGGCGGATGCCAGGGAAGAAGAGGCCTTGCCGGAGCGTCGAGGACACCTCGGGGACGCGGCGACAGTGATGGACGGCGACATCCAGGGCAGCGGTGACGAGCGGTGACGGTCCGGAGCGGCTGGGACAGGTGAGTACAACTTCCTCTAACAGTGGTCTATAACCTGCGGACCTCCAGATGTTGCAAAACTACAACACCCAGGGTGGGTGTTGTAGTTTTGCAACATCTGGAGGTCCGCAGGTTGTAGATCACTGTCCTATACTTTACATTGCACGGATCCCTCAACATACGATGGTTTCAACAAACGATGGTCGATTTGGAACGGATTACCATCGTATGTTGAGGGACCACTGTATTATAGTATGGTTTGGTGTAGCATGGCTGGGTTTTGCTTGATGGGCAGGTGCTTCAGATGGGCGGGGACTTTGGATGCTGGGTAACTTTATTGCAGAAGGCATAGTCACGCCCCCATCAAGAGAGCGCTCTAGGCGGCTGCCTATTTTGCCTATAGGCAGAGCCGACCCTGAACTCACCCTTCTTCTCTCCATTGACACATATGAATGTTTGGCCATGCAGAACATTATGTATGTGAGGAGATCAGAAGAGATAGCTGTCAGCCAAACATCTATTCAAAGTGTACCAAAGGTAGCTACCTTTATAAGGACAATGAGGGAACAGCTAAAAGACCAAGGGGTTAACAGTGCAATAGTATGTACCTGACAAAGGGCCTAGAGCGTCCCAGAAATGCGTTGTACATGTTAAATTGAAGTTTTTATTGCACTTGGACCTTTTGGCTGGACTTCCAGATATCCCTAGGGCAGTGTTTCTTAACCAAGGTGTCAGCTGTTGGGAGTTGTAGTTTTGAAACAGCTGGAGGCAACTTGTTTGGGAAACACTGCCCTAGAAGGTTGTTTAAAGATGTACAGTAAGTAGGTAGTTAGCAATGATGGTGAATTTAGAGGGAAAATCATAACACAAATATCTTGCAAGGCAAAGGGTGCAGTATAGTGCATCATATGTCCCCAAGTTTGTTGGGCATACAAGGTGCATGTTGGGAAAAAGAATTGATGAACGTCAACAACACCAATAACAGTGTATCAGTCACAGATATTCACATAACCATCATCAAACCATCATCAAGATGCCCTCCACAGTGCACCAGCTACATATAAGTGGTACCAGGTGGCGCAGCAACTTCACTTTGATTCTAGGACCTTCCACTTCCTGACATCCACCGAGCCCAACACCATAGGCTGCATTGGCTTTTATCTGCCCACATACTACACTTAGGAGGGCTGCTATACTCCTTATAGACAAGGACATATCCTTCCAGTAGCTGATAGTTCAAGGATGATTGAATTGTTCTGTTGAGTGATGAGGAGGCGTGTAATGATATCACAGGTATCTCCATTTTCCATTCTCTTACTTGGCCCGTTCTCACTTCCTCTCCTCTTTATTACGGCATTTTTCACTTAGTGGGAAAGAAGCAGTTTAACTTTTTTTTTACATTGCCGGCATCTAAGTATCAAGAGCTATGAAAACCTCCAACTAAATCGTCTCATTAAGCTGCCTGCTAAGTGCAATGCTTTCATTATGCCGGCTAGGCTCTCTCAGGATGTCTATATCGTATCATCCCTATGTAATTAGAAAGTCAGCAGTGCAGTCAAGTGATAACGTAACAATATCAGCATCTGCATGTGCACAATAGCTTGCGGACACCTAAGCATGACATTACCCAGACTGCTCTCTTTTGGGTTGTATGCTTTACATATGCATTACTTCAAAACATGATGGCCAAGATTTACTAAACTGAAAACTAAAACTTTTTATATGTTTTTTTAGGGTGTCCTGAATTTTTATGACCGATTTTCTACAGTTTCAGGTGCCAATTGTCTCTTAAAGGGATGCTCCGCTGCTCAGCGTTTGGAAAAAACTGTTCTGAACGCTGGAGCCAGCACCGGGAGCTCGTGACATCATAGTCCTGCCCCTTCATGATGTCATGCCCCAACCCCTCAATGCAAGTCTATGGGAGGGGGCGTGACAGCCGCCACGCCCCCTCCCATAGATTTGCATTGAGGGAGCTGGGCCTGACATCATGAGGGGTGGGGCTATGATGTCATGAGCTCCCGGCGCCGGCTCTAGCATTTGTAACAGTTTGTTCCAAATGCTGAGCAGCGGAGCACCCCTTTAATGGCACAATGGAATACAGAGAGGCACACATGAAAAAAAACAACAACCAAATATGCTAAACATCAAGCAGACGGTTAGTTCATTTGGTGGAATGTGAAAGCAAAATGTAATGTAACCCAGAAATCTTAATAAATCGGGGCCATGGAGTCTGACACAATGACTGTAATAGAGGTCTAATGGACCACTATGCCAACTCCAGGGGCATCGCTATGGTCTGACTCAGGCTTGCTTGTCAATGAGGATTCCAGAACACTAACCCCAGATCAGTTTTTTGAGCACACACACATACAGGTGAAAGCCTGTCAGTGTAAGCCGTAGGAAGTGCCAGACCTGTGACTTACACTAACAGAAGATGGGACCTCTAGGCCAACACAGTGTAGGCATGATGACGTCACTCATCAGCACCTGCACTGTGTAGGAAGAAGAACGTGGTCAGCTGTACTATTTTTTTTCCTGGCACAAAGGGGCGGGGGCAATGACTACCTGGCTTGCGTTCTATCTATCTGGCTACCTAGCTAGTTACCAACCTACCTGGCTACCTAGCTAGCTAGTCACCTACCTGATTACCTATCTACCTGGCTACCTAGCTAGCTAGCTACCTGGCTCGCTAGTAACCTTTCTACCTACAAACTTATTTACCTACTGGGAGGGGATATACCCACTTAATGGAGGACATACTATCCTACCCCCTTTTACTGTGTGGGACAACAAGGGGGGAGCATTATTACAGCTTGGGGCCTATAAATGGGAAGATTGTGTAGAGGAGGAGAGGGCACTGGAAAAATGCAGAGTCTAAGATGTTTGTCCAGCAGATGCTGAATAGATAAGTTTTGGCTGAAGAAGTCATCATGGTGGTCTGAGACGGATAAAGAAGAAAAAGAAAGAGGACAACTGCAATCAAACAGGATGTCACCTGTGAGTCACTGGATGTAACTGTATCACTTATATGATATACAGATTCTGTATACAGCTAGTGTCTATCTCTATATTGTCAATGTATGTGGGAATATTAGTCTTTTGTATAGTTAATTTTATTTATTAACAATATAGCAGTATTAGTCAATGGTAATGGGGGTAGTGGTTATGGTGTGGGACTATTATCTGTCCCTTACTGGTAACACATCTATGCACGTATTTCATTTAGTTTGAAGGTGCTGACCATTTCTGTTTTTTGTACTAGTTATGTTAGTATTATTAGTCTTAGTATGCAGGATTTGGTCAGTAACAGTATGATGGTTATACAGTATGTATTGTAATAGCATTCCTCCTTGTATACTGGTATTATTGATAATATTGGTCTCAGTAAACAGATTTGGTCAATAAGAGTATGATTGTAATATGTATGGTGATAATATTCCTACTTCTACTGTATAGTGAGAGAGAAAAATGTAGGGGTTCTTGTGTATGCCTTGTGTTAGCTGATATGGCAGTCATGAGGTAGGCTCCATTTTGGATGTAAATCCATCATAGAAATGTTTCTATGCGTTGTTTGATCACTACACTTGGTCATCTTTTCCGGCAGCTAGTGTTGGGTTTTACCCAGGTGAACTCAAGTGAGTCAAAGTCAGTTCACCTTATGTGCAGTTTTAATGTATTTTCTTATTCAAAGTGTATTTTTAGAGGAATATTGTCATTAGATAAACTGATTTTATCCATACTCTCAATTGAGGTGTTTTATGAATTTTTAAAGTCTTTAGGCTGTGGTCGCACACTTTTTACAAGTTTTTAGCATTTTGGCAGTTTTTGTGGCAATTTTCTGAAATTGTAGTAAAAATGGCAAATTTTACTGTCATTTAAACTGCAGTAAAATAGCAAATTTTTGCTGCTATTTTGGAAAAATTTAGGCAACTGCCCCCCCCCCCCCCCCCCAGGAAATGCAATGTGTGAACACAGTCTCAGGAGAGATGTATATTTTCTATTTATCCTGATCTCAGAGAGATAGCAGTAGCAGTATACAGATAGGGCTGGGAGGGGTCTGTGAGCTAGCAGAAGTGATTTAATATGTGATGATGTCATCCTGTAGATCACAGGAAGTCAGATGACCAGGACTTGATTTTCTTTTGATGCATTAAGCCAAGTAACAGGATAGGGATATGTGTTTGATCCCAGGGGGTCAACTGCTGGGACCCTCCATGATCTCCTGTACAGAACCGCAGGTACTTACACTTCCCTGGCCGCAGTGATGTCCCACCTTAGCTGGTGAATTGCTGGGTGGACCGTCATTTCTGTTCATCCAGGAAGGTGGGGTCTGGAGTGTGCCGACGACATTTAAGTAGCTGGGGTCCCAGTGATTGGATACCCTGGGATCAGACACTTATCCCCTATCCTGTGGATAGGGGATATGTGTCTAAAAAGTTCAGTTCCCTGGCCTACCCCTTTCAGGCTGGATTTCCACATTCCAAGTCGAAATCCAGCCTAACTTTGGAAATGTTTCATAGTTGTTATCTAACAGTTTGCCGTATAAAATGATTTTTATAATAGTTTTCCCTATAATCTTCCACACCCAGTCTAATTCATGTTCACTTTATTTACTTACTGTTAAGAAAGAAAAGGTCCTGATAAGAGACAGGTATTAACTGTACCATGTATTTCTCTCTGTTACAACATGTTGAAAGGGAACTCCGGTGGAAACAAGTGGAAAACAAATGTTTTTAAATCAACTGGTGCCAGAAAGTTAAACAGATTTGTAAATTATATATAACGAAGCAAGCTCGGCACCACTCTCTGTATCTTCAGGACAGGAAAAGATGGGACCCTTTTTGACTTCTTCCCTTGCAACTGCTGGAGGTACATATAGGTGTTGTTAGAAGCGCTTCGGCGCGCAACGATCCGTCACTGAGAAGATACCCCCGCGTCTCTAAGCTACACTCCCCTGTCTGTACACCCCCCCCCCCCACCGATGTGCTTTTGATCGTTTTGGTCAATAAAGTCAACCTGCATTCAAGGTCTGGTGAGTGCTCCGCTTCCTTTTCCTATTGGATACTAGATTTGTAAATTACTTCTATATCAAAATTTGAAGCCTTCCAGTATTTATTAGCTGCTGTATAATACAGAGAAATGTGTGAAGTTCTTTCCAGTCTGACCACAGTGCTCTCTGCTGACACCTCTGTCCATGTCAGGAACTGTCCAGATTAGAAGCATATCCCTATAAAAAAACTTCTGCTCTGGACAGTTCCTGACATGGACAGAGGTGTCAGCAGAGAGCACATCCTGTAGTCCAGAGGAGTTCTGTGTGAGAAGCTGTCGGGTGTGTCTCTTTTGAGCTCCAGACTTCCAGAGAAGCAGCTTTTTCCATCAAGCCTTTCCCAGGGGTGTGGCAGGCTCCCTGGGAAAGCTTTCCTGCATGGAGCCTCAGGCCTCCATTCCCCGTTCTTCAAGGCTGGTGGGGGGTGGAGAGAAAACTGCTACAGCCATTGTTCCGACCGCAGGCAGAAGATCCAGCAGAGTCTGCAGCAATGTAGGCTCTGTTCCTCCGGCAACAGGTGCCAGCCAGAGATCTGGTGGTGGAAGGAAAACAAGGAGAAAGAGTTTGGAGATGTGGGCTGAAAGAGGCCCCAAAGAATCAAGTGAGACCTACTGCTCCTGCATGGCCGCACGCTTTGCGGAATACGACCACTGCAGTAAAGAGCTCAGGCTTGCAAGAGAAGATCTGCGTGGGACTCAGAGTCTGGCAAACACTGGGTCCAGGAGAAGCAAGCCTGAGCTGAAGAAAAGGATCACAGCCCTGAAAGCCCAGATTGCCAAGCTGGAGGAGAGGAAGGCAGAGATCCTGGAGGGCAGCGGTCTCCTCAGAGAGAAGCTGGCAAATGATGAAAGGTTTGCCGCCATGAAATCCCCAGGTAAGGTGGAGGTTGAGGTGGATGATGGGGAGAGTAGTGGCGGTGAAGATAGTGAGGATGGCAGTGAAGGAGTTATGGAGAAGGTAGAGGAAGGAGCGCATGTGGTAGAGGATGCTGTGTCTGTTCCTATGCCCTGTGACACCCAGGACAGCTACATAGAGCCGGCCCAAGTGGCGCTCCCTGTGACTGACAGTGAGGAGGATGATGTGGAGAGTGAGGCTGGGGGTTTATTGAGGGCAATTGTCATGCAGGAATCCCCAGTCCACCTCCCGAATTTCACATTCGGTGAAGATCAGTGCGAGGATGGAAAAGTCAGGCGTAAAGCAAAGAAGCAGAAGACCCAACAATCTGTGCAGTACATGTTCGTACCTTTCCAGCAGTCTGGGTCAGCTGCAAAGCTGGTTCAGGCTACTGAGCCCCCCAAACTGCAAGACCCCGAACCTGTGGTGGAGCGGGGCCAGCAAGGGGGTATAGAATGGCGTCTGAAATTGCTATGGACGCAATAGATGTGAAGCCCACCCGTCCTGCCAGTAGGGAAGGGCAGGATGGGCTCATGTTGGGCAACTCTGGCGCTGCTGGAACTCCCCAGGGTGGCGGGGGGGCATGTCCAAATGCCAGAGAAGAGCTATGCTGCCGTGTGCTTGGGGGGCGGATCCCCGAGTGCTGTGGGCACTACCGACGCTGCAGGGTACTCTCCTGTGAGGGGGGGGAGTGTCTGAGTGTCGGAAGCAGAGAAAGGTTGGTCCGTGTGCTCGGGGGGCGGTCCCCCGAGTACTGTGGTTTCTGCGGGTGCTGCGGGGCATTCCTCTGTGAGGGGGGGAGTGTCTAGGCGTCATTGTCATCAGCAGAGCCTGAGCACATTGCCTATGAAGGAGGAGCCATCAGCGTTGACCCCAGCGGCAGCTAAGCCAGCAAGAAAACCTGTATTAAAACCGGCGGTACTACAGGTCCCAGCCAGCCCAGGATATGTTAGGCAGGAAGTGAGTGCAGGGTGTGAGAATGATGGGGATAGTAGTGTTGTGAATGGGAGGAGTGTCAGTGGAGTGAATGTTGGTGGGAGTAGTGGTGGGAGTAGTGGTGGTGTGAATGCAACATCTGGTATGGATGATGGGAGTTGTGGTGTGAATGGTGCTCCTGGGTCTGGGTCTGGTCCGGCTGCCACCCCGGCAGTGACCGCTCCTAGGAGCTATGCCAGTGTTGCTGCCGGGGGTTCGGTGGGGTCCCCGTCTCCGTCCGGCCCCGGGGGTTACTTGCAACAGCGCCTCCTGGAGGCTCTGCGCAGGGGCGACAGGTCGATCCAGGTAAAGGGAAGGGGTGTGGTCGACCTGTCTTTCTGGATAGAGAGGCACGGTTTGGGGGCTTTCCGAGAGCAGAATGGGGAGGTGGTCTGGTCCCTCCCGACAACCGGGCAGGACAATAACCGTAGGAATGTTGTCCGTCTGATTTGGAGGGGCGAGGATGCGTGCCCGCCTCGCGCTAAAGTGGTTGAGCTCCTCCTCCAGATGGAATTAAGGGCGAGTGACATCTTTGCCCTGATCCACCCCTACGGTTCGTCTGAGTTTGACGTCAGTTTCGTTCGGCCAGAGGGTCTCGAACTCTTCTGGTCAAACTACGAAGTGGTGAAGAACGAGCCCGGCTGGCGGCATTTCGCCGTAAAGGCGATTTCCCGTCAGAACCCAGTCAAGAAAGTTACAGTTTTGACCCGTAACGAGTCACTTTCTTGTTATGACATCATGACCTGGCTTGGTGAGTATGGGGATGTGACGGACATGCCCAAGAAAAATCTGGATGGGCATGGGATCTGGTCAGGGGCCTGGACATTTTCCGTCAAACTCAAACGTTCAGGTAGTACAGTTGCCCACATTCCGTCAGCCGCCTTCCTTGGACGTGACAGGATCCAGGTATCTACCAGGGGCAGCCTAAGGTCTGTCACAGGTGCAGTAGCCCCACCCATTTTAGCGCAGCCTGTACTGTACAGGTCTGTGCTTTGTGTGGTGGGGTGGGTCATCTGGCCGCATCCTGTAGGCAGACCGGGTGCCACCTGTGTGGTGTCCGCAGGCACCCTTTCAGCCGTTGTCTGAGCGATTTCGCCCGTGCTGCGACCGCTCTGGCTGGGGAGAGCTGTGAAGTTGCCCATGCTGGGGAGGGTACGAGTAGGGATGGGGGCGCAACAGGGCTAGTGATGAGGAAAAAGGGCCCCGCCAAACTAAGGCGGGAGGAAAATCGTAGGAGGAGTAGGGAGCTGGAGAGTGCCCAGGTGACTGGGGTCGCTCCGGCCTCTGCTCCTGAAGCTGGCCCTGTAACCACTGAAGCCCTGGAGGAGAACGTGCTGAATGAGGAGATCAGTAGGCTGCGCAGAGAGGAAGGCAATATGGCCGACCCTTCCGATTCCTCCCACTATGAAAGTGTGGATGAGGAGAGTGGGGAGAGGCCAAAAAAGAAAGACAAGGGCAAAAGGAAAGGGAGAAAGAAGAGGTTGGAGCCCTCTGTTAAGCCTTGTACTACGGGCCAGGTCCAAAACAGAAGCCTGACTGCCCCCCCTCTGATTGACCTGTCAAACCGGTACCTCGTCCTCGACACCATCTTCTCCCCCTCCTTGGAGGGGGAAGGTGAATGCGATTGCCTAGGGTGAGAGAGCCTCTGGGGGGAACTGGGCCCTGTCCTGTGGAGGCACCTTCCTCGGAGGGCAGGGCTAGACTGGGACCGGACGGAGACGGGGACCACATGGACCAATCAGAGTCTAAGAAAAGGTCCAAAAGTGGTCTTGTCCCTTTCACTTCTTCAGGGGATGAGGGGGCAAAAAAGAAGGGGAAGCAGAAGTAAAGGTGTGGCCGTCTAACTAAATCACCCATCATGGCGGCACTCACCCCACTGACGCTGGCATCTATTAATTGTGCCAGTATAAAGTCAGATACAGCTAGATTCGCAGCCTTCGATTTTCTCGGCCGTGTTGAAGCTGACATTTTCTTTTTACAGGAGACCAGGTTGTCAGATCTAGCCTCTCTGGTGAAAGCCAGAAGAGAGTGGACACTGGTCTCTTGCGGCTGAGCCGTATAGTGGGGTGGCGGTCCTTTTTACCGCTCCGGTTGAATGCAGACGGGTTATTGAGTTAGAAATGGGGAGGTGCCTGATCTTAGATGTCCTCATGAAGGGACAAGAGCTCCGGCTCATAAACATCTATGCCCCAAAAACAAAGCTGGGCCGTAAAAATCTCTTTATGAGGATTAAGCCCTTCCTTTTTACTAGCCGGCAGGTGATCTTTGGAGGGGACTTCAATAATGTCACAAGGTCCCAAGATAGGAGCGGCTCCAACGGTCTGCTGAATTGCAATAGTGTGGCCCTTAATAATATAGTTAGGGAAGCACGCCTAGAGGATGTCCACATCCGGAGCCCCTCAGGCCACGCGGGTTTCACCTATCATCGAGGTAGCAGCAGCAGGTCTCGAATAGACAGGTTTTATTTGAAGGAGGAAGCCGTCTCTTCCGCAGTGTCCGAGGTTGAGGTGGAGTTCTGTGATCACTGTATGATTTTGTTTTCCTTGAATGTTTCAGAGACCCCCGGATGGGTAAAGGTTATTGAAAGCTGAATTTGTCCCTCCTGGAGGAAGCGGAGATAAGACAGTCCTTTGAGGATTTTCTTCAGAGTCAGGTACCTTTACTGGGCCTTTGTAGTAGTAAGTAAGAGTGGTGGGAGATATTCAAGAAGCGGGTTGCGGGGTTCTTCCGCCAGCTCTCGAGCCTCAGGTCCCTGAATAGGTATTGCCTGTATCAGGGTCTGAGGAGGAAACTCGAGCTTCTTGTCTCGACTGGAGGTAGCCGTGATGATATCTCCAGAGTGAAGTCCTTGCTGATTAGGTGTCAGTACGATAGGCAAGCATCTTTGGTTTTTGAGAGGGATTACAGGAAGTACCGCTCGCCCGACCCTTACAAGAATTGCAAGATGTCAGTGAGTAGTAAAGTAGTCTCAGGACTGGTTGATAGTACGGGATCCCTGAATCGGTCAAGATCAGGGATCCTGGAGGTTGTCAGATCCTTCTACTCGCACCTCTTGGGGAGGAAGGATCTAGATCGAGACAGGATGTCGGCTTTCCTGGCTGAAACCATTTCTGATCCAGGGGTAGACCCCTCTCTTGATGTTTTGGCAGAAGATATCAGGGAAGAGGAAGTGAGACTGGCGATCGAGGGGCTTGCCCCCAAGAAGTCGCCAGGTCCGGATGGCTTAACATCCGAGTGGTATAAGACCTTTAAGGAGTCTTTAGCTCCCCTCTTGACTGAGGTATTCAATGAGTGTCTCTCCTCGGGCACTCTGCCAAAGTCAATGAGGAGGTCAGCCCTGATTCTTCTCTCAAAAGGTAAAGATCCGAGCCGTATTGAGAATTGGAGGCCCATAGCTCTTCTCAATACGGACAGGAAGCTTCTGGCCAAGATACTGTTTAATCGGTTGGTGAAGTTTGCACCCCAGCTCCTTTAGGGGGCTCAGCACTGCTCTGCCCCAGGCCGAAGTACCTTAAGTGCTGTCCTCAGTGTCAGAGAGGCAGTGGAGCGGAGTAATGCGGGTCTCTGGAAGGGGTACTTACTGTCCTTGGATCAGGCCAAAGCATTTGATCGGGTGAACCACGAGTACCTCTGGTCCGTCCTCCTGAGATATGGCTTACCGAGTACTTTTGTGAATTGGCTTAAGATCTTGTATGCTGGGGCAGAGAGTTTCCCGCTGGTGAACGGGTGGTCTGGCCGCTCTTTTGAGGTGGGGTCCGGAGTCCGTCAGGGTTGTCCTTTGAGCCCGCTTTTATACGTGTTCGCGATTGATCCCTTCGTCCGGAGGGTAGATCATGGGCCGTTGGCGGGAGTCGGGATGAGTCTGGTGGAGCTGGATGTCACCCAGAGAGTGGTGGCGTGCGCTGATGATGTCACTATTTTCGTCTCCTCGAGGGAGGAGGTCGGTCTGGTGATGTCAGAGGTGGACCGCTACTCGGAGGCATCTGGGTCCAAGATCAACCGGGAAAAGTGTGAAAGTCTCTGGCTGGGAGGGGGGGATCCCACGTTTGATCTCCCGGACACCCTCCCAGGGCCCCAAGATTTCTGGGCATCACATTCGGCCAGGATGATTATCCCACCAAAAACTGGGACGGTAAGCTCCATGATGCCACTCAGAGGGTGAACCAGTGGAAGGGTTGGTCTATGACCCTCAGAGAAAGGGTGCACCTGATCAAATCGTACCTGCTCCCCTTGTTTATCTATCTGGGCAGTGTATGTATTTTGCCAGAGGCTTACTACACTAGAGTCTACAGCCTGTTTTTCCAACTGTTATGGGGGAACAGGTTGAACTTAGTCAAGAGGGAGGTTACGTACCGCACAAGGAGACTAGGGGGTTTATCTATGGTAAACCCTGTGGTGTTCTTAACCAACACCTTCTTGAAAGCTAACATCTCGAACCTCTGGAAAGAGAGGGCTTCTCCGTGGGTACTCTCCTGCAAGGAATGGTTTCGGCCTTTCTTCCAGGAATGGGAGAGAGGAGGGCGAATGAAGGACCTCCGTACGCCTCATGGATATCTTCCGGCTTACGCTACCCCGACTCTGAAGGCGTTACGTCGGTGGGGTCTGGGAGTGTGGGAGATCAGGACCCAGTCAAGGCAGTTCCTTGACAAACGGGTTCTGTTGACCCACTTCCAGAAGACTCTGGCACTCAGGGACTGCCCAGGTCGGGATCTGAGGGTGGGGTTGTATCTTTTAAACGTGAAAAGGATCCCCCAGAAGTTTTGGGACTTGGCCTGGCGCTGCTTTCAGGGGAAGCTAGGTGTAAGGGACAACCTGAAGTACAGGAACTCTGATGACAAGGGGGTGTCCCTGAGAAGAGTGTGTGGACACGCTGGAAAGCATGGACCACTTCCTGCTTCATTGTCCCTTTAACGTAGGGGTCTACAACCGGGTGGGCTCTTCCATCGGCTGGAGTCAACTTGCCGGCCTTACCTCTCCAGAGTGGGCTTATGGGGCATTCAAGGAACCTGGGTGGCCGAGATCCGGGCACTTTATTTTTAGTCAGCTTAGTGGTTAAGTATCACACGTGGAATGCACAGTGTTTAGTGTCCACCCAACAGAATGTCCTCTCCAAGGTGGCGGTCTGTAGGAATATCACCGGTGACCTCGGGAAGATCAGGTCTTTGGAGTATGGCAGTCTTGGTACCAGTAGGGCTTCTCTCCTATGGAAAGGGTTTTCTTTTCATGTGCCCTAGGTACTAGACCTTTTTGATAGAGTACCTTTATTTTGGTTAGGGACAGGCATACAGGGATATGGATAGGGTGATAGTAGGGTAATGTTTAATGAAGGGATAGAATTAGGGAGAATAGTAGGGGGAGTTAGGGAAAGAGTTAAAATTCCTTCAGTGTATCAGATCTGCCATCCTTCTCCCTGGTGGTGGGCTGTTGCATGTGCACCATAGCTTTTTGTTTTGTTTTCAGCTGACATGGTATGAAGGGCTTACAGGCACTGAACTTGGGCCTAAATTGGGTTGTGGTCTTGTATATAAGGTTGAATTTAGTTGGTTGGTTGGAGTGCTAGGTGAGGAGGGTGTATTTGTGGGTGGTGGGGTTTATTTTATTTTATTTTTTCTCTTAGGGGACCTGACATGGGTCAGTTAAGGACTGGACTTAAGAACTGTATGAACGGTTATGGACTGACCCATGTATAGGAGGGGTGGTGTGGGAGAGGGCACAGTTTTAGTGTAGGATTTATTTTAGGATTTTTGTAGGTATTTTTGTGAGGCACACTTATTATATTTGTATGTATAGTGTATTATGTATATTGTTTTATATTATTTATTTGTTGGTATATTGTGTTATGTATTTTGTTTTATATTATGTAGCATTAGCCAAGAAAAGGGCAGTCGGACCAGTTGTTGTTATGTAGTATTATTATTATTATTGTATGTAGGTGTGTTTTTGTCTGTGTATCTATAACTTTTATATAACATTTATTTAAAAAGCAGAGGTGTGCTTGTTATGTTTTTATTTATTTATCTATTTATTTATTTTTTATAATTTTTTTTTTTCCCCAAGTATGGATGATTTTGAGTTATAGCCAGGTGGTGCTGAATTTTATGTTGGTTTATTTCATTTAATTAGCCAAGTTGAGCTATTTTTTATGTTATGTGTGTGAGTGTGAATTTCATAGTTTGCTTAGGTGCATAGGTATAGTATAGTTGTAGTTTGGTATATTTTAGAATTTATGAAAGCTGGGCTGGGCGGTTAGGCAGGGTTTTGTTTTATTTTACATTTCTGTTGTAGCTGGTTAAGCTTGTTTTGTGTTTTTTGGAATTGTTTTGTATTTTTATAATAAAAAAGAGTGTCAGCAGAGAGCACTGTGGTCAGACTGGAAAGAACGTCACAAATTTCTCTGTAGTATAGAGCAGCTGATAAGTACTGGAAGGATTAAGATTTTTTTTTTTTATAGAACTAATTTACAAATCTGTTTAACTTTATGGTACCAGTTGATTTTCCATTGGAGTTCCCCTTTAATTGAGAAATGAAAAGTGTGAACCTTTGTTTAACATTCAACCTATTAGTCTGTACTGGATACAAATAAAAATCCTTAAATGGGTTGTGCAGGGATGAAATATGTTTAGGAAGGGCCCTGGTTGCTGCCATAAAAAAAAAAACATACTCACCCACCCCCAGGGCCGTCTATAATTTTGATTGGACCCTGGACAAGCAACACACTAACAGGGATACACTCACACAGACATACTCACCTGGCCGTCCGTGGTCTCTTCTTCCCTGCGGCGTCCGGAACTGATGTGTGACATCGCTGACGTCCTCCTGTGCAGGTCTGTGGAGGAACGTCACTTGCACGACGTCCCCCATCAGTCCCAGCCGCAGGCTCACTGTTTTAAAGGCCGCGGCTCCGCTTTAGAACAGTGAGCCACAGTGGCAGGGCCGGCCCTACCTGGAACGGCAGCGGTGGGTAGCTGCTTTAGCGTGGGGCTAAAGGGATAGTTGCTTTGGGCCCCCAGGAATGCCCCACATTAAAGACAGCCCTGCCTATAGGGCAGTGTTTCTCAATCATTTCACTCTCTGGCTGTTGCAAAACTAAAACTCCTACCATGCTATGACAGCTTATATGCCGACCACTATACTGTACCCTAGTGTGTGCTCAACCTGTGGCTTTGCAGCTGTATCAAAACTATAACTTCCATTATGCCTATACATCAACCACTATCCTGGACCCAAGTGTGCGCTCAACTTTTCTAGCTGTAGAGAAACTACAACTCCCATTATGCATTTACAGCCTATATGTCAACCACCATTCTGTACCCAAGTGTTCACTCAACCTGTGGCTACCCAGCTGTAGCAGAACTACAACCCATCATGCGCATAAGTCAACTACTATCCTATACCACAACGTCTCCCAACATGTTGCAAGACTACAACTCCTATCATGTCATGAAAGCCTACAGGGGAGCATTTCCCAACCTGTGGCCCCCAAGTTGAGCACACACTTGGGTACAGGATTGCTCTTGACGTTTGGGCATGATGGAAGTTGTAGTTTTGATATAGCTGGATAGCCATAAGTTAAGCCCAGGTTAAGCACAACCTAGGGTACAGTATAGTAGGAGTTGTAGTTATACAAGTAAGAGAAAGCCTCTGTGGTGGCTGGATTATGTGGCAAACCTTGTGGGGGTGTAGGGTAGTTAGGGTATTGCTGTTCGGGATAATAAAGGGCGCTGTTAACCCTTGTCACTTGTGACACCAGGGTGAGGGTTAAATACTGTAATCTTGATAGGCCTATTGCCACCCTTCCCAAGAGCAATAGGTGTTGCAGAAATAAAGGATTGTCCACAACCACTGTTAACTGAAAACTTGCAGGAACTTTTACTGTAGAATTTCTGTACATGCAGAAATAGCAACAGTCCAGATAACAGAGTCTCTATAGATATAGCTGAGCAGCGATTGACAGTTGGTTGGGATCAGATAAGCTCAATTTAGCTTCTTATAGATTTTGTAGCATAGATCTGCTGGATTTAAGGGTGCGTTTAGGTCCAGTGATCTTGTGGTGAGGAGCGGGGAATTGCTTAGTATATCCGCTATGTTAGAGGCCGAGGCCACAAGGCTTTAGCCTAGTAACTCATCTTGTAAGCTGCGGAGGTCCTACCTCTTCCAGAGTCAGCAACCCAAGAGAGGGATCAAGATGGCGTAGGTCCCTTATATGGGCAGGGGCCGGCCGTTTTGGATTGGTCCATAACAACTGTCACTCACCTTTACATTGCATGGTGGGTGAACACGTCATGGGAACCTCCAAAGGTCCTGTAGCAAAACCATAGAGTTCTAACCTAATCACGTGACCCGCAGGTCCTGCTACACTTGAACAGGTAGGCAATTAACCATATACATATATCTATACTTATATTTATAAAAACTTCTATACAGTCATAGACTAACTGAGGGGTGACAAGGGGATAACTATAGAAGAGGGACCCCGACGTTCCTAGGGACTCTGACTATGGGGACCTCTACAAAGGCAACATATGAAATACGGTACCGGGACACCACACCTCTGATTGGGGACCACTGTTAGAGCAGTGTCTTCCAAGCAGTGTGTATCCAGCTGTTGCAAAGCTACAACTTCCAGCATGCCTGTACTGGTTTAGAGGAGAGTCGATGGTAATCCATGGGGCGGGGGGGGGGGGGGGGGGGGGGGGGTGACTGGGCATAAACTGGGTGAAGCTAAGCAATGTCTGGTGCAAGCATATCACACAATTCTATTTGCCTTTTGCAACTTAAGATGCAGAACTTTCCTTCCCTCCTATAGACATTCCTGTCACCGTACAGACCACTAGGACATTGCACAGTAAAGTTATAAAGGGTTAAGAAGTATTCCCAGTAGGCACTAGTATATACCCAGCACTGAGGTGCCCGCTGTGTGCCACTCAATCCACTGCCCACACAGAGAGCAGTATAAACTTTGCAGCCCATAGGAGTCTAGGTGGATTGTGCATAACAGAAGTTAAAAAAAAAACACAGGAAAGTCGCATCACGTGATCTGGGCAAGGAAGTGATAGAGCACAGAGGTTAGAAGTGACCCAGGGTGAATGAGATGGGCACAGGCAGATGAAGGTGATGAGGCTGAGGTGATAGCCGGAGTGCTGATGCTGATGTAGCCCGTCCTGGATGTGATGGAGGAGGAGACATAACATGGGAGAAGGATGAATATGATAATGTAACCTGTACGGAGGAGCCCCCACCCCACCCACCTCTTACCTCTGCCAGTACGGGTCCCCAGCGCCAGCAACAGTAGGAGGCACGGGATGGCCCACTGCTGCAGCGGCTCCTCATGGTGCCTCTGCCAGGTCCCGGGGCGCTTGGAGCCGGCAGCCAGAGCACTGATGACCGGAGCTCCGCCCACAGGGTGTGACCGGGGAAGGGCGAGGTCTGCAGGAAAAATCGTGGCGCCGCTTTAGAACAGTGAGCCGCAGGCTGGCCCTGCCTGGACTGGTGGCGCTAGCTGCTTTAGCGTGGGACGAAAGGGCTAGCTGCTTTGGGCCCCCAGGAATGACAGGGACCAGAGCAGCAGCCCCTTTTGCCCCACGTTGAAAATGGCCCTGCCCACCCCAATCTGCCACTACAGCAGCAGGCAGTTTCTGCATGTTCACATCTTTACAGTAAGCAGGATGAAGCTTAGAGCACCAGGGACCATAAATCAATGGGACTGCAACAGCAAAGGACCAGGGCAGTTATGTATGCTTTATTTTTTGATTTTGGCAGCACCCAGGACCCTTTCTAAAAATATTTCCATTCCAGGACAACCATTTTAAAGTCTTCATAGAACACTAATCTCCTGCCCATTCTTTAGATTGGTCAAGGATAGACATAGGTCCACACTTGGTGGGACTGTTACCAACAGTCATACAACACCCATTGAGATCTGTGAGGCAAGTCTTATTTATTCGAAATGGATTTGTGCACAGAACTGGGTATTGTACTGCTTGGTGTGAACTTGCATTTGTGGTGAGGGTGTGATGAGGGCAGATGTTGTTGCCCTAGGGGCAGATGGCATTAACCCCTTGTACCACCCAAAGGTATTCAACAAATACAAAAGAATGGGATGGAGTAATAAATTGATAAAAATATATTATGACTTTATTGATAATTCATTACATATTAAAAACAAGAAAAAACATCATAAAAAGGGAAAAGCCAACTTGTGATGGAAAAGAGGGCGTCACTCCAGGGGGTCCACAATGTAAACTATAATATTGAACACATTTCATAAGTTGCACTACTGCTCATTCTATTGCACAATCCCATAGAGGATATACCTCAACAAATATAAAGTGCTTGGAGACAGTATACATACAAATAAATAGAATCAAGGTGCAAATACAAGAGGGACCGCTGGAGAGACGCCACCCAGAAGGTATTCAGCTGGATCCTGGGCAAGGCACAGGGTAAATAATGACTCCGACGCCAAGTTACGGAACATGAATCTCCAGTCTAAAACAGACCTATCAGCAGGTTTTTAGGGTATAAAGAAAGGGTATGACTATATATACTGTAGCTGTTGACCCTAAATCCATACATACCTTACGTTAGTTAAATTACCTCTCCAGTGCTGAGATATCAGATATATCTTTGAACAAATAGGAAAATTAGTGTTACGCCAAGCGCTCCGGGTCCCCGCTCCTCCCCGGAGCGCTCGCTTGTCTCTCGCTACCGCAGCGCTCCGGGCAGCTCCACTGACCCGGTGCGCTGCGATACCGTCTCCAGCCGGGATGCGATTCGCGATGCGGGTGGCGCCCGCTCGCGATGCGCATCCCGGCTCACGTACCTGACTCGCTCTCCGTCTGTCCTGTCCCGGCGCGCGCGGCCCCGCTCCCTAGGGCGCGCGCGCGCCGGGTCTCTGCGATTTAAAGGGCCACTGCGCCGCTGATTGGCGCAGTGGTTCCAATTAGTGTGTTCACCTGTGCACTCCCTATTTATACCTCACTTCCCCTTCACTCCCTCGCCGGATCTTGTTGCCATTGTGCCAGTGAAAGCGTTTCCTTGTGTGTTCCTAGCCTGTGTTCCAGACCTCCTGCCGTTGCCCCCGACTACGATCCTTGCTGCCTGCCCCGACCTTCTGCTACGTCCGACCTTGCTTCTGTCTACTCCCTTGTACCGCGCCTATCTTCAGCAGTCAGAGAGGTTGAGCCGTTGCTAGTGGATACGACCTGGTCACTACCGCTGCAGCAAGACCATCCCGCTTTGCGGCGGGCTCTGGTGAAAACCAGTAGTGACTTAGAACCGATCCACTAGCACGGTCCACGCCAATCCCTCTCTGGCACAGAGGATCCACTACCTGCCAGCCGGCATCGTGACAGTAGATCCGGCCATGGATCCCGCTGAAGTTCCTCTGCCAGTTGTCGCCGACCTCACCACGGTGGTCGCCCAGCAGTCACAACAGATAGCGCAACAAGGCCAACAGCTGTCTCAACTGACCGTGATGCTACAGCAGCTACTACCACAGCTTCAGCAATCATCTCCTCCGCCAGCTCCTGCACCTCCTCCGCAGCGAGTGGCCGCTTCTGGTCTACGACTATCCTTGCCGGATAAATTTGATGGGGACTCTAAATTCTGCCGTGGCTTTCTTTCCCAATGTTCCCTGCACTTGGAGATGATGTCGGACCAGTTTCCTACTGAAAGGTCTAAGGTGGCTTTCGTAGTCAGCCTTCTGTCTGGAAAAGCTCTGTCATGGGCCACACCGCTCTGGGACCGCAATGACCCCGTCACTGCCTCTATACACTCCTTCTTCTCGGAAATTCGAAGTGTCTTTGAGGAACCTGCCCGAGCCTCTTCTGCTGAGACTGCCCTGTTGAACCTGGTCCAGGGTAATTCTTCTGTTGGCGAGTACGCCGTACAATTCCGTACTCTTGCTTCAGAATTATCCTGGAATAATGAGGCCCTCTGCGCGACCTTTAAAAAAGGCCTATCCAGCAACATTAAAGATGTTCTGGCCGCACGAGAAATCCCTGCTAACCTACATGAACTCATTCATCTAGCCACTCGCATTGACATGCGTTTTTCCGAAAGGCGTCAGGAGCTCCGCCAGGATATGGACTTTGTTCGCACAAGGCGTTTTTTCTCCCCGGCTCCTCTCTCCTCTGGTCCCCTGCAATCCGTTCCTGTGCCTCCCGCCGTGGAGGCTATGCAGGTCGACCGGTCTCGCCTGACACCTCAAGAGAGGACACGACGCCGCATGGAGAATCTCTGCCTGTACTGTGCCAGTACCGAACACTTCCTGAAGGATTGTCCTATCCGTCCTCCCCGCCTGGAAAGACGTACGCTGACTCCGCACAAAGGTGAAACAGTCCTTGAAGTCAACTCCGCTTCTCCACGTCTTACTGTGCCTGTGCGGATATCTACCTCTACCTTCTCCTTCTCCACTAAGGCCTTCTTGGACTCCGGATCTGCAGGAAACTTTATTTTGGCCTCTCTCGTCAACAGGTTCAACATCCCGGTGACCAGTCTCGCCAGACCCCTCTACATCAATTGTGTAAACAATGAAAGATTGGACTGTACCATACGTTTCCGCACGGAGCCCCTTCTAATGTGCATCGGACCTCATCACGAGAAGATTGAATTTTTGGTCCTCCCCAATTGCACTTCCGAAATTCTCCTTGGACTACCCTGGCTTCAACTCCATTCCCCAACCCTGGATTGGTCCACTGGGGAGATCAAGAGTTGGGGGCCCTCTTGTTTCAAGGACTGCCTAAAACCGGTTCCCAGTACCCCTTGCCGTGACTCTGTGGTTCCCCCTGTAACCGGTCTCCCTAAGGCCTATATGGACTTTGCGGATGTTTTTTGCAAAAAACAAGCTGAGACTCTTCCTCCTCACAGGCCTTATGATTGTCCTATTGACCTCCTCCCGGGCACTACTCCACCCCGGGGCAGAATTTATCCTCTGTCCGCCCCAGAGACTCTGGCTATGTCTGAGTACATCCAGGAAAATTTAAAAAAGGGCTTTATCCGTAAATCCTCCTCTCCTGCCGGAGCCGGATTTTTCTTTGTGTCCAAAAAAGATGGCTCTCTACGTCCTTGCATTGACTACCGCGGTCTTAATAAAATCACGGTAAAGAACCGCTACCCCCTACCCCTCATCTCTGAACTCTTTGATCGCCTCCAAGGTGCCCACATCTTTACCAAACTGGACTTAAGAGGTGCTTATAATCTCATCCGCATCAGAGAGGGGGATGAATGGAAAACGGCATTTAACACTAGAGATGGACACTTTGAGTATCTGGTCATGCCCTTTGGCCTGTGCAACGCCCCTGCCGTCTTCCAAGACTTTGTTAATGAAATTTTTCGTGATCTCTTATACTCCTGTGTTGTTGTATATCTGGACGATATCCTGATTTTTTCTGCCAATCTAGAAGAACACCGCCAGCATGTCCGTATGGTTCTTCAGAGACTTCGTGACAATCAACTTTATGCCAAGATAGAGAAATGTCTGTTTGAATGCCAATCTCTTCCTTTCCTAGGATACTTGGTCTCTGGCCAGGGACTACAAATGGATCCAGACAAACTCTCTGCCGTCTTAGATTGGCCACGCCCCTCCGGACTCCGTGCTATCCAACGTTTTTTGGGGTTCGCCAATTATTACAGGCAATTTATTCCACATTTTTCTACCGTTGTGGCCCCTATCGTGGCTTTAACCAAAAAAAATGCCAATCCCAAGTCTTGGCCTCCTCAAGCGGAAGACGCCTTTAAACGGCTCAAGTCTGCCTTTTCTTCGGCTCCCGTGCTCTCCAGACCTGACCCATCTAAACCCTTCCTATTGGAGGTTGATGCCTCCTCTGTAGGAGCTGGAGCGGTCCTTCTACAAAAAAATTCTTCCGGGCATGCTGTTACTTGTGGTTTTTTTTCTAGGACCTTCTCTCCGGCGGAGAGGAACTACTCCATCGGGGATCAAGAGCTTCTAGCCATTAAATTAGCACTTGAGGAATGGAGGCATCTGCTGGAGGGATCAAGATTTCCAGTTATTATTTACACCGATCACAAGAACCTCTCCTATCTCCAGTCTGCCCAACGGCTGAATCCTCGCCAGGCCAGGTGGTCTCTGTTCTTTGCCCGATTTAATTTTGAAATTCACTTTCGGCCTGCCGATAAGAACATTAGGGCCGATGCTCTCTCTCGTTCCTCGGATGCCTCGGAAGTTGAACTCTCTCCGCAACACATCATTCCTCCTGACTGCCTGATTTCCACTTCTCCAGCCTCCATCAGGCAAACTCCTCCAGGAAAGACCTTCGTCTCTCCACGCCAACGCCTCGGAATCCTCAAATGGGGTCACTCCTCCCATCTCGCAGGTCATGCAGGCATCAAGAAATCTGTGCAACTCATCTCTCGCTTCTATTGGTGGCCGACTCTGGAGACGGATGTCGTGGACTTTGTGCGAGCCTGCACTGTCTGTGCCCGGGATAAGACTCCTCGCCAGAAGCCCGCTGGTTTTCTTCATCCTCTGCCTGTCCCCGAACAGCCTTGGTCTCTGATTGGTATGGATTTTATTACAGACCTACCCCCATCCCGTGGCAACACTGTTGTTTGGGTGGTCGTTGATCGATTCTCCAAAATGGCACATTTCATCCCTCTTCCTGGTCTTCCTTCAGCGCCTCAGTTGGCTAAACAATTTTTTGTACACATTTTTCGTCTTCACGGGTTGCCCACACAGATAGTCTCGGATAGAGGCGTCCAATTCGTGTCAAAATTCTGGAGGGCTCTCTGTAAACAACTCAAGATTAAATTAAACTTTTCTTCTGCATATCATCCTCAATCCAATGGACAAGTAGAAAGAATTAACCAGGTCTTGGGTGATTATTTACGACATTTTGTTTCCTCCCGCCAGGATGATTGGGCAGATCTTCTACCATGGGCCGAATTCTCGTATAACTTTAGAGTCTCTGAATCTTCCTCCAAATCCCCATTTTTCGTGGTGTACGGCCGTCACCCTCTTCCCCCCCTCCCTACTCC
Source organism: Hyla sarda (assembly GCF_029499605.1). Lineage (NCBI taxonomy): Eukaryota > Metazoa > Chordata > Amphibia > Anura > Hylidae > Hyla > Hyla sarda. The sequence goes on from NC_079193.1 coordinate 320,866,616, forward strand.
CTTGCCCTCTGGTTTGCCCGCTGTAGATGAAGTGACTCGTGATCTTTCCACCATATGGAAAGAGACCCAAAATTCTCTTTTACAGGCTTCATCTCGCATGAAAAAGTTTGCCGATAAGAAAAGAAGAGCTCCCCCCATTTTTGCTCCCGGAGACAAGGTATGGCTCTCCGCTAAATATGTCCGCTTTCGTGTCCCCAGTTACAAACTGGGTCCACGCTATCTTGGTCCTTTCAAAGTCTTGTGCCAAATTAATCCTGTCTCTTACAAACTTCTTCTTCCTCCTTCTCTCCGTATTCCTAATGCCTTTCATGTCTCTCTTCTTAAACCACTCATCATCAACCGTTTCTCTCCCAAGTTAGTTTCTCCCACTCCTGTCTCCGGTTCTTCTGACGTCTTCTCAGTGAAAGAGATACTGGCCTCCAAGACGGTCAGAGGAAAAAGGTTCTTTTTGGTGGATTGGGAGGGCTGTGGACCTGAAGAGAGATCCTGGGAACCTGAGGACAACATCCTAGACAAAAGTCTGCTCCTCAGGTTCTCAGGCTCTAAGAAGAGGGGGAGACCCAAGGGGGGGGGGGTACTGTTACGCCAAGCGCTCCGGGTCCCCGCTCCTCCCCGGAGCGCTCGCTTCTCTCTCGCTACCGCAGCGCTCCGGGCAGCTCCACTGACCCGGTGCGCTGCGATACCGTCTCCAGCCGGGATGCGATTCGCGATGCGGGTGGCGCCCGCTCGCGATGCGCATCCCGGCTCCCGTACCTGACTCGATCTCCGTCTGTCCTGTCCCGGCGCGCGCGGCCCCGCTCCCTAGGGCACGCGCGCGCCGGGTCTCTGCGATTTAAAGGGCCACTGCGCCGCTGATTGGCGCAGTGGTTCCAATTAGTGTGTTCACCTGTGCACTCCCTATTTATACCTCACTTCCCCTTCACTCCCTCGCCGGATCTTGTTGCCATTGTGCCAGTGAAAGCGTTTCCTTGTGTGTTCCTAGCCTGTGTTCCAGACCTCCTGCCGTTGCCCCCGACTACGATCCTTGCTGCCTGCCCCGACCTTCTGCTACGTCCGACCTTGCTTCTGTCTACTCCCTTGTACCGCGCCTATCTTCAGCAGTCAGAGAGGTTGAGCCGTTGCTAGTGGATACGACCTGGTCACTACCGCCGCAGCAAGACCATCCCGCTTTGCGGCGGGCTCTGGTGAAAACCAGTAGTGACTTAGAACCGATCCACTAGCACGGTCCACGCCAATCCCTCTCTGGCACAGAGGATCCACTACCTGCCAGCCGGCATCGTGACAATTAGGCTTAGAATGTTCCCTTCAGTTGCTAGAGCCCAGGACATTTGGACTCCTTTCACCAGATAGTCACTCCCATCTGTGCACTGGTCCCCTCCTCTACCCCCTGATTAGCAGCCTCTAGGCTGTACTGTAATCTCCGCCCCTCCCCTGTAATCGAGGAGCTGAGGGAAATGCCCAGTGGGCTCCAAAACTTAAATTGCATATCTTTTTAAACTTTGATATCTCACCACTGAAATAATCAGTCAACTATTGAGCGGTATGTGTGGATTCAAGGTCCAAAGACCTATACAGTCATGCCTATACTTTATACTCTAAAAACCTACTGACAGATCCGTTCTAAGACAGAGAGATCGTAACTTTATCCATCTCACGTCCTAAGTCTTAAAGACGTACTCCAAGGAAACTGAATCAGATACTTATGCCGTATCCACAGCATAGAGGATAAGTCTCAGATCACAGGGGGTCTGACCACTGGGACCCCCCCCCCCCCCCCTTCCCCCGGGATGTCCTATCCACCATCTTCTTAGACAAGAGCAAGTGATGGCCCGCTCAACCATTCACAGAAGAGGAACTGAGCAGGCCATCACATGCTCTCGTCCAGGAAGACGGGGGTCAGAGACTGCCGAGGACAGGTAAGTAACCAGGCCCTGTACAGGAGAACATAAGGGGTCCGACCTCTGATAAGTTTACGTCACCTTAAATAGCTGTTGGTCCCATGTTCACCCGATCCACCCATACACTGCTTTGCCCATCGTTTACGTACTATGTTTGGAATTGAGAGGTGGGGAAGGGAACTACCAACTGCTTATAAATGAGGACGATGCCGTGTCCTCAGGTTTCATATAGTCACATATTTACATCACCAATTCTTTCATTTGCTAATTAAAAGAGACACTTTAATCCTGTAAAATACAAAAGTGAAATAATAAAATCCCAACTTTTTCCATGACAATAAACCATGTTAGCATTGTTGAGAATGTTTTAAACAAAAGAATGGAAGTTTTACATCATATCAGCCAAAGAGAAAAAGAAGTTCAGTATTTTAAAATATTTTGTTCATTTACGGTATTTCTCCCTTCCCCTAAACATTTCTAGAGGGATTTGAATTTGCAAAACACAATTTTGTGGTTAATGTTATTTTCTTTCTTGCTTGTATCAGCTGTAATGAGAGAAGAGAAGACGCTGACAGACGGCTGACTAGTTCTCTCCACACTGCCCACTGTAATTACATGGTGAAATAAGGAACTGTGGCCTCTCCTTATCTGTCTTATTAGTAAATAATTGTTTTCCCCAAAGAAGTCTAAATTGTGGCATTAATCTGTTACTCCTCCTAGAATGGAATAAATACATTGAAGACTGTGGGGCAGTCTAATTGTTGCAAATATGGAGGAATTCTGGTGTAATTTGAGCTTATTATGAGCTTTACTGTAGACTCTTTTTGGACACTTTTCCCCAGTATCTGAAAAAAGGGCTGTGACTTAAAGGGGTACTCTCTTACCCCTAGACATCTTATTCCCTATCCTTTGGATTTCTGATAAGATCTCCGATCTTGGCTGCGGCACCCCAGACATCCGGTGCATGGAGTGAACTTTGCTCCGTGCCAGATGACTGGTAATGCGGGCCGGAGGCTCGTGACGTCACAGCCATGCCCCCTCAATGTAAGTCTATGGAAGGTGGTGTGACGGCCGGCACGCCCCCGACAATAGGCTTGCATTGAGGGGGCATGGCCATGAAGTCATGAGCAGGGCACACCCATGACATCACGAACCTATAGTGCTGCACCTGACGCTCTAAACGAACTCCGGATGCAGCAGGGAGATCGCCGAAGTCCCCTGCGATCAGACATCTTATCCCCTATTCTTTGAACTCCCTTTAAAGGAGTACTCCGGCTGTAGAGAGTTTTTATTAAAAAACAATACATTTTTTAGAGGCCTTTTTTAAAATGAAAGAAGCAATGGGCATTGGTTGTTATGGGCAACTGCACCACTCTTCCTTTACACAGGTTTTGATACATTTTACCTGTAGTGTCTACAGCCGGGGGAACTGACAGTGCCACTCGCCAATCAGCATTTGCAGCTCCATGAGGAAGACTGTCCGCGGAAACTGGCCAGAGACGGGGCCTTCTGATACTGAAGGTACTGAAGGATATGAGAGTGGTGAAAGTTGAGATAAAGGGTGGGAATATTAGATTAAAAAAAAATAAAAATTAACCAGATAACACCCTTAATGGTCTATCTTTAATAAGACCCCTTGTTTGTGGGGTTCAACCTCCAGTATATATGAGCTATTGTACAGTACCTATTTAAAAAGTACCTGTCACCGAATAAACTGTTCTAACCTACCTCAGGCTATGTTCCTTAACTACTCCTAACACCCTCCCACCCTTAAAAACAAATTACAGCTTTAAAAAGCTGTGTATCTTACCATTCTTCTTGCTCACATAGTGTAATTTCCCAGCAGGAGAAAGTGGGCGTTTCCCAGCAGGCATGACATCACTGAAGCCTGCTGGGGGACCACTTCCACCCTCACATGGTTGCAGTGCTGTGATGAATAGAAGACCTCAGGCTCTGTGCATGTTTGTTGCTTTCAGGGAGGCTCTCCTGCAGGTTTCAGTGAGGCTCTGTGTAGCTGTCAATCAAGCTCCGCAGCTTTCAGTGAGTCTCTTTGCAGCTTTTAGTGAGGCTCTTTGCAGCTTTCAGTGAGGCTCTGTGTAGCTGTCAATCAAGCTCCGTGCAGAGAAGCACTTCCTCAGTTTGGACTCCTGCCATGAGGAAACCAAACTCATTGTATTAATTGTGGCAGGGAACAGAACAGCGCCACCTAGTGGCCCTTTTTTTTATTACATTTTAAACATATTTATGTTCATAATTTTAAAAGCAAGTGAATAGGAATGTGTCTGCTAATTGTACAAGGAACACTATATTAAAAGTTTTATTTGGTGACTAATACTCTTTAAGGGTACATTCACACATACACAGATTTGATGCACAGGATTTTCTGCTGCAGATTTTAATGTAAACTGAATGACTGAGCACAGCTTCTAATTGGCAGTTACAAAACCTGAACATACATCCAGTATGTGTGAACGTACTCTAAACAAGTGCACTGCAGCCCCTTTGCTTCACTGATCCATGGAGGGTGTGGGATTTGTCAGGGGGACGGAGCAGACCCCTTCTTAGTAAGTACTGATGGCCCAATAAGTACATTTTGAAAAATGATTAACAATTTTTGTGTGTAAAATAAAACTTTATTGACTGTCAGCAGAGAAGTTGTCTACCAATCTAAAAATGAAATCCTGTGAAAAAACAAAGAGATGGGTATGGGTAAGTACTTGTGTCTTGGATTTGACCTGTGGTTGCTTCCTAAAGGATTTGTGTGTTCAGACATAAATAAATGTCTATATGAAGTTCTTTCTATAAAAATAATTCTGAACTGTATTTGAATGAGATAAATACACTGCATGCTATACAGCAGTGGTCTCCAACCTGCGGACCTCCAGATGTTGCAAAACTACAATTCCCAGCATGCCCGGACAGCCAACAGCTGTCCGGGCATGCTGGGAGTTGTAGTTTTGCAACATCTGGAGGTCCTCAGGTTGAAGACCACTGCTATACAGTATATGGCTACAGTTCTATGTCCATAGATCACTTGCGCCTCCATGTGGACAAAATCTATGTCTCTAATATCAGAAGCTCCATGTTTATTGTGTCATTTGTGATATTGCAGAATAAGTATATAGGATTATTATAGTCTGTACCAAGACATAGTAACATGATTGTGAGTAACCCTGTGTAATAGGGGCCTTATTTCCAGCATATCCCCCTACCTAAGAACTATGCTGGACATTGTAGTTTAATCAACTATAGAGCCTCACTGCAGTATACACTACTGTACTGTATTCTGCTTCAGATGTATTTATTTTTTATTTTTATAGAAGATATGTTAGATCCAGCAGGAATGGAATTGTAACTACGGCACCGTACAGGTCTCTGAACATATAGCATTCACTGACATTTGTAATGTGGCATCCCCCCCCCCCCCCCCCATAATTTACCCTGGGGCACGGAAATGTTATATTTTTAGCTGAGTATCAGAAATTATGCACTTTTTTTCATATGGTTTTGGACTGTACTGGTTAAATTGTGACTAGTGGCATTTATGTTCACATAATAACCTGCCAATGTTTGACTTTGGTTAGAATACAGGATGGTCTTAAATACGATCATTATCAGGAGCATAACAAGTAACTATTGATCCCCATAGTAAAACTTGTGAGGGTCCTATTTTAAATTGACACCATCAGCAGTAAGGGTATCCAGGAAATGATAGGAAAGGGTTGTAATGATCATGGACATGGATCTGTTCTATGGATCTTGTTTTTTCTTTGCCTTTAAGTGCTCCACAATGCAATATATATATATATTGACTCTCTTACATGTACTCTTCCTTAAATGGACACTGTCAGATGTCAAAACTACCAATATATGCGTTAGAAGACCAAAATGTGCGCATACCCTGTTTCCCCGAAAATACACCCTACCCCGAAAATAAGCCCTAGCTGTATTATCAGGCTGGGATGCAATATAAGCCCTACCCCGAAAATAAGACCTAGGCCAGTGGTCTTCAACCTGCGGACCTCCAGATGTTGCAAAACTACAACTCCCAGCATGCCCGGACAGCCAACGGCTGTCCGGGCATGCTGGGAGTTGTAGTTTTGCAACATCTGGAGGTCCGCAGGTTGAAGACCACTGACCTAGGCAATGCCCGGGCTGCAAATATAAAAAAACGAACTTTAACTTACCTTCGTCCTCTGTTCCCCCGTTGCTACGGAACCGGCCTCACTGTTCTCCACTGCTCTTGCCACTTCCTGGTGTTGTGATGTCTCACAAGCGATGACCCGCCTCTGCCGATGATAGGCTGAGCGCATTGTCATGTAAGGAGTCGGCCGGCTTCTTACATGACAGTGGGCTCAGCCTATCATCGGCCGAGGTGGAACATCGCTGTGGCCGGTGATAGGCTGAAGGCTCTGTGACGGTCCCATCCCGAGGACCGCAGCAAGAACAGCGGAGGGACCATGAGGCCGTTTCCTTAGCAACCCGGGAATGGAGGACGAAGGTAAGTTAAAGTTTTTTTTTTTTAAATATTTGGAGTCCGGACACAGGAATACAAAGTGCAGCGAAGCGGCTGATAATTATTTGGCAGGGGGAGGGGGGGGGGGGAGAGAAGCAGCGCTCGCGGGTGACATACGATTAGTCCCCCGATGTGGGGTGCAGCACTGGGCTGATAAACCGGCAGGGGGGGGGGGATGTTGGGGGGCGGAGCTGCGCCCATCACATGATAATGATGGGGGGGAGTAAATACCATTAAATGTTGTTCAATGTACATACGGTACCGTAAATAAATAAGCCCTACCCTGAAAATAAGCCCTGGTGTGTTTTTGGTGACTAAAATTAATATAAGACCCGGTCTAATTTTCGGAGAAACACGGTACTTGTAGTGTGCTTTATTATAAATAATAATGTACCTTATTTTATGAGCCACTAGGGGTCCTCATATAAAGCTGAGGCTGACAAGCCCCTTTATCACAGCAGTCTGTGTCTGGACTGTATGGCGAGCCGGGACACAGTTTATAAAGTTTACATGCAGGAATGTGCACAGAAGCTCCACTAGAGAAGAAAGGCTACAACTTTTCTGCAAACACCAAGCCAGGAGATTTCCTAAAAGCATAAATTTACTGCAGTGTAAGTCTACTACTTGTCCTGCCAGAGGGGAGAGTGAGGGCAAAGTTCATGCACGGCATGTAATGGCAAACACCATCCCTACTGAAAAGAACACCCCTTCTTCCTAGTAGATTGAATTGCAGCGAGCAGCATACCAGAAGGATATAAAGGCATAAAAAATAGCCACCAAAGGCAGAAAACATGCCAGGCACGATCCTGCATTAATGCAGGGTAAGTAAGCCTAAGTGTTTTTTTTATTTTTACTTATTTTTTGTGACAGGTACGCTTCAACCTCTAAGACTTTTTAAAAGGGGTATTCTGGTGTGGTGCTCCAGCACCCCTTGTCCATTCAGCATGGTTGTAAAATGAGAGCTCAGAGTCATTGGGAGGTAGTAATGTTTGTGCGGTGGAAGCAGGCCAGGAAGATGTGGACACATTTGTTTTTCAGTGTAATATAAAGGACAATGCTGAAGTCCTGAGTACAATCATAATAGGACCTTAGCTGAGAGAGGGCTAAATATTCAGGACTAATCAAAGCTTTCAATCTTACATTAATAGTCAACGATCACCAAGAGGTTTATGGAGTTATAAGGAACCATCTCAACATCACGAAGATGCAACATTTGTGACTGCTTGGAAAAACAGACATGTAGTTCATTCATTGAACTTGGTTAAATTGGTGTTCGATCATTTCTTGGAGGAAAACAAACAGGTGAAAATGTAACTTACCAATCTTTGGGATGAATTGAGAACACGGACTGATGCACAGTATGTAGCATTTCAAAGGCGCTTGAAAATGTAACCTTTTCCTATACAAAATGAAAAAAAAAAAAAGATACATTACTATGGGACAATTGGATTTTGATATGGATAAGGGTGCGTTCACACGGCCGTTTGCCCCCATTCCGTTTAAAAAAAAAAAAAACGGATTTAAAAAAACAGATAGAAACGGCTGATCAAACGGGTATCCGTTTTGAAGCATTTGTAACAGTTTTTAATCCGTTTTTTTTTTTAATGAAAAAATCAGCCACCTACAGACTCCTGCAGCCAGGATTAGTACTACTCCCATCATGGAACAGACTTGTTTCCATGGTGGGAGTAGTAGTTCCTGGCTGCAGGAGTCTGCCGGCAGCTGGGGAAGCTACATTAGTGCTTGTACTACTACCCCCATCATGGAACAGACTCTGTTCCATGATGGAGGTAGTAGTACAGGGGCTGAGGGATTGATCGCATCGGGTCTCACTTCTGAGACCCGATCTGATCAGAAGTTATTAAACCGGGGAGCGGGCGGCATGGTCCGCAACCCTGCGATCACCGATGTACTGTATTTTTCATTCATTTCTAAATTCCCCGCGGGGAGCTCTGAATGGCCCGTACCGAGGAGCCAATCAGGGCTCCCTGCAGGGATTTTTAAAATGAACAATGTATATTAAAAGTGCTGTGGGGGGCAAGATATATAGCGCTATATATCTAGCCCCCCAGCGCATTTATAATGATATAACCCCCGCCAGCAAAAAAATATATATCCCCGCAGTATATATATATATATATATATATATATATATGTGTGTGACCCCCCGCCAGCGCATTTAAAATGTAACCCTCGCCTGCGCCTTTATAATTATATACCCCCCGCCAGCGCAATTATCAATATATACCCCCCGCCAGCGCATTTATGTGACCCCCCCCCCCCGCTGGCGCATATGTCATTACTGCAGCGCGATGTATGAATAGTATTTTACTCGCAGAGCATCACACCAGCCGCTACCGGCGCGATGCTGCTGATAGAATATTCATACATCGCGCTGCAGTCTGCAGGGGCATATTATATAGCAGTGCTGTGGGGGGCCAGATAATACTATATATCTGGCCCCCACAGCACTGCTATATAATATGCCCCTGCAGGCTGCAGCGCGATGTATGAATAGTATTCTATCAGCAGCATCGCGCCGCTAGCGGCTGGTGTGATGCTCTGCGAGTAAAATACTATTCATACATCACGCTGCAGTAATGACATATGCGCCAGCGGGGTGGTCACATAAATGCGCTGGCGGGGGGTATATATTGATAATTGCGCTGGCGGGGATATATAATTATAAAGGCGCAGGCGGGGGTTACATTATAAATGCGCTGGCGGGGGGTCACACATATATATATATATACTGCGGGGATATATATTTTTTCGCTGGCGGGGGTTATATCTTTATAAATGCGCTGGGGGGCTAGATATATAGCGCTATATATCTTGCCCCCCACAGCGCTTTTAATATACATTGTCCATTTTAAAAATCCCTGCAGGGAGCCCTGATTGGCTCCTCGGTACGTGCCATTCAGAGCTCCCCGCGGGGAATTTAGAAATTAATGTAAAATACAGTACATCGGTGATCGCAGGGTTGCGGACCATGCCGCCCGCTCCCCTGCTTAATAACTTCTGATCGGATCGAGTCTCAGAAGTGAGACCCGGTGCGATCAATCCCTCAGCCCCTGTACTACTACCCCCATCATGGAACAGAGTCTGATCCATGATGGGGGTTGTAGTACAAACACTAATGTAGTCCCCCCGCAGCCCTTGTTTCCACAGACTTGTTTCCATGATGAGAGTAGTAGTAGTCCCACAACACTGTAGGAGTCTGCTGATGTCACCTCTTGTGAGCATGCTCAGATCTAATTACTGATATTTTAAACCCGGGTGCAAATGGATGACATTAAAGGTTCATCCGTTTGCCATAGACTTCAATGTTAAAATTATGATGTCCGTATTTTCTTCCGTTTTTTCCACGGGAGAAAAAATACTACATGTGCACACGGATGTAAACGGATTGTAAAAAAATCCCATTGACATGAATGGGATTTAAAAAAAAAATGTTTTAATCCGTTTACAATCTGAAACAGGGATAAAAAAAACGAGGGCAAACGTCCGTGTGAACGCACCCTAACTCATTTACTAGAAAAAAATTCTCTGCTGAGAACTATAAATCCCTGATATCGATGTAATAGGAGAAACAAAGTGACACCAAAAGACCATTGGACAACTGACTCAGATTTCAGTCCCACAGAGGACCATACATCTAATAAAAATCCTGAATGTTTACTGCGAAATAAGGACAATGAGAACTCTAGTTTTTCCTTGAGGCACAGGAGGTGCCAAGATCGGGGCTATTCAAAAAAGAAACAATCCTGGCATAGTCTCTTGGTGAAAGAGACAACTGCCCTCTAAGCTGCCATAGAACTACCTATGGTAGGTAATGTGATCAATTTATCAAGAGTAACTCTGTCAGACGATTGTACATCTATTTTGTCTACAGGTCTAAATTTCTGGGGTATTCCGGGCAAAAACATCTTATTCCCTCAGCTAATACTACTCTGATTTAGTTTAAAAAAAAAAAAGATTTTATGTGAATTAAAGTTACATGAGCATTTGAAGGGGTATTCTGGGCAAAAACATCTTATCCCCTATCCAAAAAATAGGGGATAAGATGTCTGATTGCGGGGGGGGGGGGCTTCTGGGGGGGGGGGGGCTTCTGGGACCCCCGTGATCTCCCTGCAGCACCTGCATTCAGTGCGGGGCTGCGTCTCTAATTTTGGACGTCACGCCACGCTCCCTCCATTCATGTCTATGGGAGGGGGGGGGGGGGGGGTGAAGGCCATCATGCCCCCTACCATAGACATGAATGGAGGGGGCGTGGCATTACATCACGTTTCCAGTCCTGGAAACCCGAATGCGGGTGCTGCAGGAGGATTGCAGGGATCCCAGCAGCGGGCCCCCGCGATCAGACATCTTATCCCTATTTTTTGGATAGGGGATAAGATGTTTTTGCCCAGAATGCCCCTTTAAATGCTCATGTAACTTTAATTAATATAACATTTTTATTTAAAAAAATGCAACTAAATCAGAGTAGTATTAGCAGAGGAACCCCCTGCTTATATAGGCCCCCTGGGGTTTTCGTTGAGAGATAAAATGAATGCACATGATCATCATAGAGCAGGTCATCTCTATGAATTACTAAATTAGAATAGGGGCAGTTCTATTGTCGAACTGTGGTAGCCCTTGGGGGGTGTATGGTAGGGATGGTATGGTGTTGATATATGAGAGGTTAATATAAACCCTGTCACTCGTGATGCCAGGGTGAGGGCTGGTATGCTGAATCTATGTTCCGGCCTATTGCCGCCCTTCCCAGAAGCGATAGGTGCAATGAAATCACTGAAGGTCCACAAGCAGATTTAGCTTGAACTTCAATAACTTTACTGCAGTGCTTGCAATATCCAATGCATAGTAAAAGTCTCATATAACAGTTCTTAGGATGCTTAGCGACTGGTAGAAGTTGCGGACCTTGCATTAAACTTGTAGTCTCTGAATTTAGGGAGTGATGTGCAGATCCTTCCGGATTATGGGGAAATATTGGGTCCGGTGATACTCCAGAGTGCTTAGGGGATAACACACTCTATAATTTAGATCATTCAGCCGTTGCCGCAAGGCTCATGCCTAACTCACTGCGATTACTGCTATACAGGTCTTGCTTGCTTACTATCCCAGGAGCAAGAGAGTGATAAGATGGCCGCCGTTCCCTTATATGGGCAGGGGGCGTGGCGATTTTGATTGGTCCGAACGTCTGCCACTCACTTTACATGGTATCATGGGATTGCTTACATCACAGGATCTATATACATTGCAAAACCAAAAATGAGGCTAGAGATACCAAAGTGAGGCCTGGAACGCATCCAGAATGAGGCTTGGAACGCATCACATGACCCGAAGGCCCTGCGACACCATGGAAACAAGTAATTAAGTATTACTAAGTCCTAGGGACTCTGGCTACAGGGACCCGTAGATAAATAAGTACCGTGTGAAATGCGGTACTGGGACACCACAGTACCAAATGCAAGCTTTACTGGGGGTGTGAGATCAAGTTTTGTTCCTTCCTTGTCTGTGGACAGTGGCTTATCCAGTTTTCTATAAGCTTTTGTACAGGATGGGAAAGCATTGATATTCCCTAAAAGTAGCACTAATATCACTGAGGGTAAGAGAAAGGCCCGTTGGTGGATAAAAAAATTATTCTGAATTCTAATAGCGATACCTGCAGAAAAGGAAGGAAATATTGGGTGAGATTTATCAAAACCTGTCCAGAGAAATGTTGCTGAGTTGCCCATAGCAACCAATCAGATCGCTGCTTTCATTTTGAAGAGGCCTCTGAGAAGTGAAAGCTATGGGCAACTCAGCAACTTTTCCTTTGAACAGGTTTTGATAAATCTCCCCCATTGTGTTGATGGACAGGTCTGCCTATATAAGAAGTCCATGCAACAGTTATCTGATAAAATTAAGTACGAGAAGTTATAATCTTACACCATGACTAACTATACACAAAAACTAAGAACATTATTGAGGAGAAGTATAGAAAAGGGATTATTAACCCCAAGAAGGACAGAAAAATTGATTCCTCCCAATGAAGCAAAATCTAATTGCTATTGTATTCCGAAAATATATAAAACCTTAGCTGCAGCTCCTGGCTGTCCCATAGGTGCTGGCAGGGGTTCATTATTTGAACTCTTATCACAATACCTTGACTGGTATCTTAGACCTCTATTGTCCAGTGTACCATCGCATATCTGGGTCAGCTACCATGCGAGGAGGGGTACAGCCTGGCCACAGTTGATGTGGTCAGTCTGTACACCCTAATTAGACATGAAGATATGAGGCCATTAGAAAATTACTTACTAGGGCTGGTAAGAGGGAACAAGGTATAATCTTTATATGAGATGCCGTAGAATTGGGATCAACTCATGATTCCTTTAGATTGCAGAATTCATGGAATGTACAAAAAGTAGACATGGCTATGGGTACGCGGGTGGCTCCAGCCCTTGCAAACTTGTTTCTAGCCATATGGGAGGAAATGTATGTGTATACTGTGCAGGATCCTTTTATATTTAAGAGTATCTGTCACCAAACTAAACTTTTAATATATTGTTCCTTATGTAATTGTAAGACACTTTGCTATTTACTTGCTGTTAAAATTCTCAACCTTTATATGTTTTTAATGTGATAGAAAAAATGTCCACTAGGTGGCTCTGTTTTGTACCCTGCGCAAGTCAAACAGTTAGTTTGGTCTGGCAGGAGACCAAACTCAGGAAGTGCATGTGGGGCATGACAAGGTACAGCTCTCACAGGCTTCAGTGATTTTGTGCCTGCTGGGGAACACTTACATTCTCCTGCCGGGAGCTAACACAATGTGAACAAGAGGAAAAGTATGATACACAGCTTTTTAACCCCTTAAGGACCAGGAGTTTTTCAGTTTTTGCACTTTCACTTTTTCCTCCTTACCTTTAAAAAATCATAATTCTTTCAATTTGGCACCTAAAAATCCATATGATGGCTTATTTTTTGCACCACCAATTCTACTTTGTAATGACATCAGTCATTTTACCCAAAAATTTATGGCGAAATGGAAATAAAAATCATTGTGAGACAAAATTAAAAAAAAAACGCCATTTTGTCATTTTTGGGGGCTCTGTTTCTTCACCATACATTTTTAGGTAAAAATTATACCTTCTCTTTATTCTGTAGTTCCATAGGATTAAAATGATACCCTACTTTTATAGGTTTGATTTTGTCGTACTTCTGAAAAAAAAAATCATAACTACATGCAGGAAAATTTATACTTTAAAAAAAAATTTTTCTGACCCCTATAACTTTCTTATTTTTCTGCGTATGGGGTGGTATGAGGACTAATTTTTTATATCGTGATCTGAAGTTTTTAGAGGTACAATATTTGTATTGATCGGACTTTTTGATCGCTTTTTATAAATTTTTTCATTATATAAAAAGTGACTAAAAATTATAGATATTTTTTTTTGTTGCTATTTTGGACTTTGGAATTGTTTTGCGCGTACGCCATTGACCGTGCGGCGTAATTAACTACATATTTGTATAAATCGGAAATTTCCACACGCAGCGATACCACATATGTTTATTTTTATTTACACAGTTTTTTTTTTTTTTTATGGGAAAAGGGGGGTGATTCAAACTTTTATTAGGGAAGGTTTTTTTTTCTGCAATGTTATAGCTCCCATAGGGGGCTATAACACTGCACACACTGATCTTTTACATTGATCAATGGTTTCTCATAGGAAACCATTGATCAATGATTCTGCTGCTTGACTGCTCATGCCTGAATCTCAGGCACTGAGCAGTCATTCGGCAATCGGACACCAGGACGCAAGGTAAGGGACCCTCCTGCTGTGTCACAGCTGTTCGGGATGCCACGATTTCGCCGCGGACATCCTGAACAGCCCCCTGAGCACCGTGATCAGTGTCGCGCGCTATTAGTCACGGGTGTCGGCTGTTGTTAGAGGCCGGGCCCGACCCACTATGACGCGGGGCCACGCCGGGGCCCCTCATAATAGAACGGGAGCGGACTCAGGACGTACAGGTATGCCCTTGGTCCTTGACAGGTTAAAGCTTGGAAATTGTTTTTCAAGGGTAGGAGGGGTGTTAGGAGTAGTTAGGGAATATAATCTGATTTAGTTCAGAAAATATGCTTTGATGACAGGTATTCTTTAGGATCCGATATTTTTCTCTTTTGAACAAACTGTTCTGAATGCTGGAGCCGGTGCCAGGAGCTCATAACATCATAGCCCCACCCCCTTATGATGTCACGTCCCCTCCCATAGACTTGCATACAGGGGGCGGGGTGTGACATCATGAGGGGGTGGGGCTATGAGGTGACGAGCTCCCGGCGCTGGCTCCAGCGTTTGGAACAGTTTGTTCCAAACCCAGAGCAGCGGAGTACCCCTTTAAGTGCCATAATCCAACACGGCGATGCTGCTGACCACCATGGTCCACTGCGGTGCAGCACCTGTACATACACAGAACACATCATAGATATGGTGTAGCATAACACCAGACATTAGTATAACAAAATACATAACAATATCCACTGAGCTGTCTTGCAAGAGACAAGCAACTATTTCGAAATATAATCTGGCAGGGAAGAGTTGTTCATTACAATCCTATTATCCTATTATTTAGCATATGTATAATTGTAACAATCAATAATGATAGCCAAGATGCTGACAGCAAAAATGTTTTCATACTTTTAGATTTGCCTTAAAAAAATAAAGGTGTAAAAATGATCATGGTCTGGCAGCCATTGAGAAAATAAAAACACCTTATTGTACGGAGACGCTGTATCCAGGATAGAGCTGCCTGCAGGCAAAGTAAACAGCAGCGAAGGCTGAAAGCTCAATTACTGCCAAGTGGAAGCGCTTCACAAAGTCTTCAGTCAATTTTATGTAATAGATAAAGTACTTTGAGGTCAGATATTTGTAACAAGTTTACTTGTTGTTTAAACCATTGTTAAAGGTAATATTCCCACAGATTATGCTATTAGATTACGCTACAGATTAGGCTAATTTACATAGTTAATGGGGTTGTCCAATTTTCAAACTCTTATCTACCCTATAATGGAATTCTAAACTAATGGAGTGTGTCCTAAGTTTAGGGACTTTGCGGGAGATTTATCATTGTTGTCTTTGGAAAGTGAGTTCTGAAGTCATTGATGACCCGCATTTGTTTTGTTTAATATTAATAAAATGGTTAATGGGGGCTTGTGGGAGAGTGCATTTTGAAATATTTTTTTTTTTTTTTAAGTGTTGTGTTTTTTTGTATTGCTTTTATTTTCTGTGGTGTCCTGGTACCATATTGCATACCGTAACTAGAGTAGAGGTCACTAAAGTCAGGTAGGGTTCCTCAGGTGGGACAGCCCCTAGTCGCCTCTCCTAAAGTCTATCTCTAATGTTAATATATATGTATATATTTAATAATTATATATATTCTATAGTAATGTATAGTACTTACCTTGTTCGGCGTTACAGGACCTTCGGTCATGTGACCATGCTAGTAACCTTTATGGTATGTTGTAGGACCTTAGGAGGTCCTTGGGTCACGTGTTACCCACAAATCTCTGTAATGGGGATTGACATCAGTATGGACCAATTAGCGTTAGTCCAGCCCCTGCCCATATGAGGGAGCTGCGTCCAATTATCACTCTCTTGGGTTGCTGCTCTCGTGGATGCCAGACTAACAGGATGGTGCTATGCAACTTTCAAAGACACGCTAGGCCTCAAAAACCTGCCGTTTAGTTTAAATCTAAATCCCCGCTAATGCTAGTGTGACTACTGGCCCGCAACTAACCCCTAAATCCAGTGGAGCAACGCATAGTACTAAAAGACTCTTAATGCTGAAGTCCCAACCTTTGTCAATCTCCAAGAAAAGCTGTTGTTATGCTCAGAGACTGTTGTATTATTGAAGCTTGCAAAAAACCTTCAGTAAAAGTTAATGCTGTTTCAGAAACTCTCCGGTTGTGGACAATCTATTCTTCTTATCTACCTCCCTATCGCTCTTGAGAAGGGTGGCGGTAGGAAAAGCGTTATTGAGGAACCCTCACCCTGGCATCACGAATAGCAAGGGTTAACAAGCACCCTTTAATTACTGCACAGATACACTCCCCATACCCTACACCCTCCAGGCTATCACATACTTTACAGGCTTAGTGATGGAAGATATATATGGAGTCCATTATTAGCGTTAGCCTCAAAACAGCTAGCGCTAACCTACAATTATTACCCTGATACCCACAGGGGTGCTGGGAAGAGCCGGTACCAACAGGCCTGGGGCGTCAAAAATGTAGCTCCTGGGCTTAGGTGGTAACAGGCTGGTGTTATTTAGGCTTGAAAGGGCCAGTAATAATGGTCCTCGCCCACCCTGGTAACATCAGGCTGCTGCTGCTTGGTTGATATCTGGTTGAGAATGAAAATACGGGTTACCCCACATTGTTTTTGCCTAAATAATTAAAGAAAAAAAATGTGTGGCCAAATTCAATACTCCAAAGTTTTGACTATTTACTAATACAATGTAGGTAATTATAACAAAGCTGTATAAAACTTTAATCCAAGCGAATTTTTATGTATAGGTTCAGTTTTCCTATCACACACATGTGCTCACAAACATGCGTGTCATTGAAACCGTTGTGTTCACAGTTGGGATCTAGTGGGACATGTGTGACATTTCCCCAGTCAATTGTTCCAGAATTGTTTGAGCACGGTAAGAGTTTATGCTCCATGGCAGCGTAGAATTACATCCCCCGAGTATCAAATTTACGTCAGACCATATTTCATAGTATGTTTTGTATACTACTATGTGTATTGTATCAGGGGATTAATGATCACAATGCTGAGGAAGCCTATTGATAATACTGGGCAGGTAGATGTGAGATTTGTAAGATGTAAGATTTTTAAACACCAGTAAAATATTGCAAAGATAAACAAAATTTAGTCAACAATTATCGTCAATTTATCATGAGAAAGGGATATAAGGCTCTGGCTCCTCTTGTTACTGCTCTGTCCCAGAATGTTTGTGTTTCTTCTTGAATATCAGCAGGATGATGCAAGGATTTTTGACTACAAAGGCAAAGGTGCATTTTGGTGCCCCCCTAAAATCCATGCCTGTTGAAATAACCATCCCTGTCTATGAAATATATCACAATACAGTGGTCCCTCAACATACGATGGTAATCCGTTCCAAATGGACCATCGTTTGTTGAAACCATCGTATGTTGAGGGATCCGTGCAATGTAAAGTATAGGACAGTGGTCTATGACCTGTGGACCTCCAGATATTGAAAAACTACAACACCCAGCATGCCCGGACAGCCATCGGCTGTCCGGGCATGCTGGGAGTTGTAGTTTTGCAACATCTGGAGGTCCGCAGGTTGAAGATCACTGGTATAGGAAGTTGTACTCACCTGTCCCCGCCGCTCCGGACCGTCACCGCTGCCCTGGATGTCGCCTTCCATCGCTGTCGCCACGTCCCCGACACGTCGGTGTCCCCGACGCACCGGCAAGGCCTTTGCTTCCCCGGCATCCTCGCTCTCCGTCGCCACCATCACGTCGCTACGCACGCCGCTCCTATTGGATGATGGGACGGCGTGCGCAGCGACGTGATGACGACGATGGAGAGCGCCGACGATGCAGGGGATCCCGAAGAGGACGCGCCGGAGCCACCGAGGACAGGTAAGTGATCTTCAGCAGAGCACACGGGGCACCGTAAACGGCTATCCGGTGGCAGCTGGAGCACTCTGCGCTGCCGGATAGCCATTTATGAGATGGCCCCGACATACAAAAGCATCGTATGTTGATGCTGCCTTCAACATGCGATGGCCTTTGGGAGGCCATCGTATGTTGAAATGATCGTATGTCGGGGCCATCGTAGGTCGGGGGGGTCACTGTAGTTACATTTATTTCAATAGAACACCAAATATAAATGGACACCATATGTGTACCCACAATATAATGGGTAATGCCTATGAAATTTAAGAGTAAGAACAAATAAAACACTGATAGTACAACACTTTAATATTCACAGCATTTGTAAGAACAATTCTATTTTGTACAGCATGATGATGTTTCTTTCTAGGAGTTACAGATGTTATTGGCCCTGTATTCCTAGGAGACGTCTTATGTGATTTGTTAGCTAACTCTGTTTTCCCCTGAAGACTTCACTAATAATTGCGACATCCTTTAACAAGCTAACAGATGTGAAATTCTAATGACAACAAGCAAATCATTTCTACGGTTCTGTTTACACGGGGGTTGGTAAGCAGTCATTGTCTTATTCAAAGAAGATAAGGTATCACAGAAAGTCCCATAAAGACATATGTAGCAGGATGGCTTGGACAGATATGGCCAAGAGAGCAGTGAGCAGATCTCGAGTCCGGTATAAGCAACAGAAATGTGGGCTACTGGCCCAGCAGTCCCAGTTAGCAAGGGACCGACTGTGTTATTATTGGACAACAGCACACATCTGTTCATAAGCATATGTCATATTAGCAATACCAAACACTTCCTGTAGATTAGAGGGATTCGGGCCTCTCTAGTTTCTAGTTATGGCCAACTTTGTTGCCATCAGTAGGTGAGCAACGATCATTCTTGTTGCTCACCTACTGATGGCAACAAACTTGGCCATAACCAGAAGCTAGAGAGGCCCGAATCCCTCTAATCTACAGGATGTGTTGGGTATTGCTAATATGACATATGCTTATGAACAGATGTGTGCTGTTGCCTATTTATCACACAGTCAATCCCTTGCTAACTGTGTTTAAGAAGGAGTGAGTGCAGATCTATCAGTAGTGGAGCCATTTGAGGGGTCAATGTTATCACTGACAAAAGTAGATGGCTAAGCAATGCCTCTACAATTACCCACAAGGGGTGTATGCATGGGTAATGCCATGATATGTGCAGTAAGATATTCCTGTCACCACAGCCTTTCCAACATGATGTAGGTGACACTAGACATAGTCGTAACTAGAGATGGGCAAATTTTATAAAATTGGATTCGGCCGATTCGCCAAATTTTCCCCAAAAAATTGGTTCCATCTATTCACGGCAAATCGCTATTAAAAACGGCTATTTCCGGGCTACAGAGAGCCTCAATAGGGGTGTAGAACACTTTGCCTTGCTGTAACACACATAGGGTGTGTGCTGGGGTAGTGAAATAATACTGTTATTCAGTATGTCATGCAGATTACAGGCATCGCTATTAGAATCACTGCCACAGAGCAGCACAATGACAGAGTCTGGATGTGGCAGCAGGATCGGGAGACCATATGGCATCACAATGGTTGCTTTCAGTCTTTGAATGGGGAGTGCTTCCTGTGATGATCTCAATTGGCAGACTATGAAACGACTTCTAAACTCTCCCTGTCTGCCTGCCTGCAGTGATGCAGGCTTGAGGTCAATGGATTTCCCCTGTACTGATCTGTATTGTTAGTAACGCTGATTAGTGACCACACAGTGTCTGCTCTCTCTCCAGCCAAAACGCAGGCAATTGTGGCCCAGCTTATAAAATTAATTCATATGTGATGTGGTGTGTGGCAGGGTTATATCCAGGGGACATAGGGGGAGATTTATCAAAACCTTTGTAGAGGAAGAATGATGCAGTTGCCCCTATCAACCAATCAGATTGCTTCAGGGTTACATTCAGGGAATACTGCATCTAGCAGGGCTAAATTCAGAGGGTACAGTCTGTGATAGTGTTATATACAGAGGGTACGGTGTGTGATAGTGTTATATTCAGAGGGTACAGTATGTGATAGTGTTATATTCAGAGGGTACAGTATGTGATAGTGTTATATTCAGAGGGTACGGTATGTGATAGTGTTATATTCAGAGGGTACGGTGTGTGACAATATTTAGCAGTACAGTGTGTGACAATGTTATATTTAGCGGTACAGTGTGTGGCAGGGTTATATTCAGAGGGCACTGTATGTGATAGTTTTATATTTAGAGGGTACGGTGTGTGTCAGTATTATATTTAGTGATACAGTGTGTGGCAGGGTTATACAGTGTGTGGCAGGGTTAGTTTCATATGGTGAAAGCCTCTGTAGATCTTTCCTCAAACTTGTCAATAGGTCTATTTAATTATTAGAGTGGAAATGATTTTCTGTGACGCGCTACACCGCAAGGGTCCATCACGTTAAATAGGGAACCTGTTTTTAAAAATTTGAATCCCACCCTGTGTGTCAATATATATATATATATATATATATATATATATATATATAAATATAAAACTCAATGTGTGTGTATGTGCGTCAATGTATATACAGTATAGAGAGGATTTACTGAAAATGTTAGCTATTGGTTTGCCTTACTTTATTATTTTGCAGCACAATGCTCCATGGGTTGGATTGCAGTTAATTGTACAGCATATGTTGTATCGTACATTGAGGAGAACAGAGTAGTCGTGCTGGTCTTGTTTCTATAACAACAGTTGTGTCCCTAACAGGACATGTTCGTATAAGGGAATGTTCTAGAACAGTGTCTTTTATTAATGATGCACCTAAAACATTTACCCCATACCTGTATAACTATTAAGAAGCTTTTCTGAGTAATTCTTCTACTGTATATCATTGCTGCAAATTCAGGATGTCAGGTGAGCCATTGCAGTGGGTGCACAAACTTCTTGGATCTAGATCAGTGGTCTTCAAACTGAAGAAAAATGTTGGACGTGTGTCTGAAACTGTGAGTTAAATTATACTTACGGTACTTAAACTGCACTTGTCTGAACAATAGGAAAAAAAACATCTTTTTGCTTCTTCTTGGTTTGGAGAAGCATCTGAAATGTATAATATACACTCAAAGGGTGGTGGGGCAATGTAACTAACAAAATACTTTCAAACACAATAATACACAACAAACAAAAAAAAAAAACGAATCCCTGTTTTTACTTCCATTGTTTTTATTTTTCCGACAGGCTTTACCATACAAGCAGCTCTGTTATGGCCGGCACTGAGGCCTTCAGCAGGCCTCCGAGTTCCATAATAAATGATAGGCTTTGAAATCCGAACCCATCAGACCCCTGACAAGTGTTGCAACTGTCAGATGCCAATCTGAGGAAGTAGGTATATCCTCCGAAACGTGTCATTGGAAGTCTTTTAACAAATATAGTGCCTCCTGGCACTTTTTACCTTACACATTTGTGTCTGACTATCCTGGATCTGTGAACAGTGCCTACAAAAGCTCCCGCTTTTATCCGTTTCCTTTCTGGTTGTATGGGAGAAGATTGCATCCTCTCCTGTTGGACCCTGGGCTTTGCAGTTCGCTCCAGCTTTCCGTATCTGCACGCCAAGTACCCCCAAGGGGTGATAAGCATATTTTACTATCCATTTGGTGAGCGGCCATTTTATAGAGACGTCGTACCCCCCCAGTCCCTGTTTGAGACCCTGTTACCCGGTGATAATACACGAGGCGCAGTCCTCTCCCCTTTTTTTTCTCTCCTCTATACATTGCAGGGGGAGGCTAGGTATATATGACAGCTAAATTCCTGCAGCAGCTGTGTCCCGCTATCAGCACTTTTACCTCTTGAAGAGGCTCCATAAATACATAGCAGCTAGGCAGATGGGCGCACTGCTAGCTGATGGCCAAACAGGAAGGGGTTAAACGTAGGAACTAAGCCGGCACAGATCGTGGAGTACCTGAGGCTCATGTGAAACATAATTAACCACCACTTCAAAACAGCACTAAAAAAGGTGAACCAGAAAGTTAATTAAAGGCGCATGGCTCCAGCAAAGTGCCAGTTAACTATTTTCCGGGAACGACACAAAGTGGGCAAAACACCATTAACAAAGTAATGATTTTTATAAAACATGAAGAGAATATGACCCTAAATGATCCATTACAACCATAATTACAGCAACAAACAACCCGACTAATGTCTGCAGCATGAAAGCTAATGGGCTCTAAACAAAGTTTTAGCCACATATTAACCACATTATTGCTGGTTTCGTTCTTTTCCTGGGTGTACTAGCAGTAGTACAGCCCATCTACCCCAGCCGTCAGTCATTCAGAGACATGTGGCCTGAAGGTCAGAGGGACCAGGCACTTGGATACTACTGTTCTCTAATTTTCCTGTGCCACCCATTTCCCTCACGGCATTAGAAGGTCATCATGTCCTGCATCGTTACATCTAATGCATTCACCTTGTGGAGAGGAATTACTGCAGACAGCTCAGCGCTTTACAGCCAGGACTCGAATTATGCTTTTCTGTGACAAAAATTGCAAGTGTGCAGCGTCCTGGAAGAGTGAAGTGGAGATGAGAATACAGTGATATGAGGATTATAGGGAGGGAAGACGCTAAGAGGTCCTCAGCACAGGGACGTTGTATTGTATTGTGGTGCATTAAGGGTTTAATGGATGCACAAATAGACATAGTTATTTTTAGTAAGCGGCTTTTTTTGTGTTGTTTTTAAAGGTTTCGGACATTAAAATTAATTTGAAATGTTATTGAGTTATAATATTTAATAATGTTATTTATCTATCTCTATTATATAGTATGCAAATAAATGAAGACAAATGCATACAAATTCCTTGTTTATTTATATCAACCACATTTTATAATAAATGAATGTGAATTTCTGCAGTATCCATTTATAGATCCTGCTGTTTTGCTGCTGTTCTTCGGCTGCAGTTATCTTGCACTGCTATTTTCTAGGTGATTTATGCCATATGTTTGTAGGTGCGTTTGAAAAAGGATCCCATACAAAGCATATTGTTTGGGATATGTCACATAGGGCAGGGATAAGTACAGCCCTAGGCTAAGCATGACCCTTGGCACTGCCTACTCAATGATCTGCCCTAAACAATGGACCCCCAACTTGGCAACTGCCCCTACTCTGAGTGAGGTGCAGGGCAAAGCACTGTCAAAAACAATAAAATGAAGAAGTCAGGCAGACAGGCTGGAAGTAGTGAGTTGGACAACCCATTTAACACCTTAAGGACACAGCCCATTTTGACCTTAAAGGAAAACTGTCACCAACCCCCCACCCACCCCCTGCACTAACCAGAGGTACTGGCTGGTAGTGCGGAGGACACTGATCCATATGATGCCTACCATGCCTTGATCCGTCCATCCATTCGCCTGATATCTTCATTTTTCAAGATATGCAAATCATCTTCTAACTGGCACAGGTGGGGTTACTGCCTTCATCTTGGACCGTGATATCACCGCCGCTCTGCCCGCAGCACCGCCTGGCTTGTGCATATACATGCCCTCCCTTCATATCTCCCTCTCCTCCCCGCTCTGTATGTGACTCCTCTGCACTGAGGCCGCTTCCGGGTGTTCACAGGCAGGCTGCACATGCGCAGTGAAGTCACATACAGAGCGGGGAGGAGAGGCAGATACGGAGGGAGGGCATGTATATGCATAAGCCGGGCGGTGTTGTGGGCTGAACAGCGGTGACGTCACAGTGCCAGATGAAGGCAGTAACCCCGCCAGTTAGAAGATAACTTGCATATCTTGAAAAATGAAGATATCAGGCGAACGGCTGAACGAATCCGGGCATGGTGGGCATCATATTGATCAGCAAAGTAGAAACGGCGATCGGCACTACTTAGAACAGGCTTCCAATGGCAACTTTTCAAGTCTGTGCCGAGTGCTGGATAATACTCCCGAATGGCTATCATATTGATCAGTGTCCCCCGCACTACCAGCCAGTACCTCTGGTTAGTGCGGGGGGGGGGGGGGGGATTGGTTTTCCTTTAACCCCTTAAGGACTCAGCGTTTATCCGTTTTTGCATTTTCAATTTTTCCTCATCCCCTTCCAAAAATCATAACGCTTTCAATTTTGCACCTAAAAATCCATATTATGGCTTATTTTTTGCGCCACCAATTCTACTTTGCAGTGACATTAGTCATTTTACCAAAAAATCCATCGCGAAATGGAAAACAAAATCATTGTGCGACAAAATAGAAGAAAAAATTTAATTTTGTAACTTTTGGGGGCTTCCGTTTCTATGCAGTGCATTTTTCGGTAAAAGTAACTTATATTGGTTGGATATTGCCGTGCTTCGGAAAAAAATCTTAACTACATGCAGGAAAATTTATATGTTAAAAATTCTCATCTTCTAACACCTATAACTTTTTTTGTTTCCACGTACGGGCCTGTATGAGGACTCATTTTTTGCGCCGTGTTCTGAAGTTTTTATCGGTGCCATTTTTGTATTGATCTGACTTTTTTATCGTTTTTTATTCATTTTTTCATGATATAAAAAGTGACCAAAAATACACTATTTTGGACTTTGGAATTTTTTTGCGCACACGCCATTGACCATGCGATTTAATTAACAATATATTTTTATAGTTCGGACATTTTCGCACGCGGCAATACCACATATGTTTATTTTTTTTTACACAGTTTTTTTTATGGGAAAAGGGGGGTGATTCAAACTTTTAATAGGGAAGGGGTTAAATGACCTTTGTTAACTTTTTTTTTTTTTCACTTTTTTTTTTGCAGTGTTATAGCTCCCATAGGGACCTATAACACTGCACACACTGATCTCCTATGCTGATTCCTGCAAAGCCATAGCTTTGCAGGGATCAGTGAGATAGGCGGTCGATTGCTCAAGCCTGTAGCGATGTCCCGATCAGCCTGACTGAGCTGCCGGGAACGGATAACTTTCATTTTCAGACGCGGCGATCAACTTTGATCGCCGCGTCTGAAGGGTTAATAGCGCGCCGCACTGCGATCAGTGGCGTGTGCTATTAGTCACGGGTCCCAGCTGTTGTTAGAGGCCGGGCCCGACCCGCTGTGGCCCTGCATTATAGATCGAGAGTGGACTCGACGTAGCAGTACGTCATGAGTCCTTAGGGGGTTAAAGACACAGCCATTTTTTGCAAATCTGACCACCTTCAATTTATGCATTAACTCTGAATTGCTTTTACTTATGAATTTTATTCAGAGAGATTGTTTTTTCGTGACATATTCTACTTTAATATAGTGCTAAATTTCCGTTGATACTTATATACTTCTGAAAAATGCAAAAATGTTATGAAAATGTAGACAATTTTGCATTTTTCTAACTTTGAAACTCTCTGATTGTAAGGAAAATGGACATTGCAAATAAATGATATATTAATACACACATACAATATGTCTACTTTATGTTGGCCTCATAAAGTTGACATGTTGTCTTTTTGAAGACATTAGAGGGCTTCAAAGTTCAGCAGCAGTTTTCCAAATTGTCTCGAAAAATTCAAAATCTGAAATTTTCAGGGGCCTGTTCAGTTTGAAGTGGATTTGAGGAGCCTTTCTGTGAGAAATCCCCCATAAATTACCCCATTATAGAAACTGCACCCCTCAATGTATTCAAAATGACATCCAGAAAGTTTGTTAGCCCTTTAGGTGTTTCACAGGAATAGCAGCAAAGTGGAGGAGAAAAAGCCCTACACAATTTGTAACCCAATTTCTCTTGAGTATGGAAATACCTCATATGTGGACGTAAAGTGCTCTGCGGGTGCACTAGAGGGCTCAGAAGGGAAGAAGCAACTTTGGGATTTTCGAAAGAGAATTTAGCTGAAATGGTTTGGGGGGGCATGTCCCATTTAGGAAGCCCCCATGGTGCCAGAACAGCAAAAAATAAATAAAAAAATAAAACACATGGCACACTGCTTGGGAAACTATATCACACAAAGAATGTAACAAGGGGTATAGTGAGCCCTGATGCCCCACAGGTGTATGATAAATTTTCGTTGAAGTTGCATGTGAAAATGAAAAATTTGATTTTTTTCACTAAAAGGCTGGCGTTACCCCAAATTTTTCATTTTCACAAGGGGTAATAGTATGAAAAGTGCCCATATGTGGCTCTAAAGTGCTCTTTGGGAGCACAACGGGGCGCATAAAAGAAGGAGCGCCATTGGGCTTTTAGAGAGAGAATTTGGCTGGAATTCATGTCGGGGGCCATGTGCGTTTAAAAGGCCCCCATGGTGTCAGAACAGGCCCCCGACATGTGACCCCATTTTGCAAATTACACCCCTCACGTAATGTAATAAGGGGTGCAGTAAGCATTTACACCCCATTGCCGTTTGACAGATCTTTGGAACAGTGGGCTGTGCAAAGGAAAAATTACATTTTTCATTTTCACGGATCACTGTTCCAAAAATCTGTCAGACCCCTGTGGGGTGTAAATGCTTACTGTACCCCTTATTAAAGTCTGTGAGGGATCTAGTTTCCAAAATGGAGTCACGTGTGGGTGTTTTTCTTTTTGCGTTCATATCAAAACCTCTGGTACGATCAGCCACCCCTGTGCAAATCTCCAATTTAGGCCTCAAATGTACATGGTGCGCTCTCACTCCTGAGCCTTGTTGTTCACCCTCAGAGCAATTTACGCCCACATATGGGGTATTTCCGTACTCAGGAGAAATTGCGTTACTTATTTTGGAGGGCTTTTTCTCCTTTTACCTCTTGTGAAAATGAAAAATGAAGGGAAAAACCCAGCATGTTAGTGTCAAAACTCTATGCTGATGTAGCCCCAATTTTTTCACTTTCAGAAGTGGTAAAAGGAGAAAAGGCCCCCAAAATAAGTAACGCAATTTCTCCCTATATGTGGCCCTAAACTGTTGCTTTGAAATTCTACAGGGCTCTGGGGTGAGAGAGCGCCATGCTCATTTGAGGCCTTAATTAGTGATTTGCATAAGGGCGGCTGAGCCTATGTTCAGACGGTGGAATGTACACTCAGAAAATTTCCGTGCAGACATTCCACCGACAGCGGAGCGCTGGCAGAACATGGTGGCGCTGTAAGTGCTGGGAAGTGCACTGTCTCATAGACGGCAATGTATTTCTGTGTGGACTTCGCAGAAAGAATAGACATGTCTATGCTTACTGTGGACTCCGTAATTGGGATTTCCGCCGCAGAAATATCTGCTGCGGAAATTCTGCCTTGTGCACAAGAAAGTATCAGGGTGTTGGGCGGCAAAAGTTTGCTTGAGCCGCCATCAAGTTGACAAAGTCCTCACTGAAAAAATCTTAAAGTTCATTTCAGTGAGGGCTGTGGGGTCAATTTGGATTCCTTGGTGGCCAACAAATCCAAAAATTAGTGGCTTATAACCGTCCGGACTGGGGTCCAGGCGGCGTCACCTGTATGGTGAGACAGGGAGTTGTATAGAGGACAGGGTCACTAGTATGGCGGACCTCTACTGGCATTGCCCTGCGGCGCCACCTTCTGGGGGCTCATCATCACTGAATGATGATGAGGGGGAAGAAATGTGGGATCTCTCCCCTCTTCCTCATTGGTGGTCTCGGTGTAGGAGGCAAGCGCATGGCATATGCCTCCGACATGAAACACGTTTGGGGTATTTATATGTTTTGAGGGGGGGGGGTATATGTGTGTAAATGTAGTGTTTTCACTTTATTTCAGTGTAGTGTGTAGTGTAGGTGTAGTGTAGTGTTCTTTACGTGCACTTTCTGAGGAGTTTTTGTGGTCCGTGCCACAAGCGACTGTTCTGCACTGTGTGGCTGGACCATACCCCGTGTGCAGACTGCTGTGATTGCTGATCAGTGAAAATTTTTTTGGGTGCATGTTTTTTGGGGGGCTTTTTTGTGGGTGTTTGTGGTCCGTGCAACCAGTGACTGTTCTGCGCTGTGTGGCCGGACCACAAACTCCCCCCCAAAAAAAGAAAAAAAAACCCAAAGAAGTTCTGATCAGTCTGCACACGGGGTACGGTCTGGCCACACAGCGCAGAACAGTCGTTGGTGGCACGAACCGCATCCGCCCCCCAAAAAAGTGCAAAAAAAAAACTGCACCACATGAAAAGCTAGGGGCAGACGGAAGACCAGTGGTCGCCAAATTGTGGCCCTCCAGATGTTGCAGAACTGCAACTCCCAGCATGCCCCGACAGATGTTGGCGGTCTAGGCATGCTGGGAGTTGTAGTTTTCCAACATATGGTTGGACACTGTTTAGAGACCACTACACAGTGGTCTCCAAACTCTGGTCCTCCAGATGTTGCAAAACTACAACTCCCAGCATGCCCAGACTGTCAGGGCATGCTGGGAGTTGTAGTTTTGCAACTACCAGAGGGCGAGGACTTACCCACTCCATCACTGCTACCGTTGCCTGGTCTTCCATGCACCCACCGGGACCTCCGTGTACCACCGATCCTGCCGCACAGCCGTCGATCACGCCGCATGCTTGCCGATCCTGCACACCCTATCCCTGTGCAGGTTAATCAGATGGGGTTCCGGGGTGTCAGGTGGAAATGGTCTCCCACCGGACACACCGGGAGTCCAGCTGATTAACCCATGCAGCGCCACAGGGGCATATTTTTTATGAATGCGATATATATACGTCAGAATACGCGAAGGTACCGTATATACTCGAGTATAAGCCGAGTTTTTCAGCACGATTTTTCGTGCTGAAAACACCCCCCTCGGCTTATACTCGAGTGAACTCCCCCACCCGCAGTGGTCTTCAACCTGCGGACCTCCAGAGGTTTCAAAACTACAACTCCCAGCAAGCCCGGGCAGCCATCGGCTGTCCGGGCTTGCTGGGAGTTGTAGTTTTGAAACCTCCGGAGGTCCGCAGGTTGAAGACCACTGCGGCCTTCAACATCATCCAGCCCCCTCTCACCCCCTTTAGTTCTGAGTACTCACCTCCGCTCGGCGCTGGTCCGGTCCTGCAGGACTGTCCGGTGAGGAGGTGGTCCGGTGGGATACTGGTTCCGGGCTGCTATCTTCACCGGGGAGGCCTCTTCTAAGCGCTTCGGGCCCGGCCTCAGAATAGTCACGTTGCCGTGACAACGACGCAGAGGTGCGTTCATTGCCAACGTACTTCTGCGTCATTGTCAAGGCAACGCCTCTATTCCGGGCCGGAAGCGCGGAGAAGAGGCGCCCCCGGTGAAGATAGCAGCCCAGACCACCTCCCCACCGGACAGCCCTGCAGGACCGGACCAGCGCCGAGCGGAGGTGAGTACTCAGAACTAAAGGGGGTGAGAGGGGGCTGGATGATGTTGAAGGCTGCAGTGGTCTTCAACCTGCGGACCTCCGGAGGTTTCAAAACTACAACTCCCAGCAAGCCCGGACAGCCGATGGCTGCCCGGGCTTGCTGGGAGTTGTAGTTTTGAAACCTCTGGAGGTCCGCAGGTTGAAGACCACTGAGGGCGAATGATGAGAAGAGGATGATGAAGGGGGGGTGTGGGGATGATGAAGGGGGGTGGGGATGATGAAGGGGGGGGGTGTGGGATGATAAGGGGATGATGAAGGGGGGATGTGCGGGATGATAAGGGGATGATGAAGGGGGGATGTGTGGGATGATAAGGGGATGATGAAGGGGGGATGTGCGGGATGATAAGGGGATGATGAAGGGGGGATGTGTGGGATGATGACAAGGGGATGATGAAGGGGGGATGTGTGGGATGATAAGGGGATGATGAAGGGGGGATGTGTGGGATGATAAGGGGATGATGAAGGGGGGATGTGTGGGATGATGACAAGGGGATGATGATGAGGATGTTAATGACGGGTCTGGATGATGACAGGGGGGGATGAGGTATTTCCCACCCTAGGCTTATACTCGAGTCAATAACTTTTCCTGGGATTTTGGGTTGAAATTAGGGGTCTCGGCTTATACTCGGGTCGGCTTATACTCGAGTATATACGGTATCCCATGATCCACCGTATATATATGGCATCCAAGCACAATGCCAAGTGTTGGATGGACTGGTGTAAAGCACATTGCTCCTGAACTCTGGAGCAGTGGAAACATGTTCTATGTAGTTCTCTATCTAACATCTTGGGCAAGTCTGGAGTTGACAAATGCAAGGAGAACATACCTGTCTGACTGCATTGAGCCAACTGTAAAGTTTTTTAAAGGGGTACTCCACCCCTAGATATCTTATCCCCCATCCAAGGATAGAGGATAAGAGGTCTGATCGTGGGGGTCCCACCACTGGGGACCCCCGCAATCTCTCCTGCAGCCCCCTAGTCATCGACAGCACGGAGCCGAAGTTTGCTCCGTGCCTGATGACTCAGGATACAGGGGCCAGTGGATTGTGACATCATGGCCCTGTGGTACGCCTCGGGGGGTGTAGGGTAGCTGGGGTGTTGCTGAGCAGGTATCAGGGGTTTATTAACCCTTGTCACTTGTGACGCCAGGGTGAGGGTTAAATGCTGAGGTAATGTTGGGTCTATCGCCACCCTTCCCAAGAGCGATAGGTGAGTGTAGAATAACGGATTGTCCACAACCAGTGCTTAGCTGAAAACTTGTAGAGACTTTACTGAAGATTTTCTGTAACATGCAGCAGTAACAACAGTCCAGATAACAGAGTCTATATACAGCTGAAGCAGCGATTGACAGGTGGTTGGGACCTTGTAAGTTCTCTTTAGTTTAGGAGGATTTTGTAGCATAGATCAGCTGGATTTAGGGGTAGGTTTAGGTCCAGTGATCTTGCGGAGTCAGCAGGGAATTGTAATAACTCACAGTCTTTAGCGTAGGCCGAGGCCGCAAGGCTTAGGCCTAGTAATTGGCTTTGTAAGTTGCGGAGGTCCTACCTCATCCAATGTCAGCAACCCAAGAGAGCGATTAATGGCTGCAGCTTCCTTATATGGGCAGGGGCTGAGCAGTTTTGGATTGGTCCTTACAGCTGTCACTCACCATTACATTGCATTGTGGGTGAACACCTGACATAAGAACCACCAAAGGTCCTTCAACAAACCATAGAGTTCTGAACACCGAGTCACATGACCTAAGGTCCTGCAACGCTAACAGGTAGGCATTTCAATATAAATATATACACTGATATTTATA
This sequence comes from Hyla sarda, assembly GCF_029499605.1. Taxonomy (NCBI): domain Eukaryota; kingdom Metazoa; phylum Chordata; class Amphibia; order Anura; family Hylidae; genus Hyla; species Hyla sarda. The sequence continues at coordinate 320,897,746 of NC_079193.1, forward strand.
TAAATATTAGCTAACTGAGGGGTGACGAGGGGCTAACTAGAAAAGAGGGACCCCACCGTTCCTAGGAACTCTGACTTTGGGGACCTCTACCAAGGTACGGTATGCAATACGGTAACGGGACACCACAGCCCCGCCCCCTTGTGACGTCATGCCCGCCCCCTTAATGCAATTCTATGGGAGGGGGCGTGACTTGTTTTCTAACCAGGAGGCCTACAGCTGTTGCAAAATGGTCTCTCTCCCACTCAGCGGTTGCTCCACCCATTGAAGCAGACAAGTTCCCTGTCATCAGCTGACTAGTGATGTCATGTCTCAACGCACTGCAACCTGGGAAAACCCGAGACCTGAGTAATTTTGTATGCTGTTAAAAATAAATATGGGGGCGAAAATCACAGAAGACTTTAACGCTTCAGCATACGAAGACATTTTGGACAATCATATAGTCCCAAATTAGTGTGAACAATATGGTTTTGGACCTTTTCTGTTCCAGCATGACTATGCCCCAAATTCCATAAAGACATGGGCCCACATTTATCATTGTCTTTAGACTGTTTTTTGTGTCTAAAAAAGGAGCAACATTTTTTTGTGTCTAAAAATGGAGCAAAAAAGGAGCAAGCAGGTTTTTTTGCGCCTTTTTTGCCCCTTTTTGTTTACACATTTCTGCTGATTTTGAGTTGCAATCCACTGATTTTGGCAATACACCTGATATGGAAGGGATTTATGAACTGCACCTTTTTGTAAAAAGGAGCAAAAAAAGGCACAAAGCCACTGAAAAGTCTCTAAAACTACACCAGCCCAGACATGGTGTAGCTTTTTGGTGTATGTGAAGAGAGAAATTTCAGAAAATGTGACCTGCACAAAATTGATCAAATGCTCTTTGACCATTTAATAAATTTGGTGCTCCTACACATTACCAGCACACAAAATAAAAAGGTGTAAAAAAAAGCATCACTTACACCTACAATGATAAATGTGGGCCATGGTTGGGTAAGGTTGGTGTTGAAGACCGTGAGAACTGAGAGCACTAACCTCTTTGATCACATTTGGGATGAACTAGAATGGAGATTGTGAACCAGGCCTTCTCATCCAACATCAGTGTTTGGCCTTACAAAATGTTCTTCTCCATGAATGGGGAAAAAAAACTCCCACAGACACCTGCAAAATCTTTTTAAAAGTCTTTCCACAAGACTGTGTTATGTCCCAGTATGGGATTTATTCCCGTACAGTACTTAGGCCCTGTCAGGTTGAGTCCCTCTGTTTCTTAGGGGCTCTCCTGCAGTGTCTCCCCCATAGCAATATATATTATGTATAGTGTTATGTGTGTTATGTATAAAGGACCTTTAAGTTAGTCACATGATAATGTGTCCACATGATGTGTTTGTTACCCAGAGAGCACCAGCTAATCAGGTGACCTGCAGCTCGACCTATGGGCTTCTGGCTCATGAACCCTTTATAAGAGGGGGAGCCATTACAATATCTCTCTTGTGATTCATTCTTTGCTGAGGTCAAGTCCAGTCCAGACGTCTCAGAGCCAGCGTCCAGCACATCTGGAGGCCTCAAGCCTAAATTACAGCCACAAGTCCGTAAGTCAAGTCATCTCTGTCTTCAGTCAAGTCAAGTCTATTATAGTCAGCGTGGCTGTGCTAAAGTCTATCAAAGTCACTACAAGTCCCAGCAAGCTGTGAGGTCCTTCTGTGTTACTGACCACCTTTCTGGGATCCTGGCCTAGCTGTAAAGACTATTACCATGTCTACCTCATTAAAGATACCTTTAACCCTGACCTGGTCTTGGACTATTATTACCCTGCCTAACCTAGGGATAGCGGTACTACCGTTGGGGTGATTATCAGGAAAACCACACCCTGGCGTCACAAACATTTAGGGGTTAATACCATCTGCCCCTGGGCTATAACATCTGCCCCATACACCTCACCTTCCCACCCTGTGGCTCACCACAAAACAAAGCCTAAAGGAGAACCAACTCCATAATGGCTATGGTTTGGATTAAGGATGGGATGTACTATATACTCCTGTATAATGTGCTGGTTATGCAATACTCTTGCCTATATAGGGGGAGATTTTTCAAACCCTGTCCAAAGGAAATATTGCTGAGTTGCCCATAGCAACCAATCAGATTGCTTCTTTCATTTTGCAGAGGCTTTGTTAAAAAGAAAAGAAGCGATCTGATTGGTTGCTATGGGCAACTCAGCAACTTTTCCTCTGGACAGGTTTTGATAAATCTCCCCCATAGCATACACAAAACCTGCCCCAATTACTTTAAGGGGGTTATCCAGCATAAGGTGATTTTAGTACGTACCTGGCAGACAGTAATGGACATGCTTAGGAAGGATCTGCGCTTGTCTTGGGGGGTCTATGTCGTGAGATTACCATAACACTGTAGCTAGCTTTTTGTGAACTTGTATTTCCTGTTTGACTTGTTATTTTTTTTTTCTACAAATCCCACAATGCCATTTTCCCCCTTCTCACACATCAGCCACCCCACCCATTGAAACAAAAGACCTGTGGTTTCCAATCAGGGTGCCTACAGCTGTTGTATTAGCTGTAGATTTATCTCTCTCCCACCAAGCGATCGCTCCACCCATTGAAGCAGACAGGCTCCCTGTCATCAGCTGACTAGTGAGTCAGGTCTCGGCCGCATTGCAAGCTGGGAAAAATCTGAGACAACAGTCATTTTGTATGCTGATAAAAATAAATAGTGGGATGAAAATCACAGAAGAATTGTGAGAAAACCGTCACACATAGGTACAGACACTATATTATGAACTACACTAACTTCACAGCCCCTGTAGCATAGTCAAATAAAAAAAATTCCTAGAATACCCCTTTAAGGTCTTTCTTTTATTTGTATTCTGCTTCATATAACATACAATGATGTCATCATTCATTTAGATAGTATGAAGGACTAAAAAGTGTTCTGCAAATACAGTAGCATGTGATGTGCTGTGCGACGTCCATAGCTGCCGTGGCGCCGTGTCTGCGGGGGGTGCGGCCCAGGGACTGGTTTGAGTGGCATTGAGGTCGCTCTGCTAGTAGGTCGTTACCCCTGTGGGCACTGTGTGCGGCGGTGGTGGTCACCACCCAGTGCTGCGCCATTTTATGCTAGGGACGTTAGGGACCCACTCTAAATAGGTGGCCTTGACGTGGCGAGTGGACCTGTACCTTTTGATCAAAATGTATATTAACAACCTGTTAGTTTTTGAATTTATGCTGAGAAGCAAGTAGATCAAAATACAATATGTAGATGTGCGACCATGTCTGTTTGCATGTAATTTTGCATTCCCTGTAGTGACAGATGTTCTCTGCAGATAAACATGCTGCATGCACGCTATAAGATAAACCTTTATGTTCATTGTAAGAACAGTCTTATAATAATAAAAAATCTTAATTAATTTAGCACCAGCACATACCTCAGTCTTTTCGATTTTAGAGGAGAACATGTAGTGTATAAAGATCATTTAATATTATGGGGTAGGAATCTAATTGCAATAATGCAAAGGAGTTATAAAGGCGTTACAATCTGGAGCAATGGTCTCAAACTGTGGCCCTCCAGATGTTGCAAAACTTCAACTCCCAGCATGCCCGGACAGCCGTTGGCTGTCCGGGCATGCTGGGAGTTGAAGTTTCGCAACATCTGGAGAGCCACAGTTGGAGACCACTGATCTGAAGGATGTAGAGGACACCAGATCCAATAAATTTGTCCTTGTAAATGTCAAATGTTAAATGGCCGCGGTGTATATTGACAGGCATGATATCCCGTCTGCACATTTAGTTTAGTCTTCTCCCTGCCTCCCTCTGCTCCGGTTGTACTTATAGCAGTGATTGGTTATTTTAAGGGATTAAGACTCGCAGTGAGATTTCTATTACAGTGTGTAGCGTTGTCAGCGGATTTAGACAAGGCCCATCTGTGCCCGTTTGCTCTCCTGAGCATGGTAAGCTTTTATTACTGAAACACCAGTTTATTTTCTGCAAGAAAGCGAGTGCAGCCAGGTGTGAAAATGCTGCCTCCACGACAGATATATACAGTCTAGAATTTCCTTTTATATTTTTCATCTTGACATAGGCCTTGGTTATACTATTGCTTAGCTTTCTGCTATCATTATTATTATTATTATTGTTGTTAAAAGAGTACTGCAGCCATAGACACTTATCCCCTATCCACAGGATAGGGGATAAGTGTCTGTTCGTGGGGGGGTCTGACCGCTGGGACCCCCCGCGATCTCCCGAACGGAGACCTGGTGTGAGGTGCAATTCTGCGCTCGCTCCTCCCCTCAGTCTGTATATTGCCGAAGAGGGAGGGGAAGGCAGAACTGGGCGGAACCCAACTCTGCTCCTCCCTCAGCGCTGCTCCCGTACACAGCTCCCTAATCGCACCTCCCTCAGCAAGAATGACGTAGATCTTCACACAGCCCCGCTCCTGTCATGACAGGAGGGACATAGATGTGCACAGCCCCGCTCCTGTCATGGGGATGTAGATGTGCACAGCCCCGCTCCTGTCATGGGGATGTAAATGTGCACAGCCCTGCTCCTGTCATGGGGATGTAGATGTGCACAGCCCTGCTCCTATCATGGGGATGTAGATGTGCACAGCCCTGCTCCTGTCATGGGGTTGTAGATGTGCACAGCCCCGCTCCTATCATGGGGTTGTAGATGTGCACAGCCCCGCTCCTATCATGGGGATGTAGATGTGCACAGCCCCGCTCCTATCATGGGGATGTAGATGTGCACAGCCCTGCTCATGTCATGGGGATGTAGATGTGCACAGCCCTGCTCCTGTCATGGGGTTGTAGATGTGCACAGCCCCGCTCATGTCATGGGGATGTAGATGTGCACAGCCCTGCTCCTGTCATGGGGTTGTAGATGTGCACAGCCCCGCTCATGTCATGGGGATGTAGATGTGCACAGCCCTGCTCCTGTCATGGGGTTGTAGATGTGCACAGCCCCGCTCATGTCATGGGGATGTAGATGTGCACAGCCCTGCTCCTGTCATGGGGTTGTAGATGTGCACAGCCCCGCTCATGTCATGGGGATGTAGATGTGCACAGCCCTGCTCCTGTCATGGGGTTGTAGATGTGCACAGCCCCGCTCATGTCATGGGGATGTAGATGTGCACAGCCCTGCTCCTGTCATGGGGTTGTAGATGTGCACAGCCCTGCTCCTGTCATGGGGTTGTAGATGTGCACAGCCCTGCTCCTATCATGGGGATGTAGATGTGCACAGCCCTGCTCCTATCATGGGGATGTAGATGTGCACAGCCCTGCTCCTGTCATGGGGTTGTAGATGTGCACAGCCACGCTCATGTCATGGGGATGTAGATGTGCACAGCCCTGCTCCTGTCATGGGGTTGTAGATGTGCACCACCCCGCTCCTGTCATGGGGACGTAGATGTGCACAGCCCCGCTCATGTCATGGGGATGTAGATGTGCACAGCCCTGCTCCTGTCATGGGGTTGTAGATGTGCACAGCCCTGCTCCTGTCATGGGGTTGTAGATGTGCACAGCCCTGCTCCTGTCATGGGGTTGTAGATGTGCACAGCCACGCTCATGTCATGGGGATGTAGATGTGCACAGCCCTGCTCCTGTCATGGGGTTGTAGATGTGCACCACCCCGCTCCTGTCATGGGGACGTAGATGTGCACAGCCCCGCTCATGTCATGGGGACATAAATGTGCACAGCCCTGCTCCTGTCATGGGAACGTAAATCTACGTCCTCATAACAGGAGCGAGGCTGTGCAGATCTAATTCCCTCCTGTAAAGAAAGGAGCGGGGCTGTGCACATCTACATCCCTCCTGCTGAGGGAGGTGCGAGGAGGGAGCTGTGTACGGGAGTGGGGCTGAGGGAGGTGTGAGGAAAAAGAGCTGTGTACGGGAGTGGGGCTGAGGAAGGTTTGAGGAGAGAGCTGTGTACGGGAGTGGGGCTGAGGGAGGTGCAGAGTTGCACCCTTCTCAGCTTGGCCTTCCCCGCCCCTCACACAGGCATTACTGCTGCTCTGCACAGCTAATGAGCGTGTCATTGACATCACTGAGGTCGATGACACGCCCCCTCTATACAGCTCTATGGGAGAGGCGGGGATGCATGAATGCTGCATCTCCGCCTCTCTCATAGAGATATGTGATAGCCTGGGGGAGTAGTTTATATGGGGTGTAGCTGTGCAGTGACTAAAGGGTGTCTTGTTAACCCTTTCTATTTGTGATGCCAGGGAGAGGGCTCCTCTGGAATGCTTGTCCTACCGACAGCCTTCCCAAGAGCGATACGGAGGTATAGAATAATTGAATGTCCACAACCGGAGAGTTTGCAGAAAACAGTTGGAACTTTACTGAAGATTTTATGCAAGCTTCATAACCGGAACAGTCTCTATACATGCAAAGTCTCTTGGAGATTGACAGTGGTTGGGACCTTAAGCGTTTTAGAGTCCGTAGACTGATATGCGCTGTTCCACTGGATTTAGGAAATTTAGTTGCGATCCAGTAGTCACGCTAGCTTTAGCGGAGATTAGTTTAGAACTCACAGTTTAGTTTAGGATGAGGCCGGTAGGTTTTCAGGCCTAGCGTGTCTTTGAAAGCTGCGCAGATCCGTCCTGCTAGTCGGGCGTCCACGAGAGCAGCAACCCAAGAGAGCAATAATTGGCTACAGCTCCCTTATATGGGCAGGGGCTGGACTAGAGATAATTGGTCGAATACTTTTGTCAATCACCTTCACATAGAATTATGGGTAGCATGTGACCCAAGGACCTCCAAAGGTCCTCTAACATACCATAGAGGAGTTAACATGGTCACATGACCGAAGGTCCTGCGACGCTAACAAGGTACTAATATGCATTATATTAAATATACATTATTAAATATGTACATAGAAACATTATAAAATTAGAGTAGAAGAGAGGCGACTAGGGGCTGTCCCACCTGGGGGACCCTACCTGAGTATAGTAACTCTGACTGGGGACCACCATACAAGGTACGGTATGCAATACAGTACCAGGACACCACAGATACATGAAGGGGGTGTGTTGGCCGCGGCGCCATGATGCAGCCGACACCTCCTGCATGGGAGAGCTGCGGCAGAGCCGGGGCCCCGTACTGGAGATTGCAGGGGGGTCCCAGCGTTTGGACCCCCTGAGATCAGACACTTATCCCCTATCCGCAGGATAAGTATCTATGGCTGCAGATCTCTTTTAATATTCTTGTTATGATATAAAGTAATGGTTCACAACCTGTGTATCCTCAGGACCCACATTTTTCCTTGGTCATTAAGTCATCCCACCCAAAAAAAATTAGACAGGTATGACATCATCAGCTGACGTCAGGGGTGTGTATGTGCCTGAGCACAGTTCAGCACATCTGCGACCTGTCAATAGCACATAGAGTAGCAGGATACCAGTCAGTTTTTGGGCAAGTGTAATGGTCTAGAGGACTTTGACAAGAGCCAAATTGTGATATCTAGATGACCAGGTCAAAGTATCTGCAAAAGACAGGTCTTCTGGAGTGTTCCCAGTGTGAAGTGGTCAGAAAAAAAAAAACAAAGCTCATTGATGAATATGAAGAGTTACATGTCATAAATTCTCAGTACATGCAGATCATCGGTGTGAACCTCACTTACTTGGCGAATAGGCCAGCCATTATCCCCAAAGACGTAAGTGGAACAACCCAAGGGGAGAGCAGCTAGGCTGAGATGGCACATGGGGGGTCACAGGGCATCTATTGAAGGGGTACTCCGGTGGAAAACAATTTTTTTTTATATCAACTGACTCCAGCAAGTTAAACAGATTTGTAAATGACTTCTATTAAAAAATCTTAATCCTTTTAGTACGTATCAGCTGCTGTATGCTCCAGAGGAAGTTGAGTTGTTCTTTCCAGCCTGACCACAGTGCTCTGTGCTGACACCTCTGTCCATGTCAGGAACTGTCCAGAGTAGGAGAAAATCCCCATAGCAAACCTCTCATGCTCTGGGAAGTTCCTGACATGGACAGGGGTGTCAGCAGAGAGCACTGTGGTCAGACTGGAAAGAACAACTCAATTTCCTCTGGAGCATACAGCAGCTGATAAGTACTGGAATGGTTAATATTTTTTATTAGAAGTCATTTACAAATCTGTTTAACTTTCAGGCACCAGTTGATTTAATAAAAAAACTAACAAAAAAAAATGTTTTTCACAGGAGTACCTGGAGTACCCTTTTAAGCATGCTACAGGTGCTTCTAATTATGCTTATGATAGGAGTACCCCCTCCATAATAATTTCCTCCTCTATTTATTAAGAATATAATAAAGATAATACTTAGAAAAAAGTAAAATATGTGTAGATTGTATAAAGCAAATTCTACGTGTTTGATCAGCAGATTCCTAGGATGCTCAGCTCCAGTAAACAGAGCGGACACCATCATGGCGCTGAGTGCACACAAACAATTGACTGTATTTACTCTGAGGTCTGACAACACTTTCATTAAGCTGGTTAGCCCATTAGTAATACTGTTGTGTACGTCAAGAGGAAACATCAATAGCCAACGATTTTCCCTTCACAGGTAGAAATCTATCTTTCTGTCCATATCAGAATCAGATGTCACATAGAGAATCCATAGAGATGAAGCTCCTAGATTCACCTTCAACTCCTGACCTCTACTGGTTTAGAGGATTTTAGATTGGTTGACATAACAATCTCTTCCTAAAAGTCCTGTATGTCCAGATAAAGAGGGTAGTGATCTGCTTGGAGATGGATCTAATCCTTCATGTCAGTCCCTTTCTATCTCATATCATTTATCCTTTTAGATCTTCTTACACATCATCCCTATAGTCCTAAAAAGACACACACATCCAGAGAGTTTTTCAGTTTCAGTATCTCGGCTCTGCATACCTTTTGGAATTTTTTTTTCTCCTAAACAGCTTTGTTTTTATATATGGTTATTAAAGGGGTATTCCGGGATCTAAGCTCTTATGCATAGGGGATAAAATGTCTGATCGCGCGGGGTTCCCAGCAGGGGGCCTCCTGTGATCAGACATTTTATCCCCTATCGGGGATACAAGATTAGATCCCGGAATATCCCTTTAAAATATTGGCTTTTTGGGGTTTTTTTCTGGGGGGTTTCTCAAGCTTCCATTGGTTTCAATGTGAGCTTCCAAGCGAAACTGCTCTGAAAAACTAACATCTTTTTTATTTTTTTATGCTGTTTTCATGCTGTTTTGAGCATTCTGTATTGAAGTCAATCGGCGCTTGAAACCACATATTTTTTTGATGTTTTTTTGGGGCATTCTTGAAGCATTTCATGGGGCATATTTATGGCTTGTTTGAGGCTATTTTATCCACTTGTGAACATACCCTAAAAGAAAAAGTTATCAAAGCACAGGTTTTGTATCCTGTTCTTGAAAAATAAAAGCTGCACTGAGATTGGGTCAGCCCACATTGCTATAACAAAAAGCTTAGACAGGTGAGGCCACTATAAGCCTGCAAATCCCAGAAAACCAGCATACTCCCCACCATCAACATGGTAGTATTATGGACTGCCCCTAGACATCTTTTCCCCTTTCCAAATGGGGGAACCCGGTAATCTCCCTGCTGCACCCGGTGTTCGTTTGGTGTTTGGGTGCAGCGCCAAAGCGCCGGAGGCTCGTCACATTACAGCCACGCCACGCTCGTGACGTCACGGCCACGCCACCTCAATGCAAGTCTATGGGAGGGGGCGTGACAGCCATTCGCTCCATGCACGGGATGTCTGGGGTGCCAATTGATGCCGAGATCGCTAGGGGCCCCAATGGTTGGACCATCCGATCAGCAGACATCCTATGCCCTATACTTTGGAAGGAGAAGGACACAGCTTGGCACTTGGAGGTGGCGACAACTAACAGGCATTTCCGTTAAAGATAAATGTTATCACTTTTATTCTGCTCAAACCACAAGTCTTCGATGATAGTCCCTGCCAGCTTCTCTCTGGTTGGATATAGGCTAGCAGGGCAGGCAGAAGCCTCTGGGAATCAACCAAATGACTTGTGGTTCAGGTAGCATAACATTAATAGTAGGTTCTGTTTAAGGGGTCAGCAGAATGCGTTCTGTGCTGACCGTCCTGACACTAGCCTGTATCTGGATGTTGGGTGCCTTGCAAAGTTTAGATAAGGGCTAATTTAGGCCATGTACATTGGATGGGGCAGGCGGCCACCATGACCACAAAACCTGCCTGGTCAGACACATTGCCAGTTCACCACCATCTCCAATGAGTTCAGGGTTATTTAAGTCACTGTGTCCCTTCTATGCTCTTACTTATCACTTACTGTGATAACTGCATGCACCTGAACTGTGGGTGAGTGCTATGATGTACCGGTACTCAGCAAATTATACACGGGGGACAATATGACGCATATATCAGTCAAGCGCAAATCAAGAAATTTCCAGTTTCCAAGGAGAACAGAAGAAAACTCCAGGCACAGATAAACCCACATAGTAGAAAGAGCTTAGTGTGTGTTTCATCCTGTCTCAGGGATGCAGATTGTTTTGCATTCTAATATCTCAGTTTTTCACTCTGTATAATTGGCACATGGCTGAAAATAACTATTTATTCCCATATCTGAATAGACTATAAAACCTGAACGCTTCCAGCAGTGACGTGACTCATGCTTGACATTCAGTAGCTCAGAGTCATTTGATTTAGTAAGAGTTTTATTTCAATGGAAAAAGCATCAAATTGGGGGCTTATCTAAAAGAACAGAACACCTTCATACTGAAGTCATTTACAGGAAAATGTATAAAGTCTGTAATTTCACTCTGAAACTGGTGTCTGCATTGAACTTTAGTATGAAGTATTTACATGCAAAGCCTTAAAGGGGTACTCCGCCCCAAGACATCTTTTCACCTATCCAAAGGATAGGGGATGAGATGTCTGATCGTGGGGTCCCGCCGCTGGGAACCCCCACGATCTCTCCTGCAGCACCCCCTGTCATCTGGTGAACGGAGTGAACTTCCTCCGTGCCTAATGACTGGCGATGCAGGGTCTGGAGGCTTGTGACATCATGGCCCCGCCCCTCATGATGTCACAACCCCCACCCCTCACGACATCATGCCCCACCCCCTCAATGCAAGTCTATGGAGGGGGCGGGGCATGGTGTCATAGGGGCGGGGTTGTGACATCACGAGCCTCCGGCCCCTGCATCGCCAGTCATCAGATGACAAAGGGTGCTGCAGGAGAGATCACGGGGGTTCCCAGTGGCGGGCCCCCGCGATCAGACATCTTATCCCCTATCCTTTGGATAGGGGAAAAGATGTCTAGGGGCAGAGTACCCCTTTAACTTCTAACAGAAATGGGCAGAGTAGTATGCAAGACAAGCTGTTTTAAATCCACATCCGTGCAGGGGATTTAAAGGGGCATTCTCACTTCAGCAAGTTATTCCCTGTCCAGAAGACAGTGTATAATTAACAGAACAATGGGGATCCGACTGCTAGTGATCCTGCCAATACTATAAAACTGTGCCCCGAATGAGTGGGGTAGGACCCACGTGCTGCTATTGCTCCATTCATTCTCTATTTTGCTTAGAGAATTAATGAGGGGGGTGACCATCCATGCCCCCCTGATCCGCTATTCATCCCCTAGTCAACCCTCTAAACAACATTAGAGAGAAACAGTCACTGTCTCGAAGTAACTACATACTTCCCCCCAACTCAATTCTACTCTAAAAGAAAACCTGCAAAAAGACACCAAAGATAATATATAACTTTCCATTATTATTACTAGGGTAAAATATACAAGCAAAATCCCACAACAAATATGTTACTGCCAGTTGGCATATGTCACATCTGTGGTATATAGAAACCAAATAAATTTTTTCCACCGGAGAACCCCTTTAAACACTACGTTGAAGATATGTTAGTTATGTGAATTCATTTATGTACTTTACTTAGCACTTTAACTTGACTGTAACACTTTACATGTTGATCTTAAGGGTCATCCCAGGTTAGGGAAAAGTACCTGCGGCACGGGGGTCACTCTTTTTACGGTAAGTTCCCCAATTACGTTCCAGACAGCCAGAGAGTACAATTGGCCTAGGGTAAGTGCAATCCTTCTTTATGATTGGTATTATAGGTTGAAAGGTTGGAGATAGGTTGAAAGGTTTGCTGCTTTCATGTGTCAATCAGCACAAAGGCCAATAGGATGCAGCAAGGGACACAGATAAAAGGCCAGTGAGGTCACCCACAGCGTTCAGAGCGACGGTGCTGCTGAAGACAGTAGAAGAGGCAGTAATAGGGACAGATAGTGCTTGGGAAGAGAGGCCCAGATTACAATGCAAGAAGACATGGGACAGATAGTGATTAGAAAGATAGAGAAAGATACAGACTAGAAATAAAGGCCTAGTCCACCAATGCCTGCTCTCTGCTGGCTACAGATAACTCTACCTCACCACCATCTGCTGTATGCTGGCTACTACTACTAACACCAATCCACCATTACCCTACTTCCATCCAGACCTACACATACACATTCATCATCCACAATAAAAAGGGATAATTTTTGGGACGCTTGTAAAAATCCATGCCGCCTTCTTCACTTACTAGACTAAGAACCTCTTGCTACTACCAAAAAAGGGATCATTTTTGACACGCCGGGATAAAACCAGAAGTTATCAAAAGTTCAATCAACTCTACTCCCAACTGTCTAACAGCCAGGCCTCTTCCATAGGAAGCACATTTTTGGGATTTGCTTCATCTGTGTCGTGCCCTCCTCCTCCCTGATCCTGTCAGTTATCAATTGAGTAATCCATGTCCTTCAGACAACAGTATTCTCCCAGTCACTCTGTTGTAGTGCACTTCAATTCCTACCTTGCCAAGTTGTTGGTGGCACAAGCCCTCCGATATCATCTTGTGGACTCCATGGCCTTCAGGCGAATAATGGGGTGTGCACAGCCAAGGTGGCGCGCACCTAGTTGCCATTATTTTGCTTAGACAGCCGTACCATGCATGCCATGGTTGATACGTGGAGTAGTACCAACAGCCAGGGGCAATACATGGCTGAAAAAAGCTTTGCTCAATTTATCAGCCAACCAGGGCTGCTGGCCAATTTCAAATTTGTTCGGCAACCACCCTGCAGCCAGCCAGGGCTTCTGGCCAAAATGAAATTGACTTTTTGGCAAACCTGCTACCTCCAGCCAGATCCAATGGATTTCTTGATCACCGGACCATTGTCCAGAACTTGCCCAGTTTGCCATGAAAGTGCTGTCTTCTCCCCCCTCTAGTTTGGCTTCGCGGAGAATGTTCAGTGCAGAAGGTGGCGTGGTCACACAGAAGCGAACAAGATTGTCAGCCAGCAGCGTGAAAAAACTGACTTTTACTAAAATGAATCTGGCATGGATCAGTGAGGAATTTAAACCTTGTGTGCCCGAAGCCACTGATTAGGCAGTACTACCACCACCCCTGCTGACATCAGTCCGCCATCATATGCTGTACGCTAGTGACATCAGTCCGCCGTCTCGTGCTGTACGCTAGTGACATCAGTCAGCCATCATATGCTGTACGCTAGTGACATCAGTCCGCCATCATATGCTGTACGCTAGTGACATCAGTCCGCCATCATATGCTGTACGCTAGTGACATCAGTCCGCCATCATATGCTGTACGCTAGTGACATCAGTCCGCCATCATATGCTGTACGCTAGTGACATCAGTCCGCCATCATATGCTGTACGCTAGTGACATCAGTCCGCCATCATATGCTGTATGCTAGTGACATCAGTCAGCCATCATATGCTATACGCTAGTGACATCAGTCCGCCATCATATGCTGTACGCTAGTGACATCAGTCCGCCATCATATGCTGTACGCTAGTGACATCAGTCCGCCATCATATGCTGTACACTAGTGACATCAGTCCGCCATCATATGCTGTACGCTAGTGACATCAGTCCGCCATCATATGCTGTACGCTAGTGACATCAGTCCGCCGTCTCGTGCTGTACGCTAGTGACATCAGTCAGCCATCATATGCTGTACGCTAGTGACATCAGTCCGCCGTCTCGTGCTGTACGCTAGTGACATCAGTCAGCCATCATATGCTGTACGCTAGTGACATCAGTCAGCCATCATATGCTGTACGCTAGTGACATCAGTCCGCCATCATATGCTGTACGCTAGTGACATCAGTCCGCCATCATATGCTGTACGCTAGTGACATCAGTCAGCCATCATATGCTGTACGCTAGTGACATCAGTCCGCCATCATATGTTGTACGCTAGTGACATCAGTCCGCCATCATATGCTGTACGCTAGTGACATCAGTCCACCATCATATGCTGTACGCTAGTGACATCAGTCAGCCATCATATGCTGTACGCTAGTGACATCAGTCAGCCATCATATGCCGTACGCTAGTGACATCAGTCCGCCATCATATGCTGTACGCTAGTGACATCAGTCAGCCATCATATGCTGTACGCTAGTGACATCAGTCCGCCATCATATGCTGTACGCTAGTGACATCAGTCCGCCGTCATATGCTGTACGCTAGTGACATCAGTCCGTCGTCTCGTGCTGTACGCTAGTGACATCAGTCAGCCATCATATGCTGTACGCTAGTGACATCAGTCAGCCATCATATGCTGTACGCTAGTGACATCAGTCCGCCATCATATGCTGTACGCTAGTGACATCAGTCCGCCGTCATATGCTGTACGCTAGTGACATCAGTCCGTCGTCTCGTGCTGTACGCTAGTGACATCAGTCAGCCATCATATGCTGTACGCTAGTGACATCAGTCCGCCATCATATGCTGTACACTAGTGACATCAGTCCGCCATCATATGCTGTACGCTAGTGACATCAGTCCGCCATCATATGCTGTACGCTAGTGACATCAGTCCGCCGTCTCGTGCTGTACGCTAGTGACATCAGTCCGCCATCATATGCTGTACGCTAGTGACATCAGTCCGCCATCATATGCTGTACGCTAGTGACATCAGTCCGCCATCATATGCTGTACGCTAGTGACATCAGTCAGCCATCATATGCTGTACGCTAGTGACATCGGTCAGCCATCATATGCTGTACGCTAGTGACATCAGTCCGCCATCATATGCTGTACGCTAGTGACATCAGTCCGCCATCATATGCTGTACGCTAGTGACATCAGTCCGCCATCATATGCTGTACGCTAGTGACATCAGTCCGCCATCATATGCTGTACGCTAGTGACATCAGTCCGCCATCATATGCTGTACGCTAGTGACATCAGTCCACCATCATATGCTGTACGCTAGTGACATCAGTCAGCCATCATATGCTGTACGCTAGTGACATCAGTCCGCCATCATATGCTGTACGCTAGTGACATCAGTCCGCCATCATATGCTGTACGCTAGTGACATCAGTCCACCATCATATGCTGTACGCTAGTGACATCAGTCAGCCATCATATGCTGTACGCTAGTGACATCAGTCCGCCATCATATGCTGTACGCTAGTGACATCAGTCTGCCATCATATGCTGTACGCTAGTGACATCAGTCCGCCGTCTCGTGCTGTACGCTAGTGACAGTCAGCCATCATATGCTGTACGCTAGTGACATCAGTCCGCCATCATATGCTGTACGCTAGTGACATCAGTCCGCCATCATATTCTGTACGCTAGTGACATCAGTCCGCCATCATATGCTGTACGCTAGTGACATCAGTCCGCCATCATATGCTGTACGCTAGTGACATCAGTCCGCCATCATATGATGTACGCTAGTGACATCAGTCCGCCATCATATGCTGTACGCTAGTGACATCAGTCAGCCATCATATGCTGTACGCTAGTGACATCAGTCCGCCATCATATGCTGTACGCTAGTGACATCAGTCAGCCATCATATGCTGTACGCTAGTGACATCAGTCCGCCATCATATGCTGTACGCTAGTGACATCAGTCCGCCGTCATATGCTGTACGCTAGTGACATCAGTCCGTCGTCTCGTGCTGTACGCTAGTGACATCAGTCAGCCATCATATGCTGTACGCTAGTGACATCAGTCAGCCATCATATGCTGTACGCTAGTGACATCAGTCCGCCATCATATGCTGTACGCTAGTGACATCAGTCCGCCGTCATATGCTGTACGCTAGTGACATCAGTCCGTCGTCTCGTGCTGTACGCTAGTGACATCAGTCAGCCATCATATGCTGTACGCTAGTGACATCAGTCCGCCATCATATGCTGTACACTAGTGACATCAGTCCGCCATCATATGCTGTACGCTAGTGACATCAGTCCCCCATCATATGCTGTACGCTAGTGACATCAGTCCGCCGTCTCGTGCTGTACGCTAGTGACATCAGTCAGCCATCATATGCTGTACGCTAGTGACATCAGTCAGCCATCATATGCTGTACGCTAGTGACATCAGTCCGCCATCATATGCTGTAGGCTAGTGACATCAGTCCGCCATCATATGCTGTACGCTAGTGACATCAGTCAGCCATCATATGCTGTACGCTAGTGACATCAGTCCGCCATCATATGCTGTACGCTAGTGACATCAGTCCGCCATCATATGCTGTACGCTAGTGACATCAGTCCACCATCATATGCTGTACGCTAGTGACATCAGTCAGCCATCATATGCTGTACGCTAGTGACATCAGTCCGCCATCATATGCTGTACGCTAGTGACATCAGTCTGCCATCATATGCTGTACGCTAGTGACATCAGTCCGCCGTCTCGTGCTGTACGCTAGTGACAGTCAGCCATCATATGCTGTACGCTAGTGACATCAGTCCGCCATCATATGCTGTACGCTAGTGACATCAGTCCGCCATCATATTCTGTACGCTAGTGACATCAGTCCGCCATCATATGCTGTACGCTAGTGACATCAGTCCGCCGTCTCGTGCTGTACGCTAGTGACATCAGTCAGCCATCATATGCTGTACGCTAGTGACATCAGTCCGCCATCATATGCTGTACGCTAGTGACATCAGTCCGCCATCATATGCTGTACGCTAGTGACATCAGTCCGCCATCATATGCTGTACGCTAGTGACATCAGTCCGCCATCATATGCTGTATGCTAGTGACATCAGTCAGCCATCATATGCTATACGCTAGTGACATCAGTCCGCCATCATATGCTGTACGCTAGTGACATCAGTCCGCCATCATATGCTGTACGCTAGTGACATCAGTCCGCCATCATATGCTGTACACTAGTGACATCAGTCCGCCATCATATGCTGTACGCTAGTGACATCAGTCCGCCATCATATGCTGTACGCTAGTGACATCAGTCCGCCGTCTCGTGCTGTACGCTAGTGACATCAGTCAGCCATCATATGCTGTACGCTAGTGACATCAGTCCGCCGTCTCGTGCTGTACGCTAGTGACATCAGTCAGCCATCATATGCTGTACGCTAGTGACATCAGTCAGCCATCATATGCTGTACGCTAGTGACATCAGTCCGCCATCATATGCTGTACGCTAGTGATATCAGTCCGCCATCATATGCTGTACGCTAGTGACATCAGTCAGCCATCATATGCTGTACGCTAGTGACATCAGTCCGCCATCATATGTTGTACGCTAGTGACATCAGTCCGCCATCATATGCTGTACGCTAGTGACATCAGTCCACCATCATATGCTGTACGCTAGTGACATCAGTCAGCCATCATATGCTGTACGCTAGTGACATCAGTCCGCCATCATATGCTGTACGCTAGTGACATCAGTCTGCCATCATATGCTGTACGCTAGTGACATCAGTCCACCGTCTCGTGCTGTACGCTAGTGACAGTCAGCCATCATATGCTGTACGTTAGTGACATCAGTCCGCCATCATATGCTGTACGCTAGTGACATCAGTCCGCCATCATATTCTGTACGCTAGTGACATCAGTCCGCCATCATATGCTGTACGCTAGTGACATCAGTCCGCCATCATATGCTGTACGCTAGTGACATCAGTCCGCCATCATATGATGTACGCTAGTGACATCAGTCCGCCATCATATGCTGTACGCTAGTGACATCAGTCAGCCATCATATGCTGTACGCTAGTGACATCAGTCCGCCATCATATGCTGTACGCTAGTGACATCAGTCAGCCATCATATGCTGTACGCTAGTGACATCAGTCCGCCATCATATGCTGTACGCTAGTGACATCAGTCCGCCGTCATATGCTGTACGCTAGTGACATCAGTCCGTCGTCTCGTGCTGTACGCTAGTGACATCAGTCAGCCATCATATGCTGTACGCTAGTGACATCAGTCAGCCATCATATGCTGTACGCTAGTGACATCAGTCCGCCATCATATGCTGTACGCTAGTGACATCAGTCCACCGTCATATGCTGTACGCTAGTGACATCAGTCCGTCGTCTCGTGCTGTACGCTAGTGACATCAGTTCGCCATCATATGCTGTACGCTAGTGACATCAGTCCGCCATCATATGCTGTACACTAGTGACATCAGTCCGCCATCATATGCTGTACGCTAGTGACATCAGTCCGCCATCATATGCTGTACGCTAGTGACATCAGTCCGCCGTCTCGTGCTGTACGCTAGTGACATCAGTCAGCCATCATATGCTGTACGCTAGTGACATCAGTCCGCCGTCTCGTGCTGTACGCTAGTGACATCAGTCCGCCATCATATGCTGTACGCTAGTGACATCAGTCCGCCATCATATGCTGTACGCTAGTGACATCAGTCCGCCATCATATGCTGTACGCTAGTGACATCAGTCAGCCATCATATGCTGTACGCTAGTGACATCAGTCAGCCATCATATGCTGTACGCTAGTGACATCAGTCCGCCATCATATGCTGTACGCTAGTGACATCAGTCCGCCATCATATGCTGTACGCTAGTGACATCAGTCCGCCATCATATGCTGTACGCTAGTGACATCAGTCTGCCATCATATGCTGTACGCTAGTGACATCAGTCCGCCATCATATGCTGTACGCTAGTGACATCAGTCCACCATCATATGCTGTACGCTAGTGACATCAGTCAGCCATCATATGCTGTACGCTAGTGACATCAGTCCGCCATCATATGCTGTACGCTAGTGACATCAGTCCGCCATCATATGCTGTACGCTAGTGACATCAGTCCACCATCATATGCTGTACGCTAGTGACATCAGTCAGCCATCATATGCTGTACGCTAGTGACATCAGTCCGCCATCATATGCTGTACGCTAGTGACATCAGTCTGCCATCATATGCTGTACGCTAGTGACATCAGTCCGCCGTCTCGTGCTGTACGCTAGTGACAGTCAGCCATCATATGCTGTACGCTAGTGACATCAGTCCGCCATCATATGCTGTACGCTAGTGACATCAGTCCGCCATCATATTCTGTACGCTAGTGACATCAGTCCGCCATCATATGCTGTACGCTAGTGACATCAGTCCGCCATCATATACTGTACGCTAGTGACATCAGTCCGCCGTCATATGCTGTACGCTAGTGACATCAGTCCGCCATCATATGCTGTACACTAGTGACATCAGTCCGCCATCATATGCTGTACGCTAGTGACATCAGTCCGCCATCATATGATGTACGCTAGTGACATCAGTCCGCCATCATATGCTGTACGCTAGTGACATCAGTCAGCCATCATATGCTGTACGCTAGTGACATCAGTCCGCCATCATATGCTGTACGCTAGTGACATCAGTCAGCCATCATATGCTGTACGCTAGTGACATCAGTCCGCCATCATATGCTGTACGCTAGTGACATCAGTCCGCCGTCATATGCTGTACGCTAGTGACATCAGTCCGTCGTCTCGTGCTGTACGCTAGTGACATCAGTCAGCCATCATATGCTGTACGCTAGTGACATCAGTCAGCCATCATATGCTGTACGCTAGTGACATCAGTCCGCCATCATATGCTGTACGCTAGTGACATCAGTCCGCCGTCATATGCTGTACGCTAGTGACATCAGTCCGTCGTCTCGTGCTGTACGCTAGTGACATCAGTCAGCCATCATATGCTCTACGCTAGTGACATCAGTCCGCCATCATATGCTGTACACTAGTGACATCAGTCCGCCATCATATGCTGTACGCTAGTGACATCAGTCCCCCATCATATGCTGTACGCTAGTGACATCAGTCCGCCGTCTCGTGCTGTACGCTAGTGACATCAGTCAGCCATCATATGCTGTACGCTAGTGACATCAGTCCGCCGTCTCGTGCTGTACGCTAGTGACATCAGTCAGCCATCATATGCTGTACGCTAGTGACATCAGTCAGCCATCATATGCTGTACGCTAGTGACATCAGTCCGCCATCATATGCTGTACGCTAGTGACATCAGTCCGCCATCATATGCTGTACGCTAGTGACATCAGTCAGCCATCATATGCTGTACGCTAGTGACATCAGTCCGCCATCATATGCTGTACGCTAGTGACATCAGTCCGCCATCATATGCTGTACGCTAGTGACATCAGTCCACCATCATATGCTGTACGCTAGTGACATCAGTCAGCCATCATATGCTGTACGCTAGTGACATCAGTCCGCCATCATATGCTGTACGCTAGTGACATCAGTCTGCCATCATATGCTGTACGCTAGTGACATCAGTCCGCCGTCTCGTGCTGTACGCTAGTGACAGTCAGCCATCATATGCTGTACGCTAGTGACATCAGTCCGCCATCATATGCTGTACGCTAGTGACATCAGTCCGCCATCATATTCTGTACGCTAGTGACATCAGTCCGCCATCATATGCTGTACGCTAGTGACATCAGTCCGCCATCATATGCTGTACGCTAGTGACATCAGTCCGCCATCATATGCTGTACGCTAGTGACATCAGTCCGCCATCATATGCTGTACGCTAGTGACATCAGTCAGCCATCATATGCTGTACGCTAGTGACATCAGTCCGCCATCATATGCTGTACGCTAGTGACATCAGTCAGCCATCATATGCTGTACGCTAGTGACATCAGTCCGCCATCATATGCTGTACGCTAGTGACATCAGTCCGCCGTCATATGCTGTACGCTAGTGACATCAGTCCGTCGTCTCGTGCTGTACGCTAGTGACATCAGTCAGCCATCATATGCTGTACGCTAGTGACATCAGTCAGCCATCATATGCTGTACGCTAGTGACATCAGTCCGCCGTCATATGCTGTACGCTAGTGACATCAGTCCGTCGTCTCGTGCTGTACGCTAGTGACATCAGTCAGCCATCATATGCTGTACGCTAGTGACATCAGTCAGCCATCATATGCTGTACGCTAGTGACATCAGTCCGCCATCATATGCTGTACGCTAGTGACATCAGTCAGCCATCATATGCTGTACGCTAGTGACATCAGTCCGCCATCATATACTGTACGCTAGTGACATCAGTCAGCCATCATATGCTGTACGCTAGTGACATCAGTCCACCATCTCATGCTGTACGCTAGTGACATCAGTCCGCCATCATATGCTGTACGCTAGTGACATCAGTCCGCCATCATATGCTGTACGCTAGTGACATCAGTCCACCATCATATGCTGTACGCTAGTGACATCAGTCAGCCATCATATGCTGTACGCTAGTGACATCAGTCCGCCATCATATGCTGTACGCTAGTGACATCAGTCTGCCATCATATGCTGTACGCTAGTGACATCAGTCCGCCGTCTCGTGCTGTACGCTAGTGACAGTCAGCCATCATATGCTGTACGCTAGTGACATCAGTCCGCCATCATATGCTGTACGCTAGTGACATCAGTCCGCCATCATATTCTGTACGCTAGTGACATCAGTCCGCCATCATATGCTGTACGCTAGTGACATCAGTCCGCCATCATATGCTGTACGCTAGTGACATCAGTCCGCCATCATATGATGTACGCTAGTGACATCAGTCCGCCATCATATGCTGTACGCTAGTGACATCAGTCAGCCATCATATGCTGTACGCTAGTGACATCAGTCCGCCATCATATGCTGTACGCTAGTGACATCAGTCAGCCATCATATGCTGTACGCTAGTGACATCAGTCCGCCATCATATGCTGTACGCTAGTGACATCAGTCCGCCGTCATATGCTGTACGCTAGTGACATCAGTCCGTCGTCTCGTGCTGTACGCTAGTGACATCAGTCAGCCATCATATGCTGTACGCTAGTGACATCAGTCAGCCATCATATGCTGTACGCTAGTGACATCAGTCCGCCATCATATGCTGTACGCTAGTGACATCAGTCCGCCGTCATATGCTGTACGCTAGTGACATCAGTCCGTCGTCTCGTGCTGTACGCTAGTGACATCAGTCAGCCATCATATGCTGTACGCTAGTGACATCAGTCCGCCATCATATGCTGTACACTAGTGACATCAGTCCGCCATCATATGCTGTACGCTAGTGACATCAGTCCCCCATCATATGCTGTACGCTAGTGACATCAGTCCGCCGTCTCGTGCTGTACGCTAGTGACATCAGTCAGCCATCATATGCTGTACGCTAGTGACATCAGTCAGCCATCATATGCTGTACGCTAGTGACATCAGTCCGCCATCATATGCTGTAGGCTAGTGACATCAGTCCGCCATCATATGCTGTACGCTAGTGACATCAGTCAGCCATCATATGCTGTACGCTAGTGACATCAGTCCGCCATCATATGCTGTACGCTAGTGACATCAGTCCGCCATCATATGCTGTACGCTAGTGACATCAGTCCACCATCATATGCTGTACGCTAGTGACATCAGTCAGCCATCATATGCTGTACGCTAGTGACATCAGTCCGCCATCATATGCTGTACGCTAGTGACATCAGTCTGCCATCATATGCTGTACGCTAGTGACATCAGTCCGCCGTCTCGTGCTGTACGCTAGTGACAGTCAGCCATCATATGCTGTACGCTAGTGACATCAGTCCGCCATCATATGCTGTACGCTAGTGACATCAGTCCGCCATCATATTCTGTACGCTAGTGACATCAGTCCGCCATCATATGCTGTACGCTAGTGACATCAGTCCGCCGTCTCGTGCTGTACGCTAGTGACATCAGTCAGCCATCATATGCTGTACGCTAGTGACATCAGTCCGCCATCATATGCTGTACGCTAGTGACATCAGTCCGCCATCATATGCTGTACGCTAGTGACATCAGTCCGCCATCATATGCTGTACGCTAGTGACATCAGTCCGCCATCATATGCTGTATGCTAGTGACATCAGTCAGCCATCATATGCTATACGCTAGTGACATCAGTCCGCCATCATATGCTGTACGCTAGTGACATCAGTCCGCCATCATATGCTGTACGCTAGTGACATCAGTCCGCCATCATATGCTGTACACTAGTGACATCAGTCCGCCATCATATGCTGTACGCTAGTGACATCAGTCCGCCATCATATGCTGTACGCTAGTGACATCAGTCCGCCGTCTCGTGCTGTACGCTAGTGACATCAGTCAGCCATCATATGCTGTACGCTAGTGACATCAGTCCGCCGTCTCGTGCTGTACGCTAGTGACATCAGTCAGCCATCATATGCTGTACGCTAGTGACATCAGTCAGCCATCATATGCTGTACGCTAGTGACATCAGTCCGCCATCATATGCTGTACGCTAGTGATATCAGTCCGCCATCATATGCTGTACGCTAGTGACATCAGTCAGCCATCATATGCTGTACGCTAGTGACATCAGTCCGCCATCATATGTTGTACGCTAGTGACATCAGTCCGCCATCATATGCTGTACGCTAGTGACATCAGTCCACCATCATATGCTGTACGCTAGTGACATCAGTCAGCCATCATATGCTGTACGCTAGTGACATCAGTCCGCCATCATATGCTGTACGCTAGTGACATCAGTCTGCCATCATATGCTGTACGCTAGTGACATCAGTCCACCGTCTCGTGCTGTACGCTAGTGACAGTCAGCCATCATATGCTGTACGTTAGTGACATCAGTCCGCCATCATATGCTGTACGCTAGTGACATCAGTCCGCCATCATATTCTGTACGCTAGTGACATCAGTCCGCCATCATATGCTGTACGCTAGTGACATCAGTCCGCCATCATATGCTGTACGCTAGTGACATCAGTCCGCCATCATATGATGTACGCTAGTGACATCAGTCCGCCATCATATGCTGTACGCTAGTGACATCAGTCAGCCATCATATGCTGTACGCTAGTGACATCAGTCCGCCATCATATGCTGTACGCTAGTGACATCAGTCAGCCATCATATGCTGTACGCTAGTGACATCAGTCCGCCATCATATGCTGTACGCTAGTGACATCAGTCCGCCGTCATATGCTGTACGCTAGTGACATCAGTCCGTCGTCTCGTGCTGTACGCTAGTGACATCAGTTCGCCATCATATGCTGTACGCTAGTGACATCAGTCCGCCATCATATGCTGTACACTAGTGACATCAGTCCGCCATCATATGCTGTACGCTAGTGACATCAGTCCGCCATCATATGCTGTACGCTAGTGACATCAGTCCGCCGTCTCGTGCTGTACGCTAGTGACATCAGTCAGCCATCATATGCTGTACGCTAGTGACATCAGTCCGCCGTCTCGTGCTGTACGCTAGTGACATCAGTCCGCCATCATATGCTGTACGCTAGTGACATCAGTCCGCCATCATATGCTGTACGCTAGTGACATCAGTCCGCCATCATATGCTGTACGCTAGTGACATCAGTCAGCCATCATATGCTGTACGCTAGTGACATCAGTCAGCCATCATATGCTGTACGCTAGTGACATCAGTCCGCCATCATATGCTGTACGCTAGTGACATCAGTCCGCCATCATATGCTGTACGCTAGTGACATCAGTCCGCCATCATATGCTGTACGCTAGTGACATCAGTCTGCCATCATATGCTGTACGCTAGTGACATCAGTCCGCCATCATATGCTGTACGCTAGTGACATCAGTCCACCATCATATGCTGTACGCTAGTGACATCAGTCAGCCATCATATGCTGTACGCTAGTGACATCAGTCCGCCATCATATGCTGTACGCTAGTGACATCAGTCCGCCATCATATGCTGTACGCTAGTGACATCAGTCCACCATCATATGCTGTACGCTAGTGACATCAGTCAGCCATCATATGCTGTACGCTAGTGACATCAGTCCGCCATCATATGCTGTACGCTAGTGACATCAGTCTGCCATCATATGCTGTACGCTAGTGACATCAGTCCGCCGTCTCGTGCTGTACGCTAGTGACAGTCAGCCATCATATGCTGTACGCTAGTGACATCAGTCCGCCATCATATGCTGTACGCTAGTGACATCAGTCCGCCATCATATTCTGTACGCTAGTGACATCAGTCCGCCATCATATGCTGTACGCTAGTGACATCAGTCCGCCATCATATGCTGTACGCTAGTGACATCAGTCCGCCGTCATATGCTGTACGCTAGTGACATCAGTCCGCCATCATATGCTGTACACTAGTGACATCAGTCCGCCATCATATGCTGTACGCTAGTGACATCAGTCCGCCATCATATGATGTACGCTAGTGACATCAGTCCGCCATCATATGCTGTACGCTAGTGACATCAGTCAGCCATCATATGCTGTACGCTAGTGACATCAGTCCGCCATCATATGCTGTACGCTAGTGACATCAGTCAGCCATCATATGCTGTACGCTAGTGACATCAGTCCGCCATCATATGCTGTACGCTAGTGACATCAGTCCGCCGTCATATGCTGTACGCTAGTGACATCAGTCCGTCGTCTCGTGCTGTACGCTAGTGACATCAGTCAGCCATCATATGCTGTACGCTAGTGACATCAGTCAGCCATCATATGCTGTACGCTAGTGACATCAGTCCGCCATCATATGCTGTACGCTAGTGACATCAGTCCGCCGTCATATGCTGTACGCTAGTGACATCAGTCCGTCGTCTCGTGCTGTACGCTAGTGACATCAGTCAGCCATCATATGCTCTACGCTAGTGACATCAGTCCGCCATCATATGCTGTACACTAGTGACATCAGTCCGCCATCATATGCTGTACGCTAGTGACATCAGTCCCCCATCATATGCTGTACGCTAGTGACATCAGTCCGCCGTCTCGTGCTGTACGCTAGTGACATCAGTCAGCCATCATATGCTGTACGCTAGTGACATCAGTCCGCCGTCTCGTGCTGTACGCTAGTGACATCAGTCAGCCATCATATGCTGTACGCTAGTGACATCAGTCAGCCATCATATGCTGTACGCTAGTGACATCAGTCCGCCATCATATGCTGTACGCTAGTGACATCAGTCCGCCATCATATGCTGTACGCTAGTGACATCAGTCAGCCATCATATGCTGTACGCTAGTGACATCAGTCCGCCATCATATGCTGTACGCTAGTGACATCAGTCCGCCATCATATGCTGTACGCTAGTGACATCAGTCCACCATCATATGCTGTACGCTAGTGACATCAGTCAGCCATCATATGCTGTACGCTAGTGACATCAGTCCGCCATCATATGCTGTACGCTAGTGACATCAGTCTGCCATCATATGCTGTACGCTAGTGACATCAGTCCGCCGTCTCGTGCTGTACGCTAGTGACAGTCAGCCATCATATGCTGTACGCTAGTGACATCAGTCCGCCATCATATGCTGTACGCTAGTGACATCAGTCCGCCATCATATTCTGTACGCTAGTGACATCAGTCCGCCATCATATGCTGTACGCTAGTGACATCAGTCCGCCATCATATGCTGTACGCTAGTGACATCAGTCCGCCATCATATGCTGTACGCTAGTGACATCAGTCCGCCATCATATGCTGTACGCTAGTGACATCAGTCAGCCATCATATGCTGTACGCTAGTGACATCAGTCCGCCATCATATGCTGTACGCTAGTGACATCAGTCAGCCATCATATGCTGTACGCTAGTGACATCAGTCCGCCATCATATGCTGTACGCTAGTGACATCAGTCCGCCGTCATATGCTGTACGCTAGTGACATCAGTCCGTCGTCTCGTGCTGTACGCTAGTGACATCAGTCAGCCATCATATGCTGTACGCTAGTGACATCAGTCAGCCATCATATGCTGTACGCTAGTGACATCAGTCCGCCGTCATATGCTGTACGCTAGTGACATCAGTCCGTCGTCTCGTGCTGTACGCTAGTGACATCAGTCAGCCATCATATGCTGTACGCTAGTGACATCAGTCAGCCATCATATGCTGTACGCTAGTGACATCAGTCCGCCATCATATGCTGTACGCTAGTGACATCAGTCAGCCATCATATGCTGTACGCTAGTGACATCAGTCCGCCATCATATACTGTACGCTAGTGACATCAGTCCGCCATCATATGCTGTACGCTAGTGACATCAGTCAGCCATCATATGCTGTACGCTAGTGACATCAGTCCACCATCTCATGCTGTACGCTAGTGACATCAGTCCGCCATCATATGCTGTACGCTAGTGACATCAGTCCACCATCTCATGCTGTACGCTAGTGACATCAGTCCGCCATCATATGCTGTACGCTAGTGACATCAGTCCGCCATCATATGCTGTACGCTAGTGACATCAGTCCGCCATCATATGCTGTACGCTAGTGACATCAGTCCGCCATCATATGCTGTACGCTAGTGACATCAGTCCGCCATCATATGCTGTACGCTAGTGACATCAGTCTGCCATCATATGCTGTACGCTAGTGACATCAGTCCGCCATCATATGATGTACGCTAGTGACATCAGTCCGCCATCATATGCTGTACGCTAGTGACATCAGTCCGTCATCATATGCTGTACGCTAGTGACATCAGTCCGCCATCATATGCTGTACGCTAGTGACATCAGTCCGCCGTCTCGTGCTGTACGCTAGTGACATCAGTCCGCCATCATATGCTGTACGCTAGTGACATCAGTCCGCCATCATATGCTGTACGCTAGTGACATCAGTCCGCCATCATATGCTGTACGCTAGTGACATCAGTCCGCCGTCTCGTGCTGTACGCTAGTGACATCAGTCCGCCATCTCGTGCTGTATGCTACAAAACATCTGTCTTCCATCTCATGCTGTACGCTATTAATATCAGACAGTGACACATTATTTGTTCTGGGCTTTTGCTTGTATATTTTTCCCTTGTATTAATAATTAAAAGTTAGATTTTATCTGTGATCAACTTACTCAAAGGCATTATCCAGGATTAGAAAAACATAGCTGCTTATTACCAAAAAAAAAAAAAAACCTGTGCGGTATTGTGTGCGGTATTGCAACTCAGTTCTATTGAAGTAAATGGATCCGAGTTGTAATGCCACACACACCCCGGGGACAGGTGTGGGGCTGTTTTTGGAATAAAATAGCTCTGTTTTTCTATGCCTGGATAAGTGAGAATACCCTTTAAAATCTCTGCATTAGGAATAAGTGGAGCTCTGATCACACTAGTGACATCAGTCCGCCGTCTCGTGCTGTACGCTAGTGACATCAGTCAGCCATCATATGCTGTACGCTAGTGACATCAGTCCGCCGTCTCGTGCTGTACGCTAGTGACATCAGTCAGCCATCATATGCTGTACGCTAGTGACATCAGTCCGCCATCATATGCTGTACGCTAGTGACATCAGTCCGCCATCATATGCTGTACGCTAGTGACATCAGTCAGCCATCATATGCTGTACGCTAGTGACATCAGTCCGCCATCATATGCTGTACGCTAGTGACATCAGTCCGCCATCATATGCTGTACGCTAGTGACATCAGTCCACCATCATATGCTGTACGCTAGTGACATCAGTCAGCCATCATATGCTGTACGCTAGTGACATCAGTCCGCCATCATATGCTGTACGCTAGTGACATCAGTCCGCCGTCTCGTGCTGTACGCTAGTGACATCAGTCAGCCATCATATGCTGTACGCTAGTGACATCGGTCCGCCATCATATGCTGTACGCTAGTGACATCAGTCTGCCATCATATGCTGTACGCTAGTGACATCAGTCCGCCGTCTCGTGCTGTACGCTAGTGACAGTCAGCCATCATATGCTGTACGCTAGTGACATCGGTCCGCCATCATATGCTGTACGCTAGTGACATCAGTCCGCCATCATATGCTGTACGCTAGTGACATCAGTCCGCCATCATATGATGTACGCTAGTGACATCAGTCCGCCATCATATGCTGTACGCTAGTGACATCAGTCAGCCATCATATGCTGTACGCTAGTGACATCAGTCCGCCATCATATGCTGTACGCTAGTGACATCAGTCAGCCATCATATGCTGTACGCTAGTGACATCAGTCAGCCATCATATGCTGTACGCTAGTGACATCAGTCCGCCGTCATATGCTGTACGCTAGTGACATCAGTCCGTCGTCTCGTGCTGTACGCTAGTGACATCAGTCAGCCATCATATGCTGTACGCTAGTGACATCAGTCAGCCATCATATGCTGTACGCTAGTGACATCAGTCCGCCATCATATGCTGTACGCTAGTGACATCAGTCCACCGTCATATGCTGTACGCTAGTGACATCAGTCCGTCGTCTCGTGCTGTACGCTAGTGACATCAGTCAGCCATCATATGCTGTACGCTAGTGACATCAGTCAGCCATCATATGCTGTACGCTAGTGACATCAGTCCGCCATCATATGCTGTACGCTAGTGACATCAGTCAGCCATCATATGCTGTACGCTAGTGACATCAGTCCGCCATCATATACTGTACGCTAGTGACATCAGTCCGCCATCATATGCTGTACGCTAGTGACATCAGTCAGCCATCATATGCTGTACGCTAGTGACATCAGTCCACCATCTCATGCTGTACGCTAGTGACATCAGTCCGCCATCATATGCTGTACACTAGTGACATCAGTCCACCATCTCATGCTGTACGCTAGTGACATCAGTCCGCCATCATATGCTGTACGCTAGTGACATCAGTCCGCCATCATATGCTGTACGCTAGTGACATCAGTCCGCCATCATATGCTGTACGCTAGTGACATCAGTCCGCCATCATATGCTGTACGCTAGTGACATCAGTCCGCCATCATATGCTGTACGCTAGTGACATCAGTCCGCCATCATATGCTGTACGCTAGTGACATCAGTCCGCCGTCTCGTGCTGTACGCTAGTGACATCAGTCCGCCATCTCGTGCTGTATGCTAGTGACATCAGTCCGCCATCTCGTGCTGTATGCTAGTGACATCAGTCCGCCGTCTCGTGCTGTACGCTAGTGACATCAGTCCGCCATCTCGTGCTGTATGCTACAAAACATCTGTCTTCCATCTCATGCTGTACGCTATTAATATCAGACAGTGACACATTATTTGTTCTGGGCTTTTGCTTGTATATTTTTCCCTTGTATTAATAATTAAAAGTTAGATTTTATCTGTGATCAACTTACTCAAAGGCATTATCCAGGATTAGAAAAACATAGCTGCTTATTACCAAAAAAAAAAAAAAAACCTGTGCGGTATTGTGTGCGGTATTGCAACTCAGTTCTATTGAAGTAAATGGATCCGAGTTGTAATGCCACACACACCCCGGGGACAGGTGTGGGGCTGTTTTTGGAATAAAATAGCTCTGTTTTTCTATGCCTGGATAAGTGAGAATACCCTTTAAAATCTCTGCATTAGGAATAAGTGGAGCTCTGATCACACTAGTGACATCAGTCCGCCGTCTCGTGCTGTACGCTAGTGACATCAGTCAGCCATCATATGCTGTACGCTAGTGACATCAGTCCGCCGTCTCGTGCTGTACGCTAGTGACATCAGTCAGCCATCATATGCTGTACGCTAGTGACATCAGTCCGCCATCATATGCTGTACGCTAGTGACATCAGTCCGCCATCATATGCTGTACGCTAGTGACATCAGTCCGCCATCATATGCTGTACGCTAGTGACATCAGTCAGCCATCATATGCTGTACGCTAGTGACATCAGTCCGCCATCATATGCTGTACGCTAGTGACATCAGTCCGCCATCATATGCTGTACGCTAGTGACATCAGTCCACCATCATATGCTGTACGCTAGTGACATCAGTCAGCCATCATATGCTGTACGCTAGTGACATCAGTCCGCCATCATATGCTGTACGCTAGTGACATCAGTCCGCCGTCTCGTGCTGTACGCTAGTGACATCAGTCAGCCATCATATGCTGTACGCTAGTGACATCGGTCCGCCATCATATGCTGTACGCTAGTGACATCAGTCTGCCATCATATGCTGTACGCTAGTGACATCAGTCCGCCGTCTCGTGCTGTACGCTAGTGACAGTCAGCCATCATATGCTGTACGCTAGTGACATCAGTCCGCCATCATATGCTGTACGCTAGTGACATCAGTCCGCCATCATATGCTGTACGCTAGTGACATCAGTCCGCCATCATATGCTGTACGCTAGTGACATCAGTCCGCCATCATATGATGTACGCTAGTGACATCAGTCCGCCATCATATGCTGTACGCTAGTGACATCAGTCAGCCATCATATGCTGTACGCTAGTGACATCAGTCCGCCATCATATGCTGTACGCTAGTGACATCAGTCCGCCGTCATATGCTGTACGCTAGTGACATCAGTCCGTCGTCTCGTGCTGTACGCTAGTGACATCAGTCAGCCATCATATGCTGTACGCTAGTGACATCAGTCAGCCATCATATGCTGTACGCTAGTGACATCAGTCCGCCATCATATGCTGTACGCTAGTGACATCAGTCCGCTGTCATATGCTGTACGCTAGTGACATCAGTCCGTCGTCTCGTGCTGTACGCTAGTGACATCAGTCAGCCATCATATGCTGTACGCTAGTGACATCAGTCAGCCATCATATGCTGTACGCTAGTGACATCAGTCCGCCATCATATGCTGTACGCTAGTGACATCAGTCAGCCATCATATACTGTACGCTAGTGACATCAGTCCGCCATCATATGCTGTACGCTAGTGACATCAGTCAGCCATCATATGCTGTACGCTAGTGACATCAGTCCACCATCTCATGCTGTACGCTAGTGACATCAGTCCGCCATCATATGCTGTACGCTAGTGACATCAGTCCGCCATCATATGCTGTACGCTAGTGACATCAGTCCACCATCTCATGCTGTACGCTAGTGACATCAGTCCGCCATCATATGCTGTACGCTAGTGACATCAGTCCGCCATCATATGCTGTACGCTAGTGACATCAGTCCGCCATCATATGCTGTACGCTAGTGACATCAGTCCACCATCTCATGCTGTACGCTAGTGACATCAGTCCGCCATCATATGCTGTACGCTAGTGACATCAGTCCGCCATCATATGCTGTACGCTAGTGACATCAGTCCGCCATCATATGCTGTACGCTAGTGACATCAGTCCGCCATCATATGCTGTACGCTAGTGACATCAGTCCGCCATCATATGCTGTACGCTAGTGACATCAGTCCGCCGTCATATGCTGTACGCTAGTGACATCAGTCCGCCATCATATGCTGTACGCTAGTGACATCAGTCCGCCGTCTCGTGCTGTACGCTAGTGACATCAGTCCGCCATCTCGTGCTGTATGCTACAAAACATCTGTCTTCCATCTCATGCTGTACGCTATTAATATCAGACAGTGACACATTATTTGTTCTGGGCTTTTGCTTGTATATTTTTCCCTTGTATTAATAATTAAAAGTTAGATTTTATCTGTGATCAACTTACTCAAAGGCATTATCCAGGATTAGAAAAACATAGCTGCTTATTACCAAAAAAAAAAAAAAAAACCTGTGCGGTATTGTGTGCGGTATTGCAACTCAGTTCTATTGAAGTAAATGGATCCGAGTTGTAATGCCACACACACCCCGGGGACAGGTGTGGGGCTGTTTTTGGAATAAAATAGCTCTGTTTTTCTATGCCTGGATAAGTGAGAATACCCTTTAAAATCTCTGCATTAGGAATAAGTGGAGCTCTGATCACACTAGTGACATCAGTCCGCCGTCTCGTGCTGTACGCTAGTGACATCAGTCAGCCATCATATGCTGTACGCTAGTGACATCAGTCCGCCGTCTCGTGCTGTACGCTAGTGACATCAGTCAGCCATCATATGCTGTACGCTAGTGACATCAGTCCGCCATCATATGCTGTACGCTAGTGACATCAGTCCGCCATCATATGCTGTACGCTAGTGACATCAGTCAGCCATCATATGCTGTACGCTAGTGACATCAGTCCGCCATCATATGCTGTACGCTAGTGACATCAGTCCGCCATCATATGCTGTACGCTAGTGACATCAGTCCACCATCATATGCTGTACGCTAGTGACATCAGTCAGCCATCATATGCTGTACGCTAGTGACATCAGTCCGCCATCATATGCTGTACGCTAGTGACATCAGTCCGCCGTCTCGTGCTGTACGCTAGTGACATCAGTCAGCCATCATATGCTGTACGCTAGTGACATCAGTCCGCCGTCATATGCTGTACGCTAGTGACATCAGTCCACCATCTCATGCTGTACGCTAGTGACATCAGTCCGCCATCATATGCTGTACGCTAGTGACATCAGTCCACCATCTCATGCTGTACGCTAGTGACATCAGTCCGCCATCATATGCTGTACGCTAGTGACATCAGTCCGCCATCATATGCTGTACGCTAGTGACATCAGTCCGCCATCATATGCTGTACGCTAGTGACATCAGTCCGCCATCATATGCTGTACGCTAGTGACATCAGTCCGCCGTCATATGCTGTACGCTAGTGACATCAGTCCGCCATCATATGCTGTACGCTAGTGACATCAGTCCGCCGTCTCGTGCTGTACGCTAGTGACATCAGTCCGCCGTCTCGTGCTGTACGCTAGTGACATCAGTCCGCCATCTCGTGCTGTATGCTACAAAACATCTGTCTTCCATCTCATGCTGTACGCTATTAATATCAGACAGTGACACATTATTTGTTCTGGGCTTTTGCTTGTATATTTTTCCCTTGTATTAATAATTAAAAGTTAGATTTTATCTGTGATCAACTTACTCAAAGGCATTATCCAGGATTAGAAAAACATAGCTGCTTATTACCAAAAAAAAAAAAAAACCTGTGCGGTATTGTGTGCGGTATTGCAACTCAGTTCTATTGAAGTAAATGGATCCGATGTTGTAATGCCACACACACCCCGGGGACAGGTGTGGGGCTGTTTTTGGAATAAAATAGCTCTGTTTTTCTATGCCTGGATAAGTGAGAATACCCTTTAAAATCTCTGCATTAGGAATAAGTGGAGCTCTGATCACAATGAAGAAATATTAACAAAGAAATGAGCATTGAAACATGAGTCCATTGACTTCAAAAGCGTATTCCCATCTCCACCCTTTACAGCATACACACAGGGCAGACCAATGCCAATGTTCAGGCTTTTATCAGCTATAGCTTTGGACTGACATTGAACATTGTATTTAAAATCCACAGCACACATATATTATTTAACAGGGCCACTCACATGACTGAAGTGTGACTTGTAAACATGCCATTGCGATAAGATAAGCAGGAACACAAAAGTATTTCAGCTCTTAGGGGGAGAAGCGTCCTGTCATCAAAGCTCCTTGTATAACATGAAAAGATAATCACAAGCAAAGCCCTGTATACTGTATACACAGTGAGCTGGAGTCCTAACCTCTTTTTTTTTTACAATTATTTAGGATAAACGGGGTAATTCAGATTTTCAGGCTTCTTGTCTGATGGCAACTTTTGGGCAACACAACCTACTTTAAGGGTAGGGTGACACTTGACGTATTTTGTTGCGTATTTTGCAGTGTATTTGCTGCTGTGTATTTTCCTACCCGCTGAAGTCAATGGGTAGCAAAATCAGCTGAAGAAAATATTTTGCAAAATACGGCATGTGTGACCCTACCCTATAGGAATATTCCACTACCTGTATAAAAATTAATGTGGTGCTAAGGCCCATAAAAAATAGGAATAGCATACTCACCTAGCTCTGGTCCTCCACTGGTCTCCGGCATCTCTGTCCTCCGATCTTCTGTCTTCTTCCTGCTTCATGACGATCACTTGGTGCAGGACGAAGCGTGTGCTATCTCCAGGAAAAGGGCATGTCAACCCCTGCACAAAATGGAGGCCAACACGCCACCTCCTAATATATCCATGGGAGAGCTTTTCAGCTATCTTCGGCTCTCACATAGAGATATATGGAGGGGTGGGTTGGCCGCTGCGGGGGTCTACACAATCTATTCCTGTAGAGAACTGGGGTCCATGCGGTAGGACCTCCCGCAATCTTAAAGATCTTAAAGGGGTACTCCGCTGCTCAGCGTTTGGAACAAAATGTTCCAAATGCTTAGAGTCGGCGCCAGGAGCTCATGACGTCATAGCCCCCTCATGATGTCACACCCCACCCCCTTAATGCTGTCACACCCCCTCCAATAGAGTTGCATTGAGGTGGTGAGGCGTGATGTCATGAGAGGGCGGGGCTATAACATCACAAGCTCCCAGCGCTGACTCTAAGCATTTGGAACATTTTGTTCCAAACGCTGAGCAGTGGAGTGCCCCTTTAAAGGGGTACTCCAGTGAAAAACTATTTCTTCATATCAGCTGGCTCCAGAAAGTTAAACAGATTTGTAAATTACTTCTATTAAAAAATCTTAATCCTTCCTGTACTTATCAGCTGCTGAAGTTGAGTTTTTCTTTTCTGTCTGGCCACAGTGCTCTCTGCTGACACCTCTGTCCATGTCAGGAACTGTTCAAAGTAGGAGCAAATCCCCATAGCAAACCTCTCCTGCTCTGGACAGTTCCTGACATGGACAGAGGTGTCAGCAGAGAGCACTGTGGTCACACCGGAAAGAAATTCCAAAAGAAAAGAACTTCCTCTGTAGTATAAATCCTGGAAGGATTAGGATTTAGGATTAGGATTTTTTAATAGGAGTCATTTACAAATCTGTTTATCTTTCTGTAGCCAGTTGATATGAAAAAAAAATATTTCAATGGAGTACCCCTTTAAACTTATCCCCTGCGGATAGGGGATACATTTTTGTTTATAATACCTCTCCTTTAACACGAAAAAGTTGACAACTAAAGATATTAAGGGACATTTATCATGATGTTTAGAGCCTTCAAAAAATCACACTTATGCCTAAGCTTTTTTTTTGTTTTTTCGACTTTTGTGGGTACACATAAAGTTGCAAACAGCCTTACGTAAGCAACTTTCAATTTTCACTTTGTAGTGGTCGTGAATTTATGATGTGCGAATGAGAAAAAAAAATTTGCAAACCCCTTTAAAAAGTCGCAAGTCAACTCCAGGTGTCACCTGGTTTATGAAACTTCCTTAGGTAAGCAGGTTTAAAAAGTTCTAAAAGGGTTTTAAAAAAGGCTCAACTGCGATGTGCTCCAAATTTATCAATCCCCTATGTTTGTATGATAAATATGTAGCACATTAGCAAAACTAAAGCAAAAAAAAAATTCAAAGCTCAATTACCAAAGACAACAATGATAAATGTCCCCCATTGTGAGGAAAAGATAAAATTGGGAACCCAAATGCAGATAAACTGGACCATAATGTTAAAATGTTGCTACTCTAGGTAGAAACAAAAGAGACCAAATTTCTTGCTATTATGTATAGTTTACTGGGTATTCCATGTATTGATACAGATCACAGGCCGGTATGATTCATGGATTCATTGTACATATTCTTATGCGCAAATCTTTGGTTATATGTAAATAACTTGACACAAAACAGATATGTTGTCATTTCCTGAACCATTAATGAATTATGGCTTATTTGACAGAAAAAGTCACTGACCTATCTCAGAGAAGAATTTCAAAACATAACAAATATTGCAAAATGCCTAGTAATAAGCCTTTACAAAATGAAAAAGAATAGAGAAGTTGCATTATTTGCTTATTTCTATGCATCAATCCATGTGAAAGATTTTAGTGTTAGAAAATGCTTCATGGTTATACAAAAGGTTATACAAAGGCTATTTATGGTATGGTCACTGTAATTTCAAATTTTCATCCATTTGATAGCATATGTGTACAGTATACTAATATATTTCTCAATCACTTCATTTACCAAAAATTACTTCCTAACCCCAGAAAACAGACCTAAAGTCATGGCCAGTAGGTGTCTCCCTATTTGCTGTCCACAGCCTGTTGTCAGGGAAAATCTGTCTCTAGGAACATAGAGAATCTGTCTAAAACACAGCAAATGAGGGAGATCCTGAGAAAGCTTGGCCTGTCTGCCTGCTGAACATAATTCACAAAGGTAAAGCAAGGTTTCTCTCTCAGCATATGAAGACCAGGGCAACTGACCCTTGTGTAAATAGCATGGTACCAACTAATGTATGTCCATAGTGTGCAGTGTAATCTCCTTCTCCCAATTCCCTTTAGCTTTTCAGCAACAGCTAGTGTAACCCCTTTGTTGCTGCTTGTGTTTCTTGCATTTCTGCTTACATAACACCTTGCAAACACAGTGCATCCTATGTCCCTCCTTATGCAATCTACAGTAGTGTACTGTCTATATCATGCCCCAGCACAGAGTCACCCAGTTCAGTGCACTTACTGTGTCATGGCATTGCAGTAAGGACTGAGTGTTGTGATTGTGCTGCTAAGCAACTGTCACGATGCCGGCTGGCAGGAGGTGGATCCTCTGTGCCAGAGAGGGATTGCGTGGACCGTGCTAGTGGACCGGTTCTAAGTCACTACTGGTTTTCACCAGAGCCCGCCGCAAAGCGGGATGGTCTTGCTGCGGCGGTAGTGACCAGGTCGTATCCACTAGCAACGGCTCACCTCTCTGGCTGCTGAAGATAGGCGCGGTACAAGGGAGTAGGCAGAAGCAAAGTCGGACGTAGCAGAAGGTCGGGGGCAGGCGGCAAGGTTCGTAGTCAGGGGAGATAGCAGAAGTTCTGGTACACAGGCTTTAAACACACAAAACGCTTTCACTAGGCACAAGGGCAACAAGATCCGGCAAGGGAGTGCAAGGGAGGAGACCAGATATAGCCAGGGAGCAGGTGGGAGCCAATTAAGCTAATTGGGCCAGGCACCAATCATTGGTGCACTGGCCCTTTAAGTCTCAGGGAGCTGGCGCGCGCGCGCCCTAGAGAGCGGAGCCGCGCGCGCCAGCACATGACAGCAGGGGACGGGAACGGGTAAGTGACCTGGGATGCGATTCGCGAGCGGGCGCGTCCCGCTGTGCGAATCGCATCCCCAACGGCCATGACAGAGCAGCGCTCCCGGTCAGCGGGACTGACCGGGGAGCTGCAGGGAGAAAGACGCCGTGAGCGCTCCGGGGAGGAGCGGGGGCCCGGAGCGCTAGGCGTAACAGTACCCCCCCCCCTTAGGTCTCCCCTTCTCTTTGTCCGGTAACTGCCTCCCCTGGGATGAGGACACCGGGAAAGGATGGAGGGATTCCTCAACGGCAGGCAGAACAGCAGGAGTAGGAATGGGGAGAGAGGGCAGAGGGCGAGACCTGGCACGGGGCAGTGTGACACCAGGACGAGGGCCATGAGGGGACACAGAGGCTTGCCTGATGGGACTGGGAGGGGGGGAGAGGCATTTCCTGTGGCAGGCAGAGTCCTTAATGACATTAGGGGGACCGGATACAGGAGGAACCACAGGGTCAGGGCAGGGAGTACTGGGAACCGGTTGAAGGCAGTCCTTGGAACAAGAGGGACCCCAACTCTTGATCTCCCCAGTGGACCAATCCAGGGTTGGGGAATGGTGTTGAAGCCAGGGTAGTCCAAGGAGAACTTCAGAAGTGCAATTAGGAAGGACAAAAAATACAATTTCCTCGTGATGAGGTCCGATGCACATTAGGAGGGGCTCCGTGCGGTAACGCACGGTGCAATCCAACCTGGCTCCGTTGACCGCGGAAATGTGGAGTGGCTTGACAAGACGGGTCACCGGAATGCGGAATTTATTCACTAAGGACTCCCGAATAAAATTCCCAGAGGCACCAGAGTCCAGGCAGGCCACGGCTGAGAGGGAAGAGCTGGCTGAAATAGAAATCCGTACAGGCACCGTGAGACGTGGAGAAGCCGACTTAGCATCAAGAGACGCCACACCCACGAGAGCTGGGTGCGAGCGTGCGTTTCCCAGACGTGGAGGACGGATTGGGCAATCCACCAAAAAATGTTCAGTACTGGCACAGTACAGACAAAGATTCTCTTCCTTACGGCGATTCCTCTCTTCCAGGGTCAGGCGAGACCGATCCACTTGCATGGCCTCCTCGGCGGGAGGCCTAGGCGCAGATTGCAGTGGAGACTGTGGGAGAGGTGTCCAGAGATCTAAGTCTTTTTCCTGGCGGAGCTCTTGATGCCTCTCAGAAAAACGCATGTCAATGCGAGTGGCTAGATGAATGAGTTCATGCAGGTTAGCAGGAGTCTCTCGTGCGGCCAGAACATCCTTAATGTTGCTGGATAGGCCTTTTTTAAAGGTCGCGCAGAGAGCCTCATTATTCCAGGATAGTTCAGAAGCAAGAGTACGGAATTGTATGGCGTACTCGCCAACGGAGGAATTACCCTGGACCAGGTTCAGCAGGGCAGTCTCAGCAGAAGAGGCTCGGGCAGGTTCCTCAAAGACACTTCGAATTTCCGAGAAGAAGGAGTGTACAGAGGCAGTGACGGGGTCATTGCGGTCCCAGAGCGGTGTGGCCCATGACAGGGCTTTTCCAGACAGAAGGCTGACTACGAAAGCCACCTTAGACCTTTCAGTAGGAAACTGGTCCGACATCATCTCCAAGTGCAGGGAACATTGCGAAAGAAAGCCACGGCAAAACTTAGAGTCCCCATTAAATTTGTCCGGCAAAGACAGGCGGAGGCTAGGAGTGGCCACTCGCTGCGGAAGGGGTGCAGGAGCTGGCGGAGGAGATGGTTGTTGCTGCTGTAGCTGTGACTGTACTTGCTGTAGTTGTGACTGGAGTTGCTGTGTCATGGTGGTCAAGTACGACAGCTGGTGATCTTGTTGGGCGATCTGACGAGCTTGCTGGGCGACCAGCGTAGGGAGGTCAGCGACAGCTGGCAGAGGAACTTCAGCGGGATCCATGGCCGGATCTACTGTCACGATGCCGGCTGGCAGGAGGTGGATCCTCTGTGCCAGAGAGGGATTGCGTGGACCGTGCTAGTGGACCGGTTCTAAGTCACTACTGGTTTTCACCAGAGCCCGCCGCAAAGCGGGATGGTCTTGCTGCGGCGGTAGTGACCAGGTCGTATCCACTAGCAACGGCTCACCTCTCTGGCTGCTGAAGATAGGCGCGGTACAAGGGAGTAGGCAGAAGCAAAGTCGGACGTAGCAGAAGGTCGGGGGCAGGCGGCAAGGTTCGTAGTCAGGGGAGATAGCAGAAGTTCTGGTACACAGGCTTTAAACACACAAAACGCTTTCACTAGGCACAAGGGCAACAAGATCCGGCAAGGGAGTGCAAGGGAGGAGACCAGATATAGCCAGGGAGCAGGTGGGAGCCAATTAAGCTAATTGGGCCAGGCACCAATCATTGGTGCACTGGCCCTTTAAGTCTCAGGGAGCTGGCGCGCGCGCGCCCTAGAGAGCGGAGCCGCGCGCGCCAGCACATGACAGCAGGGGACGGGAACGGGTAAGTGACCTGGGATGCGATTCGCGAGCGGGCGCGTCCCGCTGTGCGAATCG
The DNA here is from genome assembly GCF_029499605.1 of Hyla sarda. NCBI lineage: Eukaryota > Metazoa > Chordata > Amphibia > Anura > Hylidae > Hyla > Hyla sarda. The sequence continues at coordinate 320,938,346 of NC_079193.1, forward strand.
CATCCCCAACGGCCATGACAGAGCAGCGCTCCCGGTCAGCGGGACTGACCGGGGAGCTGCAGGGAGAAAGACGCCGTGAGCGCTCCGGGGAGGAGCGGGGGCCCGGAGCGCTAGGCGTAACAGCAACTAAGAGAGGAAGTACCTGTGCGAGTACTACTGGCAAACAGCCAAGCTCTGGACCCCTTAAAGAAAATGAGAAATAGCAGCTCACTATGGAGGGGCTCTCAGGGTCCAAATGACAGCAGTGGCCACAGAAAAATATCACTTTTCCATTACTCTGAGGGGTTAATCTAACCAAAGCAGGCAGATTTTTAAAATCTTTTGAAACAACAGGTATGCTTTAAGTTTATGCAGTTAGAGGTTTGTGTGTTAAGTTAAGCCCATAATCATGTGACATGTATTCAAGCTCCGTTCAATACCTGCAATCTTGGAGGATCAAAATAAGATTTTAGGAGGACATCTGATTATCTCCACAAGCTCATACTGTACATAGCTATACCAAATCCAATAAAATATGGTATACCATGAATAGTGCCTGAAAGTCATCCCTCAATAAGACAAAGTCAGTCAGCTTAACCATGCCCAGTTGGTGGAGGTTCAAGCTTCCCTCTTTTGTTTTCCATACCTCTTCCTTTAGTTGCTGTCATTTATCTATGTGTTGCCATAAAGTATCTTCTTGTTTTGGGTAATCAGAAATGCACTAACAACAAATCCTATCAATGAGCACAAAACCCTCCCTTGCTAGTTGTAATGTAGTCAAGAAGGAGTGTTTGTAGGATCAGATTCTTTTTTATCCTCTGAATCTTACAAACCTGAAGAATCTATTATATTCCACCAAATGTTGGTGCTCAAAGTCATAGATACCTGAACTCTTACTTAGAAACATTTATAATATTTATTAAAATAATAGTAACTTTATTTTGTATACAGTATAACCCAATATCAGTAGGTGCCAGGGCCATTGTGAACCAACGTAATCCCATTCTGAATCTGGTTAAGTGGGTTCACAAGGCCCCTGTGACCTACTGATATCGGAATATATACATAGAATTGTTACCATTATTTTAATAAAAGTAAGAGTCCAGTTATCTATGACTTTGAGCGACAACATTTTGTGCAATGTATTTTCATTTTTGCACTGTGGGTTTATGTGCTGGTTTAAGTAGCCCAGTCAGAGGTGGTGGGTAATGGGGAAAGAGCCTCTCATATATTTTTTCTGAATCTATTATATTGCTCAATAATATAACCTAATAGATTAAAGGTAGACATTTTTTTTTTAAATCAACTAGTGCCAGAAAGTTAAACAGATTTGTAAATGACTTCTATATAAAAAATTGTAACCCTTCCAGTACCTACCAGCTGCTGTATTCTACAGAGAAAGTTGAGTTGTTCTTGTTGTTTTTTTTATTAAATAATTTTTCTTTAAAACAGATATTTCAGAATAAGGGTGCTTTCACACCATGTTTTGTACTTACGGTTCCCGAATACGGTTGGGAGGAGGGGGGCGGGGCTTAATTGCGGCGCCCGCACTCAGCCGTATTCGGGAACCGTATTTAATGCATGTCTATGAGCCGACCGGAGTGAACCGCAGCCTCCGGCCGGCTGCGTTTACGGCCGTATGCAGTTCCCCGACTGTAGGCAAAAACGCGGTTGACCAAGTTTTTGCCTGCGGTCGGGAAACCGCATACGGCCGAGAACGCAGCCGACCGGAGGCTGCGGTTCACTCCGTTCGGCTCATAGACATGCATTAAATACGGTTCCCGAATACGGCTGAGTGCGGGCGCCGCAATTAAGCCCCGCCCCCCTCCTCCCAACCGTATTCGGGAACCGTAAGTACAAAACGTGGTGTGAAAGCACCCTAAGAAAATAAAAGTACATAGAATAATAAACAGAGTCATTACATATTAAAAAGACCAGGTTACAATGTGATAACATAGATCCGGCTGTGAAGATGTTGTAAAGTCCAGGTTTTTTCAGGTCGGCTTTGTGAGTATCCGGGGGAAGACCCCACATCAGAGACATGAAGCTTAGATAAAAGCTGTTATCTAACATATAATAAAGAATGAAGCGAGGATAATATGAAGTGCTGTTAGATGATACTAATAATATCTCTTGACGCTGGATCCATTACAGCTCAGCTTATGGTCAATAATCCAGGCAATATGCAATGAAGAAGATGTAAAATAATGTAAAAAAAAAAAAAAAAAACAGGAGGTAAAAAGTTTGTAAGAGGAAGAAAGTTAATAGAGAAAAAGACAGGTAAGTATGGACGATAAAGATAAAGGGACGGATAAGTAGGGAAGATAAAGAGAATAGAGAAGTATCCGCTTGGCTCCAGCTCCTCGGGGTCCGTCCACTGCCTCAGACCACTCTCAGGGACTCCACATATTCATCCCACCAGCGCCACAAAGTATCAAAAGCATCCAGTCTGTTTTCCTCCATGGCGGATATATTTTCCATTCTCCGTATATCTGCGATTTTATCTAGTAGCATCTGGAATGGGGGGCTATCAGTTTTCCTCCACCACTGAGCCACAAGACACTTGGCCGCAGTGAGTATATGTAAGGAGAGTTTAGACTGAATGGTAGTGATTTCGCTGGGGGGGGGGGAGTTGTTCTTTACTGTCTAACCACAGTGCTCTCTGCTGACATTTCTGTCCATGTCAGGAACTGTCCAGAGCAGGATAGGTTTTCTATGGGGATTTGCTCCTACTCTGGACAGTTCCTGTCATGGACAGAGGTGTCAGCAGAGAGGACTGTGGTTAGAAAAAAAAAAAGAAATTCAAAAATAAAAGAACTTTCTCTGTAGTATACAGCAGCTTATAAGTGCTAGAAGGATTAAGATTTTTAAACTTTTTGGCACCAGTTGATTTTAAAAATATTGTTTTCCACCAGAGTACCCCTTTAAGTAAAACTAAAGCATATCAAACAAAGGGTTCAAAAGAGAGGAGCATTTATCCACATCCTGGAAATATTTTGGTGTCAGATTATGCATCAAATATTTGTTACCAATAAAACTAAAGCTCATCCCACACAAAACCGGCCCCTGTGCAGCAAAGTTAATGCTAAAAAGAAAAAATGATGGCTCTCATAATATACCAACACACAAAAACACATATATACAGTGGGGAAAAAAAGTATTTAGTCAGCCACCAATTGTGCAAATTCTCCCACTTTAAAAGTAAGGGAGGCCTGTAATTTTCATCATAGGTATACCTCAACTATGAGACAGAATGGGAGGAAAATATACAGGAAATCACATTGTAGGATTTCTAATGAATTAATTGGTAAATTCCTCAGTAAAATAAGTATTTGGTCACATTCAAACAAGCAAGATTTCTGTCTCTCACAGACCTGTAACTTCTTCTTTAAGAGTCTCCTCTCATTACCTGTATTAATGACACCTGTTTGAACTTGTTATCAGTATATATGACACCTTTCCACAACCTCAAACAGTCACACTCCAAACTCCACTATGGCCAAGACCAAAAAGCTGTCAAAGGACACCAGAAACAAAATTGTAGACCTACACCAGGCTGGGAAGACTGAATAGGCAAGTAGCTTGGTGTAAAGAAGTCAACTGTGGGAGCAATTATTAGAAAATGGAAGACATACAAGACCAATGATAATCTCCCTCGATCTGGGGCTCCACGTAAGATCTCACCCCGTGGTGTCAAAATGATCACAAGAACGGTAAGCAAAAATCCCAAAACCACACACAGCTCTGTGTTCCAAAAGAAAAGCATTTCCTCTGTAGTATACACTATACAGAGCATAAAAAGTACTGGAACTATTAAGATTTTTTAATAGAAGTAATATACAAATCTGTTTAACTTTCTGGCATCAGTTGATTTAAAAAAAAAAAATGTTTCCACGGTAGTATCCCTTTAAGCCGGTACATGTCCGGGTCCATCTGCAGTTTGCTAGAGAGCATTTGGATGATCTAGAAGAGGACTGGGAGAATGTCATATGGTCAGATGAAACCAAAGTAGAACTTTTTGATAAAAACTCAACTCGTCGTGTTTGGAGGAGAAAGAATGCTGAGTTGCATCCAAAGAACACCAAACCTACTGTGAAGCATGGGGGGGGGGGTCAAAGCATCATGCTTTGGGGCTGTTTTTCTGCTAAGGGACCAGGATGACTGATCTGTGTAAAGGAAAGAATGAATGGGGCCATGTATCATGAGATTTTGAGTGAAAACCTCCTTCCATCAGCTAGGGCATTGGAGATGAAACATGGCTGGCTCTTTCAGCATGACAATAATCCCAAACACACCGTCTGGGCAATGAAGGAGTGGCTTCCTAAGAAGCATTTCAAGGTCCTGGAGTGGCCTAGCCAGTCTCCGGATCTCAACCCCATAGAAAACCTTTGGAGGGAGTTGAAAGTCTGTGTTGCCCAGCGAAAGCCCCAAAACATCACTGCTCTAGAGGAGATCTGCATGGAGGAATGGACCAAAATACCAGCAACAGTGTGTGAAAAACTTGTGAAGATTTACAGAAAAGGTCTGACCTCTGTCATTGCCAACAAAGGGTATATAACAAAGTATTGTGATGAACTTTTATTATTGACCAAATACTTATTTTTCTCCATAATTTGTAAATAAATTCCTTAAAAATCAGACAATGTGATTTTATGGATTTTTTTTCTCATTATGTCTCTCATAGTTGAGATATACCTATGATGAAAATTACAGGACACTCATCTTTTTTAAGTGGGAGAACTTGCACAATTGGTGGCTGACTAATTACTTTCCCCCCCCCCCCCCACTGTATTTAAGTGGTGCAAACGTACACTAACACAGGAACATAAGAAAAACTATATACATTTGGCATCATCATCAAGCAAAATAAAGTTTACAATTAATTTATACCACAAAATGAACATTGAAAAACTCAAAAAGGAAAATGCTAAAGATTGAGACATTTCTGTTCCTTTCTCCTACAAAACCCATAAACATTTGTTACTATGTACCCCAAAAAGATAACATAACAAATATTGAACCAGAGTAATAATAATATTGAGTGATGTTCCTCTGTTAACACTCGCTGTCTTACAAGAAATTGAATTGAATGTTTGGGGAAAAAAATTAAAGTTAAAAATTTTTATCTACACCTTTTCTTTAACTCTTGTGAAGGGTTTACAAATTTACTGCTTGCTTGAATACTTTGAGAAGTGCAGATTTCTAAATTAGTGTTGAGCGGCATAGGCCATAATCGAATTTGTGATATTTCGCGAATATATGGACAAATATTCGTCATATATTTGCTAAATTCGCATATTTGTAATATTCGCATTTTATTTTACGCAAAATTAGCATATTCGAAAATTAGCATATAAAAATTTGTATAAGCAAAAATTTGCACGCCAGTCTCACACAATAGTATTAGAGCCTTCTTTACACCACACAAGCTGGAAGCAGAGAGGGGTGATCACTGTGATGTGTACTGTGAAAAAAAAAAAAAAACGAATATTCGTCATTACGAATATATAGCGCTATATTCGCGAATAAAATTTGCATTGCGAATATTCGCGAGCAACACTATTCTAAATATGGAGATGGGGTTATGTAGCGTATATTCACAAATTCACTGAAAGAAGGAATATGGTAAATCGTATTTGCTTATTTGGGTGGTATCATTATTCATTTATAAAGCAGAGGGTTTTATGTTTTCAAGGGGTACTCCGGTGGAAAACTATTTTTTTCAAATCAACTGTTGCCAGAAAGTTAAACAGATTTGTAAATCACTTCTATCAGTACTTATTAGCTGCTGTATATTACACAGAAAGTTGTGAAGTTCTTTTCTGTCTGACCACAGTGCTCTCTGCTGACACCTCTGTCCATGTCAGGAACTGTCCAGAGCAATAGAGGTTTGCTATGGGGATTTGCTCCTACACTGGACAGTTCCTGACAGGAGAAATAGGTGTCAGCAGAGAGCACTGTGGTCAGACAGAAAAGAACAACTCAACTTCCTCTGTAGTATACAGCAGCTGATAAGTACTGGAAGGGTTATGATTTTTTTTAATAGAAGTAATTTACAAATGTTTTGAACTTTCTGGAGCCAGGTTATTTTTTCTGGTGTTTTTTTTATTTATTTTTTTTTAAATTTTTTTGGAATACGGCCACTGCAGTTTTTGAGCCAAAGTCAAAAGTGTATCCAGTAGGAAGGAGACGTATAAGTCCTATCTTTATATTTCCCATTCCTATTGAATACACTTCTGGCTTTTGCTCAAAAACTGCAGTGTCCGTTTTCCAAAAAATGACAGAAAAAAAAAAAAAGAAACCTAGCCGTACAGCTATTTTTCTACATTGTCGGTTAATGTATGTTTTGGTTAAAAATTTTTCGTTTTTTTTACATAAAAAAACAAAGCATATTTTACATAAAAAACAAAGCATATCTATGAAAGCTTTCCAGAAAAATTAAGTCAGATGTGCCACAGAAAACACTGTCGGAATCCCTTGGAAAAGTAAAAGTTAACATATTAAAGTAACATGTTAGATTTGAAAAATGGGGCTTAAATCCAAACTAGGCCGAATCCTTAAGGGGTTAAAGCTGTTGTTGTTTGTTGCACTGTGTAATTAAATTGAGGTTTGGGGCATAGTCAGTAAATCCTGCATGACATTTATATAAGTCCGACTGGGTTACCAGGAGTGTATACACATATAATCTTGTAGAGCATGTTTACCATATAAATATGTTTCTTCTTACTACAAACGCATTTTATAACATCCACATTCCTTCTTTTACCGAAATAAGGCTTGGCAAGTGCCATAAACAATAGCACAACTTTCAGTGTATTTCCAATGAATGGCTGTGTTTTAGTCTTTTGCACCAAATAACAGCAGTTATTTAGCTGTTTTAAGTTGTTTTGATTGTTTATATGACCCATGATCAATATTATTATGTCATTATGAAAAATAATCATAAAATAATTAGAAATTATATATATATATATATATATATATGTATACAGAAAGGCAAAGGAGATCTATCTCATGAGATTGCAGTCCAAAAATATAAGAAAATGTTTATTGAAGCATAAAATCAGTGCGAAAGATCCACAAAAAGTGACTGACGTGTTTCACACAGTGTGCCCTTAGTCATAGTGATTTACATCACTGACAGAAAACATTCCCTTATATACCAAGAATCACTACAACAGAACCTCCCTTTCACAAATGAATGTCATGATTCACAATCAGTAAAGGATATAAAAAAGGAACAAAAGGGGGCGCTATCTAAGTGCCGTAAATATGGTATAATCCCGTGGCATATATTGTACCAGAATGGCAATAATAAAGTGTGAGAGTACAGGTTGAATTGGCACACTCACCTTTTTGTGTTGCGCTAGTTCAGGCACAACACTGATGTACGCATTGCAAGTGGAGAATTCACTCTATTTGCTCCTCGTGGCTGCCGAGCATCTGTCCCGATCATCCGCGGTGTCGGTCTGGTCAGTAGGCGCCCTTGTGAAGCTTCATCTTTTTCCAACCGCTTGACGAGCACCTCGCTGAGGCACTCGGGCATTGAAGCATGATTCACAATCAGACATAGAGTGACTTAAAGGCACATGCATATAAAATCAAATACAATGGTATATTTTAAAAATAAGCAATTCTTGGAATTCATTAGCTGCATATTCAAAATTTTGGAATTCATTAGCTGCATATTCATTTGCAGATCACGGGGGTCCCGCCGCTGGTGACCCCCATGATCTCCAGGCCAGCAGTGGCGGCGTCCGGAACACGGAAGCTTGTAGCTTCTGTGTTCGTGATGTCATTCCATTCCCCCTCCATTCATGTCTATGGGAGGGGTCATGACCGCTAGTACATAGCCGTTACACCTCCTCCCATAGACGTGAATGGAGGCGGCATGGTGGCCGGCATCTTCAGTCATCAGGCACGGAGCGGAGTTTGCTCCGTGCACTGAAAGACAGGGGTGCCGCAACGGAGATTGCTGGGTTCCCGAGCGGTGGGACCCTTGCAATTAGACATCGTATCTCCTATCCTTCCGGTAGGGGATAAGATGTTTCCTGTGGAGTACCCCTTTAAGCTGTTCCCATTTACAAAATGCATGAATGAGTCCTCTGGACACAAGGATTTTATAAAACAGCTTGTAAACTTTACTGAACTCCTTGTGCAAATTCAGTGAAATACAGTTGCTTGAATACAGCTTGGTAGGTTACAGCTGAGTGGATTAGGCAGTGACAAACAGAGAGTTGTATTCAATGGAGAATATTCAGAGCAAGGTCTTGTTACAAGTGGGGACCTCAGGGATCTGTACTGGGACCAATTTTGTTTAATAACTTCATTAGTGATATTACAGAAGGTCTCGATGGTAAGGTATGTCTTTTTGCTGATGACACAAATGTGGTGTCCCGGTACCGTATCCTATCCGGTACCTGCGTGTGTGGGTCCCCTTAGCCAGAGTACCTAGGACGTCTAGTTCACCCCTGGTCACCTCTCATTCAGATAGTTATTGCGCTAATAGTTTATTTAAGAAGTATGTAAATATGATATCAATGTCTATAAATAGTTAATTACCTGTCTATAACGTAGCAGGACCTGCGGGTCACGTGGTCAGGTGAACTCTATGGTATTTCTGCTTAAGGACCTTTGGAGGTCCCTGTGATGTAGTCAATCCCATCACACTGTGTAACAGTGAATGACGGATGTTCGGACCAATCAGATTCTCCCCGCCGCTGCCCATATAAGGGAGCGGCGGCCATTATTCTCTCTCTTGTTCCCGGGCTGTCAAACGAGCAGGATCTGCACAGCTGTCTATCCCAGTGAGTTAGGCCTGAGCCTTGCAGCAACGGCTGATATATCTAGGATCGCGAGTGTATCAATCCCTAAGCACTCTGCAGCATCACCAGACCTTATCTATCCCCTAAATCCAGACGGATTTGCAATAATTACCCTAAATTCAGAGACTTTAATATCATTCAAGGTCCGCAACAACTGTCGGTCATTGAGATATCTAGAGACTGTTTGCCTGAGACTGTTGTTGTTCATTGGATGTACCGCAATCATCTAAGTAAAGTTCTTCAAGTTAAATTTCAACTACTTTGTGGATCTTCAGTCATTTTATTACATGCACCTATCGTTACTGGGAAGGGCGGCGATAGGCTGGAGAGTTACCTCAGCATACTAGCCCTCAGCCTGGCGTCACGAACTATAGGGTTAACATTAACCCCTCATATACCGATACAATACCCCACTACCAACACTCCCCCAAGGGCTACCACACAAAGATATGTAACAGGGTTGATGTTCTTGGAGGGATAAGTCAAATGGAAAAGGATTTCGGTAAACTAGAAGAATGGTCAGAACTCTGGCAACTGAAATTCAATGTGGAGAAGTGCAAGATAATGCACCTGGGGCTTAAAAACCCTCGGGCAGAATATAGAATATTTGACACAGTCCTGACCGCAGTATCTGAGGAGAGGGATTTAGGAGTAATTATTTCAGAACACTTAAAGGTAGGAAGACAATGTAATAGAGAAGCAGGAAATGCTAGCAGAATGCTTGGATGTATAGGGAGAGGTATAAGCAGTAGAAAGAGAGAAGTGCTCATGCCGCTGTACAGAACACTGGTGAGACCTCACTTGGAATATTGTGCGCAGTACTGGAGGCCGTATCTCCAGAAGGATATAGATACTCTAGAGAGAGTTCAGAGAAGATACTAAACTAGTACATGGATTGCAGAATAAAACTTACCAGGAAAGATTAAAGGACCTTAACATGTATAGAAGAAAGAAGAGACAGAGGGGATTTGATAGAGACTAAATACATAAAGGGAATCAACACGGTAAAGGAGGAGAGTATATTTAAAAGAAGAAAAACTACCACAAGAGGACATAGTTTTAAATTAGAGGGGCAAAGGTTTAAAAGTAATATCAGAAAGTATTACTTTACTGAGAGAGTAGTGGATGCATTTGTGGTGTCCCAGTACCGCATTCTATACAGTACATGTTTATTTATGGGTCCCCATAGCCAGAGTCCCTAGGACTTAGGGATTCCTATAATCCAGTCTACCCCTAGTCGCCTCTATCCTCATGTATAATTGGTAATTTATGCGTGGATAGTGTAGATAGTATAGTATAAATGTAAATAAATGGTTAATTACTTGTTTCCATGGTGTCGCAAGGCCTTCGGGTCATGTGATGCGTTCCAAGCCTCACTCTGGATGTGTTCCAGCCCTCACTTTGGTATCTCTAGCCTCATTTTGGTTTTACAATGTATATAGATCCTGTGACGTAAGCAATCCCATCACACCATGTAAGGTGAATGGCAGACGTTCGGACCAATCAGATTCGCCACGCCCCTGCCGATATAAGGGAGTGGCGGCCATCTTATCGCGCTCTTGTTCCTGGGATAGCAAGCAAGCAAGACCTGTACAACAGTAATCGCAGTGAGTTAGGCCCGAGCCTTGCGGCAACGGCTGAACGAATATATTTATAAAGCGTATCACCTCCCAAACACTCTGCAGCATCTCCGGACCTACTACCTCCCCTAAATCCGGACGGATCTGCAAATCTCTTCCTAAATTTAGAGACTTATTGTCTAACTCAAGGTCCGCAACTACTGCCAGTCGTTAAGTAACCAAGGACTGTTTGTATGACACTGTTACTGTGCCGTGAATATTGCAAGCACTTCAGTAAACGTTATTCAAGTTCAAGTTCAAATCTCCTTGTGGACCTTCAGTTATTTTATGCACCTATGGTTACTGGGAAGGGCGGCGATAGGCCGGAACACTGATTCAGCATACCAGCCCTCAGCCTGGCGTCACAAACTCTTCTAGGGTTAACATTAACCCCTTATATACCTATACCATACCACCACTACCATACACCCCCCCAAGGGCTACCACACATGGAATAGTCTTCCTGCAGAAGTGGTCGCTGCAAATACAGTGAAGGAGTTTAAACATGAATGGGATAAGCATAAGGCTATCCTCCATATAAGATAGGGCCAGAGACTATTGATAGGATTCAGATTATTGGGCAGACTAGATGGGCCAAATGGTTCTTATCTGCCGACACATTCTATGTTCTATGTTCTTTGGAGACAGAGGAGTGTATATTTGGTCACTGTCCCTTTATGTACTTGTGGTAGCCCTTGGGGGGTGTATGGTAGGGATGGTATGGTGTTGATATATCAGGGGTTAATATTAACCCTGTCACTCGTGACGCCAGGGTGAGGGCTGGTATGCTGAATCTATGTTCCGGCCTATCGCCGCCCTTCCCAGAAGCGATAGGTGCAATGAAATGACTGAAGGTCCACAAGCAGATTTAACTTGAACTTGAATAACTTTATTGCAGTGCTTGCAATTTCCAATGCGTAGTAACTAGAGATGAGCGAATTTACAGTAAATTTGATTCGTCACAAACTTCTCGGCTCGGCAGTTGATGACTTATCCTGCGTAAATTAGTTCAGCCTTCAGGTACTCCGGTGGGATGGAAATGGTGGATACATTCCTAGGAAAGATTCTCCTAGGACTGTATCCACATTTTCCAGCCTACCAGAGCACCTGTAAGCTGAACTAATTTATGCAGGATAAGTCATCAACTGCCGAGCTGAGAAGTTCGTGACGAATCGAATTTACTGTAAGTTCGCTCATCTCTAGTAGTAACAGTCTCATATAACAGTTCTTAGGTTGCTTAGCGACTGGCAGAAGTTGCGGACTTTGCATTAAACTTGTAGTCTCTGAATTTAGGGAGTGATGTTCAGATCTGTCCGGATTTAGGGGAAATATTGGGTCCGGTGATACTGCAGAGTGCTTAGGTGATACCACACTCTATAATTTAGATCATTCAGCCGTTGCCGCAAGGCTCAGGCCTAACTCACTGCGATTACTGCGATATAGGTCTTCTCTCATCAAGAGCCAGGAGAAAGAGAGCGAGAAGATGGCCGCCGCTCCCTTATATGGGCAGGGGGCGTGGTGATTCTGATTGGTCTGAACGTCTGCCATTCACCAGTACATGGTGTGATGGGATTATTGATGTGACGTAAGAGGGCCTCCAAAGGTCCTTAAGCTAAAACCATAGAGTTCACCTTGTCACGTGACCCGCAGGTCCTGCAACGCCACTAAAAAACAGGTAATTAACCATTTATATACAGAAATAATACTATATACATTATTCTATGGACAAATTAGAAATCTATATACTATAATAGAGGCGACTAGGGGCGGACTGACTAACAGAGATTACTAAATCCTAGGGACTCTGGCTACGGGGACCCATAGATAAATAAGTACCGTATGAAATGCGGTACTGGGACACCACATACTCTCATGTTAGTTTCGCTGAATGTAGGAATGTTTAGGTGCTTCTTTAACATGTGTTCATGTAATGACTAATGCAAGTGTATGTATGTTCTCAGTCCAAAATGACAGAAATAGCAGAATAAGGATCTTCACAGGTTCACTGTAGTTCAAGGTGCAAACTGTGAACTTCCCTTTATTCACCTTTATACAAGTTCCTGGGCCTGTCTGCACACAGTAGCTATGGACATCCATCCCCCCACACACACATACACCACCACCACTGTGTGCGCTTCTAGGTCAAGGGCTTCCACATTCTAGAGCAGTGGTCTTCAACCTGCGGACCTCCAGATGTTGCAAAACTACAACTCCCAGCATGCCCGGACAGCCAACGGCTGTCCGGGCATGCTGGGAGTTGTAGTTTTGAAACATCTGGAGGTCCGCAGGTTGGAGACCACTGTTCTAGAGCATATCCTAAAATTCAATTTATTGATGGTACATTCTATTCTACTCTATTGTACAGTAGAATGGCATCTCTCTTTAAAATGTTTTGATGAAATGATTCCACCCTGGAAACCCAGCAGCCCATTAAAGGGGTACTCCCAAGGAAAACTTTTTTTAATCAACTGGTGCCAGAAAGTTAAACAGATTTGTAAATCACTTCTATTAAAAAAAATCTTAATCCTTCCAGTACTTTTTAGGGGCTGTATACTAAAGAGAAATCCACAAAAGAAACTAATTTCCTCTGATGTCATCATGACCACAGTGCTCTCTGCTGACCTCTTCTGCCCATTTTAGGAACTGTCCAGAGCAGCATATATTTGCTATGGGGATTTTCTCCTGCTCTGGACAGTTCCTAAAAGGGACAAAAAAAATCTTAATCCTTCCAGTACTTTTTAGGGGCTGTATACTAAAGAGAAATCCACCAAAGAAACTAATTTCCTCTGATGTCATCATGACCACAGTGCTCTCTGCTGACCTCTGCTGTCCATTTTAGGAACTGTCCAGAGCAGCATATGTTTTCTATGGGGATTTTCTCCTGCTCTGGACAGTTCCTAAAAGGGACAAAAAAAATCTTAATCCTTCCAGTACTTTTTAGGGGCTGTATACTAAAGAGAAATCCAAAAAAGAAACTCATTTCCTCTGATGTCTTCATGACCACAGTGCTCTCTGCTGACCTCTTCTGTCCATTTTAGGAACTGTCCAGAGCAGCATATGTTTGCTATGGGGATTCTCTCCTGCTCTGGACAGTTCCTAAAATGGACAGCAGAGGTCAGCAGAGAGCACTGTGGTCATGACATCAGAGGAAATGTATTTCTTTTTTTGGGATTTCTCTTTAGTATTCAGCCCCTAAAAAGTACTGGAAGGATTAATATTTTTTTAATAGAAGTGATTTACAGATCTGTTTAACTTTCTGGCACCAGTTGATTTAAAGAAAAAAAAAAAAGTTTTCCACAGGAGCACCCCTTTAATTCTGTATACAAGTATACATATTATCAGTCATACACAGTAGAGAATGGACCTGACCACTGCTTACAATCTGTATGGTAGAAGGATTACACCGGGCCCATGTAGGTTACAGATTCTGTGGGGACGACCTCTCTGCTGCTCTGGGCCCATTAATATTCTTCTCAGACTGCGGATGGTGTTTTCTGCAGGTAGAGCTCGTGTTTCATGTCGACCTTCACAACATTAATTACGGCTGACAGAACCGTATATTAAACAGAACCGTATATTAAACAGAACAGTGTATTAAACATAGGAAAATTAATACGCTAATGTTTCTTATATTCACAGATCAAAGAGATTTGTCATAATTACAAATTATGATTTTCTGCAGGGATAATATAAACCAGGGGCTAATATCAGAGTCATTCAAATCACTAATAATGGTCTGAAGATTCAAAGTGGAAAACCAAATTATATGTAGGCGTCTTCTCAGTTTTAGTCTTTTTATCTCTATAAAATGCTATTTAATCAAACTTAAAGGGGTACTCCTGTGGAAAACTTTTTTTTTTTTTAAATCAACTGGTGCCAGAAAATTAAACAGATTTGTAAATTACTTCTATTAAATTTTTTTAATCCATCCAGTACTTTTTAGGGGCTATATACTACAGAGGAAATTGTTTACTTTTTGGATTTCTCTGATATCATGACCACAGTGCTCTCTGCTGACCTCTGCTGTCCATTTTAGGAACTGTCCAGAGCAGGAGAAAATCCCCATAGCAAACATATGCTGCTCTGGACAGTTTCTAAAATGGACAGCAGAGGTCAGCAGAGAGCACTGTGGTCATGACATCAGAGAAATCTAAAAGTAAACCATTTCCTCTGTAGTATATAGCCCCTAAAAAGTACTGGAATGATTAAGATTTTTTATTTTTTTTATTTTTTGTGGTGTCAACTAGTGACTGAAGATTTGGCATCAGCATAAACTTTGAACTTAAAGGGGTACTCCCCTGGAAAAAAAAATGTTTTAAATCAACTGGTGTCGAAAAGTTAAACAGATTTGTAAATGACTTTTATTAAAAAAAATCTTAATCCTTCCTGTACTTATCAGCTGCTGTATGGTCCACAGGAGGTTCATTTCTTTTAGAATTTCCTTTCTGTCTGACCACAGTGCTCTCTGCTGACACCTCTGTCCATTTTAGGAACTATCCAGAGTAGGATCAAATCCCCACAGCAAACCTATCCTGACCCAGACAGTTCCTAAAATGGACAGAGGTGTCAGCAGAGAGCACTGTAGTCAGGCAGAAAGGAAATTCAAAAAGAAAAGAACATACAGCATACAGCAGCTGATATAGCGGGTCGGGCCCGGCCGGGACCCGTGGCTAATAGCGCGCGGCATTGATCGCGGTGCCGCACGCTATTAACCCTTTAGACGCGGCATTCAAAGTTGAACGCCGCGTCTAAAGTGAAAGTAAAACCATGCCGGGTAGCTCAGGAAGCTGTTTGCCGAACAGTTTACAGGACAGCCGGAGGGTCCCTACCTGCCTCCTCGCTGTCCGATCGCCGAATGACTGCTCAGTGCCTGAGATCCAGGCATGAGCAGTCATGCGGCAGAATCATCGATCAGTGGTTTCTTATAAGAAACCACTGATCAATGTAAAAGATCAGTGTGTGCAGTGTTATAGCAGAGTCCCATTGCATTCCGCTGCACAGTCTACACTTTGGCATTTCAGCAGCAGATATTTTGGTCATTCTATAGGTGAAATCCGCAAGGAAGACATTGCCATCTATGAGAACGCCAATGTCCGCACAGTCGGGCGCAATTGGAATCTCTGGCCGAAAAATTCCCCAGTGTGAACCTAGCCTAAATGTTTGATAGCTGGAGGGGTTCAATTCTAGAACCACATTTTCCCATAGAAGTCAATGCCTGGTGTTCTGTTTATGTCCAGGTGCAAATCCATGAAACTAATGTTGCAACATTTTATTGAGAATAAACTCCAGATGATTTATCTCCATCTCTTAATAAGAAGCAGCAAACCATGAAAATGCTCAATTGTTTAATATTTCAATGACTTCTGAGCCTGTGAAAAGAAAAGGACGTTTGTACTTCCTAAGCTGCATCCACCAAATGTTTGTGCCACTTATGTGAATTGAAACTGTTAAATATGTTGCGTCTCTCTACAAGAAGATAAAGTTGATTTTTAAACCAAAAATCTTCTGCAACATTTAAGCGAAGCTCCCCCTTACATACCAATAACAAATGTGATATTTTATTGTATTGTTTTACCCCTTTGCCTTTTAAAGGGGTTCTCCCTTGTTTATACTGTTTTTTGTTATTATGTTTGTGTGTTATGTGTGTATAAGTATGTGTTTTTTTATGCGTGTTGTGATTATGTATATATCTATTTTCTTACCTTTTGTGAAGATCCGGAAGCTGGCCCCTTTTTCTTCCAGCGGCTTGCTGTGTACCTCGGCCTCCGCCATGTTGTGTTCGGTAAGTGGGATGTCGGGGTGTGTGTTCTTGCTTCTGTCCTTCCTATCTTCTGACGTCCGAGGCAAATCTTTTCTTCCTGTTTCTTCCGTGGCTCAGCGACGAATCTGCGGCCTCTTCCGGCGCATGCGCAGGTATTTTTTTTTTTTTTTTACCAATAAAGTTTTTTTTTGTCTAATTGACAAACTGTCTGCGCATGCGCGAGTACACAAGTGCTACGCTAACAGCGTAGCGTACGTTAGGTCTACTCTAACAGCGTAGCTTCACGCAAGCGCAGACAGTTTGTCAATTAGACGAAAAAAACTTTATTGGTAAAAAAAATAATAATAATACCTGCGCATGCGCCGGAAGAGGCCACAGATTCTTTGCTGAGCCACGGAAGAAACAGGAAGAAAAGATTTGCCTCGGAGGTTAGAAGATAGGAAGGACAGAAGCAAGAACACACCCTCCGACATCCCACTTACCGAACACAACATGGCGGAGGCCGAGGTACACAGCAAGCCGCTGGAAGAAAAAGGGGCCAGCTTCCGGATCTTCACAAAAAGTAAGAAAATACATATATACATAATCACAACACACATAAAAAAACACATACTTATACACACATAATAGACAAACATAATAACAAAAAACAGTATAAAAAAGGGAGAACCCCTTTAAGCACCAGAACTCTCTCACTTTTCCATCCACAGACCCACATGAGGGCTTGTTTTATGTGGGACCAATTATACTTTGTAATAACATCACTCATAGTGGGATGAAATTGGGGGGAAAAAAACACAATATTGCACCTTTTGCAGGTTTCCATTCTACATAGTGCACTTTACAGTAAAAATAGCATGTAATCTTTACTCTGTAGGTCAATATGATTACAGGAATACCCAATTTATATAGGTTTAGTTTTATTTTACCGCTTTTAAGATATGTACATTTTTCTTAAGAAAATATGCCCATAACTATTTTATTGCTCCGTATATGTATTTTTTGCACCACAATCTGTAGTTTTATCGGTACCGTTTTTTGTTTATATGGGACTTTTTGATCACTTTTTATTATTATTTTTCTGACACAGTGGTCCCTCAAGTTACAATATTAATTGGTTCTGGGACGACCATTGTATGTTGAAACCATTGTATGTTGAGACCATAACTCGATGGAAACCTGGTAATTGGTTCTAAAGGCACCAAAATGTCATCCAAAAATAGGAAAAAGTGAGGATTAAAGAAAAATAAGTAGATAACTAATACAGATAAAGCAAATCCTTACATATAAAAGTAATAAAGATCTGCTGGGAGCTGTAAATCACTGACTATGTCAGTGTTTCCCAAGCGGGGAGCCTCCAGCTGTAGCAAAACTACAACTCCCAGCATGCTCGGACAGCCAATGGCTGTCCGGGCATGCTGGGAGTTGTAGTTTTGCAACAGTTGGGGGCACCCTGCTTGGGAAACACTGGTCTATGTAGAGGACAGGAGCCTCTTCGGAGTACACGCAATGTCCTAAAAAAGGAACATGGGGTCGCCCTCACCTGGTGTCCAAAGGAGCAGGTAACCCTGGTACAGGTAAAGTGTACAGAACATGTAATACCTTCCTGTACTGTAGGGGGCGCTACCAGACATCAGTCAGTGCATGCACTTCAGTAATACAAGGGTTATACCAGTGAATGCCCATTCTGATTGGTCAGATCTTCCAGCCATTGACACGTTTCACAGATGTGGACTGTCTGTAGCATTGTATGTTGAATCTGATTTCAAGTTACAATGGTCCAGAAAAGATCATTGTATGTTGAAACTATTGTATGTTGAGGCCATTGTAAGTTGAGGGATCACAGTATATGAATATAAGTTACCATACGCGATTCACCGTGAAGTTTTATGAACTTTATATTTTAAAAGTTTGGACATTTCCCCATGTGGCAATATTTTGGTTTTTAATGCTTGTAAACACAGGGGTTTTAATTGAATAACATTTTTTGCAGGGGGCGGGGGGGGGGGGGGGGCGGAATGTAGTGTTTCCCCTAAAGGAGACCACCACGACTTACAAGCCATGTAAAGCTTTGTGGGGGAAAAAAGTGTGCAAAAAACATAAAAGGTAGCTCTCCTTCTGAAAGAAAAGAATTAGCTATACATTGCCACCTACTGGTTGTAGTTTATCTTCAAATCAATGTTTGACCTCTAAAGTGCCTTAAAAATATGACTGGGAAGTGTGTCTTCTTAAAAAACCTAAATGCTGTATATTTATACTTAAAAGTTTAAATTAGCATCTGATGTCAGTGAAAACTATGTGAAAAATGTGCAAAATGTTTAAGAAAGGCGCAAACAGTTTTTTAATGGTTAAACTGTAGGTTAAAGGGGTATTCCGGGAAAAAAACCTTTTTATCCCCTATCCAAAGGGGATAAGATGTCTGATCGCGGGGGGGCGCTGCTGAGACCCCCGCGGTCTCTCTGCAGCACCCGCTCTCTATGCGGGTGCTGAATCTCCAGTTTCGGAAACCTTCGGGTTTCCGGGACTGGGGACGTCAGGCCACGCCCCCTCCATTCATGTCTATGGGAGGGGACGTGATGGCCGTCACGTCCCCTTCCATAGACATGAATGGAGAGGGTGTGACATGACGTCACGTCCCCAGTCCCGGAAGCTCGGAGGTTTTCGAAAACTAGAGATTCAGCACCCGCATAGAAAGAGGGTGTTGCAAGGAGATCGCGGGGGGTCTCAGCAGCGGGCCCCCCGTGATCAGACATCTTATCCCCCTCATATATATATATATGTGGTGTCCCAGTACCGCATTCTATACGGTACCTATTTATGTATGGGTCCCCATAGCCAGAGTCCCTAGGACGTAGGGATCCCTATCATCCAGTCTGTCCCTAGTCGCCTCCATTCTAGTGTATAAATCAGTAATTTACTAAAAGGTTGATGTAGATAGCATAATATATGTAAATAAATGGTTAATTACTTGTTTCCATAGCGTTGCAGGACCTGCGGGTCATGTGACTAGGTGAACTCTATGATATTAAGCTTAAGGACCTTGTCACGATGCCGGCTGGCAGGTAGTGGATCCTCTGTGCCAGAGAGGGATTGGCGTGGACCGTGCTAGTGGATCGGTTCTAAGTCACTACTGGTTTTCACCAGAGCCCGCCGCAAAGCGGGATGGTCTTGCTGCGGCGGTAGTGACCAGGTTGTATCCACTAGCAACGGCTCAACCTCTCTGACTGCTGAAGATAGGCGCGGTACAAGGGAGTAGACAGAAGCAAGGTCGGACATAGCAGAAGGTCGGGGCAGGCAGCAAGGATCGTAGTCAGGGGCAACAGCAGGAGGTCTGGAACACAGGCTAGGAACACACAAGGAAACGCTTTCACTGGCACAATGGCAACAAGATCCGGCGAGGGAGTGCAGGGGGAGTGAGGTATAAATAAGGAGTGCACAGGTGAACATACTAATTGGAACCACTGCGCCAATCAGCGGCGCAGTGGCCCTTAAATCGCAAAGACCCGGCGCGCGCGCGCCCTAGGGAGCGGGGCCGCGCGCGCCGGGACAGGACCGACGGAGAGCGAGTCAGGTACGGGAGCCGGGGTGCGCATCGCGAGCGGGCGCCACCCGCATCGCGAATCGCATCCCGGCTGGAGGCGGTATCGCAGCGCCCCGGGTCAGTGGATCTGACCGGAGCGCTGCAGTGAGGAGAGTGTAGCGAGCGCTCCGGGGAGGAGCGGGAACCCGGAGCGCTCGGCGTAACATAACCCCCCCCTTGGGTCTCCCCCTCTTCTTAGAGCCTGAGAACCTGAGGAGCAGACTTTTGTCTAGAATATTGTCCTCAGGTTCCCAGGATCTCTCTTCTGGACCACAACCCTCCCAATCAACTAAAAAAAATGTTTTCCCTCTGACCTTCTTGGATGCCAGAATCTCTTTGACGGAGAAGATGTCCGAGGAGCCGGAAACAGGAGTGGGGGAAACAAGTTTGGGAGAGAAACGGTTGATGATAAGTGGTTTAAGAAGAGAAACGTGAAAGGCATTAGGAATACGAAGAGAAGGAGGAAGAAGAAGTTTGTAAGAGACAGGATTAATCTGGCACAAAATTTTGAAAGGACCAAGATAGCGTGGTCCCAACTTGTAGCTAGGGACACGGAAGCGAACATATTTAGCGGAGAGCCATACCTTGTCTCCAGGAGAAAAAATGGGAGGAGCTCTTCTTTTCTTATCCGCAAACTTCTTCATGCGTGATGAAGCCTGTAAGAGAGAATTTTGGGTCTCTCTCCATATGGTGGAAAGATCACGAGAAATTTCATCCACAGCGGGCAGACCAGAGGGCAAGGGGGTAGGGAGGGGGGGAAGAGGGTGACGGCCGTACACCACGAAAAATGGGGATTTGGAGGAAGATTCAGAGACTCTGAAGTTATACGAGAATTCGGTCCATGGTAGAAGATCTGCCCAATCATCCTGGCGGGAGGAAACAAAATGTCGTAAATAATCACCCAAGACCTGGTTAATTCTTTCTACTTGTCCATTGGATTGAGGATGATATGCAGAAGAAAAGTTTAATTTAATCTTGAGTTGTTTACAGAGAGCCCTCCAGAATTTTGACACGAATTGGACGCCTCTATCCGAGACGATCTGTGTGGGCAACCCGTGAAGACGAAAAATGTGTACAAAAAATTGTTTAGCCAACTGAGGCGCTGAAGGAAGACCAGGAAGAGGGATGAAATGTGCCATTTTGGAGAATCGATCAACGACCACCCAAATAACAGTGTTGCCACGGGATGGGGGTAAGTCAGTAATAAAATCCATACCAATCAGAGACCAAGGCTGTTCGGGGACAGGCAGAGGATGAAGAAAACCAGCGGGCTTCTGGCGAGGAGTCTTATCCCGGGCACAGACAGTGCAGGCTCGCACAAAGTCCACGCCATCCGTCTCCAGAGTCGGCCACCAATAGAAGCGAGAGATGAGTTGCACAGATTTCTTGATGCCTGCATGACCTGCGAGATGGGAGGAGTGACCCCATTTGAGGATTCCGAGGCGTTGGCGTGGAGAGACGAAGGTCTTTCCTGGAGGAGTTTGCCTGATGGAGGCTGGAGAAGTGGAAATCAGGCAGTCAGGAGGAATGATGTGTTGCGGAGAGAGTTCAACTTCCGAAGCATCCGAGGAACGAGAGAGAGCATCGGCCCTAATGTTCTTATCGGCAGGCCGAAAGTGAATTTCAAAATTAAATCGGGCAAAGAACAGAGACCACCTGGCCTGGCGAGGATTCAGCCGTTGGGCAGACTGGAGGTAGGAGAGGTTCTTGTGATCGGTGTAAATAATAACTGGAAATCTTGATCCCTCCAGCAGATGCCTCCATTCCTCAAGTGCTAATTTAATGGCTAGAAGCTCTCGATCCCCAATGGAGTAGTTCCTCTCCGCCGGAGAGAAGGTCCTAGAAAAAAAAACACAAGTAACAGCATGCCCGGAAGAATTTTTTTGTAGAAGGACCGCTCCAGCTCCTACAGAGGAGGCATCAACCTCCAATAGGAAGGGTTTAGATGGGTCAGGTCTGGAGAGCACGGGAGCCGAAGAAAAGGCAGACTTGAGCCGTTTAAAGGCGTCTTCCGCTTGAGGAGGCCAAGACTTGGGATCGGCATTTTTTTTGGTTAAAGCCACGATAGGAGCCACAACGGTAGAAAAATGTGGAATAAATTGCCTGTAATAATTGGCGAACCCCAAAAAACGTTGGATAGCACGGAGTCCGGAGGGGCGTGGCCAATCTAAGACGGCAGAGAGTTTGTCTGGATCCATTTGTAGTCCCTGGCCAGAGACCAAGTATCCTAGGAAAGGAAGAGATTGGCATTCAAACAGACATTTCTCTATCTTGGCATAAAGTTGATTGTCACGAAGTCTCTGAAGAACCATACGGACATGCTGGCGGTGTTCTTCTAGATTGGCAGAAAAAATCAGGATATCGTCCAGATATACAACAACACAGGAGTATAAGAGATCACGAAAAATTTCATTAACAAAGTCTTGGAAGACGGCAGGGGCGTTGCACAGGCCAAAGGGCATGACCAGATACTCAAAGTGTCCATCTCTAGTGTTAAATGCCGTTTTCCATTCATCCCCCTCTCTGATGCGGATGAGATTATAAGCACCTCTTAAGTCCAGTTTGGTAAAGATGTGGGCACCTTGGAGGCGATCAAAGAGTTCAGAGATGAGGGGTAGGGGGTAGCGGTTCTTTACCGTGATTTTATTAAGACCGCGGTAGTCAATGCAAGGACGTAGAGAGCCATCTTTTTTGGACACAAAGAAAAATCCGGCTCCGGCAGGAGAGGAGGATTTACGGATAAAGCCCTTTTTTAAATTTTCCTGGATGTATTCAGACATGGCAAGAGTCTCTGGGGCGGACAGAGGATAAATTCTGCCCCGGGGTGGAGTAGTGCCCGGGAGGAGGTCAATAGGACAATCATAAGGCCTGTGAGGAGGTAGAGTCTCAGCTTGTTTTTTGCAAAAAACATCCGCAAAGTCCATATAGGCCTTAGGGAGACCGGTTACAGGAGGAACCACAGAGTCACGGCAAGGGGTACTGGGAACCGGTTTTAGGCAGTCCTTGAAACAAGAGGGCCCCCAACTCTTGATCTCCCCAGTGGACCAATCCAGGGTTGGGGAATGAAGTTGAAGCCAGGGTAGACCAAGGAGAATTTCGGAAGTGCAATTGGGGAGGACCAAAAATTCAATCTTCTCGTGATGAGGTCCGATGCACATTAGAAGGGGCTCCGTGCGGAAACGTATGGTACAGTCCAATCTTTCATTGTTTACACAATTGATGTAGAGGGGTCTGGCGAGACTGGTCACCGGGATGTTGAACCTGTTGACGAGAGAGGCCAAAATAAAATTTCCTGCAGATCCGGAATCCAAGAAGGCCATAGTAGAGAAGGAGAAGGCAGAGGCAGATATCCGCACAGGCACAGTAAGACGTGGAGAAGCAGAGTAGACATCAAGGACTGTCTCACTTTTGTGCGGAGTCAGCGTACGTCTTTCCAGGTGGGGAGGACGGATAGGACAATCCTTCAGGAAGTGTTCGGTACTGGCACAGTACAGGCAGAGATTCTCCATGCGGCGTCGTGTCCTCTCTTGAGGTGTCAGGCGAGACCGGTCGACCTGCATAGCCTCCACGGCGGGAGGCACAGGAACGGATTGCAGGGGACCAGAGGAGAGAGGAGCCGGGGAGAAAAAACGCCTCGTGCGAACAAAGTCCATATCCTGGCGGAGCTCCTGACGCCTTTCGGAAAAACGCATGTCAATGCGAGTGGCTAGATGAATGAGTTCATGTAGATTAGCAGGAATTTCTCGTGCGGCCAGAACATCTTTAATGTTGCTGGATAGGCCTTTTTTAAAGGTCGCGCAGAGGGCCTCATTATTCCAGGATAATTCTGAAGCAAGAGTACGGAATTGTACGGCGTACTCGCCAACGGAAGAATTACCCTGGACCAGGTTCAACAGGGCAGTCTCAGCAGAAGAGGCTCGGGCAGGTTCCTCAAAGACACTTCGAATTTCCGAGAAGAAGGAGTGTATAGAGGCAGTGACGGGGTCATTGCGGTCCCAGAGCGGTGTGGCCCATGACAGAGCTTTTCCAGACAGAAGGCTGACTACGAAAGCCACCTTAGACCTTTCAGTAGGAAACTGGTCCGACATCATCTCCAAGTGCAGGGAACATTGGGAAAGAAAGCCACGGCAAAACTTAGAGTCCCCATCAAATTTATCCGGCAAGGATAGTCGTAGACCAGAAGCGGCCACTCGCTGCGGAGGAGGTGCAGGAGCTGGCGGAGGAGATGATTGCTGAAGCTGTGGTAGTAGCTGCTGTAGCATCACGGTCAGTTGAGACAGCTGTTGGCCTTGTTGCGCTATCTGTTGTGACTGCTGGGCGACCACCGTGGTGAGGTCAGCGACAACTGGCAGAGGAACTTCAGCGGGATCCATGGCCGGATCTACTGTCACGATGCCGGCTGGCAGGTAGTGGATCCTCTGTGCCAGAGAGGGATTGGCGTGGACCGTGCTAGTGGATCGGTTCTAAGTCACTACTGGTTTTCACCAGAGCCCGCCGCAAAGCGGGATGGTCTTACTGCGGCGGTAGTGACCAGGTCGTATCCACTAGCAACGGCTCAACCTCTCTGACTGCTGAAGATAGGCGCGGTACAAGGGAGTAGACAGAAGCAAGGTCGGACGTAGCAGAAGGTCGGGGCAGGCAGCAAGGATCGTAGTCAGGGGCAACGGCAGGAGGTCTGGAACACAGGCTAGGAACACACAAGGAAACGCTTTCACTGGCACAATGGCAACAAGATCCGGCGAGGGAGTGCAGGGGGAGTGAGGTATAAATAAGGAGTGCACAGGTGAACATACTAATTGGAACCACTGCGCCAATCAGCGGCGCAGTGGCCCTTTAAATCGCAAAGACCCGGCGCGCGCGCGCCCTAGGGAGCGTGGCCGCGCGCGCCGGGACAGGACCGACGGAGAGCGAGTCAGGTACGGGAGCCGGGGTGCGCATCGCGAGCGGGCGCCACCCGCATCGCGAATCGCATCCCGGCTGGAGGCGGTATCGCAGCGCCCCGGGTCAGTGGATCTGACCGGAGCGCTGCAGTGAGGAGAGTGTAGCGAGCGCTCCGGGGAGGAGCGGGAACCCGGAGCGCTCGGCGTAACAGACCTTTGGAGGCCTTGTGATGTAAGCAATGCCATTACACCATGTAATGGTGAATGGCAGATGTTCGGACCAATCAGATTCGCCCATATAAGGGAGCGGCGGCCATGTTTCTCTCTCTTGTTCCTGGGCAAGCAAGCAAGCAAGACCTGAGCCTTGCGGCGATGGCTGAACAATCTAATTATAGAGTGTATCAATTCCCAAACACTCTGCAGCATCACCGGACCTAATAATTCCCCTAAATCCGGACGAATCTGCAAATCTCTCCCTAAATTCAGAGACTGTATGTCTAGCTCAAGGTCAACAACTACTGCCAGTCACTAAGCAACCTAAGGACTGTTTGTATGAGACTGTTACTGTGCCGTGGATATTGCAAGCACTTCAGAAAAAAGTTGCTCCAGTTCAAGTTTAATCTCCTTGTGGACCTTCAGTTATTTTATGCACCTATCGTTACTGGGAAGGGCGGCGATAGGCCGGAACATTGATTCAGCATACCAGCCCTCAGCCTGGTGTCACAAACTCTAGGGTTAACATTAACCCCTTATATACCTATACCATACCGCCACTACCATACACCCCCCAAGGGCTACCACGTATATATATGTCCCTTAAATGACTTAATACATACATCCATCCAGATTCTTAGATTTCTACATAGTAGTAATATGCCGCCACAGGTCTTCCGTTTCAGGCATGCTCCATTGAATTCTTACCCATGTGTATGAGCTCAAGGCTGATCTACTCTTCAGGACTGCGGCAAAGCGAGGTGATGTGAGTCAAATACAATAATGTGGAACATTTTTCAGAATTTGACAGGAGAGAACGACTAAAGGACTTGGGCATCTAAATGATTTCTGACCCATCAAAGGAAAAGAATATTTTATCCTCCGGCTTTATCTCTTACATCATATATATAATAATATTTACTGTTGTGTTAATGGTCTTTTAACTTGGTGTTGTCCTCAGCAGAACCTTTAGAAGCTGTCCAGGCAGCGGGGCGCGTGGGCTACAAAACAAGAACCAAATGAAATATAAATCTATTTTTGTCAGTAAGTGAATCATATTTTCCCATAAATGTTACGGGAGCTGTGAGCTGAAAAATCCGGTGTCACCGCTGACTTTGTCCTGCTGATGTTTACTCATCCTGGCTGCTTCCATGTAGCGTTTATATTGTTATTTTATCTGAACAGTCTGTGTGGTTACTGAATCATTTTTGGAAGACATTTTCATTTTAAAAAAGTTCTGTAAAACTAAAAAGAAGTTCACATTCAGATATCCAACTGGGAAGAAAGGTGGCAGAGCAAATGATATAGCAGATGGTTCTCTGCTATGGGGTCTGTGGGACAGGGGGGTCTGATTGCGGTTGTGTGGTCTGGCTCTATGGGCCCCCGAGCCCAATATGTCTGATCACAAGTCAGGGAAACGCCAATGGTACTTCGCTATATCGTTTGCTTTTGGCATCTTTCTTCCCAGTTGGATATCTGAATATGAAACTTCTTCGTCTTGGCTGGCCAATAAAACAGCTGAACATCACTGTTCAACGACCAACTGAGTCCTGAGGCAGCGGTCCCAGGGTCTAGGAGTTCGGGAGGTAGGGGAATGGGGTGTTCCTTATCGTGTAGCTGCAAATACCAATCAGACCCTGAGAACAAGTTTGGTGCCTTCAAAGGGGTATTCCAGGAAAAAAAAACTTTTTTTTATTTTATTATTATTTTTTTAATAAACTGGCTTCAGAAAGTTAAACAGATTTGTAAATGTGCTATTACACCTTGTTCACACTGGTGTGGTGCTGTGCGGCGCCGTGTCTGCGGAGGGGTGCGGCCCATAGACTGGTTTGAGTGGCATTGGGGCCGCTCTGCCAGTGGGTCGTTTCCCCCCATGTGGGCACTGGTGTCGCGGCGGTGGTGGTGGTCACCGCCCGGTGCTACGCCATTTTATGCTAGGGACGTTAGGGACCCACTCTAAATAGGTGGCCTTGACGTGGCGAGTGGGCTTGTACTTTTTGATCAAAAATGTCTACTAACAACCTGTTAGTTTTTGAAATTATGCTGAGAAGCAATCAGATCATTATACAAGATTGTAGATGTGCACCATGTCTGTTTTCTACCCGAATTCAGATTTGTAAATGACTTCTATCAAAAAAATCTTAATCCTTCCAATAATTATCAGCTGCTGAAGTTGAGTTGTTCTTTTCTGTCTGGCAACAGTGCTCTCTGCTGACATCTCTGCTTGTCTCGGGAACTGCACAGAGTAGAAGAGGTTTGCTATGGGGATTTGCTTCTACTCTGGACAGTTCCCGAGACAGGTGACATCAGAGAGCACTTAGGCTAAGTTTCTACTTGGTTTTTATCCTGCATTTTTCGGTTTGAAAAAAAGAAAACGCAAGAAAAAACGCCTGAAAAAACGGCAGTGCATTTTCCTGGGTCAGGAGTTTTTTCTGGTGTTTTTTCATTTGTGTGGAAATTGCATTTTTGACACCTTGGCAGTTTTTTTCGGTACCCAAAATTTGTTGGGTACCAAAAAAAAAGCGGATGCAGTAGTGATGGATAAAAAATTTAACAAAATTTAAATTTTTTACAACTAATTGTTAATTAATTTTTAACAAAGTGTGTGTGTTTCACTTTTTTTTTCTCAATTTTAATTTTTTTTAGGTACTACTACTACTCACATCATGGAACAGTGTGTGTTCCATGCTGAGAGTAGTAGTATTACCTAAAAAATAAAGAATAAAAAGTTAAAAACACACACACTACATTTTTATTATTGTCGGCTATATTTTTAGTGCCCCGCCTGCCCACATAAATTGATCCCAGTTAAAAAATTACTAAAAATTTTTTTATAAAAAAGATAAATTTCGTTAAATACAATTTTTTCCATCACTACTGTGTCTTTTTATCCTTTTTTTTAATGATAGGCTACAAAATTTTATTAAAAAAGTTATCTCCATCACTTTTTTGGATCGCTAAAGTCCAAAAGAGAATAAAAATCACCTGAAAAAACGCCAAAGTTAAAACCCACATGGTGTTTTTCTTGGTGTTTTTTTTTACTCCCATAGGCTTCTATGGGAGAAAAACGCCACGATTTCAGGGGAAAAAAATGCCAGTGGCTCAACATGCTACTATTTTGGAAAACCGCCAAGGAGCTGAAAAACGCCAAAAAAGAGTAAAAAAACGCCAAAAGGATTAAAAAATGCCAAA
Organism: Hyla sarda; assembly: GCF_029499605.1. Taxonomy (NCBI): domain Eukaryota; kingdom Metazoa; phylum Chordata; class Amphibia; order Anura; family Hylidae; genus Hyla; species Hyla sarda. The sequence goes on from NC_079193.1 coordinate 320,966,395, forward strand.
TTGAAAAACGCCAAGTGGAATAAGTTTTTTGCGATTTCTCATTGATTTACAGCTAACATCTGGCTGCAGATGTGGCAGAATTTGCGTTTTTCTTGGCGTTTTCCTCCCCAAAAAAAGTAGAAACTTAGCCTGAGACAGAAAAGAACAACTCAACTTCAGCAACTCATAAGTACTGAAAGGATTAAGATTTTTTTAATAGAAGTTATTTACAAATCTGTTTAACTTTCTGGAGCCAGTTGATTTATAAAAAAAAAAGTTTTTTTCCTGGATAACCCCTTTAATTGAAAAGAATAGCAGATCCTTATGTATCATGTCATGTAACACTAGTACGATTCCACCTATATGTCATATAACCATGATCATCAGTGAATTCCACTAAAGCAAAAAATTGGTTCGCTAAAAAAAAAAATTTGCATATTTAATTCTTCCAAAGCGTGAAGTAAGTGTGTGACCTCTGTACTTTGTACATCTTGACATTTTCTGTGTTTGTAGCTTATAAAGCTAAATTGCTTTGCCTATAAAAGTAAAGACTGTATATAAAATGTACAATATTTGAAAGAATTTAAATGTAAATACCTGTGTAAAGGTTGAAGTGCTCCAGACCGCTATGTGCGCGAGCGCAGTATTGCCTGCGATAGTTTATGGGAATGATAGGAATGTAAATACTTGTGTTTGGCACTAAAACAAAGGCATCGCCATATCAACAATGTCCCCGTCATTACAGTAACACTCGTAGGATAAATATTTGTTTCATCAAAAGAAAATACTGGCTCAAGATTTAAGTTCAAGTTAAAAGTGTTGGGGGCTTCTTGATTTCATTTTGTTAAATATTTATCTGCCCCAATTTTGTTACTAAAACTATGGAGTGATAAGGGCGCCGTTACACATATGTGGTGATCTGGCTCAGTAAACTGGGCTCAACTGATGTGAAAACTGATGACAAAGTACCGTATTTTTCGCCGTATAAGACGCACTTTTTCCTCCCCAAAACTGGGGGGGGGAGTTGGTGCGTCTTATATGGCGAATACACACCTATCGCGGCGGTCTCTGCAGCCATCAACGGCCTGGACCCGCGGTTAATACAGGACATCACCGATCGCGGTGATGCCCTGTATTAACCCTTCAGACACAGCAATCAAAGCTGACCGCTGCGTCTAAAGCGAAAGTGACACTAACCCGGCTGCACCGGGAGGGACCTTACCGGCCTCCTCTGTGTCTGCTTCGTGCTGGGATCCCATGCATGGCCGACGCTCTCCGTCGTCATCAAGTCGTCGTGCACGCCGCCCTGTCATCCAATAGGAGCGGCGTGCGAAGCGACGTGATGGCAGCGACGGAGAGCGAGGATACCCGGCAGCAGAAGCGTTCCGGAGCGACGGGGACACCCCGGTGACGTGGCGACAGCGGTGGAGGGCGACATCCAGGGCAGCGGTGACGGGTTCGGAGCGGCGGGGACACATGAGTATTGCCTCCTATCAGTGGTATCCAACCTGCGGACCTCCAGATGTTGCAAAACTACAACTCCCGGCATGCTGGGAGTTGTAGTTTTGCAACATCTGGAGTTCCGCTGGTTGAAGATCACTGTGACCTATACTTTACATTGTATTCTAGATTTTCCTCATTTAAAATTGGGTGCGTCTTCTATGCCGGAGCGTCCTATAGGGCGAAAAATACGGTACATCAGTTGTCTATGGTCTGGCACCCACTTATTTCTGCAGGCCAGACATGGGAACACTGAAAGAGGTCCAAATAAATGGGATCAGTTCGATCACCAGTTTACATCCGGCACTTTCCATACAGTTCCGGAGGGAAATTCATGTGCATTACCGGATATATCTTACAGCGCCTTAACAAAATGGTCTCTGAAGTCATTAGGGTAAATTCACATGCTGCAGATTTTGCCACAGAAATGAAATTTTCAGAAACCCATTTACAAGAACCATTTTTTAGTTGCTGAAATTTCTGCAACTAATGTAAATCCACTTACACCTACAGAATTTCCAAGTATGTAGCTTGGAGGGTCTAGTCTTATTGTTTTCAATGGGATTCTGCTGCTCAATACATACTGCTTGAAGGGGTACTAGTGAGGTCATAGCCCTGCCCCCTCATGACATCACGCCCCACCCCCTCAATGCAAGTTTATGGGAGGGGGCGTGACAGCCGTCACGCCCCCTCCCATAGACTTGCATTGAGGGGGCTGGGCGTGATATCATGAGGGGGCGGGACAATGACATCATGAGCTCCCGGCGCCGACTCCAGCGTTCGGAACAGTTTGTTCCAAATGCTGAGCAGCGGAATACCCCTTTAATTTCAAATTCCGGATTCTGATGAAAGACTAAACATGTTAATTCTTTCGGCGGAATCTGCTCGGATATGCACTGCCGTCTATGGAGATGGCAGAATTTCTGCCTGGAATTTTTTTGGGCAGACATTAGTGTGAATCCACCCCAAGGGTACGTTCACAGGTTCACCACAACAGATTTGTGTCTGGAAAATCTGAAGTGGAAACTAGCAGCAAAGTAGACAGGCTTTGTAAAAATATCACCCACACAGAGTGAAAAAGTTCCTCCGGAAATCCATACGAAAATTGGCGCGCTGATTTCAATGATGAAGATAAGATGTGGATTTATTGCAGATTTTTTCCAATTGACTTGTTAAAGTCAAAATCTGCACAATATATCAGCAGTGTTGTGTGGATATTCATTAAATGCTATGAAAATGATTACAGATGATTAGACATTGGGTCTTGCCACAAGTAGGCGTTAAAGTGCTTCCTGCGCTATAAAAAAGGCTCTCAGAGGCTACTTTTGGGTAGTGTACCCTTTGATGACTGCTAGACATGCCCCAATGATGCACTTAATGACATTTTGCCCAGTTGACAGACTTTCATAGGAGGCACAACTGAGACAAACAGGGTAATCGTTATAATAAATTGCCCCCCATATAGCCATTCTGAACATGGATTTAAGAGGTGCCGCGAGCAGTAGTTATGTGAGGGCACACACATGGTGATCAGGCTCCAAACGGCACAGTGAGACCAACAATAGAGAGGATCGTTTAATCTGCCGACAAACACAAGTAGCTCCCAGTTTCCTTGTCCACCATCCAGACACAAGTGGCCCCTTCATTACATACCCCAGTCTCTGCCAGGACCATTTCCAGATGCTTAGCAGAAGGAAATTTGATGTCATTACATATCCCACCTTACCCCTGGGGTGACACACTGTAAGAAACCACCTCCTCATGTAATCTCCTTACTACTGGGGTGACACACTGTAAGAAACCTCCTCCTCATGTAATCTCCTTACTACTGGGGTGACACACTGTAAGAAACCACCTCCTCATGTAATCTCCTTACTACTGGGGTGACACACTGTAAGAAACCACCTCCTCATGTAATCTCCTTACTACTGGGGTGACACACTGTAAGAAACCTCCTCCTCATGTAATCTCCTTACTACTGGAGTGACACACTGTAGCAAACCTCCTCATGTAATCTCCTTACTACTGGGGTGACACACTGTAACAAATCTCCTCCTCATGTAATCTCCTTACTACTGGGGTGACACACTGTAACAAACCTCCTCCTCATGTAATCACCTTACTACCGGGGTGACACAATGTAACAAACCTCCTCCTCATGTAATCTCCTTATGACTGGGGTGACACACTGTAACAAACCTCCTCCTCATGTAATCTCCTTACTACTGGGGTGACACTGTAACTAACCTCCTCCTCATGTAATCTCCTTACTACTGGGGTGACACACTGTAACAAACCACCTTCTCATGTAATCTCCTTACTACTGGGGTGACACACTGTAACAAACCTCCTCCTCATGTAATCTCCTTACTACTGGAGTGACACACTGTAACAAACCTCCTCCTCATATAATCACCTTACTACTGGGGTGACACACTGTAACAAACCTCCTCCTCATATAATCACCTTACTACTGGGGTGACACACTGTAACAAACCTCCTCCTCATGAAATCTCCTTACTACTGGGGTGACACACTGTAAGAAACCTCCTCCTCATGTAATCTCCTTACTACTGGGGTGATACACTGTAACAAACCTCCCCCTCATGTAATCTCCTTACTACGGGGGTGACACGCCGTAACAAACCTCCTCCTCATGAAATCTCCTTACTATTGGGGTGACACACTGTAACAAACCCCTCCTCATGTAATCTCCTTACTACTGGGGTGACACACTGTAATAAACCCCATCCTCATGTAATCACCTTATTACTGAGGTGACACACTGTAAGAAACCTCCTCCTCATGAAATCTTCTTACTACTGGGTTGACACACTGTAACAAACCTCGTTCTCATGTAATTACCTTACTACTGGGGTGACACACTGTAAAAAACCTCGTTCCTCGTGTAATTACCTTACTACTGAGGTGACACACTGTAACAAACCTCCTTCTCATGTAATCACCTTACTACTGGGGTGACACACTGTAACAAACCTCGTTCTCATGTAATTACCTTACTACTGGGGTGACACACTGTAACAAACCCCATCCTCATGTAATCACCTTATTACTGGGGTGACACACTGTAAGAAACCTCCTCCTCATGAAATCTTCTTACTACTGGGTTGACACACTGTAACAAACCTCGTTCTCATGTAATTACCTTACTACTGGGGTGACACACTGTAACAAACCTCGTCCTCATGTAATTACCTTACTACTGGGGTGACACACTGTAACAAACCCCCTCCTCATGTAATCTCCTTACTACTGGGGTGACACACTGTAACAAACCCCCTCCTCATGTAATCTCCTTACTACTGGGGTGACACACTGTAACAAACCTCCTCCTCATGTAATATCCTTACTACTGGGGTGACACACTGTAACAAACCCCCTCCTGATGTAATCTCCTTACTACTGGGGTGACACACTGTAACAAACCCCTCCTCATGTAATCTCCTTACTACTGGGGTGACACACTGTAACAAACCTCCTCCTCATGTAATCTCCTTACTACTGGGGTGACACTGTACGAAATCTCCTCCTCATGTAATCTTCTTACTACTAGGGTGACACACTGTAACAAACCTCCTCCTCATGTAATCTCCTTACTACTGGGGTGACACACTGTAACAAACCCCCTCCTTATGTAATCTCCTTACTAATGGGATGACACTGTAACTAACCTCCTTCTCATGTAATCTCCTTACTACTGGGGTGACACACTGTAACAAACCCCCTCCTTATGTAATCTCCTTACTACTGGGATGACACTGTAACTAACCTCCTCCTCATGTAATCTCCTTACTACTGGGGTGACACACTGTAACAAACCTCCTCCTCATGTAATCACCTTACTACTGGGGTGACACACTGTAACAAACCTCCTCCTTATATAATCTTCTTACTACTGGGGTGACACACTGTAACAAACCTCCTCCTCATGTAATCTCCTTACTACTGGCGTGACACACTGTAACAACCCTCCTCCTCATGTAATCTCCTTACTACTGGCGTGACACACTGTAACAAATCCCCTCCTGATGTAATCTCCTTACTACTGGGGTGACACACTGTAACAAACCTCCTTCCCTTGTAATCTCCTTACTACTGAGGTGGAGGGGTTTTGCTGGATGGGCAGGTGCTTCGGATGCTGGCTAACTTTATTGCTGCAGGCAGAGTGGCGCCCCTATCAAGAGTGCGCTAAAGGCGGCTGCCTATTTTGCCTATAGGCAGAGCCGATCCTGTCTTTAGAGACAAATGCAGGTTCTGATCATAGTCAAGTATGGACTTGTCCACCATTAACCCCTCAGATGCCATGATCAATACAGATCACGGCATCTGCGGCAGTGCGTTACTTCAAATGGACGATCAGATTGCATGCAGAGCTGCCGCAGGGATCCGATCATCCATATTGGCAGACAGAGGTCCCCTCACCTGCCTCTCCAGGGGTCTTCTACTCTGGTCTGAGATCGAGCAGACCAGAGCAGTAGATCACCGATAACACTGATCAGTGCTATGCCCTATGCATAGCACTGAACAGTATTAGCAATCAAATGATTGCTATAAATAGTCCCCTATGGGGCTATTAAAGTTTAAAAGAAAAAGTAAAAAAAAATAAAAAAATTAAAAAAAAGGTTAAAATTTAGAAAAATCCCCTCCCCCAATAAAAACGTAAATCCTCAGTTTTTCCCATTTTACCCCCAAAAAAGCATTAAATAATGAATAAACATATTTTGTATCGCTGCATGCGTAAAAGTCCGAACTATCAAAATGTATTGTTAATTATCCAGTACGGTGAACGGCGTAAACATGAAAAAAATAAAAAAGGCCAAAATTGGAAAAAAAAAATTCACATTTTATTCCAAAAAAATTTATAAAAAATGTATAAAAAGTAAAAGCTAAGCAAAAGTGGTACCGATAAAAACTACAGATCACTTCACAAAAAATGAGCCCCATACTGCCCTGTATACAGAAAAATGAGAAGGTGGTCAAGATAGGGCAATTTCAAACATACTAATTTAGTTAAAATAGTTTGAGGTTTTTTTTAAGCTTTACAATTATAGAAAAGCGTATAACATGGGTATCATTTTAATTGTATTAACCCACAGATTAAAGAAAACATGTCATTTTACCATAAAGTGTACAGCGTGAAATCAAAACCTTCCAAAATTTGCTAAATTGCGGTTTTCTTTTCAATTTTCCCACATAAATAATATTTTTTGGGTTGCGCCGTACATTTTATGGTAAAATAAGTGATGTAATTACAAACTAAAATTGGTGACGCAAAAAAAAAAGCCCTCATATGGGTTTGTGGATGGAAATATAAAAGAGTTATTATTTTTAGAAGGCGAGGAGGAAAAAAGGAAAATGCTAAAATAAAATGGGCCTGGTACTCCAGTGGAAAAACAATTTTTTTTTTCTTTTTTAAATCAACTGGTGCCAGAAAGTTAAACATATTTGTAAATTACTTCTATTAAAAAAATCTTAATCCTTCCAGTACTTATTAGCTGCTGAATGCTACAGAGGAAATTCCTTTCTTTTTGGAACACTGATGACATCACGACCACAGTGCTCTCTGCTGACATCTCTGTCCATTTTAGCAACTGTGCATAGCAAATGTATGCTAAGGGCAGCATGGTGGCTTAGTGGTTAGCACTGCTGCCTTGCAGTGCTGGGGCCTTGGGTTCAAATCCCACTATGGGCAACAATAAATAAAGTGTTATTATTAATATTGTAATAATGTCAGCAGAGAGCAGTATGTTGGTGATGTCATCAGAGAGCATTCCAAAAAGAAAAGAATTTCCTCTGTAGTATTCAGCAGCTAATAAATACAGGAAGGATTAAGATTTTTTAATAGAAGTAATTTACAAATATGTTTAACTTTCTGGCACCAGTTGATTTAAAAAAGAAAACAAAAATTTGTTTTTCCACCGGAGTACCCCTTAACCTCTTCAGGACATAGGGCGTATGGATACGCCCTGAATCCCGAGTCCTTAAGGACCGAGGGCGTATCCATACGCCCGTGGGAATTCCGGCCCCCACCGCTAGCCGGTTGGGGACCGGAGCCGGATGCCTGCTGAAATCGTTCAGCAGGCATCCCGGCATATCGCCCAGGGGGGTCATTATGCCCCCCCATGTCGGCGATCGCCGCAGATCGCTGGACAATTCAGTCCAGCGATCTGCGGCGATTCCGGGTCAATCGGGTCTCCAGTGACCCGATGACCCGGAATTACTGGCTGTTCGGGGCCGTCTCTGACGGCCCCGAACAGCCAGAGCCTGCAGGGGTGAGGTGGCACTGGTGCCACCTCACGATCGCCCTGATTCGTCGGCCGGATTACCGGCCGACCAATCAGGGCGCCTGCTGCGGGTGTCACTCCCGCACCCGCTCCGCCCCTCTTCTGGAGGACGTGAGCGGGTGCGGGACGTGCACCCCGGGTGCTGGGGACCCCGATCCCCGGCGCCCCTGTTGGGATCGGGGCCCCAGGAGCAGCTGCGGCGGCAGGACTGACCTGCAGCGTCTGGATCGTTGGAGGTGAGTGACAGCCTCCTGCTGTTGCTTAGCAACAGCTCCCAGCATGCAAAAAGGGCATGCTGGGAGCTGTAGTTATGCAACAGCAGGAGGCAGACCACCACAACTCCCAGCATTCCCTTATGGGCATGCTGGGACTTATGGTTTTGCAACAGCTGGAGGCACATTCTTTCTATGGAAAAGTGTACCTTCAGATGTTGTCTAACTACAACTCCCAGCTTGCACAAACAGCTAAAGTGCATGCTGGGAGTTGTAGTGGTGCATCTGGTGGTTGCATAACTACAACTCTCAGCATGCCCGTTGGCTGTCGGTGACTGCTGAGAGTTGTAGTTTTGCAACAGCTGAAGGCACACTGGTTGTGAAACTCAGAGTTTTTTTTTTACCTAACTCAGTGTTTCACAACCGGTGTGCCACCAGCTGTTGCAAACTACAACTCTCAGCAGTCACCGTACACCATGCACCGTACATGCTGGGAGTTGTAGTTTTGCAACAGCTGGAGGCACACTGGTTGTGAAACACTGAGTTAGGTCACAAACTCAGTGATACATAACCAGTGTGCCTACAGTTGTTGCAAAACTGCAACTCTCAGCAGTCACCGACAGCCAACGGGCATGCTGGGAGTTGTAGTTATGCAACAGCTGGATGTCCCCCCCCCCCAATGTGAACGTACAGGGTAAACTCACATGGGCGGAGGATTACAGTAAGTATCTGGCTGCAAATTTGAGCTGCCGCAAACTTTCTGCTGCAGCTCAAATTGCCAGCGAGAAACTACTGTGAACCCCCGCCCGTGCGACTGTACCCTAAAAACACTACACTACACTACCACAAAAAATAAAATAAAAAGTAAAAAACACTACATATACACATACCCCTACACAGCCCCCCTCCCCTCCCCAATAAAAATGAAAAACGTCTGGTACGCCACTGTTTCCAGAACGGAGCCTCCAGCTGTTGCAAAACAACTCCCAGTATTGTCGGACAGCCGTTGACTGTCCAGGCATGCTGGGAGTTTTGCAACAGCTGGAGGCACCCTGTTTGGGAATCACTGGCGTATAATACCCCTATGTCCACCCCTATGCAAGTCCCTAATTTAGGCCTCAAATGCGCATGGCGCTCTCACTTTGGAGCCCTGTCGTATTTCAAGGCAACAGTTTAGGGTCACATATAGAGTATCGCCGTACTCGGGAGAAATTGTGTTACAAATTTTGGGGGGTATTTTCTGCTTTTACCCTTTTTAAAAATGTAAAATTTTTGGGAAACCAAGCATTTTAGGTAAAATGGTGAAGAGGCAGCCCGGAAGAGGTGAAGAGGTGAAGATGGCAGCCCGGAACCACTATCCCACCGGACGACCTCCCCACCACCTGTCCTGCAGCACCGGACCAGCGCGCCCTAATGTCCCGGCGAGCGGAGGTGAGTACAGAACTAAAGGGGGTGAGCTGGATGATGTCGAAGGCCGCAGTGGTCTTCAACGTGCGGACCTCCAGAGGTTTCAAAACTACAACTCCCAGCAAACTTGCTAGGAGTTGTAGTTTTGAAATATCTGGAGGTCCGCAGGTTGAAGACCACTGAGGGTGGAGAGTTCACTCGAGTATAAGCCGAGGGGGGTGTTTTCAGCACGAAAAATCGTCCTGAAAAACTCGGCATATACTCGAGTATATACGGTATTTATTTTTAACCATGTTTTTGTTTTTTTACATTTAACCATGTTCTGACGTACACCTGGTTCTTTAGAAATGTTTTTGTGGTCTTTGTCACATTCATGAATCTTTATGACACATCATTTTAGGTCTTCTGAAAATTGTTTTCATCAAGACATTGGGGAGTATTTATCAATTTTGCCTGTTGACGGTTTCTTTTTACCCTTTTTTTATCATTTGGTGCAAGTTGTTAGTAATTTTGGCTCAAATGTTGAAATCAGCTGTTCACAGCGCCTTTTACACAGAACTTACCCCCATAGAGGATGCGTATTTTATCCTGTAGAGCAGCCATTTCGGAGTCCCTCCTGCAGTATATCAGTAAGCGACATGAGTTATTTTCTTTTGTGGGGTTTATAGCCCCCATGTGAAATGGATTTTATTTTCAACTTGAGTAGTTATTTTTTTTAATTTATTGGTTACTTTAGTGCAGTGGTCTTCAACCTGCGGACGTCCAGATGTTGCAAAACGACAATTCCCAGCATGCCCGGGCATGTTGGGAGTTGTAGTTTTGCAACATCTGGAGGTCCGCAGGTTGGAGACCACTGCTTTAGTGCTTACCTTTCCTAAACCTGTGTGGCCATGTCCAATGCTGGCTCAACGGAGGGTGAAGGTTCCTCAGAGACAACTATGTCGCAGGATAGTATTGAGCAGCCCTTTTTACTGTATTTTGATGCCTTTACATTTTCTGACATTACTAAGTGTGTTTTCCATGTGCAAAATTTCTTGGCGGTGATTTGCGCCAAAAAAACAGGATTTTTGCGAAAAAATTGCGCCAAAGATTGATTGGCGTAAATGATGAATTACTGACTAAAGTTGAAATCACACACACGACCGTGTGATTTTGAGAAAGTTGTAAAAATGACAGTGGAGAAGATGCGTCAAACTTTGGCGCAAAAAGACTGCGCCAAAGTATTGTGCCAAAGTTACGTGAAAAAAACCCACAAAAAATCCTTTGATAAATACCCCCCATTGTTCATCCTAATAAATTCCTACTTGAGAACAGCTTTCTTATTAGCAAGGCTTTGTGTTCCTTTCTTTAATGAGGCAAGTCCTGGTCATGGCATCTTAAGTAGTTGGAGGGCTTTGGGGTCACTCATTGGACCACCCACAGTGCTATCACAGGGGTAAGATGAGCGAAAATGGTGGCCAAAGGCCTTCTCGCCTGCTCCGTGTTGATCTTCTGGGATCCACTTGTATAGTCTGCCCACACCGGTAGGCTGTACAAGTGGATCACTGATATTCCTAAACGGTGCTAACACTGAACAGAAACAGCAATCAAGTGATATTAATCCCTTTAACCCCTTCAGGACGGAGCCCATTTTGGCCTTAAGGACCGGAGCGTTTTTTGCACATCTGACCACTGTCACTTTAAACATTAATAACTCTGGAATGCTTTTAGTTATCATTCTGATTCCGAGATTGTTTTTTCGTGACATATTCTACTTTAACATAGTGGTAAATTTTTGTCGATACTTGCATCCTTTCTTGGTGAAAAATCCGTAAATTTGATGAAAAATTTGAAAATTTAGCATTTTTCTATCTTTGAAGCACTCTGCTTGTAAGGAAAATGGATATTACAAATACCTTTTTTTTTGGTTCACATATACAATATGGCTTCTTTATGTTTGCATCATAAAATTGACGTGTTTTTACTTTTGGAAGACACCAGAGGGCTTCAACGGTCAGCAGCAATTTTCCGATTTTTCACAAAATTTTCAAACTCAGTATTTTTCAGGGACCAGTTCAGGTTTGAAGTGGATTTGAAGGGTCTTCATATTAGAAATACCCCATAAATGACCCCATTATAAAAACTACACCCCCCAAAGTATTCAAAATGACATTCAGTCAGCGTTTTAACCCTTTAGGTGTTTCACACGAATAGCAGCAAAGTGAAGGAGAAAATTCACAATCTTCATTTTTTATACTCACATGTTCTTGTAGACCCAATTTTTGAATTTTTACAAGGGGTAAAAGGACAAAATTTTTACTTCTATTTGTAGCCCAATTTCTCTCGAGTAAGCACATACCTCATATGTCTATGTAAAGTGTTCGGCGGGCGCAGTAGAGGGCTCAGAAGGGAAGGAGCGACAAGGGGATTTTGGAGAGTACGTTTTTCTGAAATGGTTTTTGGGGGGCATGTTACCTTTAGGAAGCCCTTATGGTGCCAGAACAGCAAAAAAAACAACACATGGCATACCATTTTGGAAACTAGACCCCTCGGGGAATGTAACATGGGATAAAGTGAACCTTAACACCCCACAGGTGTTTCACGACTTTTGCAAATGTAAAAAAAAAAAAAAATTTTACCTAAAATGCTTGTTTTCCCCCCCAAAATTTTTTTTTAAAAAGGGTAATAGCAGAAAATACCCCTAAAAATTTGAAGCCCAATTTCTCCCGATTCAGAAAACACCCCATATGGGGGTGAAAAGTGCTCTGCTGGCGCACTACAGGTCTCGGAAGAGAAGGAGTCACATTTGGCTTTTTGAACGCAAATTTTGCTCTGGGGGCATGCCGCATTTAGGAAGCCCCTATGGTGCCAGAACAGCAAAAAAAAAAACCACATGGCATACCATTTTGGAAACTAGACCCCTTGGGGAACGTAACAAGGGGTTAAGTGAACCTTTATACCCCACAGGTGTTTCACGACTTTTACATATGTAAAAGTCGTGAAACACCTGTGGGGTATAAAGGTTCACTTAACCCCTTGTTACGTTCCCCAAGGGGTCTAGTTTCCAAAATGGTATGCCATGTGGTTTTTTTTTTGCTGTTCTGGCACCATAGGGGCTTCCTAAATGCGGCATGCCCCCAGAGCAAAATTTGCGTTCAAAAAGCCAAATGTGACTCCTTCTCTTCCGAGACCTGTAGCGCGCCAGCAGAGCACTTTTCACCCCCATATCGGGTGTTTTCTGAATCGGGAGAAATTGGGCTTCAAATTTTTAGGGGTATTTTCTGCTATTACCCTTTTTAAAAATAATTTTTTTTGGGAAAACAAGCATTTTAGGTAAAATTTATTTTTTTTTTTTTACATTTGCAAAAGTCGTGAAACACCTGTGGGGTGTTAAGGTTCACTTTATCCCATATTACATTCCCCGAGGGGTCTAGTTTCCAAAATGGTATGCCATGTGTTTTTTTTTGCTGTTCTGGCACCATAAGGGCTTCCTAAAGGTAACATGCCCCCCAAAAACCATTTCAGAAAAACGTACTCTCCAAAATCCCCTTGTCGCTCCTTCCCTTCTGAGCCCTCTACTGCGCCCGCCGAACACTTTACATAGACATATGAGGTATGTGCTTACTCGAGAGAAATTGGGCTACAAATAGAAGTAAAAATTTTGTCCTTTTACCCCTTGTAAAAATTCAAAAATTGGGTCTACAAGAACATGTGAGTATAAAAAATGAAGATTGTGAATTTTCTCCTTCACTTTGCTGCTATTCGTGTGAAACACCTAAAGGGTTAAAACGCTGACTGAATGTCATTTTGAATACTTTGGGGGGTATAGTTTTTATAATGGGGTCATTTATGGGGTATTTCTAATATGAAGACCCTTCAAATCCACTTCAAACCTGAACTGGTCCCTGAAAAATACTGAGTTTGAAAATTTTGTGAAAAATCGGAAAATTGCTGCTGACCGTTGAAGCCCTCTGGTGTCTTCCAAAAGTAAAAACACGTCAATTTTATGAATCAAACATAAAGAAGCCATATTGTATATGTGAACCAAAAAAAAAGGTATTTGTAATATCCATTTTCCTTACAAGTAGAGTGCTTCAAAGTTAGAAAAATGCTAAATTTTCAAATTTTTCATCAAATTTACGGATTTTTCACCAAGAAAGGATGCAAGTATCGACAAAAATTTACCACTATGTTAAAGTAGAATATGTCACGAAAAAACAATCTCGGAATCAGAATGATAACTAAAAGCATTCCAGAGTTATTAATGTTTAAAGTGACAGTGGTCAGATGTGCAAAAAACGCTCCGGTCCTTAAGGCCAAAATGGGCTCCGTCCTGAAGGGGTTAAAGGGATTAATATCACTTGATTGCTGTTTCTGTTCAGTGTTAGCACCGTTTAGGAATATCAGTGATCCACTTGTACAGCCTACCGGTGTGGGCAGACTATACAAGTGGATCCCAGAAGATCAACACGGAGCAGGCGAGAAGGCCTTTGACCACCATTTTCGCTCATCTTACCCCTGTGATAGCACTGTGGGTGGTCCAATGAGTGACCCCAAAGCCCTCCAACTACTTAAGATGCCATGACCAGGACTTGCCTCATTAAAGAAAGGAACACAAAGCCTTGCTAATAAGAAAGCTGTTCTCAAGTAGGAATTTATTAGGATGAACAATGGGGGGTATTTATCAAAGGATTTATGTGGGTTTTTTTCACGTAACTTTGGCACAATACTTTGGCGCAGTCTTTTTGCGCCAAAGTTTGACGCATCTTCTCCACTGTCATTTTTACAACTTTCTCAAAATCACACGGTCGTGTGTGTGATTTCAACTTTAGTCAGTAATTCATCATTTGCGCCAATCAATCTTTGGCGCAATTTTTTCGCAAAAATCCTGTTTTTTTGGCGCAAATCACCGCCAAGAAATTTTGCACATGGAAAACACACTTAGTAATGTCAGAAAATGTAAAGGCATCAAAATACAGTAAAAAGGGCTGCTCAATACTATCCTGCGACATAGTTGTCTCTGAGGAACCTTCACCCTCCGTTGAGCCAGCATTGGACATGGCCACACAGGTTTAGGAAAGGTAAGCACTAAAGCAGTGGTCTCCAACCTGCGGACCTCCAGATGTTGCAAAACTACAACTCCCAACATGCCCGGGCATGCTGGGAATTGTCGTTTTGCAACATCTGGAGGTCCGCAGGTTGAAGACCACTGCAATAAAGTAACCAATAAATTAAAAAAAATAACTACTCAAGTTGAAAATAAAATCCATGTCACATGGTGGCTATAAACCCCACAAAAGAAAATAACTCATGTCGCTTACTGATATACTGCAGGAGGGACTCCGAAATAGCTGCTCTACAGGATAAAATACGCATCCTCTATGGGGGTAAGTTCTGTGTAAAAGGCGCTGTGAACAGCTGATTTCAACATTTGAGCCAAAATTATTAACAACTTGCACCTAATGATAAAAAAAGGGTAAAAAGAAACCGTCAACAGGCAAAATTGATAAATACTCCCCAATGTCTTGATGAAAACTATTTTCAGAAGACCTAAAATGATGTGTCATAAAGATTCATGAATGTGACACAAGACCACAAAAACATTTCTAAAGAACCAGGTGTACGTCAGAACATGGTTAAATGTAAAAAAAAAAAAAACATGGTTAAAAATAAATACCGTATATACTCGAGTATAAGCAGAGTTTTTCAGCACAATTTTTCGTGCTGAAAACACCCCCCTCGGCTTATACTCGAGTGAACTCTCCACCCTCAGTGGTCTTCAACCTGCGGACCTCCAGATATTTCAAAACTACAACTCCTAGCAAGTTTGCTGGGAGTTGTAGTTTTGAAACCTCTGGAGGTCCGCACGTTGAAGACCACTGCGGCCTTCGACATCATCCAGCTCACCCCCTTTAGTTCTGTACTCACCTCCGCTCGGCGGGACATTAGGGCGCGCTGGTCCGGTGCTGCAGGACAGGTGGTGGGGAGGTCGTCCGGTGGGATAGTGGTTCCGGGCTGCCATCTTCACCTCTTCTCCGCGCTTCGGGCCCGGCCCCGGAATAGTCACGTTGCCTTGACGACGACGCAGAGGTATGTTCATTACCAACGTCCCTCTGCGTCATCGTCAAGGCAACGCCTCTATTCCGGGCACGAAGCGCGGAGAAGAGGCCCCCCCGGTGAAGATGGCAGCCTGGAACCACTATCCCACCGGACGACCTCCCCACCGGACAGTCCTGCAGCACCGGACCAGCGCACCCTAACATCCCGCTGAGCGGAGGTGAGTACAGAACTAAAGGGGGTGAGCTGGATGATGTCGAAGGCCGCAGTGATCTTCAACCTGCGGACCTCCAGAGGTTTCAAAACTACAACTCCCAGCAAGCCTGGACAGCCGATGGCTGCCTGGGCTTGCTGGGAGTTGTAGTTTTAAAACCTGTGGAGGTCCGCAGGTTGAAGACCACTGTATCAGACATTGACAAGCAGTGATGATGAAGGGGGGGGGGGGCTGATGATATGTGGTGATGATGACAAGGGGATGATGAAGGGGGGTGGGATGATGACAAGGGGATGATGAAGGGGGGGTGTGGGATGATGACAAGGGGATGATGAAGGGGGGGTGTGGGATGATGACAAGGGGATGATGACAGGTGGTGATGATGAAGGGGGGATGATGACAGGCGGTGATGATGACAGGCGGTGATGATGAGGGGGGTAGGATGATGACAGGCGGTGATGATGAGGGGGGTAGGATGATGACAGGCGGTGATGATGAAGGGGGGATGATGACATGTTGATGATGACAGGGTGATGATGATGAGGGTGTTAATGACGGGGGTCTGGATGATGACAGGGGGGATGATGTATTTCCCACCCTAGGCTTATACTTGAGTCAATAACTTTTCCTGTGATTTTGGGGTAAAATTAGGGGCCTCGGCTTATATTCGGGTCGGCTTATACTCGAGTATATACGGTAAAAAACGGTCTCAGGTTTGCCTGAGGCTCCCTGCATGTTCCACAATGCTCCTGAAAAAATGTTGTATGGGACAGAAGAGACAAAAGTGAAACCTTCTAGCACCAATGCACAATGCTATGTTTGAAGCTATAGCAGTGTAAACAAACACCTCATCCCAACGATGGAGCATGGTGGAGGGGGCATCATGGCTTGGGGCAGATTTGCAGCCTGAGGGCCTGGATACTTTGTGATTACAATGAGTTCAGGTGTATATCAGAAGATCTACAGGATAATATAAGGGCAACAGTCCATGACCTCAAGCTGAAGAGACAATGGGTGATGCAACAAGACAATTGCAGCATTGTGTGTTGCTATGTTCATTTCTAAGATCCATTGTCATGTGATGAAAAGGTTAATTGTGTCCTATCACTGCTGTAGGGCCCCATTATACTTAAGAGAGCTATGACTGACACATGAGCAGAGAAGGTGAGAAAGGGAGGAAATAGGGACTTTAATGGCTGCTGAGTCACTGACATCTAATGTTAAATGGGTACTCCACCCCTAGACATCTTATCCCCTCTCCAAAGGATAGGGGAGAAGATGTCAGATCGGGGACCCCCGGGATCTCGGCTGCAGGACCCACCTGTTGTGGCTTCCGGAAACGCTGGAAGCTTCGGCTCCCGACCACGGTGACGTGAAATAGTGACGTCACGACTCCGCCCCACGTGATGTGATGCCCGCCCCTCAATGCTGGCATTGAGGGGGCGGAGTGTGACATCACACGTGGGCGGAGTCGTGACATGACAATGCTCCGGCCCGTGATCGACAATAATCAGACCCGGAGCGAACATGCTCTGGGGACTGATTTTAACGGGGGGCAGCGTGCAAGATCACGGGGGTCCCCAGCGACGGCACCCCTGCGATCAGGATAGGATGTCTAAGCGCCGGAGTACCCCTTTAATAACTCAGGTCCTGGTATACATGAGCACTTGGCCTATGCTTTACAAATAAGCTTAAAAAGGGGTTCACAGATTGCCATGAGTCCTCAAGAGTCAGTGAGCCCTGAAACTTGCATTGTGCTAACTCAAACATTGCAGGCCTGTCAATAAAGGGGTACTCCGCCCAAAGACATCTTATCCCCTATTCAAATGATAAAGGATAAGATATCTATTTGATAAGATATCTTGATTTCTTGGCCGTGTCATCGCTCTGCTCCATCTGTTCAGTGAGTAGAGCGATGACGCGGCCTGTCAATCAAGCGGAGGGGACGTCGCTGCCGGCCGAAGACACGGGACTAGGTGAGAGGAGCTCTCCGCCCAGGGAATACTTACAGGCATGGCAGGGAGCAGTTTATAAGTTCACATCCTCACCATCCCCACAGACAGGAACGTCCCCCGGGAATGGTGAGGATAAAGATTTAACCCTATATAATGCTTTGTCAAGTGTTATATAGGGTAAAATCTAATGATTGGTTCCCTTTAAGGTAAAAGTTATTAAAACTCATATTTTTCCCCTTTATGGATTCTAAGTAAAAAAAAAAAAACTATAGCCCTAGCAAGTTGTTTAGGAGAGCTACTTTTCCTCCATGATTTGCTTTACCAAAATTCCAGTGAGTCAGAAGCTTATATACACCAAGCTGATTGAGCCTTTCAATAGCTCAGTAAATTCCAAGAAACTATTGTCATGTCTTTAGAAACTTCAGATGACTGACCTGTGTCGTGGGACCTGTGCCAGGATTTTAAGTCCTACCTACTAACAGCCTTCTTGCCTCTTTGCATAGCTGCAGGAGGAACTGGTGTACTTCACAAAATAGATTTCAATATAAGGAAGGAAAATTATGTACAGATATTAAAGTCACATTTGAAGGCGTCTACCCAATGCTTGCTGGGAGCATAGAGAAATGCCTCAGGAGCTGAGCCCACTCCATACCCTGCAGCGGCTCTGATGCTGGTCATTTAGCCCCTAAGATGCTACTGTCAGTTTTGTCTGCAGCATCTAAGTGTTTAGAAGCCACATCAGCGCTGCAATACAATCATAGGGTATAGACCAGTTGACATGACAGCTTGGGGCCTTTTGAAGGTCTCTTTGCTTGCCATATTAGGAATCCTATCACAGCTTGACTGTATTAGTAGATGAGTGAACAATTCAAAGCCATCAAAATGATTACATGACCAAACACCAAACTTTGGAGTTCCTCCATGCTTTTGTGGCTCTCCTGATGGATTAACCCCTAGTCACCTCATAATGCTATCCAAAAATGTATATATTTAATATATTTTGTCATAGTGTAATAATATACAGGACTTTAGGTCATGTGACTGTTGATAATTGTGTTAGGATAAGGTTCAAGGACCTTTGGGTCATGTGATGGGTCATGTGATATGCCCATAATGCTTTAGGTCAGGACTGACAGGTTAGCCAAACCAATGAGCTTTAATCCTGCCTCCTTGATATATAAAGGGTCTGGTTGCAAAGCAAGCAACATCTCTCTTGTATCCTGGATATGAAAGAAAGCAGATCTGTTATTACAGCTTCAAGACAAGCTATGCCTGAAGGCTTCCACTTCAGCAGCCATTCAAATTGTGAGATAATCCAGCTCAAAAACCTATAAATCCTGCATGACTACTGAACCTAAAACTACCCCTAAATTCAGTGGCATAGCGGACAGCAAAGTCAAACCTCATTCTACTAAAAAGTCCCAGCAAACCTGTGAGGAGCCTGTATTACGGTCCTCTTATCAAAAGACTGTGTATTATCTGCACTTGCATAAAATCTGCAGTAAAGTTAATTCTTGGTTTACTACAACCTCTGCTGTGGACAATACTTTATTCCTCCCTATCGTTCCTGGGACGGGTGGTGGTAGAACATTTACATAGAGGAAGCCCACACCCTGGCGTCACGACAATCAAGGGTGAAAGCTACACCCTGCATCCCTACTCTGCAACACCCCTGTTCACCCTACACCCCTACAGCTTACCACATAGCTAAAGAAAAATACAAAATATCCTTAACTACTATTTTGTCACAAATATGTGAACCAGTTTTTAAAGGAGTTATTTTAGATGAAAAAAACCTGACTACTTTCTCCCAGAAATAGTGCTGCTTTTTTGCATTGTCTTGTAATTTTTTGGTTAGACACATTTCAGGAGTACCTGTCACTAACAAAAATTGTGTGTCTCTGTGAGGAATGTGGGTGGACAAGCAGGGCTCTGTGCAGTGAGGACAAGCAGGGCTCTGTACACTGAGGACAAGCAGGGTTCTGTGCAGTGAGGACAAGCAGGGATCTATACACTGAGGACAAGCAGGGCTCTGTGCACTGAGGACAAGCAGGGCTCTGTACACTGAGGACAAGCAGGGCTCTGTGCACTGAGGACAAGCAGGGCTCTGTGCACTGAGGACAAGCAGGGCTCTGTGCACTGAGGACAAGCAGGGCTCTGTGCACTGAGGAAAAGCAGGGCTCTGTGCAATGAGGACAAGCAGGGCTCTGTACACTGAGGACAAGCAGGGCTCTGTACACTGAGGACAAGCAGGGCTCTGTACACTGAGGACTAGCAGGGCTCTGTACACTGAGGACAATCAGGGCTCTGTACACTGAAGACAAGCAGGGCTCTGTACACTGAGGACAAGCAGGGCTCTGTGCACTGAGGACAAGCAGGGCTCTGTGCACTGAGGACAAGCAGGGCTCTGTACACTGAGGACAAGCCGGGCTCTGTATACTGAGGACAAGCTGGGCTCTGTATACTGAGGATAAGCAGGGTTCTGTACACTGAGGACAAGCAGGGCTCTGTACACTGAGGACAAGCAGGGTTCTGTACAGTGAGAACAAGCAGGGCTCTGTGCACTGAGGACAAGCAGGGCTCTGTACACCGAGGACAAGCAGGGCTCTGTACACCGAGGACAAGCAGGGCTCTGTACACCGAGGACAAGCAGGGCTCTGTGCACTCTGAGGCTCTGTGACAGGCTCCCGCTCACACAGCAGGATTATTGACAAGGCAGGAGCCTGCACAGAGCTCTGCTTGTCCAGCCTACACTTTCTGTATTTTGTCTCCATACAGAGACACCCAGGCAATAGCTTCAGGGAACGCATGTTTTTGAACCCAAAATGTACACATATTTTAACCAATGTATACTACAAATATACAGTATATTGTAACATAAAAGTATATAAAGAATATATTAAAGAGGGGGAATTCATACCCGCAGGGCTAGCTTCTCAAATGGTATAGGGTACGGTCACAAGCAATATCACAAATAATCAAAATATAAAAGTATGCATATATATGCGCAAAGACAGAGTATGGCTTGAGCATTTAATAATAGGGAACCATACAAACCAAAAAAGTGCAAGTGCAGCAGTAAGGCAGGTACCGGAATGGTGCAATCTTTGGGGCATGTGAAGGTGAATATGTTTTGCGAATACATTAATTTAGCAAATTTGCCTCCTTTTCCTGATGTTCCTGCTTCTTTCCTCCCCTTGTCGACAGCTCATTGCCTAGCTTACAGACTGCCACTCTACTCTAGAGGATGTGGTTGGGCTGGTATGTATGTTTGCATATATACATTTATATATTGTTGGGTGATGGTCAAAATGATGTGTATAGACATATCTACACTTACACACACCAGCCCAATCACTACCCCACAATATATAAATGTATATAAACACACACATCTTGTCGAGTAGAGTAGTGGTCTGCAACCTAGGCAATGAGCTGTCAACAATGGAAAGAAAGGAGTAGCAACATTAGAAGGAGGCAAATATGCTTAATGAATGTAATTGCTAAATATTTACCATAACTTTATGTGCCCTACAAGTTTAAGTATGTTAGTTTAGATGGGAATACCCCTTTAATGTTTGAAGTTGACTTTAGAATTGCCATCAGAGCCATGTACATAATGTAATCCAATCCTTATTTCCCATTGTAAACCATGTGTGACCTTTATATACCTAGACCCCTCATTATCACTGTCCTCTTGATACTACAGTGATGCCCCCCTTTTCATGTCCCCGTTTTCTCTCTTGGAACTAGATCACTTACATGCGTGCATTTATTTTTATTGGATCAATGTCATTTCCCATGACCTGGTTACAAACATTATGCAAACACCATGCCAAGCTCCGATGTTCCTCTACGCCAGTGAGAATTAAGCTTTTATCCTCGCTTTAATTCTGAGTCTTTTAACATCCTTAGAGAAAAAAAGAAAAAATAAAGTTGGAAATGAAAACGCAGAGTCCTTGTTTCCGTATTTCGGAGGATCCAGGAGCTTAGTTAAAATTCTGCTGGTGACTTCTATGGCTGCAGAATTTTTCCGGTGCAGAGCTGCTACCTTTATAGAAATCAGGATTTTTTCGAGATTTTCTATCCTGATTAAATTATTTATACAGTCCTCCGTATGGGCTATGACAAGCGTCTACTGCGAGGCATGAAATTGGTTTATGTCTCATCCATGACATCCCTGACAAAAGCGTACTTCATTGTTCACGGTGGCAGCAAAGAGCCCCGGTATGAGGACCCCTGAGATTGTGTTCCTCGCAGTGCATATCAATCTCTCGTAGTGAGAACATATAGTAATACTCAACGCAGAGGTTTATTTTTAAACATGAAAAATATCCTCGATTGTCTATGCCAGGCTTCAAAGCTGTGACAAATTGAGTCCCTACAGCAGTGTTTCCCAACCAGGGTGCCTCCAGCTGTTGCAAAACTACAGCTCCCAGCATGCCCGGACAGCCTTCGGCTGTCCGGGCATGCTGGGAGTTGTAGTTTTGCAACAGCTGGAGGCACCCTGGTTGGGAAACACTGCCCTACAGTCATAATGCTGCTTTGTGCCCCCCCTACAACAGTGTTTTCCAACCAGTGTGCCTCCAGCTGTTGCAAAACTACAACACTAAGTTGTAACAAAAAAGATTCTAAATTGGTATTTTATGGGGAATATAGCAATTTACCTAAAGTGACATGTTAGGAGGAATCGCTCAGAGTGGAAAGTATTACAGTTGTATTCTTTTATTGTGGGCAAGATTTTATTTGGGCCCCCACCCCACCAGAGGTTGGTCAAATGCCGCTTGACGTTCTCTTGGATGCCCAGCGTCTAAAACTCATAGTAAAGCATTAGGATGAGCATAATTGGCTTGGTGCAACTGTTGGGCATGTACAATTGGGTAACTACTACGATCCTAAAAATGGACTCCGGTAAGTAAATAAAAGGTTATTCACCCCTTTATTCTTCATGGGGGGGGGGGGGGGGGGGGAGCATCAGGAACAAGTTTGTGTTCCAGGCAGAGGTGTATATAGTGCCCCTGTGCCCCATAAGAGGTGCTGTATCAGCTCCCTCAAAAGAAGCGTAGCCTCAGGATAGACAAGACCCAGCAGACAAACGGTAGATGACTAGTGCAGCTGTGAGTACAGGTGGAGCTCCTCCTAGTGGTGGAGGACTTTAGCGCTCCATGTAGCTGTATGGACCCTATGGTTTAGGCCGGACTCTCCTATCTCGCTGTCTTTTCTGTCTTATGCTGGGTTCACACTACGGTTTGTAACTACGTTTCCCATATACGACTGGGAGGATGGGTGGGCGGGGCTTAATCGCGGCGCCCGCACTCAGGCGTATTCGGGAACCGTAGTTAATGTATGTCTATGAGCCGACCGAAGTGAACCGCAGCCTCCGGTCGGCTGCGTTTTCGGCCGTATGCGGTTTCCCGACCGCAAGCAAAAACGTGATCGACCATGTTTTTGCTTGCGGTCGGGAAACCGCATACGGCCGAAAAAGCAGCCGACCGGAGGCTGCGGTTCACTCTGGTCGGCTCATAGACATACATTAACTACGTTTCTCGAATACGGCTGAGTGCGGGCGCCGCGATTAAGCCCCACCCATCCTCCCAGCCGTATACGGGAACCGTAGTTACAAACCGTAGTGTGAACCCAGCCTTACCGCTGAAGGTGGTCTCCATTGTTAGCCTTTGAAACTGTGAGACAAAGATTGCAGTGAGCCGGGGAAAGAAATGCACGACCATTTGCTTCTCCTGGCTATATCTAACAATTGGCGTCAGTCAGTTGGACACCTTGACCCCCAAAGTTGTTGTTTTTTTTTAAGTGACTGGGACACTTTAACCCCTTGGGGACAGAGGGTTTTTCCATTTTTGTACTTTAGTTTTTTCCTCCTCACATTTAAAAATCATAAACCTTTAAATTTTGCACCTAAAAATCCATACGATGGCTTTTTCTTTTTCACAATTCTACTTTGTATTGACCTCAGTCATTTTACCCAAAAATCTACTGTGAAACGGAAAAAAAATCATTGTGCGTCAAAATTTCCGTTTCTACGTAGTAAAATTTTTGGGAAATATGACACCTTGTCTTTATTCTGTAGGTTCCTATGATTAAAATGATACCCTACTTATATAGGTTTGATTTTGTCGTACTTCTGTAAAAAATCATAACTACATGCAGGAAAATTTAAATGTTTAAAATTGTACTTTTCTGATGCCTATAACTTTTTTTTATTTTTCCACGGACGGGGCGATAGGAGGGCTCAACTTTTACACTGTGATCTGAAGTTTTTACCGGTAGCATTTTTGTTTTGATCAGACTTTTTGATCGCTTTTTATTCATTTTTTATGGTATAAAAAGTGACCAAAAATACGCTATTTTGGACTTTGGATTTTTTTTTGCCTGTACGCCATTGACCGTGCAGTTTAATTAATGATATATTTTTATAGTTCGGACATTTATGCACATGGTGATGTTTATATTTATTTTTATTCACATTTTTTTTAAATGGGAAAAAGGGGGGGTGGACGATTTTAACTTTAATTAGGGAAGGGGTTAAATCACATTTATTAACTCTTTTATTACACTTAATTTTATGCATTGTTATAGCCCCCATAGGGGACTATAGCATGCAGTACATTGATTGCCAGCACTGTTCAATGCAAAGCCATAGCATTGCATTGATCAGTGTTTTCGGCGGTCGATTGCTCAAGCCTGGATCTCAGGCCGATCGGACACACCAGAAGCAGGTAACGGACCCTCCGCTCGCGTCCTAGCTGATCGGGACACCGTGTTTTCACTGTGGTGGTCCCGATCAGCCCGAATGAGCTGCCGGGAACGTTTTCTTTACAGTTTAGACACGGCGATCAACTTTGAATGCAGCGTCTAAAGCAGTGGTTCTTAACCTGGGTTCGATCGAACCCCAGGGGTTCGGTGAGTCAGTCTCGGGGGTTCGGCGGGGGAGGTGGTTTTGCCTCGGCACATCCCTGTGTTCCAAAAGATGCTTTTGGAATAGAGGGATGCCTCTGCCCCGCGTTTACTTTAAAAAAGCGGGGACCACCGGGAGCTAGCGCACGCAGGGACGTCACTCACGTCCCATGCGTGCGCCCATGGCAACGAAGCACGGAGGAGTGGAGAAGAAGCAAGAAGGACGCGCGCTGGCAGTTGGTAAGTGTTTACCAGCTGCGCGTCAGCTTCGGTGTTCTGACCAGTGATCCTCCGGTCCTGCTATGGCCGGACCCGAGGAGCGGTGGTCGGAACACTGAAGCGGGGCAGTACACAGGCATACTGCCTTCAGCCATACTGTATGGCTGGAGACTGTATGTCTGTGGGGGAACATACGGCACCTAATGTGGGGGGAACTATACTGCCAACGTAATGTGGGGGACTATACTGCCGGCCTAATGTGGGGGAACATACTGCCGGCCTAATGTGCGGGACTATATTGCACCTAATGTGGGGGAACATACTGCCAGTTTAATGTGGGGGGACTATATTGCACCTAATGTGGGAGAACTATACTGCCGGCCTAATGTGGGGGAACATACTGCCGGCCTAATGTGCGGGACTATATTGCACCTAATGTGGGGGAACATACTGCCAGTTTAATGTGGGGGGACTATATTGCACCTAATGTGGGAGAACTATACTGCCAGCCTAATGGTGCGGACTTTATATTGGCATTTGCTAAGGTAAAGCCGCACATTTCTGAACTGGTCTCTGAAAGACAACAGCAGAAGTCACACTGATTTGCAGTAAATATTCACTATGTTTTTGTGTGAAAATCATGTTTTCATGGTTTTTTTCTTTGTTCTCAATGGTTTTGTTCTTTAATGGTTTTGTTCATTTTTTGCACCTATGTATAAATATATACTTAAATATATACCTCCTATGTTTTGAATTTAAAAAATCATATTTTATTTTTCCAATTAAGAGGGGTTCGGTGAATGAGCATATGAAACTGGTGGGGTTCAGTACCTCCAACAAGGTTAAGAACCACTGGTCTAAAGGATTAATAGCGATAAATGATGCAAGCTATTAGCCCCGGTTCCCGGGTACTGTTTAGATGCCGGGACCGACCCGATATGACGCAGGGTCACCGGGTGCCCCTACGTTATATCGCGGGAGCAGGACCAGGATGTACAGGTACACCCTGAGTCCCCAAGAGGTTGGCCTTTGCAAATATTCAATATGTAATTGTTACGCCTAGCGCTCCGGGTCCCCGCTCCTCCCCGGAGCGCTCACGGCGTCTTTCTCCCTGCAGCGCCCCGGTCAGTCCCGCTGACCGGGAGCGCTGCACTGTCTTGGCCGTTGGGGATGCGATTCGCACAGCGGGACGCGCCCGCTCGCGAATCGCATCCCAGGTCACTTACCCGTCCCGGTCCCCTGCTGTCATGTGCTGGCGCGCGCGGCTCCGCTCTCTAGGGCGCGCGCGCGCCAGCTCTCTGAGACTTAAAGGGCCAGTGCACCAATGATTGGTGCCTGGCCCAATTAGCTTAATTGGCTTCCATCTGCTCCCTGGCTATATCTAGTCTCCTCCCTTGCACTCCCTTGCCGGATCTTGTTGCCTTGTGCCAGTGAAAGCGTTTAGTGTGTCCAAAGCCTGTGTACCTGAACTTCTGCTACCCATCCTGACTACGAACCTTGCCGCCTGCCCCCGACCTTCTGCTACGTCTGACCTTGCCTCTGCCTAGTCCTTCTGTCCCACGCCTTCTCAGCAGTCAGCGAGGTAGAGCCGTTGCTAGTGGATACGACCTGGTTGCTACTGCCGCAGCAAGACCATCCCGCTTTGCGGCGGGCTCTGGTGAAAACCAGTAGCTTCTTAGAACCGGTCCACTAGCACGGTCCACGCCAATCCCTCGCTGACACAGAGGATCCACTACCTGGAAGCCGAATCGTGACAGTAATGTACTACTGGACTAAAAACAAAGCTGCCTGCACTTTTATATACCTTTTTATGTTATACTATATTTTTTATATAAAACCAGACAATTGTAAAGCACCTTAATAATAATTTGAGTGGAGAAAGTCAGTGTCCTGTAGACTCATGCAGAAAATGTGCAGGAAAGAACAATAGTGCTATAGAACAGTGTCCGGTTTCTCTGTGAATTCGCCTTGTGTCATAGTAACCTTGGCTGCTGGTGGCTATTGATTAACGTAGCAAAGGAACCATGAGAATTCCTCCGCTAACACAAGGGATGTTTGTTTAAATGAGTGATTAGGAGGTTCATTCCCAAAATACACAGGGGGAGATTTATCAATGTTGCCTGTGGGTAGCAGCTTTTTATGCAGTTTTTTTTTTTTTTTGCGTTCTTTTCGATGGCCGTGCGCATTATTTACAAAAATGGCGCACGGACTTGATAAACATTGCGTATTTTTTTTTATTACCTCAGAAAGCGCTTGGAGCCGCCACAATCTAAAATCAGGAAACACTATGGGCAACACAGCAATTTTTCCTTGTCAAAGGGTTAGATAATTCAGCCACACGTTGCTATTTAACCTCTTCAGGACGTCAGGCGTATGCATACGCCCTGCATCCCGAGTCCTTAAGGACGTGGGGCGTATGCATACGCCCGTGAGAATTCCGGTCCCCGCTGCTAGTCGGTTGGGGACCGGACCAGGATGCCTGCTGAAATCATTCAGCAGGCATCCCGGCACATCGCCCAGGGGGGTCCTGACACCCCCCCCCCCCCCCCCATGTCGGCGATCGCAGAAAATCTCATGTCAATTCAGACATGCGATTTTCTGCTATTCCGGGGAGATGGGGTCTCTGGTGACCCGATCCCCCAGAAAATAGGGATGATCGGAGCTGTCAGTGACACCCCCGATCATCCTGAGGGATAGGAGCAAGGTCACAGTGCTGCGATCTCCTTCTATCCCCTGCCATTGGTCTGAACTGATTCTGACCAATGGCAGCGCAGGACAGTGGGTTGCCATGGCAACCCCCCATCCTGCCCACCCCTGGATGTCGGGGGGAACGTGGGGAGAAGATGGAGGCCAGTACCTGGAGGAGAAGATGCGTGGGGACCGCAGATCGTCGCTGGAGACAGGCGCAGGTAGGGAAACGACAGTGGGGGAGAAGGAAGGGGGCATTAAGAGATATTTACTGCTGCCCTTCCTAGTGGGTGCCAAACTGCAACTCCCAGCATGTCATGCTGGGAATGGTAGTTTTGCAACATCTGGAGGGTCACAGTTTGGAGGAGACCACTGTTACAGTGGTGCCCAAACGGTAGCCCTCCAGATGTTGCCAAACTACAACTCTCAGTATGCCTAGACTGCCCAGGAATGCTGGGAGTTGTAGTTCTGTAACATCTGTCCCTTCAGATTTTGCAATTTTCATGAAATTTTTGAAAATTGCTGCTCTACTTTGAAGCCCTCAAAATTTTTCAAAAAGTAAAAATATATCCATTTTATGATGCCAACATAAAGTGGACATATTGTATTTGTGAATAAAAATAAAATTTATTTGGAATATCCATTTTCCTTACAAGCAGAGAGCTTCAAAGTTAGAAAAAGCAACATTTTCAACATTTTCATGAAATTTGGGGATTTTTCACCAAAAAAGGATGCAAGTAATGCCGAAAATTTACCACCAAAATAAAGTAGAATATGTCACGAAAAAACAATCTCAGAATCAGAATATTCGGTAAAAGTGTTTGAGTTATTAATGCATAAAGCGATGGTGGTCAGAATTACGAAAAAGGGCTCAGTCCTTAACCCCTTAACGACCATGGACGTGTATACACGTCCAATGGCCGTTACCGAGGTATGACGCGGGCTCCCGACTCGAGCCCGCGTCATACCAGCTGGGGGCCGGCGTTAATAGCCGACATGCGGCCGGCTATTAACCCTTTAGATCGCCGCTGTCAAAGCTGACAGCGGCGTCTAAAGGTGCCTGTATCCAGTCCCTGGTGGTCCAGTGGGATGGATCGCTCCCCCGCAGCGCGATCGCGGGGAAGCGATCCACTACTGAGGTACCTCTCCTCCTGTGTTGGCTCTGGCTCTCTGAATGATACAGCCTGGCAGGACCAGGCTTTATCAATCGAGCGCAGAGCACACAGATGAATGGGATTGTATGTAATCCCATTCATCTGTATGAGGAATCAAATGATTCCTCCTAAAAGTCCCCTAAGGGGACTAAAAGTGTAAAAGAAAAAAAGGTAAAAAAAAAAGTTTAACACACACACATTAACCCCTTCCTTATGAAAAGTTTAAATCACCCCCCTTTTCCCAAATTCCATATAAATAATATATAAACATAATAAAAATAAACATATGTGGTATCGCCGCGTGCGTAAATGTCCGAACTATGAAAATATATCATTAATTAAACTGCATGGTCAATGGCGTATGCGCAAAAAAATTCCAAAGTCCAAAACAGCGTATTTTTGGTCACTTTTTATATCATGAAAAAGTGAATAAAAAGCGATCAAACAGTCCGATCAATACAAAAATGATACCGATAAAAACTTCAGATCACGTCGCAAAAAATGAGCCCTCATACCACCCCATATGCAGAAAAATAAAAAAGTTATAGGGGTCAGAAAATGACAATTTTAAACATATACATTTTCCTGCATGTAGTTATGATTTTTTACAGCAGTAAGACAAAATAAAACCTATATAAGTAGGGTATCATTTTAACCGTATGGACCTACAGAATAAAGAGAAGGTGTTATTTTTATCGAAAAATGTACTGCGTAGAAACGGAAGCCTCCAAAAGTTACAAAATGGCATTTTTTCTTCAATTTTATCGCACAATGATTTTTTTTTCCGTTTTGCCGTAGATTTTGGGTAAAATGACTGATCTCACTGCAAAATAGAATTGGTGGCGCAAAAAATAAGCCATCATATGGATTTTTAGGTGCAAAATTGAAAGGGTTATGATTTTTAAAAGGTGAGGAGGAAAAAATGAAAGTGCAAAAACGGAAAAAACCCGTGGTCCTTAAGGTGAAAAAGGGCTTAAAGGGGTTAAAGGACATAAAAAAAATAAAATATTAAAACTTGGAAGTAATCAAAAAATCAAAAAAGGGTTTGGCTTTTTACATGAAAAATTAGACTCAATTCAAACAGCTGCGGGCAGGTGGAGATATTAAAGCAATTAAAGAATTGTAAAGCAATTGTTCTTTACCAAAAATGCGGATTTGTAGATATTTTTTTTACATTTAATTGGGTTAAAAGAAGGAACAATTTAATAAATGGATACACGCCATCTCTACAAAATTTTAAATGGTAAGGGGTGGGAAAATGAATAAAGGGAATATTTAAAAATGGACATTTATCCTTGAAGTAACATTATAAACATGCACATCTGTACATCATCTTGTTCTTGAAAAGGAAATATAGAGGTTAAAAAAAATAAAAATAAAAGGCCAACATACTAAAGCTCATATTATTAATCCAAACACGCTGCAGAGAAAACACGTTTTAAAAATATAAATAACTAAATAACATTTGAAAGAGGACATAACCAAACATGACACAGTGTTAGAACATACAACTTTGTTATTAGAGCAGTATAACAAGGGACTAAACTGTACAAGGGTTCTGCCGACGTTTTCCAAAGGTTGCCTCCACCCTGGTCTATATTTGCACATTTTTTTAATGATATGCGCCCATTGATGCGCTAAAATTAAAAAGAGGCATATAGTAAATATCATCCACTGCATAGGACAAAACGGAATTCTGCTTCTCGCAGCCATTTATGTGAAAATGGCATATAAGCAAAAGGTGCTTTTTTTTGGCCCAAAAACGCTTTGCGCAATAAATATGCGCCTTTTTAACAGCAACGGGTACAGCTTGATAAATCTCCCCCATAGTCTCTGCACCCACATGGTTTCTTTACGTCAGCCAGTGCACTGCAGGGTGGGCAGCCAGACACATGCTCAGTATATAGACTAAGGTGTGGACCTAAGGATAGAGGCAGTGTATGCTGAATATTAAAGGGTTACTCCGCTACCCAGCGTTCAGGAACTCAATGTTCATATTGAGTTCCTGAACGCTGTGTGCGGGCTTCTGTGTTCACGCCCGCCCCCTCGATGGCCGTCACGCACTCTCCCATAGACTTGCATTGAGGGAGCGGGACGTGACGTCATGAGGGGGCGGGCGTGAACACGGAAGCCCGCACACAGCGTTCAGGAACTCAATGTTCCGGATGCTGGGGAGCGGAGTAACCCTTTATAGCCTAACTTTCTGTGTCAGCCCTCTCATATGTTTTTCTCCAGTTTGGCTTCCTTTAAATACTAACAGTGATAATGTAATTAGCCCTGCACAGCTTGTGTTATTCCAGGGCATTTAAAAAGAGTTGTCTGTATTGGTCAATCCCTTATTGCTAGATTGGTCCCCGTAATGATGAGCTGATAATAGGACCCCCCCCCCCCCCCAGTAAAGTTTATGGACCACATGGATGAGGGAGAAGTACAATATTTTTTTCTCACTTTTTTCGCCTTTTAAGAGCCAAACATTTTTTTTTCCATCCAGACATCCAGAGACCCATATTAAGACTTGTATTTTGCATGATCAATTTGACTTTGTAATGACACCTTTCATTTTACCGTAAAATGCACAGCATAAACCAAAACAAAGTATTATTTATGTGGGGAAAGGGAAAAGAACACTGCAATTTTGCAACCGTTGGAAGGTTTTTATCTTTATTCTGTAGCTTAATGTGATTAAAATGATACCCAGACCCCGAGATCACCGCATTGCCACAGATACCATGATAAATATTGATCACGGCATCTGAGGGTTTAATGGAAGATATGAACGCTATCTCTGATGTCTGCAATTTCTAGTAGGTCCTTGGCTGTTGATAACATCCGGGACCCGCGGTCTATGATGTATGTCCTGGTGCGCAAAGTCTCATACGCCCAGGACACACCTGTACCCCCTGCTAGGGATTAAAATAGGGGGTTTTAGTCTTGGCATTTTTTTTTTATTTGCCGTTTTTATCATAACAAGTCATATGATTCTTTCATCATCAAGGATTTCTATTAAAGAAATG
Organism: Hyla sarda; assembly: GCF_029499605.1. NCBI lineage: Eukaryota > Metazoa > Chordata > Amphibia > Anura > Hylidae > Hyla > Hyla sarda. The sequence goes on from NC_079193.1 coordinate 320,997,990, forward strand.
GGGGGGAAAATGCTAAACGACATAGCAATTTTTTAATGGCTTTTCTTGCTCCCAAAGACTTCTATGGGAGAGAAACACCAATATTTTTTTCTAAAAAAATATTCCATAGTCTCAACATGCTACAATTTTGGAAAACTGCCAATGAGCCCTAAACTGCAGAAAAATACCAAAGATAAGCAAAAAAAAAAAACATCAAGTGGGTTGGGCGTTTCATAAATCCTTATTGACTTTTAGCTAACATCTGGTGCTAAAAAGTGAGGGAACTCTAACCAAGATTTCTACTCAAGTACTGGTCCTGCAGGACTCCTGCTAAGGGGAACAGTGTTCCTGCTGTGGAAAAAAGTGCAGGAACTCAGCTCCCACACGTTCCTGCAGGACTTGAGCCCTGGTGCTAACATATTCCCCAGTGCTGGGCAGATATTGTCACTTTAGCACTTGATAGCTGAGCTCGGATTGGCTGCTGCTTTACTACAGTTTCCATTTGTGGTGACCCACGGTGATGGCGGGACCACGGGGTGTAGCGGTGTAGGTGGAAGTGGCAGATGGTATTAACCCCAGGGGCAAGGTGTTATTAACCTCTAATGTTCGTGACGCCAGACTGGTTTTTGGGTACCGTAACCACACGAACGGTATCTCCATTGTTCCAATGGCTAGGCAGTGAAAAGAGAGTCCACAACCATTTTATGGTTTAACGGAGGCTTTACTGAGTTAAGACAGATGTTATTATCTTCACAGCTAGGCCAGAATCCCAGAGAGGTGGCCAGGAGCACAGAAGGACCTTGCAGCTTGCTGGGACCAATTAGACTTGTGATAGACTTTTGAATCTTGACTTTAGACTTGACTATAGGTAGTAATAACAGCCGACATAGACTTGACTTACTGGAATGACTGTAGATTTGAGGCCTTCCAGGTACTGGACACCAGCACTGAGAACTCTGCTGTTTGCTGGTCTCAGTAAAGCGATGATGGTACAAGAGAGAGAATTCTGATGGCAGCCCCCTTATATAGAGGGGGGCTGAGCCAAAGCCCATTGGTCAAGCTGCGGGTCATGTGTTAAACTGGTGCTTTCTGGGTAACATCATGTGATAACATAATATAACATATGACCTCTCACAGGTCCTTTAGACTAGCTATACATTAATACACTGACTACAATCCTATAACAATAAATGACAGTATAGTAACAGCAGGGGAGACATTGCAGGAGAGCCCCCAGGTCACTGAGGGACTCAACCTGACAGTATCAGTAGTAAATACATATAGACACAAGAGGAACATACAATCTGCATGAAAATATTGACTTCCTGTGTCTGTGAAATATATTGGTGACACTGTCAGCGACAGGACGCCCTAGAAGGTCACCATGATAGACACAAGTCCAGATGACAGTAATTGATTGAGAGTTAAATCTAACAAACCGTGGAGGCAGCTCATGTTCACATTCACCACTCCGCTCTATATAGTATGAGGAGCGGACACAGACATATACCTCCGAGCAAAGTCACCATATTGTCATCACAAAATCAAGAATAAATGATATTCTCTGCATTTTCCCGTACCATACCACTAGTGTATGTCGCACAACAGTAAAGTAATGCAGCACAAGGGTATACTTACCTACCACTATACTTAAAGAGTACCTGTCACCAAATAAACTTTTCTAGACTACCTCAGGCTATGTTTCCTAACTACTCCTAACACTCCTCCCACCCTTATAAAAAATTTCTGAGCTTTAAAAAGCTGTGTATCTTACCTTTATTTTTGCTCACATAGTGCATTCTCCCAGCAGGAGAAAGTGGACGTTTCCCAGCAGGCATGAGATCACTGAAGCCTGCTGGGGGACCACTTCTGCCCTCACATGGTTGCAGTGCTGTGATGAATAGAAGACTTCAGGCTCTGTGCAGCAGTTATAAGTCTGTGTATCTTTCGGTGAGGCTCTGTGCAGCTTTCAGTCTGTGCAGCTCCGTCGTCGTCATCACGTCGTGCACAAGCGATAGGAGCGCGTGCGTAGTGACGTGATGACGGCGACGGAGAGCGGAGAGCGAGGATTCCGGGGAAGCAGAGATGACCGGAGCTTCGGGAAAACCACGGGGACGCGGCGCCAGCGATGGAGGGCAACGTCCAGTGCAGTGGTGACGGTTTGGAGCGGCGGGGACAGGTGAGTACAACTTCCTATTCTTTTCATTGCATGGATCCCTCAACATACGATGGTTTCAACAAACGATGGTTCATTTGGAACGGATTACCATCGTATGTTGAGAAACCACTGTAAAGGTATACTTTCATACCGCTATATCCAGTCTATGTAGTACAGAAGTAAAGTAGTGCAGTAAAAGGGAACACTTACATAACGCTCTATTCAGTGTATGTAGTACAGAAGTAAAGTAGTGCAGGATAAGAGTATACTTACATACTGCTATATCCAGTGTATGTAGTACAGAAGTAAAGTAGTGCAGTATAAGGGTGTACTTACATACTGTCACGATTCGGCAGGCTGGAGGTGGATCCTCTGTGTCAGAGAGGGATTGGCGTGGACTGTGTCGGTGGACCGGTTCTAAGTAGCTACTGGTTTTCACCAGAGCCCGCCGCAAAGCGGGATGGTCTTGCAGCGGCGGTAGCAACCAGGTCGTATCCACCGGCAACGGCTCAACCTCTCTGACTGCTGAGATAGGCATGGTACAAGGGATAAGGCAAGAGCAAGGTCGGACGTAGCAGAAGGTCAGGGCAGGCAGCAAGGATCGTAGTCAGGGGCAACGGCAGGAGGTCTGGAACACAGGCTAGGAACACTCAAGGAAAGGCTTTCTCTGGCACAAGGGCAACAAGATCCGGCCAGGGAGTGCAGGGGAAGTGAGGTATAAGTAGGGAGTGCACAGGTGGAAACTAATCAACTTGATTGGGCCAGGCACCATCATTGGTGCACTGGCCCTTTAAATTGCAGAGACCCGGCGCGCGCGCGCCCTAAAGAGCGGGGCCACGCGCACAGGGACAACACAGACGGGGAACGGGTCAGGTACGGGGACCGAGATGCGCATCGCGAGCGGGCGCGTCCCGCATCGCGAATCGCATCCCGGCTGGGAGCAATATCGCAGCGCACTCGGTCAGCAGGTCTGACCGGAGCGCTGCGAATTAAAGAACGCTGCGAGCGCTTCAGGGAGGAGCGGAGACCCGGAGCGCTCAGCGTAACAGTACCCCCCCCCCCTTGGGTCTCCCCCTCTTCTTGGAGCCTGAGAACCTGAGGATAAGACTTTTGTCCAGGATGTTGTCCTCAGGTTCCCAAGATCTCTCCTCTGAGCACTCAACTACAAAGGGTCCAAGATAACGTGGTCCCAGATTAAAACTGGGGACACGGAAGCGGATATACTTGGTGGAGAGCCACACAAAAACAGGAGGAGTTCTTCTTTTTTCTTCGGCAAGCTTCTTCACCCGGGATGAGGCTAGTATGAGGGATTTTAGAGTCTTTTTCCAGATGGTGGCGAAGCCCCGGGAAACCACATCAACAGCGGGCACACAAGAAGGCGTGGGAGTGGGGAGGGAGGGAAGAGGGTAAAGCTTTGCACGGGGCAGAGTGTTAACAGGACGGGGGCTGTGAGGAGGAGACACAGCATAGTCCAGATAGGCCTTGGGGAGACCAGGTAAAGGGGGAGACACAGAGGTTTGACTGACGGGACTGGGAGCAGACGTGAGGCATTTTCTGTGGCAAGAAGCACCCCAGCTCATGATCTCCCCGGTGGTCCAGACAAGGGTAGAGGAGTGGCGTTGGAGCCATGGCAGACCGAGGAGGACTTCAGAGGAGCATTTGGGCAAAACAAAAAGTTCCAAGCTCAAGAGCAGGGGTTCTGTGCGGTAACGCACAGTGCAGTATAGAAGTAAATCTTCTTTCTTTCTGCGGCGAGTCCTCTCTTCAGGGGTCAGGCGAGACCGATCCACTTGCATAGCCTCCTCGGCGGGAGGCACAGGGGTGGATTGCAAAGGATACTGTGAGAGAGGTGCTCCGACCGGTGTGGCACATGGCAGGGCCTTCCCAGGCAGGAGACCACGGCAGAGTCTAGAGTCCCCATCAAATTTGTCCGGCAGGGACAAGCAGGGGTTAGGAGCGGCCGGTCGCTGCGGAGGAGTTGCAGGAGCCGGCGGAGGAGATGGTTGTTGCTGTTGCAGCTGCTGTGTCTGTGACTGAAGTTGCTGTATCTGCGGCAGCAGCTGCTGTATCTGTGACTGAAGTTGTTGTGTCACTGTGGTCAAGTATGCCAGCTGGTGATTTCGTTGGGTGATCATTAGGGATTGCTGGGCAATCACAGTGGAAATGTCGGCAAGACTTGACAGCGGCACCTCAGCGGAATCCATGGCCGGATCTACTGTCACGATTCGGCAGGCTGGAGGTGGATCCTCTGTGTCAGAGAGGGATTGGCGTGGACCGTGTCGGTGGACCGGTTCTAAGTAGCTACTGGTTTTCACCAGAGCCCGCCGCAAAGCGGGATGGTCTTGCAGCGGCGGTAGCAACCAGGTCGTATCCACCGGCAACGGCTCAACCTCTCTGACTGCTGAGATAGGCATGGTACAAGGGATAAGGCAAGAGCAAGGTCGGACGTAGCAGAAGGTCAGGGCAGGCAGCAAGGATCGTAGTCAGGGGCAACGGCAGGAGGTCTGGAACACAGGCTAGGAACACTCAAGGAAAGGCTTTCTCTGGCACAAGGGCAACAAGATCCGGCCAGGGAGTGCAGGGGAAGTGAGGTATAAGTAGGGAGTGCACAGGTGGAAACTAATCAAGGTGATTGGGCCAGGCACCATCATTGGTGCACTGGCCCTTTAAATTGCAGAGACCCGGCGCGCGCGCGCCCTAAGGAGCGGGGCCACGCGCACAGGACAACACAGACGGGGAACGGGTCAGGTACGGGGACCGAGATGCGCATCGCGAGCGGGCGCGTCCCGCATCGCGAATCGCATCCCGGCTGGGAGCAATATCGCAGCGCACTCGGTCAGCAGGTCTGACCGGAGCGCTGCGAATTAAAGAACTCTGCGAGCGCTTCGGGGAGGAGCGGAGACCCGGAGCGCTCAGCGTAACACATACTGCTATATCCAGTGTATGTAGTACAGAAGTAAAGTAGTGCAGTATAAGGGTGTACTTACATACTACTATATCCAGTGTATGTAGTACAGAAGTAAAGTAGTGCAGTATAAGGGTGTACTTTCATACCGTTATATCCAGTGTATGTAGTACAGAAGTAAAGTAGTGCAGTATAAGGGTGTACTTACATACCACTATATCCAGTGTATGTAGTACAGAAGTAAAGTAGTGCAGTATAAGGGTGTACTTACATACCGTTATATCCAGTGTATGTAGTACAGAAGTAAAGTAGTGCAGTATAAGGGTGTACTTTCATACCGTTATATCCAGTGTATGTAGTACAGAAGTAAAGTAGTGCAGTATAAGGGTGTACTTTCATACCGTTATATCCAGTGTATGTAGTACAGAAGTAAAGTAGTGCAGTATAAGGGTATACTTACATACCGCTATATCCAGTCCATGTAGTACAGAAGTAAAGTAGTGCAGTATAAGGGTGTACTTACATAACGCTATAATCAATGTACCTGGGTATACCACGCACCGGCCTATAACACGCACCCTCATTTTACCAAGGATATTTGGGTAAAAAAAGTTTTTTAGCCAAATATCCATGGTAAAATGAGGGTGCGTGTGTGCGCGTGTTATACCCCGATACACCCCCAGGAAAGGCAGGGGAAAGGGGCCGTCGCTGCCCGCTTCTCTCCCCCTGCCTTTCCTGGGGTCTAGAGCCGTGCTGCCGGCCCTTCTCTCCCCCTGGCTATCGGCGCTGCTGCCCGTTCTGTCCCCCTGACTATCGGTACCGGCGCCGATAGCCAGGGGGAGAGAAGCGGCGCGACAGCCAGGGGGAGAGAAGGGACAACGGCACCCATTGCCGGCGCCGCTGCCCCGTTGCCTCCCCCCATCCCCGGTGGCATAATTACCTGGGTCGGGTCCGCCCTGCTGCAGGCCTCCGGCGTGCGTCCCCTGCATCGTTGCTATGCACGGCGTGGCGTACACACGTCATGCGCCGTGCCGTGCAGTGCATAGCAACGAAGAAGGGGACGCACGCCGGAGGCCTGCAGCAGCGCGGACCCGACCGAGGTAATTATGCCACCGGGGATGGGGGGAGGCAACAGGGCAGTGGCTCCGGCAATGGGTGCCGCTGCCCTTTCTCTCCCCCTGGCTATCGGCGCCGGTACCAATAGTCAGGGGGACAGAACGGGCAGCGGCGCCGATAGCCAGGGGGTGAGAAAGGCCGGCAGCAGGACTCTAGACCCCAGGGAAGGCAGGGGGAGAGAAGCGGGCAGCGACGGCCTCTCTCCCCCTGCCTTTCCTGGGGCGGTATCGGCGTATAACACGCACATAGACTTTAGGCTAAAAATTTTAGCCTAAAAAGTGCGTGTTATACGCCGATAAATACGGTATGTAGTATAGGAGTAAATTAGTGCAGTATAAGGGTATACTTACATACTGCTTTATCCAGTGTACATAGTACAGAAGTAAAGTAATACAGTATAAGGGTATACTTTTGTGGTAGCGTTGGGGGATAAAGCCTTGTGGGGTGTAGGGTAGTTAGGGTGTTGCTGTTCGGGATAATAAAGGGCGCTGTTAACCCTTGTCACTCGTGACGCCAGGGTGAGGGTTAAATACGGTAGTCTTGATAGGCCTATTGCCACCCTTCCCAAGAGCAATAGGTGAATGCAGAAATAAAGGATTGTCCACAACCCCTGTTAACTGAAAACTTGCAGGAACTTTTACTGAAGAATTTCTGTACATGCAGCAACAGTAACAGTCCAGATAACAGAGTCTCTATAGATATAGCTGAGCAGCGATTGACAGTTGGTTGGGATCAGATAAGCTCAATTTAGCTTCTCAGAGATTTTGTAGCATAGATCCGCTGGATTTAAGGGTGAGTTTAGGTCCAGTGATCTTGCGGAGAGTAGCGGAGAATTGCTTAGTATAACCGCTTTGTTATAGGCTGAGGCCGCAAGGCTTTGGCCTAGTAACTCATCTTGTAAGCTGCGGAGGTCCTACCTCTTCCAGAGTCAGCAATCCAAGAGAGAAGAGATCAAGATGGCGCAGGTCCCTTATATGGGCAGGGGCTGGCCATTTTGGATTGGTCCATAACAACTGTCACTCACCGTTACATTGCATTGTGGGTGAACACGTCATGAGAACCACCAAAGGTCCTTTAGCAAAACCATAGAGTTCTAACTTAATCACGTGACCCGCAGGTCCTGCTACGCTGAACAGGAAGGCATCTAAATATATACATATCTATACTTATATTTATATGAATTTCTATGTAAATATGAATCAACTAATGGGTGACAAGGGGAAAACTATAGAAGAGTGACCCCGACGTTCCTAGGGACTCTGACTATGGGGACCTCTACAAAGGTACAGTATGAAATACGGTACCGGGACACCACACTTACATACGACTATACTCAATGTATGTAGCACAGTAGTAAAGAACAGTAGTATAAGGGTATACTGTACTTACATACCGCTATACTAAATATATGTAGTACAGAAGTAAAGTAGTACAGTATAAGGGTATACTTACACACCACTTTACTTAATATATGTTGCACTGTATTAGAATGTTTTAGAATGTATATGGCACGGTTTCCAAAACAGGGAGCCTCCAGCTGTTGCAAAAACTACAACTCCCAGCATACCCGGACAGCCGTTGGCTGTCCGGGCATGCTGGGAGTTGTAGTTTTGCAACTGCTGGGGGGCTTCTTGTTTGGGAAACACTGCTTTGTGGGAACTGTCTCTACATCTTCATCTTGAGGATAGGGTTTTTTTTTTTTTTTTTTTTTTTTTTTGACAACCCCTTTAATTATCAGGTTTCAATAAGCTTGTAAAATAGCAGTTGAAGGGATCAATTGTATTCTCCAGTTTCTTGGGGACGGACATTGAGACATTGAGGAGTATAGGGTGACTAATAACCTTTCAAGCGGCTTCTTTTGTTTGGTGACAACTTACTGTGGATTTGCGTATTGATATTCCATGCTGGGCCCCATATGACATCTGAGAACATATGGAATGAATAAATCCTTTTAATTCTCAATGGCAGATGTGACATTCATGTTTTCATACAACTGATTATTGGGAATCCAAGCATGTCGGAGATCTTTTTTGAAAATACTTAGCATATATGATATACCATAATTGGCTGATATGATATAAAGACTTCATGCACCATATGAAAACTCTATACCCTGCTCATATGGCTTATATAACAATGGATTAAGTGTAGACCAATAGGAAATGGTGCCCTTTCCCCCCCCCCCCCCCCCCTTAAGGACTCAACGTTTTTGCATTTTCATTTTTTCCTCATCACCTTCTAAAAATCAAAACGCTTTCAATTTTGCACATAAAATTCCATATTAGGGCTTATTATTTTGCACCACCAATTCTACTTTGCAGTGACATCAGTCATTTTACCAAAATATCCACAGCAAAACGGAAAAAAAAATAATTGTGCGACAAAATTTAAGAAAAAATGTCATTTTGTAACTTTTGGGGGCTTCCGTTTCTACGCAGTACATTTTTCGGTAAAAATAACACCTTATCTTTATTCTGTAGGTCCATACGGTTAAAATGATACCCTACTTATATAGGTTTGATTTTGTCGTACTTCTGAAAAAAATCATAACTACATGCAGGAAAATGTATACGTTAAAAATTCTCAACTTCTGACCCCTATAACTTTTTTTTTTCCGCGTATGGGCCGGTATGAGGGCACAGTTTTTGTGCGGTGTTCTGAACTTTTCCACACGCGGCAATACCACATATGTTATTTTTTATTTACACAGTTTTATTTTATGGGAAAATGGGGGTGATTCAAACTTTTATTAACTTTTTTTTCGCTTATTTTTTGCTGTGTTATAGCTCCCATAGGAGGCCATAACACTGCACACACTGATCTTTTGCACTGATCCGTGCAAAGCCTTAGCTTTGCATGGATCAGCGTTAGAGGGGATTGATTGCCCGTGTCATGAGCGACTGATCCCGGCTGCTGATCGCAGCCAGGGACCCGCCGGCAATGGCCGACGCCCGCGATCTCGCGGGCGTCCGCCATTAACCCCTCAGGTGCCGGGATCAATACAGATCCCGGCATCTGCGGCAGTGCGCGATTTGAATGAATGATCGGATCGCCCGCAGCGCTGCTGCGGGGATCCGATCATTCATAACGCCGCACGGAGGTCCCCTCTCCTTCCTCCGTCCGGCTCCCGGTGTCTCCTGCTCTGGTCTGTGATCGAGCAGACCAGAGCAGGAGATGACCGAAAACACTGATCTGTTCTATGTCCTATACATAGAACAGATCAGTATTAGCAATCATGGTATTGCTATGAATAGTCCCCTATGGGGACTATTCAAGTGTAAAAAAAAATGTAAAAAAATGTAAAAGTAAAAAAAAAGTGAAAAATCCCCTCCCCCAATAAAAAAGTAAAACGTCAGTTTTTTCCTATTTTACCCCCAAAAAGCGTAAAAAACATTTTTTATAGACATATTTGGTATCGCCGCGTGCGTAAATGTCCGAACTATTAAAATAAAATGTTAATGATCCCGTACGGTGAACGGCGTGAACGAAAAAAAATTAAAAAAGTCCAAAATTCCAACTTTTTTAATACATTTTATTAAAAAAAAATTATAAAAAATGTATTAAAAGTTTTTTATATGCAAATGTGGTATCAAAAAAAAGTACAGATCATGGCGCAAAAAATGAGCCCCCATACCGCCGCTTATACGGAAAAATAAAAAAGTTAGAGGTCATCAAAATAAAGGGATTATAAACGTACTAATTTGGTTGAAAAGTTTGTGATTTTTTTTAAGCGCAACAATAATATAAAAGTATATAATAATGGGTATCATTTTAATCGTATTGACCCTCAGAATAAAGAACACATGTCATTTTTACCATAAATTGTACGGCGTGAAAACAAAACCTTCCAAAATTAGCAAAATTGCGTTTTTCGTTTTAATTTCCCCACAAAAATCGTGTTTTTTGGTTGCGCCATACATTTTATGATATAATGAGTGATGTCATTACAAAGGACAACTGGTCGCGCAAAAAACAAGCCCTCATACTAGTCTGTGGATGAAAATATAAAAGAGTTATGATTTTTAGAAGGCGAGGAGGAAAAAATGAAAACGTAAAAATTAAATTGTCTGAGTCCTTAAGGCCAAAATGGGCTGAGTCCTTAAGGGGTTAAGAGGTTAACAATTACTGTATTTTTGTTATTTTACTGAAGACAACAGCCTGATGAGAGTGCAAGGTGAATTTATAAACAATATTGCAGGTTGGCTCTGATCTGTAGTGTTGAGCGCGAATATTTGAAATGTGAATTTTTACCGCGAATATCCGCACTTCGCAAAAATTTTGAATATAGTGATATATATTCGGAATGAAGATTTTTTTTATTTTTAATGTGAATATGCAAATATCCACGAATATCAGCACTTCCGGTCAGAGGACACTGATCCCTCCCTTCTTTTAGGTGAAAGATATAACCGCGCATGCGCACTATGCAAATTTCATTAGGAATTTTCGCATGAAAAAAAAACTAACAGCGAATATGCGAATTTCGCAAATATAGGATGAATATTAGTCCATATATACATGAAATATTGCGAATTTGAACATGGCCCCTGCTGCTCATCACTACTGATCTGTCCAGTTTGGCTTGTCTCCTACATTCCTTATTAAAGTGGTTATCCACCATTGTACATGCTTCCAGACAGTACTGGACATGCTTAGGAAGGATCCGTGCTTGTCTTGGGGATAAATGGCTATGTTGTGAGTCTACTATAACGCTGCTGCTTACTTTTTCAAGTACACAGTTACATATTTTGTAAGGTTGAAAAAAGACAAGAGTCCATTGAGTTCAACCTAAAACCCTACTGTGTTAATCCAGAGAAAGCAACCCCCCCCCCCCATGAGGCTGATTCCAATTGTCCCATGACAGAGGAGAAATTCCTTCCCGACCCCAATATCACCATAAATGTAATGTTATATTTTTCCAGATAAACATCCAGACCCCGCTTGAACTTTTTTAAAGTCAGAAATCACAACATAATGGGGCAGAGAGTTTCATAGTCTCACTGCTTTTACAGTAAAGAATCTCTTTCTGTGATGATGGTGAAACCTTCTTTCCTCTAGACGTAGAGGATGCCCCCTTGTCATGGTTACCGGCCTAGGAATAAAAATATCACTAGAAAGATCTCTGTACTGTCCATTCATATATTTGTACATTGTGATCAGATCTCCCTAAGACGTCTTTTCTCCAAACTAAATAACCCGAAGCTTGATAACCTGTCTTGGTCCTGTAATCCTTCCATAACATCAATTATATTTGTCACCCTCCTCTGCACCCTCTCCAGTTCAGCCATGTCCTTCTTATATACAGGTATCCAAAATTGCACACAATATTTCATATGTGGTCTGACTAATGATTTATACAGAGGCAAAACTATGTCCTTGTCACGAGCATCTATGCCTCTCCTCTCCCATGACTTTATTAGCCTTGACAGACGCTGCCTGGCACTGATTGCCGCTGCCTGGCACTGATTGCTAAAGTTGAGTTTACTGTCCCCCAGTACCACCAAGTCCTTTTCGGTAGTAGTTTTACTTAATGTCTTATTATTTAGCACATAATTGTACATTTTCTTTTTACGACCTGTATAACCTTACATTTATCCACATTACATTTTGTTTACTATGTCTGTGGCCAAGACTCCAGCCTCCCCAGATCCCTCTGTAATATTATGTTATCCTCCTCTGTGGTGATCACCTTACCCAGTTTAGTGTCATGTGCAAATATAGAAATTCTACTCTGTAATCCCTCTACAAGGTCATTAATAAACATTAAAAAGAAGTGGACCCAGTACTGACCCCTGTGGTACCCCACTAGTAACTGTCGATCAACCAGAGTAAGTTTCATTGATCCCCACCCTCTGCTTCCTATCACTGAGCCAATTGCTAACCCATTTACATTTTTGTGAGATGGCTATTTCCTGTTGAAATTCCCTCCCTCCAACTACAAGCCCCAGGATCCCTTGTTTGTAAGTGTGAGGTCCCTTTTCTTCTGGATCATGCACAGAAAGGTCAGAGTAATACACAGCGGTTAGGCAGAGACAGAGTCAGGTGAACAGCACGGGTCAGATTACAGATCAGGAAGACATATTTTTTGCAGTAATAAAACTGCACTATAGCTCAGGCACAGGTGAACGGGCAGAGTAACATTAAGAGGTAGTGCCAGGCAGGGGTAGGTAAAGGACACATTAAAGATGTGCACACTGGCCCTTTAAATTGTATCCAAAGCTCACTCACAGTCTCTCTGTTTCCTTCTGGCTCTCTCCAACCACTGCCTCTCCTCTCCCTCTTTCCCTCTCCATAGAATTATAGACAGCATGTAACCTAATCCTTCTGTGAGCTGCTAGTGTCTTGTAAAGACAAGACAGAGTTGAGCTGTTTTTAAGAAAAAATAAGTAAAATAAGGGAGAGCAAGGACAAGAGGAACCTGATAAGTTGAGAAAGAGGCATTTATTTCTTCAATCATCATGTTATAGTGCATTTATTACAAAGTTTCTTATATTCACTCGACTTTTGATTTCTAAAAAAAAGTTTTGATTTGTTTAAATTTTATTACAAAGATAAACATGAGATAAATAGTTAACAGTGAACTCGTGTATATGTTCCTTATTCCGTATTATTATATCAGTGTTCCCTGTAGATTAGCAATGGCTGAAGATCTGCTATTTGGGAACTCTGCTTTATAGAACGCGGTATCTATCCATTCTGTATACGATGATTTGCATTACAAATTTATGCTGGTTTACATTGGTATATGAGTATGTACTTTACAAGTTGTTGTTTTTTTAGTGCGAGGTGATGAAGCAATAATATACATGAATACATTATATAACGTGGAGGCTTGTGCCCTGTACAATGGATGTGCATAATAAATCATAGGGTTGTAAGAGCCAGCACTGCCTGACCTTTATTCACAAGCTGGGAATCATTCCGAGCATTGATTATTGCTGTGGCTTTGTTCACGCGGCACTGGATCACTGTTATTTAACTATACATTTAGTATCATTAGGAAGATGCATATGGACTAAAGGGAACATTTCCAGGCAGACGTTGATGGCTTTATTCATGTATTGTTGGTTCTGGCACTTGTTCATTCCATCTATGAATTTTTCATTGTATCACTAAATATTTCATGTTGCGCTATCAAATAAATCTCATTAAAAAGCATAAGGGAGAGCGGCCTGTGTGTTTTGCGCAATGATTAGTTTGCTATTAGACACGTCTGCGTAAATATTTGTAAAAGGTTTCTTAATAGTTGGAATAAGACTCATTGACTCTTGTATTAATCCAGTCCCAGTATTAACCTTAAAGATAGTGAAGGTGTTGTCCATCATGGGGGACACTGCAGACCCTTTAGACAGCTAATGGGGGGGGGGGGGGGAGTACCGGGAGTTGAAACCCCACCAATTTTATATTGATGGCCTATATAAAAAATAGGTCAACAATTTTTGGGAGCTGGAGGAAATTATTAGAATAACCTTAAAGGAAATTATTAGAATAACCACGTTCCCCTTATAACCGTACTGTAAATTTTGTTGGTGTTGTTACATGCATGGCATACAGTATGATCATTAATACGGTAGGTTACTTGAGAATCACTTAATTAGAAATAGACTCTAGGGCAGTATTTCCCAACCAGTGTGCCTCTAGCAAAATTACAATTCCCAACATGCCCTGCAGCAACACTACTGTAACACAGAGTTTTACCAAACATGTGCCTCCAGCTGTTGCAAAACTACAATTCCAAGCATGCATTGACAGTCAAAGGATGTTTGGGCATGCTGGGCAAGTTGTAGTTTTGCAAAAGCTGTAGGCAGACAGCTGAAGGCAACACTGCTGTAAAAAAGAGCTTGCCAGTCCTGTAATGCTGGGACTAGTTTTGAAATAGTTGAAGTCACAGTGTTTGGATAAGGATGACACACATGAATGACATAAAAAAACACTGTACTTTTAGCACTAAACCTTTGCACTAATTTACGAAGATGTAAGTTATACACTCACCATATTGTCTTTGGTGGTAGAGTACAGGAATTCTCCAATAATCGTGTGTGTGTGTGTGCATGCGTGTGCGTACAGCATAAGACCAGAGAGGAAATGGATACAGAGCAGGACTGCCAGGCTCCAGAGAGCAGTGAGTCAGCAGAGTGAGGGGGGGAGTCATCACAGTGCAGGCATGAGAGGGACACGCCCCCTCCCTTTGGGAAGATGAAAAAGACATTGAGTTGGTGATAGATACATAAAAATTACATATACATGATCAGGATGAGGTACTGAGTAAGAACAGTTTTTTTAATGGGATCTGACAGGTACACTTTAACCACATAGGGACCCAGGGCGTACAGGTACACCTTCGGTCCCTGGTACTTAAGGACCCAGGGCGTACCTGTACGCCCGTGGGAATTTCGGTTCCCGCTGCGTGCCGGGCGGGGACCGGACCGGGGTGACTGCTGTTATCTATCAGCAGGCACCCTGCGCAAATGCCCAGGGGGGGTCATCAGACCCCCATGTCGGCGATCAGCGCAAATCGCAGGTGAATTCACACCTACGATTTGTGCTGATTCTGGTCATATGGGTCTATGGTGACCCGGAATATAAGGGGGATCGCGGTTGTCTAATACACCTACGATCCCCCTGAAGGCATAGGAGTGAGGTGGCAGGGGTGCTACCCCTCCTATCCCTGCTATTGGTCGTCAGAAGCGACAACCAATAGCAGATCGGGCGCGGGGGGGTTAATTTTCGTTTTCCCCGTCCTGCCCACCCACAATAGGCGGCGCAGAACGGGGAAACTAAAGAGGTCCGACGGCAGAAGATCCACTTACCCATTCTGAGGCAGCTGGCGACAGTGATCGGCGGGCGGCAATGTCGTGTGGCTGGCTCCCTGGATCCTACGGAAGCCGGTGAGTTGCCTAGCAACATCTGGAGGGTACAGTTTGAGACCACTGTTGTTGCAAAACTACAACTCCCAGCATGCCTAGACAGCTGTTTGGGCATGCTGGAATATGTAGTTTCGCAACAGCTGGAGGGCTACAGTTTGAGACCACTATACAGTGGTCCCTAAACTGTATCCCTCCAGATCTTGCAAAACTACAACTCCTAGCATGATCAAACAACTGTTTGCTGTCTGGGCATGCTGGGATTTGTAGTTTTGCAACATCTGGAGGGCCACAGTTTGGAAATCACTGTGCAGTGGTTTCTAAACTGTAGCCCTCCAGATGTTGCAAAACTAAGAATCCCAGCATGCCCAAACAGCAAACAGCTGTCTCGACATGCCGGGAGTTGTAGTTGCGTACCTCCAGCTATTGCATAACTACATCTCCCAGCATGCCCTTCGGCGATCAGTACATGCTGGGAGTTGTAGTTTTGCAACAGCTGGAGGCACACTGGTTGGAAAATACTGAGTTAGGTAACAGAATCTAACTGAAGGTTTTTCAACCAGTGTGCCTCCAGCTGTTGCAAAAGTACAACTCCCAGCATGCACGGTCTGTCAGTAATGCTGGGAGTTGTAGTTTTGAAACAGCTGGAGGTTTGCCCCCACCCCCATGTGAATGTACAGGGTACATTCACACAGGCAGGTTTACAGTAAGTTTCCTGCTTCAAGTTTGGGATGCGGCTAATTTTTCGCCGCAGCGCAAATGCCTAGCGGGAAACTCACCATAACACGCCAGTGCGAATGTACCCTAAAAACACTACACTAACACATAATAAAGAGTAAAACACTACATATACACCCCCTTACACTGTCCCCCCAATAAAAATGAAAAACGTATTGTACGGCAGTGTTTCCAAAATGGAGCCTCCAGCTGTTGCAAAACAACAACTCCCAGTATTTTGGGAGTCATTTTCTCCTATTACCCCTATGTTAAATTTAGGGAAAAAACAGCATTTTAGTAAAAAAATATTTTTTTTCATTTACACATCCAACTTTAACAAAGAGTCATCAAACACGTGTGGGTAGTAAAGGCTCACTGGACCCCTTGTTAGGTTCCTTAAGGGGTGTAGTTTCCAAAATAGTATGCCATGTGGGTACTTTTTGCTGTTCTGGCACCACAGGGGCTTCCTAAATGCGACATGCCCCCCAAAAACCATTTCAGTAAAATTTGCTTTCAAATAGCCAAATGTGACTCCTTCTCTTCTGAGCATTGTAGCTCGCCCGCAGAGCATTTTACGTCCTTATATGGGGTATTTCCATACTAAGAAGAGATGAGGTTACAAATTTTGGGAGGCATTTTCTCCCATTACCCTTTGTAAAAATGGTAAATTTGGGGGAAAAAACTGCACTTTAGTGAATAATCTTTTTTTTTTCATTTAAACATCCGATTTTAACGAAAAGTCGTCAAACACCTGTGGGGTGTTAAAGGCTAACTGGACCCCTTGTTACCTCCCTTGAGGGGTGTAGTTTCCAAAATGGTATGCCATGTGGGGTTTTCTGCTGTTCTGGCACCATAGGGACTTCCTAAATGTGACATGCCCCCCAAAAACAAATTTCAGCAAAATTCACTCTCCAAAATCCCATTATTGCTCTTTCCATTCTGAGCCCTCTACTGCGCCCTCCTGACATACACATATGAGGTATTTACTTGGTCGAGAGAAATTGGGTTACAAATTGGGGGGGCTTTTTCTCCTATTACCACTTGTAAAAATTCAAAAACTGGGTCTACAAGAACATGCGAGTGTAAAAAATTAAGATTTTGAATTTTCTCCTTCACTTTGCTGCTATTCCTGTGAAACACCGAAAGGGTTAACACACTTACTGAATATCATTTTGGATACTTTGAGGGGTGCAGTTTTTATAATGGGGTCATTTGTAGGGTATTTCTAATATGAAGGTCCTTCAAATCCACTTCAAAACTGAACTGGTCCCTGAAAAATTCCGATTTTGAAAATGTTGTGAAAAAGTGGAAAATTGCTGCTGAACTTTGAAGCCCTCTGGTGTCTTCCAAAAGTAAAAACATGTCAACTTTATTATAGAAACATAAAGTAGACATATTGTATATGTGAATCAATGTATAATTTATTTGGAATATCCATTTTCCTTATAAGCAGAGAGCTTCAAAGTAAAAAAAAATGCTACATTTCCAATTTTTTCATAAAATTTTACGATATTTCACCAAGAAATGATACAAGTATCGACAAAAATTTACCACTAACATAAAGTAGAGTATGTCACAAAAAAACAATCTCGGAATCAGAATGAAAAGTAAAAGTATACCAGAGTTATTAATGCTTAAAATGACAGTGGTCAGATGTGCAAAAAATGGCCGGGTCCTTAAGGTATAAAAGGGCTGGGTCCTTAAGGGGTTAAAGGGGTACTCCGGTGGTCAATGTGTTTTTTTCCATTTTTGACTTACCCTATTTGTTTTGTTTAATTTCTATTCTTGTTGTTTAGGCTACTCTATTTCCGTTATTTGTTGTCTTTTTATCCCCCACTTTGTTTTCCTATCTTTGCTTCTATTTCCTGTTTCTTGCAGTGCTGTAAACTACAAATCCCAGCATGCTCCATGCCTTGCTGGTTTGGGGCAGCTCCTTTTTTTTTTCTTCTGTTCCACCCTTTACCCACCCTACTATTTTCCCGGGTCGGCCCCCTTATACACAGCACACTAATATAATCAGCCCTGGTTGGGATACACTGGCATACACACACAAAAGGGACTACAACTTCCAGCATGTGTCATTCAGGACTCTTCAGTCTGTGGTATAACACCAGCATGCTGCCTCTGTAGTCTCCTGAGGGTTGTAGTTCACCACACCTCTGTAGGGCATACACCAGTGTTTCCCAACCAGGGTGCCTCCAGGTGTTGCAAAACTACTACTACCAGCATGCCCGGACAGCCAAAAGCTGTCCAGGCATGCTGGGAGTTGTAGTTTTGATACAGCTGAAGACATCCTGGTTGGGAAACAATACACTTTGTTTGTAATATACTGAATTGGCTAGAACAGTGTTTCCCAACCAGTGTGCCTACAGCTGTTGCAAAATTACAACTTCCAGCATGCCCAATGGCTGTCAGGGCATGCTGGGAGTTGTAGTTTTGCAACAGCTGGAGGCACACTGGTTTGTAAACACTAGCATACACACACATAACAGCGACTACAACTCCCAGCATGTCATTCAGGAGTCCCCCCCCCCCTTGACACATAGAAATCATCCCCAGTCTGAGATTTATTCCCCTGCAGTCTATACATCCCCAGCCCGTGCACTTTGTTGTCCTCCCCTTCAGATATCACTCATATCTTCTCTGTCTTCTTTCAGTGCAGACCTGTGTCCTCAGAAGACAGTGCAGGGGGAGGGGAGATGAGGAGATATGTACCTCCTCTCTCTCCCCCTGCTCTGTCTTCTTTCTCTCATGCAGACCTGCGTCCTCCGGGAGGGGGAGATGAGGGGGCGTGGCTTCTTTCTCTCGTGCAGACCTGCGTCCTCTGGGAGGTGGAGATGAGGGGGCGTGGCTTCTTTCTCTCGTGCAGACCTGCGTCCTCCGGGAGGGGGAGATGAGGGGGCGTGGCTTATCTCTCTCATGCAGACCTGCGTCCTCCGGGAGGGGGAGATGAGGGGCGTGGCTTATCTCTCTCATGCAGACCTGCGTCTTCCGGGCTCTGAAAGAACAGAGGGAAAAAAAGCCCTGACGCGTTGTCCACAGCCTAATCCTAACATGGCCGATGCTGTGGACGACAGTAAGAGATCCAACACAGAACTACAGAACTTCCTGGCCCACAAACAGGTAAGAAAAAAAGACACATGCTACACAAACATATAATACATGTCAATTGCAAAAAACATGAACATTAAAAGAAGATGCAATATAGCCAAAAATCTTAACCACCGCAGGAGGACCCCTTTAAGGCAAGGTTCACAAAATTTCTGAGAGGAATTCAGCTTTGATATTCTGCTCGGTAATTCTAGTGCAGCAGATTCCCATTGCTGGCATAGGGATTTTGTTGCACAGTGCACACTGTGGAGTTTTCAAGGTAGACTTTCCACCCGAAAAGTCCACTCAAAAAATTCCGCCACAGCATTGAACTTTTTTGGGTGGATTTCTGCTCCGCAGATGTTGCCATCTATAGGGATGGCAATAACTGCGCCTGCTTAGGGATGACATGGGCCATCAATCAAGCTGAGGGGGCAGGACCACGGCCGGAGCGACCGGACCTGTAAGTATAAGTCCCCGCCCAAGGGACTACTTACGGGGCAGTGGGGTGGAGACTTTATAACTTTATATCTTCAACATCCCTGGGGGCAAAAACATCCCCCGGGGATGGTGAGGATAAAGATTTTTACCATATAAATGTTGTCAAGTGTTATATATGGTCAAATCGGCTGCTTGGTTCCCTTTAAATATAAAAATGCCCAATTCATAACAGCTGCATATTATTCCAATCAGACTGATGTCATTATTACAAGTATAGGGGAGACACTCACTCATCAGTATCCAAGAAGACGCTGCTGGTGTGTGTAAAATCGTACTGCACCTGCGTCCACAATACTACATCCTATGGGTCACGTGACTCTGTCACATGACCATACAGAACTGATGTGACCCGTCTCCATGGAACCTGCAGACGCCAAATGCTATCAGCAGAGTCCAGGGAGATCAGTGCGCGATCACTGCCAACAAAAACAACATATCGGGCAGACACGGCCGCACAGATATAGAAAATTCATTAGTAAATCAAAGTGCGCATTAATCTATACAGTATATATAAAACTCAGTGTGTGTGTCTGTGTATGTGTGTGTTCCAGCATCCCGTCCAAACGGCTAAAGATATTAACATGAAACTTGGCACACATGTTACTTATATGTCAACAACAAACATAGGATAGGTAATTTAACCTTTACTCACCCCCATTTGGCAGGGTCGGGGTTTTTGTTTAACCCCTTAAGGACTCAGCCCATTTTGCCATTAAGGATTTCATTTTTACGTTTTAATTTTTTCCTCCTCGCCTTCTAAAAATCATAACTCTTTTATATTTTCATCCACAGACTAGTAGGAGGACTTGTTTTTTGCGTGACCAGTTGTCCTTTGTAGTAACATAACTCATTATATCATAAAATGTATGGCGCAACCAAAAAACAATATTTTTGTGGGGAAATTAAAAAGAAAAACGCAATTTTGCAAATTTTGGAAGGTTTCGTTTTCACGCCGTACAATTTACGGTAAAAATGACATGTGTTCTTTATTCTGAGGGTCATTACGATTAAAATGATACCCATTATTACATCCTTTTATATTATTGTTGTGCTTAAAAAAAATCCCAAACTTTTTAACCAAATTAGTACAGTTATAATCCCTTTATTTTGATGACCTCTAACTTTTAAATTTTTCTGTATAAGTGGCGGTGTGAGGGCTAATTTTTTGCGCCATGATCTGTACTTTTTTTTGATACCACATTTGCATATAAAAAACTTTTAATAAATTTGTTCTAATTTTTTTTTAATAAAATGTATTTAAAAAGTAGCAATTTTGGATTTTTTTTTTTTTACGTTCACGCCGTTCACCCTACGGGATCATTAACATTTTATTTTAATAGTTCGGACATTTACACACGCGGCGATACCAAATATGTCTATTAAATTTATTTTTTACGCTTTTTGGGGGTAAAATAGGAAAAAACGGACGTTTTACTTTTTTATTGGGGGAGGGGATTTTTCACTTTTTTTTACTTTTAAATTTTTTTACATTTTTTTTACACTTGAATAGTCCTCATAGGGCACTATTCATAGCAATACCATGATTGCTAATACTGATCTGTTCTATGTATAGGACTCGATCTCAGACCAGAGCAGAAGACGCCGGGAGCCGGAAGGAGGAAGGTGAGGGGACCTCCGTGCGGCGTTCTGAATGATCGGATCCCCGCAGCAGCGCTGCGGGCGATCCGATCATTCATTGAAATCGCGCACTGCCGCAGATGTCGGGATCTGGATTGATCCCGGCACCTGAGGGGTTAATGGCGGACGCCCGTGAGATCGCGGGCGTCGGCCATTGCCGGCGGGTCTCTGGCTGCGATCAGCAGCTGGGATCAGCCGCGCATGACACGCGCATTGCTCCGATGCCTGCGGTTATGCACAGGACGTAAATGTACGTCCTGGTGCGTTAAGTACCACCGCACCAGGACGTACATTTACGTTCTGCATCCTTAAGGGGTTAAAGTCCCATACAAGTCTATGGAAAATATATGTTACTGTATAACTTCTATTTTCCCCTTCTATTTTCAGCTTCATCACAAATCAGTCCCACCTGAGGACAGGATATGAGGATAGGACATAAAGATGTGACATGAGGATGAGATATGAGGAAGGCATATGAGCTTGGGGTATGGGGTCAGGCTATGAGGATGGGATATGAGGTCGGGATGTGAGGACGGTATATGAAGATGGAATATGAGGACGGGATAGGAGGTCATGATAGGAGGTCGGGATAGGAGGTCGAGATATGAGGTTGAGATATGAGGTCAGGATATGAGGTTGAGATATGAGGTCGGGATATGAGGATGGGATATGGGGTTGGGATATTAAGTCAAAAGCTTCCTCCTTTGTTGATTTTCCTTCCCGACAAGGATTAGGAAGGAAAAACCGGGCAATGCCGGGTAGACGGGATGTGAGGACGGGATATGAGGAAGGGAAATGAGGTTGAGATATAAGGACAGGAAATGAGGTCGAGACAGGAGGTCGGGATATGAGGACGGGATATGAGGATGGGATATGAGGTTGAGATATGAGGAAGAAATATGAGGAGGGAATATGAGGACAGGATAGGAAGTCGGGATAGGAGGTCGAGATATGAGGATGGGATATGAGGTTGAGATAGGAGGATGGGATAGGATGTCAGGATGTGAAGTTGGGATAGGAGGAGTGTGTTACTGATTGGAACCTTTGTTACTTTGGTCCCAGCTCTCTGCAGGTCATTCACTAGGTCCCCCGTGTGGTTCTGGAATTTTTGTTCACCGTTCTTGTGCTCCTTTTGACACCACCAGATCGAGGGAGATTATCAGTGGCCTTGCATGTCTTCCATTTTCTAATAAATGTTCCCACGGTTGACTTCTTCACACCAAGCTGCTTACCTATTGCAGATTCAGCCTTCCCAGCCTGATGCAGGTCTACAATTTTGTTTCTGGTGTCCTTCGACAGCTCTTTGGTCTTGGCCATAGTGGAGTTTGGAGTGTGACTGTTTGAGGTTGTGGACAGGTGTCTTTTATACTGATAATAAGTTCAAACAGGTGTCTTTAATACAGGTATCGAGTGGAGGACAGAGGAGACTCCTAAAGAAGTTACAGGTCTGTGAGAGACAGAAATCTTGCTTGTTTGTAGTTGACCAAATACTTATTCTTCACCATAATTTGCAAATAAATTCTTAAAAAATCAGACAATGTGATTTTTATGGATTTTTTTCTCATTATGTCTCACATAGTTGAGGTATACCTATGATGAAAATTACAGGCCTCTCATCTTTTTAAGTGGAAGAACAATTGGTGGCTGACTAAATACTTTTTTGCCCCACTGTATATCCACTCATCTACATTTAAAAATCCTCACCATAAATGATACCTGTTCTTTAGGCTGGCCATAAAACTGAAGGGAAACTTTCTGGTTTATAGGACAATGGTTATCTTATCTCTCATTGTGTTTGGAAAACACTGTGGGGGACTTTAACACTTGGGGCCGTTAAGCTTTTACATGTCAAAGTCTACCCCCTATTGCCAATTCGGAAGTGTGCCCGCTTTCCAGCAATGCTTACATATATATATCTATATATATATATATATATATATATATATATATATATATATATATATACACACACACACACACACAAATATAGGCAAACAGAATAAAACACTAGTCAGAGAAAGTGGCACAGTTCAAATACAGGGCTTCTCCTGCAGTTTATTGCCCACAAACAAAATATGTCTGTATTTACATTGGCATAAAACAAACCAAATCCTGCTTATCCAGCACTGACTAAACACTTTATCTGGCTCTCACTATACAAGTGGCTTACTAGTAGCCACTCGAACTTTTAAAAGGTGTTACCTCACACCACTGGCACTTGGCACTTGACACAAAGTCTACTTTTTGAGGTTGCAGCCTTTATGGAGTACAATTCCCATCAGTGGGTCAGGTTCCTACCAGTGTTCCTAGCAGACTAACTATCAGTTAGTTTTAACACCCTGTATCTAACTGTCTTCAGCACATGTGCTGATCAGGGCTCATCTGGAAACCTGGTGTGACCTAGGAAGTTGAATGTATGTCCCCACTGCCAATCCTGCCATTCATTCTCTAAAAATCCAGACATGAAAATAAGACTTAGGCAGCATTCACACCACGAACTGACCTTCCGATGCACAGATACGATTACAACAAAAGTTCACCGACATCCAGAGTCTGTCTCTCCCGTTTGTAAAGAAATGAATGGCGCCTACGTTTTCTGACAAGCTTCTGTCTGTGGGCGTCAGCATCTGACGGATCCCGGAGCGTCCATGCGCATGCGCAAGGATCAAACACTAACGCCGCAGATAAAACATCATCTGGGAATCACAGTGCGATCCTGCCGATGTGCAGGGACAAGGCACTCCTGATTTTATATCAAGACAGGAGGCCTCGCATTATATGCAATATCTTTCTTTACTGAAATCAATAGCAGTAATATTAAAAGCTCTTTTTAACAGATACAAGAAAAAACTTTAAAGCGCACAGGTGCAACATTACAGGTAACACAACCTAACCTGCTGAATAGTAGTGACCAATGAGCATACAGCCCAGGTGATATAAGGTCCTGTCTCACCACAATAGTCCTCTTTCTTTACTGCTCCGCAGATAAGTATCATATATACTGTGTACTGTCTAATTCATATCATTTCTACATATTTAATTTTCTTTTGCCATATCCAGTAGAATCTGTACTATTCCATTTCTAATCTAAATGTACATACTCCATGCTTTTCCTTCTCTAAGTTTTCTGCAATTCAATGTTATAGCTTATATACTCTTGTTATATATGGTTACCTACTCATATTAGATATATATCCTTCTTCATTATTCCTACCACCCTTTGGGTGGCCTTTTACTCCTGCCGGGCGCCGCACATATTCTTCCGGGGCTGCGCGCGCAGTAATTCCATCTTCCTTCACTACAGGCGAAATCCCGTTCTCGCGAGACTGGCCAGTTGGTGATCATCTGGCCGTTCCCGCCTCCCGCCCTGACAGACGCGACATTCAGCCTGTCAGAGCGGACCTCCCGTCTCCTCAGCTCCTGTCACGTATCTCCTGTCACGTATCTCCCATTACCATTTCTGACTAAATTCACCCATTGTCCTTTTCAGGACATTGCAGGCATTGATATACCTTGCATTACCTTACACACAGATATTATAATAATTATTTGTGGGACATAAAAAATTATATATATATACTACAATTATTCTAATTACAGCTATTTAATAATATGTCTTCTGAACAGAGTAATACTATGTCTGACAGTCAAATACAAGCACTTGTGGACCAGTCTGTATCCAGGTCCGTGCAAAAAGCCTTAGATAGTGCTATGACAACTATGCACGAATCCATGACCAAATCTGTTGCTATGACAATTACACAAATGATGTCCCATAAAGTTCACCAGTCTCAAACGATAACAAAAAAGAGTCACTCTAAAAAGAGGCATATTGAAAATAACGACCTTCCAGTTAGCAAACATAGTAGACCCAATGTTGGGTTTGAAGGTCAGTACCATATTGATGGTCCGTCTCACTGTAGCGGCCAAAATACTGATGACATTATGTCTCATCCAGGACCCTCTTCCCGAGAGGAGCAAAAATGTATTCGGGATAAGAAAGCCTCTAAATATCCGGCCCGCCTTACATTTAATGAGGACTCTAATGATAATAATAATCATAATAATAATAATAATAATAATAGTGAGACTGAAGAGGACTTTGATTGTTCAGAGTCCAATGACCCCTCTTTCCTCCCTGAGGACTCGGAGGAGGATAACACAAATTTTGGCGACTCTTCTACTGAGGTGGCAGGCATTTTGGACACTCAAGGTGTGCCATTTTTTGACCCCGCCTTCATAACACACCCCAGGTCAGGGGAGTGGACACTTAACCCTGCAGTGGAAAAATTTGTAAGCCACTGGGCAAAAAGGGGTCTTGATAATAAAACTCGCAATAAGTTACGGGCTGAATGTCCTAGGCCCACTATACCTTTAAGTGCTGCCCAGACCCCCGAATTAGACCCAATCTTAATTAAATATCTCCAAAAATCGGGCAAGAACCCAAAGAAAGGAGTTGATCGTAGCTTCAAATTATGTCAAGATAAATTCCTAGACCTCCTGGGCCCCATCTAGCGATTAATTCGGATACTCCTAATATTCATGCTATAAGGGGCTGGGCCCAACGGGCCATGTGCATGTTTGGATATATCAATCAATCTTTTTGCACTGAAAGAAAAAGAGCGGTGCTGATGAAGCTAGATCCTCAACTAGCACATTTAGCTTCTTCAGAACCCCCATCTCCTACTGAAGGTCTCTTATTCGGAGATCAATTCATAAAAGAAATTTCAAAATACGTAGGGTTATTCTCCTCGTTCGATAAAGCCCAATCTTCCCTCAAAAAGGTCTTCCCTAATAAGGTTTTTACCAGGGCCGGAAAAAGTAGAGGCCGTTTTTCCGGCCGCAGTTCCCAATACAGACCTCAACAACGAGGATCCTACCACCAAGACAGACCTGTATACCCCGTCCCAACCTATCAAACCCCTGCTTTCTTCCCCTATCGTGGACGCCCTTGGAGGGCTAGAGGACAGAGAGGAGTCACTCGTTCTAGGCCAACAGGTAAGTGCACCTCCTGTACTTTCTTCCCTCCTTCCAGTAGGCGGACGTCTCCTACATTTTTCCCTAAATTGGGAACTAATATCCTCCGACCTTTGGATTCTGAACACCGTGAAAGGCTATCAAATAGATTTCCTTTCTCTACCTTATCAGGAACATCTGCCTCATCCCATACAATTTTCCAAGGAAGATCAAATGCTGGTGGATTTAGAAATAGAGGATCTTTGCTCAAAAAATGCAATATCCCAAGTGCCCTTGCATTCAATAGGCTTCATCAGCAACTTATTCCTGGTAAAAAAAGAAGGACGGAGGATTCTGTCCTGTGATAAACCTAAAAATCCTAAACAATTTTGTGCGCTACCAACATTTCAAGATGGAAGGCATCCATCTGTTAAGAGATCTCTTATTGCCAGACGACTGGCTGGTAAAAATAGACTTAAAAGATGCCTATTTAACAGTCCCTATCCATCCTTTTTCCCAACCTTTTCTCCAATTTATTTGGAAGAACAAGAAATGGTAATTCAATTGCCTTCCTTTCGGTCTCTCATCAGCCCCTTGGTGCTTCACCAAACTGATGAAACCGGTCGTTGCCATTCTCCGTTCCAGAGGTGTTCGGCTAATAATTTATCTAGACGATATCCTCATCATGGCCAAATCTCAACATTTGGCTTATCTTCACAGGCATTGGACCCTCTCTCTTCTGGTCCATTTAGGCTTTCTTATCAACTACGAGAAATCCGTTCTTACTCCTTCCAAAGAGCTGGAATTCTTGGGATTTCTCATCAACACCCACACTACTCTACTGAGTCTTCCCTCCAAAAAATTGAAGACTATTCGGAAGGAAATTCGATCTATCCTCAACAAGGAACTCATTTCCTTACGATCCATAGCTCGTATAGTCGGCCTCCTTTCGGCTTCTATTCAAGCAATATTTCCAGCCCCATTACACTACAGAGCCCTCCAAAGATTAAAAATCAGACATTTGAGGGAGGGTCTTCGTTACTCAGACGAGGTTCATTTATCCCTAGAAGCCAAAGAAGAACTTCTTTGGTGGCTTCATCATGTGCAAGAATGGAATGGCAGAACAATTTTCCATTCCTTTCCGGATCTGATTATGGAATCAGATGCAAGCCTCATCAGATGGGGAGCTCGATGCGGATCCCTCTCCACAGGAGGCAAATGGTCCCCATCAGAAACTCAGTTACATATAAATTGTCTGGAACTCCTAGCGGGCTTCTTTGCTCTTCTGAGTTTTGCGAAAGATTTTTCGGATTGTTGCGTTCTTCTTCGATTGGACAATATTTCGGCTGTCCAATACATAAATCGCTTAGGAGGAACGAGATCAGAATCTCTTGCCAATATTGCCAAAGATCTTTGGCACTTCTGTTTGAACAGAAATATTATTTTAAGGGCAGAATATCTGCCAGGTCTCTCCAATACAGTAGCGGATTGGAATTCCAGATACCTCACGGACTCCAGCGATTGGAAATTGGACCCCTTGATGTTTCAGGAGATCAATCTCCTGTGGGGACCCCTCCAATTGGACCTTTTCGCCTCACGTCTCAACCACCAACTACCCCAATTCTTCAGTTGGCGCCCAGACCCAGAAGCTCTGGGATTGGATGCTTTCCTTCAAATTTGGCCAAAAGAGAGACTGTATGCTTTTCCCCCGTTCTCTCTAATTTCCAGAGTCCTCCTTCAAGTGTCAACTCAGAAGGCGACCATAGTATTGATCACTCCTTGGTGGACATCCCAATCGTGGTTCCCACACATACTCAGAATGTTGATAGATTACCCCAGAATTCTTCCTCACCATCCAGATCTTTTGTTAGACCCATCAGGGAACCCACATCCTTTGATCCTCTCGTCTCAACTTCTTCTGGTTGCTTGGTTGATATCAGGCCAGACCACTCTCTCGCAGGAATTTCTCAATCAACTAGAGATATCCTCGCGGACGCCTGGGCTCCGGGTACCAGAACTGCTTACCGATCAGCCTGGAAACTTTGGGCTGATTGGTGCAGTAGACGGAATTTGGATCCCGTTCATGCACCTATTACCTACATTTTAAATTTTCTTTCCGCTTCTTTTGACTCTGGGAAAGCTTACCGCACTCTAAACCTTTACCGTTCGGCCATTTCTTTTTACCATTCTTATATAGATTCCGTCCCAATAGGTAGACACCCGGTCATATGCAAGCTTCTGAAAGGTATTCGCTTTCGGCGTCCTCCACTTCCCAAATATACATCCACATGGGATGTTAATCTACTTCTTAATCTTTTTACTTCATGGGAAGATAACGATTCTTTATCTTTAAAATTGTTGTCTTTCAAACTAACATCTCTTCTCTGCCTAATCTCCATTAAAAGGGTATCGGACGTGAGAGCTTTAGATATATCTTGTAGACATTTTTCTCCTCAAGGAGTATTATTTTCTATACATAGACGCACCAAAACCAATTTACACCAAATCTTCTATCCTTTTTTCCCACATAACGATAAACTTTGTGTGGTTCGCTGCCTACAATCTTACGAATCCAGAACAGCATCTCTACGTCATCCTTCCTGTTTTCAACTCCTCATTTCTTATTGCAAACCTCATCGTCCTGTGTCATCTGCTACCTTAGCCAGATGGATTAGACAATCCATGTCTCTGGCCGGTATCGACATATCTAAATTTGGTGCCCACTCAACCAGAGGCGCAGTTGCCACTAAACTTATTCAATCAGGAGGTTCATTATCAGATCTATTGAAGGCCGCTAACTGGTCGTCAGAATCCACTTTTAAATCTTTCTATTTCAGACCCGATTCTCATGTGTCTATGTGTCTATTATAACTTATTTATCATGACTTATTGTTTTGTTTAGAGCTTTAAACTTGCATATAATGCGAGGCCTCCTGTCTTGATATAAAATTGGAGATTTTCCTATCCTAGGTGACGGAAAATATAGATTTTATGAAAGACAGGAGGCGAGCATTATCCCCCCCTGTACCCATCCCTCTAATATTTATTATTCTATTTCAGCTTATTAACCATCCTGACGTGGGGACTTACTTGTTCTACATATCTGCGCTTTGGATTATGACCACCTTCCTCTGCCAAGTGTTTCTTCAGTTCCATCGTTGAGCTAATCCTCTCCTCTTCCAGATGTTTTCCTGATGAAGAATTCATCCTTCAAGATGTTTCCAAATTTTCTTAGTTTTATTGACTTCCATTCTCTATAATTTTATGTTACTATTAAAGAAAGAGGACTATTGTGGTGAGACAGGACCTTATATCACCTGGGCTGTATGCTCATTGGTCACTACTATTCAGCAGGTTAGGTTGTGTTACCTGTAATGTTGCACCTGTGCGCTTTAAAGTTTTTTCTTGTATCTGTTAAAAAGAGCTTTTAATATTACTGCTATTGATTTCAGTAAAGAAAGATATTGCATATAATGCTCGCCTCCTGTCTTTCATAAAATCTATATTTTCCGTCACCTAGGATAGGAAAATCTCCAATTACAACATAGGAACAAGAGGCATCAATAAAAAAAAAGGTTTAACCATATAGGAGCCACTATACACAATATCATTCTCTCAAATACATAAATAAAATGAGAATTTGGATTTGGTGAACCAATGTCTTACAAAATATAAACATATCACAATTATATATGATACAGTATATTTAGTTATTACATTTAATCCATATACAAAAAGAAACATTAGGGACACTTTAGCATGGTCAGGGTCTCACTATATCCATTCAAGTGTCTTGTGCCTTAAAATTACCTAAAGATATATAAAATACCAATTAATATGTTATATTGCTCACACTGAGTAGGAGAAAAAAGAAGAAAAAAAAAAGAAAAAAGAAAAAAAAAAAGAAAAAGGGAAAAAAAAGAAAAGGAAAGAAAACTAAAACAAATGAAAATCAAAAAACAAGAAACAAAAAGTAACTAATAATAGAAAAAAAATGGGCAAGATTCCTCCTATCAGAAGGAGGCAGAGGGCGTGGCTATACACGCTACACGTTCAGGGGTACTCCGCTGCTCAGCGTTTGGAACAAACTGTTCCCAACGCTGGAGTCGGGAGCTTGTGATGTCATAGCCCCACCCCCTCATCATGTCACGCCCCACCCCCTCAATGCAAGTCTATGGGAGGGGGCGTGTCACGGCTGTCACGCCCCCTCCCATAGACTTGCATTGAGGGGGCGGGGTGTAACGTCATGAGGGGACGGGGCTATGACATCACGAGCTCCCGGCTCCAGCGTTCGGAACAGTTTGTTCCAAACACTGAGCAGTGGAGTGCCCCTTTAAATGGTTTGTGGCTCAGACAACACTGTAGATTTGAGGATGTCATGTTACACACTGCACAATGCACTTTATTTATGTATTAGATTGTTGATAAACTATCTTTGTCACTATGACTACATCGTCACATGTAAAAATTGACCAATGAGAGGATTGTGGGGATGTGGCTTCTTTATAATTGTAAACTTACACCTGTATTTGTACCAATCACAATAGTTTGTACCATATACAGTGTATATATATATATATATATATATATATATATATATATATATATATATATCAGATTGACTTGTTATTCAAGCTTCACAAAAGTTAAGCTATAGCCGAAACGTTGCACTGCTGGTAACCAATAAAAGACCACAGCTTTTTGCATATTAGAAATTAGAAAATAGAATCTAGATAAATTACTATCTTTTCCTAAGGGTGACTGACAGAGTTTTGAATCAGATACATAACTCAAAATATGGCATAAAAAATAGAACAGAAATAACTATTAGGACACTAAATACAATGTATTATCGTAAATCTAAATGAATATCTTATTATTCCATAGGTCAATTCTCCATAATAAGGTTTTCCCACCATATCCATTGGTTAAACATTAAAGGGGTTATCCAGGAAAAAACATTTTTTTTATATATCAACTGGCTCCAGAAAGTTAAACAGATTTGTAAATTATAGTAAATGAAGAAAAAAGGTGTCCTGCACTCACCGCTTCAGTCCAGGTAATCCTGCTCCCATCTCGGGTCACGACTCGAACACGGAGGGCATGGGTAGTGGAGCGCTCAGAGGCGACTGCCGGCGGTTTCACGCATAGGAATGCGCTTCATCCGGCCTCGTTAACGTAATCGCGCTGTGCGAATTATAAAGGTGCAGCTGGTGAGTCACATGATTCCAGGTGAACTCTCACCCCGTGTTACATTCAGAAGTGAACGGACCAAAAAGCCACATAAGGAAGCAAAAAGCAAGTTAGGTAAGTACATCAATACTAATAGACCTAGAACTGCCCTGAATAAAGAGAAATTTATAAAAAAGGGGAAAAATCTAATTTATCATTTAACCCTAACGGCCCCTGTGCGTCAAGGCGCAGTATCCATCGCGCCTCAGCACGCAGGAGCAGACGACGTCTATCTCCTCCAGAAGGGTGACAAGGGATTGTCTCAAGACCTCCAAATTTTAACGTGGTGCAATTTCCACCATGTATGGATTGCATATGCTGAACAAATCTTAGGGATCCGCCTCCTTTTCGAACCGAGTACATATGCTCACGTACTCGGGCCCGGAGTTGTCTCTCGGTTTTTCCAATATAAAAGAATTGGCAACTACAAGATAAAAAATATACAACAAAGGTGCTCCGGCAGGTGATGAGGTGTTTTATTTCAGCGCGATGACGTTAACGAGGCCGGATGAAGCGCATTCCTATGCGTGAAACCGCCGGCAGTCGCCTCTGAGCGCTCCACTACCCATGCCCTCCGTGTTCGAGTCGTGACCCGAGATGGGAGCAGGATTACCTGGACTGAAGCGGTGAGTGCAGGACACCTTTTTTCTTCATTTACTATTATTTGGTGACTACGGTCTTTATTGTCCTAGCACCTCCGTTGCCAGGGTGGATTTCCAGTCTAGCAGGACGCCGTCTCCATCTCGTGGTCTTAGGAGGCCTAAGGTACCGGTGCCACTGTTGTTTCTTGTTTACTTTTAGTACTTTCTCTGCATATTTTCTTAAGTTGAGCACGTTACCTAGCCTTGTACCAGCTATGGAGACAGATAATAGTTCCACAGACGGAAATCCGATGCCGGACACAGGAAGACAGGACGCTGGAGCGTTTTTTTCATCCTGCAACTTGCAGGATGAATTGCAGCTTATTAGCACACGAGCACTTGAGCACAGAATTGTTTCACTCACTGAAAAGGAAGCAAGATCTTTTTGGTCTATTAATTCGTTGCAGGCTTATGTAGACTCAGGCAGAGCTCCTAGGGGTCTAAGGAATTATAAATTTCCATCCCAATTTTTGGAAAGTAATGAGTTCATGCATGCTTGGAAATCTGCACATATGCAACATGCTTTGAAATTAGTAGAAATAGTCCTGGAACAACATCAGAGAGACTATGTTAAAATTACTGAAGATTTGGAAAGGTCTAAAAGCGAATTTCGTAAACGAGTATCTGAAATACAAGCAACCACTTTTTTTAAAAATCTTGAGAAGAAGATTGCCCTCCTCCAGATTGAGATAAAAGAATTAAAACGCGACAAATTTGTGCGCGATAAGCGCGATTATGACAACGATAATGTATTTTCTTGGAGTACCAATAATAACAAAAATGGTAGAAGAAATGCAGGTAGAAGATTTAGAAGAAGAAACTTCAAGGGTCGCAGAAGTCAAGACTTCTGGACCACTGAATCAGACACGAGCGCCTCAGATGAGGGTAATAGAGATTCTAGCCAAGGAAACTCCTATACTCAGCAACCCCCTTTAGAAAGAAGACCAGAAGGGGGGGCAGAAAGAGGCACGCTCAGAGGAAAGTGGGCACAGAAACGCAAGGAGGTCACTTGGAGAGATTAGC
Source organism: Hyla sarda (assembly GCF_029499605.1). Classification (NCBI taxonomy): domain Eukaryota; kingdom Metazoa; phylum Chordata; class Amphibia; order Anura; family Hylidae; genus Hyla; species Hyla sarda. The sequence continues at coordinate 321,030,810 of NC_079193.1, forward strand.
AGGTGAGACTCTGGTGGAGAACCTGACAGATGTTGTCCTCCCCCAGAGTACTCTGACTGCTTTGTCTAAAGGTCTTAATTTTGGATTAGTAGAAGGTTTTGATTTTGTTTCCTTTGAAGTCGATTTGTTTAGGGCTGTTCGTAAAATTAACCTCAAAAAGTTTTTTTCCAGCTCCATAAAAAAACCTCCTGTATTTATTGATTGCAATACACCTTGCCATATAGGCCCTTTAGGCTTTATCCCCGTTAAGGGTTTTGATGCTAATGACATGGAGTTTACGAATATGTTAGTTGACTTGGCGTCAGATGATACCACTCAGGTTCAGTGTGGAGGAGACTCCCCCCCTTTTTTGGGGGGAGTCCCCTCCACATTCAACCCTCCCCTAGCACCGGGTGGCCCTATTGATTTGTTCATGAAGGCAGTAAAAAATGACATGAAGGCACTCATTTATCCCCATCCACTGAGTAACTTATCTAACGATGAATTTGAAGGTCTGAGTTGGTTAGTTAAGAGAGAGGATCTTGTCACCTCAAGAGCAGATAAGGGAGGCAGTATTGTTGTTTGGTCTAGAGTCGACTATAACCAAGAGGCTCAGCGTCAATTGTCTGCGATAGACACCTATGAAAAGTTGTCAGAGAGTCCTACGGGTCGTATTAAAGAGAAGTTGAGATCGTTCCTCCGCCACTATGTAGAGGTTGGAGTGTTGGATCTAAAATTAGCAGAACGTCTTATACCTGTGGCCCCTAGTGACCCCAATTGGTATTTGTTGCCCAAAGTACATAAGTCCCGCACCCACCCCCCTGGACGACCTATTGTTGCGGGGGTGGGTTCGGTGACCGAGTACTTATCTAAATACGTAGATTGGTCCCTTAGACCCCTCCTTACCTCCATTCCAACATACCTTAAAGATACAGGAGACGTATTAAGGTTTATTCACGACTTTAATTGGGAACCCTCTTTCTCTTTGGCATCTATAGATGTAGAGGCGTTGTACACCCGCATTCCCCACATTACGGGTGTGCAAGCCATTCAAAACATCCTGAGTAGGACTGACAAGTCTCACGGTTTTGTTCAATTTATCTGCGATGCCCTCATGTTTATTCTTAACAACAATACTTTTCAATTCGACAATCAATGGTTCCGACAGAAAGTCGGAACCGCAATGGGGAGTCCCACCTCCTGTTCATACGCGAATCTGTTTTTAGCCGCGTTTGAACAGGAGTATGTTTTCAGTACCTCCAATCTTTTTTCTAGGTACATTCAGGCATTTTGGAGGTATATGGATGATATCTTGGTGGTGTGGGATGGGCCCCCAAGTGTGTTTGAGGATTTTGTAGCCTATCTTAATGTCAATGCCATGAACATGGTATTTACGAGTGTGTTTGGGGGAGATAGTCTCGAATTTTTGGATCTTAAACTATATGTGGAGAATAACCAGCTTCTGGCACAAGGCTATAGGAAAGAAGTGGCAAGAAATGCTCTTTTACATTATAAGAGCTCCCACCCTATTGAAACTAAAAATTCTATTCCGTATAGCCAGCTTTTACGTCTAAAAAGAAATAATAGCAAGCAGTCTGATTATGAGGAACAAGCAGGACACTTACTTACACGCTTTAGACAGCGTCAGTATCCTAATGAAGTATTGGCACGAGCTTACAGGAGAGCTGCAACTAAAAACAGAGAGGATTTACTTATAGATTCAAAAAATAAGAAAAAAGATTTTCAGTCTACTACTGAACAGAATTCAAGATTCACGTTTGCTTTTAAAAACAGCCCTTTGAATCACGTTATTAAATCTGCCATCACTAAGAATTGGCATCTACTCATGGCAGATCCAGATATTGTGAATACAGCACAGAATAGACCTATAGTGACCTTCAGAAAAAACAAGACGATCGCTGATTTATTGAAGGGTCAGAAGTTGAATAGAGAAGCACATTCCAAGGAGACTTGGTTGTCTGGTATAGCCCCGAAAGGGAATAAGAAGTGCGGTTTCTGTCCTCAATGCCCTCACAACATTAATGCGATTTCTATTAAATTAGGGAGTTATGTTTTTGAAATAAAACACCTCATCACCTGCCGGAGCACCTTTGTTGTATATTTTTTATCTTGTAGTTGCCAATTCTTTTATATTGGAAAAACCGAGAGACAACTCCGGGCCCGAGTACGTGAGCATATGTACTCGGTTCGAAAAGGAGGCAGATCCCCAAGATTTGTTCAGCATATGCAATCCATACATGGTGGAAATTGCACCACGTTAAAATTTGGAGGTCTTGAGACAATCCCTTGTCACCCTTCTGGAGGAGATAGACGTCGTCTGCTCCTGCGTGCTGAGGCGCGATGGATACTGCGCCTTGACGCACAGGGGCCGTTAGGGTTAAATGATAAATTAGATTTTCCCCTTTTTTATAAATTTCTCTTTATTCAGGGCAGTTCTAGGTCTATTAGTATTGATGTACTTACCTAACTTGCTTTTTGCTTCCTTATGTGGCTTTTTGGTCCGTTCACTTCTGAATGTAACACGGGGTGAGAGTTCACCTGGAATCATGTGACTCACCAGCTGCACCTTTATAATTCGCACAGCGCGATGACGTTAACGAGGCCGGATGAAGCGCATTCCTATGCGTGAAACCGCCGGCAGTCGCCTCTGAGCGCTCCACTACCCATGCCCTCCATGTTCGAGTCGTGACCCGAGATGGGAGCAGGATTACCTGGACTGAAGCGGTGAGTGCAGGACACCTTTTTTCTTCATTTACTATTATTTGGTGACTACGGTCTTTATTGTCCTAGCACCTCCGTTGCCAGGGTGGATTTCCAGTCTAGCAGGACGCCGTCTCCATCTCGTGGTCTTAGGAGGCCTAAGGTACCGGTGCCACTGTTGTTTCTTGTTTACTTTTAGATTTGTAAATTACTTCTATTATTTTTTTTAATCCTTTCAGTACTTATGAGCTGCTGAAGTTGAGTTGTTCTTTTCTATCTAATTGCTCTCTGATGACACCTGTCTCGGGAACCGCCCAGTTTAGAAGCATATCCCCATAGCACACCTCTTCTACTCTGTGCAGTTCCCGAGACAACCAGAGATGTCAGCAGAGAGCACTGTTGCCAGACAGAAAACAACAACTCAACTTCAGCAGCTGATAATTATTGAAAGGATTAAGATTTTTTTTAATAGAAGTAATTTACAAATCTGTTTAACTTTCTGGGGCCAGTTGATATATATATATAAAAAAAGTTTTTTTTCCCTGGAATACCCCTTTAACCCATTCAGGACGGAGCCCATTTTGGCCTTAAGGACCAGAGCGTTTTTTGCACATCTGACCACTGTCACTTTAAACATTAATAACTCTGGAATGCTTTTAGTTATCATTCTGATTCCGAGATTTTTTTTTCGTGACATATTCTACTTTAACATAGTGGTAAATTTTTGTCGATACTTGCATCCTTTCTTGGTGAAAAATCCGTAAATTTGATGAAAAATTTGAAAATTTTGCATTTTTCTAACTTTGAAGCTCTCTGCTTGTAAGGAAAATGGATATTACGAATACATTTTTTTTGGTTCACATATACAATATGTCTACTTTATGTTTGCATCATAAAATTGACGAGTTTTTACTTTTGGAAGACACCAGAGGGCTTCAACGGTCAGCAGCAATTTTCCGATTTTTCACAAAATTTTCAAACTCAGTATTTTTCAGGGACCAGTTCAGGTTTGAAGTGGATTTGAAGGGTCTTCATATTAGAAATACCCCATAAATGACCCCATTATAAAAACTACACCCCCAAAGTATTCAAAATGACATTCAGTCAGCGTTTTAACCCTTTAGGTGTTTCACACGAATAGCAGCAAAGTGAAGGAGAAAATTCACAATCTTCATTTTTTACACTCACATGTTCTTGTAGACCCAATTTTTGAATTTTTACAAGGGGTAAAAGGACAAAATTTTTACTTGTATTTGTAGCCCAATTTCTCTCGAGTAAGCACATACCTCATATGTCTATGTAAAGTGTTCGGCGGGCGCAGTAGAGGGCTCAGAAGCGAAGGAGCGACAAGGGGATTTTGGAGAGTACGTTTTTCTGAAATGGTTTTTGGGGGGCATGTTACCTTTAGGAAGCCCTTATGGTGCCAGAACAGCAAAAAAAAAACACATGGCATACCATTTTGGAAACAAGACCCCTCGGGGAATGTAACATGGGATAAAGTGAACCTTAATACCCCACAGGTGTTTCACGACTTTTGCAAATGTAAAAAAAAAACAACAAATTTTACCTAAAATGCTTGTTTTCCCAAAAATTTTTTATTTTTAAAAAGGGTAATAGCAGAAAATACCCCTAAAAATTTGAAGCCCAATTTCTCCCGATTCAGAAAACACCCCATATGGGGGTGAAAAGTGCTCTGCTGGCGCACTACAGGTCTCGGAAGAGAAGGAGTCACATTTGGCTTTTTGAACGCAAATTTTTCTCTGGGGGCATGCCGCATTTAGGAAGCCCCTATGGTGCCAGAACAGCAAAAAAAAAACCACATGGCATACCATTTTGGAAAGTAGACCCCTTGGGGAACGTAACAAGGGGTTAAGTGAACCTTTATACCCCACAGGTGTTTCACGACTTTTGCATATGTAAAAAAAAAATTTTTTTTTTACCTAAAATGCTTGGTTTCCCAAAAATTTTACATTTTTAAAAAGGGTAAAAGCAGAAAATACCCCCCAAAATTTGAAGCCCAATTTCTCCCGAGTACGGCGATACCCCATATGTGACCCTAAACTGTTGCCTTGAAATACGACAGGGCTCCAAAGTGAGAGCGCCATGCGCATTTGAGGCCTAAATTAGGGATTGCATAGGGGTGGACATAGGGGTATTCTACGCCAGTGATTCCCAAACAGGGTGCCTCCATCTGTTGCAAAACTCCCAGCATGCCTGGACAGTCAACGGCTGTCCGACAATACTGGGAGTTGTTTTGCAACAGCTGGAGGCTCCGTTCTGGAAACAGTGGCGTACCAGACGTTTTTCATTTTTATTGGGGAGGGGTATGTGTATACGTAGTGTTTTTTACTTTTTATTTTATTTTTTGTGGTAGTGTAGTGTAGTGTTTTTAGGGTACAGTCGCACGGGCGGGGGTTCACAGTAGTTTCTCGCTGGCAATTTGAGCTGCAGCAGAAAGTTTGCGGCAGCTCAAATTTGCAGCCAGATACTTACTGTAATCCTCCGCCCATGTGAGTGTACCCTGTACGTTCACATTGGGGGGGGGGGGACATCCAGCTGTTGCATAACTACAACTCCCAGCATGCCCGTTGGCTGTCGGTGACTGCTGAGAGTTGCAGTTTTGTAACAACTGTAGGCACACTGGTTATGTATCACTGAGTTTGTGACCTAACTCAGTGTTTCACAACCAGTGTGCCTCCAGCTGTTGCAAAACTACAACTCCCAGCATGCCCGTTGGCTGTCGGTGACTGCTGAGAGTTGCAGTTTTGCAACAACTGTAGGCACACTGGTTATGTATCACTGAGTTTGTGACCTAACTCAGTGTTTCACAACCAGTGTGCCTCCAGCTGTTGCAAAACTGCTGAGAGTTGTAGTTTGCAACAGCTGGAGGCACACCGGTCGTGAAACACTGAGTTAGGTAAAAAAAAACTCTGAGTTTCACAACCAGTGTGCCTTCAGCTGTTGCAAAACTACAACTCTCAGCAGTCACCGACAGCCATCGGGCATGCTGGGAGTTGTAGTTATGCAACCAGCAGATGCACCACTACAACTCCCAGCATGCACTTTAGCTGTTTGTGCAAGCTGGGAGTTGTAGTTATACAACAGCTGAAGGTACACTTTTCCATAGAAAGAATGTGCCTCCAGCTGTTGCAAAACCATAAGTCCCAGCATGCCCATAAGGGAATGCTGGGAGTTGTGGTGGTCTGCCTCCTGCTGTTGCATAACTACAGCTCCCAGCATGCCCTTTTTGCATGCTGGGAGCTGTTGCTAAGCAACAGCAGGAGGCTGTCACTCACCTCCAACGATCCAGACGCTGCAGGTCAGTCCCGCCGCCGCAGCTGCTCCTGGGGCCCCGATCCCAACAGGGGCGCCGGGGATCGGGGTCCCCAGCACCCGGGGTGCACGTCCCGCACCCGCTCACGTCCTCCAGAAGAGGGGCGGAGCGGGTGCGGGAGTGACACCCGCAGCAGGCGCCCTGATTGGTCGGCCGGTAATCAGGCCGACGAATCAGGGCGATCGTGAGGTGGCACCAGTGCCACCTTACCCCTGCAGGCTCTGGCTGTTCGGGGCCGTCAGAGACGGCCCAGAACAGCCAGTAATTCCGGGTCACCGGGTCACTGGAGACCCGATTGACCCGGAATCGCCGCAGATCGCTGGACTGAATTGTCCAGCGATCTGCGGCGATCGCTGACATGGGGGGGCATAATGACCCCCCTGGGCGATATGCCGGGATGCCTGCTGAACGATTTCAGCAGGAATCCGGCTCCGGTCCCCAACCAGCTAGCGGTGGGGGCCGGAATTCCCACGGGCGTATGGATACGCCCTCGGTCCTTAAGGACTCGGGATTCAGGGCGTATCCATACGCCCTATGTCCTGAAGAGGTTAATAAGATGAATCACTAAGGTTGTGATCCAATCGCTGGACAGTCACTTACCTGTGCTTTTTTCCTCACCTTTAAAGTACGTTCATATGAGCGGAACCACAGCGTATTTTATGCTGCAGATCCGCCGCTGAAGGACCCCTGCATGGTGGCTTTACATGTGCCTGTTGGAGCGGCAATACACCGCTTCGAGCAGACACACTGCTATGTGCGAGTCGCAGCGCACATGCGCAGTATACTCGCAAATCGCGGCAACTCTCAGCCTAGCTCATGGAGCAGGGGGAGCGATGTGTGCAAGTACACCACGCATGCACGGCAAATCGCACATAGCAGTGTGTCTGCTCGTAGCGGCGTATTGCCGCTACAAGCAGGCACATGTAAAGCCACCATGCAGGGGTCCTTCAGCGGCGTATGTGCAGAGTAAAACACATTGCGGGTCTGCTTGTGTGGGGGAGATTTATCAGAACCTGCCCAAAGGAAAAGTTGCCTCTGGCTGTCCGGGCATGCTGGGATTTGTGGTTTTGCAACAGCTGGAGGCACACTGGTTGGGAAACACTGCCTTAGATCATGAGAATGATGTTGCACCTGTTACTGATTATGAATTGATGAAATACAGGTAACATGCCATCACTTTATATGATCGGAATACCCCTTAAATTTTATAATCCCCCCAGTTCACTGCCCCCATCATGATAAACCAACACCTGCCTTTATTATTATTTGTTAGTTTTCTACCTTCATTTTGCTCTGTATTTTCTGCTCAGCCTCAGGTTCACAGACTGGGAAGGGGCGTTACCCAGCAGGCGTGACATCATCTGAAGCCATACAGGGGAGAACTTCCACCCTTACTCTGCAACCAACAGCAAACGGCAGTTGAAGGGGTTCTCCACCATAAGGTGCTTTTAGTACGTACCTGGCAGACAGTAATGCACATGTTTAGGAAGGATCTGGACTTGTCTTGGGGCTAAAAGGCTATGATGTGAGATAACAATATTACTGTGACTAGCTTTTTGTGAACTGGTATTTCCTGTTTGAGTTTTTTTTTTCCCTGCCTAAAATCCCATAATTCCATTTTCCTCCCTCCCACACATCAGCCACCCCACCCATTGAAACATAAATGAGCTGCATCCATTCAAAAGACCTGTGGTTTTCAATCAGGGTGCCTACCGCTGTTGCATTAGTTGCAGATTGATCTCTCTTCCACCAAGCGATCCCTCCACCCATTGAAGCAGACAGGCTCCCTGTCATCAGCTGACTAGTGAGTCTGGTCTCAGCTGCATTGAAAGCTGGGAAAAATCTGAGACAACAGTCATTTTGTATGCTGTTAAAAATAAATATTGTCAGCTTTGTTAAACACAAATAAAACATAGAAAACTTCATTTTTTTTTTAAAAACAAAGCATATTAGAAAGATTTGTGCAATAGCAAAAATGTGTTTTAATGAGCGTGCCCATTTAAGCTATCAATTACTACATTTAATATAATTGTTTACTTATCATATTATCCTTTTATTATAATGCATGGCTTTTGTTTCTTTAAGAAGCTGGACACAAGTTAGGTTATCCATGTATTATGCGATACGTCCAATGAATGTGGAATAAAATATAGTGATTTATGATCCCATTAACCTAACACCGTGTCCAGTGGTCATTTATAGTCCCTTAATCTTCAATTTTTAATTAAATTAGGCTTAAAGTGACCTTAAGCTGACGGGTGTTCTCACTGCGGTTAGTAATAGAGTTTATTATGTTACTGAGGCAGAACATTAATATAACTGCATTATGATTCCACCACTGGAGGAAGTCTGAAAATGTAATGCGATAGGAGCTTACTGCTACTCTACAGTGGGGATCAAAAGTTTGGGCACCCCAGGTAAAAAAATGTTATTAATGTGCATAAAGAAGCCAAGGAAAGATGGAAAAATCTCCAAAAGGCATCAAATTACAGATTAGACATTCTTATAATATGTCAACAAAAGTTAGATTTTATTTCCATCATTTACACTTTCAAAATAACAAAAAACAAAAAAATGGCGTCTGCAAAAGTTTGGGCACCCTGCAGAGTTAATATCTTGTACTGCCCCCTTTGGCAAGTATCACAGCTTGTAAACGCTTTTTGTAGCCAGCCAAGAGGCTTTCAATTCTTGTTTGAGGTATCTTTGCCCATTCTTCCTTACAAAAGTATTCCAGTTCTTTGAGATTTCTGGGCTGTCTGTCACGCACTGCTCTTTTAAGGTCTATCCTTAGATTTTCAATTATGTTGATGTCAGGAGATTGTGAAGGCCATGGCAAAACCTTCAGTTTACGCCTCTTAATGTAGTCCCCCATGGATTTCGAGGTGTGTTTAGGATCATTATCCATTTGTAGAAGCCATCCTCTCTTTAACTTCAGCTTTTTCACAGATGGCATCAAGTTAACATCCAAAATTTGTTGAAATGTTATTAAATCCATTTTTCCTTCTACTCGTGAGATGTTCCCTGTGCCACTGGCTGCAATATAACCACAAAGCATGATTGATCCACCCCCATACTTAACAGTTGGACAGAGGTTCTTTTCATTAAATTCTGTTCCCCTTCTTCTCCAAACATACCTTTGCTCATTCCGGCCAAAAAGTTCAATTTTACCCTCATCGGTCCACAGAACTTGTTTCCAAAATGCATCAGAATTGTCTATATGTTCATTTGCAAAGTTCAAATGCTGATTTTTGTGGTGAGGACGTAGAAGAGGTTTTCTTCTGATGACTCTTCCATGAAGACCATATTTGTATCTCTTTATAGTGGAATAGTGTACCACAAATCCAGTGTCTGCCAGATCTTTCTGGAGGGATTGTGCAGTCAAACGTGGGTTTTGAATAGTTTTTCTCACAATCCTGTCTGATATTTTTCTTGGTCTTCCAGATCTTGCTTTCACTGTTCCTGATTAGTGTTTGCTCGCGAATATTCGCAATGCGAATTTTGCATATGTGAAAATTAACATACGTGAAAATTCCCACATGCGAAAATTAGCATATGCGAAAATTAGCATACGCGAAAATTAGCATATGCAAAAATTTGCATATGCAAAATTACGCATATACTAAAATTGGTGTGCCAGTCTCACACAGTATTATTAGAGCCTTCTTTACACCACACAAGCTGGAAGCAGAGAGGGATGATCACTGTGATGTGTACTGTGAAAAAAAAAAAAGAATATTCGTAATTGCGAATATATAGTGCTATATTCGCGAATATTCGCGAATATGCGATATTCGCGAATATTCGCGAATATAGCACTATATATTCGCAATTACGAATATTCTTTTTTTTTTTCACAGTACACATCACAGTGATCATCCCTCTCTGCTTCCAGCTTGTGTGGTGTAAAGAAGGCTCTAATAATACTGTGTGAGACTGGCATACCAATTTGAGTATATGCGTAATTTTGCATATGCAAATTTTTGCATATGCTAATTTTCGCGTATGCTAATTTTCGCATATGCTAATTTTCGCATGTGGGAATTTTCAAGTATGTTAATTTTCACATATGCAAATTTTCGCATATGCAAAATTTCGTATATGCGAAAATAAAACGGGAATATTACGAATATGCGAATTTAGCGAATATATGACGAATATTCGTCCATATATTCGCGAAATATCGCGAATTCGAATGTGGCCTATGCCGCTCAACACTATTCCTGATGCCTGACATTTCTTAATTACATTCCGAACAGAGGATATTGACATCTGAACCCATGGTGCTGATTGTTGGGGCAAGGTCAGATGAGTCTGGGCATTTAAAACCTTTGAGATTAAAATCACCTGGTCTTCCCAGATGATGATTGAGAACAATCCATGACACTGGCAGGTCTCAGCTTTGCAAAGGGGGCAGTGCATGCTATAAATTCTGCAGGGTGCCCAAACTTTTGCAGGCGCAATTTTTTTGTTTTTTGTTATTTTGAAAGTGTAAATGATGGGAAATAAAATCTAACTTTTGTTGACATATTATAAGAATGTCTAATCTGTAAGTTAATGCCTCTTGGATCTTTTCCATCTTTCCTTGGCTTCTTTATGCACATTAAAAAATATATTTTTACCGGGGGTGCCCAAACTTTTGATCCCCACTGTATGTAATGGCGCTTTAGTATTACAACATATGTAACAAGCTATATCACAGCAAGCTATCCCAACTTTTGTAACTGTCCCTTATGTATGGGATTGGATATGCAGAATTTCCATGTTATATATCTATTACTGAAGTAAGCAATTCACTTTAACAGTATGTGCCTCAATGCAAATCTGGACCACAGCCCACCCTCTACTACAACATATTTCCTTATGACAAAAACAAGATAGGGTTATATATAGTTGAGGACCTCCATACTGCCCTCATTTATAGCTTCAGACCGACATACAGCCCTAATATATAGTTGTAGGCCCCAATACAGCCCTTTATATAGTTGAAGGCCCTATACTGCCCCATATATAATTGTAGGCCCCTAAACTGCCCCCCCCATATATAGTTGTAGTCCCCCATACTGCCCTCATTTATAGTTTTAGTCCAACATACAGCTCTAATATATAGTTGTAGGCCCCAATATAGACCTCTATATAGTTGTAGGCCCAGATACTGCCCTAATATATATATAGTTGTAGCCCCCAAGACTGCCCTCTATATAGTTGTAGGCCCCTAAACCGTCCCCCCATATATAGTTGTAGTCCACCATACTGCCCTCATTTATAGTTTTAGTCCGACATACAGCTCTAATATATAGTTGTAGGCCCCAATACAGCCCTCTATATTGTTGTAGGCCCATATACTGCCATCATTTATAGTTGTAGCCCCAGATACTGCCCTAATATATAGTTGTAGCCCCCAAGACTGCCCTCTATATAGTTGTAGGCCCTATACTGCCACAATATATAATTGTAGGCCCCCATACTGGCCCTATATATAGTTGTAGGCCCCTATATTTTTCAAATATACAGTTGTACACCTATATATATATATATATATATATATATATATATATATATAGTTGTAGGCCCCTTTACTGTCCCCATATATAGTTGTAAGCCCCTTTATTGCCCCATATATAATTGTAGGCCCCTACACCGCCCCCCATATATAGTTGTAGACCACTATACTTCCCGCATGTATAGTTATAGGTCCTTTCTGTGTCCCCATATAGTTGTAGGCCCCCTTTCCTCTATGTCCCCATAAAAAGTAGTAGGTAGGCAGCCCCCACAGGCATACAGCCCTCAGGGGCCCAGTCATACTGCTGTCACTTTAACGTCATGCAGCACGTGCCGTGGCACAAAAACTGCAGAAATTTCACGTTATTGAAAAGTCACGAAAGTCTAAAAAAAATATATACATATAGTAGTGCCGACACCCAGCACCCCCATTGATCAGTACATCAACACAGCCATGGGCAAAACCAATGTACAGAGCAGCAAGCCTCAGCTCTATACTTTGTGTAGCGGTGGTGCCAGTTACTGCAGTGAATGAGAGCTGAGCTTCACAAACCCAGCACTACCACTACACAATGTTCAGAGCTGTGGCTTCAATCTCCATACATTCTTTACATCCGGCACCATGGCTCACCCAAACAGCTGATCGAGAGGTGTGTAGGGTGTTGCACCCCACTGCTCAGCTGTTAATGGGTAACTCTGCTGATCCACGGGGGTGCCAGGAGTTGTACCTCCATTGTTTAAAGATTATTGGCTTATGCTATAGATAGGCTTTCTATACAACCCCTTTAAGCCCCTCTTCTCATTAGTTGACACAGTCCATTTTACAACAGCCATGGACATAACATACATTGTCCTAAATAGAAGGCTGTATACTATTAATGGATTTGCCTTGCAATAATGGGTTTACCATAAATCATGTTTATTAGGAATTCATGATAAATTATATGTATATCTATTTGTATCTGTAATAAATGCCTTTTCCACAGACTGTACTACTGTACATGAAACATGCAAAGGGCATCATTTATCTTGAAAATATCATGTTGTTGTTGTTCTCTACCTTCATTGGCTACATGCACTGGAAAAAGAGCATACTTATCAACTTACCCATTATTTTTCCTCATAAACCTAAGTTAGCTTAAGTAGTCAGAAATCTAGAGCTAGTCATCAGGATTCTGGGAATACATTTTTTCCATAATCCTCTTCATCAGCGAGATATAAGCCTTTTTGTTAATATGTAAATTAGGCTTAAAAGGGTACTCCGCTGGAAAACATTTTTTTTTTAAATCAACTGGTGACAGAAAGTTAAACAGATTCTATTAACAAATCTTAATCATTCCAGTACTTAGCTGCTGTATGCTCCAAGTTCTTTTCTTTTTGAAATTTTTTTCTGTCTGACCACAGTGCTCTCTGCTGATACCTCTGTCCATTTTAGGAGCTGTCCAGAGTAGGAGCAAATCCCCATAGCAAACCTATCCTACTCTGGACAGTTCCAGACATGGACAGAGGTGTCAGCAGAGAGCACTGTGGTAAGACAGAAAAGAAATTCAAAAAGAATTTATGTAGAGCATACAGAAGCTTATAAGTGCTGTAACACTCATGTTTCAGAAGAGAGGAACACAAGTGGATGTGGATCCGCTGGACCTGTATGGCAGATGACTCGGATCGTACCAGGGAGCGGAGTCTAAGGTGCCGCTGGTTTTCACCAGAGCCCGCCACAAAGCAGAATGGACCCAGGTCGCTACCCCTGGCACGGCTCGACCACACAGGCGGCTGAAGAGATGCGAGGCACAGGAGGAATAAGGCAGCTTGTAGTCTGGATAGCAAAAGGTCAGGGCATGTGGCACAGTATCGTAGTCAAGCGGAGAGTGACGGACCGCGATGCAAGTCCCAGCCCCGTCAGCAGCAGCAGGTATGGGGACCATGCGCTCACGGCCAGCCTGTGCGGCCGGAGCGCATAATGTAACAGTACCTCCCCCCCTTTGGTCTCCCCCTCCTTTTACGAGAGAGGAAACTCCTGAGAAGGTCACGGTCCAGGATATTCTCCTCAGGCTCCCAAGATCTCTCCATATAACACCTACAATCCTCCTAGGAAAATATCTCATATGATAAACACCTGGCAGCAAAACCTCTAACAATATATACCCCTATAATTGTCACCACAAAAAATACCACCATATAGATTCCAAAAATATAAACTTTATTAATATTACATAACCAAACACTATACAAAACTGGACAGACAATCCCTACCCCAAAAATTGCATGGGTGCCCCGGTCAGATCTATCACAGTGATAGAATATGCACAATGCCCAATAGATCCTCCATATAGCAATACGGCAATCAGGGCCGGTTTTAGGCTTAGCTTGGCCCTGGGCAAAATCAAACGAGGGTCCCAAAAAGTCGTAATAATGCACTAACCAGATGTGCACATTTTTGTTCACTTCAAATACCATAAAAAATATCTAAAAAACAATTGAGAAGTCCCATCAAAACAAAAATGGTACCAATAAAAACTACAAATCACAGCGTAAAAAATGACCCTCATACATCCCCATATGCAGAAAAATAAAAAAGTTATAGGGATCAGAATAGTACAATTTTATATTTTTGTTTAGTTCCCCACATTAGGTTGGCAGTATAGTTCCCCCACATTAGGTTGGCAGTATAGTTCCCCCACATTAGGTTGGCAGTATAGTTCCTCACATTAGGTTGGCAGTATAGTTCCCACCACTTTAGGTTGGCAGTATAGTTCCCCCACATTAGGTTGGCAGTATAGTTCCCCCACATTAGGTTGGCAGTATAGTTCCCCCACATTAGGTTGGCAGTATAGTTCCCCCACATTAGGTTGGCAGTATAGTTCCCCACATTAGGTTGGCAGTATAGTTCCCCCACATTATGTTGGCAGTATAGTTCCCCTGCTCATTGCTCCCCCCCCCCCTGCTTTTTCTATTTTTCATATTTCCTTACCTGGCCGCACTCGGCAGACTGAGGTAATACGGCGGGTCTTGTGAGCTGTGTGGATAATATAACGAGTGACGTCTCCTTCGGCTCCTCTGCACGGCATCAGGGACGTCACTCCTCATTCCCTGCAGCCACGGCCACTACAGGGCACAGTTTTCTTCATTACACCGGACTGCTAAACTTAAGCAGCCAGCTCTGCAGGGAATGAGGAGTGACGTCCCTGATGCTGTGCAGAGGAGCCGCAGGAGACATCACTCGTCATATTATCCACACAGCTCACAAGACCTGCTGTATTACCTGAGCCTGCCAAGCGCGGCCAGGTAAGGAAATATGAAAAATAAAAAAAGCAGGAGAAGCGTCCGGGCCCGCAGGACCCACCGCTGGTCACTGTTATAAAGTGGCCGCGGCCAGGCTGCTGATGTTTAACAAGCAGCCGGCACTGCGCCCACTTTAAAAGCAGCCGGCAGGGGGCTCCCTGGGGGATGGGGGCCCCAGGTAATTGCCTGGTTTGCCCCGCCCTAATGCCGGCCCTGACGGCAATGTCCGCAATTAATTACATTCATTACAATGTCAGTACATATTAGGCTGGTACATTACCTGTGGCAAGCATACTCCTACTGGCCATCCGGGGACCCTCAACGGATGTCGTTTTGTGGGTTTCCCCACTTCATCCTGACTAATACGTACCAGCCTAATATGTACTGACATTGTTATCATTGTAATTAATTGCGAACATTGCCGTATTGCTATATGGAAGATCTATTGGGCATTGTGCATATTCTACCACTGTGATAGAAGTGCCCGGGGCACCCATGCAATTTTTGGGGTATATGTATTTTATGGGTTAGGGGTTGTCTGTCCAGTTTTGTACAGTGTCTGGTTATGTAATATTAATAAAGTTTATATTTTTGGAATTTATATGGTGTTTTTTTTTGTGGTGACAATTATAGGGGTATATATCCCAAGACCCTAACCCTCCCAGTCGACCAAAAAAAATTGTTTACCTCTCACAGTTTCTTGTCGCAAGAATCTGTTTAACTTTGTAGACATCAGAAGAGCCGTAAACAGGTGTGGGGACAAGATTCTCCTGAGAGAACCGGTTTATGACAAGAGGCTTGAGGAGAGAGAGACGTGGAAGGAATTGGGAATACGTAACATAGCAGGTAGACGGAGTTTGTAGGAGACAGGTTTGATTTTTTGTAGAATCTGGAAGGGACCAAGGTAGCGGGGACCGAGCTTGTAACAAGGGATCTTGAAGCGGATGTATTTGGATGAAAGCCACACCATGTCACCAGGAGAGAAGGACGGAGGAGGTCTTCTACTTTTATCCGCTTGCGCCTTCATGCGTAAAAAAAGCCTGGGATAGCCACTGTCGGGTCTGTTGCCAGATGTTGGAAAAGTCACCGACCAGCTCATCAACAGCAGGCACACCGAAGGAGACTGGGAGAGGAAGAGGAGAACGGATATGGAGTCCGTAGACAACAAAAAAGGGGATGACCTTGTGGACTCTTAATCCTTATGATTATATGAGAATTCAGCCCAGGGGAGAAGGTCGACCCAATCATCTTGGTGAGCTGAAACAAAATGCTGAAGATAAGTCTCAAGGATTTGATTAACCCTCTCCACCTGACCCTTGGACTGAGGGTGGTAGGCCGAGAAGTCCAGCTTGATGTCCAGACGGTTACAAAGGGCTTGCCAGAACTTAGAGACAAACTGCACACCTCGATCCGAAACGATATACTGAGGAAGACCATGTAAACGAAAGATATGTAACAAGAAGTACTTTGCCAGCTGTGGGGCAGAAGGAAGACCTGGTAGAGGAATGAAATGAGCCATCTTGGAAAACGATCTACAACAACCCAGATATTATGAGATAGTGGCAAATCGGTGATGAAATCCATGGTGATATGGGACCAGGAAGTCTCTGGAATGGGTAAAGGCTGTAAGAGTCCTGCAGGTCTCTGTCTGGGAGTTTTGTCACAGGCACATGTATCACAGGACCGAATAAAATCAGAAACATCACGTTCAAGATGGGGCCACCAGTAGTGTGGGGAAATAAAAAGTAGAGTCTTGCATATTCCAGGATGTCCTGCTGTCAAGGAAGAATTACCCCATTTCAGGACCTTGCTTCTCAATCTTGCAGGCACAAAGGATTTTCCCGGAGGAACTTGCTGAATCTCGGCACCCGCTCCAATAGATGAGGCGTCAACCTCCAAAGCAAAGGGCCTCTCCGGATCAGTTCTTGTAAGCATGGGAGCAGAGGCAAACGCAGACTTTAAACAAGAGAAGGCCTCTTCAGCCTCTTGAGGCCAACATTTAGGATTAGATGTCTTCTTAATGAGAGCCACAATAGGGGCAACCAAGGATGAAAAATGTGGGATAGACTGACGATAATAGTTAGCAAATCCCAGAAAGCGCTGAATAGCACGTAGGCCCGAAGGACATGGCCAATCCAATACTGCTGACAACTTATCTGGATCCATCTGCAGACCCTGATGAGAGACAATGTAGCCAAGAAACGGAAGACTAGATTTCTTGAATAGGAATTTCTCCAGTTTGGCGTAGAGATGATTCTTCCGTAGTCGCTGAAGAACCAGACAAACATGAGAACGATGCTCCTCTAGGTTGGAAGAGAAGATCAGTATGTCATCTCGGTATACAACAACACAGGTGTAGAGAAGATCACAGAAGATATAATTGACAAACTCTTGAAAAATGGCTGGAGCATTGCAGAGACCAAAAGGCATTACAAGATACTCAAAATGTCCATCATGAGTATTGAAGGCCGTTTTCCATTTATCTCCCTTGCGGATACGAATGAGGTTATACGCACCGCGTAAGTCCAACTTGGAGAAGACCTTGGTATCACGTAGACGGTCAAAAAAAACTCTGAGATAAGAGGTAGAGGGTAACGGTTCTTGACTGTGATTTTGGTAAGTCCCGTTTAGTCAATACATGGACGGAGTGAGCCATCCATCTTCCCTACAAAGAAGAAACCTGCTCCAGCAGGAGAGGAGGACTTACGGATTAATCCTTTTTTTGAGATTCTCCTGAATCTCAGCCATGGGTTTGGTCTCAGGAACTGATAGAGGTTATTTCCTTCAACAAGGAGGAGTGGTACCAGGCAAAAGATCAATAGGGCAATCGTAAGGACAATGTGGAGGAAGAGACTCAGCCTGTTTCTTGCAGAAAACGTCAGAGAAATCTTGGTAAGGTGGCGGCAGGTCGAGTAAAGGAGGAAGACGAGAAACAACTTTACGCAGAACAGGTTGAAGGCAAAAATTTTGACAGGATTGTCCCCAGCAAATTATTTCTCCAGTTCTCCAATCCAGTTGCGGGGAATGGTGTTGCAGCCAAGGAAGACAAAGAAGAATGTCAGAAGAACAGTGTGGCAGAACATAGAATTCAATCTTTTCTTTATGCAATACTCCCACTTGCATAACGAGAGATTCAGTATGGAAGTGAACCTTACAGTCCGGATTTTGTCAATTAACAGAGGAGATGAACAAGGGTTTGGCAAGCCGAGTGACAGGAAGATGATACTTGTGGACCAAGGAAGCATCAATAAAGTCACCTGCTGATCCTGAATCCAAAAATGCTGTAGCGCTGAAGGAAAACTTGGCTGAAGCAAAGACTTGTAAAGGAATAGTTAAGCTTGGAGAGGTAGTATTTACACCCAGGGACACCTCTCCCGCGTACCCTAGGTGCGGGCGAACTGTACAGTCCTTGAGAAAGTGCTCCGGGCTGGCACAATACAAGCACAAATTCTCATTGCGTCGTTGTGATCTCTCCTGTTGTGTAAGACAAGACTGATCTGCTTGTATAACCACTTCGGCAAGAGGCGCAGGAAATTGAAGAGGTGGACGTTGAAACACAGGTGCCAGATGGGCAGGTTCCCTCTCTAAGCACAATTCCTCCTTTCTCTCAGCAAAACGCACATCAATGCGTGTGGCCAAGTGGATAAGTTCTGTCAAAGAAGATGGAGGATCACGTACTGCAAGGGCATCTTTAAGGGATCAGATACACCGCAAAGCAATACTGACGAACGCTTTCTCTAAGGCACAAGGTAACAAAGATCCGGCAGGGGAGTGAGGAGGGTGGATGAATTTATAAATGAGCCACAGGTGAATAATGAGCATACTGGCCCTTTAAATCATAAATCTCTGGTGCGCGCGCGCCAGAGCAGAGAGGCAGGAGAAACACCCGGAGGGTGACGGACTGGGGCTCTCATGTGGGCGCGTCCCGTGATGCGAGTACCAGCCCCATCGGCAACGCTCATGGCCAGCGTGTGCGGCCGGAGCGCATATCGTAACAAGTACTAGAAGGATTAAAAAAAAAATTTCATAAAAGTCATTTGCAAATCTGTTTAACTTTCTGTTATCAGTTGATTTAAAAACATTTTTTTTCCAGTGGAGTATCCCTTTAAGTGCCCAGTAGGAGTTCCCATGCAGGGCAAGGTGACAGCCCATGTGCTCGTTATCACATCCTGCTTGAATTGGCCGACCCCACTGAACTTACAGCCACTAGATAAAGAAGTGATGGGCTGGACTTACCTGGACTCTTGCCATGCAGGTGTCCAGGTAAAAAAAAATCATAATAACTAGCCCTATCTAGTTATGTGATGTAAGGTTCTTTTAGTTGGAGCAGCAATAAAAGAGCAAAGAAAGAGATAGAGAGATAGATAGATATGAGATAGATAGATAGATCTGAGATAGATAGATAGATAGATAGATAGATATGAAATAGATAGATAGATAGATATGAGATAGATAGATATGAGATAGATAGATATGAGATAGATAGATAGATATGAAATAGATAGATAGATAGATAGATATGAGATAGATAGATATGAGATAGATAGATAGATAGATAGATATGAGAGAGATAAATAGATAGATATGAAATAGATAGATAGATAGATAGATATGAGATAGATAGATATGAGATAGATAGATATGAGAGAGATAGATGGATAGATAGATATGAGATAGATAGATAGATAGATAGATATGAGATAGATATGAGATAGATAGATAGATATGAGATAGATATGAGATAGATAGATAGATAGATAGACAGACAGATAGGATCCTTGTTTTAACTTTATGACTGTATCACAGACACTTTTATTTGCACTTTCCATTACTAGAATTAAACTTGGTGCTAAATCCAATAAGTACTAAGAGCGGCTATGAAGGTTATTCCTCACAGTTTATTTCTTTTCATTGCTTCAGCCATCCAACCATGATAATTGGTTTCCTCTTTAGATATTCCCAAGCTCATCCTGCTCCAGGGTCAGTCAGAGCGAGTGCGGACGTGAACACGAAGCAATGCCAGCTGATGTGTAAGAACAATTATTAACCTCATTTGTACACGCTGCACAATGGACCAGAACGCACGGAAAATTAAGACACATAATGCGATTTTAAATAATGAGGAAATCAGCCCTGATGATTACCTATTAATAAACACAACACACAAGAAATAGCATTCCTTCCTGATTGAGAAGGACATTCAACATGGTGAAAATGGGATAGCTTAATTATGAACACATAAGAGCCGATTCAGTCATTTTTTATCACGTAATTTCTGTATTGTCAAACATATTTACCAGTATTCCCGTTGTTATTGACCTCTTCCTCATAATGCAAGATAATGCTAGACCTCATGTGGCTGGAGTGTGTCAGCAGTTCCTGCAAGAGGAAGGCATTGATGCTATGGACTGGCTCGCCCGTTCCCCAGACCTGAATCCGATTGAGCACATCTGGGACATCATGTCTCCCTCCATCCACCATGGAGTTGCACCACAGACTGTCCAGGAGTTGGCGGATGCTTTAGTCCAGGTCTGGAAGGACATCCCTCATCAGGAGCATGCCCAGGCATTGTAGGGAGGTCATACGGGCATGTGCAGGCCAAACACACTACTGAGCCTCATTTTGACTTGTTTTAACCCCTTAAGGACGCAGGACGTAAATGTACGTCCTGGTGAGGTGGTACTTAACGCACCAGGACGTACATTTACGTCCTAAGCATAACCGCGGGCATCGGAGCGATGCCCGTGTCATGCGCGGCTGATCCCGGCTGCTGATCGCAGCCAGGGACCCGCCGGCAATGGCCGACGCCCGCGATCTCGCGGGCGTCCCCCATTAACCCCTCAGGTGCCGGGATCAATACAGATCCCGGCATCTGCGGCAGTTCGCGATTAAAATGAACGATCGGATCGCCCGCAGCGCTGCTGCGGGGATCCGATCATTCATAACGCCGCACGGAGGTCCCCTCTCCTTCCTCCGTGCGGCTCCCGGCGTCTCCTGCTCTGGTCTGTGATCGAGCAGACCAGAGCAGGAGATGACCGATAATACTGATCTGTTCTATGTCCTATACATAGAACAGATCAGTATTAGCAATCATGGTATTGCTATGAATAGTCCCCTATGGGGACTATTCAAGTGTAAAAAAAAATGTAAAAAAATGTAAAAGTAAAAGTTAAAAAAAAGTGAAAAATCCCCTCCCCCAATAAAAAAGTAAAACGTCCGTTTTTTCCTATTTTACCCCCAAAAAGCGTAAAAAACATTTTTTATAGACATATTTGGTATCGCCGCGTGCGTAAATGTCCGAACTATTAAAATAAAATGTTAATGATCCCGTACGGTGAACGGCGTGAATGAAAAAAATTTTAAAAAGTCCAAAATTCCTACTTTTTTAATACATTTTATTAAAAAAAAAATTATAAAAAATTTATTAAAAGTTTTTTATATGCAAATGTGGTATCAAAAAAAAGTACAGATCATGGCGCAAAAAATGAGCCCCCATACCGCCGCTTATACGGAAAAATAAAAAAGTTATAGGTCATCAAAATAAAGGGATTATAAACGTACTAATTTGGTTAAAAAGTTTGTGATTTTTTTAAGCGCAACAATAATATAAAAGTATATAATAATGGGTATCATTTTAATCGTATTGACCCTCAGAATAAAGAACACATGTCATTTTTACCAGAAATTGTACGGCGTGAAAACAAAACCTTCCAAAATTAGCAAAATTGCGTTTTTCGTTTTAATTTCCCCACAAAAATAGTGTTTTTTGGTTGCGCCATACATTTTATGATATAATGAGTGATGTCATTACAAAGGACAACTGGTCGCGCAAAAAACAAGCCCTCATACTAGTCTGTGGATGAAAATATAAAAGAGTTATGATTTTTAGAAGGCGAGGAGGAAAAAATGAAAACGTAAAAATTTAATTGTCTGAGTCCTTAAGGCCAAAATGGGCTGAGTCCTTAAGGGGTTAAAGGGGTACTCCTCTGGAAAACTTTTTTTTTTTATATCAACTGGCGCCAGAAAGTTAAACAGATTTGTAAATTACTTATATTTAAAAATCTTAATCCTTCCAGTACTTATCAGCTACTGTATGCTCCACAGGAAGTTCTTCACTTTTTGAATTTCTTTTCTGTCTGACCACAGTGCTCTCTGCTGACACCTCTGTCCATTTTAGGAACTGTCCAGAGTAGGATAGGTTTTCTATGGGGATTTGCTCCTACTCTGAACAGGTTCCTAAAATGGACAGAGGTGTCAGCAGAGAGCACTGTGGTCAGACAGAAAGGAAATTCAAAAAGGAAATAACTTTCTGTGGAGCAAACAGCAGCTGATAAGTACTGGAAGGATTAAGATTTTTAATATAATAAATTTACAAATCTTTTTGGCACCAGTGTGTTAAAAAAAATGTTTTCCAGTGGAGTACCCCTTTAAGGACATTACATCAAAGTTGGATCAGCCTGTAGTGTGGTTTTCCACTTTGATTATGAGTGTGACTCCATATCCAGACCTCCATGAGTTGATAAATTTGATTTCCATTGATAATTTTTGTGTGATTTTGTTGTCAGCACATTCAACTATGTAAAGACGAAAGTATTTCATACCATTAGTTCATTCAGATCTAGGATGTGTTATCTTAGTGTTCCCTTTTTTGAGCAGTGTATATTTATGTGTTTAGAACGTTGATCCAGGGATATATTCTGATCACCATATTTGCGTCAGGAAGGATTTTTTTCGCTGTCATAGGGCAATAAGCATTAGCCCCTCTTGAACTTGAGCTTTATAAGCTCTTGTCTCTTGTTATTAAACTATGTGACTTCTTCTGGAGTCTGATCCAACACCTGTTTCTGTATTGGGAAAAACATTCACCCAAAAAAGACAATGATATTAGAATTCATGGGCCCATGGGCAAATAAAAGGAAAAAAATTATTTCTCTGCAGTCCAGAGGTAAATTGTTGTGTACGTGACTATAAATATAACAGTACAGCTTATTTTTCAGTAGCTCATGATCATAAGGTATGAACATAAATATGACACTAAACTCGTAATCGCAGTCTTCCGTAGTCTATTACTATAATCACCATTTACTTTTTCCCAAAAAATCTTGCATCATGTAAATGTAATTGAAGGGGAAAAATCCTTACTCACATAAACCATTGTTGTTCCGCTTAGTTACACATTTATTTAGCGTATTCAGCATTCGTCCTAATTGAGAGACTTACCACCAGTTAATACCTATGGGATCTCCATGACAGAGGGATATTTATTCATTTACTGGTGGAACATATCTTGTAGACCGAGAGGGAAAAACATGTCATTCTGGACCCGTAATTTAATGAAAGACTCTCCAAGGAGAACAGAATGATGAAAGGTCGTGTAAAGGAAGGGGCAATGTTCCAGGATGATTTTTATTCCTCACAGCACAGTTCTAGTCATGTTCTACAAGACACTATACATCAAACAAACCATTGTCCACAAAAATAAAGAAAGAGTAAAAGCAATACTGAGTTCACTGTAACCATACATACTATTATCCAGGTTTAAAGGGGTACTTCGTTGACCTGCTTCGGAAGCTCCGCTCCCAAGCGTCCGGAAGTTTATTGTTCCGAACGCTGCGTGTGGGCTTCTGTGTTCAGGGCCGCCCCTCGTAACGTCATGCCCGCTCCCTTAACGAAAGTCTATGGGAAGGGGGCGCGACGGCGCGCCCCCTTCCCATAGACTTTTGTTGAGAGGGTGGGCGTGACGTCACGAGGGGCCGGCGTGACGTCACGCGGGGAGGCCCTGAACACGGAAGCCCACACGCAACGTTCAGAACAATAAACTTCCAGACGCTGGGGAGCTGAGCTTCCGAAGCAGGGTAGCAGAGTACCCCTTTAAAGGGCTATTTCCATATAGGTGGAGAATCTCTATTTACTTCTATGTGAATTACAGAAAAAGGTGAAGAAGCTTCACCAGACAGAATGGGGGTGGGGTGGGGGGATCCCTGGACAAAAGTATTGGAACATTAACACACTAACATGTTACCCCTCTGGAATCTTTAGGACTTCTCATTCTAAATCCATAAACATTAATATGGAGTTGTTCTTCCCTTTTGTAATTTCAAAAGCTTCCACTCTTTTGGAGGTTCATGAGGTGGCACAAGATTTTGCCTATTCATCCAGAAGAGCAAAGCCAGGTCAGACACTTGATGTTGCATGAGAGGGCCTGGATTTCCTCCTATCTATTTCCTTCCCAAAGCGTTCAATGGGGTTTAGATCAGGGCTCTATGCGGACCAGTTAAAGGGGTATTCCGGTGGAAAACATTTTTTTTTTTAAATGAACTGGTGCCAGAAAGTTAAACAGATTTGTAAATGACTTCTATAAAAAATCATTACCCTTCCAGTACTTATTAGCAGCTGTATGCTACAGAGGAAATTATTTTCTTTTTGAATTTCCTTTCTGCCTAGCCACAATCCTCTCTGCTGACACCTCTGTCCATTTTAGGAACTGTCCAGAGCAGGAGAAAATATCCATAGCAAACCTATCCTGCTCTGGACAGTTCCTAAAATGGACAGAGGTGTCAGTAGAGAGCATTGTGGCCAGGCAGAAAGGAAATTCAAAAAGAAAATAACTTCCTGTGGATCACAACAGCTGATAAGTACTGGGAAGATTAAGGTTTTTTAATAGAAGTAATTTACAAATCTGTTTAATTTTCTGGCACCAGTTGATTTAAAAAAAAAATTTCTAGTGGGGTACCCCTTTAAGTCAGCAGAGCATTGGCTGAAACCCATGAAGGATTGTAGTGCAAGGCTAGCTAGGAAGGAGGAGTCCTTCAGAAATGTATATGGTGATGTTATGTGGCAGGGTTATGTATTTATCCTGATGTTCCCATGTGAGCCCAAACATTTTTTTTATCAAAAGAGTTCTCCTAATTTGAAGGGTAAGAATGATAACTCTGGATACTTGGACAACATGGGAACAACTGGAAACTTTACTGAATGTATGTGTAGTGTCCCTGTGTGGAACACACTTGTCTACTTTACCTGTCAGGTGGATGTCAACTAACGCATCTGCTCAGGCCCACTACTCAGGTTTATTTGTGTTCTGTCTTATAATTTATTGCACTGTAATATTGATTATCAAATGCACTTTAATGTTCTCATTGTGTCATCAAGAGTTAACTTGTCTGTGCAGGAGGATGCTTGAGGGATCACATGACTGCTTCAGCCAATCAAAACTTCTGCCCTGCTCCCTCAAGTCTGGCTAGACGAGGAGGAGCTCATCAGGTGTGAGGAGTTGAGTGTTAAAGAGGAGAGTGAGTGGAGGTAAACTCCAGACCTCTGCGGTGGACCTGTACCTCATCACATGTGGACAGGCCTAAGGCACCCAGTGTAACACTCACGTTTCTGAAGACAGGAACTCCGGTGTATGTGGATCCGCTGGACCTGTGTGGCAGATGACTCGGACCATGCCAGGGAGCGGAGAATAAGGTGCCGCTGGTCTTCACCAGAGCCCGCCGCAAAGCAGGATGGACTTGCAGCTGCAGGCGACACCCAGGTCGCTACCCCTGGCAACGGCTCGACCACACAGGCGGCTGAGGAGATGCGAAGCACAGAAGGGATGAGACAACTCGTAGTCAGGGTAGCTGTAGGTCAGGGCAGGCGGCACAGTAGCGTAGTCGGGACGAAGCAGAAGTACAGTAGGCAGGCGGCAGAGAAGCAAGGTCAAGGTCACGAGAGCAGGAGATCTGGTACATAGCAGGGCAATACAAAGGAACGCTTTCTCTAGGGCACAAGGCAACAAAGATCTGGCAGAGAACTGAGGAGGGTGGAGGAATTTATCAACAAGACACAGGTGGTTACACTCATGAGCGTACTGGCCCTTTAAATCTTAAAGCGAAGAGAAGTGGAAGCAGAGGCAGGGGAAACACCCGTAGAGTGAAGGACTGGGGCTCGCATGCAGGTGCGTCCCGCCGGCAGCAGAAGGTAAGGGGACCATGCGCTCACGGCCAGCGTGTGAGGCCGGAGCGCATAACGTAGCACCCAGTTCCTGCATCAATCTGTTTCTAAGCGACAACACCCTTCTTAGGTTCCTGCCGTCTGCCCATTCAAGTTCAGATCTAAGTGCGCAGTGGAGAGAAGAGCCAAGTGAGCCGACAGGCCCCATTTGCAAAAGAAGAGGATACTAGAAAGAAAGCCTCCGGAAAACTCTGGTCCATACAAGTCCACCCTGGCATTAAGCCCTAATACAGGACTCCTTGAATGAAGAGCGGAGTCAGTGTTTGTTATGTCCAAAGTCCTAAGTAAGTTACTAAGTCAATTCACCGTCAGTTCAGTCTGTCCAGTCAATTTCAGACCAGTCTAAAGCATATCTTTGTCAAGCAAGCTAGTCAAAGAGTACTCAAAGTCCCATACTGCCTAGAAGCAACTGTGATTCCTAAAGCATCCTTCAGTGAACATTGCATTAAATAATGAACTGTTCCTGTTTATCCTGCAAGTTCCTGAAAGTAAAGTTAAAGTAGTTTCTGTAATCCTCTAGACTACAGTAGGTACATATGTTTTTTACTGACTGAATAAACTGACTGACTGATCTACCAGTAGGAGCTGAGGTGGAAGATATTGTTATGCCAAAATCTGAACTAACTGCATTGGCTTGGGTCCAGCTCTCTGGGGATAGGGGGTTGGACTAAGAACTCATCCTAAAGCCATCCAGAAACGTTTGCATAGAAGCTTAGCTGTTTTGCACTATGTGCCCCAGCACTCTGTTACCCCATTAAGTAACTTTACATGGTCTCCATTTCATGGCTAACTTACTGTGGTTCCTAAACAATTCCACTTCTCAAAAATACCACTCACATTGGAGAAGTTCTAGGAGGGAAACTTTTCACAGTCTGACTTGTCACAGCAGTGGTGGTATCCTATTAGAGTACCATACTGGAATTCAGGGAGCTATTTAGAATTTCCCATCCTTTTACAATTGTATGTAAAGTTAGACTGCATACCTGAATTTATTCATGAACAGGAGTGTTCCAATACTTTTGTCGATATAGTGTAGGTTCAGGTCCCGCATCAGACATATTGAGAGGGGTCCTACCTTTGGCCCCCAGAGCCACCCCAACACTCAGCCACGCAATTCCTCCTACCACTAATCCCCACTAAGTGCTCCGGCTCAGTCAGTGATTGGCTAAGCAGGCCATCACTGAGGTGATAGGATACAGGATAGGGTATAGGTTTATAATAGCTGGGGAGCCCCTATCATTCAATGTTTTGGATCTTGTAATCTATATAAAATACTTACATATAAACTGTCCCTCAAATCTAAGCACATGGTAGCAGTATGGTCCCTTTCATCCAGGCCTTCACAGGTATCTCTTCTGATATAGGTTTTTATATCCATATATAAATCATTTTTAAAGATCCGTTTTTTGTTCCGTTATGAAAACCCTGAAAATCTGCCATTAAACGTCCGTTAGAAAATCCCATACGTCCGTTAGAAAATCCCATTATAATCTATGGGATTTTTACGTTATCCGTTTTAATCCGTTATAGTCTGTTATTAATAACGGACGTTATTTTATGACGGGAGAATGAACGGAAGAAATAGTGTATGCATTCTTTCTCCCGTTGCTATCTTCCATCACAAAATAACGTCCATTACTAATAACGGACTATAACGGATTAAAACGAATAAAGTAAAAATCCCATAGACTATAATGGGATTTTCTAACGGACGTATGGGATTTTCTAACGGACGTTTAATGGCCGATTTTCAGGGTTTTCATAACGGAAGATCAAACGGATCTTTAAAACGGATGAATTTTATAGTGTGAAAGCAGCCTAAGGCCTCGTTCACACTGACTTTGGGCTCAGTTAGGTAGAGCTCCATTGGCAGTTCCATCAAGTTTAGCAGAGAAAAAGATGTGCAAGTACTCATTTTTACTCTGCTAAATTCCTGTAAAATTACCGAATCACCGACAGACCCCATGAAAAAATTAATGGGGTCCATCGGGACCCGGCCATAGCCATTTGCATCCGACCCATTTCAGGGTCCGATTAGCTCAAGAAAAAAAAAGAGTCGATCGGACCCTTAACGGATCGGATGCAAACACCAATGTGAGCCTAGCCTTAAGGACATTTCCTAGTTATGAGATATCATAAGGAATCACTTTTTTTTATTTTTATTTTTGAAATATCCTTAAAGTCATCATTTAAACATGTTAAGCCAGAATATACCTTTAAAACCTTTTTTTTATTTTATCATTTCTATAAAAGACCAAGCAGTTATTTCTATCTTTCCATGTTACATTCCATTATTGGCCTTGATCCACTTAGAAACAACATAGGAACGTGACTGGCATTCTATTTTAATACCCCTTAATATTAAGTAGAAAGGGCTTGATTCTTGCAGGAGGGCTAGACCAGGTTTATCATCCCTAGATATAATCCAGTTAATATTTTTAGGAATGCAGCCTCCTAATTCAGCCAGTTATAATGAAACATGACTGCAAGTGCACAGCCTTGTTATGTGAAATAGCTTGCCTGCACGAGCCAGAATGCCCAGGGGAAAGCACTGGAATGTAAGGAAAAATTCACTGCTGACAAGAAATCAATAACGTAAAGGGACATTGGGATGTAATAATATTCTAGTAAACTGAGTGCACATTGACCACACACCAGGCTTCCTCTACTACTGTATATGCTGAAAAGCTCACCGCATGCAGTCTGATGCCTTACTATGAATACTGATTAAACATTTCTGTCAAGATTTACATCACATCTAAACCTATATCTCTATACTTAAATGGGAAACAACCTGTCTACGGTGTCAAAAAGGATAATAAAGTAATTTACTAATATAATGTTATTAGCTAGAGATGAGTGAATTTTTGAAAAATTCAATTCGGCCATATGGTGAGAGAATGACAAAGCCTGGAGATGGCGGCAGCCTAACCAGACCAAAGGGCTTCACAATATAAAAGATTAAAGATATTTTTTTAAATTGCATGTGGCCATGTTAACATCCTCCGGATACTTGATGAAAAACTGCCACACAGCAAAGTAGCTGATTTTCCCCCCAACAATCTGCACTGACTGACTGCTACTGCCGCCAACTCCAGGTACCCCTGTTCCACTACCTCCCAGGCAGGTAGGCTGCCGTGAAGCAGGTGGTCTACCCGGGCACGTTTGGCTCCAGACTTCTCACTGCTGCCACCATGCTGACTCCCAACCATGCTACCACCTTGCTGGCAACCTGCCAACCTCTTTTCCTGATGATGAAGCCCCTTCTGCACCTGGCTCCCAAGTGCATTCAGCTTCATCATCATTGAGTTGTGTCAGCACGTCACTGATGTCCTCCTCAGGTTCCTCAACAGTGTCTGCTTCAGGAGCCTGAAAGCTCCCAACGCCACTCTCCTTATCACTACTTGCCTGCCTAGCAAAGGAAGTGGGGGATGTCTCCTACACTTCTTGGCTGGGCTGCTGACTGTCCTCTAGTAGATCATCCTGAATAAAAAGTGGAGCTGAACCCACAGCATAGGATACTTCTATGGGGGTGGGAACAGCATAGGACAGAGGCAATTGGAAGACAGGGACTCCGCCCAGGCCATGCCAACTGATGATTGTCTCTGATGAACCCACCGACTGTTGACTGGGGGTGTCAGATGTCACTTGTGATAAAGTGGATGATCGAGTTAACCAATCAATGACAGCAGATGGGTTGCTGGTCGAGACATGACCGCTAGCTGATACCAGGAGCTCTGGCCTCTCGCTGCGACTCCTACTGCCACTCAGCCCTAGTCTGCTGCGACCTCTGCCTGCTCCTGATGAATTTAGGCCTCTGCCACTCCTCTGTGCATGCCCTGGCTGCCTGACAGACTTAGTGCGTATATGAGGGGAGTACAATACGCTTCACTACGCTTAAAACAGTATTTGTCTAGAACAGCAGCAGGTGTGTACTTTTTGCTGGCCTTTAACAGTAACTAGGCCCTTAAGAGTTTAACAGGAACAAAATGGTACAACACTTAGATGTATGTATGTGGTATACACTTATGAGGGGAGTTCAATGCACTCCAGCACGCTATAAACAGTATTTTACTCAAATATCATGTTTATTAATGTAACATTGTACAGTTACATGTTTATTCTGCTTTCTAGGGCTGTCTTAATAGGTTCCCTATACATGCAGTATCTATATGTTGGGAATAGTTATTAGGAAGCTTGAATTTTTGCGCAAAAGTGCATATCTGTTATATGTGCTGTCATTTACCAGGAATTGTGACTATCTTTTCTGTGTCAGTGATATTTTTGATTCTAATATATTTTGGGTAATTTTTTAATGTCATCCATATTAAAAGTTATGTTTTAGTAATATTTGTTAATCTATACCCCAGTATTTGATATTTGAGTAGAATGCATTAAGGTGGGGAAACATATGGCTTGCTTTTTCTGAACTATAAGAAGCATTTTTGTTACAAACAGTATTTGTCTACAACATCAGCAGGTGTGTACTTTTCGGCAGGTGTGTACTTTTGGCTGGCTTTTTACAGTAACTAGGCCCTTAAGACTTTTACAAGAACAAAATGGTACAACACTTAGATGTATGTATGTGGTATACACTTATGTGGGGAGGACAATGCGCTACAGTATGCTTAAAAAAGTATTTGTGTACAACACCAGCCGGTGTGTACTTTTGCCTGGCCTTTCACAGTATCTAGGCCCTTGAAACTTTAACAGGAACAAAATAGTACACCACTTAGATGTACTTATGTGGTATGCACTTATGAGGGAAGGACAATGCGCTCCAGTACGCTTAAAAAAGCATTTGTGTACACACCAGTACTGCAGCACACAGTCGTTGTGTACTACACTAAAATTGTCCTTTCTCTCTCAATCTCACTTATTTCCCTATCAGGGCTTCTAGGCAGGATTTATGCTTAACCCCTTAACGACCATGGACGTGTATACACGTCCAGTGGCCGTTACCGAGGTATGACGAGGGCTACAGACTCAAGCCCGCGTCATTCCGGCCAGCCCCCAGCTGATTCTTGCAGCTGGGGGCCGGCGTTAATAGCCGACATGCGGCGATCGCCGCAGCCGGCTATTAACCCTTTAGATCAGCATCTAAAGGTGCCTGTATCCAGTCCCTGGTGGTCCAGTGGGGTGGATCGCTCCCCCGCAGCGCGATCACGGGGGAGAGATCCACTACTGAGGTAGCCTGAGGGCTTACCTCTCCTCCTGTGTCGGCTCCGGCTCTCTGAATGATACAGCCTCGCAGGGCCAGGCTTTATCAATCGAGCGCAGAGCACACAGATGAATGGGATTGTATGTAATCCCATTCATCTGTATGAGGAATCAAATGATTCCTCCTAAAAGTCCCCTAAGGGGACTAAAAGTGTAAAAGAAAAAAAGGTTAAAAAAAAGTTTAACACACACACATTAACCCCTTCCTTATTAAAAGTTTAAATCACCCCCCTTTTCCCAAATTCCATATAAATAATATATAAACATAATAAAAATAAACATATGTGGTATCGCCGCGTACGTAAATGTCCAAACTATAAAAATATATAATTAATTAAACTGCACGGTCAATGGCGTACGCGCAAAAAAATTCCAAAGTACAAAATAGGGTATTTTTGCTCCCTTCTTATATCATGAAACAAGGTGAATAAAAAGCGATCAAAAAGTCCGATCAATACAAAAATGGTACCGATAAAAACTTCAGATCACGTCACAAAAAATGAGCCCTCACACTGCCCCATATGCAGAAAGATAAAAAGTTATAGGGGTCAGAAAATGACAATTTTAAACGTATAGATTTTCCTGCATGTAGTTATGATTTTTTCCAGAAGTACGACAAAATCAAACCTATATAAGTAGGGTATCATTTTAACCGTATGGAACTACAGAATAAAGAGAAGGTGTAATTTTTACTGAAAAATGTACTGCGTAGAAACGGAAGCTCCCAAAAGTAACAAAATGGCATTTTTTCTTCAATTTTGTCGCACAATGATTTTTTTTTTCATTTTGCCGTAGATTTTTGGGTAAAATGACTGATCTCACTGCAAAGTAGAATTGGTGGCACAAAAAAATAAGCCCTCTTATGGATTTTTAGGTGCAAAATTTAAAGGGTTATGATTTTTAAGAGGTGAGGAGGAAAAAATTAAAGTGCAAAAATGGAAAAACCCGTGGTCCTTAACCCCTTAAGGACGCAGGACGTAAATGTACGTCCTGGTGAGGTGGTACTTAACGCACCAGGACGTACATTTACGTCCTAAGCATAACCGCGGGCATCGGAGCGATGCCCGTGTCATGCGCGGCTGATCCCGGCTGCTGATCGCAGCCAGGGACCCGCCGGCAATGGCCGACGCCCGCGATCTCGCGGGCGTCCGCCATTAACCCCTCAGGTGCCGGGATCAATACAGATCCCGGCATCTGCGGCAGTTCGCGATTAAAATGAACGATCGGATCGCCCGCAGCGCTGCTGCGGGGATCCGATCATTCATAACGCCGCACGGAGGTCCCCTCTCCTTCCTCCGTGCGGCTCCCGGCGTCTCCTGCTCTGGTCTGTGATCGAGCAGACCAGAGCAGGAGATGACCGATTATACTGATCTGTTCTATGTCCTATACATAGAACAGATCAGTATTAGCAATCATGGTATTGCTATGAATAGTCCCCTATGGGGACTATTCAAGTGTAAAAAAAAATGTAAAAGTAAAAGTAAAAAAAAAGTGAAAAATCCCCTCCCCCAATAAAAAAGTAAAACGTCCGTTTTTTCCTATTTTACCCCCAAAAAGCGTAAAAAACATTTTTTATAGACATATTTGGTATCGCCGCGTGCGTAAATGTCCGAACTATTAAAATAAAATGTTAATGATCCCGTACGGTGAACGGCGTGAACGAAAAAAAATTAAAAAAGTCCAAAATTCCAACTTTTTTAATACATTTTATTAAAAAAAAAATTATAAAAAATGTATTAAAAGTTTTTTATATGCAAATGTGGTATCAAAAAAAAGTACAGATCATGGCGCAAAAAATGAGCCCCCATACCGCCGCTTATACAGAAAAATAAAAAAGTTATAGGTCATCAAAATAAAGGGATTATAAACGTGCTAATTTGGTTAAAAAGTTTGTGATTTTTTTTAAGTGCAACAATAATATAAAAGTATATAATAATGGGTATCATTTTAATCGTATTGACCCTCAGAATAAAGAATACACGTCATTTTTACCAGAAATTGTACGGCGTGAAAACAAAACCTTCCAAAATTAGCAAAATTGCGTTTTTCGTTTTAATTTCCCCACAAAAATAGTGTTTTTTGGTTGCGCCATACATTTTATGATATAATGAGTGATGTCATTACAAAGGACAACTGGTCGCGCAAAAAACAAGCCCTCATACTAGTCTGTGGATGAAAATATAAAAGAGTTATGATTTTTAGAAGGCGAGGAGGAAAAAATGAAAACGTAAAAATTAAATTGTCTGAGTCCTTAAGGCCAAAATGGGCTGAGTCCTTAAGGGGTTAAGGGGTTAACTTGAATCGCTGCTGTTCTGTGCAACACATTGTGCAACACACACTGCTCTCTGTCCCTCTGTGCAACAGAACGCTGATTTGACTAGGAGGTGAATCGCTGCTGGAAAAAAGCTTTTCTGGCCAACACACAGCGCTGTGTGTCCCTATCAATCTCTCTGCAATGAAAGGCTGAAGTGGCTGGCCACAGTATGGCTGCCCATTATACAGGGCTGTGATATCACAGGGGTGACTGGCTGCTGATAGGCTGCCTGCTGCATGTGATTCAGGGTCATCCCGCGTACCCTTGTTCTCGCCTTCCCAAGATTCCTTGCCCCATGTCCTCACATGTGGGTCTGCCATTTTAGATGCCCTGGAGGCTGGACTGCACTAAATGTAGTTTAATGAAGTGATTTGCGCATTGAATTGCACCGATATTCGCATTCGCTGCAAATAGAATTTTTCCTGAAATTCTAAATAAATTCTAAATTGGTCAGATTCGATTTGCTGTATAAGCTGGGCTGCCTTCCTTGTGGCATCACAGGCTCTGAATACAGAGATCTCATATACCTTTTCCCTTTTCTTTCCTGTCTGCTTATGATGAGACCAGTGATGTAAAGGTGGGAGCTGAAATTACTGTTCATTAGATTTATGACTCATTAGACAAGGCAGCAGTGAGTCTGTTCTGACAGAAAATACTGTGGCTGAGAAAGGCTTTCTGCTACCTTATCTAATTCTACATAAATGTAATAGGTAGTTATAAGACCCCCCCCCCCCCCCTCCCTTTACATAACTGGTTTCATCCCAAACAGCCAGGAGGGGAGATTTGAGGAGGCAAGGGAGCTCTTTGCATTCATAGCCTGTGACGTTATGTCTCAAGTACAAGAAAGATAGATGATATGGAAGATCTGCGAACTATGGCTAATAACATTATATTAGCAAGTTGCTTTATTGTCCTTTTTGACACCATACACAAGTTGTTTCTTTTGTTGTTGTTTTTTAACTAAAATACTACATACTGCATACATACTGCAACAGGCCAATAAATCTTTCTTATAACCCTACATTGCGAGTTGCAATGATTTTAATTGCTTGTTTCCTTTTTCTGCTGATACTTGTCTATCTAAGAAAATATCTCAGGGTCCTATATATATATATATATAGTCATGGCCGAAAATGTTGGCACCCCTGAAATTTTTCAAGAGAATTAAGTATTTCTCAGAGAAAAGTATTGCAGTAACACCTGTTTTGCTATACACATGTTTATTCCCTTTGTGTGTATTGGAACTAAACCAAAAAAGGGAGGAAAAAAAAGAAAATTGGACATAATGTCACACCATCTCCAAAAATGGGCTGGACAAAATGATTGGCAACTTTATCTTAACCCCTTAACGATGCAGGACGTATATTTACGTCCTGCGCCGGCTCCCGCGATATGAAGCGGGATCGCGCCGCGATCCCGCATCATATCGCGTCGGTCCCGGCGCTCATCAACGGCCGGGACCCGCGGCTAATACCACACATCGCCGATCGCGACGATGTGCGGTATTAACCCTTTAGAAGCGGCGGTCAAAGTTGACTGCTGCTTCTAAAGTGAAAGTGACCCGGCTGCTCAGTCGGGCTGTTCGGGACCGCCGCGGTGAAATCGCGGCGTCCCGAACAGCTGACCGGACACCGGGAGGGCCCTTACCTGCCTCCTCGGTGTCCGATCGGCGAATGACTGCTCCGTGCCTGAGATCCAGGCAGGAGCAGTCAAGCGCCGATAACACTGATCACAGGCGTGTTAATACACGCCTGTGATCTGTGTAAAAGATCAGTGTGTGCAGTGTTATAGGTCCCTATGTTAATAAAGGTCATTTAACCCCTTCCCTAATAAAAGTTTGAATCACCCCCCTTTTCCCATAAAAAAAATAAAACAGTGTAAAAAAATAAATAAATAAACATATGTGGTATCGCCGCATGCGTAAATGTCCGAACTATAAAAATATATCATTAATTAAACCACACGGTCAATGGCGTACGCGCAAAAAAATTCCAAAGTCCAAAAAAGCGTATTTCGGTCACTTTTTATACCATTAAAAAATGAATAAAAAGTGATCAAAAAGTCCGATCAAAACAAAAATCATACCGATAAAAACTTCAGATCACGGCGCAAAAAATGAGTCCTCATAACGCCATGTACGTGGAAAAATAAAAAAGTTATAGGGGTCAGAAGATGACATTTTTAAACGTATAAATTTTCCTGCATGTAGTTATGATTTTTTCCAGAAGTGCGACAAAATCAAACCTATATAAGTAGGGTATCATTTTAACCGTATGGACCTACAGAATAATGATAAGGTGTAATTTTTACCGAAATATGCACTGGGTAGAAACGGAAGCCCCCAAAAGTTACAAAATGGTGTTTTTTTTCCGATTTTGTCGCACAATGATTTTTTTTTTCGTTTCGCCGTGCATTTTTGGGTAAAATGACTAATTTCACTGCAAAGTAGAATTGGTGACACAAAAAATAAGCCATAATATGGATTTTTAGGTGGAAAATTGAAAGGGTTATGATTTTTAAAAGGTAAGGAGGAAAAAACGAAAGTGCAAAAACGGAAAAACCCTGAGTCCTTAAGGGGTTAAAGGGGTAGTCCAGTGGTGAAAAACCTATCCCCTATTCTAAGGATAGGGGATAAGTTTCAGATCGCAGGGGGTCTGACCGCTGGGGCCCCCCACGATCTCCTGTACGGGGCCCCGACTCGGTGGCCCAATAACGTGTGTTGACCACTGCACAAATTGGCGGCCGACACACCCCCTCAATACAACTCTATGGCAGAGCTGGAGATTGCCGAAGGCAGTGCTCCAGCTCTGCCATAGAGTTGTAGTGAGGAGGTGTGTCAGCCGCCGCTTCATGCGGTGGTCAACACGCCCCCTTCCCGCAGGCTGTCGGGGCCCCATACAGGAGATCGCAGGGGTACCCAGCGGTCGGACCCCCCTCAATCTGAAACTTATCCCCTATCCTTGCCAAAAAGCTCTATCTTGGTCTCATCTGTCCACAAGGCATTTTTCCAGAAGGATTTTTGCTTACTCAAGTTCATTTTGGCAAAATGTAGTCTTGCTTTTTTATGTCTCTGTGTCAGCAGTGGGGTCCCCCTGGGTCTCCTGCCATTGCGTTTCATTTCATTTAAATGTCGACGGATAGTTCGTGCTGACACTGATGCTCCCTGAGCCAGCAAGACAGCTTGAATATCTTTGGAACTTGTTTGGGGCTGCTTCTCCACCATCCGGACTATCCTGTGTTGACACCTTTCATACATTTTTCTCTTCCGTCCACTCCCAGGGATATTAGCTACAGTGCCATGGGTTGCAAACTTCTTGATTATGTTGCGCACTGTGGACAAAGGCAAATCTAGATCTCTGGAGATGAACTTGTAACCTTGAGATTACTGATATTTTTCCACAATTTTGGTTCTCAAATCCTCAGACAGTTCTCTTCTCCTCTTTCTGTAGCCATGCATAGTGTGGCACACACAGACACACAATGCAAAGACTAGGTCAACTTATCTCCTCTTTATCTGCTTTCAGGTGGGATTTTTATATTGCCCACACATGTTACTTGCCCCAGGTGACTTTAAAGGAGCATCACATGCTTGAAACAATCTTAGTTTACCACAATTTTGAAAGGGTGCCAATAATTTTGTCCAGCCCATTTTTGGAGTTTGGTGACATTATGTCCAATTTGCTTTCTTTCCTACCTTTTTTTGTTTAGTTCCAATACACACAAAGGAAATAAACATGTGTATAGCAAAACATGTGTAACTGCAATCCTTTTCTGTGAGAAATACTTCATTTTCTTGAAATATTTCAGGGGTGCCCACATTTACAGCCATGACTGTAAGTACAAGAAGGATTAAGATATTTTTTTAATAGAAGTAATTTACAAATCTGTTTAACTTTCTGTCATCAGTTGATTTAAAACAAAATGTTTTCCAGTGGAGTATCCCTTTAAGTGCCCAGTAGGCATTCCTATGCAGGGCTAGATCCCAGGTAAGTCCAGCCCATTTGCTCTTTATCACTTCCTGCTTGCATTGGCCGACCCCACTGAACTGACAGCCACTAGATATAGAAGAGATGGGCTGGACTTACCTGGACTCTTGCTCTGCAGCTGAACACCTCCTGGGGACTTGAACTTTATTTACTTATATTGCGACAATTGAGAGTACTATGGAGCTAAAAAAAAAAAAAAAAGGTTTGGCTGGAATCATGATAACTAGCCCTATCTAGTTATGTGATGAAAGGTCCTTTTAGTTAGAGCAGCAATAAAAGAGCATGGATAGAGATAGATAGATAGATAGATAGATAGATATACTGTATATTAAGGGTGTACTTTATCTAAAACCAGCACGATTCTGGTCTATGGGATTCACCTGGTACCATAGTTCAGCTTTATTCAAGTGAATAGATCTGAGCTGCAAGAAATCAATAACCTATTGAGGACATAGGTCATAAACAAGAATGACCTTTTTCTAATTTCACACAACCCCTTTAACCCCTTAAGGACACATGACGTTCTCATACGTCTCCATTTCCGAGTCCTTAAGGACACATGACGTATGAGAACGTCATGTGTTTTACCGGCCCCCCGCAACCATCTGGAGCGGAGCCGGTCCCCGATGCCTGCTGAAATCGTTCAGCAGGCATCGGGGCATATCGCCCAGGGGGGTCATTATGACCCCCCATGTCGGCGATGGCCGCAGATCGCTGGACAATTCAGTCCAGCGATCTGCGGCGGATTCCGGGTCAATCGGGTCTCCAGTGACCCGGTGACCCGGAATTATTGGCTGATCGGGGCCGTCAGAGACGGCCCCGAACAGCCAGAGGCAGCAGGGGTGAGGTGGCACTGGTGCCACCTCACGATCGCCCTGATTCGTCGGCCGGATTACCGGCCGACCAATCAGGGCGCCTGCTGCGGGTGTCACTCCCGCAACCCGCTCCGCCCCTCTTCCGGAGGACGTGAGCGGGTGCGGGACGTGCACCCCGGGTGCTGGGGACCCCGATCCCCGGCGTCCCTGTTGGGATCGGGGCCCCAGGAGCAGCGGCGGCGGCGGAGACGACGAGGGACTGACCTGTGCGGCTGGATCGTTGGAGGTGAGTGACAGCCTCCTGCTGTTGCTTAGCAACAGCTCCCAGCATGCAAAAAGGGCATGCTGGGAGCTGTAGTTATGCAACAGCAGGAGGCAGACCACCACAACTCCCAGCATGCCCTTATGGGCATGCTGGGACTTGTAGTTTTGCAACAGCTGGAGGCACATTCTTTCTATGGAAAAGTGTACCTTCAGCTGTTGTGTAACTACAACTCCCAGCTTGCACAATCAGCTAAAGTGCATGCTGGGAGTTGTAGTGGTGCATCTGGTGGTTGCATAACTACAACTCCCAGCATGCCCGTTGGCTGTCGGTGACTGCTGAGAGTTGTAGTTTTGCAACAGCTGAAGGCACACTGAGTTAAGTAGCAAACCAGTGTGTCTCCAGCTGTTGCATAACTACAATCCCCAGCCAAAGTAGTATGCCTCCAGCTGTTGCATAACTACAACACCCAGCATGCCCTTCCGCTGTCCGTACATGCTGGGGGTTGTAGCTTTTGCAACAGCTGAAGGCACACTGGTTGCAAAACACTGAGTTTGTTACCAAACTCGGTGTTTCACAACCTGTGTGTCTCCAGCTGTTGCAAAACTACAACTCCCAGCATCCACTGATAGACCGTACATGCTGGGAGTTGTAGTTTTGCAACAGCTGGATGTCCCCCCCCCCCAATGTGAACGTACAGGGTACACTCACATGGGCGGAGGATTACAGTAAGTATCCGGCTGCAAGTTTGAGGTGCGGCAAAATTTCTGCCGCAGCTCAAACTGCCAGCGAGAAACGACTGTGAACCCCCCGCCCGTGCGACTGTACCCTAAAAACACTACACTACACTAACACAAAATAAAATAAAAAGTAAAAAACACTACATATACACATACCCCTACACAGCCCCCCTCCCCAATAAAAATGAAAAATGTCTGGTACGCCACTGTTTCCAAAACGGAGCCTCCAGCGGTTGCAAAACTACAACTCCCAGCATGCACTGATAGACCGTACATGCTGGGAGTTGTAGTTTTGCAACAGCTGGATGTCCCCCCCCCCCAATGTGAACGTACAGGGTACACTCACATGGGCGGAGGATTACAGTAAGTATCCGGCTGCAAGTTTGAGCTGCGTCAAATTTTCTGCCGTAGCTCAAACTGCCAGCGAGAAACTACTGTGAACCCCCTGCCCGTGCGACTGTACCCTAAAAACACTACACTACACTAACACAAAATAAAATAAAAAGTAAAAAACACTACATATACACATACCCCTACACAGCCCCCCTCCCCAATAAAAATGAAAAATGTCTGGTACGCCACTGTTTCCAAAACGGAGCCTCCAGCTGTTGCAAAACAACTACTCCCAGTATTGCCAGATAGCCACTGACTGTCCAGGCATGCTGGGAGTTTTACAACAGCTGGAGGCACCCTGTTTGGGAATCACTGGCGTAGAATTCCCCTATGTCCACCCCTATGCAATCCCTAATTTAGGCCTCAAATGCGTATGGCGCTCTCACTTTGGAGCGCTGTCGTATTTCAAGGCAACAGTTTAGGGCCACATATGGGGTATCGCCGTACTCGGGAGAAATTGGGCTTCAAATTTTGGGGGGTATTTTCTGCTATTACCCTTTTAAAAAATGTAAA
Source organism: Hyla sarda (assembly GCF_029499605.1). Classification (NCBI taxonomy): domain Eukaryota; kingdom Metazoa; phylum Chordata; class Amphibia; order Anura; family Hylidae; genus Hyla; species Hyla sarda. The sequence continues at coordinate 321,070,863 of NC_079193.1, forward strand.
ATTTTTGGGAAAACAAGCATTTTAGGTAAAAAAAATATATATTTTTTTACATATGCAAAAGTCGTGAAACACCTGTAGGGTATTAAGGTTCAAATTACCCCTTGTTACGTTCCCCGAGGGGTCTAGTTTCCAAAATGGTATGCCATGTGTTTTTTTTTTGCTGTCCTGGCACCATAGGGGCTTCCTAAATGCGGCATGCCCCCAGAGCAAAATTCGCTTTCAAAAAGCCAAATGTGACTCCTTCTCTTCTGAGACCTGTAGTGCGCCAGCAGAGCACTTTTCACACCCATATGGGGTGTTTTCTGAATCGGGAGAAATTGGGCTTCAAATTTTGGGGGGTATTTTCTGCTATAACCCTTTTTAAAATTGTAAAAATTTTGGGAAGCCAAGCATTTTAGGTAAAAAAAATATATATTTTTTTACATATGCAAAAGTCGTGAAACACCTGTAGGGTATTAAGGTTCACATTACCCCTTGTTACGTTCCCCGAGGGGTCTAGTTTCCAAAATGGTATGCCATGTGGGCTTTTTTTGCTGTCCTGGCACCATGGGGGCTTCCTAAATGCGGCATGCCCCCAGAGCAAAATTTGCTTTCAAAAAGCCAAATGTTACTCCTTCTCTTCTGAGACCTGTAGTGCGCCAGCAGATCACTTTTCACCCCCATATGGGGTGTTTTCTGAATCGGGAGAAATTGGGCTTCAAATTTTGGGGGGTATTTTCCGCTATTACCCTTTTTAAAAATGTAAACATTTTGGGAAAACAAGTATTTTAGGTAAAAAAAAATTATCTTTTCTTACATATGCAAAAGTCGCGAAACACCTGTAGGGCATTAAGGTTCACGTTACCCCTTGTTACGTTCCCCGAGGGGTCTAGTTTCCAAAATGGTATGCCATGTGTTTTTTTTTGCTGTTCTGGCACCATAGGGGCTTCCTAAATGCGGCATGCCCCCAGAGCAAAATTTGCTTTCAAAAAGCCAAATGTGACTCCTTCTCTTCTGAGACCTGTAGTGCACCAGCAGAGCACTTTTCACCCCCATGCGAGGTGTTTTCTGTATCGGGAGAAATTGGGCTTCAAATTTTGGGGGGTATTTTCTGCTATTACCCTTTTTAAAAATGTAAAATTTTTGGGAAACCAAGCATTTTAGGTAAAAAAAAATATATATTTTTTTTACATATGCAAAAGTCGTGAATCACCTGTAGGATATTAAGGTTCACTTTACCCCTTGTTACGTTCCCTGAGGGGTCTAGTTTCCAAAATGGTATGCCATGTGTTTTTTTTTTGCTGTCCTGGCACCATAGGGGCTTCCTAAATGCGGCATGCCCCCCAAAAACCATTTGTCGCTCCTTCCCTTCTGAGCCCTCTACTGCGCCCGCTGAACAAATAACATAGACATATGAGGTATGTGCTTACTCGAGAGAAATTGGGTTTCAAATACAAGTAAAAATTTTCTCCTTTTTACCCCTTACAAAAATTCAAAAATTGGGTCTACAAGAACATGCGAGTGTAAAAAATGAAGATTTTGAATTTTCTCCTTCACTTTGCTGCTATTCCTGTGAAACACCTAAAGGGTTAATACACTTACTGAATGTTTTATTGAATACTTTAGGGGGTGTAGTTTTTATAATGGGGTCTTTTATGGGGTATTTCTAATATGAAGACCCTTCAAATCCACTTCAAAACTGAACTGGTCCCTGAAAAATAGTGAGTTTGAAAATTTTGTGAAAAATTTCAAAATTGCTACTGAACTTTGAAGCCCTCTGGTGTCTTCCAAAAGTAAAAACTCATAAATTTTATGATGCAAACATAAAGTAGACATATTGTATATGTGAACCCAAAAAAAATATATTTTGAATATCCATTTTCCTTACAAGCAGAGAGCTTCAAAGTTAGAAAAATGCAAAATTTTCATTTTTTTCATCAAATTTTGGGATTTTTCACCAAGAAAGGATGCAAGTTACCATAAAATTTTACCACTAAGTTAAAGTAGAATATGTCACGAAAAAACAATCTCGGAATCAGAATGATAACGAAAAGCATTCCAGAGTTATTAATGTTTAAAGTGACAGTGGTCAGAATTGCAAAAAACGCTCCGGTCCTTAAGGTATAAAATGGCCTGGTCCTTAAGGGGTTAAGTAGATGGATTAATGTCTAATCTCTTTTTATTTGGCTTTCAATTACAAGCAGACAAGGTAATGTTGAAGTACAAATTGTAGAAAATGCCCTTAAAACATGACATGACTTACATGCAGATAACAAAGCTCAAGGAATCGTTGTTGACTAAACAAGGATAAGCCGCACAGCATAAACAAGCTGATTAAAAACACTAATAGCATAGTCAATAAACAATAAAAAAAAAAACATCATGTAGTGCAAGCTGACATAGTCCTTGATTATGTACAAAAAAATCTTTTGCACAGACTTCAGACTCCTGCTGGCCTGGCAGAAGTCTAAAATCAGGAAATGCTGAGGAGTGTGTGCAGCCTTAACCAGTCATAGCTCATCTCAAACTAAATTGCTCTGGGCTGTGTGTAGTAGAGTGAGGGAGGAAGTTCTCCTCTGTATGGCTTCTGATGATGTCACACCTGCTGGGGAACACCCCTTCCCAGTTTGTGAATCTGACTGAGACTGAGCAGAAAATACAGAGCAATATCAAGGTACAAAACTAACAAATAATAAAAGTAAAGACAGGGGGGGGGGGGTTATCATGATGGGGGCAGTGAATTGGGAGGATTATAAAATTTAACAAGATCATGAGAGGTAATCTTTAGAATAGAAGTAAAGCAAAATACCAACAAATAAGAGCTATCATAGAAGTACAAAAGATTTCCAGCACAAGTAGGATGCCCTAAAGGGAAGATAACATACCAGCCACATGCTGACCCCTGGGTTCAACGTGTGGCTGGTATGTTATCTTCCTATTAGGGTATCCTACATGTGCACTTGTGCTGGAAATCTTTTCTACTTCTATGATCGCTCTTTTTTGATAGTCCTTGATTGTAGAAAGACAAAGTAAAAACAGGAACAAGAGAAAAAGGTTAGAAGTTAAACAAAAGATAAAAAAGAGGGGGTAAATGTAGGAGGAAAAGCCTGACAAGTTGGATCTCAGCACTGCAGAAATGATGGACCAGGGGGCCACCTCTGAGTGGGCCCCCGACTGGAGTAGGAAGGAGGACAAAGGGTGCGGGATCACATAGCAGAGCTCAACAGAGAAATGTGAGAAAATCAGGGGGGTCTGTAAAAAGAATCCAGGTGCTCCAGAGTTTCAAAAAGGCTTGGGTGCTATTGTGCTTCATGAATGACAGAATCCCAGTCCGCAAATACCTCAACCAAAAACGGATGTACTTGGATATTTGGTAAAAATATATAATATTTAAAAACACATATAAAATAGATCACATATAGGCAAATAGATACCCAATATTACAATCATCAAAGGATATATTCTGTAAAATCAAAATGAAGTGGCTCAAACAAAAAGTCCGGCAACAGTATGAATCTTTATAGTATAGTAAATGAATACTGCAGTGCCGGAAGCATTTGACATCACACCCCGCCCCCTCATGATGTCACGCCCTGCCCCCTCAATGCAAGTCAATGGGAGGGGGCGACTTGTATTGAGGGGGCGGGGGTGACATCATGAGGGGGGCTAAGACGTCACGAACTGCCACCAAAAAATGGTGAAGGATTCCCTTCTTGACTAGCTATCTTAGGGGTGTTTGTAACACATCGACAAGAGCTGCTTAAATCTCAAAAATCGGATTCCAAAACTTAGAGATGGCAGGACAGCTCCCACCTCCAAGCTGCACCTTCAACACAGATCCAAGACCTCAGGGTACATACGGTGCATATCCACGGTGCAACGGTACCACCAAGAGATAATCTTTCATTATTTTCCTTTGTTATGAAACCAGACAGATCTCATGAGGGAGAACGTGCGCCTTACTGATTATATCATCCATACGTGTCAAATTTAGTTCTTTCTCACACTTATTGAAAAATGGAGCTTGTTCAACATTATATTCTCACAATAAGACATTGCACATTTTAGATCAGCACAGAGGCACCACTTCACAGGCAAGGAACAGATTATCAAAAGTATTTAGGCTTAGATATGCATTGAAGAGCACACTGTAGGTGCGGACAAAGGAGCAGAGCTTAAAGGAGTAGTCCAGTGGTGAACAACTTATCCCCTATCCTAAGGATAGGGGATAAGTTGCAGATCACAGGGGGGTTCGACCGCTGGGGCCCCCCGCGATCTCCTGTACGGGGCCCCGACAGCCCGCAGGAAGGGGGCGTGTCGACCACCGCACAAAGCAGCGGCCGGCACGCTACCTCAATACAACTCTATGGCAGAGCAGGAGCGCTGCCTTCGGCAATCTCCGGCTCTGCCATAGCAATGTATTGAGGGGGCGTGTCGGCCACCGATTCGTGTGGTGGTCGACACCCGCTATCTGGCCGGAGAGACTGGTCCCCGTACAGAGAGATCGCAGGGGGCCCCAGCATTCGGACCCCCCGCAATCTCAAACTTATCCCCTATCCTTAGGATAGGGGATACGTTTTTCACCACTGGACTACCCCTTTAAAGCATAACTGTCAGATCCCACAAAAAAACAACAACACTGTTGTATGTCACTCAGTACCTAATCCTGATCATGTGAATGTAATTTTTATGTCTATATCACCGATATTTCACTAAAAGAATAGCACATTATAGTTGCTCAATGTCTTTTCCATCTTGTCAAATGGAGGGGATGTGTCCTCTTGCCTGCACTGTGCTTACTCCTCCCCCTCCCTCACTCTGCTAACTCACTAGTGTTGGAGTTAAAGTGTTTGGATAACTCTTTTTACAGCAGTGTTGCCTTCTGCTGTGTGCCTACATCTTTTGTAAAACTATAACTCCCAGCATGCTCAGACGGTCGAGGCATGCTTGGAGTTGTAGTTTGGCAACAGCTGAAGGCACATGATTGGTAAAATTCTGTATTACAGGAGTGTTGCTGCATGCTGTGTTCCTTCTGCAGCCTTGTCAACCATCGCTGTGATGAGTGGCAGGGGCCATATTCGAATTTGCGATATTTCGCGAATATATGGACGAATATTTGTCCTATGTTCACGAAATTCGCATATTTGCTATGTTCGTTCTCTTTTTTTTCCAAGCGAAAATTCGTAATTAAAAATTTGCATAGTGCGCATGTGCGATTATATCTTTCACCTAAAAGGGATCAGTGTCCAGTCTGGAAGAGCGATATTCGCATAAATATTTGCATACATTTGCATACATTTGCATAAAACTGAATATTCGTCATTACGTATATATATATATCCTTATATTCTAAATATTCGCAAAATCGCGAAGTGCCAATATTCATGGTAAAAATTTGCATTTCGAATATTCGCGCTCAACACTACAAGCTAATGCTGCTGTGTGACCCCTAGTGGTGGGATTTTCTGAGGCACTTTTCTTTAATAAAATTTGAGCATTTTTTAAAGAAGTATATTAGAAAAACTATTGTTTTGCCAAGATGTACAACATATAAAAACTTTTTATATCTTACAGTGCCCATTTAACCATAACTAGCGAGAGAGGAGCTTCCACCGAGCTCCATCAAGGGGGGTATTCTGATGTCGACTTAGACCCGATTCAGCCTTGGTCTAGAAAGCTTATCCGGTCCTAGAAGAGACTTAGACATTCCTGGGAGGAACACTGGATTTTTAAAAATCTGGTTTACAGTAGGTGCTTCATGTCGGGTATAACTCTACAAAGACTATTGGCCAGGAACTTGGAACACATTTTAGTAACACAGTTGATCATGGATAGAGGTCAGTAGTGTCCACAGGCAGTAGGATATTTGTTTGGTTTGGGCAGGACCACCACATAAGAAGATGGATTAAGATGGCGAGATGATAGGATCAGCCGGTGAATAGGATAAGATTGCCTGCATACCAGACATATCGGCGACATAGTGTTATATTCATTGGACTATACCCCCAGTGATCACAGTAGAGATGGCTGGCTATTATCCTGGGACCCCACAATGCCCATTGCGTTGTAGTCTTAAAGGGGTACTCCGGCTCCAAGACATCTTATCCCTTATTGAAAGGATAGGGGATAAGATGTCTGATCGCGTGGGTCCCGCCACTGGGGACCCCCGCAATCTAGCATGCAGCATCCACCTGTAAGCACTGCTGGAAGCGCTGGAGGCTTTCAGTGTTATGCCTCCCGACCACGGGGATGGAGTATCATGATGTCACGACTCCGTCCCCGTGTGATGTCACGCCCCGCACCCTCAATGCAAGTCTATGGGAGGTGTGCGTGATGGCATAACACTGAGAGACTCCAGCGCTTCCAGCAGTGCATACATGTGGGTGCTGCATGCTAGATTGCAGGGTCCGCAGCGGCGGGGCCCCCACGATCAGACATCTTATCCCCTATCCTTTCAATAGGGGATAAGATGTATTGGGGCCAGAGTACCCCTTTAATAATATCTTTACATGCCCTGTGAAATCCTTACATTTCTCAGTCAATGAAATAGATAATTGATTTTGTGTCACTTTGAGCCAGGAAGGAATTTGTCTGCCTAATACAGTATTTTCCAACCAGTATGTCTCTAGCTGTTGCAAAACTACAACTTCTAGCATGCCCGGACAGCCAAGCGTGGTTGGGAAACAATGGCCTAATATGATGATGGAATGATGAAAAATCTTCAACGTTAACCAATCTGCCAAACCAATCACATCCGTGCAATATAGAAGTAAGAATTGAAGTATTCGCTGGAATCATTGTCCTCGATAGAACGGGTCAAGTGCTCCCTTGCTGGAATTTCTTAACAACGCATCCCATCCAATTTTAAAGTTTACACTTACAGGAATTAGTTCTCAGTCGTCCCTCGAGACATTTCCTATCTGTTTATATAACAACTGTACTTTGCAGGAATGCAGGTTCTTAGAAGAGATTGGTATCGACCAAAAACACTGAAAATACCCATGTACTATAATCAGACTCTACATTCCTGTGACTTGCTTAACCCAAGCAGTATACATTATATGGGGTAGGCTGGCAAAGTTTAGATTAAAGGTCGCCTATTATTTATAGGGGGGGGGGGGGACTTTTGACAGCCCACAGTGACATGTCTTAACCCCTTAAGGACCCAGCCAATTTTAACTGTAGGACCCGGCCATTTTTTGCACATCTGACCACTGTCACTTTAAGCATTAATAACTCTGGGATGCTTTTACCTTTCATTCTGATTCCGTGACTGTTTTTTCGTGACATATTCTACTTTATAAAGCAAGAAAAGAGAAAGAAACACTGTATAACAGTGCACACCCAATATTCTACTTTATGTCAGTGGTAAAATGTTGTCGATACTTGCATCATTTCTTGGTGAAAAATCCACAAATTTGATTAAATAATTGGGAATTTAGATTTTTTTTTTTTACTTTGAAGCTCTCTGCTTATAAGGAAAATGAATATTCCAAATAAATTATATACTAATTCACATATACAATATGTCTTCTTTATATTTGCATCATAAAGTTGACATGTTTTTACTTTTGGAAGATATCAGAGAGCTTCAAAGTATAGCAACAATTTTCCAATTTTTCACAACATTTTCAAAATCGAAATTTTTCAGGGACCAGTTCAGTTTTAAAGTGGATTTGAAGGGCCTTCTTATTAGAAATACCCCATACAAGACCCCACTATAAAAACTGCATCCCCAAAGTATCCAAAATGACATTAAAAAGGTTTGTTAACCCTATAGGTGTTTCACAGGAATAGCAGCAAATTGAAGGAGAAAATTCAAAATCTTCATTTTTTACACTGGCATGTTCTTGTAGACCAAGTTTTTGAAATATAACAAGGGGTAAAAGGAGAGAAATCTTCCTAAAATGTGTAACCCAATTTCTCTCGATTAAGGAAATACCTCATATGTGTATGTGAAGTGTTCGGCGGGTGCACTAGAGGGCTCAGAAAGGAAGGAGCGACAGTGGGATTTTGAAGAGTGAGTTTTTCTGAAAAGGTTTTTGGGGGGCATGTCACATTTAAAAAGCCCCTATGGTGCCAGAACAGCAAACAAAAACCCACATGGCATACTATTTTGGAAACTACACCCCTCAAGGAATGTAACAAGGGGTCTAGTGAGCCTTAACACCCCACAGGTGTTTGACCACATTTCGTTAAAGTTGGATGTGTAAATAATTCTTTTTTTCACTAAAATGCTAGTTTTCCCCCAAATTTTAATTTTTTACAAGGTGTAATAGGATAAAATGCCCCCAAAAATTTGTAACCCCATCTCTTTGAGTATGGAAATACCCTATGTGTGGACGTCAAGTGCTCTCTTGGCGCACTACAATGCTCAGAAAAGAAGGAATCACATTTGGCTTTTGTAAAGCAAATCTTGCTGAAATGGTTTTTGGGGGGCATGTCGCATTTAGGAAGCCCCTATGGTGCCAGAACAGCAAAAAAAAAACTACATGGCATACTATTTTGGAAACTAAATGTAACATGGGGTACAGTGAGCCTTAACACCCCACAGGTGTTTGACGACTTTTTGTTAAAGTTGGATGTGTAAATGAAAAAAAATTTTTTTTCACTAAAATGCAGTTTTTCCCCCAAATTTTACATTTTTACAAGGCGTAATAATAGAAAATTACCCCCAAAATTTGTAACCCCATTTCTTCTGAGTATGGAAATACCCCATGTGTGGACGTCAAGTGCTCTGCTGGTAAACTACAATGTTCAGAAGAGGAGGAGCACCATTGGGCTTTTGAAGAGTAAATTTGTTTGGAATGGAAGTCAGGGGCCATGTGCATTTACAAAGCCCCCCATGGTGCCAGAACAGTGGCCCCCACATGTGACCTCATTTTGGAAACTACACCCCTCACAGAATTTAATAAGGGGTGCAGTGAGTATTTACACCCCACTGGCATTTGACAGATCTTTGGAACAGTGGGCTGTGCAAATGAAAAATTACATTTTTTCATTTTCACGGACCACTGTTCCAAAAATCTGTCAGACACATGTGGAGCATAAATGCTCACTGTAACCCTTATTACATTACAGGAGGGGTGTAGTTTCCAAAATGGGGTCACATGTGGGGGGGGAGTCCATTGTTCTGGCACCAGTGGGGCTTTGTAAACACACGTGGCCTTCAATTCCGGACTAATTTTCTTTTCAAAAACCCAATGGCGATCCTTCTCTTCTGAGCATTGTAGTTCGCCCGCAGAGCACTTTACATCCACATATGGGGTATGTTCTTACTCAGAAGAAATGGGGTTACAAATGTTTGGGGGCTTTTTTCCTATTTTCCTATGTGAAAATGAAACATTTAGGGTAATTTTTATTGAAAAAATTCAACTTTTATGAAAATTCTTCAAACACCTGTGGGGTGTTAAGGCTCACTGTACCCCTTGTTACGTTCCGTAAGTGGTTTAGTTTCCAAAATGGGGTCACATGTGGGTAGTTATTTTTTTGCAATTATGTCAGAACCGCTGTAAAATCAGCCACCCCTGTGGAAATCACCAATTTAGGCCTCAAATGTACATAGTGCGCTCTCACTCCTGAGCCTTGTTGTGCGCCCGCAGAGCATTTTATGCCCACATATGGGGTATTTCCGTACTCAGGAGAAATTGCATTACAAATTTTGGGGGTCTTTTTTTCCCTTTTACCGCTTGTGAAAATAAAAAGTATGGGGCAACACCAGCATGTTTTATTTTTTTTACACTAACAGGCTGGTGTAGCCCCCAACTTTTCATTTTCATAAGGGTAAAAAGAGAAAAGGCCCCCCAAAATTAGTACAGAAATACCCTATATGTGACCCTAAACTGTTTCCTTGAAATACGTCAGGGCTCCGAAGTGAGAGAGCGCCTTGCGCATTTGAGGACTAAATTTGGGATTGCATAGGGGTGGACATAGGGGTATTCTATGCCAGTGACTCCAAAACAGGGTGCCTCCAGCTGTTGATAAACGCCCAGCATGCCTGGACAGTCAGTGGCTGTCCGGAAATGCTGGGAGTTGTTGTTTTGCAACAGCTGGAGGCTCCATTTTGGAAACACTGCCGTACGATACGTTTTTCATTTTTATTGGGGGGGGGGCAGTGTAAGGGGGTGTTTATGTTGTGCTTTACCCTTTATTATGTGTTAGTGTTGTGTAGTGTAGTGTTTTTAGGGTACATTCACACTGGCGGAGGTTTTCAGTGATTTTCCCGCTAGGAGCTTGCGCTGCGGCGAAAAATTTGCTGCAGCTCAAACTTCAAGCAGGAAACTTAATGTTAACCCACCAGTGTGAATGTACCCTGTACATTCACATGGAGGGGGGCAAACCTCCAGCGGTTTCAAAACTACAACTCCCAGCATGTACTGACAGACCTTGCATGCTGGGAGTTGTACTTTTGCAACAGCTGGAGGCACACTGATTGGAAAACCTTCAGTTATGTTCTGTTACCTAACTCAGTATTTTCCAACCAGTGTGCCTCCAACTGTTGCAAATCTACAACTCCCAGCATGTACTGATCGCCGAAGAGCATGCTAGGAGATGTAGTTATGCAACAGCTGGAGGTACGCAGCTACAACTGCCAGCACATGCCGAGATAGCTGTTTGCTGTTTGGGCATGCTGAGATTTGCAGTTTTGCAACATCTGGAGGGCTACAGTTTAGAGACTACTGCATAGTGATCTCCAAACTGTGGCCCTCCAGATGTTGCAAAACTACAAATCCCAGCATGCCCAGACAGCAAACTGCTGTGTGGGCATGCTAGGAGTTGTAGTTTTGCAAGATCTAGAGGGCCACAGTTTAGATACCACTGCACAGTGATCTCCAAACTGTAGCCCTCCAGCTGTTGCAAAACTGCAAATCCCAGCATATCCACACAGCAAATAGATGTCTGGGCATGCTAGGAGTTGTAGTTTTGCAACATCTGGAGGGCTGCAGTTTAGAGACCACTGTATAGTGGTCTCAAACTGTAGCCCTCCAGATGTTGCTAGGCAACTCACCGGCTTCTGTAGGATCCAGGGAGCCAGCCACACGACATCGCCGCCCACCGATCCCCGTCGCCCACTGCCGTCGGATGGGATCTTCGGTGCCGGTCCTCTCTTGGTTTCCCGTTCTGCCCCGCCTATTGTGGGTGGGCAGAACAGAGAAACCGAAAGTTAACCCACCTGCCCCCGATCTTCTATTGGTCGTAGCTTCTAGATGCCCAATAGCAGGGATAGGAGGGGTGGCACCCCTACCACCTCGCTCCTATTCCTTCAGGGGGATCGTGGGTGTCTTGGACAACCCCGATCCCCCTTATTTTCTGGGTCACCGGGTCACCATAGACCCGTATGACCCGGAATCACGCAAATCGCATGGGGAGGCCTGATTTCAGCAGGCATCCCGGTCCGATCCCCGCCCGGCACGCGGCGGGGACCGGAATTGCCCATGACGTAACTGTACGTCATGGGTCCTTAAGACCCAGGGTGCCGTGACGTAGCGTTACGTCATGGGTCCTGTAAGGGTTAACCCCTTCATGACCCAGCCCATTTTCACCTTCATGACCTGGGCATTTTTTGAACATCTGACCACTGTCACTTTAAACATTAAACTAACTAACTTTGAAACTCTCTGCTTGTAAGGAAAATGGATATTGCAAATAAATGACATATTGATTCACATATACAAAATGTCTACTTTATGTTTGCATCAAAACATTGACAAGTTTTTACTTTTGGAAGACACCAGAGGGCTTCAAAGTTCAGCAGCAATTTTCCAATTTTTCGCAAGATTTTCAAAATCGTACTTTTTCATGGACCAGTTCAGGTTGGAAGTGGATTTTAAGGGTCTTCATTTTAGAAATACTCCATAAATGACCCCATTATAAAAACTGCACCCCCAAAAGTATTCAAAATGACATTTATTAAGTGTTTTAACCCTTTAGGTGTTTCACAGGAATAGCAGCAAAGTGATGGAGAAAATTCAAAATCTTCATTTTTTACACTCGCATGTTCTTGTAGACCCAATTTTTGAATTTTTACAAGGGTGGAGAGAAATCACCCTAAAATTTGTAACCCAATTTCTCTCAAGAAAGTAAACACCTCATATGTGTATGTAAAGTGTTCAGCGGGCGCAGTAGAGGGCTCAGAACGGAAGGAGCGACAATGGGATTTTGTAGAGTGAGTTTTTCTGAAAGGTTTTTTGGGGGGCATGTCCCATTTAGGAAGCCCCTATGGTGCCAGAACAGTGGACCCCCCCCCACATGTGACCTCATTTTGGAAACTACACCCCTCATGGAATTTAATAAGGGGTGCAGTGAGCATTTACACCCCACTGGCATTTGACAGATATCTGAAACAGTGGACTGTGCAAATGAAAAATTGTATTGCGTTTATGTCAGAACTGCTGTAATAATCAGCCACCCCTGTGCAAATCACCTCAAATGTACATGGTGCACTCTCCCTTCTGAGCTTTGTTGTGCGCCCCCAGAGAACTTTGCGCCCACATATGGGGTATCTCCGTATTCGGGAGAAATTGCATTACAAATTTCAAGGATCTTTTTTCCCCCTTTACCTCTTGTGAAAATGAAAAGTATGCGGCAACACCAGCATGTCAGTGTAAAAATTTAATTTTTATACACTAACATGCTGGTGTAGACCCCAACTTCACCTTTTCATAGGGGTTAGAAAAGAAAAAGCCCCCCAAAATTTGTTAGGCAATTTCTCCCGAGTACGGCGATACCCCATATGTGTCCCAAAACTGTTGCCCTAAAATACGATAGGGCTCCAAAGTGAGAGAGCGCCATGCGTATTTGAGGACTAAAATAGGGATTTGCATGGGGTGGACATAGGGGTATTGTACGTCAGTGATTCCCAAACAGGGTGCCTCCAGCTGTTGCAAAACTCCCAGCATGCCTGGACAGTCAATGGCTGTCCGGCAATACTGGGAGTTGTTGTTTTTCAACAGCTGGAGGCTCCGTTTTGGAAACAGTAGCGTACCAGACGTTTTTCATTTTTATTGGGGAGGGGGGCTGTGTAGAGGTATGTGTATATGTAGTGTTTTTTACTTTTTATTTTAGGTTAGTGTAAGTGTAGTGTAGTGTTTTTAGGGTACAGTCACATGGGCAGAGGTTCACAGGAAGTTTGCTGCTGGGAGTTTGAGCTGCAGCGCAAAATTTGCGCCATCTCAAACTTGCAGCACTCACTGTAAACCTCCGCCCATGTGAGTGTACCCTGTACATTCACATTGGGGGGAGGGGGGGGCAAACATCCAGCTGTTGCAAAACTACAACTCCGAGCATGCCCTTTGGCTGTACGTGCATGCTGGGAGTTGTAGTTTTGCAACAGCTGGAGGCACACTGGTTGCAAAACACTTGAAAGTTTATTACTTAACTTAGTGTTTCCAAACCAGTGTGCCTCCAGCTGTTGCAAAACTACAACTCCCAGCATGCACGGACAGCCAAAGGGCATGCTCGGAGTTGTAGTTTTGGTCTGTCAGTGCATGCTGGGAGTTATAGTTTTGCAACAGCTGGAGGCACACGGGTTGGGAAACACTAAGTTAGGAAACGGACAATGTTTCCCAAGTAGTGTGCCTCCAGTTGTTGCAAAACTACAACTCCCAGCATGCCCAGACTGCCCAGGCATGCTGGAAGTTGTAGTTCGGCAATATATGAAGGATCAGATGTTGCCGAACTACAACTTCCAGCATGCTTGGGCAGTCTGATATGCTGGGAGTTGTAGTTTTGCAACATCTGGAGGTCCACAGTTTGGAGACCACTGTATAATGGTCTCCAATCTGTGCTCTTCCAGATGTTAGAGAACTACAACTCCCAGAATGCCTGGACTGACTGAGCATGCTGAGATTTGTAGTTTTGCAACATCTGGAAGAGCACAGATTGGAGTCCATTATACAGTGGTCTCCAAACTGTGGACCTCCAGATGTTGCAAAACTGCAACTCCCAGCATGCACAGAAAGCCAAAGGCTGACTGGGCATGCTGGGAGTTGCAGTTTTGAAACTCCCAGAGGCAGCGGTGAGATCACTTTATGGCGATCTCACTGCTGCCAATGAAGATGCCGCCCTGCTGCTGCAAACTCACCGCGGGGAAGCACCAGCACCGGATCGCCTGGAGGACGCCGCTCGCGCCGGGACCGCTCAGGACACCGCATGGCCAGGTAAGTGACGCCGGGGGACAGGTAAGGGAAACTTAGCAGAGCGGTGTGTGTCCCGATCCCCTTGATCGGGACTCACACACCGCGCTGCTAAGTATTCTCATAGCGAAAGCTGCTATCAGCTAGTCAGATTTCACTAGCTGATAGCAGTGATCACTGGGGGGGGGATGAAACCCTCCATGGTCGCATGGTAAGATGGCTGGCTATCAGTGATAGCCACCATCTTACCGGGCGCTGCGGGATGCCGCGAGTAGCGGCAAAAATGTTCATGACTTACCTGGTACGTCATGGGTCGGGAACACCTTCCCACTCATGACGTACAGGTATGTCATAGGTCGGGAAGGGGCTACAGGGGTACTCCGGTGGAATTTATTTATTTTTTTAAAATCAACTGGTGTCGGAAAATTATACAGATTTGTAAATTACTTCTATTTAAAATTCTTAAGCCTTCCAGTACTTATCAGCTGCTGTATGCTCCAGAGGAAGTTCTGTAGTTCTTTCTAGTCTGACCACAGGGCTCTCTGCTGAAACCTCTGTCAATGTCAGGAGCTGTCCAGAGCAGGAGAGGTTTTCTATAGGGATTTGCTTCTACTCTGGACAGTTCTTGACACGGACTGAGGTGGCAGCAGAGAGCACTGTGGTCAGACTGGAAAGAACTACACAACTTCCTCTGGATAATACAGCAGCTCATAAGTACTGGAAGGATTAAGATTTTTTTAATAGAAGTAATTTACAAATCTGTACAAAATTCTGGAACCAATTGATTTGTAAACATTTGTATTCCATCAGAGTATCCCTTTAAACCAGTGGTTCTTAACCTGGGTTCGATCGAACCCCAGGGGTTCGGTGAGTCAGTCTCCAGGGTTCGGCAGGGAGGCCAGCCAGTTGTTTTTGCCTCGGCACATCCCTGTGTTCCGAAAGATGCTTTCGGAACACAGGGATGCCTCTGTTAAGTCCCTGCGGCCCCAAGTTTACTTTAAAAACACGTTGACCTCCGGGAGCTAGCGCACGCAGGGACGTCACTCACGTCCCATGTGTGCGCCCATGGCAACGGATCGCGAAGGAGTGGAGAAGAAGCAAGAAGGACGTGCGCTGGCAGTTGGTAAGTGTTTACCAGCGGTGCGTCAGCTTCGGTGTTCCGACCAGTGATCCTCCGGTCCTGCTATGGCCGGACCCGAGGAGCGATGGTCGGAACACTGAAGTGGGGCAGTACACAGGCATACAGCCTTCAGCCATACTGTATGGCTGGAGGCTGTATGTCTGTGGGGGAACATACTGCACCTAATGTGGGGGGAACTATACTGCCAACGTAATGTGGGGGACTATACTGCCGGCCTAATGTGGGGGAACATACTGCCAGCCTAATGTGGTGGACTATATTGCACCTAATGTGGGGGAACATACTTCCAGTTTAATATGGGGGACTATATTGCACCTAATGTGGGGGGAACATACTGCCTGCCTAATGTGGGGGAACACTGCCTGCCTAATGTCGGGGAACACTGCCTGCCTAATGTGGGGGAACACTGCCTGCCTAATGTGGGGGAACACTGCCTGCCTAATGTGGGGGGAACTCTGTCTGCCTAATGTGGGGGAACACTGCCAACCTAATGTGGGGGAACACTGCCATCCTAATGTGGGGGAACACTGCATGCCTTATGTGGGGGAACACTGCCTGCCTAATGTGGGGGAACACTGCCTGCCTAATGTGGGGGAACACTGCATGCCTTATGTGGGGGAACACTGCCTGCCTAATGTGGGGGAACACTGCCTGCCTAATGTGGGGGAACATTGCCTGCCTAATGTGGGGGAACACTGCCTGCCTAATGTGGGGGAACACTGCCTGCCTAATGTGGGGGGAACACTGCCATTGTTGCGAAATTGACATGAGAGTGGCACTTGCCAAGGTGAAGCCATACATTTCTTAACTGGTCTCTGAAAGACAACAGCAGAAGTCACACTGATTTGCAGTAAATATTCATTATGTTTTTGTTTTTGTGTGAAAATCATGTTTTCATGGTTTTGTTCTTTGTGCTTAATGGTTTTGTTCATTTTGTGCTTAAATATATACCTCCTATGTTTTGAATTTGAAAAAATCATATTTTATTTTTCCAATTAAGAGGGGTTCGGTGAATGCGCATATGAAACTGGTGGGGTTCAGTACCTTCAACAAGGTTAAGAACCACTGCTTTAAAGAGAACCTGTCAGCAGCTTTTTCAAAGTGATGTAGTTTTCAGTAGTGTGATGTAGATAATTAAAAGGGGCATTCAGGGACTATATGATTGATGCCTGATCACAGGATAGGCTATAAATTGGATAGGCTATAAATTACTGCTGCTGTGGCCTTGTTACCACCAACACTGTGTCTGTCATGTTTAAGGTAAGGGATTCCTCGTTAAAAGGGGGGCTTTTGGGGGGGTTGGTGGATGGTAGGCTTTAGCAGCTATAATATCCCCTAGTCATGCGGGTCATGTGACTAGGTGAACTCTATGGTATTTAGCTTAAGGACCTTTGGAGGCCATGTGACGTAAGCAATCCCATTACACCATGTAATGGTGAGTGGCAAATGTTCGGACCAATCAGATTCACCACGCCCCCTGCCCATATAAGGGAGCGGCGGCCATCTTATCTCTCTCTTACCTTGTGGGCTGTCAAGCGAGCAAGACCTACAGCAATTATCGCAGTGAGTTAGGCCCGAGCCTTGCGGCAACGGCTGAACAATCATAATTATAGAGTGTATCCATTCCCAGACACTCTGCAGTATCTCCGGACCTAATAACTCCCCTAAATCCGGACGGATGTGCAAATCTCTCACTAAATTCAGAGACTGTATGATTGGCGCAAGGTCCGCAACAACTGTCAGTCACTAAGCCACTTAAGGACTGTTTGTATGAGACTGTTACAGAATAATGTACAAACATATGCCGTGTATGAGAGCTCATAGATGTACGCACCATGTCACTGTAGTGAACAAATGAACAGAACAATGCAAAAACCATATGCCCGGAGCAAACGCTGACAGTATACCCAGGACACATGTTAAACCGTATACACCGGACAACTGCTAAACCTTGCTCATCAAGGCTTAACCATGTACATACTAGTAAGACGCAGGGTCTCCATCCCCTTGACACTTAGCAATGCCTGCACTGACTAAACGCTATACAGTAGAATTCATAGTCTGAACTGCTATCAGCGTAAACATGACTAAACGCTATGCTCATACTAGTGATAAAAAATAATAATAATAATCTATACAGGACCATCGCTAAAGCATATGCCCAGACTGCTGAGGATGTCAACTGCTATACCTTGCACAACAAAAGTTATACCCGTAAAATACCCATAACAGTCAATTGATGTTATCACTGTAACACGTTCTGGGCATCCAAGCTGCAGTTAATCATGATGACCTGTTCTGTCTTACCGCAATCCAACGACATTTCAAAGTACACCATAACTGTGATGCCTCTGGACTCAAATTCGGAGGAATCGATAGGATCTTCATTAGTCTACAAAGAGGTGAGAGGAAAAAACTACTGGCTCAACGGGAGATTAAATTGATTGTGAAATTAAAAACAATGCAACCCTCTGGCTTAAACGATTACATTAGCTATGTCACCTTTTTTACAATAATTGATTTCAGTACACGTTTGTAATCTATTCCCTTTGGTCCAATCCCAAGTGTCTATTTCTGATTTTATCAGTGTGTTTAGATTTTAACTGTATGTATTTTATCTCTTTTTGCTTTTAGTTTTTCGGGTTTGGGAGCCCACCTTTGAGAAATCGTCCTCCATCTTGTTGCACCTTACTATTTCCAATAACCATTGCTGACTTTTGCACTTTGAGCTTTTTATTCTTGTCATTCACTTAACTATTGCTGAGCCATCACCTTTTGCCCTTAAGCACTTTTATCTTTTGTCATTTTTTGCAAATTTTCTGTTGTATTCCTAGGGCTCCACATGCCCTTGGAATTCTTAAAGGTCACCATACACAACTGGCTATTTGATTTCTTTGCATGTGGGCAATTCATCGTGTGTTCACATTTTTACAATATATGTTTCATATCTTTATATATACTTTTTAGTAAATCATGTGGTTATTCAATGCAATACCATAGTGTATATTTTTTCACACCCAGTCAGGTTGGTGGCATAATCACACACGCACACTATCCTAGTTGGATATTTATGCACACTCGTGCAACATTGTTCCACTCCCCCTTTTCCAGACAGCCATATACACTCATTCCCCCACATGCACATTTATATTTTCTCACATTTTCACAAGTTTATTCATATGTCATGTTCCCATCTATATGCATCACTCTCTTTTCCCGTTCACATACTCACAGTAACCCTTTATATGGTTTCTAGGCACACACACACACACACACACACACATACACACATATTTCACAGCATCATATTTTATTGTGAATAATAATAATAATAATAATAAAGAAACTCTCTTTGTGTACACTTTATTTGATTATCTAACACCCAACGGTATACCATCTGTATTTATTCTTTTATTGGAATATATCATTTCTAGTTGCAGATTTTTCCATATTCAGTACAGGTTGGTATATACTCACTTTCACGTTTTTTTTTTCACATGTGTTCACTGTTCACTGTTTTGTATTTTGTCACTATCACCGTTTTTATGTGGGTATTCACATTTATTCATTTGCGCATGCGCCTATAACGTTTATCCTGGCCCCGTCTTATTATCTTGTCACATGACAATTTACCTCCGTGATCTCTGCCCCCCCCCCCCCCCGGTGTGATCACGCGGTAACAGGCCAGCACCTTGTTTATGCTACGCATTTATATGCATTACGTCATCGCGCTTACGTGCCTCCGGTGACGTGACCTAATGCGGTCACGTGACCCGAGTCACTTCTGTGTTAACACGCCAGTTTGCCGGCGTTCATGGCCGATACAGCGGTCTCTATGCCACAGGTACAAGTGATTATGTCAGCTGCTCATTCACTTTAGATCATGCTCATTGGCCTTTTGAGGTGCTAATCATGCAGCGGTGTCATAGGATTGGCTAGAGCACCTAGACCAGGAATAGCCACGCCCCCTGACAAAGCGCACTAGCGCGAAACGTACGTTGGGATAAGTGCTGGTGGTGTATGGCTCTGCATTGGTAATTCTTTTGTTTCCCTCTCCATGTGCTTCCAACATCTATTGCTATTTCTTTCCGGTTTATATACTGTGATTCCATGTTTGCTCTGATTGATGTGGTTTGTACTTATTGTTCTACCTATCATACCAATGTGTAAGTCTGCATTCCCTGCTGTCTATCCAGCTCTGTGCACGGTGCTCATTTCAGTTTTTTTAATGTTTTATATTATGGATTCCTAATAAAGTTTTGTTCATTTCTATACATTGGCTGTTGCTGAATATATTTCTGGTGGTTATACAGTGGTCCCTCAACATACGATGATAATCCGTTCCAAATGGACCATCGTTTGTTGAAACCATCGTATGTTGAGGGATCCGTGCAATGTAAAGTATAGGACAGTGGTCTACAACCTGCGGACCTCCAGATGTTGCAAAAGTACAACACCCAGCATGCCCGGACAGCCAACGGCTGTCCGGGCATGCTGGGTGTTGTAGTTTTGCAACATCTGGAGGTCCACAGGTTGTAGACCACTGTTAGAGGAAGTTGTACTTACCTGTCCCGCCGCTCCGGACCGTCACAGCTGCCCGGGATGTCGCCGTCCAATCGCTGTCCCCACGTCCCCGGGGTGTCCCTGACGCTCCGGCAAGGCCTCTGCTTCCCCGGCATCCGCGCGCTCCGTCGTCGCCATCACGTTGCTACGCACGCCGCTCCTATTGGATGACGGGACGGCGTGCGCAGCGACATGATGACGTCGATGGAGAGCGCTGACGATGCAGGGGATCCGGAAGAGGACGCGCCGGAGCCCCGAGGACAGGTAAGTGATCATCAGCGGACCACATGGGACACCGTAAACGGCTATCCGGTGGCAGGTGAAGCAGTCTGCGCTGCCGGATAGCCGTTTATGCGATGGCCCCGACATACAAAAGCATCGTATGTTGATGCTGCCTTCAACATGCGATGGCCTCCGAGAGGCCATCGCATGTTGAAATTATCGTATGTCGGGGCCATCGTAGGTCGGGGGGTCACTATAGTTATCACCGTATGCTCAAATCCAGCTATGACCATGCATCGAAACAAACCCCAACGTATCTGCATAACAAATGTTAAACGTGTGCAGAACAAGTGCGAACATATGCTCAGACTGACTGGTATAACAACATCCACAGAAGACAACTAGGCACGGCATGCACGCCACAATCCTGTGCAGAATACAACTGCTAAGAACATGCCAGATGAATGCTATGAAGATGTGGGAGAAGCGCTATGGACATATGCAAGATGTAGTTATAACGTATGCTATGAACGAATGCGAGATACACGTGCCGAGACTGTGCTTAGGAAATGAGATGCTAGAATGTAAGCATGATAAGAAAAGCTAAGACCATATCCACTATATGTAGTGAATGTATGTGAGATACGAATGCTACAAAGGTATGAATCTTAATGCTACGGGCGTATGTGCAACATAATGCTATGAATGTATGCGAGACATAAACATGAGAATATGTGATCAATGATTGCTGTGAATAGTGATGAGCGGCATTGGCCATATTCGATTTCGAGATATTTTGCAAATATATATAAACAGATATCCATCCCATATTCGCGAATTTCGCGCATTTGTTATATTCGTATATTTGCATATTTGAATATTTGCATATTCGCATATTCAAGGAAGAAAACAGTGAGGGGGGTGGGCAACTAAACTATTGGTTGCTAGGGATGTTGTTGATCACCTCTGACAAGTGTATTTGCATCATTCTAATTGGCCCACAAGTGAAAAGAAGGAATATAAGAATATTCACATATGCGCATATGCGGAAAAAAGTCAATATTCGTAATTTTGAATATATAGCGAATATATTCGCAATATTTGTGAATTTGCAATATTCGCGATAAAAATTAGAAATGTGAATTTTCGCGCCCAACACTAGCTGTGAATGTGAGTGTGACATAAATGCTGCGAAGGTCAGCGGGACATAACTGCTGTGTATGTATGCGGACCATGAAAATTATGAACATATATGAGACATACATGCTATGAACACGTGCAGGACGACTATAAATGTGAACAGAACATAAATGCTACCATCACAAGCGATACGAATATGCTGTACAGTACAAATGCTAGCAGCGTGTACATAACTCAAACTACAAACATCTGCTCATACTAACGCTACAACGACTGCGCACAATAATTGCTAAATGAATGCAGCGAATGCTATAGATGCTAAATGCTATCCCATGCCCAACTAAAGCTATGACCGTACTATATGCGTAACCGCCAATAAGCTATCACCGTATGCAGCAAACAATGCTATACGCCTGCACAGAACAACACTATGCGATTATGAACGTACCCGAGATAACATATGCCAAGAACAAGAGAAACATGCTATAATGTACCTATGGTGTCAATGCTATGACTGTAAACGTAACATGCAATGCTAAGACCAAACCACTAATATGAATACTACAAGTGAGTTTGAGATAAAGGCAACCACAGATGTGACCCAAACGAGCATATGTAAATGAAAAACGCTCTGAATGTATGCGAGACATAATTGTAATAAACGTAAATGTGACATGAATGCTGCGAACCTCAGTGTGAATTACTGCTCTGCATGTATGTAAAATGAAAAGCTACGTGAGACCTACATGCTAAAAACATATAAAACTATGAACGCATACGTGACATGATTGCTACCAACATGAGCGGCCTAATGCTGTGAGCAGAAACGTTATACCTGCTATGAACCTAAGAGATACTGTTTAGAATATATGCGAGACATAATGCATTGAAACATGCGAAAATGAGACATGAATGCTGTGAATGGAAGCATCATATTAACCCTGAGAATTGTGTGTGACCTGATTTTTTTTATGTAATACATAATATAGTGCTGGGCAGTATACCGGTTCATACTGAATACCGAAATTTTTGTCCTGCACAATATGAATTTTTCCTCATACCGCAATACCAGTTCGGCCCCTCCCCCTCGGGAATAAATGAATTATCAACCCAGCGCTGCGCTTTCTCCACATCGGGGAACTAATCATATGTGACCCGCGAGCGCTGTTCTGCTTCTCCCCCCCCCCCCCAATTAATTATCAGCCCAGCGGCGTGCTGTCCCCATCGGGGAACTAATCACGTGTCACCCGCAAGCGCTGCCCTCCTTGTCCTCTTGTTTGTTGCGGGCCACCAGCA
The DNA here is from genome assembly GCF_029499605.1 of Hyla sarda. Lineage (NCBI taxonomy): Eukaryota > Metazoa > Chordata > Amphibia > Anura > Hylidae > Hyla > Hyla sarda. Next base: position 321,093,339 of record NC_079193.1, read on the forward strand.
CTGGAACTCTGTACTGTACGCTGTATCCCTATGCCCGGGCTGCAAAATATAAATAGAATAAACTTTAACTCACCTTCCCCCGTTGGTCCGGTACCGGCCTCACCTGCTTCCTGGGGATGGGAACGTCAGAGAGCCGTCAGCCTATCGCCAGCCGCAGCGATGTTCCGCCTCGTCTGGTGATAGGTTGAGCCCTCTGTCATGTAAGAAGCCATATCTACAAAAAAAAAAAGGGGAGGTTCATTTAGTCCGGTCCCCCGGCCCTAAGTAACGTCGGCTGGGGGAAGGGACACTGCTGCTTTAAGAGCAGAAGACGTCGGAAGCACGCTGCTGACGTCACGGTCCCTGCCCCAGCTGCGCAGGAGGACGAGGACATCCCGCCGCCTAGAGATGCTGCATCCTCCCTGCAAGACGAGGAGGTGTACGAGGCTATAAACGAATGACGGAGGGTAAGAGGTGAGAGTGGCGAGGGAGGGTTTGCTGGCTAGAAGAGCATGGAGCAGTGTTTCCCAACCAGGGTGCCATCCGCTGTGGCCAAACTACAACTCCCAGCGTGCCTGGACACCCAAAGGCTGTCTGGGCATGCTGGGAGTTGTAGTTTGGCCACAGCTGGAGGCACCCTGTTTGGGAAACACTGGCATGGAGTATGACGGGGGGCGGGGGGCAGGTACATGGAGGACAGATGGGGGGGTGGGTTGGAAAAGGAACATGAATAAGCCCCCCTCTGACCTCCTTTTCCAATACCCCCCTGAAAAAGGAGCACGGAGGAGGACAGGGGGGAGTGTTGGAAAAAGGAGCATGGAGGAGGACGGGGGTTAGAAAAGAAGCATGAAGCGCCGTTCATTCGCATAGTGACATCCTCTGACCTCGGAAGTCAGTGTTTTCCAACCATGGTGCCTCCAGCTGTTGTAAAATTACAACTCTCAGCATGCCTGGACAGCCAAAGGCTGTCTGGGCATGCTGGGAGTTGTAGTTTTGCAACAGCTGGAGGTTCCATGGTTAGAAAACATTGGCTTACAGTATCTACCTCGACTAAGAGCCAGATTAGGCTCGAAACGCGTCGGTTTCTTTCTTTTTGTGTGTCGTATGTCCATGGATATCCCATGTTTTTAACCTAATGGATTAAAAGTCAAGTTTTATATATTTTTTCACCTCTCAAGTGGAGCAGCTGGAGGCCCGTGCTTTTTTGCCCTTTCCTTGTCCATGAATGATAGATGTGTGTAAGATGTGTGTGGAGATGTATTCTGTGGGGGGGGGATCTGGAGGCGGCGGGTGTATTATGTATGTGTGTGTATGTACTGTATGTATGAATGATGTGTGTATGTACTGTAGGTGGCAGTATTATATTCAGGGGATACAGTGTGTGGAATTATTATATTCAGGGGTACAGTAGGTGGCAATATTATATTCAGGGGGTACAGTAGGAGGCAGTATTATATTCATGGGATACAGTGTGTGGAAGTATTATATTCAGGGGGTACAGTACATTGCAGTATTATATTTAGGGGTACAGTAGGTGGCAGTATTATATTCAGGGGGTACAGTAGGTGGCAGTATTATATGCAGGAGGTACAGTGGATGGTAGTTTTATATTCAGGGGATACAGTGTGTGGCAGTATTATATTCAGGGGGTACAGTGTGTGGCAGTATTATATTCAGGGGTACAGTGTGTGTTAGTATTATATTCAGGGGGTACAGTAGGTGGCAGTATTATATTCAGGGGGTACAGTAGGTGGCAGTATTATATGCAGGAGGTACAGTGGATGGTAGTTTTATATTCAGGGGATACAGTGTGGCAGTATTATATTCAGGGGGTACAGTGTGTGGCAGTATTATATTCAGGGGTACAGTGTGTGTTAGTATTATATTCAGGGGGTACAGTAGGTGGCAGTATTATATACAGGAGGTGCAGTGGATGATAGTTTTATATTCAGGGGGTGCAGTGGGTGGCACTATTATATTCAGGGGGTACAGTATTTAGAAGAATAATAATGATTATTGTCTTCATACAGAGGATGAGGATCTACTGACAAAGTGAGGAGCCTATGGTGTCCGGGCGTGAAACTCTGCAGAGAAGATGGAGCTGGAAGACGTCCTGACATCTGGACCAAATGAGGAAGAAAAGAAAAGACAACAGAGAAGACGTCATTCAGGTCACTGATATCATTGTGTATTCTCCTGACTGTCCCATCAGCAGTAATCACTTGTTAGTTCTGCAGTGATGAATGGTGACCATGTAGCCTAATCTGTGGCTCTCCATCTGTAGCAAAACTACAACTCCTATAATGCCTGAGGTCCTCCAGACATGATGGGAGTTATAGCTTTATAACAACTTTAGAGCAACTGGAACCAAGGTGATTGGTGGGGGTCCCAGCAGTTGGACCCCCTCCAGACAAATGGGCTGCTTATTTTTAAATGTCTGTTTTGTCTGTCCGGCCCTGCCTGTTAGTCACTTATAGCGTTGTGTATTCTGACTGTGTCTCATCAGTGCTGTAGTCACTGATATCTTTGTGCGGCTGAGTAAGGGGTCGTCCGGGATTGGGGTAGCGGGTCGTCAGGTGGTAGGGGGGGGGGGGCCCTGGGCAATTTTTCGCACCGGGGCCCTGGGGTTTCTAGCTACGCCCCTGTTCCCGCGAATAGTTCAAGTGAGATTGAGGATACTACCAGTAACCACGGCATTTCGTGTACTGTAAAACAGTTGTGAAGGTATAAGCATCGTCACTCCCAGTGAACGTCTAGGCAATTAGGGCGTTAAACAAATATGTGTCTGAACCTGGCATAAACTAGAGAAACAGCACAACAATAGTGCACACTTAACTGAGTTAGAAGAGGGGGAGAAAAAAGGGGGGAAAAGACGGAAGAAAAGTAAAAGAAGAAAAAAAAGGGGGGGCGCAAGAGAGGCCCAGGAAGGGGGAGATGGGGGGGGGGGGGGAGAGGGCGAAAGGAACGCCATTTTTTTATGTATATGCCATTGACCATGCAGTATAATTAACGTTTTATTTTTATAGTTCGGACATTTGCGCATGCGGCGATACCACATATCTTTATTCTTATTATGTTTACATATTTTATATGTGGAATTTGGGAAAAGGTGATTTAACTTTTTATTATGGAAGCGGTTAAAGTGTGTGTTTTTTTTTTACTTTTATTAAACTTTTTTTAAAAACGTTATTGGTTCCTTTTTATGAGGAATTCCTTATACAGATCAATGGAGTTCCATTGAACTTCATTGATCTGTGTTATCTTTGCTCATTTGGATTAGCCTGGTTCATCTAGGCTCAATCAAATGAAGACTGTGGACACCAGGGAAAAAGAGGTAAGCCCTCCGGCTAACTCCAGAGTGAACGGCCTCCCGCAACCATGCTGTGGAGGGGGGGGGGGGGGAGGAATCCACCCCACTGGACCACCAGGGAGCATTTACATCATGTCCCTTTAGATGCTGATGTCAGCTTTGACAGCAGCGATCTAAAGGGTTAATAGCCAGCCATGGCAATCGCCGCATGTGGGCTATTGACCCCGGCCCCCAGCTACAGGAATCAGCTGGGGGCCAGCCGGTATGGCGCTGGCTTGAGTCAGGAGCCCACTCATACATTGGTTGCTGTCTCCTTAAACAGCAACTACCGGTTAAACGGCTAACCGGTGGCTGCTGAAGCAGTCAGTGCTGCCGGATAGCCATTTTTGCGATGGCCCTGACACACAGCAGCATCGCATGTTGAATGTATCGTATGTCAGGGCCATCATATGTCGGGGGACCACTGTATTGGCAGTTCTTTCATGTCTTATATAGACAGGGCTGTGTCTTTAAATATCTTGTCCAATTAGTTTCCCCCTTTATCATAAATTTACAAAATATTCAAAAATTCTGTTTTCTCTTTGTCATTTTGGGGTATTTAGTGAAGATCAATGGGAGGAGGGGATTTTTTTTTTTTTTGTGTGTGTGTTTTAGCACGATGCTGCAAATGTGAAAGATATAGGGTTCAGAAAACTTTTCAGGTACACTGTATGTAACCATTCATTCTGTATTTTTTATCCTTTGCTTGTGAAGGCTTTTATGGAGACCTCCAATATAATGATGCATAATACATGAATACAGGACAGTATACGGCAAAACACATGGTAACAGATATATAAATAAATTCTTGAACATTCTATGACCCGCAAATAACTAGTAACTATCCAGCGAAAGAATAGAAGAATTCTGCCACCTGCCTGCCAGAAAAGGTATTACATACACATGAAGGCATTTAAATTAAATGTTTTTACTTATATGTCCTCAGAAATAATTGTTTGCAAATATATTTGAACAAATCCACCTTTATTATTTTACATAAAGACGATCTCAATTCAGCTGGACAAATATAGCAAGGATGAACACACTGTGTTGTGATATCCCTGTGCTATCTGTGTTTTCCATAGGACTGCATTATACATACTGAGCTGTGGTATATGAAGGTCTAAAATGTATCTATCAAGCATCTGAGACACTTTTACATTACTACTATTGACACTTTATTGCTGGTTTAACATGTTGCAGCTGCATTAAGGTGGTGTGTTATCTGAGTACTGCATACCTTAAGGACGCAGCTCATTTTCACCTTAAGGATGCAGCCTTTTTTGCAAATCCAACCAATGTCACTTTAAGCATTAATAACTCTGGCATGCTTTTACTTTTCCAAAGTCAAAATTTATTGAAAAAGTTTGTCAAAAATGTATACATCAAATGTCACAGTAATTCAACATAAATTCAAAGCAGTAGAAAACAGGGGAAGCGTTAATTTTTAACGTAAATTTGTTTTCCCTTAGTCCTAACAGCAGCACAAGTGGGGTGTTCTGCCCCTGTGAAGCTAGCAGGACGGTGGAATTTTTAATTCCGCCCAAGTAATTAAACATTTAATTAGTACCCCATATAAGGCCTCCTCCCTTAGGCCACATTGCTTTATAACAAGTAACAAACAAAAATATACGGGCGGGAAATTTGTGTGCTGCTGTTAGGACTAAGGGAAAACAAATTTACGTTAAAAATGAACGCTTCCCTTACGTCCTAACCAGCAGCACAAGTGGGGACTTAGCAAGTAACAATACAAATAGGGAGGGACTACGGCAGAGTGGCACTTAGGATTGATTGCCCAAAGGCCAACTCTTCCGATCGTTTGGCATTGACCCTGTAATGACTAATAAACGTATTATGGGTGCCCCAGGAGGCAGCCGCACAAATTTGATCAAGAGGAACAGCTTTCCTTTCTGCAAAGGAAGTAGAGACTGCCCTAGTAGAATGGGCAGTAACAAAGGCAGGAGGAGTTAAGTCCTGGGCTACAAAGGCCTCCCGGATTGCCTCCTTAATCCATCTACTCAGAGAGGGTTTAGAGGCTTTAAGACCCTTGTTCTTCCCTGAAAACGAAACAAGAAGGTGCTCCGATCTTCTAAATTCTTCAGTTCTGGAGATGTAGACTCTGAGAATTCTTGAGATGTCCAGAGTGTGGTCAGCAACTTCCTCAGGAGAAGCTGGATTAGGGCACAGAACTGGAAGGGATATGACCTGGTTGGTGTTGGAAAACGTCGGAACCTTAGGAACAAAGGTGGGTAAATATCTCAACAGGACTCTGTCCTGGAGAAACAATGTATAAGGCTCAAGGGACGAAAGGGCCTGAAGCTCGCCAACCCTTTTGGCTGAGGTTATGGCCAACAAGAAGGTGACTTTAAGGGACAAATACCTAAAGTCGACCTCTTCTAGCGGTTCAAAGGGATGAGAGCATAACCCTTTAAGAACAGTAGGCAAATCCCACTTGGGAATGGGTCTGAGAACTGTAGGTTTAAGTCTTTCATCTCCCTTAAGGAATCTTTTGATTAGAGATTCTTGAGATAAGGACCTGCCTAAAAAGGCAGAGAGTGCTGAGACTTGTACCTTTAGAGTGGATGGGCTAAGACCCTTGTCAAGGCCATCCTGAAGAAACCATAGTATTGCAGAAAGAGGAGGATCTGAGGTTACTACCTCTTTCGTAGCACACCATTGAAGGAAAATCTTCTTTATCCTGGAATAGACCTTATTTGTAGACTCTGCTCTAGAGTGTGCAATGGTTCTCAAGACCTCCGCAGGAAGCCCACTACTTAGTAGGGTCCTGTCAATCTCCAGGCTGTTAGATTGAGTCTCCTCAGATCTAGGCAGGAGCCTGTGTTGTGAGACACAAGGTTCTGCACGTGGGGAAGCCTCCAATAACAACCCTGACTCATCCTCATGAGTTGGGTGAACCAGGACCTCTTGGGCCAGAATGGTATGATGGCAATCACTGAGGTCTGGTCTTGCCTGACTTTCATCAATACCTTCGGTATCATGGAAAGTGGAGGGAATATGTAGGCCAGCCTGAACCTCCATGGAATGGACAGAGTGTCTATCGCCACTGGGTTGTCCTCTTTGTAAAGAGAGCAGAATTTGTTCACCTTGGCGTTCAGACGAGTTGCCATGAGATCTATCTCTGGCAAACCCCACCTTAAGGTTATCTTCTTGAAGATGTCTTCGTTCAGGGACCATTCTCCTTGGACCGGAAGCCCGCGACTTAGACGATCTGCCACTATATTGAGATCCCCCTTGATGTGGATCGCAGAAATGTGGGTTAGATTGAGCTCTGCCCAAGAGAGGATCAGTCCGGTCTCTTTGAGGAGCACTTGGGACTTCGTGCCACCCTGTCTGTTGATGTAAGCCACTACCGTGGTGTTGTCTGACCGGACTCTTACCGCCTTCCCTAGAACAAGAGGCGTGAAGTGGAGGAGAGCTAGACGAACTGCCCTCAGTTCTCTCATGTTGGAGGAGAGAAGTCTCTCCTGAGGGGACCAGGTACCTTGTACCGGAATCTCGTCCAGGTGGGCTCCCCAGCCCAGAAGGGAGGCGTCCGTTGTCAAAGTGATCCAACGAGGTTGAATCAAGGACTTCCCATCTGTCAGATCCCTCCACCATCTGAGGGATGCTCGGACTTCGGGCGACAGGGTGCATTTTCTGTCCAACCCTCTGGGGTTGTGGTTCCAGACAGTCAAGACCTGATCTTGTAGAGGTCGTAGATGCCATAGGGCCCAGGGAACTGTCTCTGCAGATGCTGACATGTGACCCAACATCTTCATCAGAGTTCTGATGGATACTCTGCGAGGGACCATTAGAAACTCGGCGGCTCTTATGACTCGTTCTCTTCTTTCTGTAGTGAGGGACAAAATCATCTGAGAAGAGTCGAGAATGAAGCCCAGAAACTTTCTGGAGGTGGCAGGGATTATTTCGGATTTTTCCCAATTTATAATCCAGCCCAGACGCTGGAGAAAATCTAGAGCCAGATGAAGATGGGAATGTAGTACGTCTAGAGTAGCGGCCTTTAGAAGCCAGTCGTCTAGGTAAGGTATAATCTCTAGACCTCTTAATCTGAGGGCAGAGACTACCGGAGCCACCACCTTTGTGAAGGTGTGGGGAGCAGAAGTGATGCCAAAGGGCAACACAGCAAACTGAATATGCCTTACCACACCTCTTATGGAGACAGCAACCCTCAAGAATTTCCTGTGGGCAGGAAAAATAGGAACATGAAGGTAAGCATCCTTCAGGTCGATAGTAACCATAAGATCTAGAGGGGCCAGAATGCTGATGACAGAGCGAATGGTCTCCATCCTGAACCTTCTTTTCCTTATGAACCGGTTCAAAAAGCGCAGATCTATGATCATACGCCAATCGCCTGACGGTTTCGGCACCAGAAAGATCGGGGAGTATACCCCTGAACCCCTTTGATCGGGGGAAAGTCTTCCAAGGCATGCTTTTCTATGTATTGGAGAACAGAGTTCTCTAGAATAGCCTGCTTTGGCTGAGGGAGTAGTTTTGTTAACACAAATTTTCTTGGAGGAAGGAACGTAAACTCTATTTTGTAACCTGACTGGATAACATCCAGTACCCAGGGATCTTGGATTTCTTTCATCCAAGCTGGAAGAAATAAACTTAAACGACCTCCTACCGGAGGGGGATCGGTAGATGACTTCTCTACCTGACATAGAAGGGAAGGGAGAGGGGAAACGTTGGTGGGTTCTAGAGGAGAGTCACAGCTCGGCTTTTTGATCTTTACCACGGCCACGGCCCCCTCCACGCTTCTGGTTGGACTGGCGCTTTTGGGATCTGGAAGGGCCCTGGTACCTCCCTCCCCTTGCTCTGCCCTTACCCCGAAAGGATTGGACAGGTAAGGATTTTCCTTTTCTTTCCGCATATCCTTCCATAATGCGGTCTAATTCGGACCCAAAAAGCCAATTGGGCTCAAGAGGCATACCACAAAGATTAAATTTGGAGGTATTGTCCGCCATCCAGGGGCGTAACCATAAGGGGCGCCTACTAGCCGAAGAGAGTCCCATAGACTTGGCCGCAAGCTTGAGGTGCTGTTGGGTCGATTCACAGAGAAAGTCCACTCCTAGAAGCAGTGTTTTAAAACTGTCCAGGATATCTTCCCTGGCAACATTTCCCTCAATCTCGGACTGGATCCGAAGAACTCTATCCTTCACGAATTCAGCAACTTCGTTAGAAGCAATAGCCACAGTAGCAGAAGCTGATGCCGCAGTGTAACTGCGCCTCAATAATGAGTCCACCTTTCTATCAAGGGGATCCTGAAGGTTGCTTCCATCGTCCGCTGGAACAAGGACCCTCCTAGATAGTCTATTGACCGCCATGTCGACCTTAGGTGGAGGGACCCAGGAATCTAATTCAGCCTCCGGCAATGGGTACATGAGTCTGAACCTCCGGGTGAGAACCGCTGGCTTGTCCGGATGTTTCCATTCTATTTTCATTATTTTCCTGAGGGTATCATCCACCTTGAAAACCCAAGGCTCCCTAGCGGTGGATGTTGAGGCTTCCCCCTGATCAACATCCTGGTCCCCTGACCGGATGGATCTAAGTAATCTCTGAATTTTCTCTATTGGAAAAAGTGGTTGAGAGACTACTTCTTCTACAGATAGCTCCGACTGATCTCCCACTGACATGGCGGGGTCTTCTACAACCGAAGGAGGGCTAGATGAGGTTCTAGGCCTTTTGGGAGCTAAGGAACTCTTTATTTCTGAGATAGAATTGCCCATAAACTCTTTCATCCATACAAACATGTCATGGACAGTGGGCTCCGCAGGGTTAGCAGGTGGACGACACCCAGGACACCTATTGTACTCATAGGCATCCGGTAGCGGGGTGCCGCAATCAGCACATGTCAAATGACGCTTCTTAGAGGCGGATTTGCGACCTCCAGACAAATGATCACTCAAGGAAGGAGTAGACATTGTCTAAGAGAAAAGAAATCAAAGGGTTAGAAACAATTCTACCTAACCCTGTTGCAGAGCAACCTACAAATAAATACCTATTAGGTAAATAGTTTTGCTCTAGCAAAGAAAACTCAAGGTATAGCAGAGGTTTAACCAGTGCAAGTACTCCAGCTAGGGTAGCAGCAAGAGACACACTAATGGTCCAGCTGCTTTTTATAGGGGAATGGCGCCTAGATTTAAGTTAAGCCCCGCCCCTACAGGATTTGATGTACAATACCGAACAAAACATCCAATTCATGGAGAAATGCAGATTATACAGGATGTGATCCTTCCCACCCTTGGAAGGGGCACATGCACAACAGGATTTGCGAAAAATCCTAGAAATTAAGGTAATCTGCGCTTTAGAAGCGCAGACGCCGGACCGGAAGTCGTCAGACGACGCACTTCCGGTCCACGGAGCTGCCGCAGCGATGGGGCGACACAGACAGCGCTGCCAAATAAGGTAAGGGCGGACTTAGCCCAAACAGAGAGGCATCAGCGGACCCCTAACAGTTGAGAGGGGCGCACAGAGCTGCTCACGCCAACTCTCGCAACTTTGGTCAGAGACCGAAGTCGCGGACCGCTGAGCTTGGGACAGAACGCTGTCCCGCAGTAGAAAAAGATAAGAAAACATATGTATATAAAAAAAAACTCTCCCCTAAGACTTGGGAAGGGAGAGGGATGCATGCAGGCTCTGCTAAAAAGCAGCAGAGCCTGCACCGTCCTGCTGTCCGCACAGGACAGAAAAAAAGCAATGTGGCCTAAGGGAGGAGGCCTTAAGGGAGATGAAAGACTTAAACCTGCAGTTCTCAGACCCATTCCCAAGTGGGATTTGCCTACTGTTCTTAAAGGGTTATGCTCTCATCCCTTTGAACCGCTAGAAGAGGTCGACTTTAGGTATTTGTCCCTTAAAGTCACCTTCTTGTTGGCCATAACCTCAGCCAAAAGGGTTGGCGAGCTTCAGGCCCTTTCTTCCCTTGAGCCTTATACATTGTTTCTCCAGGACAGAGTCCTGTTGAGATATTTACCCACCTTTGTTCCTAAGGTTCCGACGTTTTCCAACACCAACCAGGTCATATCCCTTCCAGTTCTGTGCCCTAATCCAGCTTCTCCTGAGGAAGTTGCTGACCACACTCTGGACATCTCAAGAATTCTCAGAGTCTACATCTCCAAAACTGAAGAATTTAGAAGATCGGAGCACCTTCTTGTTTCGTTTTCAGGGAAGAACAAGGGTCTTAAAGCCTCTAAACCCTCTCTGAGTAGATGGATTAAGGAGGCAATCCGGGAGGCCTTTGTAGCCCAGGACTTAACTCCTCCTGCCTTTGTTACTGCCCATTCTACTAGGGCAGTCTCTACTTCCTTTGCAGAAAGGAAAGCTGTTCCTCTTGATCAAATTTGTGCGGCTGCCTCCTGGGGCACCCATAATACGTTTATTAGTCATTACAGGGTCAATGCCAAACGATCGGAAGAGTTGGCCTTTGGGCAATCAATCCTAAGTGCCACTCTGCCGTAGTCCCTCCCTATTTGTATTGTTACTTGCTAAGTCCCCACTTGTGCTGCTGGTTAGGACGAAAGGGAAGCGTTCATTTTTAACGTAAATTTGTTTTCCCTTAGTCCTAACAGCAGCACACAAATTTCCCGCCCGTATATTTTTGTTTGTTACTTGTTATAAAGCAATGTGGCCTAAGGGAGGAGGCCTTATATGGGGTACTAATTAAATGTTTAATTACTTGGGCGGAATTAAAAATTGCACCGTCCTGCCAGCTTCACAGGGGCAGAACACCCCACTTGTGCTGCTGGTTAGGACGTAAGGGAAACAAAAGTTTCCCAACAGTGTAAGCTCATCGGTCACATAAAGGGTCAATTACACAGAACATAAGGGGTACTCTGAGTAGTCAATCTCTCATGAGGTTAAGTGGGCAAGAGGTATATTACTAAGGTTCATCCGACTGTGATGGCCAGTGGCGAAGGTGGGTTAGTCATTGTCGGAGAGTAATTCTAAGGGAGAGGGAGAGTACATATCAGGGAAAGTGCATCCGGAACTGGCAACAAAGACAGGACAGAGAAGAGGCCGACGACAATATCTGAAGCATAAGGTTAATAAATCATGAGAGTAGAGAAAAAAGGGAAGAGACGAGACAAAGATGGGGGAAGAGAGTGGGGGCTTTTACTTTTCATTCTGATTCCAAGATTGTTTTTTCATGACATATTCTACTTTATGTTAGTGGTAAATTTACGTCGATTCTTGCATCATTTCTTGGTGAAAAATTCCAAGATTTGATGAAAATTTAGCATTTTTTTTTTACTTTGAAACTCTCTGCTTATAAGAAAAATGGACATCCCAAATATATTATATATTGATTCACATATACAATATGTCTACTTTATATTTGCATAATAAAGTTGACATGTTTTTACTTTTGAAAGACATCAGAGGGCTTCAAAGTTCAGCATCAATTTTCAAATTTTTCACAAAATTTTCTAAATCTGAATTTTTCAGGGACCAGTTTTGAAGTGGATTTGAGGGGCCTTCATATAAGACATATCCCACAAATGACCCCATTATAAAAACTGCACCCCTCAAAGTATTCAAAATGACATTCAGCGAGTGTGTTAACCCTTTAGGTGTTTCACAGGAATAGCAGCAAAGTGAAGAAGAAAATTAAAAATCTTCATTTTTTACATTGGCATGTTCTTGTAGACACAGTTTTTGAATTTTTACAAGGGGTAAAAGGAGAGAAATCTTCCTAAAATGTGTAACCCAATTTCTCTCGAGTAAGGAAATACCTCATATGTTTGTGTCAAGTGCTCTGTGGGTGCACTAGAGGGCTCATAAGGAAAGGAGCGACAATGGGATTTTGCAAAGCAAATTTAGCTGAAATGTTTTTTGGGGGGGCATGTCTCATTTAGGAAGCCCTTATGGTACCAGAACAGCGGAAAAAAACACATGGCATACCATTTTGGAAACTACACCTCTCAAGGAACGTAACAAGGGGTACAGTGAGCCCTTTGTTAAAGTTGGATGTGTAAATGAATTTATTTTTTATCACTAAAATGCTGTTTTTTCCCAAAATTTTACACTTATACAAGGGGAAATTGGAGAAAATGTCCCCCTAAATTTGTAACCCCTTTTTATCTGAATATGGAAATACCCCATGTGTGGACGTCAAGTGCTCTGCTGGCGCACGACAATGCTCAGAAGAGACGGAGTCACATTTGGCTTTTGGAAAGCAAATTTTGCTGAAATGGTTTTTGGGGGGCATGTCGCATTTAGGAAACCCCTATGGTGCCAGAACAGCAAAAAAAAAAAAACACATGGCATACTATTTTGGAAACTACACCCTTCATGAAACGTAACAAGGGGTATAGTGAGCCTTAACACCCCACAGATGTTTGACGACTTTTCATTAAAATCAGAGGCGTAAATGCTCACCGCACCCCTTATTACGTTCCATGAGGGGTGTAGTTTCCAAAATGGGGTCAAATGTGGGGGGGGGTCCATTGTTCTGGCACTACGGGGGCTTTGTAAACACATGTGGCCTTCAATTCCGGACAAAATTTTCTCTCCAAAAGCCCAATGGGGCTCTTTCTCTTTTGAGCATTGTAGTGCACCCGCAGAGCACTTTACATCCACATATAGGGTAGGTTCTTACTCAGAAGAAATGGGGTTACAAATTTTGGGGGGCTTTCTATTCCTATTTTCCCTTGTGAAAATGAAAAATTTAGGGTAACGAGCATTTTATTAAAAAAATTTTTTTTCCATTTTCCCATCCAACTTTAACGAAAATTCATCAAACACCTGTGGGTGTTAAGGCTCACTACACCCCTTGTTACGTTCTGTGAGGGGTGTCGTTTCCAAAATGGGGTCACGCGTGGGGAATAATTTTTTTGCAGTTATGTCAGAACTGCAGTAAATTCATCCACCCCTGTGCAAATCACCAATTTAGGCCTCAAATGTGCGTAGTGCACTCTCACTCCTGAGCCTTGTTGTGCGTCCCAAGAGCATTTTACGCCCACATATGGGTTATTTCGTTGGTCTTTTAATCCTTTTACCTCTTGTGAAAAGAAAAAGTATGGGGCAACACCAACATGTTAGTATAAATTTTTTTATTTTTTACACTAACAGGCTGGTGTAAACCCCAACTTTTCCTAAGGGGTAAAAGGAGAAAAAGACCCCCAAAATTTGTAACACAATTGCTCCTGTGTACAGAAATACCCCAAATGTGGCCCTAAACTGTTTCCTTGAAATTTAACAGGGCTCCGAATGAGAAAGCGCAATACGTACTTGAGGACTAAATTAGGGATTGCATAGGGGTGGACATAGGGGTATTCTACCCCAGTGATTCCTAAACAGGGTGCCTCAAGCTGTTGCTAAACTCCCAGCATGCCTGGACAGTCAATGGCTGTCTGGAAATGCTGGGAGTTGTTGTTTTTCAACATCTGTAGGCTGTTTTGAAAAAACTGCTGTACGATACGTTTCTCATTTTTATTGGGGGGGACAGTGTAAGGGGGTGTATATGTAGTGTTTTAGCCTTTATTATGTGTTAGTGTAATGTTGTTCAGGTACATTCGCACTGGCAGGGGTTTACGGTGAGTTTGCCGCTAGGAGTTTGCGCTGCGGCGGAAAATTTGCCGCAGCACAAACTTGAAGCAGGAAAATCACTGTAAACCCGCCGTGTGAATGTACCCGGTTCATTTACATGGGGAAGGGGGCAAACCTCTAGCTGTTGCAAAGCTACAACTCCCAGCATCCACTGACAGACCGTGCATGCTGAGAGTTGTACTTTTGCAATTTCCAGAGCCCCTTAGCTATCTGTACCTTTGTGAACCTCAGGTCAGACCAGATGATTGTATCCTGCTGGGAGCCAACCTACAAAGATTTTCAAAAGTCTTCAGGGGATTTACTAACTCAGGAACTGCTCCAAATGGGTTCACTCCTTCAGCATCATCTGCCATATACTACCTAAGGTACTCCTGTTGTTGGAACTGTTCAAGACCTGAAAAAGTTCAGTAAAAGTTTATGCAGCATAAACATTTGGGTCCTGGTGTCTTAGTTCTATCTCCACACATAACATCAAGGGCCTCCCATATTCCACCGGACAGGACATCATCACTAGGAAAGTGCCCCAGGGGAAACAGACTTTACATGAACCATGCAGCCCCCCGGGGGAATGCTGGGGTCCAAACGCCCACCTAGCCACCTGTGACACCTGTGACTTCTTTGATTCTGGACGAGGAGCACTACAAGTACTAGCAGACCCTGCCCCATATTAACATGTGGACCCAACCTAAAGTTGTGTGTTTCGAAAGGGGCGCAGCTTGTGTTCACATCCCTGAAACATATTCATCAATCCCAGGAAACAGAAAATTGTCTTACAAAAAGGAAGTAAACGCCAAGTTGGAAGTGTAGATCCACCTTTTATTATGTGGTGAGACATTATAGAAATAAACTGCAGACATCTTAATCTTGAAGGGGTACTCTGCCCCTAGACATCATTGGGGATAAGATGTCTGATCGTGGGGGTCCCACCGCTGGGAACCCCCACAATCTCTCCTGCAGCACCCTGTGTCATCTTTAGCATGGAGCGCTCGCTCCGTGCTGCAGATGACACAGGGTGCTGAAGGAGAGATTGCAAGGGGGTTCCCAGCGGAGGGACCCCTGCGATCAGACATCTTATGCCTTGTCCTTTGGATAGGGGATAAGATGTCTAGGGGCGGAGTACCCCTTTAAGTATTTATATATTACATCAAACCCACTGTTATTACTAAATCATCATAAATGCAAGGGCAGAAAGAAAAAGAGGGGTGCTCTCTGGTGTGCTGTTTATAGGAAAAAATGGATAAAAACCCCCACCTCGTCGTGGGTGTCACACTTGATCCTCTGGGGTGGTCTGGCAGAACAAGCGAGACCCAATGGCGGTGGTGCGGTGGGTGGAATATGTGCAGTGTGCAGCTAACTTTCTCTTTTCTGTATCCACAAGGGTACGGAAGTGTAGAAGCAGAGTAGTCTGAGAAAAGGAGGGAAAAGGATGAAGCGCTTCTGCTGGTAATAACGGGACTCAGAACGCCACGGTAGCACAAGACGATATTTATTAAAATAATTCGGACAACGCATTTCGGTGCAGGGACACGACTTCCTCAGGTCCACAAAACAATTAAATTGCTGCGTCATGGGGTATGTTGCTGTGCTTTTGGTGGCATCAACCCAAGGACACAGCAATTTGATTGTTTTGTGGACCTGAGGAAGGCGCGTGCCTGCGCCGAAACACGTTGTCCGAATTATTTCAATAAATATCATCCTGTGCTACCGTGGCGTTCTGAGTCCCGTTATTACCAGCAGAAGTGCTCCATCCTTTTCCCTCCTTTTCTCCGACTACTCTAAATCATCATAAAGTCAATTATTAGTGTGGAAAGAACGCCAAAAGAAAAAATTCAGCTCTGCTACATCAGCAAGAAAGAGCACAAACAAACTTGCGTTTCGTGGTCACTGAACCCTAGTCAGGAAGGAGACAAGACTCATACACTTGAGAATTCCTGTCGAAAAGAGAACGATTCAAAGAACTGGGAACGACACAAGATCCGTCACATCCAGGGCGAGAAGCCATTGCGCGGCAAGAAACCGAAACTCCGGATAAACTTTAGATGTCCTTCTATTGAACCTCCACGGGGAGGAGGACTCCGGGGTCAACAACTATTATTATAAGCGTCTTCCTCATATCACTTTATTGTATGTACTGTAAGTAAATAATATAGAGAGGAATGTCTGTTTATATTTAGGAAGCAGTAAAGGAAAACTGTAAGCCGGGCCCGCAGGCTTGTCTCTGAGATTCAGAATATTGTTAGACTATTGGCATTCTTCCTGGCATTCTCTGCTCATTCACATGACAAGGACATTTGTCTGAATCAACCACTATTGTTCTGCTTGTCCCACAGTTTCTTGCAGTTCCTCAGTGCATTCCTATAGTGTTAGCTTTTATCGCCATCTAGTGGCAGTAAAGAAGAATTACTGTATTTATGAGCAAAACGTCGGATTAGTAAAGGAGGAGATTAGTGATCAAAGCCTGAAAACCAGTGCTGTTCTTCGAGGTCTTCATTGGACGATTTCTTGGTTCTTCTTAATATTAGAAGCATTTTGTTTATTGTCTTCTCTTTAGAGATCTTCTCTATAGAGCTATGGCGCCCATTGCTGACAAGATTGAAGGAGATTACATTGCTGTAGGTGTCAGTTTAGTTCTGTTCCATTTATAGATACATAAATGGAAGATGTTGATGTGATTTTTACCAAGGTGGTAAAAAAGAAAAGTACAATGTAAAATGTTTTTTTTTTTTTTTTTTTTTTTTTTTAGGCTTTAGGGTTTGAGGAAATCACCCAAGGAAACAATTTTTGCATTGATCTGTTTACTGCCCTGATTTAAAAATTAAACTCCTTGTTTTTAAGTGATGGTGCATGCAGAGGGGCCCGCCACTGCCAGCCATTTTTTCTTTTAACTACTCGCAGCGCAGGTGCATAGCAGTCAGTGACTGTGGGGCTGGCGGCCGCGCTGAGCCTCAGTCTGGTGATTACCTGCCCGTTTAGGGATAGGTAACCCTGACTGCAGGGACCTAAAGGGTTAAGGAGCCCAGTGACAGTTTCCTTCCCTTCTTTTTCTCCCAAAGAGGTAGGCGGGGATATGTGGGATACGCCCTGATATATATTAGGACCAATCCTCCCCTGGTGCTTCCTTTTGGACTTACCAGCGCTGGGAGAAGGTAACTTTCCCACCCGCCCTCCCCTTGTTTGTTGTATGATTTGTATAACTGTTCTTAGCCTCGCACCTGGTTGTAGGGCGTGCTGGTCTTTTGTTACCCCCTATATAACTAAAATAAAAAAAATTAAAAATTAAAATTAAAATGCATAAAAAAAAAAAAAGAATATGTGGATTTCAACGGAAAAAAAAGAACCTTTTTTGACTAGCAATATGTGATCTTGATGTGCTTTTGTGCTAGTGGTAATTATGCTGTTTCTCTCCCTATTTTTTATAGTTTTTTTGTACGTTCTCTAAGTCACAGCTGGCCTGGTGAGTGAGGAGTTGAAGGAAAAGGGCCGATAGCACATATGCCTGCCTGAAGGCCAGCGGCCGGCATGTTGCTTCGGCAAGAGCTGTATGCAAGTTTACGGTTAAACTTATGTTAAGGTTAACTGCAATGCAGTTTTTATATGGTTAAGCTATTGTTATTATTACAATAAATTTGAGCTGTGACCACCACCCAGCCCAGTTAAAATGGAATAAGTGTCTGTCTTTATTGGGGGAAAAGGGGGAGAGGGCTCTAGGTTATGGAGCGGTAAGTGCAGTCAGTCCCTACCTGTCCCCTGTAGCCAGTGCCGCAGCACGGGAGGAAGAAGAGAAGGCGGGACAGGCTGTCGACACCACCGTGGAGGGACTTCCGTTGAAGGAGCCGGAGCTGAAGTGAAGTGAGTGTCGACCAGACGAGGAGACTGCCTGCTTGCTTGTCAGTGAGTAGTTAAGCAGGCAGAGAGAGCAGCAGGCGCCAGCAGCAGTGGCAGTGTCAATAGAAAACTGTTGCTGTCTCCTGCAGTGAAAAGGTGGACTGTCTTTGTATGTCGGATGGGGTTTAGAGCCTTTAAAGCTGCTGTTTATTTGTTTAAAGCAGTGGTCTGCAGACTATGGACCTTCTAATGTTGCAAAACTACAACTCCCATCATGTCTGGCCAGCTCTTGGCTGTATAGGCATGCTGGGAGTTATAGTTTGGCAACATCTGGGAGGTTCACAGTTTTGGAGACCACTGCTTTAACCCCTTAACAACACATGACGTAAATGTATGTCCTGGTGCCCTGGTACTTAACACATCAGGACGTACATTTACGTCCTGTACATGACGTGAGCTTCGGACCAGTGCTTGCATCATGCATGGCAGGCATCAATATGCATGGCCCACTGTCATCAACAGATCACAGCACCTGCGGCAATGCGGGCGTCTGAAAGGATAATCATAAACTAATCAGTGTTATGCCTATGCATAGCACTGATTAGTATCTGCAATCTTAAGGATTGCTATAAATAGTACCCTATGGGGACATTAAAAAATGTTTAAAAAAAAGCTCTCCCCCCCCCCCCCAAATAAAAGTTTAAATGGCCCCTTTTTCCCATTTACCCCAAAAAGTGTAAAAAAAAAATAACCCCTTCCCTCTTTGGCGATTTTTCATTTTTGGACTTTTGTTTTTTCCTCCTCACCTAAAAATCATAACACTTTTAATTGTCACGCCCCCTCCCATAGACTTGCATTGAGGGGCGGAGCGTGAGGTCACACGGGGGCGGAGGCGTGACGTCACACGCCGCCGGCCCCGTGATCGACAGTAATCAGACCCAGAGCAAACACGCTCCGGGGACTGATTACAAACGGGGTGCCGCATGCAAGATCACGGGGGTCCCCAGCGGCGGGACTCCCGCGATCAGGCATCTTATCCCCTATCCTTTGGATAGGGGATAAGATGTCTAAGCACCGGAGAACCCCTTTAAGGTCAAAATGGGCTTGGTCCTTAAGGGGTTAATGCAAGTCTATGGGAGGGGGCGTGATAATAGTCATGCCTCCTCACATAGACTTGCATTAAGGGGACGTGGTGTGACGTCACAAGGGGGTTGGGCCGTCATCCTCCGCCCCTACATCGCCAGTCATCAGGCACAGAGCATAGCTCGCTCCATGCACATGATGGCAGGCATGCTGCAGGAGAGATTGAGGGGGTTCCCAGCGGCGGGTTCCCCGCGATCAGACATCTTTCTATCCTTTGAATAAGGGATAGGATGTCTAGGGGCGGAGTACCCCCTTAAGGACCATGCCAATTTTCGTTTTTACACTTTCATTTTTTGCTCCTCGCCCTTTAACCCTTTAATGACATAGTGCATACAGGTACGCCCTGACGTCCTGGTACTTAAGGACACAGGGCGTACCTGTAAGGCCCGTGGGAATTTTGTTCCCTGCCGCATGCTGGGCGGGGACCGGACCGGGATGCCTGCTGATATCTATGAAAAGGCACCCCGTGCAAACCCCTGGGGGGTCCTGACACCCCCCATGTCGGCAATCGCCGCAAATCGCCGGTCAATTCAGACCTGTGATTTGCGGCAATTCCGGGTCAATCGGGTCTCTGGTGACCCGGAAAAAAAGGGTGAATGGGGCTGTCCGAGACAGCTCTATTCACCCTTACCCAGCAGGAGTGAGGTGGCACTGGTGCTACCTCCCGATCCCATGATTGAACTTTCGGAACGACTGACCAATCAGGACCCTGCTGGGCGGTGATCGGGCCGGCGATCGGGGCCGGCGAGGGTCTCTTACCTCTCCTTGGTCTGGTGCGGTGGCAGGACAGGAGCAGCAGGATCGGTGGCAGCAGCAGCGGTGGTCCCGGCGGCAGGATACAGCAGAAGGTGAGGCCTGTTCACCTCCTGCTGTTGCTTAGCAACAACTCTCAGCATGCACAGCCAAAGGGCATGCTGGGAGTTGTAGTTTTGCAACAGCTGGAGTTCCAAACTACTTTTCTATGAAAAAGTGTGCATCCAGCTGTTGCATAACTACAACTCCCAGCATGCACAGACTACCAAAGGGCATGCTGGGAGTTGTAACAGTGTGCCTCCAGCTGTTGCAAAACTACAACTCTCAGCATGCCCTTCGACTGTCAATGGATGCTGATTGTTGCAGTTTTGCAACAGCTGGAGACACATTGATTGTGAAACAGAGTTTGTGTCCTAACTCAGTGTTTCGCAACCAGTGTGCCTCCAGCTGTTGCAAAAATACAACTCCCAGCATGCACTGCACTGCCGTATACGGTTTTACAAAAGCAGGCAAAAACGTGGTCGACCGCGTTTTTGCCTACGGTCGGGAAACCGCATACGGCCGAAAACGCAGCCGACCGGAGGCTGCGGTTCACTCCGGTCGGCTCATAGACATGCATTAAATACGGTTCCCCTATACGGCTGAGTGCGGGTGCCGCGATTGAGCCCCGCCCCCCTCATCTCAGCCGTATACGGGAACGGTAAGTACAAAACGTGGTGTGAAACCACCCTTAACTCCATTCCGGGCACCCTGCTTGGGGCATGAGCAGAGCTTACTGATGTCACCGCTGCTGTTCTCCCACAGTGGGACCCACAGGGAGCAGCAGCAGTGATGTTAGTAAGCTCCGCCCATGCCCCAAACCGCTGCTGCTCTCTGCTGGGTCTCAATGCAGTGGTGACGTTATTAACCCCTTCATGACCCTGGGTTTTTCCATTTTTGCACTTTCGTTTTTTCCTCCTTACCTTTAAAAAACCATAACTCTTTCAATTTTGCACCTAAAAATCCATATGATGGCTTATTTTTTGCGCCACCAATTCTACTTTGTAATGAAATCAGTCATTTTACCCAAAAATCTACAGTGAAACGGAAAAAAAATTCATTGTGCAACAAAATTGAAGAAAAAACACAATTTTGTAACTTTTGGGGGCTTACTGCTTTCTACGCAGTAAATTTTTCGGTAAAAATGACACTTTCTCTTTATTCTGTAGGTCCATACGGTTAAAATGATATCCTACTTATATAGGTTTGTTTTTATTGTAATTCTGGAAAAAATCATAACTACATGCAGGAAAATTTATACATTTAAAATTGTCATCTTCTGACCCCTATAACGTTTTTTATTTTTCTGCGTATGGGGCGGTATGAGGGCTCATTTTTTGCGTCATGATCTGAAGTTTTTAGCGGTACCATTTTTGTAATGATCGGACTTTATGATCGCTTTTTATTCATTTTTTCATGATATAAAAAGTGACCAAAATTACGTTTATTCGACTTTGGAATTTTTTTGTGCGTACGCCATTGATCGTCCGGTTTAATTAATGATATATTTTTATAATTCTGACATTTCCGCACACGAAGATACCACATTTGTTTATTTTTATTTACACAGTTTTTTTTTTTTAAATAGGAAAAGGGGGGTTTTATTAGGGAAGGGGTTTATTCACTTTTTTTTTCCACTTTTTTTTTGCAATGTTATAGCTCCCATAGGGACCTATAACACTGCACACGCTGATCTTTTACATTGATCAGTGGTTTCTCATAGGAAACCAGTGATCAATCATTCTGCCGCTTGACTGCTCATGCCTGGATCTCAGGCACTGAGCAGTCATTTGGCGATCGGACAGCGAGGAGGCAGGTAGGGATCCTCCGGCTGTCATGTAAGCTGTTCGGGATGCCGCAATTTTGCCGCGGCGATCCTGAGCAGCTCCCTGAGCTAACCGGCATTAGTTTACGTTCACTTTAGACGCGGCATTCAACTTTGAACGCCGCGTCTAAAGAGTTAATAGCGCGCGGCACCGCGATCACTGCCGCGCGCTATTAGCCACGGGTCCCGGCCGTTGCTAGGTGCCGGGCCCGACATGCTATGACGAGGGTCCACGCCGTGGCCCCACGTTATAGAATGGGAGCCGACCTATCACATACATGTATGTCATGGGTAGGGAAGGGGTTAAGCTCTGCCCATGCCCCAAGATGCGAAGATCCACGCCACGGAACGAGACAAGGTGAGTACCGTTGTCATCAGTGTCACCTGCACTACCTGTCGGTACCGACAAGTTAGTGAAGTTGACACTGGTGACAGATTTCCTTTAATAGCCATAACTCTTATTTTTTCATCTACACCTTTTTGTGAGACCAATTGTACTTTGTAACATAACATAACATAACATATGCTCCTAAACGGAAAGAAAAATATTTGTGAGGTGAAATTGGAAATAAAAAAAAGCAGTTTTGCTAATTAGTATTTTTTTCATTTTAACAACATTAACTGTGCGGCCAAACTAACATAATCTTGACGTAATGCAATTTTTGGTGGTCGCCATTAAAACAATACCCGATTTGTATAGTTTGCCTCATGTTTTACTAATTTTAAAAAAATGCGAAACTTTTTAGAAGAATTTTTGTTTTTCTTTTAAACTGCCATTGTGGTAAAAAAACGCAATTCTGGGGTTTGGTATTTTTTAACATTTGCGCCATTCACCATACGGGATAAATAATGTTATTGTAACACTCACGTTTCTGAAGACAGGAACTCTGGTGGATGTGGATCCGCTGGACCTGTGGGGCAGATGACTCGGACCGTACCAGGGAGCGGAGTCTAAGGTGCCGCTGGTTTTCACCAGAGCCCGTTGCAAAGTGGGATGGATTTGCTGCGGCAGGCGGCACCGAGGTCGCTACCCCTGGCACGGCTCGACTACACAGGCGGTTGAGGAGATGCGAGGCACAGGAGGGATAAGGCAGCTCGTAGTCTGGATAGCAGAACGTCAGGGAAGGCAGCACAGTAGTGTAATCAAGACGTAGCAGGAGTTCAGTAGGTAGGCGGCAGAGGAGCAAGGTCAAAGTCACAAAGCATGGGACCAGATACACGGCAAGGCAATACTGAGGAATGCTTTCTCTAAGGCACAAGGCAACAAAGATCTGGCAGGGGAGTGAGGAGGGTGGAGGAATTTATAAATGAGCCACAGATGAATTACACTAATGAGCGTACTGTCCCTTTAAATCTTAAAGCTCCAGCGCGTGTGCGCCCTAGGGGATGGGGACACGCGCGCCGGAGCAGAGAAGCAGAAGCAGGAGAAACACCCAGAGAGTGACGGACTGGGGCTCGCATGTGGGCGCATCCAGCGATGTGAGTCCCATCCCCATCCGCAGCAGCAGGTAAGGGGACCATGCGCTCACGGCCAGCGTCTGTGGCTGGAGCGCATAACGTAACAGTTATTATTGTATTCAGAGGGTGCAGTGTGTGGCAGTCCTCCCTTATTTGTTTAATTAGGCTGTAAAACATAGATAATTGTATTCTTTTATCTACGCTATATATTGTACACTACAGTGACAGTTAAAAAAAACAAATGTAAGTATTACTTACAAATGATATTCATGGGTGGGGTACATTAGCATGAATGTGGCATACCTTGTGGGGGAGGAGCTTAGGGGCCTCCTCAATAGCTCTCACAGGGGGCCCCCAAATTTATTGTTACCCCACTGGGTGCATGTCTAATTTTCATGGGCATGTTCACATAATGGAACTTTAAACAGAAATCCATTTAAAATCTGATCCCAAACCAAATCTTCATTGGGAACGTGCAAAATTTAATCCCAAAATCCACAGCATACAGAATGAATGCCAGTATCAGGAATATAAGGGTATGACCTTGGATTTTCGACGCAGATAAGAAACAGCTTAGAGGAATGATCAGCTCTTTTGACATGTTTCAGTAATCTTAGAACTCTATATTGTGTTGTTCCTCTGTTATTCCCCTTGGAAATTTATGAATACAGTAAACTGAGTATATTCATCATTAGGAAATGCCATATAACCGTCATACACTGATGATTTCAGGATCATTGGTTGTTTTATGCACAGTGGTATCAGGTCCTCAGGGATGTGATGTATTTATTGTAACAAACCTCCGCCTGAACTGAAGCTTTTTCATATATCACATCCCTTCCTCTTCATCCAACCATGACCCTTCCCTTCAATTCCTAGGTTGAACTTGACGGATGTACGTCTTTTTTCAACCATACAGTGTGGCAAAAAAGGATTTAGTCAGCTAGTGGGGTATAAATACTCACTGCACTCCTTATGAAATTCTGTGAGGGGTGTAATTTCCAAAATGGGGTCACATGTGGGAAGATCCTCTGTTCTGGCACCACGGAGGGCTTTGTAAACGCACATGGCCCCTAACTTCCATTCCAAACAAATTCACTCTCCAAAAGCTCAATCGCACTTCTTCTCTTCTAAGCATTGTAGTTCGCCTGCAGAGCACTTGGGGGGAGATTTATCAAAACCTGTGCAAAGGAAAAGTTGCTGAGTTGCCTGTAGCAACCAATCAGATCGCTTCTTTCATTTTGAAGAGGCCATGTTGAAAATGAAAGTAGCGAGCTGATTGGTTGCTATGGGCAACTGGGCAACTTTCCCTCTGGACAGGTTTTGATAAATCTCCCCCTTGATGTCCACACATGGGGTATTTCCATACTCAGAAGAAATGGGGTCACAAATTTTCAGGGTCATTTTTTCCTATTACCCCTTGTAAAAATGTAAAATTTGGGGACATTTTTTTCATTTACACATCCAACTTTAACAAAAAGTTGTGAAACACCTGTGAGGTGTTAAGGCTCACTGTACCCCTTGTTACGTTCCTTGAGGGGTGTAGTTTCCAAGGTAGTATGCCATGTGTTTTTTTTTTTGCTGTTATGGCACCACAGGGGCTTCCTAAATGCGAAATGCCCCCCAAAAACCATTTCAGCAAAATTTGCTTTCCAAAAGGCAAATGGAACTCCTTCTATTCTGAGCATTGTAGTTCACCCGCAGAGCATTTTATGTTCTAACATGGGGTATTTCTATACTCAGAAGAGATGGGGTTACAAATCATGGGGGGCATTTTCTCCCATTGCCTTTTGTAAAAATGGGAAATTTGTGGCAAAAACTGCACTTTTTTTTCATTTACACATCCGACTTTTACGAAAAGTCATCAAACACCTGTGGGGTGTTAAGGCTAACTGGACCCCTTGTTACATGCCTTTAGGGGTGTAGTTTCCAAAATGGTATGCCATGTGGGGGGTTTTCTGCTGATCTGGCACCATAGGGGCTTCCTAAATGCAACATGACCCGCAAAAACCATTTCAGCAAAATTCACTCTCCAAAATCCCAATGTTGCTCCTTCCATTCTGAGCCCTCTACTGCGCCTGCCGAACACTTGACATACACATATGAGGTATTTCCTTACTCGAGAGAAATTGGGTTACAAATTTTGGGGGACTTTTTCTCCTATTACTCCTTGCAAAAATTCAAAAACTGGGTCTACAAGAACATGCGAGTGTTAAAAAATGAAGATTTTGAATTTTCTCCTTCACTTTGCTGCTATTCCTGTGAAACACCTAAAGGGTTAACACACTTACTGAATGTCATTTTGAATACTTTGAGGGTGCGGTTTTTATAAAGGGATCATATATAGGGTATTTCTAATATGAAGGCCCTTCAAATCAACTTCAAAACTGAACTGATCCCTGAAAAATTCAGATTTTCAAAATTTTGTGGAAAATTGCTGCTGAACTTTGAAGCCCTCTGATGTCTTCCAAAAGTAAAAACACGTAGATTTTATGATGCAGATATAAAGTAGACATATTGTATATGTAAATCAATACATAATGTATTTGTAATGTCTATTTTCCTTACAAGCAGAGAGCTTCACAAATAGAAAAATGCTAAATTTTCTATTTTTTCATCAAATTTTGGAATTTTTCACCAAGAAATTATGCAACTATCGACAAAAATTTATGACTACCATAAAGTAGAATATGTTACGGAAAAAACAATCTCAGAATCAGAATGAAAGGTAAAAGCATCCCAGAGTTATTAATGCTTAAAGTGCCAGTGGTCAGATGTGCAAAAAATGGCCGGGTCCTACACTGAAAATTGTCTGGGTCCTTTAAGGGTTTGTGCGCTGCCCTGACTTTTGGAGCTCCGCTCACAGCGTCCGGAAGTTCATTACTTCGAACGCTGTGTGCGGGCTTCCGTGTTCGCGGCCGCCGGGCGTGACGTCACGCCCGGCCCCTCGTGATGTCTCGCCCACCCCCTCGTGATGTCACGCCTGCCCCCTTTACCAAAGATTTTCGTTGAGGGGGCGGACGAGACGTCATGAGGGGCGGGCGAGAAGTTACGAGGGGCCGGGCGTGACGTCACGCCTGGCGGCCTCGAACACGGAAGCCCGCACACAGCATTCGGAGTAATGAACTTCCGGACGCTGTGAGCGGAGCTCCAAAAGTCAGGGCAGAGCACATTCCTTTTAAGAGATTAAAATGGACAGAGATGTCAGCAGAGAGCACTGTGGTCATGATGTCAGCAGAGAGCTCTGTGTTCCAAAAAGAAAAGAATTTCCTCTGTAGTATTCAGCAGCTAATAAGTACTAGAAGGATTAAGATTTTTTAATAGAAGTAATTAACAAATCTCAAAGGAGGTAGTGCGGCACTGCGTGAGTGTGCTGGATTAGGAATGGCAGGTGGGAGTCGGTGTAGCTGTAATGCCTCTGGTGGTGCTCAGATACTATAATAAGCAAAGTTCATGATATCCGTGAAGAGAAATGAAAATATCGGCACTCACCAGTGTGGCTGCCGGGTCTTCTTTATTGAGACATACTCACATGCGGGGTACAGAAGAAAGGGGAGTGGCCGGACGAAGCACACCAAGTGTGCGAAACTAGAGCTCGGTCGCCACCACTTGTCCCCCCACTCCCCTCTCTACTGTACCCCGCATGTGAGTATGTCTCAATAAAGAAGACCCTGCAGCCACACTGGTGAGTGCCGATATTTTCATTTCTCTTCACGGATATAATTAACAAATCTGTTTAACTTTCTGGCACCAGAGTACCCCTTTAAGGAAATAAAGCAATAAATCATCTAAATGTCTTAAGAAAGGTATTTACCTGGACTATGTTTGTTAGACTCTACTGCAATGTTTAACCAATCTAACAAGTGTTTATAATGTGACAGATGCTGTGTAAGCATGTGCTGAGACCCCGACTGATCAAAGCTTTTCACATATCCCTGTGACAGGCTCCCGAATGAGACAATCATTTGCATATTTTTCATTATCAGAATAGAAGGTGAGATTCACACGTGTTTCCTCTAGATTTAATTATTATTATTTTTTTCTTTTTTATGGAGACTTCATTCTAGTTAAGGGGATATCAACCACTGAACAGTTCTGCTTATCCTATTTGTCATTATTCTGCATCAATGTTGTATCGGTGATTATCTACAAAGTAGAAACTGACATCTAACCTCAATTCAATCAGATTGTAAGCAGAAGCTACAGTGCTCACCAATCTGTGCCTCTTTAACTATAGCCAAATTACAACTGCAACCATCCTGTGATAGCCTTCAGCTGCCAGTGCATAATGGGAGTTGTAGTTTGAATGGGCACTGACAGATACAAAAACTTTTTACTGTATATGTTGTAAATCTTGGCAAAACATTTACCTTTCTAATATACTTCATAAGAAAATTGTATTTCCTTTTTATAGAAATGATTCCTTTTAAAATAATGGCTTTGTCCAAGATGAAGTACAGGCCTGGACAAAGTCCAGTACTGTCTGACATTACTCCTCTGTGCTCTCTCCTGTCTGATGGTAAATATGAGAGTAAAAATTTTCCAGGTTTTCAGCGCAATCCACCAAGGATGGGTCAGAGTTTCTTCAAAGGAATTTTATTTGCCAAAGAAACAACGCGTTTCAGAGCTTTGGAGCTCCTTCGTCAGGTAAACATGGCAGTATGCATGGTGGATTGCGCCGAAAACCTGGAAAATTTTTACTCTCCTATTTACCACTGTACCTACCGGCCAGGAGCACTCCTAGATTCGGGACCAGGAGGCTGCACCACCTGCATGATCACCCAAGCGCATTTGTAGTTGTGTCTTCATACACAACTAAGCAAGGTGAGTGGTTCACTAACACCCACTGCACACCACTTGCTTGATAACACACTGTGTATCAAACTATACCTGTCCCATGAGGAGCTCTGCCATTTTTTCCTCTCTAGACTTACACTCTCCTGTCTGATAGCACTCCTCTGTGCTCTCTCCTGTCTGATAGTACTCTTCTGTGCTCTCTCCTGCCTGATAGTACTCCTCTGTGCTCTCTCCTGTCTGATAGTACTCCTCTGTGCTCTCTCCCCTCTGATAGGACTCCTCTGTGTTCTCTCCCCTCTGATAGGACTCCTCTGTGCTCTCTTCTGTCTGATAGGACTCCTCTGTGCTCTCTCCTGTCTGATAGTAGTCCTCTGTGCTCTCTCCTGTCTGATAGTACTCCTCTGTGCTCTCTCCTGTCTGATAGTACTCCTTTGTGTTCTCTCTTGTCTGATAGTACTCCTCTGTGTTCTCTCCTGTTTGATAGTACTCCTCTGTGCTCTCTCCTGTCTGATAGCACTCCTCTGTGTTCTCTCGTGTCTGATAGTACTCCTGTGTGCTCTCTCCTGTCAGATAGCACTCATCTGTGCTCTCTCCTCTCTGATAGGACTCCTCTGTGCTCTCTCATGTCTGATAGGACTCCTCTGTGCTCTCTCCTGCCTGATAGAACTCCTATCTGCTCTCTCCTGTCTGATAGTACTCCTCTGTGCTCTCTCCTCTCTAATAGGACTCCTCTGTGCTCTCTCCTGTCTGATAGTACTCCTCTGTGCTCTTTCCTCTCTGATAGGACTCCTCTGTGCTCTCTCCTGTCTGATAGTAGTCCTCTGTGCTCTCTCCTGTCTGATAGTACTCCTCTGTGCTCTCCTCTGTCTGATAGTACTCCTCTGTGATTTCTTCTGTCTGATAGCACTCCTCTGTGCTCTCTCCTGTCTGGTAGTACTCCTCTGTGCTCTCTCCTGTCTGAAAGTACTATCAGAGCACAGAGGAGTACTATCAGACAAGAGAGATCCCAGCACAGCTCTAACTGACTTCAATTGGTAAAGTTCAAAAATATTGCTGAAAAATGCAGCACAAAAGAAGTTGAAAACTGTGTGTCTTTGGTGCTTGTTTTGCAATTGTGAACATACTCTTTTAGACTGTGTTTTAGCAGGACACCGGCAGGCATAATACACAAATTTTGCAGTATAGTACAGAAATGGCATAAAATACTTTGCTCACAGCAAACAAGAAACAAGGTCGAGTTACTTTGAAAAAAATACTTGGTTATACAAGAACCCTAAACAATATATGGAACACAACTGAAAATGCATGCATACTGCCATGTTTACCTGACGAAGGAGCTCCAAAGCTCTGAAACGCGTTGTTTCTTTGGCAAATAAAATTCCTTTGAAGAAACTCTGACCCATCCTTGGTGGATTGCGCCGAAAACCTGGAAAATTTTTACTCTCCTATTTACCACTGTACCTACCGGCCAGGAGCACTCCTAGATCCGGGACCAGGAGGCTGCACCACCTGCATGATCACCCAAGCGCATTTGTAGTTGTGTCTTCATACACAACTAAGCAAGGTGAGTGGTTCACTAACACCCACTGCACACCACTTGCTTGATAACACACTGTGTATCAAACTATACTTGTGCCATGAGGAGCTCTGCCATTTTTTCCTCTCTAGACTTACACTCTCCTGTCTGATAGCACTCCTCTGTGCTCTCTCCTGCCTGATAGTACTCCTCTGTGCTCTCTCCTGTCTGATAGTACTCCTCTGTGCTCTCTCCCCTCTAATAGGACTCCTCTGTGTTCTCTCCCCTCTGATAGGACTCCTCTGTGCTCTCTTCTGTCTGATAGGACTCCTCTGTGCTCTCTCCTGTCTGATAGTAGTCCTCTGTGCCCTCTCCTGTCTGATAGTACTCCTCTGTGCTCTCTCCTGTCTGATAGTACTCCTTTGTGTTCTCTCTTGTCTGATAGTACTCCTCTGTGTTCTCTCCTGTTTGATAGTACTCCTCTGTGCTCTCTCCTGTCTGATAGCACTCCTCTGTGTTCTCTTGTGTCTGATAGTACTCCTGTGTGCTCTCTCCTGTCAGATAGCACTCATCTGTGCTCTCTCCTCTCTGATAGAACTCCTCTGTGCTCTCTCATGTCTGATATGACTCCTCTGTGCTCTCTCCTGCCTGATAGAACTCCTATCTGCTCTCTCCTGTCTGATAGTACTCCTCTGTGCTCTCTCCTCTCTAATAGGACTCCTCTGTGCTCTCTCCTGTCTGATAGTACTCCTCTGTGCTCTCTCCTCTCTGATAGGACTCCTCTGTGCTCTCTCCTGTCTGATAGTAGTCCTCTGTGCTCTCTCCTGCCTGATAGTACTCCTCTGTGCTCTCCTCTGTCTGATAGTACTCCTCTGTGATTTCTTCTGTCTGATAGCACTCCTCTGTGCTCTCTCCTGTCTGGTAGTACTCCTCTGTGCTCTCTCCTGTCTGAAAGTACTATCAGAGCACAGAGGAGTACTATCAGACAAGAGAGATCCCAGCACAGCTCTAACTGACTTCAATTGGTAAAGTTCAAAAATATTGCTGAAAAATGCAGCACAAAAGAAGTTGAAAACTGTGTGTCTTTGGTGCTTGTTTTGCACTTGCGAACATACTCTTTTAGACTGTGTTTTAGCAGGACACCGGCAGGCATAATACACAAATTTTGCAGTATAGTACAGAAATGGCATAAAATACTTTGCTCACTGCAGACAAGAAACAAGGTCGAGTTACTTTGAAAAAAATACTTGGTTATACAAGAACCCTAAACAATATATGGAACACAACTGAAAAGCACTATGTGCAGAATAAATAATGAATATCTGTCACTATCAAGAACAATCCTAAGTATAGCAGAAATCATTTCTAAATAGACAGTAGATCAGAAGTAGCAGAAAATCAAAGACAAAAACAATAACCCAACATGGGTCAAAAGATAATAGTACAGTAAGTAACACCTAAGTACTTAAAGGGGTACTCCGGGGGAAAACATAAAAATATTTGTAAATGACTTCTATTAAAAAATCTTAATCCTTCCAGTACTTATTAGCAGCTGTATACTACAGAGGAAATTCTTTTCTTTTTGGATTTATTTTCTGTCATGAGCACAGTGCTCTCTGCTGACACCTCTGTCCATGTCAGGAACTGTCCAAAGCAGAAGAAAATCCCCATAGTATACATATGCTGCTCTGGATAGTTCCTAAAATGGACAGAGGTGTCAGCAGAGAGCACTTTGGTCGTGACAGAAAAGAAATCCCAAAAGAAAAGAGCTTCCTCTATAGTATACAGCCACTAATAGTAAAAAAAAAAAATCCAGCGGAGTACCCCTTTAAGTGTTACTTTCTGTACCATTATCTTTTGAGCCATTTTGGGTCACTGGTGTGGACTTTGATCTTCTGTCACTTCTGATGTCTTGTTCATTTAGAAATGTTTTTTGTTATTCTTAGGATTGTTCTTCTTTGCCACCACCCAGCTATCTACATGACCAGGCAACCTCCTTTCATTGCTCCATAGTCCAGTTCTGATGCCCACATGTCCATTGTAGACACTTGTAATAGTGAAAAGCAGTCAGTATGAGCTCTCTGAGCGTTCTGATGATCTACAGCCCACATACAGAAAGATGCACGGCAATGTTTGTTCTCTGACACCTGTCATAGAGAGCTATTGTTTTTTCACTCATTTGTGCTACAATTATGTTGTAGACAGTCTAGTCTTTTCTCCCCAGAAGTATCAGTGATGCTGGGTGCTCAGTTGGGTGCCCAGTTGGTACTAACCACTGCATACAGGAAACACCCCACAACACCTTTTGGAGATGCTATGATCCAGTCATTTAGCCATCTAGCTGATGTAAAAGTCTCTTAGATCCTCATGCTTGCCCATTTAATGGGGTACTCCACTGGCCAGCCTTTCAGCTGAGTTCGGAACATTTAGTTCCGAATGCTGTGCTTGTGCTGTGGGGGTCGGCCATGCCCCCTCGTGATATCAGGCCATGTCTCTCAATACAAGTCTATGGGAGGTGGCGTAACGGTAACACGCCATCTTCCATAGACTTGCATTGAGGGGCGAGCCTGATGTCATATGGGGGCATGGCCAGCTCCTGCAGCACATACAGCATTCGGAACATTAGTGCCGAATGCAGCCGGAAGGCTGGCAAGTGGAGCACCCCTTTAAACTACTTCCAAAACATCTTCAAAAACTATTGACTTGCTGCCTAACATATCCCATCCCTTAAAGAGGTACTCCGCCGCTAGACATCTTATCCCCTATCCAACTGATAAGGGATAAAATGTCTGATCTCGGCTGCGGCACCCCAGACATCCGGTGCACAGAGCAATCTCCCTGGTGCACCTGGTGCTCATATAGAGCATTGGGTCCAGCGCCAGAGGCTCGTGATGTCCCCTCACATAGACTTGCATTGAGGGGTTGTGGCCGTGACGTTACGAGCCTCCGCCCCGCATTGTCTATCATCCGGCACCAAGCGAAGTTCGCTCCGTGCATCGGATGTCTAGGGTGACTGTGGCACTGTAATAATCTAATCAGTGAAAGATTTTGCTGACTTACAATGACTGGACCTCTCAATATACTGTACTTGATTTTCTATATTAGAGAAGGACACAGATTGTCTGGCATTCACCTGACAATGAGTGTACCGGACCCTTTCAAAGCCAGGAGAGGACTTGCTGGCCACGTTTCCTGTTTCTGCAGCCTCCAAGAGTCAGTTCATTGTGTAGAGAGCCCGGTGTGCACAGTCTGAAGGGAAAAGCTGCAATCCTGATGGATCCTGTCCAGCCTTTAGCATAGGTGGAATAACAAAACCACTTGGAAGGCAGCTGGAGTTGGATGGCACCGATAGTGAGTGGTTACTGAGTATGGCTGTGCTATGCAGAGACTGTTACCATGTTCCTGCACCTGTACCTGTTATTAAAACTTCAGTAAAGTTGTTGGATTCCACTCTTGACTGGTTATTGTTGACCCGGCACCTTACAACTTCCCACAGGCTTTTCTATAGTATGTAGTGTGAAGGGTTACACTGTTAACATAAAGTGGTACCAGAGGGAACCTATTGGTTTATACAGTGCTATTTGTCCAGTCATTAAAGGGGTACACTGGTGGAAAACTAGCGGAAAACAAATCAACTGGTGCCAGAAAGTTAAACAGATTTGTACATTACTTTTATTTAAAAATCTTAGAGGGGTACTCTTATGAAAAGCACATTTTTTCACATCAACTGGTGCCAAAAAGTTATACAGATTTGTAAATTACTTCTATATACAAATCATAATCCTTTCAGTACTTATCAGCTGCTGTATACTACAGAGGAAGTTGTGAAGTTCTTTATAGTCTGACCACAGTGCTCTCTGCTGCCACCTCTGTCTATGTCAGGAATTGTCCAGAGCAGAAAAGGTTTGTTATGCGTTTTTGCTCCTTCACTGGACAGTTCCTGACACGGACAGAGGTGTCAGCAGAGAGCACTGTGGTCAGACTGGAAAGAACTACACAACTTTCACAACTTCTTCTGGAGAATACAGCAGCTAAGTACTGGAAGAATTTCTGGCACCAGTTGATTTTAAAACGTTTTCTTTCCCCTGGAATGCCCCGTTAACTAAGAAATCTGCCAAGCGTCCATTAACTGAGAAATCTGCAGAGCGTCTCTAAATATATAGCCTCTATTACAGATCCAGAGTAGATCATAACTACCCTGAATACTTCAGAGCTCAGACATGGTTTTGGAAATATCACTTTCATCTTCCCAGCATGTATAGAAATGATTGGTTTAAAGGACTTTTAGGTACACTGCTTGGCACAGCTATGGAAATGCTAAGGGTGGCAGTGTTAAGGTAATATATAGGCTTGCACAGTCATCAGGACACTGTGGTGACACTGTTATTGGAATGTGGCAAACACCTATTTTGGGGGTGAGTAAATTTAGGCTTGAACTTTTATGTTGACTTTTAGGCTTGCACTGTTATGGGGACACTGTGTCTGACACCCACTATCATAGAGTTCCTGTTACAATCATTATTATAGGCGTGTTATGGCTGGCACTCTTATGGGGACACTGCATGGCTCTATTTTAATGATTGCAGAATAGAGATTAGCCGGCCAGCACTGCTATATCCCATACTACCTTCTCAACACCGGATTCGGTCTCCCTCAGGATGGATTAGTGATTCTCAATTACATAGAAAGACAGTTCCCATCGTAAGTATGCATATGAAGAAATGAGAAATGGCACTCCCCTGTCTCTTTATTGTATCAAAATGTGCAAGTTTAAAATCAGCATATTCACCTGGCAAGGTGCGGACATGAGTGTGTGCGCTTACAGGTGACAATTGTTTACTCAGATTGAGCTTCAACAGAATCTCCCCTTCCTGTGCTTTCGCATCCCTCAGATTCCTTTTTACCTGGATGACGAAAGTAACTGGGCGGGGATAGCAAGCATAGGTTAAAACAAGTGAAATTACATATACACACAGTTAAAACCATAATAAGCAGTGTTCATAAAAATAGACCCAAGTCAGTACGATCATTTAGACCCCCGAGCTCCTGAGCTCCTGTCTTTAATATTCAGCGGGCCTCTATCTCACTGACCATACCTGTTCACGGAACCGGGTATTTAACGCAGGGTAGTGCTGCCTATATAAAACCTTCTGCACGTGCAAATTAATGCATACACTGTGAAGGTTGTTCTGCAACAAATACACTCTGTTCCATTTTTTGTGTCTCCTCCTATGGAGACGTATTTTCCCGGTGTGAACTGAGAGCACCAGTTACAATGACCGCATTAGTAGTTTCCTATTAATGCTGCCTTCTCTAACCATGATCTATTTTGTTCATTTTCTTTGAATTTACTGCCCGTCAGTTTGTCTTTTAAGTTCTTGGTTTTTTTTAAAGTGATTATGTTTTTTTTAAGGTTTAACATTTCCTATTGTGTCTCTTTTGATTGAATGCCAATTCAAAAAAGTGTAGTGTTTTATAATCTCAGCCACGGGACTATATTTGAAAGAGAAGGAGAATCTGTTTTCTTTTTACAGATTTTTTTCTTTTGGTTTTTTATGTAGTACAATTTTTCTATCCATTTTTCTGGCCCTGTTGAACAAATGTTGTGATAAGGAGTGAGCTTGCTGTTCGAATACTTCATCTGCACTGTTTATTCTTTTTAGTCGAAGATATTGACCATACGGAGTTGCGTTTTTGGTATGTGCAGGATGGTAGCTTGAGAAATGGAAATATGAGTTGGAAGCTTTTTTTGTAGCCTTTTGTAACCAACTCATTGTTCTCTACTACCACCTGCACATCCAAAAACTCAAGTTCAGTTTTACTATGTTTACTTGTGAAACGCATATTCATATTGTTTTAATTCACCATTAACACAAATGCGTTAAATTACCCGCTCCAGAGCATAAACACGTCGTCTGGGAATCTAAAGTAACATCGTACAAATCTTAGGAAGGGATTTTGTAAAGAGAATACATGTTTTTCCTCAAAGCGTGGCAGGAAAAGGTTTGCCAGCGTGCAGAAAGATGGGACGCTACTGAGGAGGGGCCTGAGGAGCCAATCGATATACTTTGATAAAGACTCTGTTAGAGACCCTACCCCGGAGATTATCGGTCTCCCGGGTAGAGTCTCCAACGTCTTCTGTATCTTAGGCAAAAAATACTAATTTGCCTCTTTTGGCATTTCTGGCAATAATCGTTCAGCTAATTTTTCTGATAGTACCCCTGTCTCAATCTGTCTCCTCAGGAATGACTGTAATTTTGACTGTAATCCTTTCATTGGATTTTTTAGTTAGTTTGGTATAAGTATCTGTGTCATCCAAATGAAGTATCATTTCTTTCACGCAGTAATCCCTTGATAGTATCACCATGTTACCCCCTTTATCTGCCCTTTTTATGATTATCTCATTTTGAGATTTTAGCCATTTAAGAGCCTCCAGATCCTTTTTATTTAGATTAGGGGGTGCACAGGGATACATCAGGGCCCTTACGTCAGACAACACTCTTTGTTGAAAAAGGTCTATGTTACCTCCAGGTGTAATTGGGGAGGGAGAATTCTGATTTATTCCCTGATTTATTCTAAATTCTTGTATCTCTAGTACGTCCTCATCATTTTTAGATACCATTTTTTCTTCTCCCATTAAATCTAGCCATGCTCTTAAACCTTCCTTTTCAGAGCTATTCATTTTGCCCACAATACTAAAACCCAAGGGTACTATTGCTGATGGGATTTCCCCCTCTTTCCTTTCTTAACTTCTAGTGTTTTTATTGTTTTTTTGATCTGAAAAAAACTTTTAGATTTAGTTTACGTATTCCTTTGTATGTAGTGTGTGTGGTTGGTGTATACTATATATAACGGTGTGTGATTAGAAATCACACACCATTATATGAACAAAAATAAAAAGCTGCGGCCCCCAAAAAATGGGGGGGGGGGGCCAAATGCATTGCCCTGAACCCCTAATAGGGCCCGGGTCAAGCTGAAAAATCTCTGGCAGACCCTTGGGGACCTATTAGGGGGTCGGGGGGGGGGGGATTTTTTTAAACTTTTTTTTTTTTACTTTTTTACACTATTTTCTCCTACCTTTCCCTGGGGGTTTTTCTGTCCCTGCTCTATGGGGGATTGTCCGTCCTGAGGGGGCTCTGATCTTCACAGGGGGGCAGTCCCTGGCAACCTGGAGCAGCTCTGCCCGCTGACTGAACTCAGCTAACGGGCAGGGCTGCGAGAAGATGCAGTTAACCCCTCCCCCGCCGGCTGCTATTGGCTGGACCATCGTCCAGCCAATAGCAGCGCTCCTGGGGGGGTGATGAAATCGCCACCTCCCCATAGATACAGTGGGTGATAGGGGGTGTATTGTACACCCCCGATCACCTTGTATCTTCGGGTCAGCGGGTCACACGTGACCCGTATGACCCGAATCATGGCAAATCGTTGGTGTGAAAATTAGCATAAACGAAAATTGCATGTGCGAAAATTACCATATGCGAAAAATTTGCATAAATGAAAATTCGCATATGCAAATTTTCCCATATGCGAAAATTCGTACGCCAGTCTCACACAATAATATTAGAACCTTCTTTAGACCGCACAAGCTGGAAGCAGAGAGGGGTGATAACTGTGATGTGTACTGTGAAAAAAAAAAATATTCGTAATTACGAATATATAGTGCTATATTCAAGAATATGCGATATTCGCGGATAATATTCGCATTGCGAATATTCGCGAGCAACACTAGTGTTGACCACCAGACGAAGGGGCAGCCGACACACCCCCTCAAAAAAAAGCGCTATGGCAGAGCCAGTGATTGCCAAAGGCAGCGCTGCATCAGTCCCCCAAAAAATTTGAGTTCCTGGATTTAAATATCTATATTCAGGATGGCTGTTTGCATACTGCCACCTATTTTAAGGAGGTGGATGCAAACAGATACCTCGACTTTAACAGTTGCTATCTTAAATAATGGAAGAAGAACATTCCATTCGGTCAAATGAAAAGAATCCGAAGGAATTGTTCTTCCACACAAAAATGCCAGCAACAACTTGATAACCTGGAGGATCGTTTTAAACAAAAAGGGTATCCCAAACCCCTTATACAAGGAGCACGCCAGAGAGTGGACGAATTAGAACAAAGTGCTTGCTTGAAAAATAATAAACAGGGTAATGCAGAGGGTGGTTATAATGATGAATTTGATTCTATTTTTCTAAGTAGGTATTACACTTCACACACCAATATTTTTATTTTTTTTGTATAGGTAATATCACCAGCTCATATTATTGTGCCATGATTACTGGCACCATATGTAGTCCCCCAGTTATTCTTCTTTAGTTTGTTTTTCCGTGTCCTGTGCAGTATTTCTCCCAGAAGTCCACTTGATGGCCCACATGGTGGTCTACACCCCGAAGTCGTCAATTTTTACTCTAAGAGAGAGTGTGCAGCTGTTTCTGGAGACGGTCAACAATAACCTCTGCATGGTGGAATAATAGGTCACAATGTTTATCAGGATCAGTAGAAGCATCACCCACTCGATGATTATGATGGGGATTTCACGGATCTCTTCCCAGTCTTCATCATTATAGAATAATTCCTTTAATGTTTCATATCCAAAATAGAAAATTGTGCAGACAAAAGTCAGGCCACAGCAGGTGCATCTACTATGGTGGATGACTTTGTTTGCTCCTGGTAATTTATACATCTGGATGGACTGCCCAAGGTAGTATAAGGCTTCACATGTAATTGAAATTATCGTGCTGACAAAGTGTATCCTGGCATATTCTTTGGGGGAAAATACATGCATGACAGCTGTGCCAAAACAGGAGGCCCCCACAATGGCCAGCAGGATCCTCTGGATCAGGACCTGATGACCCCTGAACTCTTCAGTATGCATAACCATATACTTATAAATAAGAAAGGTTAGTACCAAAGTGCCAATGGACGTCCCCATGAATCCAATTCTGAATAATATGCTTTTGGGAAAGAAATTTCCCACGTCACTGTGAAGGAAAAGAAACCAATGTTATTATGGATATTTCCTCACTCCCAACCCATGAAATAAGAATCATGTGCTTGTTTATCTTACCTGATGCTCATCAGTGGTGAGGTTGCAAGGCCGAGGACGACCGTCATGATGTAGCTGGTGGCAAGCCAGGCCGCACACCAAAACGCCAACAGGAGGGGGACGAACTCCAAACCTTTTAGCTCCATTTCAGACAAGTAGAAGAAGAAGACGCTAATCTCACTAATCTCCCTAATCTCACTGTAACAATCGACAGAATGAAGGCTCGGGCGGCTGTCAGTGGAATGTCAGGACTCCAGCTGCCTATGACATCACATGTGACATGTCAGAATGACTGCTTGTTTCTTGGAGCTGCAATGATTTAGTATCTGCTATAGACAGAACCTGATGTTTTTACTATGGACCTTACAGACCCCAGAACCCAAGTAATTAGTGCAGGGGCTCCATTTTGATCATCTCATATTTCACATTATTTGAGTTCCAGGGCTCAGATACATTTTCACCCTCTATAGCAGTGGTCTTCAAGCTGTGAACCCCCAACCGCTGCAGAACCACAACTCCCAGCATGCCCAGACAGCAACTACGCATAAGGAAATAGTCTAAATAAACTTTTCTTATATATAGAATCCCTGAAATCTCCAATCTCTCCTTTTATTGGTTTATGATCTGCGTTACTTATTTGTAAAAAAAAACTATGTTTCTGATTGTCTTCCCCCCACACACTTATGGGCTATCTCTTCAAACGAATTTATTTGACCTAAAGCGTATAATTGATTTACATAAATAAGCCCCTTTTCATCCAAAAGAGTGAATCTTTAATTTTAAGGAATTCTTTATTTGACCATAATGAAGTAAAGTCAAAACTCCATGTGATTTAAAAAATGTTTAAGTTCCTCCCATACTTTATTATATAGATATGCATGGGTGTAGTGAGTATCCCAGCTTCCAAAATCTCAAAAATATCCTTATAACGACCCATTAGGGTATGTTCACACTACAGTGTGTGAACGGAATCTCCGCTCGCTGAATTCAGCGAGCGGAGATTCAGACTGGCACCCAGCGGCGGGGGTAGGAGTGGGCGGCACTGAGCCGTCACCAATGACAGCTATGCAGTGCTCGCGGACTTTCGGGCAAAGATTGAACATGTTCTTTCTTTGCGCGGAACAATTTCAGCAGCTGAATTGTCCATTGCTGAAATTCCGCAGTGTGAACGGGTCTCGCGGAGACCCATTCACACTAATGTTAAGTTCACACCGCGGAATTCGGCTCGCGGAATTACGCCCGTGGAATTCCGCGGGAATTCCGTAGTGTGAACATACCCTTAGAGAGAAAAAATAGGACTACATTTTTCCTCCTTCTCATAATAGTCTGCAATTTTAGTGCTAAAAAGTACCTAAAAAAAAAGTGCCCAACCCCCATCGTGCTTAGCTAACGTTAAAGAAACATATTTCATTCTTGTGCTTTCCTGCCCCAAAGTAGTGAATTTAATAAAGAAATAAGAGCTTGGGACCATTTTTCTGATATCCATACAGTATAGAAACATAGAATGTGTCGGCAGATAAGAACCATTTGGCCCATCTAGTCTGCCCAATAATCTGAATCCTATCAATAGTCCCTGGCCCTATTTTATATGAAGGATAGCCTTATGCCTATCCCATGCATGTTTAAACTCCTTCACTGTATTTGCAGCGACTAATGTTGCTCACAAATATTCGCAATTAAAATTTTAATTGCGAATATAGCATATTTGCCAATTCGCGAATATTGGGAATATAGCACTATATATTCATAATTACGAATATTCGCTTATTTTTTTGCGCATATGTGAAAATTTGTGCGCATGTGCCCTCCCTTCATTAATGGTATAGAGAACTGTGACTAGTGCATCAACTCTGTGATTATTTGCCTGTTAAACCCAATAGGCTAATTGTGGTCTATGGGGATCTCACTGCATGTAAGATAAGCAGGACCGTCTCAGCAGCACAGTGGGATGGGAGACTGTCACTGGTTCAAGTCCCAGGGTGGACAGAGTGTTACAGTGTTGTGGTTAAACTTTACATTCCTGGAAAAGCTGTTGAGTTGCCCATAGCAACCAATCAAATTGCTTCCTTCATTTTTCATAGGCTTTTTCAAAAATGATAAAGCGATCTGATTGGTTGCTATGGGCAACTCAGAAACTCTTCCTCTGGACAGGTTTTGATAGGTCTCCCTCTATGGGGGAGATTAATCAAGACCAGTGTAGAGGAAGAGTTGTGCAGTTGCCCATAGCAACCAATCAGATTGCTTCTTTCATTTTTCCCAATGCCTCTGCAAAATGAAAGAAGCGATCTGATGGTTGCTATGGGCAACTCAGCAGATTTTCCTGGAAAAGTTTCTGAGTTGCCCATAGCAACCAATCAGAGTGCTTCCTTCATTTTTCAGAGGCCTTTTCAAAAATGAAAGAAGCAATATGATTGGTTGCTATGGGCAACTGCACAACTCTTCCTCTACCCTGGTTTTGATGAATCTCCCCCATAGAGGAAGATCTATCAAAATCTGTCCAGAGGAAAAGTTTCTGAGTTGCCCATAGCAACCAATCAGATTACTTCCTTCATTTTTCAGAGGCTTTTTAAAAAATGAAAGAAGCAATCTGATTGGTTGCTATGGGCAACTCAGCAGCTTTTCCCCATAGACCACAATGGGCCTACTGGTTTCAATGGGCAAAAAATCACAGAGTTAATGCACTAGACACAGTTCTCTTTACCATTAAAGGGGTACTCCAGTGAAAACCTTTTTTCTTTTAAATCA
Source organism: Hyla sarda (assembly GCF_029499605.1). Taxonomy (NCBI): domain Eukaryota; kingdom Metazoa; phylum Chordata; class Amphibia; order Anura; family Hylidae; genus Hyla; species Hyla sarda. The sequence goes on from NC_079193.1 coordinate 321,134,380, forward strand.
ACTGGCTCCGGAAAGTTAAACAGATTAAAGATCGTAATCCTTCCTGTACTTATTAGCTGCTGAATACTACAGAGGAAATTATTTTCTTTTGTCTCTGATGACATTACGAGCACAGTGCTCTCTGCTGACGTTATTATAATAATAATAAGTCTTTATTTATTTATTGTTGTTCTTAGTGGGATTTGAACCCTCTCCAGCTCCACTATATCTTTCTTGTACACTGGTGCCCAGTACTGTACACAGTATTCTATGTGAGGTCTGACTAGTGATTTGTACAGCGGTAAAATAATTTCCTTGTCGTCGGCATCTATGCCCCTAATGATGTACCCCATGATTTTTTTAGCCTTTGCAGCTGCCCGACACTGGTCACTACAGGTAAATTTACTGTTAACTAAGACTCCTAAGTTCTTTTCCATGTCAGTCGTCCCAAGTGTTCTCCCATTTAATACATAATCCCAGCTCGGATTTTTCTTCCCCATGTGCATTACCTTACATTTATCAGTGTTGAACCTCATCTGCCACTTCCCAGCCCAATCCTCCAACCTATCCAGATCCATTTGTAACAGTGCACTGTCCTCTATAGTGTTTACTGCTTTACAGAGTTTGGTGTCATCTGCAAAGATTGCTATTTTACTATTCAACCTCTCTGCAAGGTCATTCATGAATATATTAAATAGGACAGGACCCAAGACGGACCCCTGTGGTACCCTACTAGTAACAGTCACCCAATTAGAATAAGTACCATTAATAACCACCCTCTGTTTCCTATGATTGAGCCAGTTACTTACCCACTTGCACACATTCTCCCCCAGCCCAAACCTTCTCATTTTATGCACCAACCTTTTATGTGGAACCGTATCAAATGCTTTGGAAAAATCCATATATACGACATCCAGCGATTGTCCCTGGTCCAGTCTGGTGCTCACCTCCTCATAAAAACTGATCAGGTTAGTTTGACAGGATCAATCTCTCATAAATCCATGCTGATACAGGGTCATACACTTATTTTTATCAAGATATTCCAAAATAGCATCTCTTAGGAAACCCTCAAACAATTTACATACAACCGAGGTTAAACTAACAGGTCTATAATTCCCAGGGTCACCTTTTGACCCCTCCTTAAATATTGGCAGCACATTTGCCATGCGCCAGTCCTGGGGAACAGTCCCTGTCACTATAGAGTCCCTGAATATTAAAAATAGGGGTCTGTCTATTACATTACTTAAAGGGTAGCTCCCACCATCCTATTTTTTTTTTTTGCTAGCCCGTTCCCCCCCCCCCCGCTACGGCACTAGCCCGTTCCCTCCTCCTCCCCCCCCGCCCCGCATATCCCGTTCCCTCATTACACATGCAGTTACTGCAGAATCACGAGGCGTGCAGGGACAGCGGCGGCAGCGAGGCGGCGGCAGCGATGTGCGGTTGGAGTGGCCTCCCAGCCAGTGGCCGGGGAGCCAATGCGCTCGCTCCTGCCTGTCTGATTGAGAGGCAGGGAGCGAGTGCAGCCTAACTGAAAAAGGACTGATTGCCACTCCAAAATCAGTCCTTTTTCAGTAGCCGGTTTTTCAATGTAAATTAAACCTTTTTAATGAAAAAAAAAATAATAAAAGTATATTAGAGATATGTTGTAGTACATAAGTACTACAACATATCAAAAAATAAAGTTGGTGACAGTGCCCATTTAATTCATTTAGAACATGGGGGTGAATGCCATCTGGACCTGGTGATTTGTCTATTTTGATTTTTTGTAGGTGGCACTGTACTTCTTCCTGGGTTAGACAGGTGACCTGTACTGGGGAGTTTACCTCATCACACTGTATTTCACCTGGCATTTCATTTTCCTCGGTGAATACAGTGGAGAAGAATTTGTTAAGTATATTTACTTTTTCCTGATCCCCGTTTATAATTTCTTCCTCATCATTTTTTAAAGGGCCAACACTTTCATTTTTGACCTTTTTGCTATTTATATAATTAAAGAACATTTTGGGGTTAGTTATACTCTCTTTGGCAATGAGTCTTTCTGTCTCTATTTTTGCGGCTTTTATCTGTTTTTTTACATATTTCACATTTTTCTCTATAGCTTTTTAATGCTTCTTCACTGCTGTCCTGTTTTAGTAATTAATATGCTTTATTTTTGTCATTTATTGCCCCCTTAACATTTTTATTCATCCATATTGGTTTTCTTTTATTTCTGACCCTTTTATCCCCATAAGGTATATACATCTTACAGTGAAAATTTGAGATATTTTTAAAAGTCTCCCATTTAGTGTCAGTATTGTTCTTTTTGAGGACATTATCCCATTTTAAATTGTTATGGGCTTCTCTGAGTTGATCGAACTTTGCCTTCCGAAAGTTCATTGTTTTTGTGGCCCCTCGAGAGATTCCCTTATTGCAGAACAAGTTATAATGTATTAAATTATGATCACTATTTCCTAGGTGTCCATCTACTTGCACATTAATTACTCTGTCAGGTACGTTGGTAAATATTAAGTCTAGTAGGGCGCCTCCTCTGGTCGGGCCCTGCACCATTTGGTACAGATAATTGTCTTTAGCTATAGTCAGAAACCTGTTTCCTTTAACCCCTTAAGGACTCAGGGTTTTTCCGTTTTTGCACTTTCGTTTTTTCCTCCTTACCTTTTAAAAATCATAACCCTTTCAATTTTCCACCTATAAATCCATATTATGGCTTATTTTTTGCGTCGCCAATTCTACTTTGCAGTGACATTAGTCATTTTACCCAAAAATGCACGGCGAAACGGGAAAAAAAATCATTGTGCGACAAAATCGAAAAAAAAACACCATTTTGTAACTTTTGGGGGCTTTCGTTTCTACGCAGGGCATATTTCGGTAAAAATTACACCTTATCATTATTCTGTAGGTCCATAAGGTTAAAATGATACCCTACTTATATAGGTTTGATTTTGTCGCACTTCTGGAAAAAATCATAACTACATGCAGGAAAATTTATACGTTTTAAAATGTCATCTTCTGACCCCTATAACTTTTTTATTTTTCCACGTATGGGGTGGTATGAGGACTCATTTTTTGCGCCGTGATCTGAAGTTTTTATCTGTATGATGTTTGTTTTGATCGGACTTTTTGATCACTTTTTATTCATTTTTTAATGGTATAAAAAGTGACCAAAATACGCTTTTTTGGACTTTGGAATTTTTTTGCGCGTACACCATTGACCGTACGGCTTAATTAATGATATATTTTTATAGTTCGGACATTTACGCACGCGGCGATACCACATATGTTTATTTTTTATTTTTTTTACACTGTTTTATTTTTTTTATGGGAAAAGGGGGGTGATTCAAACTTTTATTAGGGAAGGGGTTAAATGACCTTTATTAACACTTTTTTTTTACTTTTTTTTTGCAGTGTTATAGGTCCCATAGGGACCTATAACACTGCACACACTGATCTCCTATGCTGATCACTGGCGTGCATTAACACGCCTGTGATCAGCATTATCGGCGCTTGACTGCTCCTGCCTGGATCTCAGGCACGGAGCAGTCATTCGTCGATCGGACACCGGGGAGGCAGGTAAGAGCCCTCCCGGTGTCCGATCAGCTGTTCGGGACGCCGCGATTTCACCGCGGCGGTCCCGAACAGCCCGACTGAGCAGCCGGGTCACTTTCACTTTCACTTTAGAAGCGGCGGTCAGCTTTGACCGCCGCTTCTAAAGGGTTAATACCGCACATCGCCGCGATCGGCGATGTGTGGTATTAGCCGCGGGTCCCGGCCGTTGATTAGCGCTGGGACCGACGCGATATGATGCGGGATCGCGGCGCGATCCCGCTTCATATTGCGGGAGCCGGCGCAGGACGTAAATATACGTCCTGCGTCGTTAAGGGGTTAAAGTCGAAGTCGGCCCAGATCTCCATGAACCCAAACCCCTCCTTCCTACACCAGCTTCTGAGCCACTTGTTTACCTCCCTAATCTCCCGCTGCCTCTCTGGTGTGGCTCGTGGTACAGGTTATATTTCAGAAAATACTACCTTGGAGGTCCTTGCCTTAAGCTTGCAGCCTAAGTCCCTGAAATAATTTTTAAGGACACTCCATCTACTTCTTACTTTGTCATTGGTGCCAATATGTACCATAACTGCTGGGTCTTCTCCAGCCCCACCCAGCAACCTGTCAACCCGATCCGTGATGTGCCGAACTCGAGCGCCAGGAAGACAACACACTGTTCGGCGATCCCGGTCTTTGTGATAGATCGCCCTGTCTGTCCCCGTAATAATTGAGTCCCCCACTACCAGTACCTGTCTGGCCTGCCCTGCTCTCCTCCCTCCCTCCTTACTGGAGCAGACACCCCGCCGGCGGTCAGAGGCAGAGTCCTGCTGCAGTACCGCTAGCTCTGAAATGGCATCCTCCTCATCTACAAACCGGACAAACATGTTGGGGTGTGCCAGTTCAGGACTAGATTCCCTGACACTTTTCCCTCTACCCCGTTTTCTAACTGTAACCCAGCTAACTGCCTGACTGTCCTGCACCTCCGTCCCACTATCCTCCCCCACCTCTACCCCAGAGAGTACTTGCTCAGTGAGCAGGAGACTCCTCTCCGGGTTGTCAATGCATCTCAGTGTTGCCAGTTGCTCCTCTAGATCCAGGATCTGGGCTTCCAAATGAGCAACTCGCACACATCTCGCACAACAATATGCACCCTCAAACTGTTGTTCAAGGATTGCATACATTGTGCAAGATGCACACTGGACTGCCTTTTCCAACATGGAGGTCATACTAGATTTGGGGATTGCAAAAATTTACAGAAAAGAGAAAAAAAAAATATATTTCAATTTAAACTTCCTGAATTTAAAGTCCTTTAATTTTAAGTCCCCTCACTTTTATACTCACTCACTTGTATGCTTCACACTCTTGTATACAGACAAACAATCGCTAGCTCAACATAGTGTACTTGCTTTATATTTATCACAACCACAACCACCTCTCTTCCACTGCCTGGAAGTGAATTCACTTTAGTGAATTATTATTTTTTTTTTTCATTTACACATCCGAATTTAACGAAAAGTCGTCAATGACCTATGGGGTGTTAAGGCTCACTGGACCCCTTGGTACGTGCCTTGAGGGGTGTAGTTTCCAAAATGGTATGCCATGTGGGGGTTTTCTGCTGTTCTGGCACCATAGGGGCTTCCTAAATGTGACATGCCCCCCAAAAACCATTTCAGCAAAAATTCACTCTCCAAAATCCCATTGTTGCTCCTTCTCTTCTGAGCCCTCTGCTGCACCCGCCGAACACTTGACATACACATATGAGGTATTTCCTTACTCTCGAGAAATTGGGTTACAAATTTTGGGGGGCTTTTTCTCCTATTACCCCTTGTAAAAATAAAAAAACTGGGTCTACAAGAACATGCGAGTGTAAAAAATGGAGATTTTGAATTTCCTCCTTCACTTTGCTGCTATTCCTGTGAAACACCTAAAGGGTTAATACACTTAGCCAAATGTCATTTTGGATACTTTGAGGGGTGCAGTTTTTATAATGGGGTAATTTGTGGGGTATTTCTAATATGAAGGCCCTTCAAATCCACTTCAAAACTGAACTGGTCCCTGAAAAATTCCAATTTAGAAAATTTTGTGAAAAATTGGAAAAGTGCTGCTGAACTTTGAAGCCCTCTGATGTCTTCCAAAAGTAAAAACCTGTCAACTTTATGATGAAAATATAAAGTAGACATATTGTATCTGTGAATCAATATATTATTTATTTGGAATGTCTGTTTTTGTTACAAGCAGAGAGCTTCAAAGTTCGAAAAATGCAAAATTTTCAATTTTTTCATCAAATTTTGGAATTTTTCACTAAGAAATGATGCAAGCCTCAACAAAAATTTACCACTACCATGAAGTAGAATATGTCACGAAAAAAACGATCTCAGAATCAGAATGAAAAGTAAAAGCATCCCAGAGTTATTAATGCTTAAAGTGACAGTGGTCAGATGTGCAAAAAATGGCCGGGTCCTTAAGGTGAAAATGGGCTGGTTCCTTAAGGGGTTAAACCCCACTGGCATTTGACAGATCTTTGGAACAGTGGGCTGTGCAAATGAAAAATTTTCATTTTTCATTTTGACAGACCACTGCTCAAAAAAATCTATCAGACACCTGTGAGATGTAAATGCTCACTGCACTTCTTATTAGGGGTGTAGTTTCCAAAATGGGGTCACATGTGGGGGGGGGGTTCACTGTTCTAGCACCATGGAGGCCTAAACGCACATGGCCTTCAATTTCAGCCAGATTCTCTCTCCAAAAGCCCAATGGTGCTCCTTCTCTTCTGAGCCCTGTAGTTCCCCCGCAGAGCACTTTACATCCACATGTGGGGTATTTTCTGACTCAGAAGAAATGGGGTTACAAATTTTGCGGGGCTTTTTCTCCTATTACCCCTTGTGAAAATGATAAAATTGGGGTAACAACAGCATTTTAGGGGAAAAAAAATGTAAATTTTTTTATTTTCACCTCCAACTTTAACCAAAATTTGTCAAACACCTGTGGGATGTTAAGGCTCACTATACCCCTTGTTACTTTACGTGAGGGGTGTAGTTTTCAAAATGAGGGTCACATATGGGTGTTTTTTATAATTATGTCAGAACTGCTGTAACTACCAGCCACCCCTGTGCAAATCACCAATTTAGGCCTCAAATGTATATGGTACACTCTGTTTACACTAACATGCTGGTGTAGACCCCAAATTTACCTTTTCTTAAGGGGTAAAAGAAGAGAAAAAAAATTTGTAACCCAAAACTGTTGCCTTGAAATATGAGAGGGCTCCAAAGTGAAAGAGCACCATGTGCATTTGAGGCCTAAATTAGGGATTTGCATCCACCACCAAATTACCCCACGGCAGTTCTTCCCAAATAGGGTGTCTCCAGCTGTAGCAAAACTCCCAGCATGCCAGGACAATCAATGGCTATGCCGATGTTCTGACCCCTGTATCACCCGTCATTACGCACAGAGTAAGTTTGCTCTGTGCAGTGATGACAACAGTGTGCCGCAACCGAGATCACAGGGGTCCTTTGGAGAGGGGATAAGATGTCTTGGTGCGTAGTACCCCTTTAAGAGGGAAAAACATGATATATATTTAACCCCAACCCAAATGTACCCTATTTTTATTTTCTACCTAAGGTACATAAAGACCGAGAAAAAAAAAAACACCTGGTCGTCCGATAGTTTCCAGATGTTTATCTGAATATATAGACCATCAGTTACAGAAATGTGTGGTGTCTTTACCAGCATACCTCAGAAATAAAAGGGCATTTATTAACCCTATTGAAAGATATCATACGGGAAGAGGACTATATGTGGGCAACACTAGATGTTGCTTCATTATATAGTAACATACCACATGACAGAGGAGTGGAAGCTGTGTGATCTTTTTTAGTGGAAGATCCCTTGATGCCCATACATCAGAGGAACTTCATTTTGGAGGCCATTAAAGGAGTAGTCCAGTGTTGAAAAACATCCCTATCCCAAGGATAGGGGATAAGTTTCAGATTGCGGGGGGTCCGACCGCTGGGGGGCCCTGTGATCTCCTGTACGGGGCCCTGGCTCACTGGCCAGATAGCGCGTGTTGACTAGTGTTGAGCAGCATAGGCCATATTCGAATTTGCGATATTTCGCGTATATATAGACGAATATTCGTCATATATTCGCTAAATTCGCATATTCGTAATATTCGCGTTATATTTTCGCATAAGCGAAAATTTGTATAAACAAAAATTCACATTTGCTAAAATTACCATATGTGAAAAATTTGCATAAGCGAAAATTCGCATATGTAAATTTTCCCATATGCGAAAATTCATATGCCAGTCTCACACAGTAGTATTAGAGCCTTCTTTACACCACACAAGCTGGAAGCAGAGAGGGATGATCACTGTGATGTGTACTGTGAAAAAAAAAAAAAAAAAACAATATTCGTAATTACGAATATACAGTGCTATATTCGCGAATTCGCGAATATGCGATATTCGCGAATAAAATTTGCATTGCGAATATTCACGAGCAGCACTAATGGGTACGCCCTGGGTCCTGAAGTACCAGGACATCAAGGCGTATCCATACGCCCTAGGTCCTTAAGTGGTTAAGGAAAATATTGCCAGTTTCATAGTCTTCTCGGTCTCTGAGAAAATGATCTCTTTTGGTTTCTTTTATAATTTTCTGTAGAGTAGTCAATCTTTTCTCAATTTTTTTCTGGAAGTCGTTATACGCCTGCTCAGACGTTCATTTTTTTTATTCAGTTTTAGCAAGTTGCAGTTCTTTTATTTTTTTGTTTTATTCCTTGATATTACTCTCTAGTACCAGGCTTAGTATACTCAGGGAATAAGATTTGTGCATGAAAATGGTTTTTGCTCATGAATTGACATGGGTTGTTCACATTTTAAGCAGTGCAATGTGAACGATCCATGTCAATTCATGAGAAAAAAAACTTTGGAATTCAAAGTATCAAGGCTTTCAGAAAAAGAAACAAGATTGTTTGGTTTTGGTTGTGTATATGTAATTTCACTTGTTTTAACCTACGCTTGCTATCCCTGACCAGTTGCTTTCGTCATCCAGGTACAAAAGTACTTGAGGGATGTGAAAGCACAGGAAGAGTAGGGTCTGTTGAAGCTCAATCTGAGCGAAACAATTGTCACCTGTAAGTGCACACACTGGTGTCTGTCCCTTGCCAGGTGTATATGCGATTTTAAACCTGCACATTTTGATACAATAAAGAGAAGATATAGAGTGAGTGCCATTTCTCATTTCTTCATATGCATATCTATTTTAATGATGCTTAGGCTGACACTTTTTTAATATATTGAGGTGCGCACTATTGTGAGGACACTTTATGTAGCACTTTTATGTAGAAGTTGTGGTCTTTCCCTCTTATGCATTTACTAGGCATCAACAATGTTACCTATGAGATGATTAGAGTGACTGAAGGGCTAAGAACTGTAGATCGCTGTCACTGCTGAGCTTCTTTATGACTGCCAATATATGAAGGTGCGGAGATAGTGGTGTCCAATGGTCTTTTTAGACAGACCGATGGGCTGTGTATGACAAACGCCGATCCCGTTGATCGGCACTCCTTTGCCATCACAAGGCTCTATCAATTGTGCAGCTGGGCCGCATGAGCGATCGCTGTATCTTTTGTGCAGGCCTTCAAATTTATCACTGTTAACAGGGCAACAGGCGGCTGATAGCAATAATTAATATGAAGCCAATTATTGAGAAAGTTCATTACCCAGATATTTTGCCAAATAAAAGGGCCTTAGGTCTGTATGATTGTACGGTACTGAAGTCACATGTACTTGAAGGGCACGTGGGTCATATCACAAATATGAAACTTAACTTTTCAGATGATTTTATAAAGAATTATCAGAAAACAAGAAAAGAGTAAAGCAATAAGTTATACATTTGAAAAAATAAAGATAGCTACCCAACTTTAAAGAGGTATTCCGCTCTTAGACATCTTATCCCCTATCCAAAGGATAGGGAACAAGATGTCTGATCATGGGGGTCCTGACGCTGGGACACCCCCACGATCTTTGTGCAACAACTGGCATTCTGTGCTGCTCCAATTTCGGAAACGCTCGGTGACGGAGACGTGACATCACGCCACGTCCCCTTGTGACGTCACGTCATGCCCCCTCCCATAGACATGAATGGAGGGGGCGTGGTGTGACTTCACGAGGGGGCATGGCATGATGTCATATCTCCGTCTTGGAAATTCAGCATTTCCGAAACTGGAGCAGTACCCAGCACAGAATGCCAGGTGCTGCATGGAGATTGTGGGGGGTCCCAGTGGCAGGGCTCCCACGATCAGACATCTTATCCCCTATACTTTGGATAGGGGATAAGATGTCTAAGGATGGAATACCCCTTTAAAGGAGTTTTCCAGGCAATATTTAATGATGACCTATCCTTAGGATAGACCATCAATAGATGATCAGCAGGTTGCCAACACCCTTAACACTCGCTGATCAGCTGCTGTATGTGTAAGAGCCATGGTAGTGCTATAAACAATGAAAAGTAGGAAGCAGATGGTGCCATACATTGTGCAGTGGTCAAGTTGGCTTACTGCAGCTGAGATCCTACTGAAATAAATGGGAACTGAGCTGCAGTAACCCAGAAGGGCCACTATACAATGTACAATAATGTCTGCTTCCTGCTCTTTTGACTGTTTAGTAGTGCCATGGTTATGGCAAACAGCTGGGTGTCGGCACCCCATCAATCTCATATCGATGACCTATCTTGACAATAGGCTAACAGTACCTTTTGCCCAGAAATTTTTTTCAAGCCACAAAGTAATTTTTATATGGAAAATATAAAACTTTGGATAGTAAAAGATATAGTTCTCCCATCCCCCTTAAGCACACACATCCTGGATATGAATAGTATAAGATAGTCTGGCATCTTATTATTTACAGTCAATGACATCAGTGACAAGGATGGGACTACTGTTATTTTGGAGCATTCTTATTAATGTGTTGAGTTTTCATATAAAAAGTCTATAAGTGAAAAGTAAATTAGACATAGTAATAAAAAAAATTATGTGGTAGAGGTATAACATGATGTGAAATGCTCATAGCGAGGGCTCCCTGCTCACATGTGCATGATAACGCATATTGCGTTCCATGATCTCCTTCATTCTCCGGGACTTGTTGGAGTTACCGGACTTCAATGACTGCTCGGATTTGGTGCTCTGACACCGAGATGAGACTCTTCTTCTCAGGTTTTGTGAGATTGACCTATGAAGATTTTTCATGGATGATGACGCGGCCATAGTTTTGATCCATGGGTGTTGTATGGCATCACTGGCAGCTGACCGGTCTTTGGAATCTACAGTGAGCAATCGGTCTACAAAGTCCTTTGCAAGATTGGAAACACTTGGCCATGGCTGGAAAAAAATAATAATACCTTATTTATTTATTAGGAAATAGTTATATACTACAGTGGTAACATGAATATTAACAATAAATATATAGTACCATTACAATGTATACATCAGAGTACAATAAGAAAGAACTTAAAAGGGCGCTGAACAGAGTGTTAAAGGGGTGGTCTGGGGGAAAAAAACGTATCCTCTATCCAAAGAATAGAAGAAAAGTATCTTCTGGGACCCCCCATGATTTTCTGAACAGGACCCAGCTCTCTAAAAGGAGCACATATTGCAGATGGCAGTAAAATAATCAATCTAAATACATTAAAATCAGTCAGTGCTCCTTTCCTGCAGGCAGCCTCAGTACAGCATTGTTCAGTATATGCAATCGGAAGATTGATGTTATTTAGTTTGGAAAAGTGACATCTTAGGGGCGATCTGATCACAATATACTGTACAAATATCTTTCTAGTGATCTTTGTATACCTAGGCCGGTAACCATGAATAGGGTGTCCTCTACTTCTAGAGGAAAGAAGGTTTCCTCCGTCATGGGGTCAACTTTTCTCTTCACAGATTTTGATAAATCTCCCCCAATGTGTCATTTTTACCAAAAAGTGCAATGCATAGAAACGAAAGCCCCCAACATTTGAAAACGTTTCATTTTTTAAAAGTTTTGTTGGGTTCGTGGTAGATTTTGTGGTAAAATGAGTGACGTTATTACGAAGTACAATTGGTGACACAAAAAGCAAGTCCTCATATGGTTATGTAAGTGGAAAATTAAAAGCATTATGGCTATTAGAAGGAGAGGAGGAAAAAGACGAAAGTGCAAAAATGAAAAGTTCTCCCTTTTTCCGTCACAAAATAATGTCCATTAGTAATAACGGGCTGGGATGGGTTAAAACGGATAATGTAAAAATCACATAGACTAAAATGGGATTTTGTAACAGTCCAGAGGATAGTGGATAAGATGCCTGATTATGGGTGTCCCGCCGAGTGTCTGCACGGAGATTGTGGGGGCCCCTGCGGTTGGACCCCTGTTATCAGACATCTTATCCCCTATCTATAGAAATGGAGTACCCATTAAAGAATGGATTAGAGGGGACTAAGTGTTCTAGATGGAAGGCCACAGAGGAGAATGGTGCAATAGTCAAGTGGGAGATTCAAAGGCAGAGGACTTTTAGGACAGGGGATATAGTTGTGCCATCCACTGTCATTGATAGATGGGGGTGGAGCGAGATGGGGAAGATAGTTTTCTCCATATTAAGTTTCAAAAAGTTGGAGGAGAAGAAGAAAAATATGGCTGATAGACCTGGATAGCAGACAGCAGCTGCTAAAATGAATGCCCAATGACACAGAGGGGTTAAGGTGGCATACTGCAGATTAGCCCTGAAGCTGAGCGGCAATACCATGTCATGTCCCTTTGACAAGTGTGGCGCTGTTTCTAGATGAAAGCAACCATGTTCCATCAATTAGTAAAGCTTTCTAAGACCCACATGGGCTTTATGGAGGGAGATTCATCAAGACCTGTGCTGTGGAAAAGTTGACCAGTTGCCCATAGCAACAAATCAGATTGCTTCTTACATTTTTCAGAGGCCTTTTCATAAACAAAAGAAGCGATCTGATTGGTTGCTATGGGAAACTTGTCAACTTTTCTGCTTTTCATGACCAATGCAAGTGCAGCTTTCCTATTTCTTGAGCATTATAAGAATCTAAGCCAGCCTCTTATTGGTTGCTATGGGCAGCAAGGCCTATTTTGTGATAATTTCTTACCCTTTTCAACAACTCTCAAGAATCATGCTTATTTATGTGGTGAGGGTGTGATGAGGGCAGATGTTATTACCCTAGGGGCAGATTACATTAACCCCTTGTATTCGTGACCCCAGGGCGTGGTTAACCTCAGCACCACCTGAGGTATGGCTGCTGAATCCTGGGCTAGGCGCGGGGCAAATAATTACTCCAATGCAAAGTTACAGAACAACGGCAGCTTTACTGAGGCAGACAGATGGAATAGTCTTTACAGCTCATTCAGACCCAAGGAGATAACCAGTGACTTAGGAGACTTGCGGGCTCACTGGGACTTGTAGTGGACTTGGACAGGATGCTGCAGACCCCTTGCCCCCGCCCCCCCCCTGCACCTGTTCCTTTGTATATCTGCTTCTATACTTGTTATATAGAGTATTGTATATAAAATGTGTTATGCCTTTAAGACCTTTTGTTATGTGATTGTAACCCAGTGAGGTACCAGTGACCATGTGACCTAAGGGTGACATATGGGACCCCACCAGATTCTCCCCCATATAAGCCCTGGGTGGAGCCTCCTAACTCTCTTTAAGTCTTTGCTAAGTTGCAGTAAGATCAAGTCATAGGTGTGTGTCTGGAGTCCTAAAGAGGCCTAATGTCTACAACGCAGCCACGGATCCTCAAGTCCAGTACCCCACAGGTCAAGTCAAAGCCTGGTAAGCTACAGTCGGGGTGAAGTCATAGTCTGCCATAGTCAAGTCAGTCCAAGTCAATCTGTCTTCAGTCAGCGTGGCTGTGCAGCAAATTGTCCCAGTCCACCATAAGTTCCAGCAATCCCTGAGGTCTCTGAAGTCACTGGTCACCTCCTTGGGCCCAGCCAAGCTGTATAGACTGTTACATCTGTCTGACTACAGCTGCCGTTGTTCCGTAACTTGGTGTCGGAGTCATTATTTGCCCCCGTGCCTAGCCCAGGATCCAGCGGTATTCCTTCGGGTGGTTTAACACAAGGGGTTAATGCCATCTTCCCCTAGGGTAATTCCATCATCACACCCTCAACACAGACCGACTTGACTAGGACTGACTAGACTTCACCCCTTGTGTAGCTTACCAGCATTGACGTTCCCCTGTGGGGCACTTGGTGATGGAAGCGTGGCTGTGTGACTAGGCCTTGGGACTCCTCACGACACCAGACACTCTCAGTTCTTGACTGTTCCTCAGCATGTACTCAAGAAGCTCAAGAGACTGAACTAGCTCCTCCCTTGATTTATATGGGAGCACTTTGGAGGGGTCCTATAGGTCACCACACAAGTCACCTGGTCACTGGCACCTTCCCTGGTTACATGACTTGGTAACAACATTTAAAGGCATATGAACAATATAAGGACATTCTCATATATAACATAAGGCACTTAATAACCATTTAAGAAATATACAATAAGGGTGGACTCAGGGGACACTGAGATAGAGTCCGCCACACAGGACAGAAAGGGACAGGAGTGTAACTCCTGTACTGGGCCACCACATTTACATTCAGGGGTCCCTGTGCATACAGCTTAGAGAATGTTACAATGTATCAGTATAGATTAAATCAGTATGGAGTCCAGAACAGGAGTGAGATTTGTACCTCTGCACTGCATGGTTCACCCAGGATTAGCTGGCTGCTGTAGGAATGAGACCTCTGAAGCCAGGGTTCCTTAAAACACCTTGCAAAATAACTTAATGTCTGATGCCATCCAGTACAATACAGGCACTGGAATATATCTTAAAAGGTACAGCTGGATGAACTTATGATTCAGTAGAAAAATAACTTCTTTCACAGATACTTTGAGGAAATTTATCAACAGGTTTAGGGCCTTTTTTGGCATCGGAAAGTCTCTGTTGCACAAAATTTGAGTGAATTTTTTGCTGAAGTGATTTGAACGAAACACCTTTTTGCATTTTTCACTTTGCCGTGGTAGCTGATTTATAATGTGCGACTTTTCTGAAGAAAAAAAAATCATAAATTTGTCGCAATGCCCTCAATGACATTACAAACATTACTTCATATAAACACTATGCCGGACCTGGCTTACAAAAATATGATATATTTTACAGTATGTAATCCTAGCCTTACATACTTAAAGTGTTACTGTCATTAAAAACAACTTTGAAATAGCACATATAGTAGAGTAGGACAGGCACTGCAAGTAGTCAGCTGTCGGCTAAATAACGGAACATGGGTCTGTCTGTGGTGCTAATCGATCCACACAGAAAGCAGTCTAATGTAAACAAACAAAAAGAAAAACAAACTTCAGTACTCACCAAACTAGTCCAACAGAAAAACGGCTGGTTTATTTCAGTTTAGTTTATGAAAATCATAAGTCGCAAGCAGGAGCGTAAAGGTAGACAACAGACTATTACCGGATGACGCGTCACTGACACTAAACAGTCTGTCGTCTCCCTTTATGTCGTCTCCCTGCTTGCGACTCATATCAACTTCCTTCCTGCATCGGGTGATATCAGATGTTCATAAACTAAAGTGAAATAAACCAGCTGTTTTTCTGTTGTACTAGTTTGGTGAGTGCTGAAGTTTTTCTGTTTTATTTTTTATATTTTTCTATTTGTTGGTTCATTGCGCTCCACTCCCTTCTGAGCGGCAGATTAATATATTAGTTCCCGGGCCAGCCTTCTTCCTGGTGCCTGAGCCTGTTACATGGCACTGTCGCACAGCCTTTTACCGGCTGAGACGGGACATCACTGTGGCAGGCAATTAGCTGAATGCATTGTGACGTGTCGGGCACCTAAAAAAGGAAGAAGACCAGAGGAAAGTGATTCCAGTGGCACCTGGGGAGCGATAAAAGGAAAGTTAAGGTTTATTATTTTAGTTGTGCCATCCAGGGCATAATAGCAAAATAAAAATATGCCGGAGTTCTCCTTTAATTGTACATATTATAGTATATAAAGGAGTTTCCCAGGACTTTTAAATTGATGTCCTATTTATGAACTTTACCAGTGGTTCTTAACCTGGGTTCAATCGAACCCCAGGGGTTCGGTGAGTCAGTCCCGGGGGTTCGGCGGGGGAGGTCGCAACAGGACAGGCAAACCAAGCAATTGCTTGGGGCCCTGAGCTGGCCCGGGGCCCTGAGCAGAGCCGGTGTTTGCCCGTCCTGTAGCGACGGGGCAATTCCCCCCATCACTATTAACTCCCTGCGGCCCCGCATTAAGTTTAAAAACGCAGGGCCACCGGGATATAGCGCATGCCGGGACGTCAGTGACGCGTGCGCCCATGGAAACGAAGGCGCCGAGGACCGGAGGTTAGAGAAGGAGGAAGATGCGTGCTGGCCAGCTTGGTAAGTGAACAGCGGCACGTCATCTTCGGTGCTCCGACCACACTGCCAGCCTAATGTGGGGGGAACACTGCCTGCCTAATGTGGGGGGGAACACTGCCTGCCTAATGTGGGGGGAACACTGCCTGCCTAATGTGGGGGGAACACTGCCTGCCTAATGTGGGGGAACACTGCCTGCCTAATGTGGGGGAACACTGTCTACCTAATGTGGGGGAACACTGCCTGCCTAATGTGGGGGAATACTGCCTGTCTAATGTGGGGGAACGATTCCTGCCTAATGTGGAGGAATGCTTCCTGCCTAATGTGGGGGGAAACACTGCCTGCCTAATGTGGGGGGAACACGGCCTGCCTAATGTGGGGGGAACACTGCCTGCCTAATGTGGGGGAACACTGCCTGCCTAATGTGGGGGAACACTGTCTGCCTAATGTGGGGGAACACTGCCTGCCTAATGTGGGGGAACACTGCCTGCCTAATGTGGGGGGAACACTGCCTGCCTAATGTGGGGGAACACTGCCTGCCTAATGTGGGGGAACACTGTCTACCTAATGTGGGGGAACACTGCCTGCCTATTGTGGGGGAACACTGCCTGCCTAATGTGGGGGAACACTGCCTGCCTAATGTGGGGGAACACTGCCTGCCTAATGTGGCGGGAAACACTGCCTGCTTAATGTGGCGGGAAACACTGCCTGCCTAAGGTGGGGGGAACACAGCCTGCCTAATGTGGGGGGAACACTGCCTGACTAATGTGGGGGAACACTGCCTGCTTAATGTGGGGGAACACTGTCTGCCTAATGTGGGGGAACACTGCCTGCCTAATGTGGCGGAACACTGCCTGTCTAATGTGGGGGAACACTGCCTGCCTAATGTGGGGGAACACTGCCTGCCTAATGTGGGGGAACACTGCCATTGTTGTGAAAATGACATGAGAGTGGCACTTGCCAAGGTAAAGCTGCGCATTTCTGAACTTGTCTCTGAAAGATAACAGCAGAAGTCACACTGATTTGCAGTAAATATTCATTATGTTTTTGTGCGAAAATCATGTTTTCATGGTTTTTTTCTTTGTTCTTAATGGTTTTGTTCATTTTGTGCACCTATGTATAAATATATACTTAAATATATATACCTCCTATGTTTTGAATTTGAAAAAATCATATTTTATTTTTCCAATTAAGAGGGGTTCGGTGAATGCGCATATGAAACTGGTGGGGTTCAGTACCTCCAACAAGGTTAAGAACCACTGAACTATACATTTGTCTCACTGAGTTTTGCCATTGTTTGCCTGGTTCTTCTGTCCTCATTTTCTCACACCCTAATACAGTATAATGCTACGTATAAATAATATAATACATGATCGCTAAAAACTTTCATCTATGTAGCAGGGGAGAGATGGTTATCTAAGAAGACAGAGCACATCTTACAATTGGGTGAATTTCCATTCGGTAAGACTCGTCATATGATCTTAGACCTTGTGAAATTAACTACACAGATGTCTGGGAAAAAGAGACTAATGAGAACAGAAAGATTCATTTATATCTTACGATACTTTAAATGTTAATATGAATTAAAACTATAGCCTGATGCCATTAACTCAGAACCAGACAAATGAATAAGAAGAACCTTTGTAGGGAATGTCACAGAGTAACATTGTGCGGAAGGTGACATCAGAGTCCATCAAATTTAACCTATAACGGTGATCAAGCCAGAAGTAAAACAAGGCCTTTCAGAAAGTTGTCTGCTAAAGGGTTAAAACAAAAAACACGTGGATTGAATCTTCATTCTATTTATAGCAGATACTGTGTCTCCAAACTTATGTCATAATGGGAAGTTATAAAATATATATATAAAAAGGATTCAGTATAAACATGGAACCTAGTTACTTTATAGACAGTGCTTCACATCAGATTTTTTATTTTTACTTTTTTGCACACCCAACATCACTAGTTCTACAGCGCTATTTGTTTCATTCTAGCACAGCTATATCTAAACATTTTATTGCTATAACTAGGGCATGTTATCACCAGTCTGACTTAAGGAAAATCCCAGTCTTTAGAGGAAGTGCTTTGTCCTGGGTCAGCTGACTTCCTGTGAACTACAGGATGTCATAATTACCTACTGGATCCTTTAGGCAATTTCCAGATCTCTCCACTCCCCACACTGTTCTATCTGTATACTGCTGCTGATGCCAACTCTGAGCAATCAGGATATATAGTTGTCATAATACACCTTCCCTGAGGTTGTGTTTACACGTAGATTTTTTTTCCTTTTTCATTGCTATAAAAATTTTGCTATCTAGCCCAATTGTGCAACATGAAATATCATTGCTGGAATACTCCTTTAAGGAAGAGTATCAGTGATATATTATATACAAATGTGGGAAAGTTTATGTGACAGATGATAAGGAGCACAGTTCATGAAAGGTTCATTAAGATGCCACAAAGTAAATCGAGCGAAAAGGAAGCGACAAATTGACCCATTCATCCTTGAGACTTTTTAACTTAAAGAAATACAGTATGTAACCTACAGATATATTGTTGCCTTCTTATTGTGCTGCAGTGTATTATATAGCCTTGGCAGGTACTACCTAGTTGTTGTAAGCCTACACAGCCAAGAGTGTCAGTGCTTCTACAGGAAAGCTGGGTCACAAGAATCCTGATTTACATTAGGAAAACCAAGCAAAAAAGTGAAGAGTCCGACAAATGTTGCTTTAGAGACAGTTTTTACGACCTGTATCCAGGGGCATTCACCTGGTTCTTCCCAGTTCTGAACTGACTGCAAAAATAACAACCAATTCACTTAATAGGATCCCAACTCAGCTTTCCCTGAACTCAATTCTACCCGTATACTTTTGATTATGCCACTGAATGTCACTGCAACGTTAACCACCAGGCTGTTCAGCTAATTTAATAAACTACTATAAAGCCATTTTAACAGGGCAGAATTTTAATGGGATTCTTCTGCACTGTCCACAGTGGAAATATTTCCGGTAGAAATTCAGATACCAGCCTCCGCAGAAAGAATTAACAGGTCAATTATGGTATATATGGGCATTAAAGGGACCGTTATACTATAAGGGAGGACAGTGGGACCATTATACTTTAGGGGAGCACAGAGGTGCCATTATACTATATAGGAGGAGAAAGGGACCATTATACTATAAGGGAGGACAGTGGGACCATTATACTTTAGGGGAGCACAGAGGTGCCATTATACTATATAGGAGGAGAAAGGGACCATTATACTATAGAGGAGCCCAGAGGGGACATTATTCTTTAGGGGAGGACAGAAGTACCATTATACTATATAGGAGCACTGAGGGGCCATTATATTATATAGGAGCAATGAGGGGCCATTATACCGAAGTGGAGCACAGATGCATGGCGCTCTCTCATTTTGGAGCCCTGTCGTATTTCAAGGAAACAGTTTAGGGCCACATATGGGGTATTTCGGTAATCGGGAGAAATTACACTACAAATTTTGGGGGCTTTTTCTCCTTTTACCCCTTATGAAAGAGAAAAGTTGGGGGCTACACCAGCCTGTTAGTGTAAAAAAAAAAATGTTTACACTAACATGCTGGTGTTGCCCCATACTTTTTAATTTCACAAGCAGTAAAAGGAAAAAAAGCCCCCCAAAATTAGTAACGCAATTTCTCCTGATTACGGAAATACCCCATATGTGGGCGTAAAATGCTCTGCGGGCGCACAACAAGGCTCAGAAGAGAGAGCGCACCATGTACATTTGAGGCCTAAATTGGTGATTTGCACAGGGGTGGCTGATTTTACAGCGGTTCTGACATAAACGCAAAAACATAAATACCCACATGTGACCCCATTTTGGAAACTACACCCCCTCCCACGGAACGTAACAAGGGGTATAGTGAGCCTTAACACCCCACAGGTGTTTGACGAATTTTCATTAAATTTGGATGGGAAAATGAAAAAAAAAAATTTTTTCACTAACATGCTGGTGGTTACCCTAAATTTTTCATTTTCACAAGGGAATATAGGAAAAAAAAGCCCCCCAAAATTTGTAACCCCATCTCCTCTGAGTAAGAACATACCCCATATGTGGATGTAAAGTGCTCAGCGGGCGCACTACAATGCTCAGAAGAGAAGGAGCGCCATTGGGATTTTGAAGAGAAAATGTGTCCGGAATTGAAGGCCACATGAGTTAACAAAGCCCCCATAGCGCCAGAACAATGGACCCCCCCCCCCCCCACATGTGACCCCATTTTGGAAACTACACGCCTCATGTAGTGTATTAACCCCTTCCCGCAGAATGTCATATATAAACGCCGGGTTGTGCAGTGCGTTCGCGCATCCCGGCGTTTATAAATGACATTCAGTTAACCCGGCGATGCGCAGCATCGCACGGGTTAACTGGCAGAAGTCCCGCTGTTTCCAGCAGGGGACAACTTCTGCTTCACCCCCTTGTCAGCGATCACTGTGATTGGTCCCTGTGGACCAATCACAGTGATCTGGGGTGAAAGTTCAGATCCCCCGCACTGCCCGCCCCTGGAAGTCGGGCAGAACGGGGGACGATGGCTGCGGGGGCTCACGGGGACCTGCGGCATAGGAGGGGAACATCAGGGGACCGGCGGCCTTACCTGGCGGGACCGAGGAGCAGCGGCAGGACCGGCCACGTGGACGAGCAGCGACGGGACCGGCAGGTAAGTATATGGTCCTCAGAAGCAGCAGTGAAGATCTTCACTGCTGCTTCTAGGAGTCTGAAAACTACAACTCCCAGCATGCCTAGACAGCCTTTGGCTGTTTGGGCATGCTGGGAGTTGTAGTTTTGCAACATCTGGAGGGCCCCAGTTTGGAGACCCTTGTATAATGGTCTCCAATCTGTGCTCTTCCAGCTGTTGCAAAACTACAACTCCCAGTATGCACTGACTGTCCAGGCATGCTGGGAGTTTTAGTTCAGCAAGATCTGGCCCTTCAGATGTTGCCGAACTACAACTCCCAGCATGCCCTTCAGCTGTCTGGGCATGCTGGGAGTTGTAGTTTTGCAACAACTGGAGACACACTGGTTGGGAAACATTATCTGTTTCTAACTCAGTATTTCCTAACCTGTGTGCCTCCAGCTGTTGCAAAACTATAACTCCCAGCATGCACTAACAGACCATGCATGCTGGGAGTTGTGGTTTTGCAACAGCTGGTGCACCCCCCCCCCCCCCCCCCTGTGAATGTACAGGGTACATTCACATGGGCGAGGCTTTTACAGTGGGTTTCTCGCATCTTGAGATGCAGCAAATTTTGCACCGGGAAACTCGCTGTAATCCCCCGCCCATGTGACTGTACCCTAAAAACACTACACTACACCAACACAAAATAAAATAAAAATCTAAAAACACTACATATACACATACCCCTACACAGCCCCCCTCCCCCAATAAGAACGTCCGGCACACCACTGTTTCCAAAGCAGAGCCTCCAGCTGTTGAAAAACAACAACTCCCAGTATTGCCGGACAGCCGTTGACTGTCCACGCATGCTGGGAGTTTTGCAACAGCTGGAGGCACCCTGTTTGGGAATCACTGGCGTAGAATACTCCTATGTCCACCCCTATGCAAATCCCTAATTTAGGCCTCAAATGCGCACGGCACTCTCACTTTGGAGCCCTGTCATATTTCAAGGCAACAGTTTAGGGCGACATATGGGGTATCGCCGTACTCGGGAGAAATTGCGTTACAAGGTTTGGGGGGCTTTTTCTTCTTTAACCCTTCATGAAAAGGAAATGTTGGGGTCTACACCAGAATGTTAGTGTAAAAAAATTAAATTTTTTACACTAACATGCTGATGTTGCCCTATACTTTACATTTTCACAAGTGGTAAAAGGGAAAAAAGCCCCCCAAAATTTGTAACGCAATTTCTCCTGACTACAGAGATACCCCATATGTGAGCGCAAAGTGCTCTGGGGGCGCACAACAAGGCCCAGAAGGGAGAGCGTACCATGTACATTTGAGGTGATTTGCAAAGGGGTGGCTGATTGTTACAGCGGTTTTGACAAACGCAAAAAAAAAAAAAAAAAAAACACATGTGACCCCATTTCGGAAACAACACCCCTCACGGAATGTAATGAGGGGTGCAGTGAGAATTTACCCCCCACAGGTGTCTGACGGATCTTTGGAACAGTGGTCCGTGAAAATGAAAACTTGTACAGCCCACTGTTCCAAAGATCTGTCAGACACCAGTGGGGGGCAAATGCTCACTGTACCCCTTGTTACGTTCCTCAAGGGGTCTCGTTTCCAAAATGGTATGCCATGTGTTTTTTTTTTGCTGTTCTGGCACCAGAGGGGCTTCCTAAATGCGATATGCCCCCCGAGCAAAATTTGCTCTCAAAAAGCCAAATATGACTCCTTCTCTTCTGAGCATTGTAGTTCGCCCATAGTGCACTTCAGGTCAACTTATGGGGTACCTCCATACTCAGAAGAGAAGGGGTTACAAATATTGGGGGGTATTTCCTGCTATTAACCCTTGGAAAAATGTGAAATTTGGGGGGAAACACACATTTTAGTGAAAAAAAATAAAAAAATTTTTACATATGCAAAAGTCGTGAAACACCTGTGGGGTATTAAGGCTCACTTTATTCCTTGTTATGTTCCTCAAGGGGTCTAGTTTCCAAAATGGTATGCCATGTGAGGGTTGTTTGCTGTTCTGGCACCATAGGGGCTTCCTAAATGCAACATGCCCCCCAAAAACCATTTCAGAAAAACGTACTCTCCAAAATTCCCTTATCGCTCTTTCCCTTCTGAGCCCTCTACTGCGCCTGCCGAACACTTTACATAGACATATGAGGTATGTGCTTACTCGAGAGAAATCGGGCTACAAATATAAGTATACATTTTCTCCTTTTACCCCTTGTAAAATTTCAAAAATTGGGTCTACAAGAACATGCGAGTGTAAAAAATGAAGATTGTGAATTTTCTCCTTCACTTTGCTTCTATTCCTGTGAAACACCTAAAGGGTTAAAATGATGACTGAATGTCATTTTGAATACTTTGGGGGTGCAGTTTTTATAATGGGGACTTTTGTGGGGTATTTCTAATATGAAGACCCTTCAAATCCACTTCAAACCTGAACTGGTCCCTGAAAAATAGTGAGTTTGAAAATTTTGTGAAAAATTGGAAAATTGCTGCTGAACTTTGAAGCCCTCTGGTGTCTTCCAAAAGTAAAAACTCGTCACTTTTATGATGCAGACATAAAGTAGACATATTGTATATGTGAATAAAAATTTTTATTTTTTTATTTGTAATATACATTTTCCTTACAAGCAGAGAGCTTCGAAGTTAGAAAAATGCAAAATTTTCAAATTTTTCATCAAATTTTAGGATTTTTCACAAGGAAAGGATGCAAGCTACCATAAAATTTTACCACTAAGTTAAAGTAGAATATGTCACGAAAAAACAATCTCGGAATCAGAATGATAACTAAAAGCATTCCAGAGTTATTAATGTTTAAAGTGACAGTGGTCAGATGTGCAAAAAACGCTCTGGTCCTTATGGCCAAAATGGGCTTGGTCCTGAAGGGGTTAAGGGGTACAGTGAGCATTTACGCCCCACAGGTGTCTGACAGATTTTTGGAACAGTGGTCCGTGAAAAGGAAAAATGTAATTTTTAATTTGCACAGTCCACTGTTCCAAAGATCTGTCAAACGCCAGTGGGTTGTAAATACTCACTGCACCCCTTATTAAATTCTGTGAGGGGTGTAGTTTCCAAAATGGGGTCACATGTGGGGGGTCCACTGTTCTGGCACCACAGGGGGCTTTGTAAACGCACATG
Source organism: Hyla sarda (assembly GCF_029499605.1). Classification (NCBI taxonomy): domain Eukaryota; kingdom Metazoa; phylum Chordata; class Amphibia; order Anura; family Hylidae; genus Hyla; species Hyla sarda. Next base: position 321,158,100 of record NC_079193.1, read on the forward strand.
GCCCCTGACTACCATTCCAAACAAATTCTCTTTCTAAAAGTTCAATGGCGCTCCTTCTCTTCTGAGCATTGTAGTGCGCCCGCAGAGCATTTTACGTCCTAACATGGGGTATTTCCATACTCAGAAGAGATGGGGTTACAAATTTTGCACTATAGTGAAACATTTTTTTTTTCATTTCCACATCCGATTTTAACGAAAAGTCGTCAAACACCTGCGTGGTGTTAAGGCTCACTGGACCCCTTGTTAAGTGCCTTGAGGGGTGGAGTTTCCAAAATGGTATGCCATGTGGGGTTTTGTGCTGTTCTGGCACCATAGGGGCTTCCTAAATGTGACATGCCACCCAAAAACCATTTCAGCAAAATTCACTCTCCAAAATCCCATTGTTGCTCCTTCCCTTCTGAGCCCTCTACTGCGCCCACCGAACACTTGACATACACATATGAGGTATTTCCTTACTCGAGAGAAATTGGGTTACACATTTTTGGGGCTTTTTCTCCTATTACCACTTGTAAAAATTAAAAAACTGGGTCTACAAGAACATGCGAGTGTAAAAAATGAAGATTTTGAATTTTCTCCTTCACTTTGCTGCTATTCCTGTGAAACACCTAAAGGGTTAACAAACTTACTGAATGTCATTTTGGATACTTTGAGGGGTTCCGTTTTTATAATTGGGTCATTTGTGGGGTATTTGTAATAGGAAGGCCCTTCAAATCCACTTCAAAACTGAACTGGTCCCTGAAAAATTCCGATTTTGAAAATTTTGTGGAAAATTGCTGCTGAACTTTGAAGCCCTCTGATGTCGTCCAGAAGTAAAAACATGTCAACTTTATGATGCAAATATAAAGTAGACATATTGTATTTGTGAATAAATATATAATTAATTTGGAATGTCTATTTTCCTTACAAGCAGAGAGCTTCAAAGTTAGAAAAATGCTACATTTTCTAATTTTTCATAAAATTTGGGAATTTTCACCAAGAAATGATGCAAGTATCGTCAAAAATTTACCACTACCATAAAGTAGAATATGTCACGAAAAAACAATCTCGGAATCAAATTTATGAGTAAAAGCATACCAGAGTTATTAATGCTTAAATTGACAGTGGTCAGATTTGCAAAAAATGCTCCCGTCCTTAGGGTCATAATGGGCTCTGTCCCCAAGGGGTTAATATTGGTCTCATTATTGGCAATATATATGGATATATGGGGATATTTCTCCAAATAAAATTTTGTTACAAATCCTGTTAGTACTGTGTGTGTGTGTGGGGGGGGGGGGGGGGGAATGTAAAGAATAAAAATATTATGAAAACTGATCTATACAATTTGTTAGCAGAATTGCTTTTGTAAAGGGAAGGATAATTGAATAGAGGATGACAATCTGATCTGACTGCTGTTTTCCCAGGCAAGCGCACTTTTTTTTATTATCAACTGTTGCCAGAAAGCTAAACAGATATGTGAATTACTTCTGTTAAAAAAAAATCGTAATGCTTCCAGTACTTATTAGCTGCTGAATACTACAGAGGAAATTATTTTCTTTTTGGAACACAGTGCTCTCTGCTGACATCATGAATACAGTGCTCTCTACTGACATCTCTGTCCATTTTAAGAACTGTCCAGAGTAGGAAAAAATCCCCATAGCAAACATATGCTGCTCTGGATAGTTCCTAAAATGGACAGAGGTGTCAGCAGAGAGCAAGGTGGTCATGATGTCCGCAGAGAGCTCTGTGTTCCAAAAAGAAAATAATTTCCTCTGTAGTATTCAGCAGCTAATAAGTACTGGAAGGATTACGATTTTTTAATAGAAGTAATTTACAAATCTGTTTAACTTTCTGGCACCAGTTGATTTAAAAAAATAAAAAGAAAGTTTTCCACCGAATACCCCTTTAAGATGCACACACAGTTGAAATAAAGCACGCAGCACTAGCAGCAGGGGAACCAGCAACCGAGACTTCTGGAGCAGGAAGCATGAATATACCATGCTGCCTGTCCCAGAAACTTTTGGCCAACCAAAATCCTCAGCATCAGGTCCATGATGCTCATAATCTTGCCCCGATTTGATGTGGCATTCCAACCTCTGTGGTGGTCACCATCTAAACCCTCGCCTACCACCTTCCTTGCCACCTCATTGAGTTTTAAAGCAATATTTTATAGTATAAAACACACACACTCTGTATACTTACTTCACTTAAGTAACTATATTTTCCTTTCAGGATCAGCCGGTAAAGTCTTGTTCGATTTTCATCTTCAAAGGGCATAGATCCACTTAGTAAAATATAAGTGATGACTCCAAGAGCCCACATGTCCACTGCATTACTATAAGGTCTTCTCAGAATAATCTCAGGTGCTATGTACTCCGGAGTCCCACATATGGTCCTCATAGACCAGTCTCCTCCTTTGTTACCAGAATTTGCCAAACCAAAATCGGTAACTAATATCTTAGAGTCAGCACCAGGGTGGTAATAGAGAAGATTTTCTGGTTTTAGGTCTCTGTGTGTTATTCCAAGTCCATGGAGGTAGTTTATACCATCTAAAACCATCTGAAGCACCTTGGTTGCATCTCGTTCAGTAAATGATCCTTTAGCAATAATTCTGTCCATCAGTTCTCCACCTGTGGCTAGTTCCATTACCATGTACACTCGGTCATAAGCTTCGAATACTTCAATGAGCTGGATGATGTTGTGATGGCTGACTCTTCTGAGGATGTTAAGCTCTGACTCGCAGACTTCTTTGCCTTCTTTGGCTCTTGTTTCTATCATTTTGATTGCAAATGGTTGTCTGGTAGCTCTGTGCTCAACTCTTACCACTCTGCTGAAACTTCCCCTTCCAATAAGAGCCTTGATATCATATCTGAAAAACAAAATAAATGTAATCACAAATGTATACTTAAATAGTTCTTAAGGTTAGAAAAAGACCAGAGTCCATCAAGTTTGTTCCTACTGTGTTGATCCAGAAGAAGGCAAAAAAAAAAACATGAGGCTGTTGCCAATTGCCACATACCAGGGGGGAAAATTCTTTCCTGACTCCAAAAATGGCATTAGAATAAATCCCTGGATCACCATTTTTCTTTATAGATTTAGTATCCATAACCTGTAATGTTATTACTCATATGAATTCCTTCTCGTTTTTTCTCCATCAACTGATACTGTACCTAACCCTGACATTTCCATCTCGGTATGTGGTACTACCAAAACTCCTGGGCAGCAGGCTCGCTGTCTTGGAGTTATACTTGACTCTGATCTGTCTTTCACTCCCCATATTCAGTCTCTTTCACGTTCTTGTCACCTGCATCTCAAAAACATTTCAAGAATCCGCCCGTTTCTCACTACTGAAACTGCTAAAACTCTCATTATTGCTTTGATTCACTCCCACCTCGACTACTGTAACTCTTTACTAATAGGCCTTCCTTTCTCCAAACTCTCTCCTCTCCAGTCCATCCTTAATGCCGCAGCCAGACTCATCTTCCTCTCCAGCCGCTACACCGACGCCTCCTCCCTGTGCCAGTCACTACACTGGTTACCAATTCAGTCCAGAATACAGTACAAAATCCTCAGTCTCACACACAAAGCTCTCCACAATGCTGCACCTCCCTACATCTCCTCTCTCATCTCCGTCTACCATCCTACACGTTCTCTCCGATCTGCTAATGATCTCACACTAACATCTTCTATAATCCAAACTTCTCACTCCCGTCTCAAAGACTTCACTCGTGCTGCACCAGTTCTCTGGAATGCTATCCCTCAATCCCTCAGACTCAACAACAACATCCATAGTTTCAAATGTGGCCTAAAAACACATCTCTTCAGACAGGCCTATAACAGTCTCTAATTGGCCTCAACATATCCCCAACATACCCCCAACATATCCCCAACATATCCCCAACATATCCTCAACATATCCCCAATATATCCTCAATATATCCCCACACCTCTTGTTTGAATAGTTATTGTGTAATTTTATGTCTGATACTTGTCTTTGTTTGTACCCCATAATTGTAAGCGCTGCGGAATCTGTAGGCGCTATATAAATAAAATATTGTGTCAAGTGGCCTCTGCGTTCAATATTTCAAATGCAATGCACATTTCTTACATTTTAGGGGGGGAAAAGTTTTTTTTGGACAGTAAATATTGGAATCAGAATATGCTGACCCATAACCAGCATTGTTGTTACTAAAATGTAAAGTAGCAAATATTATCACTATTTATGCCCATACAGAATAAAATCATTATTAAAGAGAATCTGTCACTAGGTTATCCTTTCCAAGGGCAGCATAAACTATTCACAATGATACCAACATATTTTCATGCAATAGATCTTACAAAATCATCAATAATATCCTGCAGCACAAGCCCCGTGCAGTGCCATTCCCCCTGCACACTTACCAGTGATTGACAGTTGTCAGTCAACACACAGTATACGCAGGAGGTTGTCAGTCAGCGAGCAAAAGGTGGGCAGAAGTTGTTCCTCACGACTACAGATAAGCAAATTTTTCAAAAATTCGATTCGGCCAGTTTGACAAATTTTTCCCCAAAATTTGGTTAGATTCAAATATATTTGCGCCGAATTGCCATTAAAAATGGCTATTTCCGGGCTACACAGAGCTTTTACACTTACTGCCCCCTATTAGCTTTAACCAGAACAAAACGTAGAACTGCAGAATGCGTATATATTTTTTTTATTTTTTTTTACAGTAATACACCCCATTAGTCTCTGCTTTCTCAGCAATGGCTGCTGAATATATAGGGCTGTGACATCACAGGGCTGGCTGGCTGCTGATAGGCTGCATGTCGCCATGTGATTCAGGGTGATCCCGCCTACCCGCCTTCCCAGACTTCCTTGCCCCATGTCTTCATACATGTAGCCGCCATTTCCCCCCCCCCCCCCCCATACCCCCCCCCCCAGCCCGCACAAAAGCCAGCGATTCGTTACCACGAAGTGCAAGGAAATTCAGATTAGTTCAGAATCGAATTTTTGAAATTCGGAACGAATTCGACTTCGCCCATCTCTGTTGTGACTATGCAGGGCTACCGTGCACACACAAACATTATTGTCAGGACTAGCGGCTGGGGTGAATGCCACAGACCACAGATGTTTACCAGTATGTGTACCTGCACTGTTGTACTACTAGCCCCAGTGCATTAAACTGCAGAACATTCAAGGAAACAGGGCAACATTATAAATAGTACAAGAATGCAGCCTCTTCAGTGTTTACTCCTGCTCATCCTCGCATCATTGTACTTTGTAGCCAAGTTGCAAGAAACTACAATGTTGCCCTATTCACTTGAATGGTAAAGCAATGCAGGTTTGAATGCTGGTAAACTTTGAAAAGGCTGCAGTGTTTGTACCAGGGCTGCGAAACCCTCAAACAGCTGAACTGTGGGTGTGCTGGAAGTCAGACCCCTGCCAACCGAATACTTAGTCAAAGGGGCGTAGCTATACGGGGTGCAGAGGAAGCAGTTGCATCGGGGCCCTGGTATCTAAGGGCACCCCAAAGCACATCTGCCCCATAAGTGAACAGTATTATAATTGGCACATGGGATCATGTTTCAGATTTTTTTGTTTTTAAACCGATTCTTTAACATTTACCTAAACGTTCACATAGCTTTTGACATGTTAGAAGTTGTGATCGGTGGGGGTCCAGCTGCTGTGACCACCACTTATCGATAGAACTAAGACACACAAGTGTTTTTTGAGCAATGTGTCTCTCAGTTTTCGGCTTTCCTCAGCATATTGTTCTATACTTTGGCGCCTTGATTAAACTGACTTAACTAGTGAATTAACATAAACTATGCAGAACACTGACGATCATTTACATAATGCAAGGCTATATATAGACCGTGATGTGCTCTATAATCTTACTTGTCTGGACTTGTACAACCAAATGTACATGAAATATCTTTTCTGTCATCTCTTTAAAGCTTCATGGTTCCGCGATTTCACAACAGAAAGAAAAGGTCTCAGGTAAATGACCTACGACCTCTTCATGTTAAAGTATGACTGGACACAAAATATATTGAAAAAGACTGATAATATTTAGCCTGTGCCGACATAAAGTGTGAACTTGGTGCTTTAGTATAATGATTTCCCTTACTCCTTCCTAAATCTATCTTGAGGATATCCTATTGTCACGTGAGAATTGGTTTCACCAATTATTGCTGTTCTCATTGTAGAATCATTCAGTAAAAAAAAAGGACACAAATTTAATAAAGAGGTGTAATCACAGTAGGTGCCTTCTGCCGACATCCTCTTGCTCCCCACTGGCCTTTGCCCCATGACCTCCTACCACCTTGCTGTTGTGCCTGATACTTCAGGGTGATTAATTTCAAATACATTAAAGGGCTATTCCAGGCAAAAACATTTTATCCCCTATCCAAAGGATAGGGGAAAAAGAGGTCTGATCACGGGAGGCCCGCTGCTGAGACCTCCCGTGATCTCCCTTCAGCACCCGCATTCTATGCAGTTGCTGAATCTCCAGTTTTGGAAACCTCCGGGTTTCCGGAGTAAAGTGAAAAATAAGTGAAATATATGTGTATAGGACAGAGGGAGGGTTTTTGTATGTTTAAATATATATATATATATATATATATATATATATATATATATATATATATATATATATTAGCCATGGGGGATTGGGGGAGGTGATAGATAATAGTACAAAAAATTAAGATGGAGGGGGGGAGGGTTAATCATTACTTCCCCCCCCCCCACCTCCATATTAATCCCCCTGTGCCATTATTCCCCTCTCCATATGGCAAAAGGGGATCAAAGGGGGGGGGAATAATGGCACAAGGGGATTAATATGTAGGGGGGGTGAAGATTATCCCCTTGTTTTATCCCCTTGTGCCATTATTCCCCCCCCCCCCCCCCCCCGATGCCCTTTTGTCATATTCGATAATAATAGCACAAGGGGATTAAGATGGAGGTGGGGGGGGGGAGTAATGATTAACCCCCCCCCCCCCCCTCCATCTTAACCCCTTAAGGACTCAGCCCATTTTGGCCTTAAGGACTCAGACAATTTAATTTTTACGTTTTCATTTTTTCCTCCTTGCCTTCTAAAAATCATAACTCTTTTATATTTTCATCCACAGACTAGTATGAGGGCTTGTTTTTTGCGACCAGTTGTCCTTTGTAATGACATAACTCATTATATCATAAAATGAACGGCCCAACCAAAAAACACTATTTTTGTGGGGAAATTAAAAAGAAAAACGCAATTTTGTTAATTTTGGAAGGTTTCGTTTTCACGCCGTACAATTTACAGTAAAAATAATGTGTGTTCTTTATTCTGAGGGTCAATACGATTAAAATGATACCCATTATTACATACTTTTATATTATTGTTGTGCTTAAAAAAAATCACAAACTTTTTAACCAAATTAGTACGTTTATAATCACTTTATTTTGATGACCTATTACTTTTTTATTTTTCCGTATAAGCGGCGGTGTGAGGGCTAATTTTTTGCGCCATGATCTGTACTTTTTTTTGATACCACATTTGCATATAAAAAACTTTTAATACATTTTTTATAATTTTTTTTAATAAAATGTATTAAAAAAGTAGCAATTTTGGACTTTTTTTTTTTTTTACATTCACGTCGTTCACCGTACGGGATCATTAACATTTTATTTTAATAGTTCGGACATTTACGCACGCGGCGATACCAAATATGTCTATAAAATTTATTTTTTACGCTTTTTGGGGGTAAAATAGGAAAAAACGGACGTTTTACTTTTTTATTGGGTGAGGGGATTTTTCACTTTTTTTTTACTTTTACTTTGGCATTTTTTTTACATTTTTTTTACACTTGAATAGTCCCCATAAGGGACTATTCATAGCAATACCATGATTGCTAATACTGATCTGTTCTATGTATAGGACATAGAACAGATCAGTATTATCGTTCATCTTCTGCTCTGGTCGGCTCGATCACAGACCAGAGCAGAAGACACTGGGAGCCGTAAGCAGGAAGGTGAGGGGACCTCCGTGCGGCGTTCTGAATGATCGGATCCCCGCAGCAGCGCTGCGGGCGATCCGATCGTTCATTTAAATCGCGCACTGCCGCAGATGCCGGGATCTGTATTGATCCCGGCACTTGAGGGGTTAATGGCGGACGCCCGCAAGATCGCGGGCGTCGGCCATTGCCGGCGGGTCCCTGGCTGCGATCAGCAGCCGGGATCAGCCGCGCATGACACGGGCATCGCTCCGATGCCCGCGGTTATGTACAGGACGTAAATGTACGTCCTGGTGCGTTAAGTACCACAGCACCAGGACGTACATTTACGTCCTGCATCCTTAAGGGGTTAAAGGGGTATTCCAGGAAAAAATATCCTTATATATCCTTATATCCTTAATATATTTTTATATATCAACTGGCTCCAGAAAGTTAAACAGATTTGTAAATTACTTCTATTAAAAAATCTTAAACCTTTCCATACTTATGAGCTTCTGAAATTGAGTTGTTCCTTTCTGTCTAAGTGCTCTCTGATGACACGTGTCTCGGGAATCACACAGTTTAGAAGAAAATCCCCATAGCAAACCTCTTCTAAACTGGGCAGTTCCCGAGACACGTGTCATCAGAGAGCACTTAGACAGAAAAGAACAACTCAACTTCAGAAGCTCACAAATACTGAAAGGATTAAGATTTTTTAATAGAAGTAATTTACAAATCTATTTAACTTTCTGGAGCCATTTGATATATAAAAAAGTTTTTTCACTGGATAACCCCTTTAATCTCGTGTGCCATTATTCCTCCCTCCCTCTGATCCCCTTGCGCCATTTCCCCCCCTCCATCTTAATCCTTTTGTGCCATTAATCCCCCTCCATCTTAATCCCATTGTACCATTCCCCCTTCCCCTGATAACCTTTTGCCATATCGGATAATAATGGCACAGGGGGATTAAGATGGAGGGGGAATAATGGCACAAGGGGATTAAGTATGGCATTAGTATAAAGGTAAGAACACTCCTTTTGTCCGTGGGTACCCCTCGCGCTTAAGTTTCGCACGAGGGGGTACCTGCAGACATACTTTCAGCCTTTGGGGGTACAGTCGCCAAAAAAGTTGAGAACCACTGCTCTAGAAAGTGAGACTTTTCTACTGCCAACACATCACCTTTAAGATCTGACTGTTCACTTGCTGTTTAAGGGCACATTTACACTACGGAATTTTGGCTTGGAATTTCCACATGGTAATTCAGTGCATATTCTGCTTGCAGCAGACTCCCATTAATCTAGATGGGATTCTGCTGCTCCATTCACACGACAGAAGTTCCATAGCAGAATTAAATTCTGCCAGAAGATTTAACATGTTCAATCCTTCAGCAGAATCCTCCAGAGAAGTGCTGACACTGCACTTGAGCCGATTCCAGAGGATCTGACAAGACATTTCTCATTGAAATTCTGGTCGGAATTTCCATCATGTGAATGGGGCATAACATTTTGCCACAAGAATATCAATGTTATTCACCTGACAGTGGTTTTAATGTCATGGTGGATCAGCGTTCTGATGTTTGGTGCTCTATAAGAAAGCATATGTGTCACGATTCGGCTGGCTGGAGGTGGATCCTCTGTGCCAGAGAGGGATTGGCGTGGACCGTGTTGGTGGACCGGTTCTAAGTTGCTACTGGTATTGGTCTTGCAGCGGCGGTAGCAACCAGGTCGTATCCACCAGCAACGGCTCAACCTCTCTGACTGCTGAAGATAGGCGCGGTACAAGGGAGTAGACAAGAGCAAGGTCGGACGTAGCAGAAGGTCAGGGCAGGCAGCAAGGATCGTAGTCAGGGGCAACGGCAGGAGGTCTGGAACACAGGCTAGGTACACACAAGGAAACGCTTTCACTGGCACAATGGCAACAAGATCCGGCGAGGGAGTGCAGGGGAAGTGAGGTATAAGTAGGGAGTGCACAGGTGAGAATACTGATTAGGCCTGCTGCGCCAATCAGTGGCGCAGTGGCCCTTTGAATGGCAGAGACCCGGCGCGCGCGCACCCTAAGGAGCGGGGCCGCGCGCGCCGGGACAACACAGACGGGGAACGGGTCAGGTACGGGAGCCGAGATGCGCATCGCGAGCGGGCGCGTCCCGCATCGCGAATCGCATCCCGGCTGGGAGTAATATCGCAGCGCACCCGGTCAGCAGGTCTGACCGGGGCGCTGCGAATGAGAGAACGCTGCGAGCACTCCGGGGAGGAGCGGGGACCCGGAGCGCTCGGCGTAACAGTATGACTGTGTTACCTTTCCATATAGGCAACATTTTCCAATCAGATTTCTACTCCAACACCATATATGATATCTCAGGTCATTATGGTCTTTCCTGACCAGCTTGGGTTTTGCAAACCACAAGGTTTAAGAGATTACAACAATGGCCCTCATTTACTTAGAAAATCGGGTTGTAAGTCTATCTTGCTTTCTTACCCGACTGCTTTTTCCCCCTGGTATTTATTATTATGTCGCATCCTGTTTGTCGCACGTGGGTTTTGTAGGTTTTGGTTTCCAACTCCTCTGAGCTGTCGGGAAAAAATCTACAACAATACAACAAATTCGGGTTGGAAACCTTTATAAATACGTGGGAAAGCTCAGAAATGTCGGGTAACGCCCCTTTTTCGGGTTTGGGAGAATCCACATCGGGTCCGTCGGGAAAAAATGTTGCATCGTGTCGCAGACTGGCGCACGATGTCTGCGACATGGCGCAGACAGATGCGACAAAAAAAAACGACAAAAGAGGTCGGGTTTAGAATAGTAAATGAGGGCCAATGTCTTAAACATGCAAACATTTTATAATTGTTGAAGTGTACATTTGGGGGTTTGACCACCTCAATCTCCATGGGGGAGATTTATCAAAACCTGTGCAGAGGAAGAGTGGTGCAGTTGCCCATAGCAACCAATCAGATTGCTTCTTTCATTTTCCACAGGCCTCTTTAGAGGCCTGTGTAAAATGAAAGAAGCAATCTGATTGGTTGCTATGGGAAACTGCACCACTCTTCCTCTGCACTGGTTTTGATAAATCTCCCCCCATATGTTTAGTAAATATAGCAGTAATGCAATTCAAAATAATTCACATATTCAATGTTTGAAAATATCTTAGCGCGCTTAGCAGCCGCATCTTTAACGTTTGTATAAGTTATCATATCCCGATCTGTTTCTTACTGTTTCTCACTTTTTTTGTTAAAAATGCTGTCTACCTAAAATATGTCAGTGCTTTTGGTGTGTTATGCATAAATCAAGCCTACGGGTTGACTTTTGGGACTGTGATGCATGGCTGGACTTGGCTCCTTTTTAATCACATGTACATAAAGCAAAGTCATCATTTCACTTCTTCTAAGAAGAGCTGTACTTTTCTATGGGATTAAAATAACGCCAAGAAAAATGCCATGTGGGTTTTAACTTTGGCGTTTTTGAAGGCGTTTTTTTTTTTTTTTCTTTTTTTGGACTTATGCAATCCAAAAAAGTGATGGAGACACCTTTTTTAATAACATTTCGTAGGGTACCATTAAAAAAAGGGGGGGGGGAAAGATACAGTAGTGATGGAAAAAAATTGTATTTAATGAAATGTATCTTTTTTTATAATAACATTTTTATAAATTTTTGAACAGGGATCAATTTATGTGTGTGGGCAGAGCACTAAAAATGTCACCGATAATAAAAATGTAGTGTGTGTGTGTTTCAATTTTTTCTTTTTCTTTTAAAATTTTTATGTAGTACTACTACTCCCAGCATGGAACACACTGTACTAATTGACAGATTGCCCCGGGTTTTGTTGCAATCCTCCTGTATAATGTATAGATGCGGCGGCTGCTCTTCTATGGTCCCCTGCAATGACGTATATATACACATATTCATATTTCCCGCAGAGCTGTGATTGGAGAGATGGTTCCAGCCAATCACAGCTCTCTGCGGGAAATATGAATAGGTGTATATATGTACCTCAGTGCGGGTGATCTGCTGTGATTTTTCCTTAGCTGCAGGTATTACCGCTCCCAACATGGAGCACACTCTGCTCCATGCTGGGAGCTGCAGGTATTACTGCTCCCAACATGGAGCACACTCTGCTCCATGCTGGGAGCTGTAGTACCTGCATTTATAGACAGATCGCAACAGGTGTCAAAACTGACACTCGCTGCGATCTGTCTATTAAAGCAGGTACTACAGTTCCCAACATGGAGCAGAGTGGCCCATAGCCCAAAAGGGGCCACACCAGCGGTCGCTGACTTCGACTGGCCCAGCTCCCGGAGGGAAGGTCCAACAGACTCAGTTCAGGGCTCCCCTGGTAGGTCTGGATCTCCCCTACCAGCCCTCCAAATATGCAGTTAAGTACAGATTATAGCGGGTGTCACTCCTGACACCCGATGCAATCGTCCTATCTATTGCAGAGATGCGGAGCAGCTCTATTCAGCGCTCGCATCTCTGCACTACACTCCCGCCAGTGATATGAATAGAACATCACTGATTCATATTTCCCACTGAGAGCGGTGATTGGCTGCAACCATCCAGCCAATCCCCACTCTGGGCGGAAAATATGAATGAGTGATGTTCTATTCATATCACTGGCGGGAGTGTAGTGCAGAGATGCGAGCGCTGAATAGAGCTGCTCCGCATCTCTGCAATAGATAGGACGATTGCATCGGGTGTCAGGAGTGACACCCGGGGCGATATATCTATTAGTACAGGTACTACTACTCCCATCATGGAAAAGTCTGTTCAATGCTGGGAGTAGTAGTACTACCTAAAAAAAAATTAAAAAAGGAGGAAAAAAAAGTGAAACTCACAGACACACTTTATGAAAAAATTAATTAACATTTCGTTATAAAAATTAAAATTTTGTTAAATATATTTTTTCCCATCCCTACTGCATCTTTTTTTATTTATTTTTTTTTATTTTTTTTTTTGGTACCCAACAAATTTAAAAAAAAAACGCCAAAGGGGCCAAAAATGCTATTTCAACTCAAATGCAAAAACGCCAGATAAAATGCCAGAAAACACGTCAGATGCAGGAAATTGCACTGGTGTTTTTTTCTGGCAGAAAAAAACAAGTGGAATCCTAACCTAAGTTGTCATATATAAATAGTCATTCATACTGAATAGTACTGTGCATTAAAATTTGTAAAGATGTCTTAGAAGGAGTTATCATCTGGGGTGCAGTCTAAAGATGATGCACATACTGTACACTATGTGCAACTTTTAAGAGACATGTATTTATATGTAATACAAACATTTTGAAAAGTAATGAGAAATACTTGCCTTGCTATAACTCGGGGGTCAAATTTTGCACGGTATCGAGCTACTTGATTCCTCTTTTCCTCGATGTCCTGATCTCTTTTAGGTTCTTCTTGCAAACCCCAAAATTCGGCTTTGCATTTTACTGGTTCACCACAGAACTGGACGGGGACTATGGCACGGATGAGCTTGACGTAGTAAGGGTTCTTCTTGAGGGGAGGTTCCATGGGCTCTGGGAGCACCTTACTGCTGACTACGCACCCCATCTCAGGAAGATAGGAGCAAAAGGAATAAAACCAGGAAACTGGGACCCATTACACATCCAGTTACCAGAGACAAAAAGAAGAGAGATTCTCCTGAGCAGCTCCACCAGCTCCTCCTACACACTGTCCATGACAACATCTAATAGCTGAGTACATAGTGTGTGACACATGGACATGGAGCTGGGGGAGGCAGCCTAGCAGAACGGAGATAACCTCAGCTGGAACTTCATTAACTAAGAGACCTTTCTCAGACAGGATGAATGCTGCCATATGCGTCCATATTTCAAAATATTGGAAAATGTACCCCAAGTTTCATACAACTTTTGAAAGTTGCCTATTTCCACCAAGTGGAATTAGACATTTAAGTTCAATGTTCCCACGTTGGAAACCATCAGATGCATGTTGTAAAATACTTAAAGGGGTACTCCGCCCCTATACATCTTATCCCCTATCCAAAGGATCTGATCTCGGCTGAGGCACCCCAGACATTCGGTGCACGTCACGGCCACTCCCCAATCTTGATGTTACGGCCACCCCCCCTCAATGCAAGTCTATGGGAGGGGGTGTGCCGCCGTCATAGACTTGAATTGAGGGGGTGCGGCCGTGATGTCTCGAGCGGGGCGTGGCCGTCATGTCCCAAGCCTCTGGTGCGGCACCCGATGCTCTAAGCGAACGCCAGGTGCAGCAGGGAGATCGCGGGGGTCTACAGCAGTGGGACCCCTGCGATCAGACATCTTGTCCCCTTTCCTTTGGATAGGGGATAAGATGTCTAGGGGCAGAGTACCCCTTTAAAGAACCTAAAACTGTTGAGAAAACAGCACCATAGTATGGAGATAGAAGACACTGAAGACTCCTTCCAAATGGTACATTGTGCTTGGCTGGAAAAAGTTTTATGAAACTGGAAGTACAAAGATGGATTGCCGATCGTCCAGGTCTTACACTGTAAACTAGGTTGGGAATACAATAAAGGGCAGCTGCTCCTTAGAGCCTTACCCAGATTCTAGATGATGTAGTATGACATGGAGACTCCACTCAGTCCTTATACTGTATGTGATGAAGTTCTGATGGGTTGTCAGTGGTTCTTTGGTCAGTATGTAAATGATAACCTGATGACAACGATCCGTAGGAATAAACAATGGGAAGGATTCTATAGTGGATGTGAGCATGTGGGTATACAGTGACTGAAGGCACACTATGGGGGGCTGTGTAAATACAAGAGCAAGCTAAAGAAGTGGTCTGCACCATAGAAATCAATGAGATGGCAGCTGTAAAGTTTCTATGGAAGGATGGAGGTAGAGGATGACTTTTATAAACATTCACCATTATATAACATCACTTGTTACAAATAGCATAACTAATACCTAAACAATAGACAACAATCAGATATATAGAAATATCTTAGAGATAATAGATAATAATAAAAAACCATCATAGATTCAACTGTGTCTCATTGGTGAACAAACACTAAAGCTAAGTTTCTACATGTTTTTTTTTTTTTTTGGGGGGGGGGAAACACCAAGAAAAACGCCAATTCTGCCGCATGCCGTTTTTTCGGCCAAAAAACACTGCGGCCAGATGTTAGCTGTAAATCAATGAGAAATTGCAAAATTCTTATTCCACTTGGCATTTTTTTTTAGTCCTTTTGGTGTTTTTTTTTCCCTCTTTTTTGGCATTTTTCAGCTCCTTGGCGGTTTTCCAAAGACGCAGCATGTTGAGCCACTGGCGATTTTTTTCACAAAATCGTGGTGTTTTTCCATACATGTCTATGGAAGTGAAAAAAATGCCAAGAAAAACGATATGTGGGTTTTAACTTTAGCGTTTCTGCAGGCGGTTTTTATTCTCTTTTGGACTTTAGCAATCCAAAAAAGTGATGGAGATACCTTTTTTAATATAATTTCGTAGGGTACCATTAAAAAAAAAAAAAAAGATACAGTAGTGAAGGAAAAAATTGTATCTAACGAAATTTTTTTTTTTTAGAACAAAAATTTTTATTAGTTTTTAAAACAGGGATCAATTTATGTGGGCGGGTAGGGCACTAAAAATGTAGCTGGCAATAGTAAAAATGTAGTGTGTGCGTGTTTTTCACTTTTTTCTTTATTTTAAATTTTTTTTTAGGTATTACTACTCCCAGCATGGAACATACTGTTCCATGATGGGAGTAGTAGTACCTGTACTAATTGACAGATCACCCGTTGCGATCCTCCTGTATAATGTATAGATGCGGTCGGCTGCTCTTCTATGGTCCCCTGCACTGCCGTATATATACACCTATTCATATTTCCTGCAGAGAGCTGTGATTGGCCAGATGGTTCCAGCGAATCACAACTCTCTGTGGGAAATATGAATAGGTGTATATATACGTCAGGGCAGATGTGATCGTCCTGTCTATTGCAGAGATGGAGCGGCTTTCTTCTGCGCTCGCATCTCTGCACTATACTCCGGTCGGCCACTCGCTCATTCATATTACCCTCAGAGAGCGGGGATTGGCTGCAACCATCCGGCCAATCCCCACTCTGGGCGGAAAATATGAATGAGTGATGTTCTATTCACATCACTGGCCGGAGTATAGTGCAGAGATGCGAGCGCTGTATAGAGCCGCTCCACATCTCTACTATGTTATGGACGATCGCATCGGGTGTCACCACTGACACCTAGGGCGCTAGGTCTATTAGTACAGGTACTACTACTCCCATCATGGAACAGTCTGTTCCATGCTGGGAGTAGTAATACTACCTAAAAAATGTAAAAAATTTAGAAAAAAGTGGAACACACACACTTTATTAAAGATTGTTTAAAATTTTGTTATAAAATATTTAAATTTTGTTAAATAAAAAAATTTCCATCACTGCTGCATCCTTTTTTTATTTTTATTTTTTGGTACCCAACAAATTTTGGGTACCAAAAAAAAAACTGCCAAGGTGCAATTTCCACACAAATAAAAAAAACGCCAGAAAAAATGCCAGACGCAGGAAATTGCACTGCCACTTTTTCAGGCGTTTTTCTTGCGTTTTTTTTTTTAAAACCAAAAAACGCAGGATAAGAAACCAAGTAGAAACTTAGCCTTACATTGACCTATTGTAAAGGAAGGAGCAGGATTTATTGTCCTATACAGTCATATAAAAAGTATATTGATGTATACCTGTCTGGCAAATGGCAATAGAACAGACTCTTGTCATTTTCAGACCCACAGTGGTCTTAAAGGGGCTATCCAGGAGGAGGAAAACAAATACTTCTCCTAGCTTTTGGCACTCCGCTTCTGCCCCAGTTCTGTCTCTGAAGTAGACTTTCTGAGATTGGGGTGGGGGAAGGGGTGAGTATCACACAGTGATCCATGGAAGGTGTACTTAGTACCTACGAGTAAAGATTGGTGTGAAAGTGGATCGCAGTTCAAATGAAGTCTACACTGCAGATTAATAGGTCCCATTGTGAAATGAAATGGCGGTAACACATCTTGCCAGAATGAAAACACAACAACGCAAAGTACAGAAAATATTGTTAAATGTTCCATTTAAATTTCTTTAGTTGAATATTTTGTAATTTTCCTATTTTAGAGGCTGCAGACCAGACTTGGAGCTGTATCCTGTCTCACTTCATGACTCACAAACACATCGTGGAGTCACAGAGAAGTGATAATAAGATGTATAGGAAGCTCTGGGGCCGCATTCGAATCACTTCTTTTAGATACTAATTACTTTTCCTTGTATATAAATCGTTATGTCTGAATGTAACCTCTTTCTTGTAACCTCAGTGACACTACACCTGTAACCCACTGCTAGGGTTGCCGCCTTTCTTGGAAAAAAATTACTGGCCACCCTAATTTGCATAATTAATTATATATGCACGACATCCCAGGATACACATATGTGCCCTGATCTGTAGTTTTGAACAATACCATTTTTGTTTTGATGTGACTTTTTGATCGCTTTTTTTTTTTTATTATTTAGAAAATTCGGGAGTTGCAGTTAGTTACTAACTACAACTCCCAGCATGCCCCAATACAGCCTGTGGCTCAGCAGCTGCCCCCAAATAAAGAAAAATAAAAAAAAACTACAATTCCCAGCATGTTGGATTATATAGTATAGATCAGTGTTTCCCAACCAGGGAGGTCTCCAGCTGTTGCAAAACTACAACTCCCAGCATGTTGGACTATATAGAAGTACATTGTATAGGTCAGTGTTTCTCAACCAGGGGTGCCTCCAGCTGTTTCAAAACTACAACTTCCAGCTTTTCGGACTATATAGTAGTATATAGTATAGATCAGTGTTTCCCAACCAGGGGTGCCTCCAGCTGTTGCAAAACTACAACTCCCAGCATGTTGGACTATATAGAAGTATATAGTATAGGTCAGTGTTTCTCAACCAGGGGTGCCTTCAGCTGTTGCAAAAGTACAACTTCCAGCATGTTGGACTATGTAGTAGTATATAGTATAGGTCAGTGTTTCGCAACCAGGGGTGCCTCCAGCTGTTGCAAAACTACAACTCCCAGCATGTTGGACTATAGAGCAGTATATGGTATAGGTCAGTGTTTCTCAACCAGAGGTGCCTCCAGCTGTTGCAAAACTACAACTTACAGCATGTCGGACTATATAGTAGTATATAATATAGGTCAGTGTTTCACAACCAGGGGTGCCTCCAGCTGTTGCAAAACTACAACTCCCAGCATGTTGGACTATATAGAAGTATATAGTATAGGTCAGTGTTTCTCAACCAGGGGTGCCTCCAGCTGTTGCAAAACTACAACTCCCAGCATGTTGGACTATATAGAAGTATATAGTATAGGTCAGTGTTTCTCAACCAGGGGTGCCTCCAGCTGTTGCAAAAGTACAACTTCCAGCATGTTGGACTATGTAGTAGTATATAGTATAGGTCAGTGTTTCTCAACCAGGGGCGCCTCCAGCTGTTGCAAAACTGCAACTCCCAGCATGCTGGGAGTTGTAGTTTTGCAACAGCTGGAGGCACTGTGGTTGGGAAACACTAGTATAGGTTATGGTCCAACATTGATTATTGCTTGAATAAATACCGGCCATTGCATTGCCGGTATTTTTAATATAAAATAACCGGCAGGGTGGCCAGAATACCGGCCAGGTGGCAACCCTACCCCCTGCCCATCACACCCTCGTATGCAGCTGTTAGCATGAAGGAAAGCTGTAGGTCCCACCTATGGAATGTGATACCCCCCTATAAGAAGCCGAATGCAGTTCACATGTCTGTATTTACACTACATGAACTTACTGAGGACAAACAGGACACAGGGAAGTATCAACAAAGCTGGATCATCCGGTTTCACTCTTCTTGATGCTTTTTTTTTTGTAGCATACCTGTCTCTTCAGGTGACTTTTCAGTGTAGGCTTTATTTTGTGTACATGAGGAATTGCAGTATTTCTAGCCATTGTGAAGGAGATTTATCAAGCTCCGTAGTATTTTTTTTTTTTTTGCGTAAAAAAGTCGCACATATGACTTTTCTATACATGCTGTGACTTTTTGATTTTTGCTTATTCCAATGCACATTTCTGAAATCTGCTCACGTAGTATTTTTTTTCCTTTGCAGTGGTCATGTTTTTATCAAATGCGATAGTCGCTATTTATGAAGAAAAACAGTTGCATCTGCATTTAAAAGTCGCATATGTATTCCAGGTCCAACCTGGCTTACAGAAAATACATACGTCCGCAGAAAAGGACATTAACACCGACTTTAACAACTGTTCTTGTTCTGCATCATAAAACAAAGTTACTACATTAATGTTAATTATAGAAAAAAATAATTATATAACTAATAACTCTATTAATTTTAAGGTTGAAAATACACACCGTTCACCTTGTTAATTTTAGGACATGTACATGATGGCATACCCACTGAATTTTTAAATTAATGTTGTGTTAAAATAGAATACCAAATAATTGTGTAAGAATGTTTACAGACTATGTAAATAACCTATATGTGGCACTAAAATTTTTCCTTAAAAAAAAGAAACATCCATAGTAAGGCTGCATTCACACCTTGTTTTTTACATACGTGCTGGGGGAGGGGCAAACCGGGCACTCCCGTACCCCAGCCGAATCAGCCCGTGACTCCATTTACTTTAATGAGCCGACCGGAGTCAAACGGTGACTCCGGTCGGCTCAGTTTTGACCCAAATGCGGTTTCCTGACTGGACCTAAAACCGTAGTATACTACGGTTTTAGGTCCGGTCCAAAACCGGATAAGGGTCAAAACTGAGCCGACCGGAGTCACCGTTTGACTCCGGTCGGCTCATTAAAGTAAATGGAGTCACGGGCTGATTCGGCTGGGGTACGGGAGTGCCCGGTTTGCCCCTCCCCCAGCCGGATCCGGCACCCGTATGTAAAAAACGTGGTGTGAATGCAGCCTAATACAGCTTCATGCACATTTTGGGGTGGGTAACGTACTGAGCCGTTTTTTTTTTTTGTTGCTTCACTATGGTTTCTGTGCCTGTTGGTGCTGCGCTGTCTTCCTTCCTGACGTAAACTCCGGCCTCAGCGCAGCGACGTGAGACTCCGCCCACTAATGTCACAAAATGCGGGCTCAAAATTAAACAAAAAAGCCTCCAGAGTACGAATATTCATGGTGCGGCATAGTATGTTTTTAATATTTTTTAATTTCTGAGGAGGGTGGATGGGTTGTTGCGGGATAGTTGGAGTGCAGCTATTTAGTGCCAGGCAGGCCAGTCAGGGTGTCACCCGATGCGGTACACCCCCCTCCCCGTCACTCTTTGGCAACGCTACTGGGAATAAAGGGTAGATAAAGAACATCGGCTATTAACATGAGGGAAAACTTTTCTGCTTAAAAAAATGCTTTTGTAAGCGAGTTACCCGAG
Organism: Hyla sarda; assembly: GCF_029499605.1. NCBI lineage: Eukaryota > Metazoa > Chordata > Amphibia > Anura > Hylidae > Hyla > Hyla sarda. Next base: position 321,178,398 of record NC_079193.1, read on the forward strand.
TTTTTCTTATGTGTGCTTATTTATCAAGGTTGTGTGACTATTTGATAAATAGGTCACATGTAAGCAAAAGTAAGTTTAAAAAAAATTGTTATACAAAATCCATACGTTTGAAAATAATGATAAATCTCCTTCTATTTGATTTGTATCAGGCATTTATTAGCAGTTTACCCCTCTGCCGGGGAAAGTAAGTATTCGTTTTCTTAGACCATGAAGCAACTGGAGCCACCTAGACAATGAATTATTCTTGTTTCCTCATAGATTGTAAGCTCTTGTGACCAGGGCCTTCACTTCTCTTGACTATTAGTGTGTATTTTTATGTTTGATTTTGTTTGTGTGTGTACCATCAGAATCATAAGTGCTGCAGAATATATTGGTGCTATTATTATTGTTCAAAATAAATACTAAATAACTGACTCATTACTTTATGTTAGTAAACTATAACTAGGTAACTCTTAATTATGTTTTTCTTATATGGTTTACTTATGTATTTCCATGTGCACTACAGTATATTCTACTATTACATGTGATTGTTACCCTTGTTGATGAAAACCCAATGAAAAACAATAGAAAAAGAGAAGAATCTTAGGTAGGTAGGTATTCTTCATGGATCCTGGTTGTGGAGAATCTTGGGTAGGTAGGATTGATTCATTGATCCTGGTTGTGCCAAATCTCTGCTACCTTCAGTTTTCTTGCTAAAACTGTGCATTATGAACTTGGCCTAATACAGGAGCCTCTTCACATAAGTGAACAATTTCTGGACATAATGTAAGTGTAAATTGTAGGAATAATTGTTACATACCTTTGTAGTGACACTGGGGTGCAAGGTATAAATGTCAGTTCATGACGCCAGGGCACCGTTAACCAACATGGTCCAAGGTGGAGACAGCTTCTCCTGGGCCAGGTGCAGGGCAATAAACACAGAGACAGAAGCAGATGATACAATACTCGCACTTAGAGTAGAGTAGAAGGGATGAAGTGTAACCCTTGGGAGCCATGTTGCCTTGCTGGGACTTATGGTGCTTTACACCCACTTGAATTGAAAATACATGAGACTTGATTCTGAGATATCCCACAGTGACTAGGATTCTGCTTAGGTCCAATTTAACTGACACTGCCAGGGAATAAACTAGCCCTTGGGATCCAGCTGCTGGTGGCTTTCTACTGTATCCCTCCCGGACTAGCACTGTGTGGCCCATTGACTCACCAGGTCCTGTGCACACAGCTAGGAATTTCCGACTTCTGGGACGGAAATGCTTGCAGAATAGCATGGACGCTTGTTTAGAATTTTCTTTACGCTTCTCCTTGGATCACCTCTCTTCCAACTCCTTTCCACACTGCAACTAACACTGAGCTCTGCACACACTGAACTAAACTGTAAACTAAGCCCCACACACTATATATAAGGGCAATTTAGGGGTCTCCCATTGGGTATCATGGTCACCTGGTTGCTCTGCATAATCTCTTAAGGGTACAGTCCATATTTGAACACATATAATACAGTAATACACTAAATAACATAATCACATATAAAACAACAGAGCAGTGGGCCCAACACAGGAGCAGCAGGTATGCTCAGGGCAATTTCTAGCCCACAGGACAGCCTTTGGTGCTGGGACACCACACCTTCCCTCTGCACAAGCAGGATAACATGTATATTAGAAAGTAGCACTCGATCCCAATATAAACTGAAGGTGGCAATACATATTTAATAACTTTCGTCTGACTGTATTTTCCATAGACAGTCATATGTTGACCTGCATATACACATGGACATTCAGCACGGCCTAACAATATATTTCCTTTATGGAGAGGAGAGTGGTAAGCCAGAGCAAGATAGCCCTGGTGCTGGCTTATATCTCCCAGATCAATAGGGTCGGGTGCAGTGGCGTTGCTAGGGTTGGTGTCACCCGGTGGGGTAGAAAATGGTGTCACCCCAAACCTTTCCTCCCCCCCCCCCTCCAGTAAGTTTTTAGCCTGTTGTGACAGACACCACTGTTGTAGCGCATTGTGAGAAATTCCAGTATAATAATCAGATATACCAGTTGCCACAGAATGGGAAAGTGTTAAAGAAGTTTTCACTATTTAAATATACAGCTCCCAGAATTACTTAAAGGGGTACTCCACTGGAAAACATTTACTTTTATATCAACTGGTGCTAGAAAGTTAAACAGATTTTTAAATTACTTCTATTTAAAATCTTAATCCTTACAGTACTTATAAGCTGTTGTATTCTCCACAGGAAGTTGTGTAGTTCTTTCCAGTCTGTCCACAGTGCTCTGTCTGTCCATGTTAGGAACTGTCCAGAGCAGGAGAGGTTTGCAATGGGGATTTTCTCCTACTATGGGCAGTTCTTTACATGGACAGAGGTGTCAGTACAGAGCACTGTGGTCAGACAGAAAATAAATTAAAAAAGAAAAGAACTTCCTGTGAATCACTTATACAGCAGCTAATAAGTACTGGAAGGATTAAGATTTTTAAGTAGAAGTAATTTATAAATCTGTTTAACTTTGTAGCACCAGTTGATTAAAAAAAAATTCCCAGTAGAGTACCCCTTTATGCAGTGGTGAGGTTATGCTGGGAGTTGTAGTTTCACTTAACATAACTGTAGAACTGACAAGCGACTACAGCTCTGATAGGACATAGAGAGGAGAATGTGCAATGATATCAGTGACTACAGGTGACGTCTTCTCTATATTGAGGAGAATACACAATGATATCAGTGATTACAGGTGACATCTTCTCTATAGTGAGGAGAATACACAATGATATCAGTGGTTACAGGTGACGTCTTCTCTATATTGAGGAGAATACACAATGATATCAGTGATTACAGGTGACGTCTTCTCTATAGTGAGGAGAATACACAATGATATCACTGATTACAGGTGACGTCTTCTCTATAGTGAGGAGAATACACAATGATATCAGTGATTACAGGTGACGTCTTCTCTATAGTGAGGAGAATACACAATGATATCAGTGACTACAGGTGATGTCTTCTCTATAGTGAGGAGAATACACAATGATATCAGTGACTACAGGTGACGTCATCTCTATAGTGAGGAGAATACACAATGATATCAGTGACTACAGGTGACGTCTTGTCTATAGTGAGGACAATACACAATGATATCAGTGACTACAGGTGACGTCTTCTCTATAGTGAGGAGAATACACAATGATATCATTGATTACAGGTGAGGTCTTCTCTATAGTGAGGAGAATACACAATGATATCAGTGACTACAGGTGACGTCTTCTCTATAGTGAGGAGAATACACAATGATATCAGTGATTACAGGTGACGTCTTCTCTATAGAGAGGAGAATGTACAATGATATCAGTGACTACAGGTGACGTCTTCTCTATAGTCTTCCCTTATCTAATTCAGATGGTACATACCGCCAGGACTTGTTCCAGCTAAAACTTCTCTCTGCAGAATGTGACGCCCAGACGTCTCCTCACTATGTCAGTGCATTCTCATCCTCTATATGAAAACAAGTATTATTATAAACCTGCCAGACACTGTATCCTCTAAATATAATACTACTATATACTATACTCTTTGATTATAAACCTTCCATACACCATACCCACTGAATATAATACTACCACACACTGTACATTCTGAATATAATACCAACACATACTGTACCCTCTGAATATAAATCTGCCACATACTGTACCCTCTGAATATAAATCTGCCACATACTGTACCCTCTGAATATACCGCCACACACTGTACCCTCTGAATATAAATCTGCCACATACTGTACCCTCTGAATATAAATCTGGCTGTGTTGCTAGTGGATGATGGGGGTGCTAGTACTGGGGAGGTGTTGCTGGAGGATGATGAGGGTGCTACTGGCCATCCCCCCTGGCAGTATCACCTCCATCATCCATCGGCAGAATCGTCCTCCTGGCAGGAGCACCCCCATCATCCACCATCAGGATCTGCTGATGGAGGTGCTGCTGCTGGGGGAGGGGGAGCATTAGGTAGGCCGCAGTTCCCCCAATTAAGGTAGGTAGCAGTTCCCCCACATTAGGTAGGTAGCAGTTTCCCCACATTAGGTAGCATAGATTCCCCACATTTGGTACCAGTTACCCCACATTAGGTAGTAATTTCCCCACATTAGGTAGCACAGATTCCCCACATTAGGTAGCACAGATTCCACACATTAGGTAGCATAGATTCCACACATTTGGTACCGGTTACCCCACATTAGGTAGTAATTTCCCCACATTAGGTAGCACAGATTCCCCACATTAGGTAGCACAGATTCCACACATTAGGTAGCATAGATTCCACACATTAGGTAGCAGTTTCCCTACATTAGGTAGCACATATTCCCCACATTAGGTAGCAGTTTTCCCACATTATGTTGCAGCCTTCGCACATTAGGTAGCAGTTTTCCAACATTAGGTAGCATAGATTCCCCGCATTTGGTAGTAGTTTCCCCTCCATTAGGCCGCAGGTTCCCTTGCCTGTTCCCCACAATAGGTCAAAGTCTCCCCACATTAGATCGCTGGTTCAAACAAACCCCCCCCCCCCCTCCCCCCACACACAAAAAAAACCACACACACACACAACACAGAGACACACACAGATAGAGAGAGACACACACACACACAGTCAGAGAGACACACACTCACAGAGAGACACACACACACAGAGTCACACACAGACAGAGAGCCACACACAGACAGAGATAGCGACAGACACACACACAAACACACACATAGAGACACACACTCACAGACACACACACACACAGTCACACACAGACAGAGACACACAAACAGAGAGTGAGACAGACACACACTCACTCACCCATCCAGCGCAGCACTCCTACTCTCCGGGCGCTCAGCGAGTGACGTCACGTCCTCCTGCGCCAGCCCTGCGGAGGGACGTCGGACCGGCGCAACAGAAGACGTGGGGGCGCAGGCCGGTTCACTGTGCAGGTGACGGGGGGAGGGTGGGAGTGCTAGTACGGAGGCGCAACAAGTGAGGACCGGGGGGGGGGGGGCAGGTGATGCTATTACAGAGACAGCGCAAGTGGGGGCCGGGGGGGTGCTGCTAGTACGGAGACAGGCAGCGCAACTGAGGACCGGCGACGTACCTGGTGTCACCCCATCAGGATGGTGTCACCCGGTGCGGGCCGCACCCCCCGCACCCCGGTCGCAACGCCACTGGTCGGGTGGTAAAAAGCCAACATGCTTGACCCTTCTCTCCACCAACATCATGTTTTGGTATAAAGTCAGGAGGCCACCATACCCCCTAGGTTAGGTGCACATCAGCGTTTGACATCCATTTAGTTAGGGTCCGTCGACGTAGTTCCATCCACGTACAGGGCCACGTACAACAATGGTAAATGCAAATAGAGTTGTAAGGACCAGGATCCAGCAGCCGCTCCTGAGGCAAATTTAGCAACCCAACAACCACCTCAAGGGAAACCTCAGGATCAAGCAGGCGCATGAATCTCATTCAAAGGTAGGATAGTTTATTACCCACAATGCAACACGTTTTGCAGAAGACCGCTTCATCAGGTCTTCCGCAAAACGCATTGCATTGTGGGTAATAAACTATCCTAACTTTGAATGAGATTCATGCGCCTGCTTTATCCTGAGGTTTCCCTGGAGGTGGTTGTTTAACCTCTTAAGGACCAAGGACGTCCGGGGACGTCCTGGCACCCTGTGCCTTAAGGACCAAGGACGTCCCCTGACATCCTGGTGTTTCTCCGGTCTCTGCCACGTGCCGGGCAGAGATCGGAACAGCATTCCTGCTGAAATACTTCAGCAAGCATGCCGTGCAAATGCCGAGGGGGGTCCCTGGACCCCCGCATGTCGGGGATCGCCGGAGATCGCTTGCGAAATCACGCAAGCGATCTTCGGCGATTCGGGTCATTCGGGTCAATTGTGACCCGATGACCTGGAAATAAATGGTGATCGGCAGTGTACAATACACCGCCAATCCCCTGCCGTTGCTGGGGGGCGGTGACAATACTGTCACCGCCCCAGCAACGCTGTTATTGGCTGGCGATCTCCGGCCAATAGCAGAGCAGCAGAGGAGGGGTTAACGGTCCCTTCCCGCTGCTGCACCCGCTCTCATCGTTCAGTCAGCGGGTGCAGCAGTGAGAAGAAGCCTGTGGATCCCCCCTCGGAGCTCCGGAGCCCCCTCAGGAGCCTTAGAATAGGGAAAGCTAATTGCAGGGACAGGTAGGAGTTTATTAGTTGAAAAAAAATAAGTAAAAGTAAAAAAAAAGTAAAAAAAATAAAAGTCCCCAGGGTCCTATTAGGGTCTGATCCCTGAACCCGGGACCTATTAGGGGTTCAGGGAGCTGCGTGCGCCATCCCTTTTTTTTTTTTGGGCCGCAGCTTTTTTTTTTATTAAAAAAAAATCCCCCCCTGACCCCCTAATAGGTCCCCCAGGGTCCTATTAGGGTCTGATCCCTTACCCCGGGTCCTATTAGGGGTTCAGGGAGCTGCGTTTGCCACCCCTTTTTTGGGGGGGGCCGCAGCTTTTTTTTTTTTTTTTGATTACTGTATTACACTTTTTTTTACACCAAGCATCACACAGTACATACTTCCCTGCCCCCCACACACACACTTGTATGCCCAGCAGTTCATTGCCCACCATCCTGATTCTGTTTTGGCCAGGCCCAATGAATGGTGCGCCATTGATGCAGCGGAAATGAGGACATTTTGGGGCCTCGCGCTGCATATTAGCCTGGTCAAAAAACCAAGTGCTCGTCAGTACTGGAGCGGGGACGTCCTCTATCAGACCCCGCTTTACAGTATGGTGAAGACACGGAGGCGGTTCGAGGCCATTCGGAAATGCCTGCATTATTCAGATAATGCGGCATGTCCGCCCCGAGGTGATCCCGCCCATGACCGGCTTTACAAAGTAAGGTCATCGATCACTTTGGGGCCAAATTTTTGGAGGCCTACGTACCCCTCAGGGACTTCTCAGTAGATGAGTCTCTCATCAGTTTTAAGGGGAGACTCAGCTTCCGCCAGTATATTCCCTCGAAGCGGGCACGGTATGGCGTGAAGCTCTACAAACTTTGTGAGAGTACCTCCGGGTACACTCTCAAGTTTAGAGTATATGAGGGACGAGATTCACGTATTGAACCCCTAGAATGTCCCCCCACTCTGGGTGTTAGCGGGAAAATCGTTAGGGACCTTATGCACCCATTGCTGGATAAGGGTTTCCACGTGTACATGGATAATTTTCATACCAGCATCCCTCTGTTCAAATCCCTTTCCGCCAGATCCACGTCCACTTGTGGGACTGTGCGGAAGAACCAGAGAGGCCTCCCTCTAAATTTGGTCCAGTCGCCTATCCCCAAGGGTGAGTCCCGTGCCCTGACCCATGATAACCTGTTGTTGGTGAAGTATAAGGATAAGAGGGATGTCCTTATACTCACCACTATTCATGGGAACGGCAGCACCCCTGTCCCTGTGCGAGGTACCGTGGGACCGGTCCTCAAGCCCGATTGTATTCTGGACTACAATCGGTATATGGGGGGAGTTGATCTCTCAGATCAAGTCCTCAAGCCATACAACGCCATGCAGAAAACACGGGCATGGTACAAAAAAGTTGCGGTCTACTTGGTACAGGTTGCCATGTACAACGCTTTTGTACTATCCCAGTACGCTGGCAACACAGGGACATTCCTCCAGTTCCAAGAAGAAGTCCCAAGGTTCCTGATCTTTGCTGACCGGGAAAGATCAGGCCGGACTTCACAAGGGTCTGGAGTTATAGGCGCCAGGATCGTCCCAGGCTAACACTTTCCAGGTGACATTCCCCCCACTGGAAGGAAGGGGCAATCCCAGAAGAAATGTAGAGTGTGTTACAGGAAGGGGATGCGGAGGGACACCAGGTATCAATGTGACACTTGCCCAGATAATCCGGGCCTCTGCATAGGCTGCTTCAGGGAGTATCACACTTCCATGGAGCACTAAATTTTCCCTTTTCATTTGAATTTTCCATAATTTGACCAATGTACCAAGTCCAGAGTACATTCCAAAATATAACCCCCATAAAATCACTAAATTGCCCCCAAAAAAACTGAAAAAACAAAACCTGATAAGACCTCTGAGGGTGTTTTTTCAAAAATGGGTCATAGGTCACTGAGTCACTATCATCGGGGACTTTTTTATGTTGCCTCAAATGTTGCTCTCTCTCCACCTGAGCGGGTGCGCATTTGAGGCAACAGGTTAGGGACGGCCACACACATCACATTCCCAGAATGATGATTCAGAGCATAGGGTTTGGGGCAGGCATATTTTTTTAGTTTTGGCTATGCTCTGGGTCATCATTCTGGGAACATATCCTGTTTTCTTATGTTTTATAATTTTCTGGCCCACTGTAGCCCATATTACGGGCCTCTGTACCCCACCTGTCTACCCCAGTTACGTCCCGTTGTCCCCCATAGTGTTCCCCTATTTTAGGGCTCAGTGCTCCCCCCATTAACACTCCTTGATCAAGCTCAAGGTCCCTGACTGCGCTCCCACTCAAGCAAGACCTGCTGTGCAGCCGCCAAGCCTAAATCATCAAAAAATAAGGTATGTCCTTACTCCAAAGAAATGTATTTACAAATTGTGGGGTGTCTTTTCTGCTATTAACCCTTGTAAAAATGTAAAATTTTGGGGGAAACACACATTTTAGTGAATTTTTTTTTTTTTTTACATATGCAAAAGTTGTGAAACCCCTGTGGGGTATTAAGGCTTACTTTACCCATTGTTACATTCCTAAAGGGGTCTAGTTTCCAAAATGGTATGCCATGTGGGGGGTATTTTGCTGTCCTGGCACGATAGGGGCTTCCTAAATGCGACATGTCCCCCCCCCATTTCAGCAGTTTGCAAATGTGACTCCTTCTCTTCTGAGCATTGTGGCGCTCCTGCAGTGCACTTGATGTCCACTTATGGGGTACCTCTATACTCAGAAGAGATGGGGTTACAAATTTTGTGGGGTCTTTTCTACTATTAACCCTTGCAAAAATGTGAAATTTGTGGGGAAACCCACATTTTAGTGAAAAATTTTTTTTTTATTTTTTACATATGCAAAAGTCGTGAAATCCCTATGGGGTATTAAGGTTCCCTTTACCCCTTGTTACATTCCCAAAGGGGTCTAGTTTCCAAAATGTAATGCAATGTGGGGGTTTTTTTTTTTTGCTGTCCTGGCACCATAGGGGCTTCCTAAATGCGGCATGCCCCCAGAGCAAAATTTGCTTCCAAAAAGCCAAATGTGACTACCCCTCTTCTGAGACCTGTAGTGCGCCAGCAGAGCACTTTTCACCCCCACATGGGGTGTTTTCTAAATCGGGAGAAATTGGGCTTCAAATTTTGGGGGGGTATTTTCTGCTTTAACCCTTTGTAAAAATGAAAATTTGTTGGGAAACCAAGCATTTTCGGTAAAATTATTATTATTTTTTTTACATAGGCAAAAGTCGTGAAACTCCTGTGGGGTATTAAGGTTCACTTTACCCCTTGTTACATTCCCCAAGGGGTCTAGTTTCCAAAATATAATGTCATGTGTTTTTTTTTTTTTGCTGTCCTGGCACCATAGGGGCTTCCTAAATGCGATATGCCCCCAGAGCAAAATTTGCTTCCAAAAAGCCAAATGTGACTACTCCTCTTCTGAGACCTGTAGTGCGCCAGCAAAGCACTTTTCACCATCAAATGGGGTGTTTTCTGAATCGGGAGAAATTGGGCTTCAAATTTTGGGGGGTATTTTCTTTTTAAAAATGTTCAATTTTTGAAACACCTGTGAGGTATTAAGGCTCACTTAATTCCTTGTTACGTTCCCCGAGGGGTTTAATTTCCAAAATGTTATGCCATGTGTTTTTTTTTTTTGCTGTTTTGGCACCTTAGGGGCTTCCTAAAGGTGACATGCCCCCCAAAAACCATTTCAGAAAAATGTTATCTCCAAAATCCCCTTGTCGCTCCTTCCCTTCTGAGCCCTCTACTGCGCCCGCCGAACAATTTACATAGACATATGAGGTATGTGCTTACTCGAGAGAAATTGGGCTACAAACACCATTAAAAATGTTCTCCTTTTACCCCTTGCAAAAATTAAAAAATTGGGCCTACAAGAACATGCGAGTGTAAAAAATTAAGATTTTGAATTTTCTCCTTCACTTTGCTGCTATTCCTGTGAAACACCTAAAGGGTTAAAACGCTGACTGAATGTAATTTTGAATACTTTGGGGGGTGTAGTTTTTATAATGGGGACATTTATGGGATATTTCTAATATGAAGACCCTTCAAATCCACTTCAAAACTGAACTGGTCACTGAAAAATAGCGAGTTTGAAAATTTTGTGACAAACTAGAAAATTGCTGCTGAACTTTGAAGCCCTCTGGTGTCTTCCAAAAGTAAAAACTCATCAATTTTATGATGCAAACATAAAGTAGACATATTGTATTTGTGATCCAAAAAAAATTTATTTTGAATATCTATTTTCCTTACAAGCAGAGAGCTTCAAAGTTAGAAAAATGCAAAATTTTCATTTTTTTCATCACATTTTGGGATTTTTCACCATGAAAGGATGCAAGTTACCATAAAATTTTACCACTAAGTTAAAGTAGAATATGTCACGAAAAAAGCTGGTGTGAAAGAGTCCTTAGACCAGTGGTCTCCCAGCTGCGGCCTTTTTAGATGTTGCTTATCTACAGCTCAGGATGCTGGGAGTTGTAGATTTGCAACATCTGGAGGGCCGCAGTTTGGAGACCACTGCCTTAGACATTTAGCTAGGTATTGCGGGTCATCCCTGTCTGCGAGGTTATGACTTGACCCATCCCTTGTATAAACTAATAATTCCTCTAATCCTGGGTAATAATCACTTGATCCTGCAGGGGGAGTATTCCTTTATACAGTTGGCAGGGCTGTTCATATAAGCCCTATGTGCAATACCATAAATTACCAAAACCAGGAGAAACCCTCAGTTTGCAGACAATGTATCGACAACATATACTGTAGTTACAAGGACGTCTTTGAGCGCCTTTCATGTAAATTTTTGTCCTCCCCTAGAAATAACTTCAGCTAGTTTGTTGCAGTTCCGCGATGTCTGTTTGCATAATAAACAATAGGGAACGGCTTTAAATGGAATGAAATGAAACAGGAACACGGTGGTCATTGTGTGTCACACTGGAAATTACAGCCTGTGAGAGCTCGGTGACTGTGTGGAAAGCACTGAGGTAGGGACAAGGGCACGGTCAGCTCCACCATGTCTGGATCCGAGTTTTACTTTAATGTGGATAATGGATATCTGGAGGGATTGGTCCGAGGATTTAAGGGTGGTATCCTGAAGGCCAGCGACTACATCAACCTGGCACAATGTGAAACCTTAGAAGGTAAATTATTATTATGATAATTGTGGTTATTACCAGCATTTTGTTGCCATAGAGATTGTTTGGATAGATTCTAAGGGCTCAATCACACTATAGAATCTGCACCCCGAGATAAGATTCCGCCAGGAGTGGACATTGACAAAAAATGCCGGTGCTAGAACCACTTGGAAATGCACCGTCTCTATAGATCGTAAGGCATTTCACAACGGAAATACTGTAGTGTGAATAGTGCAGCAGAATCCCCTTGAGAACAATGGGAGACTGCTTCAGTGCATTATCCAAGTGGAATTCAGTAGCGGAATTCTGCTTGGAGAATACATAGCGTGAATGAGCCCTTAACTCCAGTGGAAAACTATTTTTTTCAAATCAACTGTTTCCAGAAAGTAAAACAGATATGTAAATTACTTTTATTAAAAAAAATCTTAATCCTTCCAGTACCTATCAGCTGCTGTATGATCCACAGGAAGTTGAGTTTTTCTTTTTTGTGTGACCACAGTGCTGACATCTCTGTCCATGTCAGGAACTGTCCAGAGTAGAAGCAAATCCCCATCTCAGCATAGCTCTGGGTGCGGGCTGGAGGGGTCGTGACGTCATGCTACACTCCCTCTAGACTACAGGAGGGGGCTTGGTGGTCGTGACGACACGACCCCTGCAGCCCGAACCCAGCGTTCGGAACTAAATGTTCCCGAGGCTGGAGCAGTGGAGTACCCCTTTAAAAGGTAAAAGGGTGGTTTTATATAGAGATTATTTTTGGAAAACACCACTGCAGGTTTTTGAGCAGATGTCAGAAGTGGATACAATAAGAAGTACTTATTCCTTCTTTTATATTTCCAATTTACTTTTAAATGCACTTTTGGCTTTGGTTCAAAAAGTAAAAAAAAATATATAAAAAAAACTTCCTTCATTTTACATAGGTCTTTTTAATAATCTTAATATGCAACCAGAAAAAAAAGTACAAAAGAAGGTAGTGAAAAAATTGGCACAGGAAAATAAATAACACTGATAAGTGTCCAGGTGGATGGAGAGGAGGTAATATGTAACAAAGAAAAGAAAGGGAAGCGGAGAACTCATACGATCACAGGTCTTCAATTCAGGCTGCTACAACAGAGGTCCCGATGACGGTGACTTCTGCAGGGAGGCGAAGGTGGAATTGGGGGAGCTCAGACGGCGGCCACGGTCTGTATTGCGCCGTACGGCCTGACGAAGCGCCCATTGGCGCAATACGGACTGTGGCCGCCGTCTGAGCTCCCCCAATTCCACCTTCGCCTCCCTGCAGAAGTCACCGCCATCGGGACCTCCGTTGTAGCAGCCTGAATTGAAGACCTGTGATCGTATGAGTTCTCCGCTTCCCTTTCTTTTCTATGTTACATAGGCCTCTTTAATAATCTGATTGGTTGCTATGGGCAATGTCTACACTTTTCTTCTGCACAGGTTTTGAAAAATCTCCCTCTTAAAGGGGTACTCCGCAGCTCAGTGTTTGGAACAAACTGTACCGAACGCTGGAGCCGGCGGCGGGAGCTCGTAACGTCATAGCCCCACCCCCCCATGATGCCCCACCCCGCCCCCTCATTGCAAGTCTATAGGAGGGGGTGTGACATCTGCTGGATATTTATTCTTCATGCGATTCATGTGAATTATTTTATTCTATATTTCCCCCATCTCATCGGTTGTCACTTTACAGTCTGCTGACAGGTTAAAAGGGGGGATTTCTGGATTTATTTTCTTCTTTAAGTCCATGATGCCAAGTTATAATATTGTGTGATTTTCTTTTATTACCTCCGTGCACAGATTTGTCCTGTTTTATATACAGGACCCGGAAGTGCAGGTCTTTTTATTTTACTTGAGTCTCTGAGCTTTTCCAGGATTACATGCACCCAGAGACAATAAAGGGGGAGATTTATGAAAACTGAAGAGTGGTGCAGTTGCCCATAGCAACCAACCAGATTTCTTCTTTTATTTTATAGAGGCCTTTTCTAAGATGAAAGAAGCAATATGATTGGTTGTTATGGGCAACTACTCCGCTGTTCCTTTGTACACGGTTTGTTATATCTCCCCCATGGTCTCCAGGGGGCGGGGCTATGCTGTACCACTCTTCCCCTACACAGGTTTTGATATGTCATAAGTCACATGGGGGGAGATTTATTAACCCTTGTGCAAAGGCGCAGTGAAGCAGTAGTCCATAACAACCAATCAGATTGCTTCTCAGAGGCTTTTTCAGAGGCCTTTTAAAAATTGAAAGAAATTATTTTATTGGTTGCTAAGGGCAACTGCTCTGCTGTTCCTTTGTAGAAGGTTTGTTATGTCTCCCCATGGTCTCCAGGGGGCGTGGCTATGCTGCAGTGGGTGGGGGGTTAGCGTTCCTTCAGTAAATCCCTTCCATCCTGTTATCCTCCCACCCACTACAGGATAGCCACAAGGAATTTATGGTATATTGGGTCAATTTTAGTATCATTAGCCATAGGCCATGTGAGTTTTGTAAATATACAATATTATGCAAATTGTCATGATACTTCACGTTGTCATTAGGTTATCTTATCATGTGTGTAAATAACAGAAGACACAACGCTTTACTAATCCATTATGAAATAGAAAATACCCGGTGAGCCCCTTGACTTCTAATGGGGTCCATCAGTTTTAAGTGCAATGTCCATTGTTCTGGCAGAATAGTTCTGTATGCGTCTCGAATATTCAGATACGAAGGAATCTGTAGCAGATGCTTTTAACAGAGCCTTCGTTATGTTATGTATTGCCCATGTGACGTGACAGAGTTTCAAAGGGTAATGATACTTAGTACGCACTTGCTAAGGGCGGCTGTTACCCGCATCAGTTGATGGGTGTGTCGAGGTCTACTGTTTCCTTGATCCCTACTCAGTATGAAAAGACTGGAAAAAACATTTGTGGACAGAAGTAGCTGTGGTTTAAAGTCAAATTAATTCAGAGTTAAATGCAAGTTTAAAGGCACCACTATAAATGAAATTCGCCCAGCACTCACTGCACTAAGATGGGCATCTTGGCTACAATTCACTACAAAGTGCGCTATTTCTACCTCGCATCCAGCTTTGACTTTTGACCCCGGCTACTTCTGTCCTCAGATGTTGTGTTGCTCTATGCATACATAGATATATGTGATCAAGGAAATAGTAGACCTCGACATTCCAACTGAGCATCTCAGGTCTCTGGTGGCCCAAGCAGGTCCGCAGCAACAATCATTTCCCTTTGGAACAATGTCATAACTGACATATCACACCCCTAAAATTAATAAACAAGTAATAAAGTTTATTACCAGCTATACAAGCTATGTGACCGAGAAAAAAGGCACTACCGGTGATGGAAGGTGTGTCGAAAGAGTATAAACAGGTAGCTACTAGTCATTTTGTCCACCCCCTGTATTTCTCCCATTTTACTACAACACCTCTAATTTCTGTTGGGTGGTTTTATTTGCTCCTGAGGTACCGTATTTTTTGACGTATAAGACGCACTTTTTCTTCCCCAAAACTGGGGGGGGGGGAAAGTTGGTGCGTCTTATACGGCAAATACACATTAAAACCCTGTTCTATCATGGCGGTCCCTGCGGCCATCAACGGCCGGGACTCGCGGCTAATACAGGACATCACAGATCGCGGTGATGCCCTGTATTAACCCTTCAGACGCGGCGATCAAAGCTGACCGCCACGTCTGAAGCGAAAGTGACACTAACCCGGCTGCTCAGTCGGGCTGATCGGGACCGCCGCGACGAAATCGGGTCCTCCCAAACAGCTTACAGGACACCGGGAGGGACCTTACCTGCCTCCTCGGTGTCTGCTCCGTGCCGGGATCCCCTGCATGGCCGGCGCTCTCCTTCGTCGTCATCACGTGGTCGCGCACGCCGTCCCGTCATCCAATAGGAGCGGCGTGCGTAGCGGCGTGTGTAGCGACGTGATGGCGGCGACGGAAAGCAAGGATACCGGGCAGCAGAGCAGCAGATACCGGGGAAGCGGCGACAGCGATGGAGGGCGACATCCAGGGCAGCGGTGACGAGCAGTGACGGGTCCTGAGCGGCGGGGACACGTGAGTACTACCTCCTATACCAGTGGCCTTCAACCTGCGGACCTCCAGATGTTGCAAAACTACAACTCCCAGCCTGCTGGGAGTTGTAGTTTTGCAACATCTGAAGGTCCACAGGTTGAAGATCACTGTCTTATACTTTACATTGTATTTGGTTCAGAATCTTTATTTTCTGGATTTTTATCCTTTAAAATTGGGTGCGTTTTATATGACGAAAAATACGGTAACTGCCTTCAGGGTCACTTTTAACTGGAGGCCCTGGAGAATTGTCTTCATTTACCTCCCTTAAATCCAGTCCTGTGTCCTTGTGTCATATATTTGGCTCAAACTGAGGCTGTGAACTGAATAGGAAGTAAACCAGAAGAGGAAGACACAGGATGAATCATTGTCCCGTGGATTCCCTACTATGGGCAGCGATTCAGTGTCAATGGAACAATATGACAAACTATTATAGTCTATTTAGCAGAAATAGAATACTGTTAATTTTCCAAAAATGTTTACAGCCATTTCAAGGATATTTTCAGTGGGAAGCAATTTTGGTTGGAGGCCTGTGAGCTTTTTAAAATTGGAACACCCATTTAAATGAATTAGCTGACAGGAAATGCTATTTTTTCTTTTTTTTTTTTATAGAGAACTGTACTGTATCTCCCAAAATACAGTTGCAATGTATATGTGCCATATGCACTGGGAAAGTTCCCAAAACGTATGTCAAATATATACACAGGTTCCCCATTCACCCAATGGCTGGTATGTGTAAATGTAGGGAATAGGTCAGCAGACTGCTCTGTTCAGTGTTGGGCTGAAGTTCCATAAGACCACCAGAGAAATGGGCCCACCCAACTTTTTGTAAGTCCACTGTAAAGTAATTATTGTACACCAGAGTTTATTTAGTAGGACATCTGTTTGTCTAATGCAAGACTTTATTAGGGTGCGTTCATACGGAGTAAATGGAGAGTAATTCACACTGAAAAATTCGCGGGAAATTCACGTGCAATGTGCGTGCAATTGCGTGTGGAATTGCACGCGGAATTGAACGCGGACATGGGGGAGAAAGAAGTGACTTTTTTTCAGCCATTTCCACGCAAATTGCGTGCAAATTCACCGCAAATTGCCCAGGAATTGCGCGCGAATTCCGCGTGAAAACGATGTCGGGCGGAATTTTTTTTTTACCATTGACTTAAATTGATTACTGCTAGTGGATTCCACTTGAAGAATGAACATGCTCTTTCTTCAAGCGGAACGGAATTCAGCATTGGAATTCTGCTAGCAGAATTTCCGCAGTGTGAACAGGACAGCGGAAATAACATTAAAGTCAATGGGCAGAGGAGATGTGCATTCATTTGCAGCGGAGAATTTAAGAGGAATTACTCGAGTAAATCCCTCTTGAATTACTCTGTGTGAACGCACCCTTATGGGTACAATATGGCCTCTATTCTATGGGTACAATATTGCCTCTATTCTATGGGTACAATATGGCCTCTATTCTATGGGTACAATATTGCCTCTATTCTATGGGTACAATATTGCCTCTATTCTATGGGTACAATATTGCCTCTATTCTATGGGTACAATATTGCCTCTATTCTATGGCTACAATATTGCCTCTATTCTATGGGTACAATATTGCCTCTATTCTATGGGTACAATATTGCCTCTATTCTATGGGTACAATATTGCCTCTATTCTATGGGTACAATATTGCCTCTATTCTATGGGTACAATATTGCCTCTATTTTATGGGTACAATATTGCCTCTATTCTATGGGTACAATATTGCCTCTATTCTATGGGTACAATATTGCCTCTATTCTATGGGTACAATATTGCCTCTATTCTATGGGTACAATATTGCCTCTATTCTATGGGTACAATATTGCCTCTATTCTATGGGTACAATATTGCCTCTATTCTATGGGTACAATATTGCCTCTATTCTATGGGTACAATATTGCCTCTATTCTATGAGTACAATATTGCCTCTATTCTATGGGTACAATATTGCCTCTATTCTATGGATACAATATTGCCTCTATTCTATGGGTACAATATTGCCTCTATTCTATGGGTACAATATTGCCTCTATTCTATGGGTACAATATTGCCTCTATTCTATGGGTACAATATTGCCTCTATTCTATGGGTACAATATTGCCTCTATTCTATTCAGAGGTAAGTACAAATACAATGCATTATACATTATTTTACAATGGTAGCCTAAGCATGACACATGCTACTATATGCCCATACAGGGGCATTTGTTGGAGGTTGATGTACAGGCTACCTTGTCACTGGTGGATTGCCACACTCAATTTGATTTAAATGAACACTGAAAAATGTATGTACAGTATATATAGCAGTAATGCAATTTAAAATCCATATACATACAATGTGCACATGCAAGTGCCATAGTAATTGCACGATGCTGCTGTATTTTTTTACCTGTGCATTTTGTTTCTATTATCTATCTATTTAATCTGTTATATATCTCTTATCTATCCATCTCTTATCAATCTAATTTATTATCTATTATATATGTATTAATCTATCTAAAATATCCAATCTATTATTTATCTATTTAATCTATTATCTGTCTCTTATCTATCTAATGTAATATTTATCTGGCATCTATCTATCTCTTTCTCTTGTATCTATCAATCTGTCATCTATATCTATTATCTATATATTTATATATCTATCTATCTCTTTCTCTTGTATCTATCATCTATATCTATTATATATATATTTATATATCTATCTCTATCATATTTATCTATTTATCTATCTATTTATATAATATATTATCTATCTATCATCTATCTATCCATCTAATATCTATATATCTATTTAATATCTATTTATTTCTCACGTTGTCATGTAATGTCCCGGCTTAATGACATAGAACCATGTGCATCATCTCTGTCACTACTCCCAAGCATCTCAAGCAGTGCGACCTTTGCTGTGTTTTGGCAACAGAGCGGTAATCCTGCCGGCGTGCAGCCCTTGAGTAGAGGACAAACATTTCTTACAGCTCGGGCAGTTTCTTCTGGTCCTGTTCAGTATGGTTCAGTAATATCTTAAGAAGCTCATCTAATCCTGCTGAGATGACTGACAATGATGTGGTTGAGAGGTTTTCACTAGACAATCCAGTCTCACTTCTCTAATGGAGAACTACTCTTGAGTTATATTCTGAATTAAGATTCTTACAATTTGTATAGGAACATACACTGCTCAAAAAATATAAAGGGAACACTAAGATAACCCATCTTAGATCTGAATGAATGAACTAATTGTGGTGTCCCGGTACCGCATTCTATACGGTACTTATTTCTTTATGGGTCCCCATAGCCAGAGTCCCTAGGAGGTAGGGGTCCCTGTAATCTAGCCTACCCCTAGTCGCCTCTATTCTAATGTATAATTAGTAATTTATGCATAGGTTAATGTAAATAGCATAGTATATGTAGATAAATGGTTGATCACTTGTTTCCATTGGCGTTGCAGGACCTGCGGGTCATGTGACAAGGTGAACTCTATGGTATTTGGCTTAAGGACCTTAGGAGGCCCTGTGACGAAAGCAATCTCATCACACCATGTAAGGTGAATGGCAGACGTTCGGACCAATCAGAATCGCCACGCCCCTGCCCATATAAGGGAGCGGCGGCCATGTGTCTCTCTCTTACTTCGTGGTCTGTCAAGCAAGCAAGACCTGTACAGCAGTAATCGCAGTGAGCTAGGCCCAAGCCTTGCGGCAACGGCTGAACAATTATAATTATAGAGTGTATCACCTCCCAAACACTCTGCAGCATCACCGGACCTAATACCTCCCCTAAATCCGGACGGATCTGCAAATCTCTTCCTAAATTACAAGACTTATTGTCTAGCTCAAGGTCCGCAACTACTGCCAGTCGCTAAGTAACCAAAGGACTGTTTGGTTTGTACGAGACTGTGACTGTACCGTGAATATTGCAAGCACTTCAGTAAACGTTATTCAAGTTCAAGTTCAAATCTCCTTGTGGACCTTCAGTTATTCTATGCACCTATCGTTACTGGGAAGGGCGGCGATAGGCCGGAACACTGATTCAGCATACCAGCCCTCAGCCTGGCGTCACGAACTCTAGGGTTAACATTAACCTCTTATATACCTATACCACCGCTACCATACCCCCCCCCCCCCAAGGGCTACCGCATAATCATATGAAATACTTTCATCTTTACATAGTTGAATGTGCTGACAACAAAATCACACAAAAATTATCAATGGAAATCAAATTTATCAACCCATGGAGGTCTGGATTTTGAGTCACACTCAAAATCAAAGTGTAAAACTCCACTACAGGCTGATTCAACTTTGATGTAATGTCCTTAAAACAAGTCAAAATGAGACTCAGTAGTGTGTGGCCTCCACGTGCCCATATGACCTCCCTACAATGCCTGGGCAGGCTCCTGATGAGGTGGCGGATGGTCTCCTGAGGGATGTCCTCCCAGACCTGGACTAAAACATCCACCAAGTCCTGGACAGTCTGTGGTGCAACGTGTGCTCAATCGGATTCAGGTCTGGGAAACGGGCAGGCCAGTCTATAGCATCAATACCTTCCTCTTCCTACTGCTGACACACTCCAACTACATGAGGTTCTAGCATTGTCTTGCATTAGGAGGAATCCAGGGCCAACCGCACCAGCATATGGTCTCACAAGGGGTCTGAGGATCTCATCTCGGTACCTAATGGCAGTCAGGCTACCTCTGGCAAGCACATGGAGGGCTGTGCGGCCCCCAAAGAAATGCCATCCCACACCATTACTGACCCACCGCCGAACTGGTCATGCTGGAGGATGTTGCAGGCAGCAGAACGTTCTCCACGGTGTCTCCAGACTCTGCCACATCTGTCACATGTGCTCAGTGTGAACCTGCTTTCATCTGTGAAGAGCACAGGGTGCCAGTGGTGAATTTGCCAATCTTGGTGTTCTCTGGCAAATGGCAAACAGCCTGCACGGTGTTGGGCTGTAAGCACAACCCCCATCTGTGGACGTCGGGCCCTCATATCACCCTCATGGAGTCTGTTTCTGACCGTTTGAGTGGACACATGCACATTTGTGGCCTGCTGGAGGTCATTTTGCAGGGCTCTGGCAGTGCTCCTCCTGCTCCTCATTGCACAAAGGCGGAGGTAGCGGGCCTGCTGCTGGGTTGTTTCCCTCCTATGGCCTCCTCCAAGTCTCCTGATGTACTGGCCTGTCTCCTGGTAGCGCCTCCATGCTCTGGGCACTGCGCTGACAGACACAGCAAACCTTCTTGCCATAGCTCGCATTGATGTGCCATCCTGGATGAGCCATGAGACTCCATCTCATGCTACCACTAGATTGAAAGCACCGCCAAAATTCTAAAGTGACCAAAACATCAGCCAGGAAGCATAGGAACTGAGAAGTGGTCTGTGGTCACCACCTGCAGAACCACTCCTTTATTGGGGGTGTCTTACTAATTTCCTATAATTTCCACCTGTTGTCTGTTCCATTTGCACAACAGCATGTGAAATTGATTGTCAATCAGTGTTGCTTCCTGAGTGGACAGTGTGATTTCACAGAAGTGTCATTGACTTGGAGTTACATTGTGTTGTTTAAGTGTTCCCTTTATTTATTTATTTTGAGCAGTGTATAATGTATCTGGTCTGAACTTTCAGTTAAAAAAACTATGGACATGATTCCTTTCATTGAAGCCAATGCACAGCTTTTCCTATCTTCTGAGACGTCATTGACATAAGCCTGGAGATCAGCACTTTGGCATGGGTAAGGCTTGTGGCTGGCCATAGACTGCAAATCACCAAATAAGACTGGGGTGTAAATGTACTAAATACAAATTAAACTTTAAAATAATAAGAATTAAAATTGCATAGACGCCCCATAGATGCCCCAACACATAGAAATGTCAACTGCTAATGTGCATAGAACAAAGCAGAGATATGATAGACTTGGTGCATACAGTATCTATGCTATTTTGCTGATATTTCTATTTTATACATTTTTTGCTGACATTTTGATATCATACTTTGCTTATTTCTATACATATTAGCAGTGGAAATTGATTTCTATGTGTGGGGTGTCTATGCAACTTTAACCCTTATTATTAAAAGGTAAGTTTTAATTTCGTTAGTCTGTACCCCGGTGTTCTTTGGTGAATTGTACCTAGTGGTAAGGATTGGTTTTAAAAAAAAACAACTGGTTTCTTTATTGTTTGAGTGGCCGTAGACTTCCTAAAAGCACCCCTAGGTATTATAAGCTGGCCATTTAAATGAATGGATGATCAATCCTCCACCAACAGCAAGTTTAGGGAATCGGCAAGAGGTTCCCCATAGTCCCAGAATTCAATTGTATGAGAATCTTTAAGATGCTGCTATAATTAAATAAGTAATTGCTGGCAGGATCAAGGAACCCTAGGCTCCCTCCGCCGAGGCTTCTATCATGTGGCAGAGAGAATAGCACTGACTGCATCATTCTCCTCTGGCCAGACCTGATAAAAAGAGGCCAGAGCAACAGAGCAGTATGGAATCGGGGGAAGGTTAGTATTTTCAGGGGGACAGTGCCACCGTTTGGGAGAACAGTTTATTTGGGGGCACAGTTTGGAGACACAGCAGCACAATTTATGGACACAGTGGCACAGTTTGGAAACACTGTACCACAGTTCATTTTGGGGCACAGTGGCACAGTTCATTTGGGATATAGTTGGACAATTTGAGGGCACAGTGGCACAGTTTATTTTGGGGAAAGTGGCATCATTAATTGTTTAAGGAAGGCATGATTATTCACTTGAGGGCACAGCACATACTGCCACATGCTGAATACAATACTACCACATGTTGTGTCCCTGAATACAATACCACCACTTGTTGTGTATTCTGGGAGCACAGTATGATTTGTGATTTGTCATGTGATTGTTACCCAGGAGGTATCAGTGACCAGGTGACTTAGGGGTGATCAATGGGACCCCACCAGAGCCTCCCACATATAAGCCCTGGGTGAAGCCTGTGCACTCTCTCTTAGTCTTTGCTGAGGTCCAGTCAAGTTGTGCCTAAGTGTGTGTTCAGAGTCATAGGAGGCCTCAAGTCCAGTCTGCAGCCACAAGCTACAAACCTGCAAGTAACCACAGTCACAGCATTGTCAGTCACAAGTCAGTCAAGTCAAAGTCATCTGTCTAGTCAATGTGCCCTGCACTAAATTGTCCACCTCTACTACAAGTTCCAGCAAGCCCTTAAGGTCTCTGAAGTCACTGGTCACCTTCCGGGGCCCTGGCTGAACTGTATAGACTTTTCCACCTGTCTACCCTCAGTAAAGCTACCATTTGCCGTAACTTGGTGTCGGAGTCTTTATTGCCCCTGTGCCTTGCCCAGGATCCAGCGGTATACCTTCGGGTTGTATTGATAAACCATGCCCTGGCGTCACGAATACAAGGGGTTAATGTCATCTGCCCCCAGGGTAATTTCATCTACCCTTTGCATCACACCCCATACCACACATAGATTGATACATTCTTCCCATAATCCCTTCATTCCCTAACATTGATGCATTTGGAATGATGAATAAATATAATTAAAAATAAACTCTTTAGACATACAGTATTTTAGCTCTGCAGTTTTGCCTTTAAATGTAAAAAGAAGTGCCTTAACCTCCTCTTTGATGTCTACAGTCAACTATCAGAAAAATAATATATTTCTCCAGCGATAATAGGCTGTGTTGTGTTGTATTTATATCCGCATGTACACTAAAGCATTCATCAGGAACAAGTCAACCACACAATTGGGAACCAGATCTCCGAGTGCTGTTTTCCAAGTTCCAGAAACAACAAATTAGTCAATAACTCACAGTCCCTGTCATGTGGTCACTAAGATAAGGAACAATAAACGTTTTTCATGAAACTGGAAATTATAGCATTGTTCTCCTTAATTCTTAAGTTTGCAGTTTGTTTTGTAGTTAGCTTTAACATTTAGTGACTGTAAACATTGTATTCGCCTTTGCAGATTTGGATTTGTTTAGATTATTTATTACATTTTAACAAAAACAATTTTTCTGGGTTTAGGACACAGCAATACAGTTTTTTTTTTTTTTTACTGTCAAATGTTAAGATTTCCTTTCCTTAACCCCTTAAGGACCAAGCCCATTTTCACCTTAAGGACCAGGCCAATTTTATTTTAGCATTTTCGTTTTTTCCTCCTCGCCTTCTAAAATCCATAATTCTTTTATATTTCCATGTACAGACCCATATAAGGGCTTATTTTTTGCGTGACCAATTGTACTTTGTAATGAAACTTCTCATTTTCCCATAAAATGCACGGTGAACCCAAAAAAATGTTTTTTTAGGGAAGAAATGTAAATGAAAACCACAATTTTGCACATTTTGGAGGGTTTTGTTTTCACACTGTACAATTTACGGTAAAAATGACGTGTTCTTTATTTTGTGGGCCAATACGATTAAAATGATACCCATGGCTAGATACTTTTATATTTTTGTACCGCTTAAAAAAAATCTAAAACTTTTTGTACAAAATCAGTAATCTAAAATCGCCCAATTTTGACCACCTATAACGTCTAAATTTTTTCGTATATAGGGCGGTATGAGGGCTCATTTTTTGCACTGTCATCTGTACTTTTTATTGATACCACATTTGCATATATAAACCTTTGATATCATTTTTTATAAAAAAATTTTTAGAATAAAATGTGACAAAAAAACCAGCATTTTTTTACATTTTTAAAATTTTTACGCTTACGCCGTTCACCGTACGGGATCATTAACATTATATTTTGATAGTTCGGACATTTACGCACGCAGTGATACCAAATATATATATATTTTTTTTTTTAAATACGCTTTTTGGGGGTAAAATGGGAAAAGAGGCCAATTTTCATTTTTATTGAGGGAGGGTATTTTTCACTTTTTTTTTTTTACTTTTTTTTTTTTTTTACATTTTTCAACTTTTTTTTAACACTTTTTATGTTCCCATAGGGGACTATCTATAACAATCATTTGATTGCTAATACTGTTCAGTGTTATGTATAGGACACAGCACTGATCAGTATTATCGGCTATCTCCTGCTCTGGTCTGCTCGATCTCAGACCAGAGCAGGAGACGCCGGGAGACGTGAGGGGACCTCCGGCCACCATTACAGATGATCGGATCGCCGCGGCAGCTCTGCGGGCAATCCGATCATCTATTTTAATGTGTGCATTGCCGCAGATGCCGTGATCTGTACAGATAACGGCATCTAAGGGGTTAATGGCGGACATCTGTGCGATCGCTGTAGTTAAGCAACAGCTGGAGTCTCCCTGTTTGGGAACACACTTCCAGAAAGGCTCTGTTCCCATTGTGCAAAACGCATAATGTGAACAGAGATCTGTCCCTCTGCCCTTGGACTACTACTCCTATCATGGGAAAGAGTCTGCCCCATGACGGGAGTAGTTGTAGTAACGGAGCGCTGCTGAGGGATGGCACTTGCACATCTCCCGGCTGCGGGACTTTTAGGACTACTACTCCCATCATGGACAGACTCTGCCCATGATGGGAGTTGTAGTCCAAGGGCTGAGGTGCAGATCACACCGGTCATTCTGCAGAGACCCGCTGCAATCCGCATTTAAGTTAACAAGCCAGCGGTACATGCAGCTACACTGCGGGAGAGGGGAGCTCTGATTGGTCAATAGCTATTCACCAATCAGAGCTCCCATGTTCCGGCGGTGGGGATTATGAATTATGACAGTGTATACACAAGCCGGCGGGCAGCGCGGTGTAGATGCATGTACTGCCGGCTTGAATAGTTAATAAATGCGGATCGCAGCGAATCTCCAGAGAATGACCTGCTGCGATTTTTTAAGTTAACAAGCCGTTGGTACATGCAGCTACACTGCGCTGCAGGTAGCGGGCGATGGTTGATATGCACCGCGGCAGGTGGGAGAAAGGCTGTGGGGTGCTTCTCTGGCGCAGTCTGTCTAAGCGGTGTAGAAACTGTATCCCCGTCCACTTGAGGGAGGGTAGTGAGAATGGAATGAGAAGGAGCGGCCTGCAAAGCAGAAAACTGTGTCCCTGTGCGGAGGGTCACATTCCGCTGCAGGGCACAGTTTTCCTCATTACACAGGCTCCTATATACACTGTCACATTTCCTAATCCCCGTCGGGAGCTCTGATTGGGAGTAGTAGTCCTAAAAGTCCCGCAGCCGGGGGATGTGCAAGTACCATCCCTCAGCGCTGCGGTACTACAACTCCTCCCATCATGGGACAGACTCTGTCCCATGATAGTAGTAGTAGTCCTAGGGCAGAGGTGCAGATTGCAGCAGATCATTCTCTGGAGTTCCGCTGTGATCCACACTATACAAGCCAGCGGCACATGTGGCTACACTGCGCGCCGGCTCCTATATAGAGCTCTTATAATTCATAATCCCCGACGGGAGCTTTGATTGGTGAATAGCTATTGACCAATCAGAGCTCCCCTCTCCCAGCGGCGCAGATTATGAATTATGACAGTGTATACAGGAGCGGCGTGCAGCGCAGTGTGGCCGCATGTACCGCCGGCTTTTACAGTTAATAAATGCGGATCGCAGCGGGTCTCTGAAGAATGACCCGGTGCGATCTGCACCTCAGCCCTTGGACTACAACTCCCATCATGGGCAGAGTCTGTCCATAATGGAAGAAGCAGTCCTTACTGAGCCAAAATAGACACTTTTTTATGTGTCCTCCGAGGTGGTGTATATTTGCAAAAGAAAATGCCGTTTGCGCATGTTTTTTTGCGCAAAAAAAAATCGCAGTTAGTAAATTTGATTCTATAGTAGAAAATGCTCTATGGTAAACTTAACTGTAGACAAGGCGATGAAGAATTCTATCAAAATTTACGCAAAAACACACAAAAATAACACTTGCACATATTTTTGCACTAAAAAATAGACACAAAACAGCTCTATAAACAATGATAAATTCCCCCCTAGGTGGTTAAAGGGAGTGAGAGGGCCCCTTTTGGCAACAACATAACGTAAGCAATCAGATCATACAGTTAAGATCCCTAATGTGACTAAAAATCTGATAAGTTTAAAAAAAATGCTACAATAAATATCCCCCCCCCCCATTTTCCATTTTATTTTAATAAAAAAAAAAACTATGCTATATAACAAATTAACATATTTGGTACTGCATGTGGAAATGTCCAAACTGCTAAAATATAATGTTATTTATTTTACACAGTGAACACTGTAGACATAAATAAATACATACATACATAAATAAACAATGTCATAATTTCCCATAACATCCCATTAAAGATAATTGAAATAAAATGAAATAAAATGTTAAATGAACGGAGCAGAGGTCAAGCATGTGCGGAACTGACCTCCTTTTTGCCACCCTCCCACTGATCAGAGCAAGTTATCACATATACTATCAATGACTCATTTTATTCTTGGGATAACCCCTTTAAAGTATTTTAGTATGTACGTGCCAGATAGTAATGGACATGCTTAGGAAGGATCTGTGCTTGTCTTTGGGCTAAATGGCTATGTTCTGAGTCAACCATAACGCTATGACTATCTTTTTGTGAACTAGCTTTTCCCTGTTGGAGTTCGTACAAGTCCCATAATTCCTTGTTTGTAAGTGTGAGATGACTTTTCTCCCTCCCACACATCAGTCACCCCAC
Source organism: Hyla sarda (assembly GCF_029499605.1). NCBI lineage: Eukaryota > Metazoa > Chordata > Amphibia > Anura > Hylidae > Hyla > Hyla sarda. Next base: position 321,205,449 of record NC_079193.1, read on the forward strand.
CCATTGAAACACATCTGTGATCGCTTCAATGCAATAGACCAGTGTTTTCTGACCAGGGTGCCACCAACTGTTGCAAAAGTCCAATTCTTGCAGAGTGATCTCCCTCCCACCCAGCAGATTCTCCACCCATGGAAGCAAAGACAACCTGGGAAAACCTGAGACAACACTCATTTTGAATGCTGTTAGGGGCAAAAATCACAGAAAAATTGCGAGACCATCATGAAACACAAGTACAGACACTATATTATGAACTACACTAACTTTACAGCCCCTGTAACATAGTCAAATAAATAAAAAATACCGGAATATCCATTTGAAGAGGACCTGTTCAATATTTTCAAAAAAAGTTGATTCCAATGCTGTTTTTATTTTGTTGTTACACCACCCGTTATCAAGATATAGGAATTTTACCATTTAATCTGCACTTTTCCCGGAATAGTCAGGTGGATGAGAATTTCATTGAAGAAAGGCTGTGAATATAAAGCTGTGGGGGTGCAAATAGAATTCTGAGGGTGTGTAAATCAGGCTCAGGGGGTGTGAATAAAAGGATGAATGGTCATAAATTAGGGTCACACCACATTCACATCCCTTTTTTGAAATAAAATTCCCACCAATCTGATTATTAAGGAATTATGGTCAACAAGTAATAAATATCCTATATCTTGGAAATGAGGGGGAGTGTAGCAACAAAATAAAAGGAGCATTGGAATTAGGGTACCAGAGGCTATAAAGTTTATTTAAAAATTGTTTTTTAAACTTTTTTTTAAGATATCTGATCTATTTTTTATATCAGACTTCTGATAAAAATGCTTTATACTGTAACGGAGCTGGATGTGGATCCTCTAACCTGTGTGGCTGATGACCGGACCGTATCGGGGAGCGGAGTATAAGGTGCCGCTGGTCTTCAAGGCAGGACGGGCTTGCTGCGGCAGGCGACACCCAGGTCGCTACCCACGACACGGCTCGACCACACAGGTAGCTGGGCTAGGCGAGGTACCGAAGGATAAGGCAGTAGCGTAGTCAAATGTAGCAGAAGGTCAAAGCTGCCGGCAAAGGTGCGGAGTCTAATAACGTAGCAGAAGGTCTGGATACACGGGTAAGGCTAACAGGCTATAAGGGTCGCCTAATCTCAGGCTACGGGCACTGAAGATAAGGCAGAGAAGTGGGGGAGGTGCAGGAAGTTTATAATGTAGAGACTGGTGTGACAGTAATTATGAGCGTACTGGCCCTTTAAATTCCAGAGAAACAGGGGAGGAGGCGGCAGCGGAGCATGGTGAGTAACGGGCTGGGATTTGCATGCGGCCACCTCCCGCGATGCGAATCCCAGCACCGCCGGCAGACGGGGACATAGGGACTCCGTGGAGGGTAACATATACTACGCACCAAAGTTTGTGATTTTGTGCACTTATTCAGATATATACTTTGTATTAGCTTTATCTTGGGCAAAATAGCAAAAAGCAGCTGCCAATCCTTATTTTTCCTATACAGTGGTCCCTCAAGTTACAATATTAATTGGTTCCAGGACGACCATTGTATCTTGAAACCATTGTATGTTGAGACCAAAACTCTATGGAAACCTGATAATTGGTTCTAAAGGCACCAAAATGTCATCCAAAAATAGGAAAAAGTGAGGATTAAAGAAAAATAAGTAGATAACTAATATAGATAATTAAATCCTTACATATAAAAGTAATAAAGATCTGCTGGGAGCTGTAAATCACTGTCTATGTCAGTGTTCCCCAAGCAGGGAGCCTCCAGCTGTTGCAAAACTACAACTCCCAGCATGCCCGGACAGCCAAAGGCTGTCCGAGCATGATGGGAGTTGTAGTTTTGCAACAGCTGGGGGCACCCTGCTTGGGAAACACTGGTCTATATAGAGGAAAGGATCTTCTTCGGTGTCCTGTACAGTACACGCAATGTCCTAAAAAAGTAACACGGAGCTGCCCTCACCTGGTTTCCAAAGGAGCAGGTAACCCTGGCACAGGTAAAGTATACAGAACATGTAATACCTTCCTGTACTGTAGGGGGCGCTACCAGATATCAGTCAGTGCATACACTTCAGTAATACAGGGGTTTTACCAGTAAATTGCCCATTCTGATTGGTCAGTTCTTTCGGCCATTGACACATTTCACAGATCTGGACTGTCTGTACATTGTATGTTGAGTCTGGTTTCAACTTACAATGGTCCAGAAAAGACCATTGTATGTTGAAACTATTGTATGTTGAGGCCATTGTAAGTTGAGGGACCAACGTATTCATTTGCTGGCTATGTCTCATGGTACTTTTAAAGATTAAAAGAGCCTTTAACATGGCCTTAGGATTGGTCATTGATGTTTGATCGGTGGTAAAGAGAGGGGCTGTGCTTTTTAGGAGCTTTTTAGGAGGCCTCTTTATTGTCTAATAGTTGGGATCACAGGTGTCAGTCAATGTTAAAGAGAAGATGATTTTGGATCCTTGATCCCCATAGAGTTGTACGTCAATTTTCTAGGGTGTCAAGTGTTAGTTCTATTGTCTTATAGAGCTGATATCCTGGGTTTGTACCAAAAAAATGAAAAGATCTATATGATGTGTTTAATAAATCATTTGTTGAATTCTCAATACTAATATACAGTATATTCGCATATAAACTATGGCAAAGTATCTTTCGTATCTAATATGATTATATTTATTTTACAATTTTAGACCTGAAGTTGCATTTACAGTCCACAGACTATGGACATTTCCTGGCAAATGAGACTGGACAACTCACGGTATCTACAGTTGATGGAAAGCTGAAAGAAAAGCTTATGACCGAATTCCAGTACTTCCGAAACCATGCTTTTGAACCTCTTGCCACATTTCTAGATTTTATTACGTACGTAAGCTCCACCGAATGATGTTTGAACTATTACTGTATGTACCTTCAAGGCCAGATCAAAGAAAAGGCACATGGGAAACATGACAATGGCCTCTAAAACCTTGGAAAAGCATTGGGGCCTTCACAAGCCACTATCCCTAATAGATGTTTGACTATGCCATCCAGCCGAGAAGAGTTTCAGAGGTAGCCTTACATGCTTGTGGATTTTGAAAGGGCCATCTGGGGGCTCATTTCTATGTGTGAATGTGACCAGACTGGACTACAATAATAGAGAATTGTGTACTCACCTTTACTAGTCCTCCTGCCACTGCCATTCCAAAAGTGCCCAGTCCTGCCTCCCAGCACTTCAAGGTCTTGGTCTCGACTCAAGGAAGTCACCCCTTAGCCAATGGATGGATGAGGTGGGTCAGAACTACAGCCAGTGCTCAGTTGCTAATGTCAAGATCAGGAAGTGCTAAGAAGTAGAACCGAAAACTATCGGAATGGTGGGGACAGAGGATTGGGGCAGGCGAGTACATCATTCTTTATTTTGTAGCCAAGTCTGACAAGCCCTTTAGATTTCCCATAGATTTCAGAGGAGTAGGACTGTGCATGTATATCCACTTCTCCTATAGGTTGCTGTGATAGAGGGGCAATGATGGGTCCCATAAGTGGTTTGGAGCCCCTACCAATCACTTTGGCCCTTAACATTTAGACATCCAGCCCAATACTCAAGATATCATTTCAGTCAACAGGATTTTAACATAATAGAATCCCTCCTGTGTTGTTCTGTTCTTCCATCTGTGCTAGGGCTCCCTATGGCTCTATTTAAGGACCCCTGAGGCTAATAAAAGCCTGAGCTTCCTTGTTGTAATATTACGGGATAAAGGAATATGACAGAGAAGATAAATGATCATTTTCTTTACAAGTGACAGTAGATAAATAAGTTTATCTCTGAAGAGCTCTGACCATTTTCCATTATTGTCTGCAGGTACAGCTACATGATTGATAACATCATCCTCCTCATCACAGGAACCTTACACCAGAGGCCGATTTCTGAACTGGTTCCTAAGTGCCACCCCCTGGGCAGCTTCGACCAAATGGAAGCAGTCAACATTGCACAGACTCCGGCAGAACTGTTCAATGCCATCATAGTGGACACTCCTCTCGGTTTGTGCAATTTTTTCATTACACAATAAGTACAGTACCATAATACAGTGGACATATCATTACACAATTAGTACCATAATACAGGGGACATATTACAATATTCATGGGTTCCAGGATGACCATTATACGTTTAAACAATTCTATGTATGAGACCATAATGCTATAGAAAACCTGGTTATTGGTTCTGGCCCAAAATGTCATCTAAAAATAAAGAAATTAAGTAGATAACTAATACAGATAAAGCAAGTCCTTACATATAAAAGTAAGAAAGATCTGCTGGGAGCTGTAATCACTGTCTATGTAGAGGACAGGAGCTTCTTCAGGGTCCTGTACAGAACACATAGTGTCCCAAAAAAGTAAAAAGGAGCCGCCCTCACCTGGTGTCCAAAAAAGCTAACCCTGGTACAGGTAAAAAGTTGTACAAAACACGTAGTATTACTTAGATCTAACAACTCTTCTGACACGGACAGAGGTGTCAACAGAGAGCACTGTGGTCAAGCTAGAAAGAGCTACACAACTTCCTCTGGAGCATAGAGCAGCTGATAAGTACTGGAAGGATTAAGATTTTTAAATAGAAGTAATTTATAAATCTGTTTAACTTTCTGCCACCAGTTTATTTGAAGAAAAAAAAAAAATTCTCTCCCTCCTGAGTACCCGAAGTGCAGCATGTAAAACACTGGTCTTAGTAAAGTCCCCCCTTTTAGTTTGTACATATACAGTGTGTCTCTGTGTATGTGTAAATGCTTGTGGTAACACACAACATGTTTCCATAATACACAACATTCCCCATTAGAGCTAACTGTATTACAGCTTAGACCTGACGCGTGTAGGCTACTCACCTAGATATTGCAGATCCCTTCCATTTTTTAATTCGGTAACAGAATAGGGAATAGCTTCTAGCATGGAACATACATAAAGGGGTACTCCGGTGAAAACCTGTTTTCTTTTAAATCAACTGGTGGCAGAAAGTTAAACATATTTGTAAATTACTTCTATTAAAAAAATCTTAATCCTTCCTGTGCTTATTAGCTTCTGAATAATACAGAGGAAATTCTTTTCTTTTTGGAATGCTCTCTGATGACATCACGAGCACAGTTCTCTCTGCTGACGTTATTATAATAATGATGCTTTATTTTTTGTTGTCCTTAGTGGGATTTGAACCCAAGTCCCCAGCACTGCAAGGCAGCAGTGCTAACCACTGAGCCACCATGCTGCCCTTAGCATGCATCTGCTATACATGGTTGCTAACATGGACAGAGATGTCAGCAGAGAGCACTATGCTCGTGATGTCATCAGTGTTCCAAAAAGAAAGGAATTTCCTCTGTAGCATTCAGCAGCTAATAAGTACTGGAAGGATTAAGATTAATAGAAGTAATTTACAAATATGTTTAACTTTCTGCCACCAGTTGACTTAAAAGAAGAAAGGTTTTCAGCGGAGTACCCCTTTAATAAGTATAGTTTACAATGTCTGGGGCATTAGAGTAAATGCACAGTATGGCTACTGAAAATGTACGTTTGCCATCTCAGCCTATATGGCGGTATGTTTATAAACTACAGGTATATATTATTTGTTGCATTCTCCAAGTTTCCCTGTGGATGGAAATTGTTCTTAGATAAATAGCTGGTCCATATTGCAGTCTTTTTTGACAGAATTTATTTCATCAAAGCTTCATTTTAGAAAAATAAAATGCGCTTCTTTGGCCGCATTAAGAGGGCCATAATACTGCAGCATTTTCTCATCCCTATTAGGCCTGCAAACCCATCTTAGATCAGTATCACCCATCTGTATGTGGCCTCAGTAAGGGATCATCAATGTTGTTTATAATGAAAATATCTATTCGTGCCTCTACTGGTATTTAGGAAATGAGACGTTATTTGTTGGTGCATCATAAAGTCTTATCACTGCCGATCCCAGGCATCTTACCCGTGTTATCCTTCTGTTTCTCATCTCTAGCTGACTTCTTCCAAGACTGCCTGTCAGAAAATGATATGGATGAGATGAATATTGAAATTATGCGAAACAAGTTGTACAAGGTACGGTCTACTGCACGCGGACGGCTAGATACTGATGTTATATCTGCTGGAGATATGTGTACAGATCAGTCAGTCTGTACTTTACAGGATCCTTCTACATAAGTTACTATGATATAAGTTTAGAAGATGATATGTATTTTTATAGATAACATCCGAGAAGGGAACAGAAGGCACAGTCTTACTATATTCTGCCTGTAGTAATATATTCGCACAGTCTGATAAGTGTCCAGTGGCCGTAGCTGATAATATATACACTGGTGGGGTGCTAAATTCTTAGAAAAAATAGCAAGCAATCCAAAAAATATCAAAGAAAGGTGAACTTGCACTCACCAACCATGTACCAAATCATGTACCAATATCATGTACCAAATCATGTACCAATATCAAAGAAAGGTGAACTTGCACTCACCAACCATGTACCAAATCATGTACCAATATCATGTACCAAATCATGTACCAATATCAAAGAAAAGTGAACTTGCACTCACCAACCATGTACCAAATCATGTACCAATATCATGTACCAAATCATGTACTAATATCAAAGAAAGGTGAACTTGCACTCACCAACCATGTACCAAATCATGTACCAATATCATGTACCAATATCAAAGAAAGGTGAACTTGCACTCACCAACCATGTACCAAATCATGTACCAATATCATGTACCAAATCATGTACCAATATCAAAGAAAGGTGAACTTGCACTCACCAACCATGTACCAAATCATGTACCAATATCATGTACCAAATCATGTACCAATATCAAAGAAAGGTGAACTTGCACTCACCAACCATGTACCAAATCATGTACCAATATCATGTACCAAATCATGTACCAATATCAAATAATGGTGAACTTGCGCTCACCAACCATGGGAGCGCTCAGAGGCTAACAGCTGTTTTCACACACACCTGTGTGCTTCTTCCGGCCTCGCGAGGCCGGAAGAAGCACACAGGTGTGTGCGAAAACGGCTGTTAGTCTCTGAGAGCTCCCATCCCAAAGTCTCCCTGCCGCACAGAGTTCCCGTGGATTAAAGTCTACTACATGGTTGGTGAGTGCAAGTTCACCTTTTTTTGATATTTTTGAATTTTTATAGATGCTTCACCTTTAAAGGGGGCATTTTTTTAATTGTATGTAATCTTATAACACTGAATAAAGTTCCCCTCAGGGGCAGGATATTGCCTGTATATGCTGCACCCCTCTGTGAACCCTTTCAGCCATACAACAAAGTTCAGACGGGCTACAGTAGACATATCATGTACATTTCATATATTTGTTCAAAGGGCTTATATAGTACAAACCAGATGGGAGGGGTCTCTTTGAAGTAAATCTTTCATCACTATAGGCCCCCACCCCTAAACCCTCTGTTACTGCATGATAGGTGATGAGAGGAATCAAGTTAACACATACTAGTGCTGTAGGAAAACTCGGGAAAAGAAGTTTTATTTACCCATGTGCCATGGTGCCAAGTATCCGCTGGGCATTCCCTAAAGAAAATCAGTCTGCCGTTTAGGGCCACTTAATCCTGTTTATGAAGACTACTAGGGGACACCAAACTGAGGATTATATTAACTTTTATTAGGCCCTCTGATGCACAGTTTCTCTGTAATTTTATTGATGTGCAAATGTGGGCATTCCTATACCCTAGGTGCAGTGATATGACCTCCCGCCCATTCCTCTGACAATGCCTCCTGAATACTGAGTTTCCCTTTGCAATCATGTAACTCAAGGCCATCGGAGGTCAATAGAGCAACTGCTCACTGACGGCCATATTAAAGGTACCATAATCCTGAGTGTTATGCCCCCTGTTAGCCTCTATCAGTAGGTTAGGGTACCCAAACCTGCTCACTGATTCACTTTAAAGGCTTACTCCGCTCCCCAGCTTCCGGAACATTGAGTTCCAAACGCTGTGTGAGGGCTTCTGTGTTCACGCCCGCCCCCTTGTGACGCCACGGCCTGACCCTTCAATGAAAGTCTATGGGAAAGGGACAGGACAGCCGTCACGCCTCCTCCCATAGACTTGCATTGAGGGGGCGGGAGGTGACGTTACATGACGGGGCGTGACGTCACAAGGGGGCGGGCGTGAACACGGAAGCCCACACTCAGCGTTCGGAACTCAATGTTCCGGACGCTGGGTAGCAGAGTAACCCTTTAAACAAGTGTCTTTGCGGTAAATCCCTCAAACTTTGAACCCATGGTGGTGCTATCACATCTTATCACGTGGGGTCACTCAAGAGAAAATTAGGCTAGATCCACTTCTAGGCTCCATTGCAGATTCCATTCAGTTGGCTTAAATGGAGCCGGCAGATCCACTGCATGCTGAACACTAATGGACCCCACTAAAGTCAATGGCCCCGAACTTAACCCCTGACACATAGAGGGGTTTGGATTGATTAACCACCGAGAAGTCAGGACTCTTCACTGGTTAAGAATGCCCCTTGACACTTGGCATCTCGGTATGTGATTAAATAAAATGTATTTTTCTGGGTTATGCTATTACTGTGAGCATCACCACTAGTAGGTCTAAACTTGCTTCCTAATCAAATATTGTGCAGTGTCAGAGATGTGGGTGATCATTCCTTCGCCTGGTGTAAATGGTAAAAAGTTGCAAAATTTTCGAGCAAACATCTGCCTTGCAGAAAGATTTTGCTAATTTTTGACACCCTGCAGCCAAACAAATGTGCAAAGCAATTATGTTTTATGATATTATATGAAATCCCATTACTATACTGTTTTGTCTGTTTTCTCTGCCAGTCATACCTAGAGGCTTTCTACAACCTCTGCAAAAATCTAGGAGGAACGACTGCAGAAATAATGTGCCCAATTCTTCAGGTAAATCAGGAAATTAGTCCGATTTTTCACTTTTTTGGTTGTCTAAAAATGTTATATGGTGGTGTAAGATAGATGGATTGTTGGGGATACATCACCCGCAGTCCTGTCGTAGGCTATGTTCACATGGCGGAATTTATTTGCGGAATTTCTACCTGGAAAACACAGGTGGACTTCCTGCAAATAGCGGGCGTCAGCAGAAAGTGCAGGCACTAGGACTGATTGGAAATGCGCCGTCTCTATAGACGGCAATTCCTTTCTGAGTGGATTTTGCTGAAAGTATTGACATGTCAATTCTTTCGGCGGAGGCCAGAATCAGATTTCCGCAGCAGATGTTTCGCCGCACCGTGTAAATTCCATCGTGTGAACAGTGCAGCAGAATCCCTTTGAAAGCAAAGGTATTTCCTTGCTGAATTTTTCCACTGGATTCCACCCAGAAATTTTGTCATGTGAACATGGCCTTAAAGGGATACTCCACCCCTAGACATCTTATCCCCTATCCAAAGGATAGGGGATAAGGTGTCTGATCACGGGGGCCCTGCCACTGGGGACTCCCACAATCTCCCTGCTGTACCTGGCATTCGTTTAGAGAGTTGGAGGCTCGTAACATCATGGCCACGTCCCCTCAATGAAAGTGCAAAATGATGGGACAAACCCCATTTCCAGAAAAACATATTACTTTTGCTGTTGTGTGCTTCTCTTGTCACTATAATGTTGATTAGAAAAGTAGGCAGGGTTTGTCGGGAGGTCGAAGCCTCATATAGACCTCCTCGTGTATCAGAAATGTGAGTAATTATTTGCAAAAATATACGGCTACTTATAGCAAACATATGTGGTGTCCCGGTACCGTATCCTATCCGGTACCTGCGTGTGTGGGTCCCCATAGCCAGAGTCCCTAGGACGTCGGGGTCCCCATGGTCTAGTTCACCCCTGGTCACCTCTCATCTAGATAGTTATTGAGCTAATAGTTTATTTAGGATGCATGTAAATATGATATCAATGTCTATAAATAGTTAATTACCTGTATACAGCGTAGCAGGACCTGCGGGTCATGTGATCGGGAAAACTCTATGGTTTCTGCTTTAGGACCTTTGGAGGTCCCTGTGACGTATGCTACCCATCACTCCTTGTAATGGTGAGTGACAGTTACTGTGACCAATCCAGAACGGCCCTGCCCATATAAGGGAGCGGCGGCCATTGCTCTTTCTCTTTGCTCCTGCACTCCTGACGAGGAAGGATCTATACAGCTATCTCCTGCAGTGAGTTAGGCCCGAGCCTTGCGGCAACGGCTGATCGATTCTAAATTGAGAGTGTATCAATCCCTAAGCCCCAATCTCTGCAGCATCACCGGACCTTATCTATCCCCTAAATCCGGATGGATCTGCAAATATTACGCTAAATTCAGAGACTATATCTAAAAGTCAAGGTCCACAACAACTGTCAGTCATTGCACTATATAGAGACTGTATTCCTGAGACTATTATTGTGCATTGGATGTACCGCAAGCCTTTCAGTAAAGTTTGTTCAAGTTCAAGTACCTTGTGGACCTTCAGTCATTTTGGTATATGCACCTATCGTTACTGGGAAGGGCAGCAGTAGGCCGGAGAATTACCTCAGCATACTAGCCCTCAGCCTGGCGTCACGAACTATAGGGTTAACATTAACCCCTCATTTACCGAAACAATACCCCCACTACCAACACCCCCCAAGGGCTACCGCACATAGATTTGCTTTTCCGAAGCTCCAACCAACAACGAAAAGTTGCTTCAAATTGGCATGTTTGAAATAAAAGAAAAAAATTCCTTTGAATCCCAATATCTACTTAAAGGGGTTCTCCATTCCTAGACATCTCATCCCCTATCCAAAGGATAGGGGATAAGATGTCTGATCGTGGGGGTCCTGCCACTGGGGACCCCCGTGATCTATCTGCCTCATCCTGTGTTCGTTCAGAGCATCTAGTGCACCGCCAGAGGCTGTGATGTCACGCACGTGCCCCCTCAATGCAAGTCTATGGGAGGGGGTGTGACGGCCATCACGCCCCCTCCCATAGACTTGCATTGAGGGGACATGGACGTGACGTCATGAGTGGGGCATGAACTTGAAGTCACGAACCTCCGCCCCGCATAACCAGTCATTCGGCACGGAGCGAAGTTCACACCGTGCACCGGATGTGGGGGGGGCCGCTGCCGAAATCGAGGGGGGTCCCCAGTGGCGGGCCCCCCGCGATCAGACATCTTTTGGATAGGGGATAAGATGTCTAGGAGTGGAACGGGACGTGACCGTGATGTCATGAACCTCCGCAAAGATTGCTCCACACACCGGATGTCTGGGGGGCCGCAGCCGAGATCGCGGGGGTCCCCAGAGGCGGGACCCCCGAGATCAGACATCTTATCCTATATCTTTTGGATAGGGGATAAAATGTCTATGGGCGGAGTACCCCTTTAAGGTGACTTCTTAGATACAACTTGGATTCCTCCTAACCCCCCATATACACATGCATGTGAGTCCGAGAGGGCACATGTTTTAATAGGGAAAGGAATATAAGCCACTGCCAGACACCTCTGTCAATGACTTATCCCTCGTTAGAACGAAGGAAATTCCGTGATCAGAATTCCGCGAGTGGAATTCCACACTGTGAACATTAGCATCAGTGTGAATGGGTCTTCCGTGAGACCTGTTCGCACTGCGGAATTTCAGCAGCGGGCAATTCTGCCGCTGAAATTGTTCTGCGCAAAGAAAGAACATGTTCATTCATTGAGCGGAAGTTCGCGAGTACTGCATAGCCGCAGGGGGAGATTCAGCGCCATATCTGTAGTGTGAACATACCCTAATGCTCCTTGCTAACCTTTATGTAATGGCCTCTCTTTCTCTTTCGTAGTTTGAAGCAGACAGACGTGTGTTTGTTATCACCATTAATTCCTTTGGCACCGAGCTCAACAAAGAAGATAGAGAGACCTTGTACCCCACTTGTGGCAAACTGTATCCGGAAGGGCTGAGACTTCTCGCCAATGCAGATGACTATGACCAAGTGAAGAACATAGCTGAGTATTACGCTGTATGTATAATAATAATGACCTTGGTGGGAGTTGTGGACACGGTTATGATGTTTGTCAATCAATCAAACACAGGTTTTATGGACCATTAGAAATTGTTACATGATTATTCAGAATCATTGAAAACAGTGATGTATTGATATCATTGGTATCTGAAATAGAATTTGACAAATGTAGTAGTAAGCTCCCAAATCTCAATGTGTAGTTCACCACCTAGGGTCCCAAACATGGCTGAAATCATCACTAGTCTCAGTTACAAAGAGATTCCAGTTTCACTTAAGTCAAACCTGTCATATGACAGAAATAAATAATGCTTTTATATGTTCCTCACTAGGTCATGCAGATGCTTTACATGTCTTTTTTATGTGTCTAGCTTCTGTATTTGGCTTACAAATCCATCTGTTCAGCTGCTCACTCATTCTGACATTCACTTCTCAGGAAAGGGTGTGTCCGAGACAAGCACTGAGCCCGCCCTCACTCACCATGCATTCACTTCCTCCCTGAGTCTGCTGTGCTGTGCTGTCTCTAAATCCAATCACTGTAGGCTGCTCTGTAACCTTGTAACTCTGTTTTCAGACAGGAGTGCACACAGAGGAGTAATAGGCACTCACTTCCTGGACTTTGTCCAAGTCTGTGCTTCAGCTTGGGCAAAGATGATGCTGAGTCTGGACAGGATTATGTTCTGGATGATATGGGGACCCCTAATGGTCTCTTTTTTAAAAGCCATGATTAAAAGCTTCATTTTAGCTAATAGAAAGGTTAATGTTTTGTCAAGATGTGCAAAATATATAAAGTTTTTCAATCTGACAGTGCTCATTTAACTATTATTAGATATTCGTCCCTTGAACACGAAAAACACGACATCGGAACCTTAACCCCTTCCTGCATTATGACTTATATAAACGTCAGATTATGCAGCTAATTCACGCATCCTGATGTTAATATAAGTCATTCAGTTAACCCGGCGATGTGCGGCATCGCACGGGTTAACAGGCAGAAGTCCAGCTGTTACCGACAGGAAAAAACTTCTGCAACACACCCCAGGACCATTTGTGAATGGTCCTGGTAAGCGATCACTGTGATTGGTCCCTGTGGACCAATCACAGTGTCTCAGGTGACTGAGGGGGTGAAAGTTCAGATCCCCTGCTCTGCCTGCCCCTAGAAATCTGGGCAGAGCGGGGGAAGATGACCCCGAGAGTTGCGGGGGGGACCGGCAGCACATACCTGGGTACCGGCACAGGCAGCGGAAACCTGGGACCAGCAGCAGGCAAGTGGAGGAGGCAGCGTCGGCTTCAGCATCAGAGGCAGCAGTGAAGATTGCTGTAAAGCGATCGTCACTGCTGTTTCTAGGGGTTTCAAAACTACAACTCCCAGCATGTCCAGACAGTCTTTGGCTGTCCGGGCATGCTGGGAGTTGTAGTTTTGCAACATCTGGAGGGCCATAGTTTGGAGACCACTGTGCAGTAGTCTCCAATCTGTGCTCTTCCAGATGTTGCAAAACTACAACTCTCAGCATGCCCAGACAGTCCAGGCATGCTGGGCGTTGTAGTTTTGTAACATCTGGCCCTAAAGATGTTTCCGAACTACAACTACCAGCATGCCTGGGCAGTCTGGGCATGCTTGGAGTTGTAGTTTTGCAACAACTGGAGGCACACAGTTTGGGAAACACTGAGTTAAGTAACAAACTCTCAGTGTTTTGCAACCAGTGTGCCTCCAGCTGTTGAATAACTACAACCCCCAGCATACACAGACAGCCAAAAGGAAGTTGTAGTAGTATGCCAGCTGTTGCATAACTACAAGTCCCAGCATGCCCTTCTGCTGTCACTGCATGCTGAGAGTTGTAGTTTTGCAACAGCTGGAAGTTTGCCCCCCTCCCCCCCCCCCCCCCCCAATTGGGGATGTATGGGCGGAGGTTTACAGCAAATTTCTCACTGCAAATTTGAGATGCAGCAAATTTTCAGCTGCAGCTCAAACTCCCAGCAGGAAACTCACTGTGAACCCCCGCCCGTGTGAATGTACCCTGAAAACTCTACACTACACTACACAAAATAAAGAGTAAAACACTACATGTACACCTACATAGTACCCCCCCCCCTCCCCAATAAAAATGAAAAACATCTGGTAGGACAGCGGTTCTGACATAAAGACACACACAAAAAAAAACTTAAGGAACGTAACAAGGGGTACAGTGAGCCTTAACTACCCACAGGTGTTATGTGACCCCATTTTGGAAACTACACATCTCACAGAATGTAATAAGGGGTGCATTAAGCATCTGCACCCTACAGGTATCTGACAGATTTTTGGAACAGTGGTCCGTGAAAATTAAAAATAAAATTTTTAATTTGCACAGCCCACTGTTCTAAATGTCTGTCAAATGCCAGTGGGGTATAAATGCTTAATGCACCCCTTATTACATTCTGTGAGGGGTGTAGTTTCCAAAATGGGGTCACATGTGGGGAGTCCACTGTTCTGGCACCACGGGGGGCTGAGTTGATCGCCGCGTCTGAAAACGAAAGTAAACCGTTCCCGGCAGCTCAGTCGGGCTGATCGGGACATCGTGATGTTCCGATCAGCTGGGAAGCAGGCTTGAGCAATCGACCGCGTATCTGACTGATCCCTGCAAAGCTATGGCTTTGCAGGGATCAGCATAGGAGATCAGTGTGTGCAGTGTTATAGGTCCCTATGGGAGCTATAACACTGCAAAAAAAAAGTGAAAAAAGTTAACAAAGGTCTATTAAAAGTTTGAATCACCCCTCTTTTCCCATAAAAAAAAACTGTAAATAAAAATAAAAATAAACATATGTGGTATCGCCGCGTGCGTAAATGTCCGATCTATAAAAATATATTGTTAATTAAATTGCACGGTCAATGGCGTGTGCGCAAAACATTTCCAAAGTCCAAAATAGTGTATTTTTGGTCACTTTTTATATCATGAAAAAATGAATAAAAAGCAATCAAAAAGTCCGATCAATACAAAAATGGTACCGATAAAAACTTCAGAACACGGCGCAAAAAATGAGTCCTCATACCGGCCTGTATGCAGAAAAAGAGAAAAGTTATAGGAGTTAGAATATGAGAATTTTTAACATATAAATTTTCCTGCATGTAGTTATGATATTTTTCCGAAGTACGACAATATCCAACCTATATAAGTAGGGTATCATTTTAATTGTATGGACCTACAGAATAAAGATAAGGTGTTATTTTTACCGAAAAATGCACTGTGTAGAAACGGAAGCCCCCAAAAGTTACAAAATGAAATTCTTTCTTCAATTTTGTCGCACAATGATTTTTTTTCTGTTTCGCCGTGGATTTTTTGGTAAAATGACTAATACTGCAAAGTAGAATTGGTGGCGCAAAAAATAAGCCATAATATGGATTTTTAGGTGCAAAATTGAAAGTGTTATGATTTTTAGAAGGTGATGAGGAAAAAGTGAAAATGCAAAAACGGAAAACCGCTGAGCCCTTAAGGGGTTAATATATATGTATATGTGAATTAATATAATTTTTCACCAAGAAATGATGCAAGTATCGACGAAAATTTACCACTAACATAAAGTAGAATATGTCACAAAAAAACTCTCGGAATCAAATTCATAAGTAAAAGCATCCCAGAGTTATAAAGTGACAATGATCAGATGTGCAAAAAATGCTCTGGTCCATAAGGTCAAAATGGGCTTGGTCCTTAAAGGGGTACTTTGGTGGAAAAAAAACTTTTTTTTTTTTAATCAACTGATGCCAGAAAGTTGAACAGATTTGTAAACTACTTCTATTAAAAAATATTTATCCTTCCAGTACTTATCAGCAGCTGTATATTACAGAGAAAGTTCTTTTGTTTTTGGATTTCTTTTTTTTTTTTTGTTCACAGTGCTCTCTGCTGACACCTCTGTCTGTATCAGGAACTGTCCAGAGCTGCATATGTTTGCTATGGGGATTTGCTCCTAATCTGGACAGTTCCTTATACGGACAGAGATGTCAGCAGAGAGCACTGTGGACAGAAAAAAAAAGAAATCCAAAAAGAAAAGAACTTTCTCTGTAGTATATAGCAGCTAATAAATACTGGAAGGATTTTTTATAGAAGAAATTTATACATCTGTTTAACTTTCTGGCACCAGTTGATTAAAAAACATTTTTTCCACCGGAGTACCCCTTTAACTCCTGGTGGGTTTGGGTGGTGCAGGAACTATTGCTGGTGTCATGAGGCAGTCAGTTGTACCTATTGTTCAATTTCATTTAATTTAGCTAGTTCCAAAATGTCATAGTGGCCAGAGAACTCTTTTTTCCAATACCGATTCCCCAAATATCCTGTTTTTCCTCTTTCAACTATAAAGCAAAAATACACAATAGACTTAGGTTGGCCGAGCCCAACAATTCCAACAATCTAATTCACTAGAACAAGAAAATTGTCCATCAGGGCTTCTGAGATCAAACCATAGTAGATTAATAGACCGGTTCCTATGCGGTCACAGTGCTACGTACTTTAGGTTGTGCTCAGCAAACAATAGGTATATAACAATACTCTTTAGTCATATTGTAAATCTTCTTATGTTTATTGTAGCATCTTGTACAACACAACGGTCTAATACGTGTCTCTCCCTATTGAGAATACATACACACTTAGTTGAACTGTTTTCTTCCCGCACAGCAGCCTCTGCCCACCTAAGAACTGCAACGGGATCCATTCAAGTCAACAGGGCAGCCGCAGTTTATGTTTCCTGCACATTCTGGTGTCTGAGGGCGATACGGTGCAGGGGGAATTTTAGAAGGGGACACGTACTACACCAGTGCCTCATCCTCTTCATCCAGTGGGGTTCTTAGAGGCCGTTGGCTGTCCAGAAATGCTGGGAGTTGTAGTTTTGTAACAGCGGGAGGCACCCTATTTGGAGAACACTGGAATAAACCAAGTATATCAAGTTCTATGAAAAAAAAAGGGGGGGGGCCAAAGGAATCCTAAAAAAAATCTTTATACCTCTCTTGTCTTTGGATCTAAGAATAATCCTGGTCTTACACATTTTGGTTTGTTTTTTGCAGGAGTACAGAACATTGTTTGAAGGAATTGGGAATGGAGCTGGAGAGAAGACACTAGAAGACGTGTTTTTTGAGAATGAGGTAGGACATAAAGCAACAAAACTATGCTTAAAGGGGTACTCTAGATTTGAAGAAACATATCCCCTAACCACTGGATATGGTGGGGTCCGAACACTGGGACCTCCTACGGTAACATGAATGGGGACCAGCTGCCACTGCGCAACTCACCCATCTCAGCCGGTGATTGACCATAGCACAAGGCACAAGCACGTCTCCGAAGGTGGGGGCCAGAGCACTCTGGGGGAAGTAGCAGACTGGAGAGTTGAGAAGTGGGGGCCAGGACCAGTTCAGAAGATCGCGGGAGGTCCCTGTTGTCAGACCCCCCCCCCCCCCCAATCAGACACCTATTCCCTAACCTGTGGATAGGAGATACCTAACCGGAGTACCCCATTAAGGAACCAATAACAAAACTTGTCACAAAGTGTCCCCTTGGTTATATCCCCAGCGGGGAGCAGTAATCTGCCCTATAACCAAACTCTGACTCTGTGCTATGCTGCCTGTGTGATGACACAGGGGTGCAAGAAATACCTTATCACTTCGTGACGCCAGGGCACCGTTAGCCTATACACGATCCGAGGTTGGAGACAGCTTCTCCTGGGCCAGACACAGGGAGTAAAGAAACACACCAACGTCGGGGTACAGATAACTGCCTTATACTGAGCAGGGTGCAGATGGTATTACATGCCAACAGTATTGTGCAGAGTGGAGAGGATGCAGTGTTACCCCTTGGGAGCCCTGTTGCCTTGTTGGGACTTATGTTCCTTTCACCCAATTGATTGATACTGTCTTGAAATGAGACTGAAGACTGTTCCAGGTCGCTAGGGTTCTGACAAAGTCCGGAGACTTCCTCCGGTAGGCTTGAATTTCTTCTATGCGGGGGATCCTTGTAGAATTGCTGGATAAGACTTGAGATCAGATTTTATCTGGACTTCCCTCAGAGCTTCTCCACATACAGCTCACACCTTTACCACACTGAACCCTGAACTGGGGCAACTCCTCCCCCACTACTCTATATAGCTCACAATTTAGGGGTTCCCATTGGCAGGCAGGGTCACATGGGCTGCCGAGGAAGTCCGAAGCCCACAGGACAGCCTTTGGTGCTGAGACACCACACCTGTGCTTCAGGCAGCATAAAGGGGTAAACTGTCCCTAGACATCTTATCCCCTATCCAAAGGGCTGGACCCCAGCGGCCGGACCCCCCACGATCTCTGGCGCGGCAACCAGAAATCCGCCGCCGGACGCCTGGCGACCACAGCCATCACACCCCCTCCATTCATGTCTACTAGAGGGGGCGTGATGGCTATCTACTAGCTGTCACACCCCCTCCCATAGACATGAATAGAGGGGGCGTGGCATGAAGTCACAAACACGGAAGCCACAAGCTTCCGTTTTCAGAATACCACGGTGCCGACCCAGAGGTCGTGGGGGGTCCAACAGTCATCTAATCCCTTATCCCTAGAATTCCCTAATAGGGTATATGAAATTAGATTTTGTAAACCAATCTATTACTTTGTCTTGTTCTTTGTTTCCAGGTGAAAATGAACGTGCTGGCGTTTAACAATCAATTCCACTTTGGGGTCTTTTACGCCTACATTAAGCTAAAGGAGCAGGAATGTCGCAATGTTGTGTGGATCGCTGAATGCATTTCCCAAAGGCACAGAACCAAGATAAATAACTACATCCCTATTCTGTAAACCTTCCATACCCAATGCTGAGCTTTTTAGTACTATGGCACAATTATAATATTGCATTAATTAAGAAATCTCTAAATGATGAGTTGTTGAAGCTTCTGTAACATTATATCGTACATAGTTTGTCTTTTTTTACAGCCTTTACCTGTACATGGCAGAATGTATTATGTTTTATCATTCTAAGCAAGAAGGAAATCTTATGGAAAATAATAGCTGAAACCATTTTTTTTTGCTGTAGACCAGTGGGCTTCAAACTGTGGCCCTCCAGATGTTGCAAAACTACAATTCCCAGCATGCCCGGACAGCCGTTGGCTGTCCGGGCATGCTGGGAGTTGTAGTTTTGCAACATCTGGAGGGCCACAGTTTGAAGACCGCTGCTGTAGACAAAACTGTGTATTTTATAGATTGTGTGCCCGATTTATATAATTGTGGCACAGACTTCAAAAAAATGAGTTGCCTCTTCAAAACTGCGCAAAAACAAAGGTCTGATGTCATTTCTGAGGCTGACAGTAGTCTTGTTAGTAAGTCTGCTCTGGGCCTGAGCCTATGGGAGAGAATTACTAAGATGCAAGTCTTAAAGGGGTACTCCCGTGCCCCAGGCTTCTGAACATCAGGTTTAAAAGGCTTGAAGCAGCGGCCTCGGTCATGACATCACGGCCCTGCGGATGTTCAGAAGGCTCGGGCACGGGAGTACCCCTTTAAAGGGGTACTCCACTGCCCTGCTTCGGAAGCTCCGCTCCCCAGCGTCCGGAAGTTTATTGTTCCGAAGGCTACATGCAGGCTTCCGTGTTCAGGGCCGCCCCTCGTGATGTCACGCCCGCCCCCTCGTGACGCCCCCTCGGGGCGGCCCTGAACACGGAAGCCTGCACATAGCGTTCTGAACAATAAACTTACGGACACTGGACAGCGGAGCTTCCGAAGCAGGGCAGTGGAGTACCCCTCTAAGTAAAACCCAACCAGTGTACGATTGTGCTGGATTTATCTGTGACTTCACCCCATGCACTGAAATCTACCATAGTGATTTGCTGGTGTAAGATTTAATTGAAATATCCTCTGGAATAAGTTGAAATAAATCCGGCTATGCTCCTTTAAAGGAGTAGTCCAGTGGTGACCCAGTGGTGAACAACTTATCCCCTATCCTAAGGATAGGGGATAAGTTGCAGATCGCGGGGGGTCCGACCGCTGGGGCCCCCTGCGATCTCCTGTACGGAGCCCCGACAGCCCGCGGGAAGGGGGCATGTCGACCTCCGCACGAAGCGGCGGCCGACACGCCCCTTTAATACAACTCTATGGCAGAGCCGAAGCGCTGCCTTCGGCAATCTCCGGCTCTGCCATAGAGATGTATTGAGGGGGCGTGTCGGCCGCCGCCTCGTGTGGGGGTCGACATCCGCTATCTGGCCGGAGAGCCTGGCCCCCGTACAGAGAGATCGCAGGGGGCCCCAGCGGTCGGTTCAATCTCAAACTTATCCCCTATCCTTAGGATTAGGGATAAGTTTTTCACCACTGGACTACCCCTTTAAGGCCATGCTCTCCCATTTTTAGTAAAGTGGCAGAGACTGAGTTGCGCAAAAATTTGAACCAAAAAGACCCTAAAAGAAACACCATGTAAAAAAAAATAAAAACATTACAAACACACATTTATCATCAAAATGCTATGTATTAAAGGAAATCTGTCATCAGTATCACCCACACTAACATGTTGGTACAGGCTTGTAGTGCGGTTGACACTGATGAAAATGATACCTACCACAGACACTTACCACTGTGCCTCAGGTTGCCTGTTATCCTTTTTTTTTCGGTATATGCAAATCATCAGACATGGTGTGCGGAGGGTATTCCCAAGCCCTCTGTGCACAGTGATGTCACCACTGCCAGGCTAATGCCAAAATTACTGACTTTTGGTTACATTATATCCTGTACCACAAAAGTGGTACAGTCAAAAACTACAGCTCATGGCGCAAAAAACAAACCCTTACACAGCTCCGTAGGTGGAAAAATATAACAGTTATAGTGGGGAGAACATGGTCATAAACAAAAGGTTTTTTTTCTTTTCTTTTTTAAGTTTTCAATTTGTTTTAGCCATAAAAGGAAACAAAAATTATTCAAGTTTGGTATCATTGGAATCGTAAAAACTTAGAGCCCTACAAAAAATGTGCAATTCTATATTTTTTTTCAATTTTGCCACACATATAATTTTTTTCGCCCTTCGTAATATATTGTATGATAAAAAGAAAAAAAAGAAAAGAAAAAGAAAAGTCTATCAGTGGAAAGTACAACTCGTCACGCAGAAAATAAGCCATAATACAAAAATAAAAAAAAGTTATGGGTCTTAGAAGGTAAGGAGGAAAAAACGTGAGCCAGAACAAAACATTTCTGGGTCATGAAGGGGTTAAAGCTTGATATAAAGTTTCCAATAACATGCGCCTTGACATGGGAGGCATACATGGGAAGATAATTATAAACTTAGACTGGTAAACTTGGACTAGACAGTCTAAAAAATGCACCACATTTTTAACAATGACTCAGTGAGGCTGTTTGGTGCATTTGTAGGTCATCTACCTACATGAAACCCGAGGTAAGTGGGGTTTTACATACACTGTATACCAATAATAATTGATTATTATTTCCAGATATAATTCTCCTCATCCTTTGTAATAATCCAGCCTGATCTCTTATTCACTAGTCATATGTGATGTAGTTTCCTTTCTTGACACTAGATGGCACCATTTATGTAGTATTTGTTGCAAAATCATTTTCATTCAGCGCAATGAGAGAAGAGACAGAACAAACCCCAAACAATTCAATCTTCATGTCGCTGCCGAATCATCTACAAAGACAAAGAAGAAAAAGAAGTTTGAGCGATGAAATTCCAAATTTACTATTTTCATGTAAAACTTATGATAAAAAGATAGAGATAGTGTAGATCAGTGTTTCCCAATCAGGGGGCTTCCAGCTGTTGCAAAACTACTACTCACAGCCTTTATATAGAATATTGCGATATAATGATGAATATTCTTTATTTTTTATTTTTTGGTGAATATGCAAATATTTGCGAATATCGGCGCTTCCAGTCAGAGGACACTGATCCCTCCCTTCTTTTAGGTGAAAGATATAATCGTACGTGTGAATTTCATTACTAATTTTCACATGAAAAAAACAAAGATAGCGAATGTGAATTTTGCGAATATAGGACGAATATTCGTCCATACATTTGCGAAATATCGCAAATTCGAATGTGGCGTATGCCGCTCATCACTAATTTTGAGGCACACTGGTTGGGAAACACTGCGATAGATAGATAGATAGATAGATATAAGATAGATAGATAGATATGAGATAGAAAGATATGAGATAGATATATATAAGATAGATAGATAGATATGAGATAGATAGATATGAGATAGATATAAGATAGATAGATATGAGATAGATAGATAGATAGATAGATATTTATTAGATAGATAGATAGATATGCGATAGATAGATAGATAGATAGATAGATAGATAGATATGAGATAGATAGATAGATAGATAGATATGAGATAGATAGATGGATAGATATAAGATAGATAGATATGAGATAGATAGATATAAGATAGGTAGATAGATAGATAGATAGATAAATATGAGATAGATCGATATGAGATAGATACATACATACATAGATATTAGACAGATAGATAGATAGATAGATATGAGATAGATAGATAGATAGATAGATATGAGATAGATAGATAGATAGATAGATATGAGATAGATAGATATGAGATAGATAGATATGAGATAGATAGATATGAGATAGATACATACATACATAGATATTAGATAGATAGATAGATAGATATTAGATAGATAGATATGAGATAGATAGATAGATAGATAGATAGATATGAGATAGATAGATAGATATGAGATACATACATACATACATACATATTAGATAGATAGATAGATAGATATGAGATAGATAGATATGAGATAGATAGATATGAGATAGATAGATATGAGAGAGATAGATAGATAGATAGATATGAGATAGATATGAGATAGATATGAGATAGGTAGATATGAGATAGATATGATATATAGATAGATAGATAAATAGATAGATAGATAGATAGATAGATATGAGATAGATATTAGATAGATAGATATGAGATAGATATGAGATAGATAGATATGAGATAGATATTGTTACGCTCGCAGCATCCTCTCATTCGCAGCGCCCCGGTCAGACCTACACGGTCCACGCCAATCCCTCTCTGGCACAGAGGATCCACCTCCAGCCAGCCGAATCGTGACAGTAGATCCGGCCATAGATCCCGCTGAAGTCCCACTGCCAGTTGTCGCCGACCTCACCACGGTGGTCGCCCAGCAGTCGCAACAGATAGCGCAACAAGGCCACCAGCTGTCTCAACTGTCCGTGATGCTACAGCAGCTATTACCACAGCTCCATCAATCTTCTCCTCCGCCAGCTCCTGCACCTCCTCCGCAGCGAGTGGCCGCTTCCGGCCTACGATTATCCTTGCCGGATAAATTTGATGGGGACTCTAAGTTTTGCCGTGGCTTTCTTTCGCAATGTTCCCTGCACTTGGAGATGATGTCAGACCAGTTTCCTACTGAAAGGTCTAAGGTGGCTTTCGTAGTCAGCCTTCTGTCTGGGAAAGCTCTGTCATGGGCCACACCGCTCTGGGACCGCAATGACCCTGTCATTGCCTCTGTACACTCCTTCTTCACGGAGATTCGAAGTGTCTTTGAGGAACCTGCCCGAGCCTCTTCTGCTGAGACTGCCCTGCTGAACCTGGTCCAGGGTAATTCTTCTGTTGGCGAGTACGCCATCCAATTCCGTACTCTTGCCTCCGAATTATCCTGGAATAATGAGGCCCTCTGCGCGACCTTTAAAAAAGGCCTATCCAGCAACATTAAAGATGTGCTGGCCGCACGAGAAATTCCTGCTAACCTGCATGAACTTATTCATCTTGCCACTCGCATTGACATGCGTTTTTCCGAAAGGCGTCAGGATCTCCGAGAGGATATGGACTTTGTTCGCACGTGGCGGTTTCTCTCCCCGGCTTCTCTCTCCTCTGGTCCTCTGCAATCCGTTCCTGTGCCTCCCGCCGTGGAGGCTATGCAAGTTGACTGGTCTCGCTTGACACCTCAAGAGAGGACACGACGCCGCATGGAGAATCTTTGCCTGTACTGTGCCGGTACCGAACACTTCTTGAAGGATTGTCCTATCCGTCCTCCCCGCCTGGAAAGACGTACGTTGACTCCGCACAAAGGTGAGACAGTTCTTGATGTCAACTCTGCTTCTCCACGCCTTACTGTGCCTGTGCGGATATCTGCCTCTACCTTCTCCTTCTCTACTAAGGCCTTCTTGGATTCCGGATCTGCAGGAAATTTTATTTTGGCCTCTCTCATCAACAGGTTCAACATCCCGGTGACCAGTCTCGCCAGACCCCTCTACATCAATTCTGTTAACAATGAAAGATTGGACTGTACCGTGCGTTACCGCACAGAACCTCTCCTAATGTGCATCGGACCCCATCACGAAAAAATTGAATTTTTGGTCCTCTCCAACTGCACTTCAGAAATTCTTCTTGGATTACCGTGGCTTCAACGCCATTCCCCAACCCTTGATTGGTCCACAGGAGAGATCAAGAACTGGGGTACTTCTTGTCTCAGGGACTGTCTTAAACCGGTTCCCAGTACTCCCTGTCGTGACCCTGTGGTTCCCCCGGTATCCGGTCTTCCTAAGGCTTATATGGACTATGCTGATGTTTTTTGCAAAAAGCAAGCAGAGACTTTACCTCCTCACAGGCCTTATGACTGTCCTATTGACCTCCTCCCGAGTACTACTCCACCCCGGGGCAGAATCTATCCTCTGTCTGCTCCAGAGACTCTAGCCATGTCGGAGTACATCCAGGAGAATTTAAAAAAGGGGTTTATCCGCAAGTCCTCCTCTCCTGCCGGAGCTGGATTTTTTTTGTGTCCAAAAAAGATGGCTCCCTACGCCCTTGCATTGATTACCGCGGACTTAATAAAATCACGGTAAAAAAACGCTACCCCTTACCTCTTATCTCGGAACTCTTTGATCGCCTACAAGGCGCCCACATCTTTACCAAACTGGACTTAAGAGGTGCTTATTATCTCATCCGCATCAGGGAGGGGGACGAATGGAAGACTGCATTTAACACCAGAGATGGACACTTTGAGTATCTGGTCATGCCCTTTGGCCTATGCAACGCCCCTGCCGTCTTCCAAGACTTTGTTAATGAAATTTTTCGTGATCTCCTATATTCCTGTGTTGTGGTTTATCTGGACGATATTCTGATTTTTTCTGCCAACTTAGAAGAACACCGCCAGCATGTCCGCATGGTTGTTCAGAGACTTCGGGACAATCAACTTTATGCCAAAATGGAGAAATGTCTCTTTGAATGTCAATCTCTTCCTTTCCTAGGATACTTGGTCTCTGGCCAGGGACTACAAATGGACCCAGATAAACTTTCTGCCGTCTTAGATTGGCCACGCCCCTCCGGACTCCGTGCTATCCGTTTTTTGGGGTTCGCCAATTATTACAGACAATTCATTCCACACTTCTCCACTATTGTGGCCCCTATCGTGGCTTTAACCAAGAAAAATGCCAATCCTAAGGCCTGGTCTCCCCAAGCGGAAGACGCATTTAAACATCTCAAGTCTGCCTTTTCTTCTGCTCCCGTGCTCTCCAGACCTGACCCATCTAAACCCTTTCTATTGGAGGTAGATGCCTCCTCTGTGGGAGCTGGAGCTGTCCTTCTACAAAAAAATTCTTCCGGGCATGCTGTTACTTGTGGGTTTTTTTCTAGGACCTTCTCTCCGGCGGAGAGAAACTACTCCATTGGTGATCGAGAACTACTGGCCATTAAATTGGCGCTTGAGGAATGGAGGCACCTGCTGGAGGGATCAAAATTTCCAGTTATCATATACACGGATCACAAGAATCTCTCCTATCTCCAGTCTGCCCAACGACTGAACCCTCGCCAGGCTAGGTGGTCGTTGTTCTTTGCCCATTTTAACTTTGAAATCCATTTTCGCCCTGCTG
The DNA here is from genome assembly GCF_029499605.1 of Hyla sarda. Taxonomy (NCBI): domain Eukaryota; kingdom Metazoa; phylum Chordata; class Amphibia; order Anura; family Hylidae; genus Hyla; species Hyla sarda. Next base: position 321,231,241 of record NC_079193.1, read on the forward strand.
ACAAGAACATTAGGGCCGATGCCCTCTCTCGTTCTTCTGATGCCTCTGAAGTAGAGGTCTCTCCGCAACACATCATTCCTCCGGACTGTCTGATCTCCACTTCTCCAGCCTCCATCAGGCAAACTCCTCCAGGGAAGACCTTCGTTTCTCCACGCCAGTGTCTCGGGATTCTCAAATGGGGACACTCCTCCCACCTCGCAGGCCATGCGGGCATCAAAAAATCCTTGCAACTCATCTCTCGATTTTATTGGTGGCCGACTCTGGAGACGGATGTTGTTGATTTCGTGCGGGCCTGTACTGTCTGTGCCCGGGATAAGACTCCTCGCCAGAAGCCTGCTGGTCTCCTTCATCCTCTGCCTGTTCCTGAACAGCCTTGGTCACAGATTGGTATGGACTTTATTACGGACTTGCCCTCATCCCGTGGCAACACAGTTGTTTGGGTGGTCGTTGATCGATTTTCCAAGATGGCACATTTTATTCCTCTTCCTGGTCTTCCTTCAGCGCCTCAGTTGGCAAAGCAATTTTTTGTACACATTTTTCGCCTTCACGGTTTGCCCACGCATATCGTCTCGGATAGAGGCGTCCAATTCGTGTCTAAATTCTGGAGGGCCCTCTGTAAACAGCTCAAGATCAAATTAAACTTCTCTTCTTCTTATCATCCCCAATCCAATGGGCAAGTAGAAAGAATTAATCAGGTCCTGGGTGACTATTTACGGCATTTTGTTTCCTCTCGCCAGGATGACTGGGCAGATCTTCTACCATGGGCCGAATTCTCATACAACTTCAGAGTCTCCGAATCTTCTGCTAAATCCCCATTTTTCGTGGTGTACGGCCGTCACCCTCTTCCTCCCCTCCCTACTCCCTTGCCCTCTGGTTTGCCCGCTGTGGATGAAGTGACTCGTGATCTTTCCACCATATGGAAAGAGACCCAAAATTCTCTTTTACAGGCTTCATCCCGGATGAAAAGATTTGCTGATAAGAAAAGAAGAATTCCCCCCATTTTTGCTCCCGGAGACAAGGTATGGCTCTCCGCTAAATATGTCCGCTTTCGTGTCCCCAGTTACAAACTTTATCTTGGCCCTTTCAAAGTCTTGTGCCAGATTAACCCTGTCTCTTACAAACTCCTTCTTCCTCCTTCTCTTCGTATTCCCAATGCCTTCCATGTCTCCCTCCTTAAACCACTCATCATTAACCGCTTCTCTCCCAAAGTTGTTTCTCCCACTCCTGTTTCCGGTTCATCTGACGTCTTCTCTGTGAAGGAGATTCTGGCCTCCAAGACTGTCAGAGGGAAAAGATTTTTTTTGGTGGATTGGGAAAACTGTGGCCCAGAGGAGAGATCCTGGGAACCTGAGGACAACATCCTAGACAAAAGTCTTATCCTCAGGTTCTCAGGCTCCAAGAAGAGGGGGAGACCCAAGGGGGGGGGGGTACTGTTACACCGAGCGCTCCGGGTCCCCGCTCCTCCCCGGAGCGCTCGCAGCATCCTCTCATTCGCAGCGCCCCGGTCAGACCTGCTGACCGGGTGCGCTGCAGTATCACTCCCAGCCGGGATGCGATTCGCGATGCGAGAGGCGCCGGCTCGCGATGCGTATCCCGGCTCCCGTACCTGACCCGTTCCCCGTTTGTCTTGTCCCGGCACGCGCGGCCCCGCTCCTTAGGGCGCGCGCGTGCCGGGTCTCTGCAATTTAAAGGGCCACTGCGCCACTGATTGGCGCAGCAGGCTTAATCAGTATGTTCACCTGTGCACTCCCTACTTATACTTCACTTCCCCTGCACTCCCTCGCCGGATCTTGTTGCCATTGTGCCAGTGAAAGCTTTTCCTTGTGTGTTCCTAGCCTGTGTTCCAGACCTCCTGCCGTTGCCCCTGACTACGATCCTTGCTGCCTGCCCTGACCTTCTGCTACGTCCGACCTTGCTCTTGTCTACTCCCTTGTACCACGCTTATCTCAGCAGTCAGAGAGGTTTAGCCGTTGCTGGTGGATACGACCTGGTTGCTACCGCCGCTGCAAGACCATCCCGCTTTGCGGCGGGCTCTGGTGAATACCAGTAGCAACTTAGAACCGGTCCACCAACACGGTCCACGCCAATCCCTCTCTGGCACAGAGGATCCACCTCCAGCCAGCCGAATCGTGACAGTTATGAGATAGATATATACCAAGGAGAGCAGCACAACCTAATGTAATAGAAAAGGTGCACCCTTGTAAGGGGCCCTGGTTGGTGGCTCCACTCTCAATAGAAATCCAGTAAACAGCAGGACACAAATTGTGAAAAAAATGTGAAGATTTATTCCATTATTCCAGTACAAAAAAACAGAGCAACATTTCGGCGGCCTCGCGACCGTTCTCAAGCTCGAGCACTGAGCGCTGAGCAACGGAGTACCCCTTTAATGAACAGGAACTGGGATCATGGGCACAGCCCCATTGGGAATTCAGGGTAGGTGAGTATTGCTTCTAATTTATTTTTACACCAATTCTATCTAGCCATATAATTTTTCTTTTTTTTTTTAATTCCTGGACAACCCCTCTATATCGGAAATTTTTTTTTTCTGTTCAGCAATAAGTTTCATACAGTGTCCCCTTGCCACAATGTTATGGGCACAGCAAATACAACTTTGCAATCTCCATAATGGTCTGGAATTAATATTAAAAGGGTATTACCAGGAAAAACTATTTTTTATATATCAACTGGCTCCAGAAAGTTAAACAGATTTGTAAATTGCTTCTATCAAAAAAATCTTAATCCTTCCAATAATTGTCAGCTGCTGAAGTTGAGTTGTACTTTTCTGTCTGGCAACAGTGCTCTCTGCTGACATCTCTGCTTGTCTCAGGAACTGCACAGAGTAGAAGAGGTTTGCTATGTGGATTTGCTTCTACTCTGGACAGTTCCCGAGAGGTGTCATAAGAGAGCACTTACACAGAAAAGAACAACTCAACTTCCGCAGCTCATAAGTACTGAAAGGATTAATATTTTTTAATAGAAGTAATTTACAAATCTGTTTGACTTTCTGGAGCCAGTTGATATATTAAATGAAAGTTTTTTCCTGGCTAACCCCTTCAACCACTTAAGGACCTAGGGCGTATCCATAATTTCGGTCCCTGCCGCGCGGCGATCAGCAGGCACTCCGCGCAAATGCCCAGGGGGGTCATCAGACTTGAGATTTGTGCCTATTCCGGGTCATTACTGGTCTATGGTGACCTGGAATATAAGGGGGATCGCGGATGTCTAAGACAAGATCCCCCTGAAGGGATAGGAGTGAGGTGGCAGGGGTGCCACCCCTCCTATCCCTGCTATTGGTCGCCAGAAGCGACAACCAATAGCAGATCGGGGACGGGGGGTTAACTTTAGTTTTCCCCGTCCTGCCCACCCACAATAGGCGGGACAGAAGGGGGAACCGAAGGGGACCGGGCGCCAAAGATCCACTTACCCGTCCGGAGGCAGCAGGCGACGGCGATCGGCACGGGCGGCATGTCATGCGGCAGAAGAGGACGCCTCCCTGGATCCTACGGAAGTCGGTAAGTTGATCTGGAGGGCTACAGTCTGAGACCACTGTACAGTGGTCTCTAAACTCTAGCCCTCCAGATGTTGCAAAACTATAACTCCCAGCATGCCCAGACAGCTGTTTGGGCATGCTGGAATATGTAGTTTTGCAACAGCTGGAGGGTTACAGTTTGAGACCACTATACAATGGTCTCTAAACTATATCCCTCCAGATCTTGCCAAACTACAACTCCTAGCATGCCCACATAGCTGTTTGCTGTCTGGGCATGCTGGGATTTGTAGTTTTGCAACATCTGGAGGTCCACAGTTTTGAGATCACTGTGCACTGGTCTATAAACTGTAGCCCTCCAGATGTTTCAAAACTGCAAATCCCAGCATGCCCAGACAGCAAACAGCTGTCTCGGCATGCTGGGAGTTGTAGTTGCGTACCTCCAGCTGTTGCATAACTACATCTCCCAGCATGCCCTTTGGCGATCAGTACATGCTGGGAGTTGTAGTTTTGCAACAGCTGGAGGCACACTGTTTGGAAAATCCTGAGTTAGGTAACAGAACCTAACTGAAGGTTTTCCAACCAGTGTGCCTCCAGCTGTTCCAAAAGTACACCTCCCAGCATGCACGGTCTGTCAGTGCATGCTGGGAGTTGTAGTTTTGAAACAGCTGGAGGTTTGTACAGGGTACATTCACACAGGCAGGCTTACAGTAAATTTCCTGCTTCAAGTTTGGGCTGCGGCAAATTTTTCGCCGCAGCGCAATCTCCTAGCGGGAAACTCACTGTAACCCGCCAGTGCGAATGTACCCTAAAAACACTACACTACACTACACTAACACAAAATAAAGGGTAAAACACTGCATATACACCCCCGTACACTGTCCCCCCAATAAAAATTTAAAACGTCTTGTACGGCAGTGTTTCCAAAACGGAGCCTCCAGCTGTTGCAAAACAACAACTCCCAGCATTTCTGGACAGCTACTGACTGTCCAGGCATGCTGGGAGTTTTGCAACAGCTGGAAGCACCCTGTTTGGCAATCACTGGCGTAGAATACCCCTATGTCCACCCCTATGCAATCCCTAATATGGTCCTCAAATGCGCATGGAGCTCTCTCACTTCGGAGCCCTGTCTTATTTCAAGGAAACAGTTTAGGGCCACATATGGGGTATTTCCATTACCCCTTATGAAAAGGAAAAGTTTGGGTTTACACCAGCCTGTTAGTGTAAACAAAAAAAAAATTACACTAACATGCTGGTGTTGCCCCATATTTTTTATTTTCACAAGCGGTAAAAGGAAAAAAAAGACCCCCAAAATTTGTAATGCAATTTCTCCTGAGTATGAAAATACCCCATATGTGGGCGTAAAATGCTCTGTGGACTCACAACAAGGCTCAGAAGTGAGAGCGCACCATGTACATTTGAGGCCTAAATTGGTGATTTGCACAGGGGTGGCTGATTTTACAGCGGTTCTGACATAAACGCAAAAAAATGAATACCCACATGTGACCCCTTTTTGGAAACTACACCTCTCACGGAATGTAACAAGAGGTATAGTGAGCCTTAACACCCCACAGGTGTTTGACGAATTTTAATTAAAATTGGATGGGAAAATGAAAAAAAAAAATTCACAAAAATGCTGGTGTTACCCTTAATTTTTCATTTTAACAAGGGAAAATAGGAAAAAATCCCCCCCAAATTTGTAACCCCATTTCTTCTGAGTAAGAACATACCCCATGTGTGGATGTAAAGTGCTCTGCTGGCGCACTACAATGCTCAGAAGAGAAGGAGCGCCATTGGGATTTTGAAAAGAAAATTTGTCCGGAATTGAAAGCCACGTGTGTTTACAAAGCCCCCATAGTGCCAGAACAATGGACCCCCCCCCCATATGTGACCCCATTTTGGAAACTACACCCCTCATGTAATGTAATAAGGGGTACAGTGAGCATTTACACCCCACAGGTGTCTGTTTGGAACAGTGGTCCATGAAAATGAAAAATAAAATGTTTCATTTGCACAGCCCACTGTTCCAAAGATCTGTTAAACACCAGTGGGGTGTAAATACTCACTGCACCCCTTATTAAATGCTGTGAGGGGTGTAGTTTCCAAAATGGGGTCACATGTGAGGGTGTCCACTGTTCTGGCTCCACGGGGGGCTTTGTAAACCCACATGGCCCCTGACTACCATTCCAAACAAATTCTGTTCCCAAAAGCTCAATGGCGCTCCTCCTCTTCTGAGCATTGTAGTTCGCCAGCAGAGCACTTGACGTCCACACATGGGGTTTTTCCATACTCAGAAGAAATGGGGTTACAAATGTTGGGGTCATTTTCTCCTATTACCCCTTAGTAACCAAAGATATATGACCAAAGTAGCTTTTCAATCAGAAAAGTATATTGCGTTTGGTGCTAAATACTTTAGTATAGTCTCCTATCAAAAATTGCACGTTGGCTGTCCAGGCATTCTGGGAGTTGAAGTTTGCAACATCTGGAGGTCCGCAGGTTGAAGACCACTATTGGGTTCAAAATCTTTATTTTTTTAGATTTTGCACCTATAAATTGGGTGCGTCTTATACCCCGGTGCGTCCTATAGGGCGAAAAATACGGTAGGCTGTCCGGGCATGCTGGAAGTTGTAGTTTTGCAACCGCTGGAGGCACCCTGGTTGGGAAATACTGGTCTAGTATATAACTTATGATGACCTGAGAAATTGTACAATCCATGACTTATCCAAGAAGATAACACAACTGTGTAAATTCAATATACAATTTTACGATGCCATCTAGTAGACTGTTTTCCCTGTATTTTTTGGTCATATTAGGGTCACCGGTAGAGATGAGCGAACTTACAGTAAATTCGATTCGTCACAAACTTCTCGGCTCGGCAGTTGATGCCTTATCCTGCATAAATTAGTTCAGCTTTCAGGTGCTCCGGTGGGCTGGAAATGGTGGATACAGTCCTAGGATAGACTCTCTTTTCCAGCCCACGGGAGCACCTGAAAGCTGAACCAATTTATGCAGGATAAGTCATCAACTGCCGAGCCGAGAAGTTCGTGACGAATCGAATTTACTGTAAGTTCGCTCATCTCTAGTCACCGGCCACGCTCCTCTTTATGTTCTACAATATGAGCCAGAATGTTGTCAAGTAATTTCCATTGACCTGTATCTGGGGCATAAATATGGTATATGTCAGTATATATTTTTGGATGTTGATGTGTCAAATGATTTCTAGAGATCTCCTCAAATGGTCTCCTCCTATATTTGAGCCAGTAATGGTCAGTCAGGTATTAAACTCACTTACTACCCCCACTTTCTTGTTATCACTGCTCATGAAGTATATAGGAGGAAATGATTTGTGAAATAATCTGGGGTTATCTTTGCGGAGCAGATGGGATTCCTGAAGGATAAGCTCATCACACTTCGCGCTCATCGCCTCTCTCTAGGCCAAATACCTTTTCTATAGTGAGTTCAACCTATTAACATTAATGAAAACAATTTTCAACTTCATATCCTATGAAGCTCCTCCACAGTAAATTGTAACTCTCCGAAGTAAACCAGAAAAGAAGGAGAACAGGTAGCCTCATATTTCTGAATATGTATCACGTGAGCTAATACTCTCTATACAGTGGTTCCTCAAGTTACAATATTAAAGGGGTATTCCAGGAAAAAACTTTTTTATATATATCAACTGGCTCCAGAAAGTTTAACAGATTTGTAAATTACTTCTATTAAAAAATCTTAATCCTTTCAGTACTTATGAGCTTCTGAAGTTAAGGTTGTTCTTTTCTGTCTAAGTCCTCTCTGATGACACGTGTCTCGGGAACTGCCCAGTTTAGAAGAGGTTTGCTATGGGGATTTGCTTCTAAACTGGGTGGTTCCCGAGACAGGTGTCATCAGAGAGGACTTAGACAGGAAAGAACAACCTCAACTTCAGAAGCTCATAAGTACTGAAAGCCGTACTGAAGCCATTTACAAATCTGTTTAACTTTCTGGAGCCAGTTGATATATAAAAAAAAAAAGTTTTTTCCTGGATAACCCCTTTAATTGGTTCCAGGACGACCATTGTAAGTTGAAACCATTGTATGTCGAGACCATAACTCTATGGAAACCTGGTAATTGGTTCTGTAAACCGCCAAAATGTCATCCAAAAATAGGAAAAAGTGAGGATTAAAGAAAAATAAGTAGATAACTAATACAGATAAAGCAAATCCTTATATATAAAAGTAAGAAAGATCTGCTGGGAGCTGTAAATCACTGTCTATGTCAGTGTTTCCCAGAGAGGGTGCCTCCAGCTGTTGCAAAACTACAACTCCCAGCATGCCCGGACAGCCTTCGGCTGTCCAGGCATGCTGGGCGTTGTAGTTTTGCAACAGCTGGAGGCACCTTCTTTGGGAAACACTGGTCTATGTAGAGGACAAGCTTCTTCAGGGTCTTTTACAGAACACGCAATGTCCTCACAAAAATAAAAATAAAAAAAATAAAAAATTGAATATGGAGCCGCCCTCACCTGATGTCCAAAGGAGCAGCTAACCCTGGGTACAGGTAAAGAGTACAGAACATGTAATACCTCCCTGTACTGTAGGGGGCGCTACAAGACATCAGTCAGTGCATGCACTTCAGTAATACAGGGGTTTTACCAGTGAAATGTCCATTTTGATTGGTCGGTTCTTCCAACCGTTGACACGTTTCGCAGATTCCATAGCATTGTATGTTGAGTCTGGTTTCAAGTTACAATGGTCCAGAAAAGACCATTGTATGTTGAAACTATTGTATGTTGAGGCCATTGTAAGTTGAGGGATTACTATATAATACAAATACAGCACATGGTATTGCAGCACCTACACACTATACTTACAGCAGATTCAGCCCATTCTAGTTTAAATCCATAGGCACTACTATGGAGCTGGTCCCTCTTTACGGTTATAATAGCTTCCACTCTTCTAGAAAGACTTCCTACAAGATTTTGGAGTGTCTATGGGAATTTTTACCTATTCATCCAGAAGGGCATTTGTCAAGTCAGACACTGATGTGTGATGAGAGGGCCGGCTCACAGACACCATTCTAGTTCATCATAGAGGTGCTGGGTGGGGTTGAGGTCAGGGCTCTGTGTGACCAGTTAAGTTCTTCCACACCAAACACCCCCAACCATGTCTTTACAGACCTTGCTCTGGGCACTGGGGCACAGTCATGTAACAGAAAAGGGCCGAACCCAAACGGTTCCTATATGTCTTGGCATGTTGAAGCATTAAAGGGGTACTCCAGTGGAAAACAATTTTTTTTTAATCAACTGGTGTCAGGAAGTTAAACAGATTTGTAAATTACTTCTATATAAAGATCCTAACCCTTCCAGGACTTATCAGCTGCTGTATGCTCCACAGGAAGTTCTTTTCTTTTTGAATCTCTTTTCTGTCTGATCACAGTGTTCTCTGCTGACATGTCAGGAATTGTCCAGAGCAGGAAAGGTTTGTTATGGAGATTTTCTCCTACTCTGGACAGTTCCTGACACAGACAGAAGTGTCAGCAGAGAGCACTGTGGTCAGACTGAAAAGAACTCCAGAAACAAAAGAACTTCCTGTGGAGCATACAGCAGCTGACAAGTACTGAAATGATTAAGATTTTTAAGTAGAAGTAATTTACAAATCTGTTTAACTATCTGGCATCAGTTGATCTGATTTTAAAACATTTGTTTTCCACTGGAGAACCCCTTTAAGATTTCCCTATACTGGAAGTAAGGGGGTTCAGGCCAAACCGTGAAAAAAAGAAACCCACAACATTATTCCTCAAACTTTACAGCTGGCACAATGCACTCAGGCAAGTAACATTCTCCTAGCTTTAGCCAAATCCAAAACTGTCTATCAGGCTGCCAGATAGAGAAGCGTGATCCATCACTCCACCGGACATGTTCCGCCAGAGTCCAGTGGTGGTGTGCTTTACACCGCTCCATCTTATACTTGGTATTGTCCTTGATGATGTAAGGCTGCAGCTGCTCGGCCATGGACTCCCATTTATGAAGCTTCCACAGTTTTTGTGCTGGTTTATTGCCAGATGAGGTTTGATGGCTACAGTATTGAGTCAGCAGGTGACTTTTATACACTATGCGTCGCACTGGGGATCGGCGACCCCGCCATGTAACTTTACATAGTCTCCACTTCATGGCTGAGTTGCTGTGGTTCCTAAACTACTGTAGTAGATGGGGTCAATTTAATGCAGGCCACGTTGATGCCAAATAGGGACTGTGACTGACTTAACTGATGACTGACAATACTGAGACTGTGGTTACTGCTTGTGGCTGTAGACTGGACTTGGGGCTTCCTATGACTCTGGACACTCTCTAGGACTCGACTTTACCTCAGCAAAGACTTGTAAGGAAAGAAAGAGAGCTAGCTTCACCCAGGGCTTATATGGGGGAGACTAGTAGGGAGCCCATAGGTCACCCCTGGGATCACCGGGTCACCGGTACCTCCTGGGTAACAATCACTTGACAAGTCACATGGTAAACAATCTTAAAGTGACAATGCTTCCCGAACACATTACGTGGTATAATACATTAGAAACATATATAAACGGGGGGGGGGGGGGGGGGGTACAGATGCAAAGGGGCCCAGGGGACACTGTAGGGAGGCTGCCTGACAGGGCAGCAAGAGTACGGGGTGACACCTCCCGTACTGGGCTACCACAAACTCCACCTCTTGAATACAGCCACCTTCGGCGCCCAGGTCTAGAGGGTGGACGACTAACAGTGGCCACTGAGGCCTAGTGACAGTTCCTAGGGCATACTGGTATAAAATGTCCTTCGCAGGTCTGGATAGTTAATAACAACAGAGGATGAGTCCATGTAGCACTTTAGAAATGTCCATATATGCTTCTTTGGGTAATAAATTGGTAAATACACAGGATTCATTACACTCTAGATACTGAAACACATAAATTGCAGATTGGGCTGGGCTCCCCAGAACTCTATACATATTTTATACAACACATCATTGTTACCTCTATATACAGCATTTCTGTCACTCTAGGAAACCCTCTGGCCAGGAGAGCACCCTGTACACAAGGACAGGAAAATGTTAGATAGATATAAACATTTCAACAATATGGACTGGTAATGTACAAATACAGTCCAGACTAGACATTTTGACTAACTTGTATATACATTATATAGACTTACTAAATTAGTTAGACTATGTGTGATACTGTTTTTACTCCCTATATCTAGCGGGAAGCTGTCCTTGAGTAGACCTTTGGGATCTACGCAACACCACCTTGGGAGAATCTGGAACTCTTGCGTCTTCTGGAGCTCTTAGAACGTCCGAGGCCACAGCAAACTTAGGAGCTGGTATTAGTTCAGGACTGGTAGGGCCCAGAGTCGCTGGCATCTGCGCTGGAGAGGCTGGAGACAGAGTTGGTTCTCTAGATACTGGTGTATAGATCGGAGCCAATAGTGACAAGACTGGGACTGGTGTAGAGACTAGAGTAGGTTGAACCAGCCCTGGTGCAGGATCATTGAAGTCTGTCCGAAGTCTGTGGGGTGCTTGCTGAAAGTCTCATGGTACCTCATAGCTACATTGACGATTCCATTGACTTGGTCCTTGGGGTAGTGTCGTCTCCAACCTGGAGTTGTGCCCACCAGGGCTCTGGAGGGCTCACACTGGATCCTTTGGCCACTTGAGCTTCACGCTGTCGGGCCACCAGACGTTCTGTGACAATGTCTTTCGACTCTAGCAGGTACAGCTGGGCTACAGGAGTGTATCTGGGCAAGACAGTAGCAGAATCAGACAGGTTTACTAACCACCCGGGACTCTTCCATTGGTGACAGTGACAAGGCTTCTCCCAGCTCGAACAAGAAGAAGATCTTCCAATTGCATAGGTTCCAGCTGGGCTTGATAGTCCCTATTCTTGACTCCGGGACATGCATGACACCAGATGATGGTAGGCTGGGTTCACACCACGTTTTGTTAAATACGGCTCCCGTATACGGTTGGGAGGAGGGGGGCGGGGCTTAATCACGGCGCCCGCACTCAGCCGTGTTCGGTAACCGTGTTTAATGTATGTCTATGAGCCGACCGGAGTGAACCGCAGCCTCCGGTCGGCGTTGTTTTCGGCCGTATGCGGTTTCCCGACCGCAGGCAAAAACGTGGTCGACCACGTTTTTGCCTGCGGTCGGGAAACCGCATACGGCCGAAAACTAAGCTGACCAGAGGCTGCGGTTCACTCCGGTCGGCTCATAGACATACATTAAATACGGTTCCTGAATACGGCTGAGTGCGGGCGCCGCGATTAAGCCCTGCCCCCCCCCCGCCTCCCAACCGTATACGGGAGCCGTATTTAACAAAACGTGGTGTGAACCCAGCCGTATCCATGTTGGGTTGTAAGGTCACCGACCTGATGTCTTGAACTTGAACTCATCAGATTTCACCTTGCTTGTTGGAAAACTTCTGCTCTGCCTGTAGAACTTTCAAGTGGTGCTGTACAGCCCGCTGGCCTGAAGGGGACAGATGGGTAAGAGAGGCATGCACGGCATCTAACACTTCAGTGAAACAATTCTTCAAAATGTCCATCCCCAATATAAACTCAGCAGACCCCTTATCTGTCACATTAGTTAGAATCACTCCCTGCCACCAGTATATGTTTGATCAGTCGTGATATCTATTATGAGCTTGGTGCTCAATCACTGAGTGTATTTGCTGTGTTTTTTGTTTGGCTCCCTGAGCATGCTAGAAACCTTCCTTGGTTTCTTTTTAGGGGCGAGTAATAAAATTTATTTTATGTCCTAATTTCTGTGACTATGTATTTTTGGACACGATATCCTTTCTGTGATTCACGTGTGACATTGGGACTGAAAGGAACTCCTGAATTCAATCAGGTGGGATCCAATACTTTTTTCCATACAGCATATAGTGGGGTACTCCAATGCCCGTTGGGCAAAGGGAAATTATAAAGAAAAAAGGAAGGATCCAATAATCTCGTAAATCAACCATTGTGTCATCCAAATCAGATCATACATGTAGGTAAACAATTGTAGGTACAGACTATCTATGATGGTAAATCATATGTTGAGATCATCGCTCACAGGATTAGAGACAGACAGGTAGGTCTCACAAGCTCTCAACCCATATGTCTAAGTGGGTAGAATTGTCTGGTAGGAATGTCCTTTCCATCTTCATTCAATAAAGAAAAGAAATGACGCCAGCCGTGTTTACTCCTCTTTATGGGATGCCAGTCTGATGCTATTTTCTTAGGTTTTATTGAAGTTAACATGTCTGCCATCTGGCTAGGAGTTAATAGGCCCCAGGACAGGGATTTCTAGCTGTTGCCGCGTCTGTACAAGAGTAAATATTCCCGTCTTTACTCATTAACAATTTTAGGGTCGGCCCCATTGGTGACAGATATTTGCATATTTACATTGCTTATTGGGATTATCGGTGACTTCAGATCATCACAGGGGAAAGATCATGAAAAGCTGCTGCTCCCCGGCACTTGTCTTATATTCTGAATAGTTCACATAACTCATCCATAATATAGTAAATATGGATTTGCATTAGAACATCTCTCTCTACGGCAAAGTTCACATAGCAGAATTTCCAAGCGGAATCTGCTAGAAAAATTCAGCAAAATTTACTTCACATTGTGTTGAATGGGGATTCTGCTGTCCCATCCACAATGCGGAATTTTCACTGCAGAAATTCTGCAGCGAAAATCCTGCTTTCAGGATTCTTAAAAAAGATTGAACATGTCTTTATGTTTAGCAGAATTCTGGACAGAATCCTATTGATGTAGCACGGTACAGTCTATAGAGGATGTGCATAAGTTACAAGATGACTTGGATAGACTAAGTGTCTGGGCATCCACTTGGCAAATGAGGTTCAATGTGGATAAATGTAAAGTTATGCATCTGGGTACTAATAACATGCATGCGTCGTATGTCTTAGGGGGGATTAAACTGGCAGAGTCACTGGTAGAGAAGGATCTGGGTGTACTTGTAGATCACAGACTACAGAATAGCATGCAATGTCAGGCTGCTGCTTCCAAAGCCGGCAGGATATTGTCATGTATCAAAAGAGGCATGGACTCAAGGGACAGGGACATAATACTCCCCCTTTATAAAGCATTGGTACGGCCTCACCTGGAATATGCTGTTCAGTTTTGGTCGCCTGTACATAAAAGGAACACTGCGGAGTTGGAAAGGGTGCAGAGACGCGCGACTAAACTAATATGGGGCATGGAACATCTTAGCTATGAGGAGCGATTAAAGGAGTTACAATTGTTTAGTCTTGAGAAGAGACGTTTAAGGGGGGATATGATAAATGTATATAAGTATATAAATGGCCCATACAAATAATATGGAGAAAAACTGTTCCAGGTTAAACCCCCCCAAAGGACGAGGGGGCACTCCCTCCATCTGGAGAAGAAAAGGTTTAGACTCAAGGGACGACACGCCTTCTTTACCATGAGGACTGTGAATTTATGGAACGGTCTACCTCAGGAACTGGTCACAGCAGGAACAATTAACAGCTTTAAAACAGGATTAGATACATTCCTGGAACAAAATAACATTAATGCTTATGAAGAAATATAAAATCCCATCCCTTCCCCAATATCGCGCCACACCCCTACCCTTGAATTCCCTGGTTGAACTTGATGGACGGATGTCTTTTTTCAACCGTACTAACTATGTAACTATGTCAATGGGGCTTTGAAATTTGGCAGAATTCTGACAGAAATCCCGCTAAAATTCTGCAAAAATTCCGTAACAAGAACAGAATTTGAGCAGAATCCCAGAATCATAAGGTGAACATAGCCTAAAGCTTTTGAAAGCAGCGGCGGCTCTCCCCTTAGGGGAGTTAGGAGGCCACCTAAGGCTTTGCGCTGGAGAGGGCCTCCCAGCCGCCTAACTCGTGCTACGAGTTTGCCCGGAATGTTTAAACATATCCTGCTGTGGCTCATCATGACAGTAATGATTTAAATACCACTTGAATGCCTGCAATCTAACCGCCACTGATCAGCAAGTAACAGTATATCCTAAAAATATGCTATAACTTGATATGGCTGGAATACCCCTTTAATCTGACTCTTGATAAAAAAATTTTTGTCACCTGCTACAACCTATAACAATGATCCTTAGAAACAACCATCATGTCTGCTCTACCAGTCAAATGGATATTGTCAGTCTAAGTCCACTCTAGTGGTAGATCATAAGTGAAAACCTAGACCAATGTTTTTGATTAGTGTGCCTCCAGCTGTTGCAAAACTACAACTCCCAGCATGCCCAGACAGCCAAAGGCTATTTTCGGATGGAGACTTTCAGGGTGGCCGGCACTGACTGAATTAGTCGGCGCTAGGACCGGTCCCCATAGATGGCAATGTATTCCACGTGGTATTCCACCAAAAGTATAATCACGTTCATTCTTTTGGCGGATGGATTTTAGCCGCTGCTGAAATTTCCACAGCTGAAATTTCATCGTGTGAACTGTGCGGTGGAGTCCCCTTGACAGCAATGTGACTCTGCTGCATCACAATTTCCACTAAAAAAAATTCGTAGTGTGGAACCCAGCCTAAAACTTTGGTAGTGTGGACCCAGCACAGTGTTTTGCACCATTCTTTGCCGCAGTTTTGCAAAAGTGATGCACATTTTGCTGTGGAAACCACAACAGCAAAATCTACAACTGCAAATGTTTAAAGGGGTACTCCACTGGACTGCGTTCGGAAGTGAATGTTCTGAATGCTAATGCGGGGGGGGGGGGGGGGGTGGCCACGCCCCTTGTGACATCATGGCCAGGCCCCCTCATTGCAAGACTACGAGAGGGGGCGTGACGCTTGTCACGCCCCCTCCCGTAGTCTTGCAATGAGGGGTCCCATATACAAAGAAAGGAGGAATGGCACTCACCGCTTACTGTAATTTCTTTCTTTTATTCTCCATAAAGTGCAGGTGCTTTAAAAAGGCATTTCACCCAGCCGGGTGTGGACGCCAGTGCGCGTGCTACAGGTAACAATTGTTTCGCTCTGGCTAGAGCTTCAACAGACCTTGTTGAAGCTCTAGCCAGAGCGAAACAATTGTTACCTGTAGCACGCGCACTGGCGTCCACACCCGGCTGGGTGAAATGCCTTTTTAAAGCACCTGCACTTTATGGAGAATAAAAGAAAGAAATTACAGTAAGCGGTGAGTGCCATTCCTCCTTTCTTTGTATATGGGATTCTGGATACTCTTCATTTTCATAAGGAATTGAGCACCACTAACTGTTTTGGGCCTGACCTGGTTCACATAGGAGTCACGGGAAGCTTGGCAGTGCCGGCCAGCTTTTTCTAATCTAACTTGCAATGAGGGGGCCTGGCCGTGATGTCACAAGGGGCATGGCCGACCCCCCGCAGCGCGAAGCAGCATTCAGAACATTCACTTCCAAACGCAGTCCAGTGGAGTACCCCTTTAACCCCTTAAGGACTCAGGGTTTTTCCATTTTGCACTTTCGTTTTTTCCTCCTTACCTTTTAAAAATCATAACCCTTTCAATTTTCCACCTAAAAATCCATATTATGGCTTATTTTTTGCGTCGCCAATTCTACTTTGCAGTGACATTAGTCATTTTACCCAAAAATGCACGGCGAAACGGAAAAAAAAATCACTGTGCGACAAAATTGAAAAAAAAACGCCATTTTGTAACTTTTGGGGGGTTCCATTTCTATGCAGTGCATATTTCGGTAAAAATTACACCTTATCATTATTCTGTAGGTCCATACGGTTAAAATGATACCCTACTTATATAGGTTTGATTTTGTCGCACTTCTGGAAAAAATCATAACTACATGCAGGAAAATTTACACGTTTAAAAATGTCATCTTCTGACCCCTATAACTTTTTTATTTTTCCACGTACGGGGCGGTATGAGGACTCATTTTTTGCGCCATGATCTGAAGTTTTTATCGGTATGATTTTTGTTTTGATTGGACTTTTTGATCACTTTTTATTCATTTTTTAATGGTATAAAAAGTACGCTTTTTTGGACTTTGGAATTTTTTTGCGCGTACGCCATTGACCGTGCGGTTTAATTAATGATATATTTTTATAGTCCGGACATTTACGCGATACCACATATGTTTATTTTATTTTTTTTTTACACTGTTTTATTTTTTTTATGGGAAAAGGGGGGAAAGGGGGGTGATTCAAACTTTTATTAGGGAAGGGGTTAAATGACCTTTATTAACACTTTTTTTTTTTCACTTTCAGTTTCACTTTAGAAGCGGCGGTCAGCTTTGACCGCCGTTTCTAAAGGGTTAATACCGCACATCGCCGCGATCGGCGATGTGTGGTATTAGCCGCGGGTCCCAGCCGTTGATTAGCGCCGGGACCGACGCGATATGATGACGCTTCATATCGCGGGAGTCGGTGCAGGACATAAATATACGTCCTGCGTCGTTAAGGGGTTAAACACATAGGGGAAGATTTAGTGAGTGCTGCATTTTCAAATGCCAGATTTACATAAAGCTCCGCCCATGGGGGGGGGGAGATTTATCAAAACCTGTGCAAAGGAAAAGTTGCCCAGTTGCCCATAGCAACCAATCAGATTGCTTCTTTCATTTTTAACAAGGCCTCTGCAAAATGAAAGAAGCAATCTGATTGGTTGCTATGGGCAACTGGGCAACTTTTCCTTTGCACAGGTTTTGATAAATCTCCCCCATTGTCACTATGCGGGATTTACTAAGAAGCATAGACATCTCCAGTAAATCCACCTAATCTGTGGCTGTCCATGCGCCCTGCGTAGACATCTAGGGGGACATTTATTAAAACCCGTCCAGGGGAAAAGTTGCTGAGTTACCCATAGCAGCCAATCAGATTGCTTCTTTCATTTTGCAGAGGCCTTTTCCAAAGTGAAAGAAGCGATCTGATTGGTTGCTATGGGCAACTCTGCAACTTTTCCTCTGGACAGGTTTTGATCAATCTCCCCCCCCCCCCCCTAGTCTACGCAAGTTTGCTTAGATTTAGGGTACGGTCCCACGTAGAGTTTACACAACGTATTTCCTGCTGAGGGAATTACGCTGCATGTTCTCTGATCAGCATACTACCTGGCGGCAGCCTGTGTGTTCAGCGAAGTTTGGAGGCGGGGCCATGCATCATTTTGGCGCGCTGCCTCCAAACCTCACCGAACACACAGGGCTACCGCCAGGCATGTTGATCTGAGAATATGCAGCGTATTTCCTGCAGCACAGCAAGTTTTGCACGCTACATGGAACCATACCTATATGCAACATGTGGTGTCTCAGGGCCTAAAGTGATATGTGAGGAGGGAATGCCCTTCATCCGAAGCTGTGCCCCCTATCTGCGCCCTTGGTGCGAGGTTTTTGCTACTTTTCAAAAAATATGCCACTCCTGCAGGTTAGTAAATCTCTACCATAGATAATTTTTTTTACTTTTTGAAATGATTTGCATACTCAGAAAATCCTCAGCATTTCTGCAGCATGTGGTTGTACCCTACTGATGTTTTTTAAAGTTAACCTAAACAAACAGCAGTCACATTTACATCATCTGGGATCCAATAATCCACAAAGTCTCTTCATCCTGCACTTGGTTCCACCACAGACCTGTAATATAGTGCGGACCAGAAGCAGTTTTCTATGTTTCCATGACAGTCAAACCACCCGCAATATAACAATATACAATATAACAATAAAAACCATATGACAATATAACAATA
Source organism: Hyla sarda (assembly GCF_029499605.1). Classification (NCBI taxonomy): domain Eukaryota; kingdom Metazoa; phylum Chordata; class Amphibia; order Anura; family Hylidae; genus Hyla; species Hyla sarda. The sequence goes on from NC_079193.1 coordinate 321,249,402, forward strand.
AAAACTCATGGTGTTTAATAAACTAACATTGAAAACGAAAATAAAAATTAGCTCTGCAGCCACCAAGTAAACATTGCAGGTTTACACATCATAACTATCTCACCCAACCTGTTCCTCAAATTAAGTTTTGGAAACTCGCCATATTCCACAGCAGTGACTTACAAGAACATATACTAGTCACTGTTCACATTAGGTGTAGAGATGAGCGAACTTACAGTAAATTTGATTCATCACGAACTTCTCGGCTCGGCAGTTGATGACTTTTCCTGCATAAAATTAGTTCAGCTTTCAGGTGCTCCCGTGGGCTGGAAAAGGTGGATACAGTCCTAGGAGACTCTTTCCTAGGAATGTATCCACCTTTTCCAGGCCACAGGAGAACCGGAAAGCTGAACTAATTTATGCAGGAAAAGTCATCAACTGCCGAGCCGAGAAGTTCGTGACGAATCGAATTTACTGTAAGTTCGCTCATCTCTAATTAGGTGTTTGCATCACTAAAGAGACATTAAAATGGGATGTAACAGGATGCATTAATTATTATTTTACAAAAAGCAGGATCTACCTAGATAAGCAGATGGATATTTGCTACCAGGAAGCCCAGCACTACTAAGGGACGTGAATAGATCATTGGCACAATACTTCATCTAGATAAAATCAAAATCTCTAAATTTAATAATAAATACCGATCCAGATATTGGAGGAAAACAGCAAGAAGTAGCAAAATAGCAAGTAGGGAGTATAGTGGAGCTTCACGCAATCCATTGCAATGCAACATCCAGCACCTCTAAGGAGATTAGTATATAGTGTATTCTGTTCACAGGTTTTTTTTATCGCACTCAGCACTTTATGCAACATTGGTGTATTCACATTGTAGTACATTTTACTTCGAAGTGGTGTTTATGGGAGGTACAGCCATTACGTACTGTTAGCATTGTACGGTATACATAGAGTTATCAGGAGGGGTCTTCTAATGTTTTTATTGGGCTCATTGGTGAGTCATTTTTGATGTAATGTCCCTTTCTGCTAAAATGAACTTTGGAATTTTTTTTTACATATATGGATATGCATTGTTTATGGTGCTTTTATGTTTTATTTTCATTTTATGTATTAATTAGGCCTCAAATAGCGTTTATTCTTGTGTATAGGCTGTTTTATAATCTCACACCTGCACACCATTAGTATTCACAGCACAGGAAGGAGATTTGGACACAGGGGTCCGTGGTGGAAGCTAAATGGAATAAGGATGAAAGGGAGCAGGCGTTCCAGCCCCCCAGAACTTTAAGGGCTTTGCAACACCTCTTTGACACTTGGCACCAGAGAATAAAAGCATTTTTCTAACATATATATATATATATATATATATATATATATATATATATATATATATATATATATATATTTATATATATATATTCCCAAATGGCGGAGGACAGCACAACCACTGTATGTCTCTAGGTAATAGTCGAGGTGCAATAGGAAGAGCTGCGGTCCCAGTCGCAGACCCATAAATTCCAGCAATAAATCCAACAGCACTCACGGATTCAAGTGAAAAAACACAACGGTGTTTATTTAAACCATGTTCGGATGCAACGTTTAAGTGGTATCCACCACCATGCTTGAAAAAGGTGGTGGATACCACTGAAACGTTGCATCCGAACATGGTTTAAATAAACACCGTTGTGTTTTTTCACTTGAATCCGTGAGTGCTGTTGGATTTATTGCTGGTATATATATATATATATATATATATATATATATATATATATATACAAACAAAGAATAAGATGGCCAGCACTATTGATTCCAAACTATTATGCGGACCTGGCTTACAGGTGCAGGCTGCTGGGCTAAATATACAGCAACAGGAGAATACAGTAGCACACTGCTAGCACAAAGATATAGGTAAAACATGAGTATATAGATACAACATGAGAAGCTATTCAGCTATGGTGCAGTAATGAAATAGTGAGATACTTAGCTTGCAATTTGGCGGCCAAATAGCTTGGACCGTCCCACCACGGTATCCAAGCTATTTGGCCGCCAAATTGCAAGGTAAGTATCTCACTATTTCCTTACTGCACCATAGCTGAATAGCTTCTCATGTTGTTTCTATATACTCATGTTTTATCCATATCTTTGTGCTATCAGTGTGCTGCTGTATTCTCCTGTTGCTGTATATTTAGCCTAGCAGCCTGCACCTGTAAGCCAGGTCCGTATAATAGTTTGGAATCAATAGTGCTGGCCAACTTATTCTTTGTTTGTATTACACATATGGGGAAGTGGCTACCTCCATGTTGGTTCTTGCACCCCACCCACCTCTATCAGGTGTATATAAGGTGGTTTGGATGTTTCAGATCCTGCAATGCCTGTTGATCTATTCACACAGAGGCATATTCATAGTGTAGGGTCCGTCCCAATGAGATCACCTTACCGTGGTGGGACGGTCCAAGCTATTTGGCCGCCAAATTGCAACCTAAGTATCTCACTATTTCATTACTGCACCATAGCTGAATAGCTTCTCATGTTGTATCTATATACTCATGTTTTATCTATATCTTTGTGCTAGCAGTGTGCTGCTGTATTCTCCTGTTGCTGTATATATATATATATATATATATATATATATATGGTACCACATGTCTCTTTCTTCTAACAGCATTCTAAATGTCAGCAGTTTGGAATGTGAATTGCAGCTGACAGATTCCCTTTAAAGGGGTACACCGGTGGAAAACATTTTTTTTTTTTTAGATCAACTGGTGCCAAAAAGTTAAACAGATTTGTAAATGAATTCGAGTAGAATACAGACATAGCGCACATCTACAATCTTGTATAATGATCTGATTGCTTCTCAGCATAATATCAAAAACTAACAGGTTGTTAGCATACATAGGTGGCCTTGACGTGGCGAGTGGGCTTGTACTTTTTGATCAAAAATGTATACTAACAACCTGTTAGTTTTTGATATTATGCTGAGAAGCAATTACATCATTATACAAGATTGTAGATGTGCACCATGTCTGTTTTTCTACCCGAATTCACACTGTGATTTCTATCCCCTCTTTTTTTTTTTTTTTTTTTAACATGTTGTCTGCACTCTTCCCCACCCCCTCAGCCCAACCCTATATAAGTAGTAGTTAGCTACACATGGGTCATTTCTTTCCTAGCAGCCTCCCAGTATGACTGGGAGAGCATGGTAAGTGAGCCATTACACCTTGTTCACACTGGTGTGGTGCTGTGCGGTGTCCGTCGCTGCCGTGGCGCCGTGTCTGCGGGGGGGTGCGGCCCATAGACTGGTTTGAGTGGCATTGGGGCCGCTCTGCCGGTGGGTCGTTCCCCCCTGTGGGCATTGGTGTCGCGGCGGTGGTGGTTGCCGCTCGGTGCTGCGCCATTTTATGCTAGGGACGTTAGGGACCCACTCTAAATAGGTGGCCTTGACGTGGCGAGTGGGCTTGTACTTTTTGATCAAAAATGTATACTAACAACCTGTTAGTTTTTGATATTATGCTGAGAAGCAATTACATCATTATACAAGATTGTAGATGTGCACCATGTCTGTTTTTCTACCCGAATTCACAGATTTGTAAATGACTTCTATTAAATAACCTAAATCCTTCCAGTACTGATTAGCTGTTGAATACAGTGACCCCCCGACCTACGATGGCCCCGACATACGATCATTTCAACATACGATGGCCTCTCAGAGGCCATCGCATGTTGAAGGCAGCATCAACATACGATGCTTTTGTATGTCGGGGCCATCGCATAAATGGCTATCCGGCAGCGCAGACTTCTTCAGCTGCCGCCGGATAGCCGTTTACGGTGCACTGTGTGGTCTGCTGACGATCACTTACCTGTCCTCGGGCTCCGGCGCATCCTCTCTGGGATCCCCTGCATCGCCGGCGCTCTCCTTCGTCATCATCACATCGCTGCGCACGCCGGCCCGTCATCCAATAGGAGCGGCGTGCGTAGCGATGTGATGGCGGCGGCAGAGAGCGAGGATGCCGGGGAAGCAGAGGCCTTGCCGGAGCATTGGGGACACCCCAGGGACGCGGCGACAGCAATGGAGGGCGACATCCAGGGCAGCGGTGACGAGCGGTGACGGTCCGGAGCAGCGGGGACAGGTGAGTACAACTTCCTCTACCAGTGGTCTTCAACCTGCGGACCTCCAGATGTTGCAAAACTACAACTCCCAGCATGCCCGGACAGCCGCAGGTTGTAGACCACTGTCCTATACTTTGCACGGATCCCTCAACATACGATGGTTTCAACAAACGATGGTCCATTTGGAACGGATTACCATCAAATGTTGAGGGATCACTGTACTAAAGAAGAAATTATTTTCTTTTTTGATTTCTTTTCTGTCTGTCCACAGTGCTCTCTGCTGACACCTCTGTCCATTTCAGGAACTGTCCAAAGCAGGATAGGTTTTCTATGGGGATTTTCTCCTGCTCTGGACAGTTCCTGGCAGGGGTAGAATTTCCTCTTTAGTATTCAGCAGCTAATAAGTACTGGAAGGATTAAGATTTTTTAATAGAAGTAATTTACAAATCTGTTTAACTTTTTGGCACCAGTTGATAAAAACAAAAAAAAAAAAAAGTTTTCCACCGGAGTACCCCTTTAACCTCTTAAGGACCCAGCCATTTTACACCTTAGGACCCGGCCATTTTTTGAACATCTGACCACTGTCACTTTAAACATTAATAACTCTGGAATGCTTTTAGTTATCATTCTGATTCCGAGATTGTTTTTTCGCGACATATTCTACTTTAATATAGTGGTAAAAAAAAATTGTAACTTGCATCCTTTCTTGGTGAAAAATTTGAAAATTTTAGGAAAAATTTGAAAATTTAGCATTTTTCTAACTTTGAAGCTCTCTGTTTGTAAGGAAAATGGATATTCAAAATATTTTAATTTTTTTTTCACATATACAATATATCTACTTTATGTTGGCATCATAAAATTGACAAGTTTTTACTTTTGGAAGACACCAGAGGGCTTCAAAGTTCAGCAGCAATTTTCCAATTTTTCACAAAATTTCCAAACTCCCTATTTTTCAGGGACCAGTTCAGGTTTGAAGTGGATTTGAAGGGTCTTCATCTTAGATATACCCCACAAATGACCCCATTATAAAAACTGCACCCCCCAAAGTATACAAAATGATATTCGGTCAGCCTTTTAACCCTTTAGGGGTTTCACAGGAATAGCAGGAAAGTGAAGGAGAAAATTCACAATCTTCATTTTTTACACTCGCATGTTCTTGTAGACCCAATTTTTGAATTTTTACGAGGGGTAAAAGGAGAAAATGTTTACTTATATTTGTAGCCCAATTTCTCTCGAGTAAGCACATACCTCATATGTCTATGTAAAGTGTTCGGTGGGCGCAGTAGAGGGCTCAGAACCGAAGGAGCGACAAGGGGATTTTGGAGAGTACGTTATTCTGAAATGGTTTTTGGGGGGGCATGTTGCATTTAGGAAGCCCCTATGGTGCCAGAACAGCAAAAAAAAACACATGCCATACCATTTTGGAAACAAGACCCCTTGAGGAACGTAACAAGGATTTAAGTGAGCCTTAATACCCCACATGTGTTTCACGAATTTTGCATATGTAAAAAAATAAAATAAAATTTCACTAAAATGTGTGTTTCCCCCCAAATTTCACATTTTTGCAAGGGTTAATAGCAGAAAATACCCCCCAAAATTTGTAACCCCATCTCTTCTGAGTATGGAGGTACCCCATAAGTTGACCTGAAGTGCACTACAGGCGAACTACAATGCTCAGAAGAGAAGGAGTCATATTTGTATTTTTGAGAGCAAATTTTGCTCGGGGGCATGTCGCATTTAGGAAGCCCCTATGGTGCCAGGACAGCAAAAAATACCCACATGGCATACCATTTTGGAAACTAGACCCCTTAAGGAACGTAGCAAGGAATTAAGTGAGCCTTAATACCCCACACGGGTTTCACGACTTTTGCATACATAAAAAAAAAAAAAAGAAATCATTAAAATGGGTGTTTCCCCCGCAAATTTCACATTTTTGCAAGGGTTAATAGCAAAAAATACCCCCCAAAATTTTAAACCCCATCTCTTCTGAGTATGGAGGTACCCCATAAGTTGACTTGAAGTGCCCTACGAGCGAACTACAATGCTCAGAAGAGAAGGAGTCATATTTGGCTTTTTGAGAGCAAATTTTGCTCGGGGGGGATGCCGCATTTAGGAAGCCCCTATAGTGCCAGGACAGCAAAATAACCCCCACATGGCATACCATTTTGGAAACTAGACCCCTTGAGGAACGTAACAAGGGGTACAGTGAGCATTTACCCCCACTGGTGTCTGTCAGATCTTTAGAACAGTGGGCTGTACAACATTTTTAATTTGCACAGCCCACTGTTCCAAAGATCTGTCAGACACCAGTGGGGTGTAAATTCTCACTGCACCCCTCATTACATTCCGTGAGGGGTGTAGTTTTCAAAATGGAGTCACATGTGGGGTTTTGTTTTTTTTGCGTTTGTCAAAACCGCTGTAACAATCAGCCACCCCTGTGCAAATCACCTCAAATGTACATGGTGCACTCTCCCTTCTGGGTCTTGTTGTGCGCCCCCAGAGAACTTTGCGCCCACATATGGGGTATCTCCGTAGTCGGGAGAAATTGCATTACAAATTTTGGGGGGCTTTTTTCCCCTTTTACCTCTTGTCAAAATGAAAAGTATAGGGCAACACCAGCATGTTAGTGTAAAAAATTTATTTTTTTACACTAACATGCTGGTGTAGACCCCAACTTCACATTTTCATAAGGGGTGAAAGGAGAAAAAGCCCCCCAAAATTTGTTAGGCAATTTCTCCCGAGTACGGCGATACCCCATATGTGACCCTAAACTGTTGCCTTGAAATACGACAGGGCTCCAAAGTGAGAGAGCGCCATGCGCATTTGAGGACTAAATTAGGGATTTGCATAGGGGTGGACATAGGGGTATTCTATGCCAGTGATTCCCAAACAGGGTGCCTCCAGCTGTTGCAAAACTCCCAGCATGCGTAGACAGTCAATGGCTGTCCAGCAATACTGGAAGTTGGTGTTTTGCAACAGCTGGAGGCTCCATTTTGAAAACAGTTGTGTACCAGACGTTTTTCATTTTTATTGGGGAGGGGAGGGGGGCTGTGTAGGGGTATATGTATATGTAGAGTTTTTTACTTTTTATTTTATTTTGTGGTAGTGTAGTGTAGTGTTTTTAGGGTACAGTCACATGGGCGGGGGGTTACAGTGAGTTTGAGCTGCCGCGCAAAATTTGCTGCATCGCAAACTTGCAGCCTGATACTCACTGTAAGCCCCCTGCTCATGTGAATGTACCCTGTACATTCACAAGGGGGGGACCTCCAGCTGTTGCAAAACTACAACTCCCAGCATGCACAGTCTATCAGTGCATGCTGGTAGTTATATTTTTGCAACAGCTGGAGCCACACGGGTTGGGAAACACTGAGTTAGGAAACAATGTTTCCCAACCAGTGTGCCTCCAGTTGTTGCAAAATCACAACTCACAAACATTCTCAGGCATGCTGGAAGTAGTAGTTCGGCAACATCTTTAGAGCCAGATGTTGCCGAACTACAACTCCCAGCATGCTTGGAGTTGTAGTTTTGCAACATCTGGGGGACTACAGTTTGCAGACCACTAATACAGTGGTTCCCAATCTGTGCCCTTCCAGATGTTGCAAAACTACAACTCCCAGTATGCCAAAACTGTCCAGGCATGCTGGGAGTTGTAGTTCTGCAACATCTGCAGGGCCAGATGTTACAGAACTACAACTCCCAGCATGCCTGGACAGTAAGGGCATGCTGAGGATGTGTAGTTTTGCAACATCTGGAAGGGCACAGTGGTCTCCAAACTGTGTACCTCCAGATGTTGCAAAACTGCAACTCCCAGCATGCCCAGACGTCAAGGGCTGTCTGGGCATGCTGGGAGTTGTAGTTTACAGGGTCCCATTACAGCAATGCATGTCGCTTTACGGCGACGTGCATTGCTGTAAAGGGCCCGACCGCGGCTGAAGATCTACTCACCTGTCGCCGCCGCCGCCGTCTCCGCCGCCAGGATCCGGGTCTTCAGGGACGAGGTAAGTACCGGGGCCGGTCCCCAGCACTCCCCCGTCCTCCGGTCTTCCTCCCGTCCTGTCCCGACTTTCAGGGGCCGGGCAGGACGGGAGGAAGTAACCGCCCCCCCTCCTGCGATTGGTCGGTTAACTAACCGACAGATCGCAGGGTATAGGAGGAGGTGGCAGGTTTGCCACCTCGCTCCGATACTTCAGCATGGTCCTGGCTGTCTGTGACAGCCGGGATCATGCGAAATTACCGGGCGGTCGGGTCCCAGAGACCCGATCAGCCCGGTATCGGCGCAGATCGCAAGGGCGATTTCCCTTGCGATTTGCGGCGATCGCCGACATGGGGGGCCTACATGGCCCCCCTCGGCGTTTGCCCTGGATGCCTGCTGAAGGATTTCAGCAGGCATCCAGTTCCGATCTCTGCCCGGCGCGCGGCAGAGACCGGAAAACGCCAGGGCGTATGGATACGCCCTGGGTCCTTAGGGCCCAGGGTGTGAGGGCGTATCCATACGCCCTGGGTCCTTAACAAAGGCCAAGTTCACATGGTCGTTCTCCTCCAACCCGTTCAGGGTCCATTTGGCTCGTTTTCATTGCGCCAACAGACCCTAAAAGGGGAGAAACACAACTGACACCGACGGAGCCCGATGACTCCCATTGACTGCGGGGGTCTTGCCTCTGGGACCCCCGCGATCTCCATGCCGCACCCGACATTCTAAACAGGTTTCTGCGACCAGAGACATGACGTCTTGCTATGCCGACTCCATTCATGTCTATGGGAGGGGGTGTGACAGCCGGAGTACCCCTTTAAAGGGGTACTCCGGTGCTTAAACATCTTATCCCCTATCCAAAGGATAGGGGATAAGATGCCTGATCGCGGGAGTCTCGCCGCTGGGGACCCCCGGGATAATGCACGCGGCACCCCGTTTGTAATCAGACCCGGAGCGTGTTCGCTCTGGGTCTGATTATGGTCGACCGCAGGGCGGGCGGCGTGTGACGTCACGCCTCCGCCCCGTGTGATGGCACGCTCCGCCCCTCAATGCAAGCCTACAGGAGGGGGCGTGATAGCTATCACGCCCCCTCCCGTAGGCTTGCATTGAGGGGCGGAGCGTGACGTCACACGCCGCCGGCCCTGCGGTTGCCGGTAATCAGTCCCGGAGCGAACACGCTCCGGGCGCTGATTACAAACGGGGTGCCGCGTGCATGATCCCGGGGGTCCCCAGCGGCAGGACTCCCGCGATCAGGCATCTTATCCCCTATCCTTTGGATAGGGGATAAGATGTTTAAGCACCGGAGTACCCCTTTAAATCTTGTCCTTCTGATGGACTGAGCGACGGAATGCCTTTTACCGCAGCACATTGGCCGTGTGAACTTAGCCTAAGGCAGATATCTCTCTTGTTACTTACATTTTAAATATTCATATCCACATAAATAAATATCGCCCAGGTGGAGTTAAAAGGGAACAAGTTAACAACGTGTTTGGTTGGTTGGAAATGTTATTTGGATTTGCAGGTATTGCCATAGACCGGTGTTTTTCCAACCAGAGTGCCTCCTGCTGTTGCAAAACTACAACTCCCAGTATGCTGGGAGTTGTAGTTTTGCAACAGCTGGAGACAACCTGGTTGGGAAACACTGGTCTATAGCCAATGGTATATATGCTTCTAGTGCATCACAAAATACTAGGGTTGTAAGAAAAAATCGATTCACTCAATTATCACGATTTTTCATTTGGCGATACTGTATCGATTCAAAATATTTTTGAATCGATCTTTTTAGGGATGTGGAATTCGTATCTCCCGACGCCTGGGACATGCAGTTCCGGGCACCGGGCAGGTGAATTTTTCCGGCTTGTGCAAGCGGGGCCGGACTTGACAAGCGCGGTGGCGCTCTGGGTATATGGAGCGGGCTCCTGACTCATGCATGCTCTGTACTCTGCGGCCCCTGGCTGCTTTGAGCAGCCAGGGGCCTCCGCTAATAGCCAGCATGCGGTGCTCAGCAGTCTGTATGGAGCGTGCTCTGAACTCCTGCCTGCTCCATATTCTGCAGCCCCCAGCTGTTTTCAGTAGCCAGGGGCCACCGCTAATAGCCAGCATGCGGTGATCGCCGCAGCAGGCTATTAACCCTTTAGATCGCAAGTTCACCACTTGCGCCCTGTGGGGGGGGGGGGGGGCGTTCCACCCCACTAGCCCACCAGGGAGCATTCACAGGACCCTTTAGACGCCACTGTCAGCTTTGACGCCGGCATCTAAAGGGACCTGTGATTGCTCCCTGGTGGGCTAGTAGGGTGGATCGACCCCCCCCCCCCCCCCCCGCAGCGCGATCGCGAGCGGGCGATCCATAGTGGAGGTAGCCGGAGGGCTTACCTCTGCTACTTGCTGTCACATGTGCTCAGTGTGAACCTGTTTTCATCTGTGAAGAGCACAGGGCGCAAGTCGCAAATTTGCCAATCTTGGTGTTCTCTTGCAAATGCCAAACGTCCTGCACGGTGTTGGGCTGTAAGCACAACCCCCACCTGTGGACATCAGGCACTCATACCACCATGTAGTCGGTTTCTGACCATTTGAGCGGACACATGCACATTTGTGGCCTGCTGGAGGTCATTTTGCAGGGCTGTGGCAGTGCTCCTTGTTGCACAAATTCAGAGGTAGTGGTCCTGCTGCTGGGATGTTGCCCTCCTATGGCCTCCTCCACGTCTCCTGATGTACTGACCTGTCTCCTGGTAGCGCCTCCATGCTCTGGACACTACACTGACAGACACAGCAAACCTTCTTGCCACAGCTCGCATTGATGTGCCATCCTGGATGATCGCACTAACTGAGCCACTTGTGTGGGTTGTAGACTCCATCTCATGCTACCACTAGAGTGAAAGCACCGCCAGCATTCAAAAGTGACCAAAACATCAGCCAGAAAGCATAGGAACTGAAAATTGGTCTGTGGTCACCACCTGCAGAACCACTCTTTTATTGGGGGTGTCTTGCTAATTGCCTATAATTTCCACCTGTTGTCTGTTCCATTTGCACAACTGCATGTGAAATTGATTGTCAATCAGTGTTGCTTCCTGAGTGGACAGTGTGATTTCTCAGAAGTGTCATTGAGTTGAGCAGTGTATGTTCTTTGTGTCAATATAAGCAGCATTTCTGTGTATCATGGGCAAACTTGTTTGAGCTTTTTATGGCTTTTAATAGAACAGGGAGTGTGCAAATGTTTTTAATTAAATGAATCTCATAATTGGTGAACTGTGCTCAGCCTGACGACTCTAATCTTCAGGACAATCCAGAATGCTTCATATTATTTTATCTATGCCGAAAAGAGGTGGTGCATCTGAATTTCAAGGTGATCAAAAACGGTAATCAAAGGGGTTCTCAAGGGAAGTAAAAAAGAACTCCAAAGCCACCACACTACCTGGACATGAAAAATGTAAATGATTCTGCCTGATATGCTTGGCCCACATGGCCCCTGTTGTCTTCTCTGGTTGCTTGATATTATTCTTCCCTCCTTTTCAGCATGAATACTACATTTCACCGCAGCCATTGCAGCTCTCCTCTCACTACCGTCCAGCTGCCTCTCTGAGAGCAGCCCCCATATTTCTGCTCTCTGAGCAGAGAGAGATTCGGTGTTTGATTGGCTAAGGCTGCACACACCTCCCAGCTAAAGGGAGCATCATCAGTGCAGGGCAGAAAACACATGGTCTGTGTCTATTAAGAGGGTGGGGCTGCTATCATAGAGGGACATGGACAGAGACACAGTGGATAGCAGGAGGACATATTTTCCTTGCATGTAAACGACAAACTGTTCTGTATAGCTTAGGCTGGGTTCACATCATGTTTTTGCAATACAGTTCCTGTATACGTTTTCAATTTGAAAACCGTACAGAACCATATTGAAAACTATATGCATTGACTCTCCATTGAAAACCGTATGCCAAAAGATGCATTCGGTTGCATCCTGCACGGTTTTGTCAGTTTTTTTCCCATAACTGTAGCCTACCATCGTTTTTGGTCTGGGTGAAAAACCGTATGTGCGTACGGTTCCATACGGTTTTCACCATACGGTTTTTGACTTTGCACCGTTTTTTTTCTTGGAATTTCAATCAAACAAATGAAACGTTATTCATAATGGAGTGTACTTTTCTTTTCTTAAAAAACAGATGCAGCCAGATATAATTTTTCAAACCGAATATGGATTAAAATTCAGTCAGGTTTTGAGGAATCCATTATTTTTTTTTTTTATCAAAAACCTGATACGGGAACTGTACTGCAAAAACGTGGTGTGAACCCAGCCCTTATGAATGAGTTTTAGATAATTAAATAGATTGGTAAGTGGGATAGGATGGGCTATGGGTTGTGCCTCTTAAAGAAATCCAACCTCTGCCTCATTTTTTTTTTATTCCCAATTTCTTCAGTATAAATTGTCATGTTAGATAATGAATGAATCACATGGCTTGTCATATCTGTACATTGTGATCAGATTTTTTTTGTGAACAACTCCAAAATATTTAGAAAAACTGGAAAATTTCTGGCGTTTTTTAAAAATTTTTATGGTGTTCTCTGTGCGGTAAAAGTGATGTTTTTATTTTTCCTTTGACACCATTGAGTGAGGGCTTATTTTTAGCAAGAAAAGCTGTACTTTTTCTTGGTATAATTTTTGCGATGCATGCTGCCTTTTGATCTTTTTTATTCTGCTATTTGTACCAAAATTGGCGAATTTTGTGCATTTTTTGTTGTTTTTTTTATGGCGTTCACCGTGCGGGATAATTTACATTATAGATTTATAGTACACATCATTAAGGACATGGCAATTCCTAGTATGTATTTGATTTGTGCTTGTTTTTTTTTTAATGATAATACAAGGCTTTTATTGGGAAGAGGCTTTTTTTTCTTTTTACACTTCATACTTTTATTGAAGAACTTTTTATAAAATTTTTTCCACTTTTTACAGGTTATACTATGCTGCAATACATATGTACAGCAGCACAGTATGACCTAATCAGCTGCACACAGTACAGCCTGTGTGATCCAGTCTTTGGCTGGATCTCACAGGCTTCCGTAGCAGGCATACAGGAGGTCATCATCTGATCTCCTGCTGCCATAGTAACAAATGGTGACCCGCAATCGTATCACAGTGCCACCGTTGGTGAACAGGGGGAGCCCCCTCTCCCTGTCAACACTATAGATGCCATGATCAGGATTGATCACAGCATCTATAGGGTTAATGCTGCCAGGACCGGTGCGATTGCGGCCTTGGCAGCTGCGACGGGTCCCCCGCTGTGATTGACAGTCGGGTCCTGCCGGTGATCTCCTGAGCTGCCTGCGGCAGGGCAGGAGATCGCGAGGACGTATGCATACATCTCAGCGCCCAAACATGTCGGGTGCTGGGACATATGCATACGTCCTATAGCGGGAAAGGGTTAAATCAACTGGTGCATGTTAGGAACTGCCCGGAGCAGGAGAGCTTTGCTTTGGGGATCTACTCCTACTCTGGACAGTTCCTGGCATGGACAGAGGGGACAGCAGAGAGCACTATGGTCTTACAGAAAAGGAACAACTAAACTTCCTGTGGAGCATACAGCAGCTGATAAGTACTGTAAGGATTAAGATTTTTTTATAGAAGTAATTGACAAAGCTGTTTAACTTTCTGGTACCAGTTGATTTAAAAAAAAATGTTTTTCAGTGGAGTACCCCTTTAATATCCTTGGTTGCCCTCCTCTGCACCTTCTCCACTTCATGTCCTTTTTATAAACAGGTGCCCAAAATTGAGGGTTATTAGACTTGAACAAGCAAAGTAAAGTGTGACAATAACACAACAGAGAATCAGGAAGCCCTGTAGGGGATAGTATAGGAACGGAGGGGCGCATGGCAGGGGGATTATGCAGGTCTAGCAGGGTTTAAGGTGTGGAGTTAGTCACTTGTCATGGAGGGGTTAAGTGGGGGTTAAAAGTCTGGGGGCAGAATTAAGGACCACAGTCGTCGCGTGGCCAGTGAAGAGGTTGGCTGAAGAGCTCCTACCTTATGGCATCCATTGAAGCCCTGAAGCTGAGGGTGAGGGAGGAGGCTATCATAGAGGGACATGGACAGAGACACAGTGGATAGCAGGAGGACATATTTTCCTTGCATGTAAACGACAAACTGTTCTGTATAGCTTAGGCTGGGTTCACATCATGTTTTTGCAATACAGTTCCTGTATACGTTTTCAATTTGAAAACCGTACAGAACCATATTGAAAACGATATGCATTGACTCTCCATTGAAAACCGTATGCCAAAAGATGCATTCGGTTGCATCCTGCACGGTTTTGTCAGTTTTTTTCCCATAACTGTAGCCTACCATCGTTTTTGGTCTGGGTGAAAAACCGTATGTGCGTACGGTTCCATACGGTTTTCACCATACGGTTTTTGACTTTGCACCGTTTTTTTTCTTGGAATTTCAATCAAACAAATGAAACTGGGACATATGCATACGTCCTATAGCGGGAAAGGGTTAAATCAACTGGTGCATGTTAGGAACTGCCCGGAGCAGGAGAGCTTTGCTTTGGGGATCTACTCCTACTCTGGACAGTTCCTGGCATGGACAGAGGGGACAGCAGAGAGCACTATGGTCTTACAGAAAAGGAACAACTAAACTTCCTGTGGAGCATACAGCAGCTGATAAGTACTGTAAGGATTAAGATTTTTTTTATAGAAGTAATTGACAAAGCTGTTTAACTTTCTGGTACCAGTTGATTTAAAAAAAAATGTTTTTCAGTGGAGTACCCCTTTAATATCCTTGGTTGCCCTCCTCTGCACCTTCTCCACTTCATGTCCTTTTTATAAACAGGTGCCCAAAATTGAGGGTTATTAGACTTGAACAAGCAAAGTAAAGTGTGACAATAACACAACAGAGAATCAGGAAGCCCTGTAGGGGATAGTATAGGAACGGAGGGGCGCATGGCAGGGGGATTATGCAGGTCTAGCAGGGTTTAAGGTGTGGAGTTAGTCACTTGTCATGGAGGGGTTAAGTGGGGGTTAAAAGTCTGGGGGCAGAATTAAGGACCACAGTCGTCGCGTGGCCAGTGAAGAGGTTGGCTGAAGAGCTCCTACCTTATGGCATCCATTGAAGCCCTGAAGCTGAGGGTGAGGGAGGAGGCCCTCCAGTGTAGTCCTCAATGGCTCCTGCAGCGCTCCCGGTGGGAGCCCGGGCCCCAGTCCAGTGGCCGGCGCACTCGCCTGCCGGAGCGCTTATCGCCGGAGTCTTCCCCACGTTCCCGGTCTGGGGAGATCTGGGAGGCCGTCTGCTGCGCCCATGGCTGTGGTGGTGCTGAGGGGCCGGCGGGAGTCTGAGTGGCCCTCGGGCGGCTGGAGGAGTCTAGCACATCTTCGGGGGGGGGGGGGGGCTGCTGCTGGTGGAGGGAGAGAGAGCAGCCCTGCTCCTAGTGATATCAGTGAGGATGACCTGCTGCTCGTTAAAGAAGATGAGATGCTGCCCCTGGACATGCCGCCTGGTCCCCTGCTCCCCCTAGGGGTTAATGCGAGTGCGGACAGTGGCCGGACCCTGCTATCTGCTGCTGCCCGTCCTTCTGTGGCGGGGTCCCCTGCTGCTGTTGCTGTGGCTACGAGCAGGATTCCCCCGGCCCCTACTTCTGCGGGTGTGAGCCAAGTCCTGGATGTCCGCAGTTGCCCTGGTGCAGGAGTTACGGCCGCTGGTTCGGCACCGGTGAGATCGGGGAAGTGTACCACTGACTCGTTTTCAGAGTATGGGGGGGGGGGGGGGGGGGAACCCGGTGGTTTGGCGAGTCTGCAGATTTTTCTTAGCTGTATTCAGGCTTTATTGTGGGGTGGTGGGCCAGGGGTTGGTGAGTCCCCGGTTCATTTGTGGGGGGCCGCGGGGGTGTTGGAGCGGGTGTTTGGGGGTGGCACCTTCAGGGGGAGTGGTGCGCAATTTGGTGTCGGCATTGGCTCGGCTAGCGGTTGTGGAGGAGAAGTTGCTTAAAGAGGTGGCTTTGGGCAGGATGGCTAGGCCATTTGATTTTCCACCGTTGCCGGGGTTGGAGACAACTTGACATGGTCTAGTGTGACCAACTGATTAGGCCTTTCACTCTGGATGCAATGGAGGGGTGTTCTTGCGTCCTTGCATACATTCTTGGTGATGTTGCAGACTGCACACTCACTGCACCATTTCTCGATGTCGCTCCACATTCCAATCCAGTAGAATCTTCGCCTGACAGTAGCCTCGGTCTTGGGAAATTCAAAGTGTCCCAATTGATCATGATATGCGTTGAGGACCATCACTGCATCTCTTTTGTTGAGCCAGAATCGGATGAAGTTGATCACCAGAGACCAGATCCAAAGAATTTCGGTACAACAGTCCTTTGTGCATAGTCTCTTCCTCTGTCACCACAGTTGTTTAAACTTGTAGTCACACTGAGCCCGGCTTAGACGGGTTGGTACCTTTTTCAACAGAAGGTAGTCCAACAGATCCCCTATGACTCAACTTTTGCCTTGTAGTGTTGTCACGTTGCCGGCTGGCAGGAGGTGGATCCTCTGTGCCAGAGAGGGATTGGCGTGGACCGTGCTAGTGGACCGGTTCTAAGTCACTACTGGTGTTCACCAGAGCCTGCCGCAAAGCGGGATGGTCTTGCTGCGGCGGTAGTGACCAGGTCGTATCCACTAGCAACGGCTCAACCTCTCTGACTGCTGAAGATAGGCGCGGAACAAGGGAGTAGACAGAAGCAAGGTCGGACGTAGCAGAAGGTCGGGGCAGGCAGCAAGAATCGTAGTCAATAAGGCAATAGCAGGAGGTCAAGTACACAGTATGGACAAACACAGTAACGCTTTCACTAGGCTCTAAGGCAACAAGATCCGGCAGGGAAGTGCAGGGGCAGTGATCAGATATAGTCTGGGAGCAGGTGGAAGCCAATTAGGCTAATTGGGCCAGGCACCAATCATTGGTGCACTGGCCCTTTAAATCTCAGAGAGCTGGCGCGCGCGCGCCCTAGAGAGCGGAGCCGCGCGCGCCAGCACATGACAGCAGGGGACCGGGACGGGTAAGTGACCTGGGATGCGATTCGCAAGCGGGCGCGTCCCGCAGTGCGAATCGCATCCCCGACGGCCATGACAGTGCAGCGCTCCCGGTCAGCGGGACTGACCGGGGCGCTGCGGAGAGAGAGAGACGCCGTGAGCGCTCCGGGGAGGAGCGGGGACCCGGAGCGCTAGGCGTAACAAGTGTCTTCCAGGTGTATAGGTAATCTTGGACCTTCTCGAACCTGGGTTCACCGTCCTCAAGAGCGGTCACAACATTCTGATTCACAAACTTCTAGGAAAATGGGGGCATCTCCACGTCTTCCCACTCGTCTTCGACAGGTGGTTCTTCAATGGGGGTCATCCGAGTACTTTGGCATTGACATTTGACTAGCCGCTCCTGTACTTGATGGTGAAACTGTAATTGGCCAATCTTGAGGCCCAACGCTGCTCGATGGCACCCAACTTGGCAGTGTTCAGATGGGCCAACGGGTTATTATCTGTGTAGATAGTGAATGGCGTGGCAGCCAAGTAGTCCTTAAACTTTTCAGTCAAGGCCCATATGAGAGCGAGAAGTTCCAGCTTGAAGGAGCTGTAGTTTGCATCATTATTTTCTGCTCCTCGCAGGTTATGACTGGCAAAGGCTATCACACGCTCTTGCCCTTCTTGGACTTGGGACAGGACATCCCCCAAACCTTCAAAGCTGGCATCAGTATACAGCCGGAATGGCTGACTGTAGTCTGGATACGCCAGGATAGGTGGTTCTGTCAGCAGACGTTTAAGAGCTCGGAACGTTGTCTCTTTCTCTTCGGCCCATTCAACAGGTAATCTTCCACTGTAGTTCTCCTTCGCTGTACCCCACAGGAGAGCTGTGAGGGGTTCTACGATCCAGGTGAAGTGGGGAATGAAGGGGCGGTATAGCCGGCAAATCCCAGGAAGCTTCTGTAATCTTTCACCGTGTGCGGGGTAGGTCAGTTCTTGACAACCTCCACTTTTTCAGGATTGGGCGGGACTCCCTCTGCACTGAAAACATGACCTAGGTACTGTACCAGGGGTTTAAGCAAATGACACTTCGAAGGCTTAATCTTCAAATCAAATGTTTGATCAGGACTTGGAAGACGTCTGACAGATGACTGAGGTGCTTTTGGTAGGACTTGGAATACACGATGAAATCATCCAGGTACAATAGGACGCTTTGAAAATTCAGATGGCCCAGGCACAGTTTCATCAGACGCTGGAATGTGGCAGGGGCATTACATAGCCCAAACGGCATGCTTTTAAACTCTAACAGTCCCATCGGTGTCACAAAGGCAGTCTTCTCCCGATCCTCCATGGCCATGGGCACTTTCCAATATCCGCTAGTTAAGTCCAGGGTGGAGAAGTAAGCAGCCGACCCGAGGGCTGTGAATGACTCTTCGATTCTGGGTAGAGGATAAGTGTCCTTATGTGTGACATTGTTCAATTTCCTGTAGTCAATACAAAAGTGGATAGTTCTCTTTTTTCTTGACCAGAACAAGGGGCGCAGCCCAGGAACTCTGACTTTCTTGACAGTCTGATTCATGCCTGGCGTGACCGGACAGTGTCTTTCTTTAAAAGGTGGGCTGTCGCCGGTCAGAATTCTGTGTTGGATCATGGACGCATGTCCAAAATCTGTAGGATGTTGGTACCTCTTGGCGACATTGACGACTCACTTGACTTGATCCCTTGGGATAGTATGGTCTCCTACTTGGAGTTGCACCCACCAGAGCTCAGGAGAACTCATACCAGATCCTTCAGCCACTTGAGCCGCAGGCTGTCGAGCCAGATTGTGTTCTGTTAGGATGTCCCTTGACTCTATGAGATACAGCTGGGCATCTGGAGTGTATTTAGATAACACAGTAGAAGCATCAGACAGATAGACTAACTGGACTGAGGGGCAGATTTATCAAAACCTGTCCAGAGGAAAAGTTGCTGAGTTGCCCACAGCAACCAATCATTTTGCAGAGGCCTTGTTAAAAATGAAAGAAGAAATCTGATTTGTTGCTATGGGCAACTCAGCAACTTTTCCTCTGGACAAGTTTTGATAAATCTCCCCCTGAGTCTCTTTCATTGGTATCTGTGACAAGGCTTCTCGCAGCTCGGACAAGAGAATGATCTTCCAGTTGCATAAGCTCCTGCAGGGCTTGATAACTTCTGCTCTGCCTGTAGAACTTTCAAGTGAAGCTGCACAGCCCGCTGGCCTGAAAGAGACATGTAGGGGAGAGAGGCATGCAAGGAATCTACTATTTCATCAAAACAGTTTTTCATAATGGTCATCCCCAATATAAACTCAGCAGACCCCTTATCTGACACATTAGTTAGAATCACTACCTACCCTGTAAGTACATGCTTTCCCCACTGAATAGTTGGCTCCCATTATCCATGTCTGGGTATTGGTTGCCCGTTAGCCGCCACTACTCTAAAGTCAACATCATCAGGCTCACACAATAAACTGGCATCCCAATGCTAATAGAAAACATTTTTAGGTATGGTAGACAATTGTGACCCTGTATCTATCAGCGCCTCCAACTGTACACCCTCTACAATAATTTTTACATAGGGGCAGGAGGCGACATAAAGTGCAAGTCCCGACTTAGGTCATTCGGGGTTTGGACCTGGTGACTGTTTTCCTGAGGGCCGGTCTGCGACCTCAGGGGAAATTCACTTAAATCCCAACACTGCATATTCCAATGTCCTGACTTATTGCATTAAGTACAAAAGGGCCTTTGAGTCCCCGAGGGCCTATTGGGTGGAGGGCTGCGGGGGATGAAATTGCGGGGAGCAAGAACAGGGACAGGTTTTCTATGTGGGGGCTGTTCACTGTCAGGTGGAGTGGCCCGGGTGGCAAGCTCCTTCACTGCCTTAGTCAACTGTTCAAGGTCCTGCTTAACACTATGTATGTCAGAGGCTGTGGTGACTTGCAAAGCAGATGATACTGGGGCGGGGACCGGTGATGGTGGTGGTAGGGGCCTAACTCAGTCCGTGACTCACTTGAATAGCCAGTCTCTTAATAGCGGGGAAGGACAAATTAGGGTTTTGGACTGCTAACATTCTCAACTTTGTCCCACTTATTATGAGTGCCTATCTGCTGGGGAGTTTTACCATCTAGTTTTTGGACAGTCTCTAGAGCATTCTGTAGGGCTTCGGCATAAGCTCTTAAAGTCTCCCCTGGCTTCCGTCGCCTTTCATACAGCCGGAGACATACCTCTGATGGAGAATGTGACTCAAGTACCTGGTACAGTCCTTCAAAGATCTCTTCAGTCACCTTCTCGGAGGCTAGCCAGGTGCGGACTTCCTCTACTGCTGGTCCCTGTAGTTGTCCTGTGAGCAATTGCACCTGTTGATGAGGAGGGAAAGAGTAAAAGACAAACAGACTCTGGATCCTTTCTTTGAAATCCCTCAGGGTGAAGAGGTCTCCATTGTAGGTAGGGAGGACAGGGTTCCCCATGAATAGTGGTGCAGACACTGGAACACGCAGGTTGTTGATGTAGACTGCAGGCAGGACTGGTAGCATTCCGGATGCTGGGACAGCAGATGATCCAGCTGCTGGAGATGAAGGGGCACTGTCGCCTGGTTGATCCAGAGAGCTGGGTGCCGACATCCTGTAGACTTTTTGAGTGCACTGTCACTTTAAGAAGAATTGAGTGCGCTGTCACTTTAAGATGAATTGAGTGTGCTGTCACTTTAAGATGCTGGTTGAGGTGCCGGGTAGTAGACAGCAGAGCCGGATGCAGCCACTGGAAACTCCAATATCGCTGCGTCCAGGGAACTTCCTGTTTCGGTCCGGCCGGTAAAGTCTTCCCCTGTGCAACACAGGGCAGATCTTTGGTTCCTCCTCGCAACACTGAAGAGGCGTCACCGCTCGGGACTGACGGGGCAGAGCTGCAACCGCTCGCGCAGATGGGAAACACTGGACCAATTTATCCCTTTCAGGTACCGACTCTTTACACTCCACAGCAGCAAACAACAGTCTTTCCTTCACTCCCCCCCCCCCCCCTCTATTTCACAAGCGCCACCAGTAAAACACTTCTCAATGACAAAGTCCCGTACATTTTCTGGCGCTAACTTCTGCATGCGATTTTTGCAAACAGTATTGGACATAGTTCAGACTAGGGGGGAGGACTTGTGGCATATGGCGCACACCCGTATCCTCTTTGAGACACCAAAAGTTATGGTATGGCGGGGTGCAATGCATGCCAGATGTTGTAACCCTGGGGGCAGATGTTATTTCCCCTTCTTGTCATGATGCCAGGGCGTGGTTTAGCCTTAACCACCCGAATTTAATACCTCTGGTCCTGGGCTAGGCATGGGGGCAATGAAGACACCGATGCCAAGTTACGGACAACTATAGCTTTACTGAGGGTAGACAGGTGATATAGTTTTTGCAGTACAGCCAAGGATCCCAAGGAGGTGACCAGTGACACAAGGGGACCTTGCAGGCTTGCTGGGACTTGCAGTATGTAGAGACACTTTAGTGCAGGCCACGGTGACTATTTAGAAAACTTGACTTTACTAACTTGACAATTGACATGAAGATGACTTTGAGCTTACTTGAACTGACTTTGTGGCTGCAGACTTTAGGCTTGAGGCCTCCAATGCTCCGGACACACTCTGAGACGACTGCACTGGACCTCAGGAACAAGAGAGAGATTACAGCCCAATCCCCTGGTTTTATAGGGGAGCTTAGCAAGGAGCCCATAGGTCACCTGGGTGGTCACCTGGTCACTAGTGCCTCCTGGGTAACAATCACATGGTATAATATTTAAAGCAACAGAACACTAGTAATACCAACTTATATACAAGAGGGGTTCCACTGTAGGGGGGGGAGGGCCCTGGGGACATGGAGGGACTCTGTCTGACAGGGCAGCAGAAATGTACGGGGACTCACCATCCCGTACTGGGCCACCACATTATTATTATTACTATTGTTACAATGTTTTCATTGAGTTATTAATAAATTGGGCTGCTGTGGCCATTTTTCATTAACACGTTGTCTAAGTCCTTATTGGGGAAGGGGATTTGGAGGTGGGTAAAAGAATAGTCGGGGAGGGGGTAGTTGGCGCAGATCATAGCAGCTATAATATCCTCTAGTCATGATCTCACCCTCTCAATGTAACGTCCGGCATTGTACTCTACAACTTGTGGGCATAGGTGGCACTCACAATAAACCCGCCATTAAGTGCTTGTTTAAGTTTTTATTTTATGCGCAGGTTTTATGTAGGTCAAGTACTTCAGGCAATTAGTCTCAGTAATGTAGGACTTGGCCCTCATCATTTAACAACGCTGAAAGCCATGTGCAGAAAGACAACTTGTCATATTTCACCCAGGTAATGAAATGTTCAAGAGCTGCACTAAATGGTTTAACTATTTTTTTTTCCAGTCCCCATTTTGTCTATGTAAAATCAGTAAATACCTTCTGGTAGCTTTGGTTGCCACCTCCTAAGCCACAGCATGAAATGGAAAATAAGGAAAAAGGTGGTGGAGCAACTAAAGCCCACTACATATAGCAGATAAAGTCAATTTTGGTAGAACTGTCCAAAATTATAATGTGTGCAGGGGCATCCTGAATGCCTTGCGGCAGATGAACGAAGGAGAGTCTCGAAGCATTTTTCTCTTTTTCATGTTAAATAAACATGCATGCTCACTCAAATTGAGAGTGCATACATGTTTATGGTGTAGACATGGAAATACACTCATTGGGGGAGATTTATCAAAACCCGTCCATAGGAAAAGTTGCTGAGTTGCCCATAGCAACCAATCAGATTGCTACTATCATTTTGGAAAAGGCCTGTGAAAAATAAAAGAAGCGATCTGATTGGTTGCTATGGGCAACTCAGCAACTTTTCCTCTGGACAGGTTTTGATAAATCTTCCCCATTGACAATAAAAATAATGCACCCAGATAAAAGTGTCAGATTGCTGCAAAATGTCTCAGGCAGATATGTCAATGATTACAGGTGAGATGTGATTAGACATTTGCCACAAGAGAATGTACAGGTTCTTTCCCTGTTGCCCTATAAAAAGGCTCTCAGAGGCTACTTTTAGGTAGTGTGTTTCTTGGCGAGAGGTTGTTCACTGGTAGACATGTCTCTACAGTGCCTCCAGTGATGGTCAGATTCAAATATGGATGCCTTGTGGTAAACACTTCAATTCTGCCTTTGCTGTGGAGCGACACACTGTCGCAACTGCTGGTATGACATATGACACACATATGACACACGTTTATATAAACAAGGAACACGTTTATTCTCATTGAGCATTTATGGCAGTGTTATCCAACCAGGGTGCCTCCAGCTGTTGCAAAACTACAATTCCCAGCATGCCCGGACAGCCGTTGGCTGTCCGGACATGCTGGGAGTTGTAGTTTTGCACCAGCTGCAGGCACCCTGGTTGGGAAACACTGATGCATGGTCCGGCCGGGGATGCCCAGCTGCAGCATCTGTGGACAAATGTGCCACCTGTATGCCTCCATGACCAACTGTATATCATCTTGTATCTAGATGTATCATCAAACTGGCACCCTGGTGCCTGAGAAGATCTTAAGGCAGCTCTGCCCCTTAAAGGGGTACTCCGGTGGAAAACATATTTTTTTTTCTTAAATCAACTGGTGCCAGAAAGATAAACAGATTTGTAAATTAGAATAAACGAAGAGTACGTACGTGCACTCACCGCTAAGCAGAGACAGTTGGGTCTGGAAGTCCGGTAACGGGGTGTCGGGTCACGGCATAGGCGCTGGTGTATGGCGCTCGGAGGCTACGCAGGCAGTTTCGCACCTAAGTGCGTGCTTCTTCCGGCCTCTAGATTTGTAAATTACTTCTATAAAAAAAATCTTATTCCTTCCAGTACTTATCAGCTGCTGTATACTACAGAGAAAGTTCTTTTCTTTTTGAATTTATTTTCTGTCTGTCCACAGTGCTCTCTGCTGACACCTCTGTCCATGTCAGGAACTGTCCAGAGCAGAAGAGGTTTGCTATGGGGATTTGCTCCTACTCTGACAGATTAAATAGTCGGACTGGAACTTTCCCGTTGATGACTGTGACCAGACTTCTTGCTGCTTGAACTAGCGGATGGTCTTCCAACTGTATAGGCTCTAACAGGGCTTGGTAGTCCTTGTTTCTCACTCCAGGACGTGCACGGCACCACAGGACTGTCTCTGTGTGGGGTTGCAGGGTCACCGACTTGATGTCTTGAATTTGTACTTTACAAACTTCTCCTCGCTGATTGGCAAACTTCTGCTCCGCTTGGAGAACCTTTCAGTGGTGCTGCGCAGCCCGCTGGTCTGAGGGGGACATGTAGGGGAGAAAGACATGCAAGGAATCTACTATGTCAGTAAAGCAATGTTTCATAATATTCATCCCCAATATGAATTCTGCAGACCCCCTGTCAGACACATCAGTTACGAAAACTCAATTGTTCAATGTCCTGTTTGACACTCTGAAATTGTGAGGCTGTGGAGGCTAGTAGGGTATTGGACACTGGGGCGGGAGCTGGTGGTGGTATGGGGCCGGCTGCCACACCCAGGGGTTCTGGCATAGGGGCATAACACTCTTCAGACTCCGTCCTGGGCTCTATAACCTGAATAGCCAGTCTCTTAAAAGCAGAAAAGGACAGATTGGGACTTTGTACCGCTAACATCCTCAACTGAGCTTTGTCCCATTTGTTATTAGCCCCATCAATAAATCTGTCCATCAATACTTTGTTAACCTCATCGGGAATGATACCGTCTAACTTTTGAACAGTCTCTAGGGCATTTTGTAAAGCTACTGCATAAGCTCTGAGTCTCACCTGGCTTCTGTTGTC
Organism: Hyla sarda; assembly: GCF_029499605.1. NCBI lineage: Eukaryota > Metazoa > Chordata > Amphibia > Anura > Hylidae > Hyla > Hyla sarda. Next base: position 321,274,289 of record NC_079193.1, read on the forward strand.
TCTCGTACAATCGGAGGCGTACCTCCGACAGAGAATGTGACTCAACTATACCCCTCGAAGATCTGTTCTACCGTCGCCCTCTCGGAGGCGGGCAAGGTGCAGAATTCTTCAAGTGCTGGTCCTTGTAGTTGTCCTGTGAGCAGCGGTACCTGCTGATTAGGAGGGAGAGAGTAAAAGACAAACAAGCTCTGAATATTCTGCTTGAAATCCCTCAGGGTGAAGGGGTCTCCACTGTAGGTAGGAAGGACAGGATTCCCCAGAAATACTGATGCTGTTGCTGGGGCAACCATGTGATTGACATGGACTGCAAGCGAGACTGGCAGGACCCCTACCACTGGTGTAGCAGATGTTCCCGCTGCTGGTGATGGAAGGGCACTTTTGCAGAGTTGATCTGAAGAGCTGGGTGCTGATATGTTGTCAATCTCTGAGTGCGCTGTTGCTTTAAGGATGTTTGAGTGCGCTGTCACTTTAAGAAGATTTGAGTGCAATGTCACTTTAAGAAGATTTGAGATCTCTGTCACTTTAAGAAGATTTGAGTGCGCCATCACTTGAGTGCGCTGTCTCTTTAAGATGCTTGGCAATAGACTGCAGCGGTTTAACTTTTGAATAGCAGGAACCCTCCTGGCAGCATCCCCCTACTATGCAGCAAGTGCCCACAGACTTCAGTGGGCACTGAGGGGTTAACGCTGACTGCTACGTGAGCAGGAGACTTGTTGCAGAGGATCATTGTTTGTGCAGAGTCTGCACAACAGCAGGTGCCTGTCAGTATATTACTGAGCCGTACGCAGCAGGCGCCAGAACCTTCAATATGGCTGCGCCCAGGGAACTTCCTGTTGATCCGGATGGTAAAATCTTCCCCTGGGCAACACGGGCCGATCTTTAGTACCGGCTTGTACACTGAAGAGGCATCATTGCTGGGTACTGGCTGCGACCGCTTCAGCGTGCGAGATACACCGGACTCTGTTTAACCCCTTCAGGTATTGGCTTCACACACCGGACAATAACAATTACCAGTCTCTCTTTTACCTTCCCCACTACTTTATCCGCGCCATGATAAAAAACACTCTTTAGTAACACAGTCCCGTACACTTTCGTGGCGCACACTTTTTCGCAACTGCATGCGATTTCCAACTTGGACACAGTTCAGACTGGGGGGGGGGGGGAAGGACTTGCAGCACTTTGCTTATGGCACACACCTGTATCATGTTAATGGGTGGCCTGACTTGACTTGACTTGGTGGTTAAGGCACACACCTGTATCCTGTTTGTGACGCCAAGATTGTGGTGACCCACGGTGATGGCGGGACCACGGGGTGTAGCGGTGTAGGTGGAGGGGGCAAGATGGTATTAACCCCAGGGGAAAGGTGTTGTTAACCCCTAATGTTCATGACGCCAGAGTGGTTTTTGGGTACCGGAACCACACAAACGGTATCTCCGCTATTCCAATGGCTAGGCAGTGAAAGGAGAGGCCAAAATCCCAGAGAAGTGGCCAGGAACACAGAAGGACCTCGCAGCTTGCTGGGACCAGCTATACATGTAATGGACTTTAGATAATTGACTTGAGGCTTGAGTAGACTGTAGATAGTGACAGCAGACATAGACTTGACTTACTGGAAATGACTGTAAATTTCAGGCCTTCCAGGTAGCTGGACACAACCACTGTTCCTCAGCAAGAGCGATGGTAGAAGAGAGAGAATTGTAATGGCCGCCCCCTTATATAGAGGGGGGACTGAGCCAAAGCCCATTGGTCAAGCTGCGGGTCATGTGCTAACCTGGTGCCCTCTGGGTAACATCATGTGATAACATAAACATACATTGTGACCTCTCACTGGTCCTTTAGATGACCTCTCACAGGTCCTTTATACTGACTATACATTAATACATGACTATAATCCTATTACAATAAATTACAGTATAGTAACAGCAGGGGAGACACTGCAGGAGAGCCCCTAGGTCACAGAGGGACTCAACCTGACAGGGCCTAAGTGTAGACCATGTCCTGTACTGGGACATCACAGTGTCGGCAGATAAGAACCATTTGGCCCATCTAGTCTGCCCAATAATCTGAATCCTATCAATAATCCCTGGCCCTATCTTATATGAAGGATAGCCTTATGCTTATTACATGCATGTTTAAACTCCTTCACTGTATTTGCAGCGACCACTTCTGCAGGAAGGCTATTCCATGCATCCACTACTCTCTCAGTAAAGTAAAACTTCCTGATATTACTTTTAAACCTTTGCCCCTCTAATTTAAAACTATGTCCTCTTGTGGTAGTTTTTCTTCTTTTATATATGCTCTCCACCTTTACCGTGTTGATTCCCTTTATGTATATAAAAGTCTCTATCATATCCTCTCTGTCTCTTCTTTCTTCCAAGCTATACCTGTTAAAGGGGTATTAAAGGCAAAACCTTTTTTTATATATATATATCAACTGGCTCTGGAAAGTTAAACAGATTTGTAAATTACTTCTATTAAAAAATCTTAATCCTTCCAATAGTTATTAGCTTCTGAAGTTTTCTGTCTAATTGCTCAATGATGATGTCATGTCCCGGGAGCTGTGCATGATGGGAGAATATCCCCATAGGAACTGCACAGCTCCCGGGACGTGAGTCATCAGAGAGCAGTTAGACAGAAAACAACAACTCAAATTCAGAAGCTAATAACTATTGGAAGGATTAAGATTTTTTTAATAGAAGTAATTTACAAATCTGTTTAACTTTCTGGAGCCAGTTGATATATAAAAATAAGTTTTGGCCTGGAATACCCCTTTAAGGTCCTGTTTTTTCACTCTAGAAAGGGGGTTATTTAAAGGAAAACTGTCACATATTTTCTCCCACACTATCCACAGGTATTGGTGGATAGTGCGGGAGACGCCGATTAAAACGAGCCCTACCTTGGTCTGATCCGCGCCGCCGTTCGCCCGCAATTGTAGTTTTAATCTCTGTGTATATCCTGCTGTAACTGGCAAAGGCGGGGCTTCTGCGGGCTAACGGACACTGACGTCAGCGCCGCTCATGAATATTCATCCCTCCTGTTCTCCCTCTCTTCGCCGCTCCTAGTCAGAGGGAGGGATGAATATTCATGAGCGGCGCTGACGTCAGTGTCCGTTAGCCCGCAGAAGCCCCGCCTTTGTCAGTTACAGCCGGATATACAAAGAGATTAAAACTACAAGTGCGGGCGAACGGTGGCGCGGATCAGACCAAGGTAGGGCTCGTTTTAATCGGCGTCTCCCGCACTATCCACCAATACCTGTGGATAGCGCAGGAGAAAATATGTGACCGTTTTCCTTTAAACAATAGTATTGTGCATCGGCTCTATAGAAGGACCTAAACTGTATGGCACTTACTTAGAGTTCATGCACAGTTCACAGGAAAAGTGCAGCTTCACTTCGAGCTTGCGGTTCTTTGACTTCTACTTCTCTGTCGTGGTCCCGGATAACTGGCAGAACCTAGGTGAAGTCCTGTAATGTGTGCGGAGTTCTGTGATAACAGGGAGCCAAACGCCGGGAGAACTGCCCCGGCTGGAAGCATCTCATCGGCTAGCTTCCCTGTTAATTCAATGTTATGCCGTGACCCGATAAAACTGCTAGTGACGTCACTACTGCAAGCGCATAAGGCCAAAAAGGATCTTACGCATTTCAGAAAGTATGCTTTCCTTCCTCAGAGATCCTGGATCTTCTATTAAAAAATCCTAATCCTTCTAGTACTTATTAGCTGCTGAGTACTACAGAGGAAATTATTTTCTTTTTGGAACACAGAGCTCTCTCCCGACATCATGACCACAGAGTAGGAGAAACTCCCCATAGAAAACATATGCTGCTCTGGACAGTTCCTAAAATGGACAGAGATGTCAGCAGAGAGCACTGTGGTTATGATGTAAGCAGAGAGCACTGTGTTCAAAAAAGAAAACAATTTTCTCTGTTGTATTCAGCAGCTAATAAGTACGGGAAGGATTAAGATTTGTGCTAATAGAAGTCATTTACAAATCTGTTTAACTTTCTGGCACCAGTTGATAAAAAAAAAAAAAAAGTTTCCCACCGGAGTACCCCTTTAAATTTCAGTTGCCAGAGTTCTGACCATTCTTCTAGTTTGCCTAAATTACTTTCCATTTGGCGGATCCCTCCAGGAATATTAACTCTGTTACATATCTTTGTGTCATCAGCAAAAAGACCATACCTTACCATCGAGACCTTTTGCGATATCACTAATGAAGATATTAAACAAAATTGGTCCCAGTACAGATCCCTGAGGTATCCCACTGGTGACCAGACCTTGCTCTGAATATTCTCCATTGACTACATCCCTCTGTCTGTCACTCAGCCACTGTCTAATCCACTCAACAATATTGGAGTCCAAGCTCAATGACTGTAGTTTATTGATAAGTCTTTTATGTGGGACAGTGTCAAAAGCCTTACTAAAATCTAGATATGCGATGTCTACTGCCCCTCTGACATCTATTATTATAGTCACCCGGTCAAAAAAATCAATAAGATTTGTTTGACATGATCTGCCTGAAGTAAACCCATGTTGTTTTTCATCTTGCAATCCATGGGATTTTAGATGTTCCACAATCCTATCCTTTAGAAGGGTTTCCATTAATTTCCCCACTATTGATGTCAGACTTACTGGCCTATAGTTGCTTTATTCCTTCCTGCTACCTATCTTGTGAATGGGCACGACATTTGCTAATTTCCAATCTTCCGGGATGACTCCTGTTACCAGTGATTGGTTAAATAAATCTATTAACGGATTTGCTAGTTCACCTGTGCATGGAGCAGCATGTCGGCTTGTGCTCCATGCATTCTCTATGGGAGCGGCAGAGATACACGAGCGCTGTACTGTGGCTTTTCCAGTTCTCTCATAGAGAATGCATGGAGTGCATGTCCACATGCCGCTTCATGCACAGGGAGAGATGGGGCCCTGTTCTGGAGATCGTGGGTAGGTCCAGATTCGGACCCCCTGCAATCAGACACGTATATCCTATTCTGCAAGTATGGGCATAGTCTTGAAGTTGTGAAGTACCCCTTTAAAGGAGTTATCCAGGCATTAAAAAAAAGGAGAGCTAATTTCTTTCAAAAACAGCTCCCTGTCTGTTCCCAGGTTGTGTGTGGTATTACAACATGGCTCTATTCACTTCAATAGAACTATGCTGCAGTGCCACAACCAACCTGGAAACAGACAGGGAGTGGTTTTTGAAAGAAATTACCTCTGTTTTTCTAGGCTAAGTTTCTACCTGGTTTTTTTTCTGGCAGTTTTTGGAAAACTGCCACTGCAGTTTTTGAGCCAAAGTCAGAAGTGGATCCATAAGGGAGGAGAAGTATAAGTCCTTCCTTTATATGTCCTATTCCTCTTGAATACACTCCTGGCTTTGGCTCAAGAACTGCAGTGGCAGATATCCAAAAACTGCCAGAAAAAAAAAACAAGTGGAAACTTAGCCTTAAGGTGCTAGAAGCTGGGACAAGTTGGTAAATCCCTCACATCTGAACAATAGGATGCCATTATTTCCTTTGAGATATATTCTCTACACAACACAGAATACACACGGCAGCACCCATACTTACTCTTAGCATATTTGACAGATGATGTTGCTTTGATTCTAAACTTGGCAATAGATATGGATCAGCTTTGCCTGCCCAACAGGATACATTGTTCATGTCGATCAAGTTCAGCCCATTGGATTTTTTCTTTTTGCTTTGACTCCTCCTCCTTTGTCATCACCCAAAAAGCTTGTTGATCAAGATGTTTTCTGAGCAGCAGCAGAATGCAGAAAAGAGTTTACTCCACTTTCATTCATTACATTGAAGGTGCGCAGGAGCCACTGCCTCTAGTGCTTACGTAAAGGAGTTTATGTAAAAAGATAAGTATAGGTGTGTACAATGGATGATTTATAGAGTTACAATGTGGGGTGTGTTGTATAACATGGCTTAATAACCAATAGGCGGAAAGGATAGGGCTTTACCAGGCATAAAATATATATTTTTTCTCCATAAGTGCATCTTATAGTGTTCCTGCACTTTAAAAAACTTTAAAAATGTCAAAAAATTTTATCTGTCAGGGTCGCAGTGCTGAGACCCCTTCTGATCATAAGAATGAGCAGAGAGAAGGTTATGAGAAGGCAATCTCTGATCAGCTTCAATAAATGTAAAAGGAATAAATTATATATATATATATATATATATATATATATATATATATATATATATATATATATATAATGCAACCAATCCCCAAAGGTATACAAGGGAAAGAATATTAGGTCCAGTACGGTACAATATTATAATATTTATGTGATATCATGCCAATATGGTCACTATAATAAATAGAATGAATAACATATCCCCCACTTTCTATTTCTGGGTATATTGAGGTAGAAAAACCTGATAATTATAGATGAGTTAAGTTACAGTGATTCAATTCGTCACGAACTTCTCGGCTTGGCAGTTGCTGATTTCATCCTGCATAAATTAGTTCAGCTTTCAGGTGCTCCGGTATTTTGGAAATGGTGGATACAGTCCTAGGAGAGAGAGACAGTCTCCTAGGACTGTATCCACCTTTTCCAGCCCACCGGAGCACCTGAAAGCTGAACTAATTTATGCAGGATAAAGTCATCAACTGCCGAGCCGAGAAGTTTGTAACGAATCGAATCACTGTAACTTCACTAACCTCTACTGATAATACAGTATATAATGATAAATCAGGGGTATCATAAAATAGTCCAATATATGAATTGTGCAAAGCCCATTATAATTGTAGATAAGCAGCGCTAAGTCAATGCTGATGAATTAGAGAGCCCACAGACTGGACAGAATGGGAGGGGAGGGGGCACATGACGGGGGTTGGATGAGAAGCTATAGGGGTTAATGGAGTGTGTTGAGCCACGGTGAATGACAGGACCACGGGGTGTAGCGGTGTAGGTGAATTGGGCAGATGGTATTAACCCCAGGGGCAAGGAGTTATTAACCCCTAATGTTTCTGACGCTAGAGTGGTTTTTGGGTATCGGGAACCACCCAAATAATATCTCCACTATTCCAATAGCTAGGCAGTGAAATAAGAGTCCACAACCAGGTTATGGTTTCACGGAGGCTTTACTGAGGTCAGACAGTTGTTATAGTCTCTACAGCTCGACCAAAGTCCCAGAGAGGTGGCCAGGAACACAGAGGGACCTCGCAGCTTGCTGGGACTAATTATACTTGTAATAGACTTTAGGTAATTGACTATAGGCTTGACTGGACTGTAAGTAGTGACAGCAGACATAGACTTGACTTACTGGAAGTGACTGTAGATTTGAGGCCTTCCAGGTAGCTGGACACTAGCACTGAGACTTCTGGTCTTTCTGTTCCTCAGCAGCAAAAAAGTTATGGTAGAAGAGAGAGAGAGATTGCAACACCTCCCTTCCTTATAAAGAGGGGCTGTACTAGAAGCCCATAGGTCAAGCTGCGGGTCATGTGTTAAGCTGGTGCTCTCTGGGTAACATGTGATAACATCATGTGAACATATCATGTAACGTCTCAAAGGTCCTTTATACTTTTTACAATTACATTAGTCCTCCAAAGGTCCTTTATACTGTCTATACATTAGTATACTGACTATACATATAGTACAATAAATAACATTAAAGTAACAGCAGGGTAGATACTGCAGGAGAGCCCCCAGGTCACTGAGGAACTCACCCTGACAGGGCCTAAGTGTAGTGCAGGACCAAGTCCTCTACTGGCACATTACAGAAGGGTTAATAACAAGAGCGGGAAGATAGAGGGAGTGGAGTTACAAGGGGGGGGGGGGGGTTAAAAGGAGAGGGCAGGAAGAGGAGGAGTCAGTGTGTCCTTTGGAGAAGAGAAGTTGTCTCGCCCTCATTTATGGGGTTAGGGTGGTGGCTGTGCTTTGTGTGGGAATGGCATGCTTGTTGCAGCGGCAGGAATAGTAAGGGGGGACTTGGAGGATGGGACCCAGCTGGTCGTGGCAGTATATTCTTTGAAGGTAGGGCCCTTGGGTCAGGGGATGAGGCGACTAAGGGAACAGTACAAGAAGGATAGGATTTGGTTGCCTTCAGGTCCCCCCTTCTTCTATCAGTTTAGAATCTCAGGGGTTAAGCATGTTTTGCACTTTATAATTGTTATGAAGGGGTTAGTGTTGTTACCCCCTACATTTTATATGTTAAAATGTGAATATTTATGTATTTATGTCAAATGGTTAATAAAACTTGGTCCGCTGTGGCCTTTTTCTACCACAAAGCAGGTGTCCGTGTTATGATGTAAGGTGGGTGGGTGGTAGTAGACGAGCGGATCTAGACGATCCCCTAGTCAAGTGTATAACAAATCCTAGGTATGGTTTCAAGTTTATATTAAGAATTGTCGGTGCACCGCACCACTCACCACCCTGTTTTAGTATGGGAGCTCCTCTGTTTATCGTTGGATACGGACTGGCATCCGGCCCGTTGCTGGTAGTGCCCGACGGGGGATGCGCTGAGCAGATGTAGATGATGGAGCTTTACGTGGTAACCGGTGATTTCCAAAATATGGCTGCGGTCCGGCACGGATTGCTCCAGGCCTTGAAGGTGATGATGTCTGCGGCTGGAGGGGGATGTTAGTAGACAGTATGGATGAGCTGTGGTGTCGGCAACTTTTCTGCGACGTATACACTTTCTGTAAGCCAGGTTGGACCTGGAATACATATGCGACTTTTAAACGGAGATGGGACTTTTATTCTTCATAAATAGCGACTATCGCATTTGATAAATACATGACCACTGCAAGGTGGAAAAAAAAATACCACCAAGTGAGCAGATTTCAGAATTGTGCTTTGGAATAAGCAAAAATCTAAAATTTGCAGCATATATATAGAAAAGTCACACGTGCGCAAGTATGTGCAACTTTTTTATGCAAAAAAAATCTACTACGGAGCTTGATAAATCTTCAAAAATGTCTTGTATTTACTAAAATAGACAGATCAAGAGAGGTGACAAATCTTCTTTAGGTATAGAACAATATTTAACTCTATTTAATCCCTATGAAGGTTTCTGCTCTAGGCCATTGATGTCATAGTGGTATTTCTAATTTATTTGTGATTGTTTGTGTAATAACATACAGCACCATGTGAAGGGCAGCTTGTCATTTCCAGATATTGCGTAGAATAAGCAGGTTGAAGTTGAATGACACTCTTGACATCTCTTTTCAGTACCTGTGCTGTACTGAAGCAAGAAAAAAGCAACGCTGGTCGGTTTATTAGAGGCTATAACTTGCCGCAGAATCGATGTGCAGTTGTTTATTGTACAGCAGGAATGTTCCTAGAAGTGCTCGACATTCAGACTATGTACATAAATAAAAATGTGATGGATTCCAATGTCGTAGTCAACTAAAATATGGCTGTATTACAGCTCCTGGTTTTATAAAGCAATAAGAGGGTACCATACACTACTCCAGGGTCCTACCGTATATACTCGAGTATAAGCCGACCCGAATATAAGTCGAGGCCCCTAATTTCACCCCAAAAACCCAGGAAAAGTTAGTGACTCGACTATAAGCCTAGGGTGGGGAATACTTCATCCCCCCCAATGTCATCATCCAGACGCCCATCATCATCCCCCCCTCTTCATCATCACCGCCTGTCAATCCCTTCATCAGTGGTCTTCAACCTGCGAACCTCCAGATGTTGCAAAACTACAACTCCGGGCATGCTGGGAGTTGTAGTTTTGAAACCTCTGGAGGTCCACAGGTTGAAGACCACTGCAGCCTTCGTCATCATCCAGACCCTCCTTTTGTTTTGTACTCACCTCCCCTTGGTGGGAAGTTAGGGTGAGCTGGTCCGGGCCATCTATGCTGCAGGGACCGTCCGGTGGGGAGTGTTAGTCATTGCGGGCTGTCCATTTTCACCAGGGGGGGGGCCTCTTCTCCGCGCTTCGGGCCCGGCCCCGGACTAGTGACGTTGCCTTGACGACAACACACAGGGAGGTTGCGCATGAACTTCCCTGTGCGTCGTTGTCAAGGCAACGTCACTAGCATGGGGGCGGGCACGAAGCACGGAGAAGAGCCCCCCCCCCCCGGTGAAAATGGACAGCCCGCAATGACTTACCCTCCCCACCGGACGGTCCCTGCAGCATAGATGGCCCGTACCAGCTCACCCTAACTTCCCGCCAAGGGGAGGTGAGTACAAAACAAAAGGAGGGTCTGGATGATGACGAAGGCCGCAGTGGTCTTCAACCTGCGGAACTCCAGATGTTTCAAAACTACAACACCCAGCATGCCCAGACAGCCGATGGCTGGGAGTTGTTGTTTTGCAACATCTGGAGGTCCGCAGGTTGAAGACCACTGAGAAGGGATTGACAGGCAGAGAGTTCACTCAAGTATAAGCCGAGGGTGGCGTTTTCAGCACGAAAAATCCTGCTGAAAAACTCGGCTTATACTCGAGTATATACGGTATGCCTCAGATTTCATACATGGCACATTGTATTATATTTTATTATATTTCTGGTACTGTGTTACAGCGTTATTCTCCTACAGAAACATTGCTTCTAGATGAGAATATATCCGACATATGGTGCGGCACAGAATGACATATGGCAGCACATTACTTTCCGTGGCTTTGACATATGTATGATATCTGAGGAGCTTCCTATGGTCTTGGCAACTTCCACACTGAAGGATGGGAGTAACATTAAACAATGGCCGGCATGGTCTCCATAGATCTCAATGGGTGCACCCAATATGCTTCATGTACCCCAATGTTTAAGGGGAATTTCAATATGAAATGGAAAGATTCTAACCAGACAGCTCTTCTTCCATAAAAGAGAGTATATCTAACAAGAAGCCCCACGTAGTCTCTAGTTTGGATCCCTCTTCTTGAAGGGGTACTCTGGTGAAAAACTATTTTTTTTTATATCAACTCAACTGGCTCCAGAAAGTTAAACTGATTTGTAAATTACTTCTATTAAAAAAAATCTTAATCCCACCAGTACTTATCAGCTGCTTAAGTTGAGTTGTTATTTTCTGTCAGACCACAGTGCTCTCTGCTGACACCTCTGTCTGTTTCAAGAACTGTCCAGAGTAGAAAAGGTTTGCTATGGGGATTTGCTATGGGGACTCAGGTTTGCTATGGGGACTCAGTTCCTGAGACAGACAAAGGTGTCAGCAGAGAGCACTGTGATCAGACAGAAAAGAACAACTGATAAGTACTGGTAGAATTAATGTTTTTTTTTATAGAAGTAATTTACAAAATTGGTTTAACTTTCTGGGGCCAGTAGATATGAAAAAAAAATAGTTTTTCATCAGAGTACCCCTTTAAGTGCACCTTAATTTGGGCAACAGGATAGACCCAGCTCTCCTGACACACTGGTGGCTCCTTTCTTGCCGTCTGCCAATACTGGACTTTCACTTATCTAGGGCAACTTCAAAACACCTACAACAGCGCCCAGTCTTATGTTTGGCTCCTCCGCTCCTGGCCCCTTACAGGGATTGATGCCCGGTCTAGCTGAGGATGATTGTGGCGACTCCTCAGGTTTACAATGAGCAGATGCTACAAATGTATAAAAATTAAATAGACAAAAAGCTACGGACAATGATGTAACTTTTTGTTGCCTACGCCAAATTTTACATACAGTAATTCCTGTTGTGTGTTCTGTCAAGAAGACATTCCAGATATCTTGAAACAGCAGCATTCTTGTCTGTGGGCTGTGTCTGGCATTATACCGTAAATACTCGAGTATAAGCCGAGTTTTTCAGCTAAAAACGCCCCCCCCCCCCCTCGGCTTATACTCGAGTGAACTCTCCGCCTGTCAATTCCTTTCTGTGGTCTTCAACCTGCGGACCTCCATATGTTGCAAAACTACAACTCCCAGCATACCCGGACAGGCAAGCTGGGAGTTGTAGTTTTCAAACCTCTGGAGGTCCACAAGTTGAAGACCACTGCCAGGCCTTCGTCATCATCCAGACCCCCCTTTAGTTTTCTACTCACCTCCCCTCGGTGGGAAGTTAGGGTGAGCTGGTCCGGGCCATCTATGCTGCAGGGACCGTCCGGTGGGGAGGGCTAGTCGTTCCGGGCTGTTCATCTTCATCGGGAGGCCCTCTTCTCCGCTCCGGGCCCGGCCCTGGAAAAAGTGACGTTGCCTTGACGACAACGCACAGGGACGTCCCTGCGCATGAACATCCCTGTGCGTCGTTGTCAAGGCAACGTCACTAGTCCGGAGCCGGGGCCAGGCCCGGAGCGGAGAAGAGGGCCTCCCGGTGAAGATGGACAGCCCGGAATGATTAACCCTCCCCACCGGATGGTCCCTGCAGCATAGATTCCCACCGAGGGGAGGTGAGAAGAAAACTAAAGGGGGGGTCTGGATGGTGACGAAGGCCCGGCAGTGGTCTTCAACCTGCGGACCTCCAGATGTTGCAAAACTACAACTCCCAGCATGCCCTGACAGCCGAGGTCTGCAGGTTGAAGACCACTGATTGAAGGGATTGACAGACGGCGATGATGAAGGGGGGGGGGGGTGATGACAGGGTGATGATGATGGGGTCTGGATGATGACAGGGTGATGATGACGGGGGGTCTGGATGATGACAGGGTGATGATGAAGGGGGTGTTATTGACGGGGGTCTGGATAATGACAGGGGGGGGAAGATGTCGAGTCAATAACTTTTCCTAGGTTTTTGGGGTGAAATTAGGGGCCTCGGCTTATATTCGGGTCGGCTTATACTCGAGTATATACGGTGACTCAAACTAATTCTACTGAACAGCACATAGTTGCAATACCAGATCCAGCCTGTAGACAGGAGTGACACTGTTTAGAAGAAAGTCTTGAGTTTGATTACACATAGCAACTAAAGAAGGTGGACTGAATAGGGATATAGGTATGTTCTATCCGCACTTCTTTGTATATGTGTGTACTTTACCATAGTAGACATTGCTTTATAATGGATAAGGATGGGAAGCAGAAGACAAGTGAAGGGGCAGAATGACCTCCAGAGGCTACTGACAACTATAATGGAATTCTTTCTTTTTTGTATTTGTATCCAAAAGCTTCCTGTGAAAAGGTCAGACAAGAAAGAGGTTTTATTAGTCATGTTCAGACAACGCAAATGTATCATTTGTCTATAAAGTCCCTTTACCCTGACCCTACAATAGGCTGTGAAATTAATACTTACATTTAGATGAAAGGAATTTGCTATTCAATGTATGCAGTTAACACTTAAATGACCTATTCTGGGTCTTGAGGGTGCAGCATTTTTCTCATTTTTTGCATGATCACATTGTGAGTTTTTATTTTTCCAAGAACATTGTTACACAAGGGCATATGTGCAGGACAAGCTGTCTTTATGTAATTGCACCATTTTGGAGTATATACATTCAATTCATCTTTTACTTCTTAAAGGGGTACTGCTGTGGAAAAAAATGTTTTTAAATCAACTGGTGCCAGAAAGTTATACAGATTTGTTAATTATTTCTATATAAAAATCTTAACCGTTCTAGTACTTATCAGCTGCTGTATGCTCCAGAGGAAGTTGTGTATTTCTTTTCCGTATGGCCACAGTGCTCTCTGCTGACACCTCTGTCCATGTCAGGGACTGTCCAGAGCAGGGGCAAATGCCCATAACAAACCTCTCCTGCTCTGGACAGTTCCTGACACCGACAGAGCTTGAGGCAGAGAGCACTGTGATCAGACTGGTAAGAACTACACAACTTCCTCTGGAGTATACAGCAGCTGATAAGTACTGGAAGGGTTAGGTTAAGTTAAGTTAAGTAATTTACAAATCTGTGTAACTTTCTGGCACCAGTTGATTTACAAAAAAAAATTCCACAGCAGTACGCCATTAAGAAGTAATTTGTAAATTACTTCTATGTAAAAATCCCAATCCTTCCAAGACTTATCAGCTGCTTTATGCTCCAGAGGAAGTTGCATAGTTCTTTTCTGTACATGTCCATGTCAGGAACTGTCCAGAGCAGGAGAAAATCCCCCTAACAAACCTCTCCTGCTCCAGACAGTTCCTGACACAGACAGAGGGGGCAGCAGAGAGCACTGTGGTCAGACTGTGATCAGACTATGTAAAAATCCTAATCCTTCCAATACTTATCAGTTGCTGTATGCCCCATAAGAAGTTGTGTAGTTCTTTTCTGTCTGACCACAGTGCTCTCTGCTGCCACCTCTGTTTGTGTCAGGAACTGTCTGGAGCAGGAGAAGTTTGTTATAGGGATTTGCTCCTGCTCTGGACAGTTCCTGACATGGACAGAGGTGGCAGCAGAGAGCACTGTGGTCAGACTATAAAGAACTACACAACTTCCTCTGGAGCATACAGCAGCTGATAAGTACCAGAAGGAATAGGTTACAAATCTGTATAAATTTCTGGCTTTAGCTGATTTTAAAAGTTTTTTTCCTGTGGAGTACCCCTTTAATTTTTATTCATTTTTGGGGGAAGGCGAGATAGAAAAAAGAGAAATTTGGTGATTTATTTTTCTAGGCAGTTCATTGTGCACTATAAATAACTTGGTGAAAGGAACCTGTCAGGTGAAACTGGGGCAGGCTCCCTTATTATAGCCATCTATGATTTACTGCAAAACGCTGCAGCATTTCAGAGAAATCATAGTTGAATAAAAAAAAAAAAAAAAAAGCAGGAAGAGTCATCTTGGACAGGGCAGCTCCATTCTCACTGTCTCACTGGGCCTCTCCCTATACACAAATACATAAATATAATAAATCGTAGCTGGATGTAGATTTGTAGCCTGTTCTTGTCTTATTCTGCCTGCAGCACCCTTTTAATATACTATATAAAAAATTATTTACCTCTTTAAAAAAAAAAAAAATCATGGCTTATATATAAAGACCACTAGGGGTCCCCATACCAACCAGAACATAATCCTGTCTGGCTGCAGCATCATCTTTGTCCCAGCTAAGGCCCCTTTCACACTACAGGTATCATCCTGTAAAAAAAACTTCCGTTATTACTCCCCGCAAAAAGTCTCAAAAACGGACGGCAAAAAATCCAGCGATGTCCCGCCTCGGCCGGTGATAGGTTGAAGCTCCGTGTGACGTGCCGGGCTAACAGGAAGTAAGAAGAATACTGCCCGGGGACCGAACACCTGTACCGGAGTGTACCGGAGCTCCAGGGGCTTGTTGGCAGGTAAGAGAAAGTGTGTTTTCTTTTATTTTGCAGCCCGGACGGGATAAAAGGAAATAAGTGCGCGACGGAGTACTCCTTTAAGCACAAGCTAGGACAAAGTCCAGGAAGTGAGGACAGGACTAGCACTCCTCTAAGCTCACTCCTGTCCTATCAGACAGCAGCATGAAAACTTAGAGGAGGAGGTTACAGAGCAGCCTGCAGTGATTGGATGAAGAGACCCAACACAGCACAGCAGACTCAGGGAGGAAATGAATACATGGTGAGTGAGGGCGAGCTCAGTGCTTGCCTCGGACACACCCCTTCCTGAGCAGTGGATGTCAAAATGAATGAGCAGCAGAACAGAGGGATTTGTGAGCCAAATATAGAAGCTGTAGAATAGGGGAGTAACCAGGTAGACTAATCTGTGTGTATGGGGATCAATTAGAAATTAGGAATACACGGATAATAAAATATAGCTTTTATTCAAACAAACATAAAATATCAGTGCATAACAAGTGTAGTTACAATTGACCACAGATATTGGCCTACCACTCTGACCCGGTCTATGCTGACCCTGCTAACGCACAAGGCCCCTACCTATTACTGAAGGGAGGCCCTCCTTGTGACGGCCAGACTGCAACCGGTACCTCCTATCTTACCCTAGTGTAAGAACAAGACAGGAGGGTTTTAGGTCAACAGTGGTATGTAGTTACTAAACCTCCAATCCACTGGTGAAGATAGATATGTTGCAGTATACAGATAACACAATTTAGTAATACTTGCAAACAATATAACAACAATTGCATCAATAACCAACGCGTTTCGTTGTTGCCAAATACAGGGTGGCACAACTCATCAGGGAGTGGTGCATATGGGTGCAGATGAGCAGAGGAGGTATTGACATCTGCGACCGCTTTCTCACTCAGATTATTTAAGGAGGTATGTAGGAGATTCTTGTATACAATGCCCAATGATAAATATAGACCCACGTGATAGTTCCAGGTAAAGCCACCGAAATTCTCAAAAGTAACAGAGGCTCTGATAGATTATCATTCCATTTGTGATACACGGTATGATGTCACCTTTGATAGTAGGTGTACATGAATATTGTCCATAAGATTATGTATAGTCTATCCAGGTGCCAAAATTAGGCTTCCCTTTGCTGCATTGCCATGTTTTTAAGGTCCTGTGAGGAGTGTGAGGTCCCTTTAAAGAAGGATACTGATGTCCAGGGCAATTTTGCGATACGGTGCAGCGTGCGGGCAATCCCAGGTCCGGGCATATGCCTATGCATATTTATCATTGGGCATTATATACAAGAATCTCCTACATACCTCCTTAAATAATCTGAGTGAGAAGGCGGTCGCAGATGTCAATACCTCCTCTGCTCATCTGCACCCATACGCACCACTCCCTGATGAGTTGTGCCACCCTGTATTTGGCAACAACGAAACGCGTTGGTTATTGATGCAATTGTTGTTATATTGTTTGCAAGTATTACTAAATTGTGTTATCTGTATACTGCAACATATCTATCTTCACCAGTGGATTGGAGGTTTAGTAACTACATACCACTGTTGACCTAAAACCCTCCTGTCTTGTTCTTACACTGGGGTAAGATAGGAGGTACCGGTTGCAGGCTGGCCGTCACAAGGAGGGCCTCCCTGCAGTAATAGGTAGGGGCCTTGTGCGTTAGCAGGGTCAGCATAGACCGGGTCAGAGTGGTAGGCCAATATCTGTGGTCAATTGTAACTACACTTGTTATGCACTAATATTTTATGTTTGTTTGAATAAAAGCTATATTTTATTATCTGTGTATTCCTAATTTCAAATATAGAAGCTGAAAACATTTTTTTTAAAAAGCATGTGGGGTCCCGGAACCCTATGATTTCCTCTGAGCTGCTCTGGCATTTCAGAGAAATCATAGTTAAAAAAAAAAAGGCCCCGGGATCCAGGTCAGTAGTCATAGGGGGCTAGTCCGTATGGGTGCTCTCTGCCCTGTACATCTCTTCCTATTTGTGTATAGTGAGAGGCATGTCACTCAGGGCTGACAGGGTGGAGAGCAACAAATTACCACAGATTTTTTACCCTTTGAAGTAAAAATCTGCTGCTGACGCTATTGTGGACCCCTCTCCGCTCCCCTACGGCAAAAGCCTTTAACTCTCTTCCACCAGTCATCAGATGAATAGTCCACACTCGTTACACATACCTCAGACGATCTACACTTACTTCCATCACAGGCCCTCTCACCCCCCTTTTTGGTAATACCACCTTTCCTCCTGCCCTACACGCCCCTTCTTTCCTCAGGTTTTCCCGATCTGCAGGCACCACGTTCCGCTCAGTACCACTCTCCTCTGGGTTGAAGCCCTTACCAGACTTGCTAGAAGGGAATCCTCCTACCCTGACTCATTCCTTCCAATATTCACAACTGCATCACTTTTACCACACACATAAACAGAGGAATTAGCTGCATCCCCCCCCCCCTCCCAATTTGAACGTCTCTGTATTTCCTCCTCTCCACCCTCACGTACGGTAAGCACCCTATATTCACTTTTACTGGACGATTCCTCCTGCCGTCCACTACCTTTCCACTCTTCCTGGGAAACGGAACTAGGTCGCTCCATCCCGGATGAAGACTGGATAAAAGCTCTCTCTCTTTGCCATAGAACAACCATGTCCTGCAAAGCACAAGGAACAAATTATAAGGTTGTCACCAGATGGTACAGAGTCCCTGCCCTGCTTTCCCGGTTGTATCCGACGGTCTCAGACTCCTGCTGGAGATTCGGTACCGCTTCTGGTACCATGACACACATATGGTTGACTTGTCCGGCCCTTGATGATTTCTGGACACAGATGCTCGATATCACGTCACGCCTTGTGGACAGAAACATTGCCAAGACACCGGAGTTGCTTCTCTTCTCCATCCTTCCCCCTTCCCTACCTAAATGGTTGTTCGGCCCGCGAGGTATGACACTCTTTGACTTGCCTGTTACTCTCCTCTTCTCCTCCCCCCCCCCGCCCACATTTCCCTCTCTCCTCCCCTGTTACTTCCACTTTCCTTTTCTCCTCCTACTCCTTTCCTCTCTCTTTCCTCCTGGCGCATCCATGTCCAGTCATGTTGATCTCCGCCCACACTCATTGGAGGTGATGACCTATCCCGAGTCCACACAATCCGTGCGGGCTCACTGTGGATATCCAATACTAGCTGGGATCTTTTGTACTATGTATGATGTACCTGGATGCACTGTTGATTTATTCCATTGTATTGTTCTGTTTATCGCACAGCTCCGTTATACGAGTTTATGATTTTATTTTTTTTTAATAAACTTTACTTTGAAAAAAAAACCTGCTGCTGATTTTCCACAGCAAATATGCTGCAGAAAATCTGCAGAAATCTGCACATGTGAACGGACCCTCAGGGTGCATTCCGACACAACGGATCCGTGGCAGATTTGAAATTGTAGAATCTGCAGTTGCGGATTTTGGAAAAAAAGTAACCAAAAAAATGGCTAAATGCAGTAAAAATGTTTGAAAAAATGCAGGAAGAATGCAATGTGTGAAAACCGCCTAAAGACTGATAGAGAAAGGTAAGCAGAAGGTATACACAAGAACCTCTACATTATTCTCTAATAAAATGCCTATGCTGCACTATATGAGCAAAAAAATAATAATAATTTGGCTGAGCACTTCATAAAGATAACTTGGACTGGTCACTCCAGGATATATGATCAGAATAAAGGAAGGAAATGTAATTAATCCAAAACACACATGTCCTTTATGTCGTTGACGTGTAATTAGGTAAGACGTCCCCTAAGGATAAGCATTTGTTAAGGTGATTCAGATCAAATACCTAAGTGACCAATAAATCTTCCTCTACCTACAGGACGGCTGGAAGTTATAATTATCTTGTCAGTCAGCCCGGCATCCAGGAGGTTGACATGGGAAATCGTGTCCCCTGGTGAATGCCGTTCCAGTTTGAAGATATTGATATCGCAGTAGAATACTAAAAAGCTGGTTTCTGCCTTTTTTTTTCTTTTGGCACACAGTCAGATAGAATAGAAAAATGAGGAGAGAGAGATAGATAAATATAGTAAGGGCTGCGGTCCAGGCATTATGACTGACTATTCTACCTTTAAATCAGAGGTCTTGTTGTGCCACGGTCCTGTGCTCGGAGATGATCAAATAACACTTTAAGGGTAGGGCACATATTTCGTATTTCACGTTTTGCAAAATCCACTGTGCCGCAGAGAATACTCTAGGAGGTATTCTCCTATGAGCAGACACCAGGGCTTCCCTACGGCAGCCCTGTGTGTGCAGTGAGGTTTGGAGGCGGGGCCAGCGTGCTGGCCCCGCCTCCAAACCTCACTGCACACACAGGGCTGCCGCAGGGAAGCCCTGGTGTCTGCTCATAGGAGAATGCACAGCATATTTCCCATTGCGCAGCAAATTTTGTGCACCGTAAAATACGCTACTATGGTAGCTTGGGGGTGTAGGGTAGGTAGGGTGTAGCTGTGCAGTGATGAAAGGGTGTTGGATTAACCCTTAACTGTCGTGACGCCAGGGTGCGGTTTCCTCTCTGTATATATATCCTACTGCCACCCGTCCCAGGAACGATAGGGAGGAATAAAGGATTGTCCACAACCGGAATTTTAGTAAACTGAAGATAACTTTACTGCAGATTTTATGCAGGTTAAACGTAGTAACAGTCTTTACAGAGGACCGGACTTTAGGCTCCTCACAGGTTTGGTTGGGATCTCTCAGGGAATAAGCTTTGATGCTTAATTCCGCTGTTCCACTGAATTTAGGGGTTTGGTTTAGGTTCAGTAGTCACGTAGGATTCGGATTGAGTTAGATTGAACTCACGGTTTTGTATTCGGCTGAAGTTAGCAGGCTTCAGGCCTAGATTTGTCTTGTAGATTTGCAAAAAGCTCTGCTCGCTGTCATATCCCAAGGGAAAGAGAGCTGTTGCTTGCTTAGCAACCAGGAACTAAGAGAGAGATGATTGGGTAACAGCGCCCTTATATCTGAAGGGGCAGGCTCAAAGCTTATTGGTCCTCCAAACCTGTCAGTCCTATTACAAAGCATTGTGGTACATCACGTGACATGAGCACCTGACCTGGAAGGTCCTTAACCTTAGCAGAACAATATAATTATTAATCATGTGACCTAATGTCCTGGAAGGAATATTTACACTATACAATATACTAAATATACATAAAATTAAAGAAGGAAGAGGCGACTAGGGGTTATCCCACTAAGAGACTCCTATCAAAACGAAGGAACTCTGACTTTGGGGACTTACAACACAAGGTACAGTACATGTACAGCACTGGGACACCACACTACGTATGCGCAATGTGTGACCCTGTCCTAAGGCTAAATTTACAGGTGGCATTTTACCTGTGGATTTGTACAAGTAATGACGAGTGGATGAAATGCTTTTCACAGCGTGCAGCATGCTCATTCTATGGCCCCGTTCACACTAGACATGTGCAATTCGGTTCGGCACGAATGTCTAATTTACCGAATGTTACCGTTTTCGGGCATTCGGACCGATCCGAATGCACAAAAACATATTTTGAACATTCCCGAATAGCCACGATAATACGAATAGCAAAATAACGAATGCATTAGTTATCCGTAAACGAACGTAAAGAATTAATTCTAATAACAAAAATAATAAAAAGGATACAGATACAGTTTGATTTTTCAGATACATCCGGTAAACCTTTTTATTCTTTTTTGGACTTTAGCGATCCTAAAAAATTATGGAGATACCTTTTTTATTAAAATTTCATAGGGTACCATAAAAAAATAATAATAAAAAAGATACAGTAGTGATGGAAAAAAATGTATCTAACGAACTGTATCTTTTTTATTATGAAATGTTTATAAATTTTTAAACAGGGATCAATTTATGTGAGCGGGTAAAGCACTAAAAATGTAGCCGACAATAATGAAAATGTAGTGTGTGCGTGTTTTTCACTTTTTTAAATTTTTTAGGTAGTACTACTACTCCCAGCATGGAACACACTCTTCCATGATGGGAGTAGTAGTTACCTGTACTAATTGACAGATTGCCGGGGTCCCTTGCGATCCTCTTGTATAATGTATAGATGCGGCGGCTGCTCTTCTATGGTCCCCTGCACTCGCGTATATATACACATATTCATATTTCCCGCAGAGCTGTGATTGGCCAGATGGTTCCAGCCAATCACAGCTCTCTGTGAGAAATAGAAATATGTGTATATATACGGCCGTGCAGGGGACCATAGGAGAGCAGCCACCGCATGTCAGGAGTGATACCCGCAGTGATCTTTCCTTAACTACAAGTACTACTACTCCCAACATGGAGTACACTCTGCTCCATGCTGGGAGCTGTAGTACCTGCATTAATGGACAGATCGCAGCAGGTGTCAGAAGTTACACTCACTGTGATATGTCTATTAATGCAGGTACTACAGCTCCCAGCATGGAGCATAGTGTGCTCCATGTTGGGAGTATTAGTACCTGCAGTAAGGGACAGATCCCAGCAGATATCACTTCTCCTGACACCCGCTGCGATCCTCCTTATGTGAATGTCGGGATCAGCTGTTCTCAAGGCTACAGAGCTGGGAGAACAGCTGACGCTGAGCCGTAGGTCTACATCGTATATCTACTGCCCAGCAAGAACTTACAGTGAGCCTGCAATGTGTAAACAGTGTACACATTGCTGGCTCACTAAACCCCTTGCTGAGCTGTGCGCTATGCGCAAGCCCAGCAAGGGAAGAGTTAACTTACACTGCTGGACAGTGTAGGTTAACCCTTTGGGCGGTATACACTATATACAGCTATCTATAGATAGCTGTGTATAGTGTATACAGAAGATGAAGTCCGCTTACTTCCCTCAAGTCCCGGGCAGGTCAGTGTTGCTCCACCCCTAGTGATGACGTCATTAGGGGCGGAGCTACAGAAGGGAACTAGGCTAGTTAGTCTGAAGCTCTGTTCACATTGTCCGTTTTGTATAATGTGAACAGACCCTTCTGGCAGTGTCTACCCAGACAGGGAGACTCCAGCTGTTGCTAAACTACAACTCCCAGCATGCCCAGACAGCCAAAGGATGTCTGGGCATGCTGGGAGATGTAGTTTTGCACCAATTGGTGGCTCCCTGTTTGGGTAGACATGGCATCATGGGTGCTCTCCCCAGCGGACAGCGCCAAAAATGTCATAACCATTTTTTTTGTATTTTTTTTCTTCTCGTTTCAGATCCGTGTATGCAGAGGATTACTGTGGATTCGATGGATTACGGCGGATAATTTTTTTTTCTTTTAATAAAATGGTTAACGAGGGCTGTGGGGGAGTGTTTTTTTAAATAAAATAATTTTTCCAATGTGTTTTTTTTTTTTTTATTGAATTTTCAAGCTTAGTAGTGGAAGCCGGTCTTATTGACTGAATCCATTACTAGGCCAGGGCTTAGTGCTAGCCCCAAAAACAGCTAGCGCTAACCCCCAATTATTACCCCGGTACCCACCACCACAGGGGTGCCGGGAAGAGCCATACCAACAGGCCTGGAGCGTCAAAAATGGCGCTTCTGGGCCTAGGCGGTAACAGGCTGGCGTTATTTAGGCTGGGGAGGGCCAGTAACAATGGTCCTCGCCCACCCTGGTAACGTCAGGCGGTTGCTGTTTGGTTGGTATTGTGCTGAGAATGAAAATACGGGGAACCCTATGCGTTTTTTTTAAATTTATTTAAATTTAAAAAAAAAAAACGTATAGGGTTCCCCGTATTTTCATGCTTCGGCACTAGGGCCGCGGGCCACTGAGCCGTCACCATTGATGGCTATGCAGTGCTCACGGAATCCGCGCAAAGAATGAACATGTTCTTTCTTTGCGCGGAACACTTTCAGCGGCGGAAATGTCCGCCGCTGAAATTCCGCAGTGTGAACGGGTCTCACGGAGATCCGTTCACACTAATGTTAAAGTTCACACCGCGGAATTCCATCCGTTTCGGCAGCAAACACACTAGGTTTCCCGGATCCGGTGGGAGATTTGAAAAACCCAGTGTATTGCTGCAGTACAAAATGTGAAGGGGGAAGTGACAAGGGGGGGGGGGAGATTGTGACAGGGGGAGGGATGTGACAGATGGGGGGAGAATTTGACAGGGGGGAATGTGACGGGGGAGAATGTGACATGGGGGGTGAGGTGTGAAATGGGGGGGGGAGATGTGATATGGGGGTGGAATGTGACAAGGGGGGGGATTGTGACAGGGAGGAATGTGACGGGGGGGGAGAATGTGACATGGGAGAGAGATGTGATATGGGGGGATGTGACAAGGGGGGGGGGGAGAATGTGACATGGGGGCTGAGATGTGATATGGGGGGAATGTGATGGGTGGGGAATGTGACAAGGGGGAAGATTGTGACAAGGGGGGAATGTGACGGGGGGATGTCACATGGGGGGAATGTGACATGGGGGGGAGAATGTGACAAGGGGGATAATGTGACGGGGGGAATGTGACATGGGGGTGAGATGTGATATGGGGGGAGAATGTGACATGGGGGTGAGATGTGATATGCGGGGAGAATGTGACAAAGGGGGGGAGAATGTGACATGGGGGTGAGATGTGATATGGGGGAAAATGGAACAAAGGGGGGAGAATGTGACAAGGGGGGAGAATGTGACGGGGGGAATGTGATATGTGGGGAGAATGTGACAAGGGAGGGAATGTGGCAGGGGGTGGGGGGAATGTGACATAGGGGGAAAATGTAATGGGAGAAGATGTGACCATGAGGGGAGAATGTGGCAGGGGGTGATGGAAATGAAATGCGGAGATGTGAAATGGGCGGTGGGCATGAAATGAGTAGATATATGTAGAATGGAGATTGGACATGAAATGGCAGGATTTTACCATTTATTTGTTATATTGCATATCGAAATCGCAATATTTAGGCCCATAATCACAATCGCACATTTTCCCCATATCGTGCAGCCCTAATATATGTATATATATATATATATATATATATATATATATATCCAAAGAAGAAGCGGCCCTCCAATGTGGCAAAAAAATTGTGTATTTATTCACCCATCCAGTTACAAGTGCTACGTTTCGGTCTGCACAATGAGACCTTTCTCAAGCCAGTGTTACAGCTTACATCACTTCCTTTTATATGATGCTTGCCAGTGATATCAGTGTTAGCAATTTACATAAATTATCCATATAAACAATCACCAAAACATAAGAAATAGTGCATATTACAATGTATCATATTATTGACAAAATATTCAGTCGTGACCTATAGTTTCGGGCAGAGACTCAATACTCAGCCCTTCTGCTATATACATTGATAAGATCCTCCGGGAGTATGCCATTAACACTACATCTTACATTAGGGATACATCAGATTTTTTGGTTAAACTTAATGAAGTTAGACCCCCTGTAGACTGCACATTGGTCTCATTGGATGTGGTAAGCCTATATACCTCTATCGGTCATGATAGAGGTATACAAAGCATCACAAAAGTCTTAAGTAACAGTTAATATTCTGCTGATTTTTTACTAGGTCTTGATGACATTATTTTGACATGCAACTATTTCCTCTGTGAGGACAAATATTACATACAATTGAGGGGTACGGCTATGGGGTCTAATATGGCCCCAACGTATGCCAACATTGTGATGGCAGACATTGAAGAATCGTCTATATATGCGTCACACCACTTTGATAAAGTATTAAAGTGGTGGCGCTATATAGACGATATCTTCATGATTTGGACAGGATCTGATGAAGAACTGGGGGCCTTCTTCAATAACTTAAATGACATCGACCGAGACATTAAATTTACTATGGTGGCCTCTAAGACAGGGATCCAATTTCTGGACACCTGGGTGACGATAAGTGGAGACAAGTTTGTTACAGACCTGTTCATAAAACCAACGGATAGGAATAACCTTTTGCGCTTTGACAGTGTACACCCTAGGGGCATGGTAAAATCTCTCCCTTACAGTCAATTCCTCAGGGTAAAGAGGATAGTGGATGACCCAAGTATCCTGCAAGAAATACTGAGAGAAATGGGAGAGAAGTTTAAAAAGAGAGGATATCCCAGGGAAATTGTGCACAGACATAAGCGCAAGGTTGATTCCTTAGAAAGGGAGGAGATTTTATGGACAAAAACAGACACAGTTGAGGCAACTAAACGATTCCTTTTGTGTCCACATACACTCCTGTCAGCAATATGATTGGGCAGAATGTGCGTAGACACTGGAACATTCTCGCACATTCCTTTGACAAAATTCCGGAATTGACCACACCCCCTATCCTGTCATACAGAAGAACCCCAAATTTGAGGGACAGGCTGGTAAGGACGGACTTATACAAAGAAAAAAACTTAGCCTCTACTCTCAAACCGGGATGCTATCCATGCATGTCCTGTGACAATTGCAGGATTGTAATTAAAGGAGACACCTTTAAACATCCCGTGACAGGGAAAGAATATAAAATACAGCATTATGTCACATGTAAAACAGAATTCGTCATCTATGTTTTGGTATGTCCCTGTCCAAAGATATATGTAGGGGAAACAATCACCGCATGTAAATCTCGATTAAACAATCACAAGTCCACCATAAGAATGGGTAAAAAAGAATTTCCTGTACCAAGACATTTTTCTGAGTATGGTCATACACTTGATCAATTGAGGTTTATGATAATTGATCATATACCTCATCCTAGACAAGGAGGAGACAGAGAAAAAATGCTCAGGAAAAGAGAGCTCGTCTGGATAGACAGACTAGGGGCCCTACAACCAGGTGGTTTAAATATCGATTTTTCATTGAAACCATATATATGAATTTGATTAATACGCCATGAATGGGAACCTTAGGAATAAAGCTGATGTTTTATTCATCAGTATTTGGATTATATACAGTTTTTTTTATATACCATATTTTTCGCCGTATAAGATGCACTTTTTCTTCGCCCAAAACTGGGGGGAAAAAGTCGGTGCGTCTTATACGGCGAATACACACCCCTATTGCGGCGGTCCCTGCGGCCATCAACAGCCGGGACCCGCAGCTAATACAGGACATCACCGATCGTGGTGATAGCCTGAATAGCCGGGTTAGTGCTTACAGAACACCGGGAGGGACCTTACCTGCCTCCTCGGTGTCTTCTCCGTTCAGGGATCCCCTGTATGGCCGGCACTCTGCTTCCTCGTCATCACGTCGTCGCGTACGTGCGTCGGCGTGCGTAACGACGTGATGGCGGCGATAGGAGAGCAAGGATACCCGGCCGGCAGCAGAGACGTTCCGGAGCGTCGGGGACACGGCGATAGCGATGGAGCGACATCCAGGGCAGCGGTGACGGGTCCGGAGCGGCAGGGACACGTGATTATTACCTCCTATGCAGTGGTCTTCAATATGCGGACCTCCAGATGTTGCAAAACTACAACTACCGGCATGCTGGGAGTTGTAGTTTTGCAACATCTGGAGGTCCGCAGGTTGAAGACCACTATTGGGTTCAAAATCTTAAAGGGTACCTCTCATCAAATAAACTTTTGATATATTTTAGATTAATGAATGTTGAATAACTTTCCAATAGCATGTTAATGAAAAATATGCTTCTTTCTATTGTATTTTTCCCGATCAGTCCTGTCAGCAAGCATTTCTGACTCATGCTGGAGTCCTAAACACTCAGAGCTGCCAGCCTGCTTTGTTCACAGCCAAATAGGCTGTGAACAAAGCAGGCTGGCAGCTCTGAGTGTTCTCCTTTGTGAACAAAGCAGACTGGCAGCTCGTAGTGTTTAGGACTCCAGCATGAGTCTGAAATGCTTGCTGCCAGGACTGGTAGGGAGACCCCTAGTGGTCATTTCTTCAAAGTGGAAAATTAAATAGAAAGAAGCATATTTTTTAATAACATGCAATTGTAAAGTTATTCTGCATACATTAATCTATAATATATCAAAAGTTTTTTTGATGAGAGGTACCCTTTAATTTTTTTAGATTTTGCACCTATAAATTGGGTGCGTCTTATACGCCGGTGCGTCCTATAGGGCGAAAAATACGGTACTTCAATATATTTTCTTTAATTTTTTTATACAACCTTTGACACTAATTAGTTGTTTTCACAGAGGAACTTTCATCACACATTTGGACTACACAATGAAAATATGCACGGGATACCTCAGATGATTCCTGAAAGGACGACTGCAACAACCGCTTCAACTCAAGTGTAAAGGTTAAGACTGAACAGTGTTTATTAGCATTTATTAGTGTTCATCTTAAAGTGCTGAGGACCATACAATATTATGAATATTTATTGTGCTGTACATGCCTATGGATGACATAGAGATCCACTCATGGAGGTGGTCATCAGTATTTATACTGGAGGTCGGGGATCAGCATTTCTCCCTAGTTAGTTGTATGATATAGACATTTGTTTACATTTGAGTCCCTTATTGTAATGTAATTGAGTGTATACAACGTATTTGGCAGTGGAATATACATTGGACGAATGGGCAAAATTAGAATGTATGTGGTGGGGGCACCTTGAAGAGCAACAGTGGGTAATCACGGTCTGGCTGTGTTTCCTCCACTGTGCCCCGATAGGTGAATTCCCTCATTATTCTCTTAGGCACTGGCTGGGGAGTTTTATGTATGCCCCCCTGACGTCCGTGACCAATTTAGGTCACGGGCCGTGGTATATTATACATATTTCATGGACGGGACCAAGTGTATGGGTGCATATGTGTGTGGTACCTCTAACAACAAGGGACACACCTATATAGATATACCCACATAGATATATAATATAATAATATCAAGTACGACAGTATGGGCCTATGCTGCTCCCAGATAACCTCTACATGCGCAGACTGATGGACCCACACGGATTTATGGATCCTATAGTCATTTGATGGCAAACAGCGCAATCTTTCCCTTAAGCAAAATGGCGATACCGGATGAAGTGACACGTATTGAGCATGCGCTGAATCTTGAAGGCAGTGTCCTCCTATACCGGTATATCCATTAGCTAGTGTGATGCGCATGCGCGAGGATTGATCACTGATTGGTCCCCCACAACTAAAGATGGACATCGCGAGAGCACGGAACAAGGGGACGTCAGTTCCGGTCCTGCGCCCTCGCTTTGTTTACAAGCAGAGACGGCGTGCTTGAAGGAGGATGGGGCGGATATCTGTCACATTAAGAATGGGGTGAGTCACAACCCACAATATGAATTATGATATGTGCAAATGATGAAAATGTATAAAGTGTGAAGATCAGAGCAAGAAATCACAATGTACACTACAGAAGGGACGACACTGAATATTTGGTCAATAATGTGATATATTGTAATATGCACTATTTCTTATGTTTTGGTGATTGTTTATATGAATAATTTATGTAAATTGCTAACACTGATGTCACTGGCAAGCATCATATAAAAGAGAGCACCCGCTGGGCCCAGAGGCTTTACAGTGCCAGTTCCTTTCCACATATCGTGTACTATATATATATATATATATATATATATATATA
Source organism: Hyla sarda (assembly GCF_029499605.1). NCBI lineage: Eukaryota > Metazoa > Chordata > Amphibia > Anura > Hylidae > Hyla > Hyla sarda. The sequence goes on from NC_079193.1 coordinate 321,302,887, forward strand.
TATATATATATATATATGGAAAGAAAGAAGGTAGCAGCACTCCTAAAGATGAAGTGAAGCTGGGTGCACATCAGAGCGGAAATCCCAGGTTGCAGGCTTCCATGAGTAGATACAAATACAAGGCTTAAGAAAGGCGGCTTATTGTAGCAGCCGAAACGTTGTCATGTGCTTCTGGATGGAATAAGTGCTACCCACTTGAATCACCATTTTGGAGTGCCGCAGTGATCTTCTTGTATTTATATATATATATATATGTATATATTGTGATGCGTTATATATTTGCTAATAATAAACTTTAAGAGTCAATTGACATGTCCAAGATAACCGGTGAAGTGAAGCTGCGCTGTGGCAGCAGAACACACACAGTAGCCAGTAATAGAGAGCGGGAGGTGGAGGTAAGAAATGTATATTGAAGAGCTGGTTCGGAATTGTCCAGAGACCTGACGGGAGGAGCAGACGGAAAGTTGTCCAGGGTGCATGGAACTCCATCACAGTGGCCCTAGAATAAATGGGGAGATGGGGAGGGGGGGATGCAGTTTGGCCACCGCTGTGATAAATGCGGCACTAGGTCTGGGCCATATTGGCCTAGTGACAGATACACTACTACATATCACATACAGGAAAAAAAAACTAAACATAAACACACATGTATAATCACAAACACACACACATATACTATACAGTGACCCCCCGACCTACGATGGCCCCGACATACGATAATTTCAACATGCGATGGCCTCTCAGAGGCCATCGCATGTTGAAGGCAGCATCAATATACGATGCTTTTGTATGTCGGGACCATCGCATAAACGGCTATCCGGCAGCGCAGACTGCTTCAGCTGCCACCGGATAGCCGTTTACGGTGCCCCGTGTGCTCTGCTGAAGATCACTTACCTGTCCTTGGGGCTCCAGCGCGTCCTCTTCGGGATCCCTGCATCGTCAGCAATCTTCATCGTCGTCATCACGTCGCTGCGCACGCCATCCCGTCATCCAATAGGAGCGGCGTGCGTAGTGACGTGATGGCGGCAACCGAGAGCAACGATGCCGGGGAAGCAGAGGCCTTACCAGAGCGTCGGGGACACCCCGGGGACGCTGCGACAGCGATGGAAGGCGACATCCAGGGCAGCGGTGACGAGCGGGGACGGTCCGGAGCGGCGGGGACAGGTGAGTACAACTTCCTATACCAGTGGTCGGCAACCTGCGGACCTCCAGATGTTGCAACACTACAACTCCCAGCATGTCCGGACAGCCGTTGGCTTTCTGGGCATGCTGGGTGTTGTAATTTTGCAAAATCTGGAGGTCCGCAGGTTGTAGACCACTGTCCTATACTTTACATTGCACGGATCCCTCAACATACGATGGTTTCAACAAACGATGGTCCATTTGGAACGGATTACCATTGTATGTTGAGGGACCACTGTATATATATCATGTGTATATACATGCTGTACACACACAACACACTATAAATGCATGTAAGAGAAATAGTTCACATCACACATGTTCACACACTAGATCAGTGTTTTCCAACCAGGGTGCCTCCAGTTGTCCGGGCATGCTGGGAGTTGTAGTTTTGCAACAGCTGGAGGCACCCTGGTTGGGAAACACTGCATATACTTGCTTTTACTGAGAGCTTGCTGGGGACAGAGAATACTTTAGCAGCTAGGTGTTTAAGAAGCAGCGTGGCTCACTTCTAAATGGTGCTGGCTGCACTCCTACACATTCCCCGAGACGCAAACACTGTAGCATCCAACAGGGGGCCCCCTGGGGGATGGGGGCCCAGGGCAATTGCCCGGTTTGCCCCACCTTAACGTCGGCCCTGCCTCCTTTACAGCATCATGACCATGTTTGTCCTCCACAGCACCATGAACATGCACATCCTCCACAGCACCATGAGAATGCATGTCTTTCACAGCATCATGACCATGCATGTCCTCCATAGCACCTTGAGAATGCACGTCTTTCACAGCACCATGAGCATATACATCCTCCAAAGCACTATGACCAAGCATGTCCTTCACAGCACCATGACCATGCACGTCCTCCACAGCACCATGACCATGCACGTCCTCCACAGCACCATGACCATGCACGTCCTCCACAGCACCATGACCATGCATGTCCTCCACAGCACCATGACCATGCACGTCCTCCACAGCACCATGACCATGCACATCCTCCACAGCACCATGACAATGCACGTCCTCCACAGCACCATGACCATGCACGTCCTCCACAGCACCATGACAATGCACGTCCTCCACAGCACCATGACAATGCATGTCCTCCACAGCAACATGACAATGCACGTCCTCCACAGCACCATGACAATGCACGTCCTCCACAGCACCATGACCATGCACGTCCTCCAGAGCACCATGAGAAGGCACGTCCTCCACAGCACCATGACCATGCACGTCCTCCACAGCACCATGACAATGCACGTCCTCCACAGCACCATGACAATGCATGTCCTCCACAGCACCATGACAATGCACGTCCTCCACAGCACCATGACAATGCACGTCCTCCAGAGCACCATGAGAATGCACGTCCTCCACAGCACCATGACAATGCACGTCCTCCAGAGCACCATGAGAATGCACGTCCTCCACAGCACCATAACAATGCACGTGCTCCACAGCACCATAACAATGCACGTCCTCCAGAGCACCATGAGAATGCACGTCCTTCACAGCACCATGACAATGCACGTCCTCCACAGCACCATGACAATGCACGTCCTCTACAGCACCATGACAATGCACGTCCTCCACAGCACCATGACAATGCACGTCCTCCACAGCACCATGACCATGCACGTCCTCTAGAGCACCATGACAATGCACGTCCTCCACAGCTCCATAACAATGCACGTGCTCCACAGCACCATGACAATGCACGTGCTCCACAGCACCATAACAATGCATGTAATCCAGAGCACCATGAGAATGCACGTCCTCCACAGCACCATAACAATGCACGTCCTCCAGAGCACCATGAGAATGCACGTCCTTCACAGCACCATGACAATGCACGTCTTCCACAGCACCATGACAATGCACGTCCTCCAGAGCACCATGAGAATGCACGTCCTCCACAGCACCATGAGAATGCATGTCCACCAGAGCACCATGACAATGCACGTCCTCCACAGCACCATGACAATGCACGTCTTTCACCGCACCATGACCATGCACGTCCTCCACAGCACCATGACAATGCACGTCCTCAACAGCACCATGACAATGCACGTCCTCAACAGCACCATGACAATGCACGTCCTCAACAGCACCATGACAATGCACGTCCTCCACAGCACCATGACAATGCACGTCCTTCACAGCACCATGACCATGCACGTCGTCCAGAGCACCATGAGAATGCACGTCCTCCACAGCAACATGACCATGCACGTCATCCAGAGCACCATGAGAATGCACGTCCTCCACAGCAACATGACCATGCACGTCCTCCACAGCAACATGACCATGCACGTCCTCCAGAGCACCATGAGAATGCACGTCCTCCACAGCACCATGACCATGCACGTCCTCCAGAGCACCATGAGAATGCACGTCCTCCACAGCACCATGACAATACACGTCCTCCACAGCACCATGACCATGTACGTCCTCCACAGCAGCAGCAACAGAGACCACGCAACTGCGTGAGTTTCAGCATCTTCAACATCTCGGATCTGGCACCAAGTGATTATCACATCTTCGGCCCAGTAAAGGGAGAGCTGCGAAGTTACAGATTTATTTCTGAATGAGAGACCACTCACCGGATCCGTGCTCCAAGATTCTTACTTTATTTTCAGTGCATTAAAAATGCCAATAGGACAAGGTCAAACTCCTGGATGGCGCCATCCCGGAGTCTGACCTTGTCCTGTTGGCGTTCTTTCATTGCCACATTTGATATTTGTGACTATTTCATTGAGATTGAGCACCATCACTACCGGCCCATTTGTTACATCCTTCAGAGCGTTACGACCATATACACACATCAAAATAGAAGCAGGTTGTGCCGACCGCTGTCTCTATAGAAGCACAAATGTATTTCTGAGGATGCAAATAAAAAGGAAGCGGAGCTCATGTGGATTTAGGAGCAAAAGCCCTTCTGCAGGAATAGAGAAGCTATCTGACTGATATAACAAATGCATCATCTTGTATGGGGATTGTATGGAAAAGTGATCTGATCAAGTGCTCACCGATGCTTGTATCAAAGCTGTTACATGTATTTGGCCTTTACTTTTTGATTTTCTTGTGTATTATAATAATAATAACAATAATAAAATAATTTAAGAAAACAGGTTCACGCAGTGTACACCAGAGGCACCGAATACTGTGCCAGTGTCTTATTTCATAAGATAAGATTTTATTACAGGTCAATAAACAAGTAAAGCCAAGACATGATGCAATGGCAGCGCTTGTTAGAGTTTATTAGACCAGCCTCATAATAATAATCCCAAGTAGCTGTATATTACCTTTATAAACATTTCTATCTGGACATCGGCCAGAAATTGCTTCAACAAATAGGTTGACTTAAAGGGGAACTCCGGTGGAATTTTTTTTTTTGACAAATCAACTGGTGCCAGAAGGTTAAACAGATTTGTAAATTACTTCTATTTAAAAATCTTAACCCTTCTAGTACTTATCAGCTGCTGTATACTAGAGATATACTGCAGAGAAATTTGTGAATTTCTTTTCTGCCTGACAACAGTGCTCTCTGCTGACATCTCTGTCCGTGTCAGGAACTGTCATGTTAGAAGCAAATCCCCATAGAAAACCTCTTGTTCTGGACAGTCCTGACACGGACAGAGGTGTCAGCAGAGAGCACTATTGTCAGGCTGAAAAGAACTTCACAAATTTCTCTGTAGTATATCTGTAGTATACAGCAGCTGATAAGTACTAGAAGGGTTAAGATTTTTAAATAGAAGTAATTTACAAATCTGTTTAACTTTCTGGCACCAGTTGATTTGTCAAAAAAAAATTTCCACCGGAATTCCTCTTTAAGTTTCCAACACACAAACAAACACCTTCTAGGTTACTCCTCATATGCAGTATGAGAGGGATATCTGGGCACTGCAACCACATTCTAATTTGATCGCATGGTATCATTCATCCTGCAGCTAGGAGCTGCCAACTGTCCTTGATTCTGTCCAGGAAATCACTGTCCTTGGAAAAGTTGTCCCTGAAATGCCCTTGGTGATTGTGTTTGTCAGCTGGACATCATTTTATTTGCACTGTATTTTAATATAGTATTTTATATGTATTGTTGAAAGGAGTTATCTAGCAGAGAAAATCATTAACTAAGCATTAGACCCAAATTCGAAATACAAAGTCTATACCAGTAAATGTAGACTACAACTTTTCCCCACTGTATTAATTACGAAAGAAAAACTGGGGTACCATTAAAATATAACCTTTATTCCGGAGTTCTAGGATAAAACACATATACACCCCGACAAATCACAACACATTGTGATGATTTGTTGGGGTGTATATGTGTTTTCTCCTAGAACTCCGGAATAAAGGTTATATTTTAATGGTACCCCAGTTTTTCTTTCGTAAGCATTAGACCCACAACCAAAAGTTATATACCTTAGTAATATGCTTTGATCACCTGTTGTGAAGCGGTCTGTTATCTCATCCTGTTGCGTTAGGCGGAAATGTCACATTTGGGCAGTGCTGAGCAGCTACCGGGCACAGACTTAGCGCTGGAAGCTTCTCAATATTCCGATAATGCTGTACGCTGGCCCAGACTTTAATATTCCTGTGATGTTCTGCCTGGGGAATGACTAAGCACTGCCCACCTCTTCCACAATCTGCTGACATGAGCTGTGTTTGGCCAACCAAGGCTCACACCAAGATGAAATGCACATCCGCCAAGCAGGGGTTCCTGGGATCAGGGCCGGATCATCATTGGCGCTCATGGAGCACCTGGTCCGAGCCCCGTGCCCCGGCCGCAGCCACTTTAAAACAGTGACCAGCGGCGGCTCCTGTGGGCCCAACCCGGACTCCTCCTGCTTTTTCTATATTTCATATTTCCTTACCTGGCCGTGCTTGGCAGGCTCAGGTGATGCGTCGGGTCATGTGGGCTGTGACAAGTGACGTCTCCTGCGGCTCCTCTGCACAGTGTCAGGGACGTCACTCCTCATTTCCGGCAGCCGCGCTGCTACAGGGTACAGTTTTCTTTATTACACCCCAGCGCTGCAGGAAATGACGAGTGACGTAGTGCAGAGGAGCCGCAGGAGACGTAACGCGTCACAGCCCACGAGACCCGACGATACCTGAGCCTGCCGAGCGCGGCCAGGTAAGTAAATATGAAAAATCGAAAAAGCAGGAGGAGGGGGGAGCAATGAGCAGGGGAGGATGAGTGGGGGAGGATGATGAGGCAGAGGGGGGTAATGATGAGCAGGGGGGTAATGACGAGCAGGGGGGTAATGACGAGCAGGGGGGGTAATGACGAGCAGGGGGGGTAATGAGGAGCAGGGGGGTAATGAGGAGCAGGGGGGTAATGAGGAGCAGGGGGGTAATGATGAGCGGGGGGGGGGGGTAATGATGAGCGGGGGGGGTAATGATGAGCGGGGGGGTAATGATGAGCGGGGGGGGTAATGATGAGCAGGGGGGAAAGGATGAGCAGGGGGTGTAATGATGAGCAGGGGGGGTAATGATGAGCAGGGGGGGTAATGATGAGCAGGGGGGGTAATGATGAGCAGGGAGGATAATGATGAGCAGGGGGGTAATGATGAGCAGGGGGGGTAATGATGAGCAGGGGGGGTAATGATGAGGGGGGGAATGATGAACAGGGGGGATGATGAGCAGGGGGGAATGATGAGGGGGGAATGATGAGGGGGGATTATGAACAGGGGGGATGATGAGCAGGGGTGGAATGATGAGCAGGGGGTGGAATGATGAGCAGGGGGTGGAATGATGAGAAGGGTGGGTGGAATGATGAGCAGGGGGGGTGGAATGATGAGCAGGAGGGGGGAATGATGAGCAGAGGGGGAATGATGAGCAGGAGGGAATGATGAATGATGAACAGGGGGGGAATGATGAGCAGGGGTGGAATGATGAGCAGGGGGGTGGAATGATGAGCAGGGGGGATGATGAGCACGGGTGGAATGATGAGCAGGGGGGTGGAATGATGTGTAGGGGGGTGGAATGATGAGCGGGGGGGGGGGATGATGAGCAGGGGGGTGGAATGATGAGCAGGGGGGTGGAATGACGAGCAGGGGGGGGGATGATGAGCAGGGGTGGAATGATGACCAGGGGGGTGGAATGATGAGCAGGGGGGATGATGAGCAGGGGGGTGGAATGATGAGCAGGGGTGGTCGAATGATGAGCAGGGGGGTGGAATGATGAGCAGGGGGGGATTGATGAGCGGGTGGGGGGGAAATGATGAGCGGGGGGGGGGGGGGGGGGAATGATGAGCAGGGTGGGGGAATGATGAAGTGCTCCGTCTTCCAGGCAACCTTAATCTGGCCCTGCCTGGGATTTGAGGATCTCCAGAGGCCACTGCAAGCTGCATATTGTGATGAAAAAGACACACTGTCAGGCCCAAGGCCTGATTATGGAAACACACATGTGTTTTATAATTGTATCTGTGTATAAACTAACACCTGGGGGTGAGGGTCATTAAGACTGTGTATTTGTGTATTGCATTTTATTTGGGGTCTGGCTGTTTGGTATCTCCTTTGAAGTCATGCACTCTGGTCCCATCATATAATCAAACAGATAAGGGGTCAGGAAGAGAGATGCCCCACCTGGTGGGATCAGAGGGGAGGGGGGGAATGGAGTTTCCCTCCAAAGAAGGAGATAAGACTTAAAATGCTGAACTCAACTGTTGTTCACGGCTGTGCCCAAAGCTGACAAGAGCTGGACTCTCACTGACAAGGACTGCTATATCATCATGCTGTAAGAACTTCATCTTTTGTTTTCTGAACTTGTCTTGCTAAACTCTTTCATATTTTTGTAACTGTATGTCATTTGTTTATTTTTATATATATATAGCAGCACTGTGATACCTTTTTATCAGATTAAATGTTTAATTAATCAGCTCTGGTCTTTGATCTCTATAAATATGAACTCACCTTTCTGAAGGAAGTTCTGGTGAAACACGTTTGTCTAAGGGTTAATTTGGTGACTTGCTGGGACTAGTAGTGGATACCCAGAGGTCCGGTGTCCTTAACCCTTGCACCATCACACTCTCTCTAGCGTCTTAGCTGGACCAATAGGGTCTGATCGTGACACACACGTAGGCTTGACTTGAAGCCTATGAACACCTTCAGCGAAAGCAGTTCAGTACTTAGTGTAACTTCTTCCTTGCGGTGCTGCTGCTGTTTCTTTCATTTCTTCTCACATAACACCTTGCAAAGGTGAGGGTCATTAAGACTGTGTGTTTGTGTATTGCATTTTATTGGGGGTCTGGCTGTTTGGTATCTCCTTTGAAGTCATGCACTCTGGTCCCATCATATAATCAAACAGATAAGGGGTCAGGAAGAGAGATGCCCCACCTGGTGGGATCAGAGGGGAGGGGGGAATGGAGTTTCCCTCCAAAGAAGGAGATAAGACTTAAAATGCTGAACTCAACTGTTGTTCACGGCTGTGCCCAAAGATGACAAGAGCTGGACTCTCACTGACAAGGACTGCTATATCATCATGCTGTAAGAACTTCATCTTTTGTTTTCTGAACTTGTCTTTCTAAACTCTTTCATATTTTTGTAACTGTATGTCATTTGGACCGATAGCGTGTGATCGTGACACACACGTAGGCTTGACTTGAAGCCTATGAACACCTTCAGCGAAAGCAGTTCAGTACTTAGTGTAACTTCTTCCTTGCGGTGCTGCTGCTGTTTCTTTCATTTTTTCTCACATAACACCTTGCAAACCCCTTGCATCAATAACCCCTTTTCCCTCCACATACCATCCATAGTAGTGTTCTGTAAATGATTGCCCAGCATAGTCCTAGTGAGGTTAATGTGTCTATTAACTGTTTTGTGATGCCAGGGCATGGTTGACCTATGTACCACCCGAGGTAGACCAGCTTCTCCTGTGCCAGGCACGGGGCAAATAATCACTCCGGCACAAGGTTATAGATAACTGGTATGTTTTACTGAGGTTGGAAAGATGGTTCAATCGGTTACAGCTCAGATTAGCATGAAGGAGAGATGCAGGGTGAACTTTGGGAAGCTTATTGGCTAGCTGGGACTTTTAATTGATTGTGCTGTATAGGACTGACCTGACTTGTATGCAGCCCACTCTAGACTTTAATGACTTCGGCTTGGCTAACTTGCTGGACTTGACTTGTATTAAACTCCCCGGACTTAGGGCTTTGACTTTTACCTGGGTAGTGAAGTTAACTGGTAGTTGATGCGTGATTGCTGGAATTGGCCTCAGGCCTCCTTCAGAGTCACCTCACAGACAGACTTCACACAAACTGTACCACGGCTAGAGACTAAGAGAGTGAACTGAACTCTGACCTCACTATATATGGGAGCAATTTAGAGAGATCCCATTGGCAGTACAAGTCACTTGGTTCACCTCTGCATACTCCCCTAACAACAAGTTCCTTATCAACAGGTTTTTTAAAGTAACAAGTGCATAGAAAATACCAACACCTTAACCATTGCATAACATTACATTATACTGCGGAGTGTGGTCCCAAGACAGACATTGAAGCAGCATCTGCCACAAGGCATGGGCAGGAGTACAGAAGAACACGTGATTCTGTACTGGGTCACCACACTAGCCTATGCAGTTAAATGCACTTTCTCCATTCATGTCCTGGCATAGCAGAAAGGTGTATGTGCTGTGTTGGCAGCATGAGGGGACCATATAGTGGCTGAATGACACAACGTGGAGGTGTTGGCAGCATGAGGAGACCATATAGTGGCTGAATGACACAGCCAGGAGGTGTTGGCAGCATGAGGAGACCATATAGTGGCTAAATGACACAGCGTGGAGGTGTTGGCAGAATGAGGAGACCATATAGTGGCTAAATGACACAGCGTGTGTAACACTCATGTTTCAGAAGACAGGAACTCTGGTGGATGTGGATCCGCTGGACCTGTGTGGCAGATGACTCAGACCATACCAGGGAGCGGAGTCTAAGGTGCTGCTGGTTTTCACCAGAGCCTGCTGCAAAGCGGGATGGACTTGCTGCAGCAGGCAGAACCCAAGTCGCTACCCGTGGCACAGCTCGACCACACAGGTGGCTGAGGAGATACGAGGCACTCATAGTCAGGATAGCAGAAGGTCAAGGTCAGTGGCACAGTAGCGTAGTCAGGACATAGCAGGAGGTCAGTAGGCAGGCAGCAGAGGAGCAAGGTCAAGTCACAGAGCAAAGGATCAGATACACGGCAAGACAATACTCAGGAATGCTTTCTCTCAGGCACAAGGCAACAAAGATCCGGCAGGGAAGTGAGAAGGGTGTAGGAATTTATCAATGAGCCACAGGTTAATAATACTAATGAGCACACTGGCCCTTTAAATCTTAAAGTTCCGGAGCAGAGAGGCACAGGCGGGGGCAGGAGAAGCACCAGGTGAGTGACGGATTGGAGCTCGCATGCGGGCGCATCCTGCGATGCGAGTCCCGACCCCGCTGGCAGCAGCAGGTGACGAGACCATGCGCTCACGGCCAGCATGTGCGGCCGGAGCGCATAATGTAAAACTGTGGAGGTGTTGGCAGCATGAGAAGACCATATAGTGGCTGAATGACACAGCGGGGAGGTGTTGGCAGCATGAGGAGACCATATAGTGGCTGAATGGCACAGCCCGGAGGTGGCAGAAGCATGAGGATACCATATAGTGTCTGAATGACACAGCCTGGAATTGGCTGAAGCATGAGGAGACCATATAGTGGCTGAATGAGACAGCCTGGAGGTGGCATCAGGAGCCCTGAAAGTGACACTAATGCAAGGAATTTCTGAAACTGGGGACCAGCACCTTAATTATGTTTTGCAGTATCCATGGCAGCCCAATGACAGAGCGTGGAGGCGGTAGCATCAGCATGAGGAGACCATAGAGCAGCACAATGAGAGAGCCTGGAGGTGGCAGCATCAACATGAGGAAACCATAGAGCAGCACAATTAGAGAGCCTGGAGGTGGTAGCATAAGCATGATGACACCATAGAGCAGCAGAATGAGAGAGCCTGGGGTTGCCGCATCAGCATGAGGAGACCATATGGCGGCACAATGCCAGACCCTGGAGGTGGTAGCATTAGCATGAGGAAACCATAGAGCAGCACAATGACAGCCTGAAGGTGGTAGCATTAGCATAAGGAGACCATAAAGCAGCACAATGACAGAGCCTGGAGGTGGCAGCAGCAGCATGAGGGCCATGCCAACTGAGGGTTGAGTCTGGGGAACCCACCAACTGTTGACTGGGGGTGTCAGATGTCACTTGGGATGACCGAGTGAACAGATAAATCACGCCTGCTGGGTTGCTTGTCACGACACGACTGCTAGATGACATTGGGAGCTCAGACCTCTCGCTGTGACTCCGGCTGCCACACGCCCCTACTATGATGCAACCTCTGCCTGAAGATGCAACCTCTGCCTGATAAATTTAGGCCTCTGTGTACGTCCTGGCACTACTCTGCCTCACATACTTATTGCGTATATGAGGGGAGTACAATATGCTTCACTACGCTTAAAACAGTATTTGTCTTGAACTGCAGCAGGTGTGTACTATTAGCTGTCCTTTCACAGTATCTAGCCCCTTGACAGATTAACAGGTAGAAAATAGTGCACCACTTAGATGTAGGTATGTGCTATGCCCATATGAGGACAGAAAAATGCCCTACAGTGCACAAAAAAAAATAATAATTACCGGCAGCCAGCAGTACCAGCAGTACACAACAATGTTGGAGCGCACACAGTCACTGTGTACTAAACCCAAAATTGCAAAAATAATCTCTCTCAAACACAATTAGGAATGGACTGCTGGGTATGGATTATACCGTCTACAGACTAGTATAACCAGCAGACCAGTGGTTGTGGAACAAATACACAGATTTGCCCTAAAAACTTATTTCTCCCTCCTGTGAAAACGTTTCTGCAGCTGAGGTAACACACAGCTCTCTGCCCCTCTCTGTAATACCATGCTGTTCACAGTGACTGAGGGGTTAATCACTGCAATAAAAATGTATTTCTGTGCAAAAACAATGCGCTCTGTGTCCTATAGAAGGCTGAGGTGACTAAGAGGTGAAAGCTGCTGCAACAAGCTTTTCTGTGTAACAAACAGTACACAAACAGCGATGTTCGTCCTAGCTCTGCAGTGTAATGAATGAAATGACGAGCCGGAAAATGGCTCCCGAATATATAGGGCTTTGACATCACAGGGGTGACTGGCTGCTGATAGGCTGCATCCTGCATGTGATTCAGGATCATCCCGCCTACTTCCCTTCCCGCCTTCCCACCGTTCCTTACCCCATGTACTGACATGTGGATCCGCCATTTTTTTTAAACTGTTTTTATTGCAATGTAAGTGTACGAAGGAGTATAAAACATTAAAGGAGCATACAAAATTCAAGTCGTAGCATAATAATGTCCCGATAAGCATATCAGGAAAGGCCACAATGTACAATCCAGGTGGGTATAATTTACATTGACATTAAACCAAACCACACATATAAAACCTTGAACAATCTTCCACTATCGGTGGGAACTTCACAAAGGGTGGGGAGAGACAAAGACAAGACAACACTAAGGACGGACATAGAACGAACAAACATAGCCCACACATCCACAGGGCTTTAGGCGGGAAAGGGGGTGAGGAAAAGAAGGGGAAAATAGGGAAAGGGAGGAAACTAAAAGGGGGGAAAAAGGAGAAGGGAAAGTAAGATAAGAGGAGGAGAGGCGAATAGATATGGGCAAAGGAAAGCAGAGGGGAGGGCAGGGACCTGGTGGCGGAGCGGAACTAAGATGCCGAGGTGAGATGGACCCTAGCTGATAAGAACCGGGACCTAGAATAGTTAGCGTGCGGAGAGGCACACCAGGTAGACCATATCTTATGAAATTTGGTGCGTTGTTTGCGGTGTTTATAAACTAAGTATTCAAAGTCCACTGCAGTGTTCACAAGGGCCTTCCAGCCCGACAGGGTGGGCAGTCTGGGATCCATCCAACGCAAGGCTATGGCCTTGTGGGCTAAAAAGAAGACTTCTCTAAGAAAAGTCATTTCAGCTGGAGTCCATTGTTCCTCATCAAAAAGTCCCAGGAGGCAAAATTTAGGGGTCAAGGGGATCTGGCGTTGTACCAATAAGCATACAAACTGCAAAACATCTGTCCAGAAAGAGGATATCAGTCTACAGGACCACATCAAATGCATATAGTCAGCGTCAACGTCCCCACAGCGGTGACAGGTCGAGTCCGGACGTCTACCCATCCTGGCTAGTCGAGTCGGTGTAAGATATGATTGGTGAAACATATACAGTTGTATAAGGCGGTTATTGATAGAGGGCGAGACATAGAGATGGGAGGATAGGGCAGCCGCCCACTCCTCCTCGGTCAGGTCAGGGATGCAAGCTTTCCATCTCGCTTCAACTAGCAAAGGTTCCCCACGCATCCTGGCGTTCAGTAATACAGTGTATAGAGCAGAAATCAAGCCTCTGGGACCCTGCATGTTAAACACACCTATTACAGGAAAGCGAGAGAAGGGTACAGAGGGTCTAGGAAACTGGACAGAGAACGCATGCCGAAGCTGGAGAAACCTATAGAAGGACTGCCTAGGCACAGCCCGTTCATCCACAAAGTACTGAAACTCCCTAAAAGCTACACCATCATGTACATCTTCAATAGTGGAGACACCGTGGGATCTCCAAAACCAGGGATCCAGTTGGGCAGAGAACTGCGGCAGAAGAGGGTCTTGCCACAGTTGGCGGTCCAACATAATGTCAGTATAACCAAAAATACGTTTCGTAGTAGACCATACCTGGAGTGCCAGTTTATGCAGCGGTAGCCACAAGCCCCCCAGTCCCGATCTGCCCTCAAGCACAGGCCATAGGTGTGTCAGCTGTAGATAATGGGCCAGGTGGTGTTCGCTATTCGGTAGGGAGGGAGCCGAGACCCAGTGATATAAATAGCGCAATTGACCCGCTAAATAGTACAGTTGTAAATCAGGGAGTGACATACCCCCCTCCCCTCTAGAACATTGTAAAGTAGTTAGCCTAAGCTTGGACCTATTGTTCCCCCATATGAACGGGGGAAACAGGGAGTGTAACTGCTTAAAGAAGGAAAGGGGAATTGCTGCAGAGGCATGCTCTAATAAATAAAGACATTTGGGAAGGATCACCATCTTGATGAGGTTGATACGACCCGCTACAGAAAGCGGCAGGGTCGCCCACACTCTGAACTTGTCACGAACATATGGAATCAGAGGTTGAATATTAGAATGGAAATTGTTCCCAAACTGCCTATGCACCAGCACATCAGGGGACTTAAACTGGTCCACCACCCTGAGGCCATGAAGGCAGGAGCCCCACTGAACATCCCGGACCGGCATGAACACAGATTTACCCCAGTTGATCTTAAGACCGGAGAATGCACCGAATCTTTCAATAAGGGCGATACCCAGGGGTAAAGTGTCAGAGGGGTTGGACATAAAGAGAATCATATCGTCTGCGTACAGACCTACCCTATCCTCCCGGGAGCCAATGCAAATACCAGCATAGTCCGGATGTTGTTGGATCTGTAGGGCCAACGGTTCAATAGCAATGGCAAACAAATTGGGAGAGATAGGGAAGCCCTGCCACGTACCCCTACTTAGGGAGAAGTATGGGGAAAGAACACCATTAATGGACATGCGAGCTCTGGGGGATCTGTAAAGGAGGGAAATCCATTTAATAAAATTAGGACCAAAACCGAAGCGAACTAGTACCTCCAGGAGAAATGGCCATTCGACCGAGTCGAAGGCCTTAGCAGTGTCTAGGGAAGCAAAGGCCCAGTCCCGGTCTCCCGTCGCCCCCACCTGCGTGAGTACTTGGACCCTGCGGATATTGTCGGAGGTGGAGCGGCCTGGCATAAATCCAGACTGATCCCTATGAATAATCTCCCAAATCACCCGATTAAGTCTAAGCGCCAACATTTTCGTGAGCAACTTATAGTCTAGATTCAACAAGGATATAGGTCTGTATGAGGTACATTCAAGAGGGTCTTTGTCCGGTTTCAATATAACAACGATGGAGGCATCATAGAAGGAGTCAGGCAAGACATTGGCTGCAAATGCGGCATTGAACATAGTCAGCAGCAGCGGAAACAGCTGTGGATCCGCCATTTTAGATGCCCTGGAGCCTGGAACGCAGGAAATGGAGTTTAATGAAGAGATTTGCGCAATAGAATCGTGGCGATATTCGCATTAGTTGCAAATCGAATTTTTTCATGAAATTTGTAACAAATTTTGGATCGTCAGCTTCAATTCGCTCATCTCTAGTAAAGGTAACAAAACTATGGATATTTTAAAAATTCTTGGGTGAAGGTGAAGCCTGCAGCAGCTGAGGACTGAGCCATCAGACAAACATTCAACTGTGAACAGGATTCTGTGGTTTGCTATTTACAATGATACATAGAAGCAGAAAGAGACCAAATAGTTAAAGGGGGTTTCCCATCTGACAAAGTTATCCCGTATGCACAGAAATCCTAAACCCCCCCCCCCCCCCCCACACGATCTCAAGAACGGGGAGACTAGACTGTTATATGGAGCGGTGGGTCAGGCTTGCGCGGGGCCGCTCCATTATTTTCTGTGAGGAACAGCCAAGTACAGTTCCTATGGGAGCTGGTGGATACATCCAAATACAGCTTCATAGAAAATGAAAGGAGCTGCAAACATGCGCCACCTGCGGCTCCAGTCTAATGGAAGACTAGAGTCCCTGTTCTCAATATCGCTGGGGGGGAGGTCCGATTTTTGTGGCTAGTTTCCTCCGATCCTGTGGTTAGGGAATAACTGTCAGATGGGAATATCTTTGTAAAAGTTTTTTCTATAACAAATCATTACAAAACGAATCAAAAAGGAATGCCACTGTAATGGCTTAAACATTGTAAACTAGTGGGCCAATTTGGGCCAATTTCTGCATGTATACATTTACTTTGTAACCTTTACATTACCTTAAATGGAAACCTGTCACCTTGTTTTGGGACACCGAACCACAAGCAGGTTTTTATTTACAGTCATGGCCATAAATGTTGCTACCCCTTAAATTTTTCAAGAAAATGAAGTATTTCTCACAGAAAAGATTGCAGTAGCACTTGTTTTGCTATACACATGTTTATTCCCTTTGTGTGTATTAGAACTAAATAAAAAAAGGGAGGAAAAAAAGCAAATTGGACGTAATGTTACACCAAACTGCAAAAATGGTCTGGACAAAATTATTGGCACTCTTAAAGGACATCTATAGTGCATAATAACTTATCCCCTATCGGAAGCATATGGTATAAGTTCTAGATCGCGGGGGATCCGAGTGCCGGGGCCCCCCGCGATCTTCGGTATGGGGCCACGGCAATATACAAGAAAGGGGGTGTTCCGTCCCCGCATGATGCGGTGGCCGACACGCCCCCTCCATGAATCCCATAGAGATACATGGAGGGGGAGTGTCTGCCGCGGCTTTCTGCTGGGGACGAAACTTCACTTCCGGCAGACTGCCGCGGCCCCGTCCAGAAGATCCCGGGGGGGCCCCAGCGCTCGGACTCCCCGCGATCTATAACTTATCCCCTATCCTTTGGATAGGGGATAAGTTATTTTGTGCTGGAGTACTCCTTTACCTTAATATTTTGTTGCACACCCTTTGGAAAAAATAACTGAAATCAGTCGCTTCCTATAACCATCAATTAGCTTCTTACACCTCTCAGCCGGAATGGTGGACCACTCTTCCTTTGCAAACTGCTCCAGGTCTCTTTTCCCAACAGCAATTTTAAGATCTTTCCACAGGTGTTCAACGGGATTTAGATCTGGACTTATTGCTGGACACTTCAGAACTCTCCAGCACTTTGTTGCCTTCCATTTCTGGGTGCTTTTTGACGTATGTTTGGGGTCATTGTCCTGCTGGAAGACCCAAGATCTCGAACGCAAACCCAGCTTTCATGATTCAAGGCACCCAGTGCCAGAGGCAGCAAAACAACCCCAAAACATCATTGAACCTCCACCATATTTCACTGTAGGTACTGTGTTCTTTTCTTTGTAGGCCTCATTCCATTTTCGGTAAACAGTAGAATGATGTGCTTTACCAAAAAGCTCTATCTTGGTCTCATCTGTCCACAAGACATTTTCCCAGAAGGATTTTGGCTTACTCAAGTTCATTTTGGAAAAATGTAGTCTTGCTTTTTTATGTCTCTGTGTCAGCAGTGGGGTGCTCCTGGGTCTCCTGCCATAGCATTTTATTTCATTTAAATGTCGACGGATAGTTCGCACTGACACTGATGCTCCCTGAGACTGCAGGACAGCTTGAATATCTTTGGAACTTGTTTGGGGCTGCTTATCTACCATCCGGACTATCCTGCGTTGACACCTCCTCAATTTTTCTCTTCCGTCCAGGGAGATTAGTTACAGGGCCATGGGTTGCAAACTTCTTGATAATGTTGCGCACTGTGGGCAAAGGCAAATCTAGAACTCTGGAGATGGACTTGTCTCCTTGAGATTGTTGATATTTTTCAACAATTTTGGTTCTCAAGTCCTCAGACAGTTCTTTTCTCCTCTTTCTGTTGTACATGCTTAGTGTGGCACACACAGACAGACAATGCAAAGACTAAGGGAACTTATCTCCTTTTTATCTGCTTTCAGGTGTGATTTTTATATTGCCCACACCTGTTACTTGCCCCAGGTGAGTTTAAAGGAGCATCACATGCTTGAAACAATTTTATTTTTCCACAATTTTGAAAGGGTACCAATCATTTTGTCCAGACCATTTTTGGAGTTTGGTGTGACATTATGTCCAATTTGCTTTTTTTCCTCCATTTTTGGTTTAGTTCCAATACACACAAATGTAATAAACATGTGTACAGCAAAACGGGTTACTGCAATCCTTTTCTGTGAGAAATACTACATTTTCTTGAAAAATTTCAGGGGTGCCAACATTTATGGCCATGACTGTAGCTGTAGTTACGAAATTTTGTTAAGTGGACTGAAACATAGTGACAGGTTCCCATTAATATCCAAAATAAAGATAAAAATTTCGTAACTTCTCTATTTCATGTAACTTCTTTATTCTCATAGTTATGAAGGCGTATTACTGTGTATTTAGCAATATCATACTTTAACCCCTTAAGGACCAGGCCATTTTACACGTTAGGACCAGAGCGTTTTTTTCCACATCTGACCACTGTCATTTTAAACAATAATAACTCTGGAATGCTTTTAGTTATCATTCTGATTCCGAGATTGTTTTTTCGCGACATATTCTACTTTGACATGGTGGTAAATTTTAGTGGTAACTTGCATTCTTTCTTGGTGAAAAATCCCAAAATTTGATGAAAAAATTAAAAATTTTGCATTTTTCTAACTTTGAAGCTCTCTGCTTGTAAGGAAAATGGATATTCCAAATATTTTTTTTTTATTCACATATACAATATGTCTACTTTATGTTTGCATCATAAAATTGACGTGATTTTACTTTTGGAAGACACCAGCGGGCTTCAAAGTTCAGCAGCAATTTTCCAATTTTTCACAAAATTTTCAAACTCACAATTTTTCAGGGGCCAGTTCAGGTTTGAAGTGGATTTGAAGGGTCTTCATCTTAGAAATACCCCACAAATAACCCCATTATAAAAACTGCACCCCCCAACGTATTCAAAATGACATTCAGTAAGTGTTATAACCCTTTAGGTGTTTCACAGGAATAGCAGCAAAGTGAAGGAGAAAATTCACAATCTTCATTTTTTTACACTTGCATGTTCTTGTAGACCCAATTTTTGAATTTTTACAAGGGGTAAAAGGAGAAAATTTATACTTGTGTTTGTAGAACAATTTCTCTCGAGTAAGCACATACCTCATATGTCTATGTAAAGTGTTTGGCGAGCGCAGTAGAGGGCTCAGAAGCGACAAGGGGATTTTGGAGAGTAAGTTTTTCTGAAATGGTTTTTGGGGGGCATGTTGCATTTAGGAAGCCCCTATGGTGCCAGAACAGCAAAAAAAAAACACTGTTATGCCGAGCGCTCCGGGTCCCTTCTCCTCCCCGGAGCGCTTGCGGCGTTCTCCTCTCTGCAGCGCCCCGGTCAGACCCGCTGACCGGGAGCGCTGCACTGACACTGCCGACGGGGATGCGATTCGCATAGTGGGATGCGCCCGCTCGCGAATCGCATCCCAAGCTACTTACCTGTACCAGTCCCCGGCTGTCACGTTCTGGCACGCGCAGCTCCGCTCTCTAGGGCGCGCGCGCGCCAGCTCTCTAAGATTTAAAGGGCCAGTGCACCACTGATTGGTGCCTGGCCCAATCACTGTAATTAGCTCCCACCTGCTCCACGCCTATATAACCCCACTTTTCCTTCCTGTCCTGGCCAGATCTTGTTGCCTTGTGCCAGTGAAAGCATTTAGTGTATCTCCCAAGCCTGTGTTCCAGACCTTCTGCTGTTGCCCCTGACTACGACCCTTGCTGCCTGCCCTGACCTTCTGCTACGTCCGACCTTGCTCTTGCCTTGTCCTTCTGTATCGCGCCTGTCTCAGCAGTCAGAGAGGTTGAGCCATTACCGGTGGATACGACCTGGTTGCTACCGCCGCTGCAAGACCATCCCGCTTTGCGGCGGGCTCTGGTGAATACCAGTAGCAACTTAGAACCGGTCCACCGGTACGGTCCACGCCAATCCCTCTCTGACGCAGAGGATCCACCTCCAGCCTGCCGAATCCTGACAGTAGATCCGGCCATGGATCCAGCTGAGGTGCCGCTGCCAGGTTTCGCTGACCTACCCACAGGGGTCGCCCAGCAATCCCAACAAATCGCCCAACAAGGACAGCAGCTGTCGCAGTTGACCGCCATGCTACAGAAACTTCTGCCACAGCTACAGGAGCAACCGTCTCCTCCGTCAGCTCCTGCACCTCCTCCGCAGCGAGTGCCCGCTCCTAGCCTCCACTTGTCCCTGCCGGACAAATTTGATGGGGACTCTAGACTCTGCCGTGGTTTCCTGTCTCAATGTTCCCTACATATGGAGATGTTGTCGGACCAATTTCCTACAGAACGGTCTAAGGTGGCTTTCGTAGTTAGTCTTCTGTCTGGAAAGGCCTTGTCTTGGGCCACACTGCTCTGGGACCGCAATGATCCTGCCACAGCCACTGTCCAGTCCTTCTTCGCTGAAGTCCGTAGTGTCTTCGAGGAGCCAGCCCGGGCCTCCTCTGTCGAGACTGCTTTGCTGAACCTAGTCCAAGGAACTTCTTCCGTAGGCGAATACGCCATTGAGGTTCGTACTCTCACCTCAGAGCTAGCCTGGAACAATGAGGCCCTCTGCGCGACCTTCAAGAAAGGCTTATCCAGCAACATCAAAGATGTACTGGCCGCACGAGAAATTCCAGCTAACCTGTCTGAACTTATCCTTTTGGCCACCCGCATCGACAAGCGTTTTTCTGAAAGACACCAGGAGCTCCGCCAGGAAAAGGACCTTGATCTCTGGGCACCTCTCTCCCAGTATCCTTTGCAATCTACCCCTGTGCCTCCCGCCGAGGAGGCTATGCAAGTGGATCGGTCTCGCCTGACCCATGAAGAGAGGTCTCGTCGCAGAGATAAAAACTTATGCCTGTACTGCGCTAGTACCAAACATTTCCTAGTGGACTGCCCTATTCGTCCTCCGCATCTGGGAAACGCACGCACACACCCTGTTCACATGGGAGTGGTGCCCTTGGTGTGAATTCTGTTTCTCCACGTCTCACTGTGCCTGTGCGGATTTCTCCTTCTGCCAACTCCTCCTTCTCAGCTGTGGCCTTCTTGGACTCTGGTTCTGCTGGAAACTTTATTTTGGCCTCTTTTGTTAATAAGTTCAGCATCCCAGTAACCCGTCTCGTCAAGTCGCTCTACATTTCTTCTGTCAACGGAGAAAAATTGGACTGCACTGTGCGTTATACCGCACAGAACCCCTGCTTATGAGCATTGGACTGCATCACGAAAAAATTTAATTTTTTGTTCTGCCCAACTGCACCTCTGAAGTCCTCCTCGGTCTGCCATGGCTCCAACGTCATTCTCCCACCCTTGACTGGACCACCGGGGAGATCAAAAATTGGGGTTCCTCTTGCCACAAACGATGCCTCACATCTGCTCCCACTTGTCTAACTCCTGAGGTTCCACCCTTACCGGCCCCTCCCAAGGCTTACCAGGATATTTTCCGCAAAAAGCAAGCTGAGATTTTGCCTCCTCATAGCCCCCTTCCTGGTAACACTCTGCTCCGTGTCAAGCTTCACCCTCTGCCCCCCCTCCCCATTCCCACTTCTTCTGGATTGCCTGCCACTGATGAAGCTACCCAGGACTTCTCTTTTTTCCAGAAGGAAACTCAAGAGTCGCCCCCCAATGTTCTTGTCTCATTTGAAGGGACAAGCAGACAAAAAGAGGGGGAGACCTAAGGGGGGGGTACTGTTACGCCGAGCGCTCCGGGTCCCTTCTCCTTCCCGGAGCGCTTGCGGCGTTCTCCTCTCTGCAGCACCCTGGTCAGACCCGCTGACCGGGAACGCTGCAATGACACTGCCGACGGGGATGCGATTCGCATAACGGGACGCGCCCGCTCGCGAATCGCATCCCAAGCTACTTACCTGTCCCCGGCTGTCACATTCTGGTGCGCGCGGCTCCGCTCTCTATGGCGCACGCGCCAGCTCTCTAAGATTTAAAGGGCCAGTGCACCACTGATTAGTGCCTGGCCCAATCACTGTAATTAGCTCCCACCTGCTCCAAGCCTATATAACCCCACTTCCCCTTCCTGTCCTGGCCGGATCTTGTTGCCTTGTGCCAGTGAAAGCGTTTAGTGTATCTCCCAAGCCTGTGTTCCAGACCTTCTGCTGTTGCCCCTGACTACGACCCTTGCTGCCTGCCCTGACCTTCTGCTACATCCGACTTTGCTCTTGCCTTGTCCTTCTGTACCGCGCCTGTCTCAGCAGTCAGAGAGGTTGAGCCGTTACCGGTGGATATGACATGGTTGCTACCGCCGCTGCAAGACCATCCCGCTTTGCGGCGGGCTCTGGTGAATACCAGTAGCAACTTAGAACCGGTCCACCGGTACGGTCCACGCCAATCCCTCTCTGACACAGAGGATCCACCTCCAGCCTGCCGAATCCTGACAACCACATGGCATACCATTTTGGAAACTAGACCCCTTGAGGAACGTAACAAGGAATTAAGTGAGCCTAAATACCCCACAGGTGTTTCACAACTTTTGCATATGTATAAAAAAAAAATTTCACTAAAATGTGTGTTTCCCCCCAAATTTCACATTTTTGCAAGGGTTAATAGCAGAAAATACCCCCCAAAATTTGTAACCCCATCTCTTCTGAGTATGGAGGTACCCCATAAGTTGACCTGAAGTGCACTACGGGCGAACTACAATGCTCAGAAGAGAAGGAGTCATATTTGGCTTTTTGAGAACAAATTTTGGTTGGGGGGCATGTGGCATTTAGCAAGCCCCTATGGTGCCAGAACAGCAAAAAAAAAAAAAAAAAAAACATGGCATACCATTTTGGAAACTAGACCCCTTGAGGAATGTAACAAAGCATAAAGTGAGCCTTAATACCCCACAGGGGTTTCACGACTTTTGCATATGTAAAAAAATATATATTTTTTTCATTAAAATGTGTGTTTCCCCCCAAATTTCCCATTTTTGCAAGGGTTAATAGCAGAAAATACCCCCCCAAAATTTGTAACCCCATCTCTTCTGAGTATGGAGGTACCCCATAAGTTGACCTGAAGTGCACTACGGGCGAACTACAATGCTCAGAAGAGAAGGAGTCATATTTGGCTTTTTGAGAGCAAATTTTGGTTGGTGCCAGAACAGCAAAAAAAAACCACATGGCATACCATTTTGGAAACTAAACCCCTTGAGGAACGTAACAAGGCATAAAGTGAGCCTTAATACCCCACAGGGGTTTCACGACTTTTGCATATGTAAAAAAATATATATTTTTTTCATTAAAATGTGTGTTTCCCCCCAAATTTCCCATTTTTGCAAGGGTTAATAGCAGAAAATACCCCCCAAAATTTGTAACCCCATCTCTTCTGAGTATGGAGGTACCCCATAAGTTGACCTGAAGTGCACTACGGGCAAACTACAATGCTCAGAAGAGAAGGAGTCATATTTGGCTTTTTGAGAGCAAATTTTGGTTGGGGGGCATGTTGCATTTAGGAAGCCCCTATGGTGCCAGAACAGCAAAAAAAAAAAAAAAAACACATGGCATACCATTTTGGAAACTACACCCCTCACAGAATTTAATAAGGGGTGCAGTGAGTATTTACACCCCACTGGCATTTGACAGATCTTTGGAACAGTGGGCTGAGCAAATGAAAAAAAATTGTGGGGTGTAAAGGCTACCCCTTATTACATTACTGGAGGGGTGTAGTTTCCAAAATACGGTCACATGTTGAGGGTCCATTGTTCTGGGGTCTTTGTAAACACACGTGGCCTTCAATTCCGGACACATTTTCTCTTCAAAATCCCAATGGCGCTCCCTCTCTTCTGAGCAATGTAGTTCGTCCGCCGAGCACTTTACATCCACATTTGGGGTATTTTCTTACTCAGAAGAAATGGGGTTACAAATTTTGGGGGGCTTTTTTCCTATTTTCCCTTGTGAAAATGAAAAATTTAGGGTAACACCAGCATTTTAGTGAAAAAAATAATTTTTTTCATTTTCCCATCCAACTTTAATGAAAATTTGTCAAACACCTGTGGGGTGTTAAGGCTCACTATACCCCTTGTTACATTCCGTGAGGGGTGTAGTTTCCAAAATGGGGTCACATGTCGGTATTTATTTTTTTGCGTTTATGTCAGAACCGCTGTAAAATTAGCCACCCCTGTGCAAACCACCAATTTAGGCTTCAAATGTACATAGTGCGCTCTCATTCCAGAGCCTTGTTGTGCGCCCGCAGAGCATTTTGTGCCCACATCCGGGGTATTTCCGTACTCAGGAGAAATTGCGTTACAAATTTTGGGGGTCTTTTTTTCCTTTTACCTCTTGTGAAAATAAAAAGGATGGGGCAACACCAGCATGTTAGTGTAAAAAAATTTTTTTTACACTTACAGGCTGGTGTAGACCCCAACTTTTCCTTTTCATGAGGGGTAAAAGGAGAAAAAGCCCCCCAAAATTTGTAGTGTAATTTCTCCCGAGTACGGAAATACCCCATATGTGGCCCTAAACTGTTTCCTTGAAATACGACAGGGCTCCAAAGTGAGAGAGCGCCATGCGCATTTGAGGACTAAGTTAGGGATTGCATAGGGGTGGACATAGGGGTATTCTACGCCAGTGATTCCCAAACAGGGTGTCTCCAGCTGTTGCTAAACTCCCAGCATGCCTGGACAGTCAGTGGCTGTCCAGAAATGCTGGGAGTTGTTGTTTTGCAACAGCTGGAGGCCTCGTTTTGGAAACACTGCCGTACAATACGTTTTCAATTTTTATTGGGGGGACAGTGTAACGGGGTGTATATGTAGTGTTTTATCCTTTATTTTGTATTAATGTAGTGTAGTGTAGTGTTTTTAGGGTACATTCAAACTAGCGGAGGTTTACAGTGAGTTCCCTGCTAGGAGTTTTCGCTGCGGCAAAAAAATTGCCGCAGCTCATACTTGAAGCAGAAAACTTACTGTAAGCCTGCCCGTTTGAATGTACCCTGTACGTTCACATGGGGGGGGGGCAAACCTCCAGCTGTTTCAAAACTACAACTCCCAGCATGGACTGACAGACCATGCAGGCTGGGAGTTATACTTTTGCAACAGCTGGAGGCACACTGGTTGGAAA
Source organism: Hyla sarda (assembly GCF_029499605.1). Taxonomy (NCBI): domain Eukaryota; kingdom Metazoa; phylum Chordata; class Amphibia; order Anura; family Hylidae; genus Hyla; species Hyla sarda. The sequence continues at coordinate 321,327,787 of NC_079193.1, forward strand.
ACCTTCAGTTAGGTTCTGTTATCTAACTCAATATTTTCCAACCAGTGTGCCTCCAGCTGTTGCAAAACTACAACTCCCAGCATGTACTGATCACCGAAGGGCATGCTGGGAGATGTAGTTATGCAACAGCTGGAGGGATCGCAACTACAACTCCCAGTATGCTTAGACAGCTGTTTGCTGTCTGTGCATGCTGGGATTTGCAGTTTTGCAACATCTGGAGAGCTACAGTATAGAGACCACTGCAAACTGTGGCCCTCCAGATGCTGCAAAACTACAAATCCCAGCATGCTCAAACAGCAAACAGCTGTCTGGGTGTGCTGGGAGTTGTAGTTTTGCTACAGATGTTGCTAGGCAACTTACCGGCTTCCGTCGGATCCAGGGAGCCTGCTGCACGACATCGCCGCCCGCCGATCTCCGACGCCGATCGTCGCCCGCAGCCTCCGCAGATCGGTAAGTGGACTCCGGCGCCGGTCCTCTGTCATTTCCCCGTTCTGCCCCGCCTATTGTGGGAGGGCAGGACAGGGAAAACGAAAGTTAACCCCCTCCGCCCCCTATCTAATATTGGTGGTTGCGTCTAGACCACCAATAGCAGGGATAGGAGGGGTGGCACCCCTGCCACCTCACTCCTATCTCTTCAGGGGGATTGTGGGTGTCTTAGACACCCGCGATCCCCCTTATATTCTGGGTCACCGGGTCACCATAGACCCGTAATGACCCGGAATCGCGCAAATCGCAAGTTTGAATTCACTTGCGATTTGCGCCGATCGCCGATCGCCCCTGGGCATTTGCGCGGGGTGACTGCTGATCGATATCAGCAGTCACCCCAGTCCCCGCTCGCTGCGCGACGGAGACCGAAATACCCACGGATGTATGAGTACGTGCCTGGTCCTTAAGACCTAGGGTGCAGGGACATACTCATACGTGCTTGGTCCTTAAGGGGTTAAAATTCTCTGGATCATTCCCTTCCTCTTTTCTGGGGACATGTGTGTTTGACAATAGTACAGCTGAAAAAAGACAAATGTCCATCAAGTTCAACCATGGGGTTTTAGGGACGGAGCAAGAATTATAAATGTTTACATAAGTATAAATATAATTTTGCTATGAGAAATCATCTAAGCCTTTTTTGAAGCCCTGAACTGTAATAATGACTTGAGTTATGCTTACCCCTTTGTTACATGTGTAATACTGTTTTGTGATCTGCATTGATATATTAAACCTTCAGAAAAAGTTACCTTTCCTCACTCCCCAGCAGCTCACTCTAGGCTTTGGGCCATCTCACGGGCTACAACTTCTTCCCTGCTTGTGTGACAGATGTACGATGTTGCAGCAACATCATCAATGTGGTGCAGCCATTGGCAACTGCATGCAGGAATGGGCTCTCATGTGACAATCTACATGCATTCACATGCGACAATCAGAACACAGTACCTACTCCCATTGTCTCAGTCCACCGCCCTCATGTGGGAAGGAAGTTTTAGCCCTGAGACTGCATGAAGTCAGGAGGAGGTGCTAGGGAGCAAGGAAAAGTAAGGGTATGTTCTGTTCACACTGAGGAGATTTCCTCACAGGAATCCTTCTTTCTGCTCAATGGTAAAATGAAGGGTGCTTATTTTGCACAGAAATTCAAAGTCTCATTGAGGGAGATTTATCAAAACCTGTCCAGAGGAAAGTTTCTGAGTTGCCCATAGCAACCAATCAGATTGCTTCCTTCATTTTTCAGAGGCCTTTTCAAAAATGAAAGAAGCAATCTGATTGGTTGCTATGGGCAACTGCACAACTCTTCCTCTACACTGGTTTTGATGAATCTCCCCCATTGACTTCATGGGATTTTTATTGTTGGTCCCGTGTTTCGTTTTTCAGGCGGAATTTGGATCCCAGAGGAAATTCCTTTGTGTGAACACAGCAGAGGGTAACCCATTGTAAGTCAAAAGGAGTGAGATTTAAAGGAGTACTCCAGCGCAAAATAACTTATCCCCTATCCAAAAGATAGGGGATAAGTTATAGATCGCGGGGGTCCGAGCGCTGGGGCCCCCCGGGAAATCCTGGACGGGGCCGCGGCAGTCTGCCGGAAGTGAAGTTTCGTCCCCAGCAGAAAGCTGCGGCAGACACTCCCCCTCCATATATCTCTATGGGATACATGGAGGGGGCGTGTCGGCCGCCGCTTCATGCGGGGATGGAACGCCCCCTTTCCTGTATATTGCCACGGCCCCGTACCAAAGATCGCGGGGGGCCCCAGCACTCGGACCCCCCGCGATCTATAACTTATCCCCTATCCTTCGGATAGGGCATAAGTTATTTTGCACTATAGATGTCCTTTAAGGCAGAATCCACACAGAATTCCTTGCATAAATTTTTCTAGGATTCCGCCTTGATTTTCCTCAGTGTTAACTAGCCCTGATACCTCTTCTGCTCACCGGATAACCCCTTTATACAGAATAGCAAGAAATTTAGTAACTCTTGTTCTTATTTGGAATCAAGCCCTATGGGTCTACTGTGTACATTGGAGTCTATCAGGGACATTTATCAAAACTAGCGCCAAGGAAAAGTGGAGAGGTTGCCCATGGCAACTGATCACTTTCTACGTCTCATTTAGTTGCCATGAGCAGCATTTACTTAGCGACAGTTTTGATACATCACTCTATGGGAATAATCATAATGGTTTAAGAAAAAACGGGCAACCAATGCTTTTGTTTCTTAACCTGTTTTGGAAAAAAAATATATATTTTACCTAAGGGACCAACAAAACAGGCATCCCAAGTTCCTCCTTACTACCACTACTATAAGAAAAAAAAATTAATAATAAAAATTATGTGTGTTACCAGTCCATTTAACTACTTAAGGACCAAGGGCGTACCTTTACGCCTGTGGGAATTCCAGTCCCCGCCGCTCATTCAGCAGGCACCCCGTGCAAACCCCTGAGTGTTCCCCCAAGTCGGCGATTGCTGCAAATCGCCGGTCAGTTCAGACTGGCGATCTGTGGCGATTCCGGGTCATACGGGTCTCTGGTGACCCAGAAAATAAGGGAAATCCAGGCGGTCCAAGACACCCACGATCCCCCTGAAGGGATAGGAGTGAGGTGGCAGGGGTGCCACCCCACCTATCCCTGCTTTTGGTCAGTCAGAGGTGACCGACCAATAGCAGAACGGGGGCGGGGGGGTTAAATTTCGGTACCCCGCTCCGCCCAGCCACGGTAGTCCGGGAAGAATGGGGGAACCAGAATGTGACCGGCGCCTGAGGACACTTGCCGGCGGCGATCGGCGGCGGGTGGCAGAGGACGGTAATGAGGTGAGGCTCCCTGGTGCGCCGATCCTACGGAAGCCGGTGAGTTGTTGCCTACCAACATCTGGAGGGCTACAGTTTGGAGACCACTATACAGTGGTCTCTAAACTGTAGCCCTCCAGATGTTGCAAAACTACAACTCCCAGCATGCTCAGGCAACAGTTTGCTGTCTGGGCATGCTAGGATTTGTAGTTTTGCTACATCTGGAGGGTCACAGATTGGAGATCACTGTGCAGTGGTCTCTAAACTGTGGCCCATTAGATCTTGCAAAACTACAACTCCCAGCATGCTCACACAGCAGTTTGCTTTCTTGGCATGCTGGGATTTGTAGTTTTGCAACATCATGAGGGCCACAGTTTGGAGATCACTGTGCAGTGGTCTCTAAACTGTGGCCCTTCAGATCTTGCAAAACTCCCAGTATACACAAACAGCTGTCTTGACATGCTAGGGGTTGTAGTTGCGTACCTCCAGATGTTGCATAACTACATCTCCCAGCATGCTCTTCGGCGATCAGTACAAGCTGGGAGTTGTAGTTTTGCAACAGCTGGAGGCACGCTGGTTGGAAAATACTAAGTTAGGTAACAGAACCTGACTAAAGGTTTTCCAAACAGTGTGCCTCCAGCTGTTGCAAAAGTACAACTCCCAGCATGCACGGTCTGTCAGTGCATGCTGGGAGTTGTAGTTTTGAAACAGCTGGAGGTTTCCCCCCCCCCCCCCCATGTGAATGTACAGGGTACATTCATACGGGCGGGTTAACAGTAAGTTTCCTGCTTAAAGTTTGAGCTGCGGCAAATTTTCCACCGCAGCTTAAACTCCCAGCAGGAAACTCGCCGTAAACCCCTGCCGTGTGAATGTACCCTAAAAAATACACTACATTACACTAACACATAATAAAGGGTAAAACACTACATATACACCCCCTTACACTGTCCCCCCCCCATTAAAAACGTATCGTACGGCAGTGTTTCCAAAATGGAGCCTCCAGCTGTTGCAAAACAACAACTCCCAGCATTTCTGGACAGCCACTGACTGTCCAGGCATGCTGACAGTTTAGCAACAGCTGGAGACACCCTGTTTGGGAATCACTGGCGTAGAATACCCCTATGTCCACCCCTATGCAATCCCTAATATAGTCCTCAAATACGCATGGTGCTCTCTCACTTCGAAGCCTTGTCGTATTTCAAGGAAGCAGTTTAGTGCCAAATATGGGGTATTTCCGTACTTGGGAGCAATTGCGTTTACAAATTATGGGGGGGGGCTTTTTCTCCTTTTACCCTTTATGAAAAGGAAAAGTTGGGGTCTACACCAGCCTGTTAATGTAAAAAAAAAAATTACACTAACATGCTGGTGTTGCCCCATACTTTTTATTTTCACAAGAGGTAAAAATAAAAAAAGACCCCCAAAATTTGTAACGCAATTTCTCCTGAGTACGGAAATACCCCATATGTGGGCGTAAAATGCTCTGCGGATGCACAACAAGGCTCAGGAGTGAGAGCGCACTATGTACATTTGAGGCCTAAAAAGGGGTGGCTGATTTTACAGCGGTTCTGACATAAACGCAAAAAAAACATCCACATGTGACCCCATTTTGGAAACTACACCCCTCACGGAATGTAACAAGAGGTATGGTGAGCCTTAACACCCCACAGGTGTTTGACAAATTTTCGATAAAGTTGGATGGGAAAAAAAATATATATATATCTATATTTTTGATTTTTTTGATTTTTTTCAGTAAAATGCTGGTGTTACCCTACATTTTTCATTTTCATAAGGAATAATAGGGAAAAAAGCCCACCAAAATTTGTAACTCCATTTCTTCCGAGTAAGAACATACCCCATATGGGGATGTAAAGTGCTCTGTGGGCACACTACAATGCTCAGAAGAGAAGGAGCGACATTGGGCTTTTGGAGAGAAAATATGTCCGCAATTGAAGGCCACGTGTGTTTACAAAGCCCCCTGCCGGAACAATGGACCCCTCCACATACATGTAACCCCATTTTTGAAACTACACCCCTCACGTAATGTAATAAGGGGCGCAGTGAGCATTTACACCCCACAGGTGTCTGACAGATTTTTGGAACAGTGGTCCGTGAAAACGAAAAATGTAATTTTTCATTTGCACAGCCCACTGTTTCAAAGATTTGTCAAACGCCAGGGGGGTGTAAATGCTCACTGCACCCCTTATTAAATTCTGTGAGGGGTGTAGTTTCAAAAATGGGGTCACGGGGGGGATTTGTAAATGCACATAGCCCCTGACTTCCATTCCAAACAAATTCTCTCTCCAAAAGCTCAATGGCACTCCTTCTCTTTTGAGCATTGCCAGAAGAGCACTTGACATCCACCAATGGGGTATTTCTATACTCAGAAGAAATGGGGTTACAAATTTTGGGGGATATTTTTCATTTTCGTTACCCCTTGTAAAAATTTAGAATTTGGGGCAAAAAAGCATTTTAGTGAAAAACTTATTTTCTTTAACACATCTGACTTTAACAAAAAGTCGTCAAACACCTGTGGGGTGTTAAGACTCAATGTACCCCTTGTTACGTTCCTTGAGGAATGTAGTTTCCAAAAAATTTGTTTTTTTTTGTTTTGCTTTTTTTGCTGTTCTGGCACCATAGGGGTTTCCTAAATGCGACAGGCCCCCAAAAAATCATTTAAGCAAAATTTGCTTTCCAAAAGCCAAATGTGACTCCTTCTCTTCTGAGCATTGTAGTTCGCCCGCAGAGCATTTTACATTCTAACATGGGGTATTTCCAAACACCTGTGGGGTGTTAAAGGGGTATTCCAGGATTTTTTTTTTTTTATTTAACTATGCTACTGTGGCTGTAAAGTTAGTGTAGTTCATAATATAGTGTCTGTACCTGTGTGTGTGACGGTTTTCTCACAATTCTTCTGTGATTCTCACTCCAATTTTTATTTTTATCAGCATACAAAATGACTGTTGTTTCAGATTTTTCCCAGCTTGCAATGTGGCCGAGATCTGACTTACTAGTCAGCTGATGACAGGGAGCCTGTCTACTTCAATGGGTGGAGGGATCGCATGGTGGGAGAGGGATCAATCTGCAACTAATGCAACAGCTGTAGGCACCCTGATTGAAAACCACAGGTCTTTTGATGGATGCAGCTCATTTATGTTTCAATGGGTGGGGTGGCTGATGTGTAGGAGGGAGAAAAATGGAATTGGGGGATTTTTAGTCAACAAAAGAAAAGTCAAACAGGAAATACTAGTTCACAAAAAGCTAGCCACAGTGTTATGGTAATCTCATGACATAGCCATTTAGCCACAAGACAAGCACAGATCCTTCCTAAGCATGTCCATTACTGCCTGCCAGGTACGTACTAAAATCGCCTTATGGTAGATAACCCTTTTCAGGCTCTCTGGACCCCTTGTTATGTGCCTTGAGGGATGTAGTTTCCAAAATAGTATGCTATGTGTTTTTTTGCTGTTTTTGCACCATAGGGGCTTCCTAAATGCGACATGCCCCCCAAAAACAATTTCTGCAAAATCCACTCTCCAAAATCCCATTGTCGCTGCTTCCCTTCTGAGCCCTCTAGTGCACCCACAGACCACTTTACATACACATATGAGGCATTTCCTTATTCAAAAGAAATTGGGTTACACATGTTGTGGGCCTTTTTCTCCTATTACCCCTTGTAAAAATTCAAAAACTGGGTCTACAAGAACATGCGAGTGTAAAAAATGAAGATTTTGAATTTTCTCCTTCACTTTTCTGCTATTCCTGTGAAACACCTAAGGGGTTAACAAACTTTCTGAATATCATTTTGAATACTATGAGGGGTGCAGTTTTTATAATGGGGTCATTTATGGGGTATTTCTAATATAAAGGCCCTTCAAATCCACTTCAAAACTGAACTGGTCCCTAAAAAATTCGGATTTTGAAAATTTTGGGCAAAATTTTAAAATTGCTGCTGAATTTTTAAGCCCTCTGATGTCTTCCAAAATTAAAAACATGTCAACTTTATGATGCAAACATATAGTAGACATATTGTATATGTGAATCAATATATACTTTATTTGGTATGTCTATTTTCCTTACAAGCTGAAGCTTCAAAGTAGAAAAATGCTAAACTTTCAAATTTTTTATGACATTTTGGAGTTTTTCACCAAGAAATGATGCAAGTATCAACGAATGTTTACCACTATGTTAAAGTAGATTATGTCACGAAAAAACAGTCTCGGAATCAAATTCATAAGTAAAAGCATCCTTGAGTTATTAATGCTTAACCCTTTAACGACGCAGAACGTATATTTACGTCCTGCGCCGGCTCCCGCGATATGAAGCGTCACAAGCGTCACATCGCGTCAGTCCCGGCGCTCATCACCGGCCGGGACCCGCGGCTAATACCACCCATCACCGATCGCGGCGATGTGTGGTATTAACCCTTTAGAAGCGTTTAGTGCGGTATTAACCCTTTGACCGCCGCTTCTAAAGCGAAAGTGAAAGTATCCCAGCTAGTCAGTCGGACTGTTCGGGACCGCCGCGGTGAAATCGCGGCATCCCGAACAGCTTGCAGGACACCGGGAGGGCCCTTACCTGCCTCCTCGGTGTCTGATCGACAAATGACTGCTCCGTGCCTGAGATCCAGGCAGGAGCAGTCAAGCGCCGACAACGCTAATCACAGGCGTGTTAATACACGCCAGTGATCAGCATAGGAGATCAGTGTGTGCAGTGTTATAGGTCCCTATGGGACCTATAACACTGCAAAAAAAAAGTTTAAAAAAGTGTTAATAAAGGTCATTTAACTCCTTCCCTAATAAAAGGTTGAATCACCCCCCTTTTCCCATAAAAAAAATTAAACAGTGTACATAAAAATAAACATATGTGTTATCGCCGCGTGCGTAAATGTCCGAACTATAAAAATATATTGTTAATTAAACCGCACAGTCAATGGCGTACGCACAAAAATATTCCAATGTCCAAAAAAGCGTATTTTGGTCACATTTTATACCATTAAAAAATGAATAAAAAGTGATCAAAAAGTCTAATCAAAAAAAAAAATCATACCGATAGAAACTTCACATCACAGCGCAAAAAATGAGCCCACATACCGCCCTGTACATGGAAAAATAAAAAAGTTATAGGGGTCAGAAGAGGACATTTTTAAACTTATAAATTTTCCTGCATGTAATTTTTTCCAAAAGTACGACAAAATCAAACCTATATAAGTAGGGTATCATTTTAACCGTATGGACCTACAGAAATATGCACTGCGTAGAAACGGAAGACCCCAAAAGTTACAAAATGGCGTTTTTTCTTCGATTTTGTCGCACAATGATTTTTTTTTCCGTTTCGTCGTGAATTTTTGGGTAAAATGACTGATGTCACTGCAAAGTAGAATTGGTGACGCAAAAAATTAGCCATAATATGGATTTTTAGGTGGAAAATTGAAAGGGTTATGATTTTTAAAAGGTAAGGAGGAAAAAACGAAAGTGCAAAAACGGAAAAACCCTGAGTCCTTAAGGGGTTAAAGTGACATTGGTCAGATGTGCAAAAAATGCTCTGGTCCTTAAAGGAGTAGTCCGGCGCGCACTTTTCTTATTTTATCCGGTCCGGGCTGCAAAAGAAAACAAACTTTCTCTTGCCAGCCTACGCGCCCCCGGAGCTCCGGTACAGATGTACGGTCGCCGGGCTGTTTGCTTCTTACTTCCTGTTAGCCCGGCACGTCACACGGAGCTTCAGCCTATCACCGGATGCAGCGATATCCCGCCTTGGCCGGTGAAAGGCTGAAGCTCCGTGTGACGTGCCGGGCTTACAGGAAGTAAGAAGCAAACAGTCCGGACTTCCGGTTTCGGCGCAGGGATGTGAGGAAGCTCTTTCATCAGCTCCCGTCTGTGCACTCCCCACATACCCTCTCACCGACTCCTAACCGCATTTGCTCACCTACTAGACGGGGAGAGAAGGAGATGAAGACACAGGGATCCTTTCTATGGAACGTTTCCTCACCAAACCGCCAGGCAGCCAGCGTTTTCACGGCGGTACCTTCGCTGCCTCTGGGGGCCTCAGCTCTAATATGGCCGCCGCAATATCTGAGATAAAGGACGGCTCCGCCCACGACTCCGCTCCACAGCCAGGTGCTGTAACAATGACGTGGCAGCCGGAGGACGAAAACGCCATTCCCTCTACCCCAGATCTTTATCAGATTACGCCGGACAAGGCTGCTGAACTACCATCTTCAGGTATAGGAGGGGGATCGGGGGGCGCTTTCCATGGCGTGGACTTTAAACTGCATGCTGCAGCTGTTGCAGAGCGCCTCTTCCCTGAGCTCCGATCAGCCATGATTGAAACACTGTCAGCCACATTGCAAAACCTGCAGGCAGATCTCTCTCTAACCACCCAAAGGGTGACTGGGGTGGAGGATAGAGTGCAAAAGATAGAAGATAACTCTAATGCCTCAATGGCTGCACTCCACCATGTAATGCAAGATGCAGCATACCTCAGAGACCGTATTGAAGATTTGGAAAACAGATCTAGGCGGAATAACTTGCGCTTAATTGGCCTGCCTGAATCGATTAAGCCACAGCAATTGCAACAGCTCTGTGAGTTGGAGCTGCCAGAGGCCTTGGGTCTCCAGCAATGGAGGAGAGTGGAAAGGGGGCATAGAGTAGGCCCTCCTGAGACAACAAATGATACCAATACCCCTCAGAAAGATACTCGTCCGAGACAGGTGATAATGCGTTACCTGGACTATAATGACAAGGAAGAGATATTACGCACCTTCCGTATGCAAAAAACTCCACTACTAATAAGGGGCTTCAAAATTGTCATGTTTGCTGATTATTCTGCTGAAGTCACCAAGAAACGTAAAGACTTCAGCGCAGTCTGTACTTTCTTATTTAAAAAAGGCATTAAATTCCGCATCCAGTATCCGCCGGTGCTCCACGTGCAGTTACCTGAGGGGCCCTCTCATACCTTTCCCCACCCTGGAGAGGCTGCTGAATTTTTCCACATCGCCCCGGACTCTCACACTCCGATGGAAGCCTGCTCTACTGCCCTGGATCCCATTGCGGCAGCCTCCTTTGTCAGCCCTGAGAAAAAGAGACGCAGACGACAACCGACTTCGAAAGTCTTTCCCTTCAATTGGCCTCCCATGCCAAATATAAAGACCCTACCTGATGCCTCTATTTCACACCCAGGAACAGACAACCCACACCCTTTGGCTTCTCCTACCTGACGTTCTGAACAAGGCCATGTGGCTTCCCATTTTGATGGTCCTAATTGTGCTGGTTCTTGAGGACCGTATACTGCTCGGGACTTTTTGACCCTTTCTGAGATCGGGATGGCCTATGTGAGGACGCTATAACTATGAACGTTGTCCTCGTTACTTCCGGCTAACATGTTTCTGTTCTCTGTTTTATTATATGCACTTATATTTGAGGTTATTGTAAGCTCACACTTCCTGTTAGATGGCACCATTGTATCTTGGATACCGTATACCTTTATTTCTGAGCAGTTGTTACGTTAGACATACGCTTGCCCCCCTCCTCCCAATTGAGCTCTCTCCATATGCCCTACTCCCTGCTCTCCCTCCCTGCACACTCTCAGTTACCTATTCCTTCTTACCCTCTTCATTACTAACACTTGATGCCGAAAAGGCTTTCGATAATGTGGAATGGAGCGGACTGGCTGCTGTGCTGGATGCTATGCATATCAGAGGGGACTTTCGCAATTTGGTCAGCGCAATTTATGCCTCCCCGAAATCCCGCATTTATCTTCCCGGTTTCCTATCCCATCTTTACACTACACATGGGTACCTGTCAAGGATGCCCTTTGTCCCCCCTTTTATTTAACATCGCCCTAGAACCGCTGACATGGTACATCACGACCTCTACGCTGTACCAGGGCATTAAAATTGGAGGGAAGGAGGTGAAAGCCTCACTGTATGCTGATGATGTAATGTTATATATACAAGACCCAGTTAGAGATCTCCCCCGTATTCTGGATACACTGACGCAGTTTGGGGCATATTCAGGGTACCGCGTTAATGTTCACAAGTCTTCTATCCTACTCCTGAGACGCCCATCTCCTTCATACTTACACTCTACCCGCGCCCTGGGGATCACTGTGGCATCTCAACATATTACGTATCTGGGTATCAAAATTGGCAAGTTCCCCCTCTCCCTGTATAATTTAAACTACCCACCTTTAATAGATAAGATACAAACGGAACTACACAGATGGCATAGCTTGCCTCTTTCTCTTTTGGGTCGCTGTCACCTTCTTAAAATGTGCAGCTTTGCCAAACTGTTATATCCACTCCAAACCATACCTTTACTGTTGAAACATTCTGATGTCAGGATATTAACATCGACCTTCACTTGCTTCATATGGTCTAGAAGAAAACCTTGTATAGCCCTGCGAACCCTAATGCTACCTACACAGGAAGGGGAATTCATTTCCCTGACATCAGGAGTTATAATTTAGCGCGCCTAATGAGACACATTATGGACTGGTTTCATGATACTTCTCTCTATTCCAACTTGAATCTAGAGACTGCCTATGCCTCACTATGGCACCCTCTAGCTCTTCTTCATTGCTCCTTCTCCTCTTTGCCTCCAGTCATCAGGCGCTCCTTACTATTTCGAGACATTATTGCAACATGGAAGGAGTTGAGAAAACGTATTGGGCTGTCACACCTTTGTTCGAAACACCTCCAATTATGGCGCACACCAGACTTTACAGTAGGCACAGACAGCCCTTTATTTCATAATTGGCGTCAGAGTGGAATCATGGCCATGGGTGATCTTATGCACAAAGTGGAAAGGAGATGGTATACCTTTTCTGAATTGCAGGAGCACTTCAGTCTTCCTGCCTCACATTTTTTACAATACCAACAAATATGCTCTTATTGCAGATCAAAACTTCGGGATCTGGACAAAGAGGCAAATCCTAATGACTTTGATTCCATTCTCACCTCAACTAATGCCCGATCTATCTCGCATATATATGCAAAACTATGTGGTGGCGGATGAGAGGATACTGTCCCGTGGGAGAGCAGGGTAATTAGGGTGTTGCTGTTCAGGATGTTAACCCTTGTCACTCGTGATGCCAGGGTGAGGGTTAAATGTTGTGTTTCTTGATAGGCCTATTGCCACCCTTCCCAAGGGCAATAGGTGATGCAGAAAATGAAGAATTGTCCACAACCGCTGTTAACTGAAAATTTGCTGGAACTTTTACTGAAGAATTTCTGCACATGAAGCAATAGTAACAGTCCAGATAACAGAGTCTCTTTACATATAGCTTGAGCAGCGATTTACAGTCGGTTGGGATCAGATTAGCCCAATTTAGCTTCTTAAGGATTGTATAGCAGAGATCCGCTGGATTTAGGGGAGTATTTAGGTCCAGTGATCTTGCGATGAGTAGCGGGGAATTGCTTAGTCTATCCGCTATGTTAGAGGCCTAGGCCGCAAGGCTTTGGCCTAGTAAATCGTTTTGTAAGCTGCGGAGGTCCTACCTCTTCCAGAGTCAGCAACCCAAGAGAGGGATCAAGATGGCGCAGGTCCCTTATATGGGCAGGCCGTTTTTGATTGGTCCGTAATGACTGTCACTCACCGTTACAGTGCATTGTGGGTGAACACGTCACGGGAACCTCCAAAGGTCCTGTAGCAAAACCATAGAGTTCTAACCTAATCACGTGACCCGCAGGTCCTGCTAAGCGCCGAACAGGTAAATAACTAAATATATACATATCTATACTTATACTTCTATTTATATTGATAAGAACTGCTATATAGTGTAAGCGTTGGGGTAGCGGGTTGGTCGTCTCCTGGGTAGATGGGCACACTTTCAGCAGGCACAAAAGTCCACACAACCAGTATATTCAATTGATTTCAGCCAGTTTTTATTGCCGGTTTGTGGTATAAAGGATAAACCAAAAATAAACAAATCAAAAATAAATCCTATGCCTGTCCGGCTCTAACTAAACAGTATGTGCTCCTATCTAACCTGGTGCCGGCCTAGTACAGGGCACCACAACATAACAGTACATACCACAGGCAATGCTCCCACAGGCTTCTAGCAGATGTCCTGTTCCCAGGTTGAGAGAGACAGTGTGTCTGTACTCCTGGCCTTATATCAGGCAAGCACACCTTGGACTAATCAGACAGCCCAAGACCCGGACTGTCCGGGTGGAGTGGGGGCCCACCCTCTCTTCCCCACTCCAGCAACACAGGCCCTGTAAACTGGTTTTTACTCAAACCCTAAAGCTAAAGATCCTAGATCTCTAGTGATTCTAACTTCCTGGTTGCTTTTACCTGACAGACACAAGAAATCTTGGGCAGATATACACACCCTCTATGACTTGTCCAGACACTCTGTCACAATAGTAATCGACTAAGTGTGAGGTGACAAGGGGAAAACTACAAAAGAGGGAACCCGACGTCCTAGGGACTCTGACTATGGGGACCTCTATACAGGTAACGTATACAATACGGTACCGGGACACCACAAACCCCCTTACTTAAAATAAGTCGACCCCGACGTCTGTCCCCTAAGGCAGAGGAACTAGGACTTGGACAGGATTATACATCTGAAATTTTTCTTTCTATACATCCTGACAAAACCTAAGTAAACATTAAACACATTCACATTCTCTGGATACTCTTACTAGTATCTTGACTAGACAATATTGAAGCTATCTAGACATTTATGAAGCTATCTAGACACTTTGAGGCTATCTAGTAATGAGGAAGCTATCTATCCTTTAGATTCTAGCTCCTTAGACATTTTTATATATAGCTCTCTATGACATTTATGAGGCTAACTATGCATTCATATACAGCTCTCTATAACCTTTAGTCTCAAGCTGTCTAAACATTTTGAAATCTCACCACATTTCTTCTTTTTGCCACGATGAGTCACCTGTTAGTACACAGAAGGGTATATTGGTTTGCCTGAGGCTCTCTACCAATAAGGATGGCTACTAGGGTCTATCGGCTACACGCTACTTACCCCTAGAACACAACAGTATAACCTACCTAGGTTACCTTTAGAAATACGTGTTTAATTCTAAACTCGCAAGAGCATCTACTGGCCAGGTAGAGCATCTCACACACGTAATACAGAGAAGAGAAATATGAGTGTACCTAAAAGTGGCAGGAATTGGGTATCAATAGGCTACAATTCCTAAGTGTTTCTTGAATGTGAGATATTTTTAGTTTTTGTGTATGTACTGAAGAAGAATGAGGTAGTACATTTAAGTGAGTAATTTAGCGTAATGAAAAGATATAGGTAGTACATTGAAGTGAGTCATTGAAGGTACTATGTGTGCAGGTACTGAATGTGAATCTTGGTACCTTAAGGGTAGTTTACCCTGTGTAGTCCTTTGAGACTGCCGCAACACCACCTCCGAGTCATCAGGAGTCTCTTCACTTGGAGATTCTGCAAGAACTTCAGTCCCCGAGGGACCAGCTGGAGGGCTGGAAACAGAAGCAACATCTTCGGTTGGATTGGGAGGTTCTTTGAAGTCAGGTGGAGAAGGTGCATCAAGACTTTAAGCAGCCACAGGAGTAGGACTGATGCTTGGTGTAGCAACCAATGGTGGTTGATAGGGAGCAACAGCTATTGGTAACTGGCTGGGTGGAACGGCTACTGGCATCTGACTGGGCGGAGCAACCAGCGGTGGCTGGCTGGCTGGAGCTGGAAACGGTATACCCGAATACATGGTAGGCTGATGAGAGGGGAACAAAGGAACGTCCATAGTGGGATGAATTCCTTCTCCCGGCACGTATTCTCTCACTGGCCTTGCTGGAGGTGGAGTAGATGGAGCTGGGCCAAGCACGTCTTCTTTCAGGCACACTTTTATTCTATTTCTGTGGACCACCTGCGGCTCAAACCCTTCTTTCTGTATCTCATATACATCCGTTTCAGGGTAAGGGACTGCAGTAACGGTATAGGGTTCCGTTTCCCACAATGAGTCCAATTTATGGGCCCTAGGGAACTTTCGGAGCCACACCTTATCTCCAAGCTGTAAGGGCTGAGCTGAAGCATGTTGATTATAATCTTTCTGCTGGTGCCCATGAACTTCACACATTTTCTTCTCAACAATGTTTTTGGCCTACTCTATTCTTCGTTGATGCTCCGACACCCAAACTTGGGAAACCTGAGGGGAATTGTTGAAAGGTGCCTGCAGCCCGAAGGTCCGATCCTTTGGTAATTGGCCGTGTCGGCCCATCATCAGGAAAAAGGGCGTACACCCTGTAGAACAGTGGACATAGTCGTTGTAAATTTCTAGGAGTTCAGGCAACAACCGGGGCCACTCTTCGTGCTTTGAGACAGAGGCAGCTCTGAGCATTTGGATGAACACTTGATTGATCCTCTCGCAAAGCCCATTCCCTTGGGGATGGTAGGCCGTCGTCGGAGCTTCTTGCAGTCATGAAACTGGCAAAGTTCTTGGAACAACTGGGCTTCAAAGGCGGTTCCCCGATCCGTGAGGACGGATTCGGGACACCCCAGAGGTTGGATCCAATGACGATAGAAGAGCTGAACAGCTGTCTTGGCGGTAAGGTCCTTGACAGGGACCACGACCACCCACTTGGAGTAGTGATCCACCATGGTCAGAGCATGGCAGTAGCCAGATCGAGTAGGGGCCAACTTCACATGATCCAAGGCAACAATCTGGTTCGGCCTCTCTGCACAGATGGGATGTAAAGGGGCCCTTGCGTCCCTTCGTGGATTCTTGATAACATTGCACACGGAGCATTTAGAGCACCATTTCTCGATGTCTCCCCGCATCCCTATCCAGTAAAATCTTCTTCTAACGGTGGCTTCAGTCTTATGGACCCCGAAATGCCCGGACTGGTCATGATAGGCATTCAGGACCATGGCTGCATCTCTTCTAGGGACCACAATCTGATGTATGCGATCTCCGTAAACTGAGTCCAGGGAATTTCGGTATACCATCCCCTTGTGCAGGAACAGGCGATTCCTCTGTCGCCACAGCCGTTTCAATTCAAAGTCCCCTTGTGTCTTGAGCAGCCGAGTGGGCACTTTCTTGTGGAGGCAATAGTCTAAGAGGTCCACGATAACCCGGCTTTCATCCTGAAGTGTTTTCCATGTGAATAAATCTTCAGGGACTTTGAGAGGTTCAGGTTCGTCACCCTCCTGGGCAGGTAGAGCACTGTGGCTCACGAACCTTCGGTAGAAGGGAGGCATCTCCACATCTTCCCACACATCTTCAGCAGGAGGTGCTTCCCCCGGGGCCATACGAGAAAGTACATCCACATTAACGTTAGTTTTTCCGCTGCGGTACTTGATGCTGAAATCATAGTTGGCCAACCGGGAGGCCCAGCGTTGTTCAAGAGCCCCCAACTTAGCAGTGTTCAAATGGGCCAAGGGGTTGTTGTCAGTGTAGACCACGAAGGGAGTAGCAGCCAGATAGTCTTTAAACTCTTCTGTAATGGCCCAGACCAAGGCCAGGAGCTCCAGTTTGAAGGAGCTGTAGTTGGCGTCATTCTTTTCGGCACCTTGGAGATGTCGGCTGGCGTAGGCAATCACCCTCTCTTTGCCATCTTGTACCTGAGATAAGACTGCTCCCAGACCTTCGAAGGTAGCGTCTGTATATAAACGGAACGGCAGGCTGTAATCAGGATACGCCAAAATAGGGGGTTCCGTGAGGAGGTATTTCAGGGCTTGGAAGGCATTTTCTTGATCTTCGGCCCACTGTATGGGTAGCCTCCCATTATAGTTCTCCTGGGCAGTTCCTCTCAGTAACTCGGTGAAGGGTCCAGTAATTTGGGCAAAGTGGGGGATGAAGCGTCGGTAATAACCAGCAAATCCCAGGAAACTTCGGACGTCTCGTACTGTCTTGGGTGTAGGCCACTCTCTCACAGCACTCACTTTGTCCGGATCAGGTTGAACTCCTTGGGCACTGACGACATGTCCCAGATAGTGTACTTGCGGCTTCAACAAGTGACATTTAGAGGGTTAAACCTTGAGCCCATGTTGGATAAGGACTTGGAAAGCTTCTTTCAGGTGGTCCAGGTGGTCCTGATATGTCCGGGAATAGACAATGACGTCATCTAGATACAACAGAACACTCTGGAAGTTGAGATGTCCTAAACATCGCTCCATTAAGCGTTGGAAAGTAGCCGGTGCATTGCACAGTCCAAAGGGCAGGCTCTTAAACTCGAAGAGTCCCATGGGGGTCACAAATGCTGTCTTCTCTCTATCCTCCTCCGCCATTGGTACCTGCCAGTAACCACTTGTCAGGTCCAGCGTGGAAAAGTAGGCGGCAGACCCCAGTGCAGTCAAGGATTCTTCAATACGGGGTAGAGGATAGGCATCCTTGTGAGTTATGCCGTTCAATTTCCGGTAATCTACACAAAAGCGGATAGTCCCATCTTTTTTCTTCACAAGGACCAAAGGTGCGGCCCAAGGGCTCTGGCTTTCTTGGATAACATCAGCCTCTTTCATTTCCACAAGCATCTTCTTTATGGTCTGATACATTCCAGGAGCCACGGGGGATGCCTCTCCTTAATGGGTGGACTGTCCCCAGTGAGAATCCGATGTTTGATCATCGTGGTCCTGCCAAAGTCTGTGGGGAACTTGCTGAAAGCCTCTTGATATTGTTTAGGGACTTGAATGACTCCTTCCACCTGTTCCCTGGGGGTATCTTCATCCCCTATTTGCAGTTGGACTCACCAGGGTTCCGCTGGACTCTGATCAGATCCTCGTTGGGCCACGTGTGACTTCGAGACCACATCCCTTGCGTCCAAATGGTGCAGTTTAGCCACAGGGGTATATTTGGGTAGCCGGACGGCAACTTCAGAGAGATTGATTAGTCTTACCGGAACTTTCCCATTTCATACTGTTACCAGGCTTCTAGCGGCTCGCACCAAGGGACAATCTTCCAGCACGATGGGCTCCAAGAGCGCTTGGTAATCTTGATTTTTCACCACAGGTCGGGCACGACACCAAATAACTGTCTCCGTCTGTGGTTGCAGAGTAACAGAGCATATGTCTTGAATCCTGACTCGACAGATTTCTCCTTGATGATTCACAAACTTCTGTTCTGCTTGGAGGATTTTGAGGTGGTGTTGTGCAGCTCGCCGGGCTGGAGGTGACAAGTGAGGGAGAGATACATGCAGTGCACAGACAATATCATCAAAACAGTGCCTCATGATATTCATTCCTAAGATGAAGTCAGCTGCTACTTCATCCCTAACACTGGTGACAATCACACCCTGCCTTTCTAACACATGCTCTCCAACCTTCACCATGGGCTCCGGCTGCAGGCTCTGACATTTTTGTGTTGGGTGTGCTGGCCCTTTAAATAAAAATTGGATTCCTAGGTCCCGAGGAGATGTGCAGTTGTTCTCTAATCTGGAACTTGAGAACATAGATTTCAAATTTGAGAGCGGTGACTTGAAACTCAATAGCCTTCAGTTGAAATTTGAGTGTGTTGATCGGCAGCTGAAGTGACTCTATATAGGACTTCAATTTGGCAATCTGGTGTCTCAGAGTCTGTACTGTTCCGGCTCTTTACAACTTCCAACCCGCTGTCGCACTCTGCGCCTTTTCCCGCGCTGAACTATCTCTCTTTTTTGGTCTCCGGTACTAGACTCCAACAAAATGGCCGCCGCGGCACCGAGGGCTTCAGTGGGCGGGGTCTCTGGATCACGCGCGGAGGAAGGCCCCGCGCTGACTTCAGCTCTTTCTCTTACAACTTGTAACTCCGCTTTATTCTTCGCCTCCCCCTTACTTTACATGCGCACTTTCTCCACACAGCACCGTGCGTGCAACCCCTTACTCCGGAGTATAAATCACAGTACATGAATAAAGTCTGTTACTTTCTGGGGGGAGTACAACTTCACTAGTGGCAACAGCAGTAGGCACACACCCGAATCCTGTTTGTGCGACGCCAAATAGAGTTGTGGTGGCGGATGAGAGGAAACTGTCCCGTGGGAGTGCAGGGTAATTAGGGTGTTGCTGTTCAGAATAGTTAAGGGCGCTGTTAACCCTTGTTACCCGTGACGCCAGGGTGAGGGTTACATGCTGTGTTTCTTGATAGGCCTATTGCCACCCTTCCCAAGAGCAATAGGTGATGGAGAAAATAAAGGATTGTCCACAACCGCTGGAACTTTTACTGAAGAATTTCTGTACATGAAGCAATAGTAACAGTCCAGATAACAGAGTCTCTATGCATATAGCTTGAGCAGCGATTGACAGTCGGTTGGGATCAGATAAGCCCAATTTAGCTTCTTAAGGATTGTATAGCAGAGATCCGCTGGATTTAGGGGAGTATTTAGGTCCAGTGATTTTGTGATGAATAGCGGGGAATATATCCGCTATGTTAGAGGCCGAGGCCGCAAGGCTTTGGCCTAGTAAATTGTCTTGTAAGCTGCGGAGGTCCTACCTCTTCCAGAGTCAGCAACCCAAGAAAGGGATCAAGATGGCGCAGGTCCCTTATATGGACAGGGACTGGCCGTTTTTGATTGGTCCGTAACAACTGTCACTCACCGTTACAGTGTATTGTGGCTGAACACGTCACGGGAACCTCCAAAGGTCCTGTAGCAAAACCATAGAGTTCTAACCTAATCACATGACCCGCAGGTCCTGCTACGCTCCGAACAGGTAAATAACTAAATATATACATATCTATACTTATACTTCTATTCATATTGATAAGAACTGCTATATAGTAATCAACTAAGTGTGAGGTGACAAGGGGAAAACTACAAAAGAGGGACCCCGACATCCTAGGAACTCTGACTATGGGGACCTCTATACAGATAACGTATACAATACGGTACCGGGACAGCACAACTACGTAAATGTACACTAGACCTGCGGGGAGGAAGGTAGGAGACAAGTGCACATCTATCCTATCTGACTCAGATGCTACTGAGCATATTATCAAGGGGTGGGTGAATTTCAGATCGCATATACTAAATGAGAGATGGAGAGAATCTCAGTTTAAGCTCTTACACTCCGCCATTTATGCTTTCAACTTTCCACCCTCTATCCATAAACCATCCTGGATCCAACACTGTCCGAAATGTCAATTGCCAAGTGCAGATTTATTTCACTGCATCTGGCAATGTCCACAGGTACAGGCTTACTGGAAATCGGCATCGCAATTACTCTGTGAAGTATGCCAAATGCCTATTGAATTGGGAGTTTATGAAGCACTCTTTCATATCTCCGTGGTCAACTCTGACGATGGCTACACTTATACACATTTACCCCCACTAGCTCACACAATTATTATCATAGCTTAATTACATCTACTGCGACAATGGCTCTCCTCAGCCCCCCCTACCATAACCCATATGTTAGAGGCTTTGAAACATACATTCGTTCTAGAAAGGAGGGAGACACTTCACCATAAGGAAAAAGGGGCGAAAAAATTGTTCTGTAAATGGAAACCATTCCTCACACATTACTACACTTCTGTAGACCCGATTTCCATCATGAGACCTTTTGCTTCTACACAATGGTACACGATGGAGGCATTGGCGGGCTCATTAGGAGCATTGAAACTACCCTGAGATGAATCTAGGTTGACACCCAGGAGAATGTGTGTGCCCCTGTCTGTTTTTCTCCAGACATATAGATACTACATTTATGGGAGGAGCTTTGAGACTCGGAACCCTGGACCTTGGCCTGTTTGTTTGTCTGTCCACCTGTTTGTCTGTCGATTAGGTTTGTTTGTCTCGTAGTTAGTATCTCCCTGTCTGTCTGTGTAGTCTACTTGGGGTAGTCCTATAAATGGACTTTTCAGTCTATGATTTCGGATGTTTCGGTTACCTGGTTTGATTGTACACCTATGCGTGTGGGTAGCGGGTGGGGGTGGCTGGCATGCTTAACGGACAGACTTCACCTCGTCAACCCTACTTTGTTGTGACCCTCTTACGACTGACTGCCTATTAACTTTCAAGGAATGTCTAGGGTTTTATAATTATCCTGTTATGTTGACTATTTCTTGTTGATTTGATGCCATATTGTTGGGAAAACAGCTTTCGGCTATACCTGAACGCCCTTGCTCCCGGATACATGTTATATATCGCTTGCAGTGCTGTTATATGCCTATATTTTCCTAATAAAGAAAAATTGTCATGAAAAAAAAAAAAAAAAGAAGCAAACAGCCCGGCGACCAAACACCTGTACCGCAGCTTCGGGGCGCGTAGGCAGGCAAGAGAAAGTTTTTTTTTGTTTTGGTTTTTTTTTGCAGCCCGGATAAAATAAGAAAAGTGCGTGCCGGACTACTCCTTTAAGGTGAAAATGGACTTGGTCCTTAAGAGGTTAAACTCTATGGCAAAAACGGAAACATGATGGTTAAGGTGGGGCCTTCTTACCGTATTATGTGGATTTATTGAGAAACAGGGCCACACCTCTCTGTAGATTGTGTGTACTATTGCAAATGAGCCCTATTTACTTTAAAGAAGCATTACAGGAAATCTTTTTGTTTTGCTTATACAGTGCAGCATAACCTATTATTAGAGAATAACGTAGAGCTTCTTGTGTATATCTTTAAATTACCTCTTTATTCTGGCATGCATGGGATAGGCTTCATTTTGTTTGGAAATTATGTGGGTTTTTGGCCAAGTTTCCACTTGCTTTTTTTTTGGGGGGGGGGGGGGAACAACAAGAAAAACGCCAATTCTGCCGCATGGCGTTTTTTCGGCGAAAAAACGCTGTGGCCAGATGTTAGCTGTAAATCAATGAGAAGTCGGAAAAATCTTTTTCTACTTTGCATTTTCCAGTTTGGAGTTTTTTAAATCCTTTAGGCGTTTTTTCATTCTTTTTGGGAAAAAAGTTGCAGCATGTTGAGCCTATGGCTAGGATTCCACTTGTTTTTTTCTTTCACTGAAAAAAACGCCAGAGAAAACGCCAGTGCAATTTCCTGTGTCTGATGTTTTTCTGGAATTTTTTCTGGCATTTTTGCATTTGAGTTGAAATTGCAGTTGTGGCCCCTTTGGCGTTTTTTTTTTTCAAAATGTGTTGGGTACCAAAAAAAAAAATGAAAAAAAGGATGCAGTAGAGATGGGAAAAAATGTATTTAAGAACATTTTTATTTTTTATAATGAACTTTTAATAAATTTTTAATAAAGTGTGTGTGTTTCACCTTTTTTTTCTCAATTTATTTTTTTATTTTTTAGGTAGTACTACTACTCCCAGCATGAAGCAGACTGTTCCATGATGGGAGTAGTAGTACCTGTCACCCGATGTGATCAACCATAATATAGCAGAGATGCGGAGCGGCTTTATACAGCGCTCACATCTCTTCTCTGTACTCCGGCCAGTGATGTGAATAGAACATCACTCATTCATATTTTCCGCCCAGAGTGGAGATTGGCCAGATGGTGGCGGCCAATCACAGCTCTCAGTGGGAAATATGAATGAGCGATGTTCTAATCATATCACTGGCTGGTCGGAGTACAGAGCAGAGATGCGGAGTGCAGGAGAAAGCCGCTCCGCATCTCTGCAATAGATAGGATGATCGCATTGAGTGTCAGGAGTGACACTCGCTGTGATCTGTCCTTAACTGCAGGTACTACTTCTCCCATCATGGAGCGCACTCTGTTCCATGTTGGGAGCAGTAGTACCTGCAGTAAGGACAGATCCCAGCGGATGTCACTCCTGACACCCACTGTGATCCTTCTGTATAATGTATAGATGCGGCCGGCCGCTCTTCTATGGTCCACTGAACTGACGTATATATACACCTATTCATATTTTCCACAGAGAGTTGTGATTGGCTGGAACCATCTGGCCAATCACAGCTCTCTGCACGAAATATGAATAGGTGTATATATATATATATATATATATATATATATATATACTAGTGCAGGGGTCCATAGAAGAGCGGCCGACCGCATCTATACATTATACATGAGGATTGCAACAGACCCGGGGCGCTCTGTCAATTAGTACAGGGACTACTATTACCATCATGGAACAGTGTGTTAGACACATTTCAGTTCTCAAATATGCTTTAAACACGGCCCTTTCCTCAGTAGGAATGCTTGCATGCAAGCCGACTGAGGAAAGGGCTGTGTTTAAAGCATATGTGAGCCCTGAAACGTGTCTAGGTAAAAGAATATTTTACATCACCGCTACCTGACTGTTTAATGGTGGACTCCGATCCAGTCCTGCAAAGCAGCACAACGCTCCCGAGACCATCTTCCAGGCAGCATTGCCCAGAGCCTGTGACGTCACCCACCATCGAGTTACTCAGAAGTCCGCATCTGCTTCATTGTGTGGTTACCATCTGCAGCGAAACATCAGTAAGCAGCTACCATTCCAGCTGGTCTGTGGCAGGCAGACCGCTGCTAAGACGCATGCCAGCGTCTGGTACCACCTTAACTGTGCGGACTCTACATTTCAACTCAAGGTGACTCTATATCGGGACCCATTGGAGGCTGTTAACTATACTATATCTATTTTACGTACAGTATTTGGAATCTATACCTTTTATGGGACTTGATGTATCTTACATATAACATTTGGAATCTATACCTTTTATGGGACTTAAACTAATTTTTGGATTATCGGAGGCCGGATTATCAAAAGTGACATTGCATTGCTAAAATTCTCAATGATAGCTATCGGTGTTTATTTTATATTCAGAGTCTTATATTGTAATTCCCTCGGCACAAGGGCCCTTGTGCTTTGAGGATTTACTGTTTACAAAATATTTTTTAATGTATTTTATATTGTGTAATAAATTAGCACTTTTCATTTTATAATTTAAGCACGATCCAGTCATCATTATTACCATTACATCATTGTATCAGGCAACTGATGCTAGCCTAGAGGGGTTGGCTACCTTCTTCGTTTTGTCCCTCCTATTTAAAACATCAGGTGTAGGTGTACAGCCCTCTTACCTCGGCTAGTTAATTGTGAGCTGCACATCCCCAGTTTTTTACCCATTTAAACTCAAGTGTGTTGGTGTCAGTTCAGGTTGTGCAGTTTTCATGTGTTTGATGTGTTTTTACAAATTTTTATGAAATTTGACGTCTTTATGCTGTTTTTTACACGTTGAATTTTTACTGCATTTTTCCCAAATTTGGATGGCATTTTAGCTGTTATGCAGTGACTTTCCAAAATTGTGGTAAAAATGACAAATCTTTACCATATTTTGCACAATTGCAGTACAATCTCAATTTTTGCCATGTTTTGGGGAAAATCCAAGCAAAAAAACTGAAAAGATCAGCAAGAAATGCAATGTATAAACACAGCCTCCGAGGAGGTGTATAAATAAAATATATCCTTATCCTACGGAGATAACAGATGGAGTGGGGAGGGTCTTGGAGCTAGTAGGAGGGATCTGGTAGGATCCTGTAGTTTACAGGAAGTCAGAGTCTGACATCCTGTTGTAACCATTAGGCAATGGAAGGTTTGGAGAGTCAGACTGGTGATCACATGACCAAGTTAGAGAAATGAAACACATAGATGTAGCTGCGTTGGATTAAAACAAATGGTGCTGTATGACTAGCGATGGTGAGTATGCATGATAAGGGGAAAGAGAAAAACGTAGTGCTTCTTTAACCAAACAAAGCTGCAATGCCCATGAATGAGGCTAAGCTGCAATAAAACAAACAACCTGTGGCCAGATGTGTCACTCTTTCTAATAAATGCAGCTATGTTTTTTCTTATCTTTTACAATCCTTTTAAGTGTCAGTATTTATACTATTGTCTGTACATGTGTAAGAAAATGCACAGCCCCATGTGGTGTCCCGGTACCGTATGGTATACCGTACCTTGTATGGTGGTCCCCAAAGTCAGAGTTACTTCATTCCAGTAGGGTCATCCTGGTGGGATAGCCCCTAGTCACCTCTTCCTTCTTTAGTTTTATGATGTTTACATGTATATGTATTTCAATATTTAATGTTGAATATAGTGTCGCAGGACCTTAGGTCACATGACTAATGTTAATTCTATTAAGGTATGCTAAAGGACCTTCCTAGGTCACATGGGTGGTCCCATGTCTAGACCATAATTCCTTGTAAATTGATTGACAGATGGTATGGACCAATGAGCTCAAGGCCAGCCCCTGCTAGATAAGGGAGTGTCACGATTCGGCAGGCTGGAGGTGGATCCTCTGTGTCAGAGAGGGATTGGCGTGGACCGTGTCGGTGGACCAGTTCTAAGTTGCTACTGGTTTTCACCAGAGCCCGCCGCAAAGCGGGATGGTCTTGCAGCGGCGGTAGCAACCAGGTCGTATCCACCGGCAACGGCTCAACCTCTCTGACTGCTGAGATAGGCATGGTACAAGGGATAAGGCAAGAGCAAGGTCGGATGTAGCAGAAGGTCAGGGCAGGCAGCAAGGATCGTAGTCAGGGGCAACGGCAGGAGGTCTGGAACACAAGCTAGGAACACACAAGGAACACTTTCACTGGCACAATGGCAACAAGATCCGGCAAGGAAGTGCAGGGGAAGTGAGGTAATATAGCCAGGGAGCAGGTGGAAGCTAATTAGGCTGATTGGGCCAGGCACCAATCATTGGTGCACTGGCCCTTTAAATCTCAGAGAGCTGGCGCGCGCGTGCCCTAGAGAGCGGAGCCGCGCGCTCCAGAACATGACAGTCGGGGACCGGGACAGGTGAGTGACTTGGGATGCGATTCACGAGCGGGCGCGTCCCGCTATGCGAATCACATCCCCGCCGGCAGAGTCAGTGCAGCGCTCCCAGTCAGCGGGTCTGACCGGGGCGCTGCAGAGAGAGGAACGCTCCGGGGAGGAGCAGGGACCCGGAGCGCTCGGCGTAACAGTACCACCCCCCCCTTGGGTCTCCCCCTCTTTTTGGGACCTGAAAATTCTTTAATCGAGAAGACATCTGAGGACCCGGAGACAGGAGTAGCTTTCTCTAGGCACTTGACTTCAAAGGGTCCAAGATAACGTGGTCCCAGATTAAAACTGGGGACACGGAAGCGGATATACTTGGCGGAGAGCCACACAAAGACAGGAGGAGTTCTTCTTTTTTTGTCGACATGCTTCTTCATCCGGGATGAGGCTTGTATGAGGGATTTTTGAGTCTTTTTCAAGACGGTGGCGAAGCCCCGGGAAACCTCATCAACAGCGGGCAAACCAGAAGGCGTGGGAGTGGGGAGGGAGGGAAGAGGGTGAAGCTTGGCACGGGGCAGAGTGTTAACAGGACGGGGGCTATGAGGAGGAGACACAGCATAGTCCTGATAGGCCTTGGGGAGACCAGGTAAAGGAGGAGACACTGAGGTTTGACTGACGGGACTGGGAGCAGACGTGAGGCATTTTCTGTGGCAAGAAGCACCCCAGCTCTTGATCTCCCCGGTGGTCCAGTCAAGGGTAGGAGAGTGGCGTTGGGGCCATGGCAGACCGAGGAGGACTTCAGAGGTGCAGTTGGGCAAAACAAAAAGTTCAATTTTTTCGAGATGCAGTTCAATGCTCATGAGCAGGGGTTCTGTGCGGTAACGCACAGTGCAGTACAGACGTAAATTTTTATTTCTGCGGCGAGTCCTCTCTTCAGGGGTCAGGAGAGACCGATCCACTTGCATAGCCTCCTCGGCAGGAGGCACAGGGGTAGATTGCAAAGGATACTGTGAGAGAGGTGCTCCGAGCGGTGTGGCCCATGACAGGGCCTTCCCAGACAGACCACGGCAGAGTCTAGAGTCCCCATCAAATTTGTCCGGCAGGGACAAGCGGGGGTTGGGAGCGGCCGCTCGATGCGGAGGAGGTGCAGGAGCCGGCAGAGGAGATGGTTGTTGCTGTAGCAGCTGCTGTATCTGTGACTGAAGTTGCTGTATCGTGGTGGTCAAGTACGACAGCTGGTGATCTCGTTGGGCGACCAGTAGGGATAGCTGGGCGACCAGCGTGGATATGTCAGCGGGATCCATGGCCGGATCTACTGTCACGATTCGGCAGGCTGGAGGTGGATCCTCTGTGTCAGAGAGGGATTGGCGTGGACCGTGTCGGTGGACCGGTTCTAAGTTGCTACTGGTTTTCACCAGAGCCCGCCGCAAAGCGGGATGGTCTTGCAGCGGCAGTAGCAACCTGGTCGTATCCACCGGCAACGGCTCAACCTCTCTGACTGCTGAGATAGGCATGGTACAAGGGATAAGGCAAGAGCAAGGTCGGACGTAGCAGAAGGTCAGGGCAGGCAGCAAGGATCGTAGTCAGGGGCAACGGCAGGAGGTCTGGAACACAAGCTAGGAACACACAAGGAAAGGCTTTCACTGGCACAAGGGCAACAAGATCCGGCAAGGAAGTGCAGGGGAAGTGAGGTAATATAGCCAGGGAGCAGGTGGAAGCTAATTAGGCTGATTGTGCCAGGCACCAATCATTAGTGCACTGGCCCTTTAAATCTCAGAGAGCTGGCGCGCACGCCCTAGAGAGCGGAGCCGCGCGCGCCAGAACATGACAGCCGGGGACCGGGACAGGTGAGTGACTTGGGATGTGATTCACGAGCGGGCGCGTCCCGCTATGTGAATCGCATCCCCGCCGGCAGAGTCAGTGCAGCGCTCCCGGTCAGCGGGTCTGACCGGGGCACTGCAGAGAGAGGAACGCCGCGAGCGCTCCGGGGAGGAGCAGGGACCCGGAGCGCTCGGCGTAACAGGGAGCTGCCAGCCAATCCTCGCTCTCTTGGGTTCCGGACTAGCAGAGAGTAGAGATCCATGCAACTTACAAAGACAAGACCAGGCCGACGCCTGATAATACCGCAACTTACCAAATCGTGAGTTATAATACAACTCCCCACTAAAGTCCGCGTGACTGCTCGACCTAAACTCAATCCCCTAAATCCAGCAGAACAGCGCATATAAATCTCCTGAGCTTAAAACTCACAAGGTCCCAACCAACTGTCAGGATCCTAATAGACTCTGCTTGTACAAAGACTGTTCCTGTTTAATATTGCATAAAACCTGCAGTAAAAGTTCTGACAGTTTTCTGAAACCTCCGGTTGTGGACATTCATTTATTATACCTCCCTATCGCTCTTGGGATGGGTGGCGATAGGAAAAGCATATACAGAGGAGCCCACACCCTGGCGTCACGACAGTTAAGGGTTAAACCAGCACCCTTTCATCACTGCACAGCTACACCCCATATACCCTATACCACCACAAGCTTACCACACCCATATTCAGGATCCTAACCCCAGAACATTGTCAGAGGTCAAACCAAAGTCCTCTGCAGCCCTCCACCCAAACCACACCATCAAATATACATAAATACTTACCAAAAATACACGTTTCCCGAAGGTCTCTGTTACCAAGCAGTGGATGGTACATATTCAAGCTGCTGCTTAGGAAACAGTGCGGATAACAAGAATTCACTATGGAGTGTGACAGACTCCCTGATGAATAGGGGCAATCTCTGGTATCTTATATAAAACCAAAGCCCTTTGCTTCCCTAGATCAGCAGATATTAGTTAATGTAGAGCAGTGGTCGAACTTCAAACTGTGGTCCACCAGGTGTTCCAAAACTACAACTCCCAGCATGCCCAGACAGCCAACAGCTATCCGGACATACTGGGAGTTTTGCCACATCTGGAGGGCCACCGAGGGCAGGATGTATAGGTGTTTGAATGGGGTAAGAGAACTCTTCAGACCCAGACCAGCAGGCAAGGAGGAGTAGAAATGTCCTAGCTGCATGTACTCGAAAGGAGCCTGGCGAGGGCCAGTCATCCAAAAGAGCATCATGGGGCTTAAGAGCACCACCAGCAAGGACATGGCAGAAATGCAGGGGATGGGAGAGGGAGGTGTGATGTCCCAGTACAGGACTTGGTCCTGCACTACACTTAGGCTCTGTCAGGTTAAGTCCCTCGGTGATCTGGGGGCTCTCCTGCAATGTCTCCCCGGCTGTTATTATAGTGTTATTTCATGTAATAGGATTATAGTCAGTATGTCAATGTATAGTCAGTATAAAGGACCTTTGGAGGACTCCAGTAAATGTCTAAAGGACCTGTGAAATGTCACATGTTATGTTTCTATTATCACATGTTACCCAGAGGGCACCAGTTTAACACATGACCCGCAGCTTGACCAATGGGCTCATATAAGGGGGCGGCCATCAGAATTCTCTCTCTTCTACCATCATCACTTTACTGAGACCAGCAAACACCAGATGTCTCAGTGCTAGTGTCCAGTACCTGGAAGGCCTCAAATCTACAGTCACTCCAGTAAGTCAAGTCTATGTCTGCTGTCACTATCTACAGTCTAGTCAAGCCTCAAGTCAATTACCTAACGTCTATTACAAGTATAATTGGTCCCAGAAAGCTGCGAGGTCCTTCTGTGTTCCTGGCAACCTCTCTGGGATTCTGGCCAAGCTGTGAAGATAATAACATATATCTGACCTCAGTAAAGCCTCTGTTAAACCATAACCTGGTTGCAAACTCTCTTTTTCACTGCCTAGCTATTGAAATAGCGGAGATACCGTTTGGGTGGTTCCGGTACCCAAAAACCCCTCTGGCGTCACGAATATTAGGGGTTAATAACACCTTGCCCCCGAGGTTAATATCATCCTGCCCCATCCACCTACACCGCTACACCCCGTGGTCCCGCCATCACCGTGGGTCACCACAGAGGACCCAAAGATACCCCCCAGAGATGGCCCAGGGGTAAATTCAGGTGATCTGTAGGAGAGAGTCCCGGCGGTCAATCAACAAGCCTTTGCCACCAGCTGAATGGAGAGAGGCCAAAGTGTGTAACGTGGAAAAAGAAAACGAAAAGGTGTCATGAATTGCTGGGGACCAGGTCCAGGGGAGGGTGGATAAAGATATAGGACACAAGGCCTGCTAGGCGGACCCAGAGCTTACGGTCCGCGTTGTGTAACAGTTCCTGTATCCTGATGTGAGCGCTTGAGGATTTTGTATCTTGAGTTATTGTCTGTTGCAATAGTAATTTTTGTAGGTTGGGCACACTAGTTTCTTACCGTAGCCGTGATCTGTTATTCTGTTGATGGGATGTTGCTGATAGATGTTACAACATTTAGGCCTGGGGCGCACGACATATAAAACACAGTGTTGCACTGTTACATCACATCTGATGATGGTCTACTTGGTCACTTTGCGACATAACAATTATACGACCACTGAAACCAAAGCAGTAGCCCAAAATGGTTCCTAAATTAAGTCCTAAAAATGTGTTACGCAATGGTGTATATATAAGAAAGGGGACCTCATAGCAAAGATGGAAATTGGCCTCTTAACCCCTTAAGGACCGGAGGTTTTTCCGTTTTTGCATTTTCGTTTTTTGCTCCTTGCCTTTAAAAAATCATAACTCTTTCAAATTTACACCTAAAAATCCATATGATGGCTTATTTTTTGCGCCACCAATTCTACTTTGTAATGACGTCAGTCATTTTGCCCAAAAATCTATGGTGAAGCGGGAAAAAAAATCATTGTGCGACAAAATTTTAAAAAAAACGCTGTTTTGTAACTTTTGGGGGCTTCCGTTTCTACGTAGTACATTTTTCGGTAAAAATGACACCTGATATGTATTCTGTAGGTCCATACGATTAAAATGATACCCTACTTATATAGGTTTGATTTTGTCGGACTTCTGGAAAAAATCATAACTACATGCAGGAAAATTAATACGTTTAAAATTGTCATCTTCTGACCCCTATAACTTTTTTATTTTTCCGTGTATGGGGCGGTATGAGGGCTCATTTTTTGCGCCGTGATCTGAAGTTTTTAACGGTACCATTTTTGCATTGATAGGACTTATTGATCGCTTTTTATTCATTTTTTCATGATATAAAAAGTGACCAAAAATGCACTATTTTGGACTTTGGAATTTTTTTGCGCGCACGCCATTGACCGTGCGGTTTAATTAACGATATATTTTTATAATTCGGACATTTCCGCACGCGGCGATACCATTTATGTTTATTTTTATTTTTATTTACACTGTGTTTTTTCTTTTATGGGAAAAGGGGGGTGATTCAAACTTTTAATAGGGAAGGGGTTAAATGATGTTTATTCACTTTTTTTTTGCACTTTTTTTTTGCAGTGTTATAGGTCCCATAGGGACCTATAACACTGCACACACTGATCTTTTACATTGATCACTGGTTTCTCATAAGAAACCAGTGATCGATGATTCTGCCGCATGACTGCTCATGCCTGGATCTCAGGCACTGAGCAGTCATTCGGCGATCGGACAGCGAGGAGGCAGGTAGGGGCCCTCCCGCTGTCCTGTCAGCTGTTCGGGATGCCGCGATTTCACCGCGGCTATCCCGAACAGCCCACTGAGCTAGCCGGCATGCTTTCGGTTTCACTTTAGACGCGGCGTTCAACTTTGAACGCCGCGTCTAAAGGGTTAATAGCGCGCGGCACAGCGATCAATGCCGCGCGCTATTAGCCACGGGTCCCGGCCGTTGTTAGAGGCCGGGCCCGACCCGCTATGACGCGGGGCCACGCCGTGGCCCCGCGTTATAGATCGGGAGTGGACACATGACGTTCCAGTACGTCATGTGTCCTTAAGGGGTTAATATGGCTTAAAGAGTAGCTCCCACCATCCCTTTTTTTTTTCTGTCCCTGCCAATTGCCCATCTATCCCCAATCCCCTTCCTACTGTTACATTTTTTTTTTTTTACTATATTAAAAAGCCTTTTTGTCTGCCTGGTAGTGAGCTCATGTACCAGGCAGACTTCCCCAGCAGGCATGACGTCACTGATGCCTGCTTGGGGGGCTGACTTCCGCCCTTAGCTCATCTACACAGGGTGCCTCCAGCTGTTTCACCACTACAACTCCCAGCTTGCCCTGACATCTATAGGCTGTCAGGGCATGCTGGGAGTTGTAGTGGTGAAACAACTGGAAGCACCCTGTGTTGAAACCAATATCTTTTGTTACGGCCACTACCCCAAACCCCGCCGCGTAACCCGCTCTACCCGCTCTACCCTGTTGCCGCCGCTCAAGCCACTTTCTTTCAGTACTTATTAGCTGCTGTATGCTCCAGAGTAAGTGCTTTTCTTTTTGAATTTTCTTTCAGTCTGACCACAGTGCTCTCTGCTGACACCTCTGTCCATGTCTGGAACTGTCTAGAGCAGGATATGTTCTCTATGGGGATTTTCTCCTATTCTGGACAGTTCCTTATATGAACCGAGGTGTAAGCAGAGAGCACTGTGGTCAGACTGGAAATAAATTCAAAAAGAAAATAACTTCCTGTGGAGCATACAGCAGCTGATAAATACTGGAAGGATTAAGATTTTTAAATAGAAGTCATTTACAAATCTGTTTAACCTTCTGGCACCAGTTGATTTAAAAAAAAAACAAAAAACATTTCATCGGAGAACCCTTTTAAGATTTTATCTCCCAGGCCAGATAGGTCTGGTGTTCATTTCCCCTTGCTTTCTATTTCATTTCTTTAATTTCTTTCTTTCATATCTTTCATTTCTAAGGCCAATGAGGGAAGGTTTTCGATGTGTAGATGCTTTTTGGCCCTGTTTTTAGTTGCTGTGAATTCATCACCAACAAAAGCCCTATGTGGGTGACACAGAGGGGAGGAACAAAAGTTGCCTTATGTAGTGATTTCCCGGGTGTTTTATGGGCTGCTCCAAATTTATCATACATGGTGCACATTTTTGATAAATATGGTGCAAGTACGTCATATTATTACAAATTAAAAGGGGTTGTCCCATCAGTATTACCACTGTATAGGGGATGTAGATGTATGATTGCTCGGGGTCCAAATGCAGGGACCCTTAAAGGGATTATCCAGGAAAAAACTTTTTTTTTTAATATATCAACTGGCTCCAGAAAGTTAAACAGATGTGTAAATTAGTTATATTAAAAAATCTTAATCATTTCAGTACTAGTGAGCTGCTGAAGTTGAGTTATTCTTTTCTGTCTACGTGCTCGCGGATGACACGTGTCTCGGGAACTGTCCAGAGTAGAAACAAATCCCCATAGCAAACCTCTTCTACTCTGTGCAGTTCCCGAGACAAGCAGAGATGTCAGCAGAGAGCACTGTTGCCAGACAGAAAAGAACAACTCAACTTCAGCAGCTGATAATTATTGGAAGGATTAAGATTTTTTAATAGAAGTAATTTACAAATCTGTTTAACTTTCTGGAGCCAGTTGATATATATATAAAAAGTTTTTTATTGGAATACTCCTTTAATGATCTGGAGTCAACTTTTTGAATGGAGCAGTGTTCATGTTTTGTATGATCGCTCTATGGGTTAAAAAAATGGCGACTTTAGCCATGACAAAAAAAAACCCAAAAACTGGCGTTTCTCGCTGCTGCAGTGCGACCGTGACATCTGTTTGGGGTCGCTGCACTTCTAGGTCACGTGACCCCCATTAACTATACTAGTCTCCATGCATTCACCATGTCGCAGGCAAAGTCACTGTGTAGCCCTAGGCCAGTGTTTCTCAACCAGGGTGCCTCCAGCTGTTGCAAAACTGCAACTCCCAGCATGCCTGGAGAGCCTTTGGCTCTCCGGGCATGCTGGTAATTGTAGTTTTGCAACAGCTGGAGGCACCCTAGTTGGGAAACACTCGCCTACAACTATAGTTAAAAACAGCTGGAGGCACCCTAGTTGGGAAACACTGTCCTATAACTATAGTTAAAAACAGCTGGAGGCACCCTAGTTGGGAAACACTGGCCTACAACTATAGTTAAAAACAGCTGGAGGCACCCTAGTTGAGAAACACTAGCCTACACCTATAGTTAAAAACAGCTGGAGGCACCCTAGTTGAGAAACACTGGCCTAGACCTATAGTTAAAAACAGCTGGAGGCACCCTATTTGGGAAACACTGGCCTACAACTATAGCTAAAAACAGCTGGAGGCACCCTAGTTGGAAAACAATGGCCTACAACTATAGTTAAAAACAGCTGGAGGCACCCTAGTTGAGAAACACTAGCCTACACCTATAGTTAAAAACAGCTGGAGGCACCCTATTTGGGAAACACTGGCCTACAACTATAGCTAAAAACAGCTGGAGGCACCATAGTTGGGAAACAATGGCCTACGACTATAGTTAAAAACAGCTGGAGGCACCATAGTTGGGAAACAATGGCCTACGACTATAGTTAAAAACAGCTGGAGGCACCCTAGTTGAGAAACACTGGCCTAGACCTATAGTTAAAAACAGCTGGAGGCACCCTAGTTGGGAAACACTGGCCTACAATTATAGTTAAAAACAGCTGGAGGCACCCTAGTTGAGAAACACTAGCCTACAGTTTTTGTAAAGATTCCCAAAATAGCTGGGTCATAGGCCTTTGGCTTTCTAGCTCAGGGCATGCTGGGAGTTACAGTTTTGGAACAGCTGGAGAGCCACACGTTGGTAAATACCGCTTAAGAACATTTTAAATGTGAACACAGGCATAGAAGGAAAGTTTTAAAGAAGTATAGAGGATATGAGGAGCAGGGCACAGACTACCGTGCGACCACAGTCTACCGTGACGTCACACACCAGCTCCGCCCATAAGGAGACGGCCGTTCTGATAGGACAGCGGGAAGGTGACGTCAGGTGGGCGGTTCCCTTTTGAGATGTGTCGGGGGCGGGACCAGGGGCGGAGCTTTGTGATGGCCGCAGAGGTGCTGGGAAGGGGGAAAGTGTGAGGCGGACAGCAGCGGGGAGAAGAGCAGGACGGCCCGGCTAGGGGAGGCCGAGGACGGGACATCTGCCCGGTAC
This sequence comes from Hyla sarda, assembly GCF_029499605.1. Taxonomy (NCBI): domain Eukaryota; kingdom Metazoa; phylum Chordata; class Amphibia; order Anura; family Hylidae; genus Hyla; species Hyla sarda. The sequence continues at coordinate 321,362,648 of NC_079193.1, forward strand.
GTGTAGTGTTATGCAGGGACCTGATGGGTGCGGTGTGCCGGTGATTGTCCGGGTACAGCTGTCTCCCCCCTGAGCCTCTTCCATCTTGTGTACGGCTGTCTCCCCCTCAGGATCTCTCACACCCTTTGTACAGCGCTGTCTCTTATGGTCTTTCCCATTCTTCTAGACTGCATGTCTCCTCCAGTAACAGGGGCCCTTTATGATGCCTCCTGCATGACCCATGCCCATTGCTAGGTGACCCATGCCCACCGCCTGTGTTGCCAGGTAACCTGTGCCCCCAAATACCCTTTGTCTGCCACTGGTGTAGCCAAGTACCCCGGTACCACCTCCTGTGTCACCAGGTACCCCCTGTCCGAGGCCTGTGTCACCAGGTAAACTATGTCTGCCACTGGTGTCACCAAGTACCCTGTGCCCGTCACCTGTGTAGCCAGGTACCCTGTGCCCGCTGCCTGTGTCACCTGGTGACCCATTTATGCCACATGCCCTTGCCCAGTGCCTATGAACCAGTCTAACCCATGCCTACTGCCTGTGTTGTTGTCTGACCTGCGCCTGCCACTTGTGTTATCGCCTTCCTATGCCCACAACCTGAGTTGCCACCTTCGCCACAGGCCGGTGCCCATAACCTTTGTTATTGCCTGACTTGTGTCACCCCCTAATTCCTTACCAAAGGTTGTGTTCTGCCACCTGAGTGTTGCCAGGCTCTTGTGGCATCCTCTGACCTGTTTTAACCCTCTCTGGTTGTCACCTGACCTTTTTCTGCCACCTATGCCAATACCTGGCTGGTTTTCATGTAGATGTTTGGCTGTGTTCACATGGAGGACTTTGCTGGGAATTTATAAGGTCTGACAGAAAATACTGTAATGGAAAGATTTGCACCTTTTAGGGTCTATTCACACGTACAGTATTCTGCGCAGAACACAGCTTCAAATCCTGCGCATCAAATCTGCACAGAATACTGTACGTGTGAATAGACCCTTAAACATATCTTGTGGAGTAGAGACAGGAACCGATTAGTGACTAGTAGGCGTCCACTTCACCCCCGGGCACTGCTGTGGTGAGCTCGGTGCTTCTCTAACACAGTGTCAGCTGGAAATGGGGCACTATGAAGAACGTCACTGGTCCTGTGTGGAGGGCATCCCTTTCTGGTAGGCACCTGTGGGGAAATTGTCCTGTCATAATGGGCCCCATCATGAGTGTCCTTTTTTTGGCTGGCCCCTGTTACATCTTCCTGTCGTTGCTGCCCCCATCAAGCATGTCCCTCTCTGGCTGGCTCCTTTTGGGAGATCATCCTGTCATTGTGCTCCATTATGAGGATGTCCCTGTCTTGTGGGCCCCAGTCTGGAGATCGCCCTGTCCTTGTGGGCCCCATCATGAGGACGTCGCATTATTACAGGCCCCTTACTGGTGTGCCCATTAGGAGGACATCCTGTGTTGACGGCCCCATCATGGTGTGCCCATTAGGAGGACATCCTGTGTTGACGGCCCCATCTTGGTGTGCCCATCAGAAAGGATATCCTGTGTTGATGGCCCTTTTATGGTGTGCCCATCAGGAGGACATCCTGTGTTGACGGCCCCATCATGGTGTGCCCATTAGGAGGACATCCTGTGTTGACGGCCCCATCATGGTGTGCCCATCAGGAGGACATCCTGTGTTGACAGCCCCATCATGGTGTGCCCATTAGGAGGACATCCTGTGTTGACGGCCCCATCATGGTGTGCCCATCAGGAGGACATCCTGTGTTGAGAGCCCTTTCATGGTGTGCCCATCAGGAGGAAATCCTGTGTTGACGGCCCTATCATGGTGTGCCCATCAGGAGGACATCCTGTGTTGACGGTCCCATCATGGTGTGCCCATCAGGAGGACATCCTGTGTTGACGGTCCCATCATGGTGTGCCCATCAGGAGGACATCCTGTGTTGACGGTCCCATCATGGTGTGCCCATCAGGAGGACATCCTGTGTTGACGGCCATATCATGGTGTGCCCATCAGGAAGACATCCTGTGTTGACGGCCCCATCATGGTGTGCCCATCAGGAGGACATCCTGTGTTGACGGCCATATCATGGTGTGCCCTTCAGGAAGACATCCTGTGTTGACGGCCCCATCATGGTGTGCCCATCAGGAAGACATCCTGTGTTGACGGCCCTTTCATGGTGTGCCCATCAGGAGGACATCCTGTGTTGACGGCCCCATCATGGTGTGCCCATCAGGAGGACATCCTGTGTTGACGGTCCCATCATGGTGTGCCCATCAGGAGGACATCCTGTGTTGACGGCCCTTTCATGGTGTGCCCATCAGGAGGACATCCTGTGTTGACGGCCCCATCATGGTGTGCCCATCAGGAGGACATCCTGTGTTAACGGCACCTGTCAGAAAGGCATTGGTGGGGATTATCTGACCAGTACTGTAGGGGTTGTCATAGGGGCAGATTCTTTAGCTCTGACCAGAGACCTTCAATACCTGTTGGACAGATCCTAAGCTTTGTATTACCCTGGTATAAAGACAAAGTCTCCTCTGACCAGACATCTATGGCCGCGCTTATGTTCTAGTCTAGTCCAGTGGACTCCGATTTGAGGACCTCCAACTGTTGCAAAACTACAACTCCCAGCATGCCCAAACAGCCGTTGGCTGTCTGGGCATGCTGGGCATTGTAGTTTTGCAACAGGTGGAGGTCCACAGCTTGGAGACCACTGTTCTAGTCCAACCTGTAGATCTGTGTGTGTGCAGGGCCTGACTGTAGTCCACATTACATGGTGATCCACGGTGCAGCTCCTCGTCCTTTGTTGTTGTGTCTCCGTGTCCCTCTTTGATCTTCTCCCCTCAGGGCCCGCAGCTCATGGGCCCCTCCTATAGACTCTCACTTGGATTTCTCTTGGCTTCTTCTGTAGTTTGCCCCCCCCCCCCTTCCTCCTCCCTGTCATCTCCCTGGACTGTCTGCACCACAGACAAACAAAGCTTCTGGTGCAAGAATGGTGTGGGCTTGTAACCCGGGACGTGGGGCCCCACACTGACAACTTGTGTCGTACACATGTCCCTGTGTGTCTGATCCACTGTGCCCCCCGCGTGCTGACATGTGCACTGGATCTGTGTGCTGTGGGGTCACATATGATGGGTCTGCTGATGTCTCTGGCAGCTATAGATCTGTGCCAGGTAACTGTCGGTGGTACATTCCCTGGCACGTCTATAGTTCAGTGCGGTCCTGTCACCTGTATACGACGCTTCTGCCTTGTGCTTCCTGTCAGCTCTGACTTTTGCTGTTCTCGATGCTCTAGGAATAACTTTCAGATCGATCAGATTGACTTATCAAGTGTATAGTACAAGTTATACAGTGTAAACTTAAAGGGGTTCTCCTATTTTGACAATCCTTCCTTGACAATTGACAGATCACAAAGTGCCCCCCCCCCTGTTTAGATGCCAGCTGTAGTCTGTAGGGAACCAGCCAGTAAGTGTTTAGTTTTCCCTGCAGTGCCACCACAGGGGGGAATGGTGTATTACACTGCGTCCATTTAAAGAGTACCTGTCACAAATTACGGTAACATAAATATGTTTAAAAGGTAACAGAAAAAAAAACGGCCAGTAGGTGGCTCTGTTCTGTTTCCTGCCATAAATAATACAGTGAGTTTGGTCTCCTCCTGGTCTGGCAGGAGACCGAACTCAGGGAGTAGTTCTCTGCACTGAGCTTGATTGACAGCTGCACAGAGCCTCACTGAAAGCTGCACAGAGCCTCACTGAAACATGCACAGAGCCTCACACAGCGATGTGAGGGCAGAAGTGGTCCCCCAGCAGACTTCAGTGATGTCATGCTTGCTGGGAAATGCCCACTTTCTCCTGCTGGGAGATTGCACTATGTGAGCAAGAATAAAGGTATGATATATAGCTTTTTAATGCTCTGAAATTTTTCAGGGTGTTAGGAGTAGTTAGGGAACATAGCCTGAGTTAGTTTAGAACAGTTTTTTTTTTTTAGGTACTTTTTTAATCTATTAGTTTTCTGAGTAATGCACTATGGGACAGGTCATCCAGAACAAGAGACTCTCTTCATTCTGAACTAGACTAATATAGTCACTGTCATTTAAACAAACTTTGCATGGATCAATAGTACAAATGAATGTAAAACATTGTAATATATCAATATTGGACAAAAATGTTTCTTTATACTGTTATCAAACTCCCCCTGAATACCCCCTGGCTGACAACTTCATCTCTGGAAATCAGCTCAGCTTAGTCCTGTGTCAAGACAAGCCAGTACAAGTCTATGGAGGGGAGAGGAGGGAGCTCCACCCATCCGCTCGGGGAGAACAGAAAATTATAGATGAAGTCTGCAGAGCAGAAATCTACTGAAAAATAAAATATACAATGAAGGCCTCGGGCCATCGGGCTCCGCTATATGGAGCTCCTTTGGCAATGCTGTCAAAATGACGACAAATTTAGTGGAGAAAAAAAGTTGGGCGTGGATAATTTTTCTTCTCCTTGACAGACCCCATTCAAGTTAATGGGGTCCATTGGGACCGGGCAGTGTTGGTTGCGCTCCGACCCGTTTCAGGGTCCGTCTGTGCAAGGAGACAAAAAAAGAGCAGAATGGACCCTGAACGAGACAGATGCAAACAGCAATGTACTTAGCCTTATGTACGGAATCTCCTGGGAGTCCACACCTGACATTTTTGTAAATATTTTATATCTTTTTATATGACAATACTGAAGAAATGACCCTCCCGAATTGGGCCCAATTGGATATTTCCACCGTGTCCTCACTTTTGTTGCCAAGGTTTAGACATTGATGGCTGTGTGTTGTTATTTTGAGGAGACACAACATTAAACACTGTAAGGCTTGGTTCACATCACGTTTTCTCCCATACGGGAGCGCATACGGCAGGGGGGGGGCTAAAACCTCGCGCTCCCATATGCCTTTCTATGCGCTCCCGTATGTCATTCATTTCAATGAGCCGGCTGGAGTGAAATGTTCCGTCTGGTCGGCTCATTTTTGCGCCGTATGCTCTTTTACAACTGGACCTAAAACCGTGGTTGACCACAGTTTTAAGTCCGGGGGAAAAGCGCATACGGCGCAAAAATGAGCCGACCGGACGGAACATTTCACTCCAGCCGGCTCATTGAAATGAATGACATACGGGAGCGCATAGAAAGGCATACGGGTGCGCGGGGTTTTAGCCCCCCCCTGCCGTATGCGCTCCCGTATGGGAGAAAACGTGATGTGAACCCAGCCCTTATACAGGCCGTGCACTCACTACTTTACATTGTAGCAGAGGGTCATTTCCTCAGTTTTGTCACATGAAAAGATGATAAAATATTTACAAAATGTGAGGGGTGTAGTCACTTATGTGAGATACTATAATGTCCAGAAATAGTGCTGCTCCTGTACATACATGACAGCATATCCTGAAAAGCCACTTGAAGTGACAAGTATACTTTAAAGGGGCACTCCGCTACGCAGCGTTTGGAACAAAGTGTTCCGTACACTGGAGCTGGCAGCTTGTGACATCATAACTCCGCCCCCTCATGATGTAACGGCTATGCCCCCTCAATGCAAGTCTATGGGAGGGGGCGTGACAGCCGTCACGCCCCCTCCCATAGACTTGCATTGAGCCATGTAGTGGGAGGGGGCTGGGGGGCCATGACATCACAAGCTCCCGGTGCTGGCTCCAGCGTTCGGAAGTTTTGTTCCAAACTCTGAGCAGCGGAGTACCCCTTCAACCCCTTAACGACCAAGGATGTAAATTTACATCCTGGTGCGGCGGTACTTGGTGCACCAGGACATATATTTACGTCCTGTATGTGGCTGTGAGCATCGGAGCGATGCTCGGATCGTGCGCGGCTGGTCCCAGCTGCTGATCGCATGGGGACTATTAAAGTGTTTAAAAAATTTTTTTTTTTTAAAAGGGAAAAATCCCCTCCCCCAATAAAAATTTTAAATGTCCTTTTTTTCCCCATTAACCCCCATAAAGTGTAAAAAAAGAAATAAAAAAATGAATGCACATATTTGGTATTGCCGCGTGCGTAACAATGTCCGAACTATTAAAATATAATGTTATTGATCTCATATAGTGAACGTAAAAAAAAACAAACGCAAAATTCCTGCTTTTTTGTCACATTTTATTCAAAAATAATTTATAAAAAAAATTAATAACTTATATACATAAATGTGGTATCAATAAAAAGTACAGATCATGGCGCAAAAAATGAGGCCTCATACCGCCGCTTATACAGAAAAATGAAAAGGTTATAGGTCGTCAAAATAGGGGGATTTTAAACGTACTAATTTGGTTAAACAGTTTTTTTTTCGTTTTTTTTTTAAGCGCAACAATAATAGAAAAGTATGTTATCATGGGCATCATTTTAATCGTATTGACCCACAAAATGAAGAACACGACATTTTTACCGTAAATTGTAGAGCGTGAAAACGAAACCTTCCAAAATTTGCAAATTGCGGTTTTCTTTTTAATTTCCCCACACAAATAGTATTTTTTTGGTTGCGCCATACATTTTATGGTAAAATGAGTGATGGCATTACAACGGACAACTGGTCGCACAAAAAAACAAGCCCTCATACTAGTCTGTGGATGAAAATATAAGAGTTACGTTTTTTATAAGACGAGGAGGAAAAAACTAAAATGCAAAAATAAAATTGGCCTGGTCCTTAAAGGGGTACTCCAGTGAAAACCTTTTTTCTTTTAAATCAACCGGTGGCAGAAAGTTAAACATATTTGTAAATTACTTCTATTAAAAAATCTTAATCCTTCCTGTACTTATTAGCTGCTGAATACTACAGAGGAAATTCTTTTCTTTTTGGAATGCTCTCTGCTGACATCACGACCACAGTTCTCTCTGCTGACGTTATTATAATAATAATAACAACGCTTAGTGGGATTTGAACCCAAGCCCCCAGCACTGCAAGGCAGCAGTGCTAACCACTGAGCCACCATGCTGCCCTTAGCATACATCTGCTATGCATGGTTGCTAAAATGGACAGAGATGTCAGCAGAGAGCACTGTGTTCGTAATGTCAACAGTGTTCCAAAAAGAAAGGAATTTCCTCTGTAGCATTCAGCAGCTATTAAGTACTGGAAGGATTTAGATTTTTTAATAGAAGTAATTTACAAATATGTTTAACTTTCTGCCACCAGTTGATTTAAAAGAAAAAAGGTTTTCACCGGAGTACCCCTTTAAAGCAGTACTGTGGTGCACATTTTTTTTTTGCCCAAAATGTTCCCCGCGGCTGTACCTTTCTATCAATGTCCTTCTTTCAGAAGTCGGTCTGGCCGTTTTCCTGCTGCAGCGCGGCAAAGTCCCCGGTTCTTCCGGGTTATGGTGGTGTGGAGGATGACGTAAAAATCGTCATCCCCCATGCTGCCTTGCTCCAGCTTCCGGTCCCTCTGTACCTCAGTCCTTCTCACCCCCTCCTCTACCTCATCCTTTCCCCTCCCTAGACATTATATTAAACCCGCCCCGTTGAAACGTTACACATTGAAATCATGTGTAACTTCTTTGAAAAATATCCCTGTTAGTTGCGGCAGCGTAACTAACCGGGATATCATTGACCAGGAGTGGTCACATGTTCGGTCCCATGAAATGCTGAGTGCGCCGGCGTGCTCCGCTTGATGTGATAGACGGGAGGCATTCAGAGTCGTTCGCGCAGTCCAGCCAATGATGGCTGCGCATACGAGGAATAGATGAATATGTAAAATATGGGAGTGACCTACTTGCATCTAGGGGGGGGCCGTGCGAGAGCGGGGAGGATCTTTACAGTGATGACGTTTTTATTACCAACATGGCCGCGACAGGCTGAATACAGGGGTACGAAATTAGTAATTGTGAGATACTGGCTGCACTTCCGGTTTTCCGCAAAGTCGTATAAGCGTGCAGTTAGCGCAACGGAAGTAATTTAGGATATTATATAACTTTGGGCTAGCTTTACAATGTGCTATAAATATTTTGCTCCAGAGTACTCCTTTAAGGTCAAAATGGGCTGTGTCCTTAAGGGATTAAAGGAGAACTCCAGACCATAAAAATTGTCCCCCATAGTCCCGGCAGTAAAAAAAATAAAGATGTACATACCTTCCTTCGCTCCCCCGGGGCCTTCGGTAACCGTCTCCGGTCTCCGCCGCGATCCTCTTCCTGGTTGCCGGTGGTCGGATGAATCAGCCAATCACCAGCCGCAGCGCAGTCCGACTCGGCCGGCAATAGGCTGAGCGGCAGTGTGACGTTTTCGGCCCCGGCCGCAGGTGCCGGTGTAGTGAAGAATTTTGTGTCCTGAAGCGTTCTCACACTGCCGCTCAGCCTATTGCCGGCCGAGTCGGACTGCGCTGCGGCTGGTGATTGGCTGATTCATCCGACCACCGGCAACCAGGAAGTGGTTTGCGGTGGAGACCAGAGCCGGTTACCGGAGGCCCCGGGGGAGCGGGGGGAAGGTATGTACATCTTTATTTTTTTTACTGCCGGCACTATGGGGGACAATTTTTATGGTCTGGAGTTCTCCTTTAAGTATCCATTAACACAAAATTCTGTACTAGTTTGTATGAAAATAGATTTTCTTTAATGGAAAAAAAAAAACTCTAGAGGATATTCATATAGTGCAGAATTTTCTTTAAAGATTATGCAACTGTTCCATGTGTATGAATGAGGTGTGCAGTAATCTATAAGTTTTAAAATAGGCACTGTCACTTTGAAAAAAAAACTGTTTACTTTTGTAAAGTTTTGATCAGTCGGGCCCCTCATCTCAGCTAAGCCAGTTCACCCTGCTCTGTACTGACGAGGGGCAAGTACCCCGAAACAGCGGTCTGCAGATGGGTACTCTTTCCTTCTGGAGAGAGTTCTGGCTTGGCATTAATCCCGATTAGCTTTTTATATTCCGTAACTGGAGCTAAGCTGATACCAGGGAACATCGCCTGAAAAGGTGATGTAATGAGCTGATTTGCATATTCCCATACCTAGAATGCCTGCGGAGTGCTTAGTGGCCCTTGAAAGCTCCGTCACACCAGGAGTGGTGATCTCTCCCTGAGTTAAATACTCATCCCGTTTATATATATATATATATATATATATATATATATATATATATATATATATAATTTCGGTCGGGAAATTGTAGCCTTCTTTCATTTTATCCATCAAGTGGAATTCAACCGGAAATGAAGAGGAATGAAGGAGGAGGCTATTTAATTAAACTTTTCTGAATTCCGCGTGAAAACGATGTCGGGCAGAATTTTTTTTTTACCATTGTCTGCTTGCGGATTCCGCTTGAAGAATGACCATGTTCTTTCTTCAAGCGGAACGGAATTCGGCAAGCAGAATTTACAGCGGAAAATACATTGAAGTGAATGGAAAATCAATTGCTGAAAAAGCAATCAGAATTACTGGAGGACATTCCTCTTGAATTCCTCTTGAATTCCTCAGTGTGAACATACCCGAAATATGCCACAGTAAAAGCTGTGTGAATCCAGCCTGGGGATTTTGTAAGAGTCCTTTGAAAAGTTTACATATAGGTTCTCTCTGTTATTGCATCTAATGCATGCACATAAATAAAGGAAGGAACTATGCAAGCAGCGTCTCCCATTTGGTGGATACAGCTCCATGATTATAGACAAATAAACTGTCTGATCCTGCAGCCTTGTCCTCCCCACCCGCTTATTACTGACACAGGCCTCTATGGTGACTGCAGGTCTTGTCTTCTAAAGTCTCTAATGGTAGAAGAAACTTCAAAAAAGGATCCGGGTTTCAACGGCGCAATCCGTGTTCAAAGATTTCACAGTACACGTTGAATTGTGATACTGTTCATTTATTAAGCCAACAAACGCATTTCGAGACTCACATTGTCTCTTTCTCAATGTTGAAATGGCATATGCAGGTTAAAAGACGCACAGGGTATTCATTATCGGCAAGGTAATTGCCGTTACTGATAATGTCCAAAATTGTGAATATCAGCCGATAATATCGCCCAAACAGATAATCGGTCGATCCCTACTTTATACATATGGACTAGGGATCGACCGATATGGGTTTTTTAGGGCCAATACCGATAATCGGTGGAGGTTAGGGCCGATAGCCCATAACTTATACCGATATTTCGGTATAAGTTATCGGCTATTTTCCCCCCCCACGACACCGCTGCAGATCATTAATTTAAAGCGGGCGCTTTAAATCAATGCACTGCAGTGGCTTTTGCGGTGCCATAGGCCGCCGCCACCAGAACCACCTGCTTCTCTCCCCCTACCTTTCAGGGTGGTCCGGGCCATCCATCCTTCCTGTAGTGTCTTGCGGCACTCCGGGTGGAGGGTGAACCGGTCCGGGCTGTCCTTCTCCGGGGGTGCTCTTCTCCACTCCGGGCAGGCTCCGGCCTAGTAACGCAGCATAGACGCCACTGCGCAGTGATGCCCGTGCGCAGCGACGCAACTGACGTCACAGCGTAGCGGCGTCTATGCAGCGTACTAGGCCGGAGCCTGCCTGGAGTGGAGAAGAGCCCCCCCTGGAGAAGGACAGCCCGGACCGGTTCACCCTCCACCTGGAATGCCGCCGGACACTACAGGAAGGATGGATGGCCCGGACCACCCCCATTACGGGTAAGTTTAATTATTTTTTTTATTGACTCGGAGGGTGGGGGAGGGGCCCGACCGGTATAGCGGTATGGGCAAAAATCCATACCGTGGGAGAAAAAAAAACAGTATCTGGTTCATACCGGTATACCGCCCAGCACTACGGTGGGGGGTGCGGTGGGTCGGGGGGGGGGGCATTACCGGCTTATCGGCAAGGTAATTGCCGATACTGATAATGCCCAAAATCGTGATTATCGGCCGATAATATCGGCCATACCGATAATCGGTCGATCCCTAATATGGACACTACAAGTGAAGCTGTCAGTCAGGATCTACACCACACATCATCAGCATGCATGCACTCCAGCGTTTAAAAAACGGGATGGGGGATAAGTGTCTGATTATGTGTGTGTGTGGGGGGGGGTCTGTCTTCTAGGATCCCCTGAGATCTTAAAGGGGTACTCCACTGCTCAGCGTTTGAAACAAAATGTTCCGAACTCTTAGAGCCGGTGCTGGGAGCTCATGACGTCATAGCCCCACCCTCTTATGACATCACGAGCTCCCGGCACCGGTTCTAAGCGTTCGGAACATTTTGTTCCAAATTCTGAGCAGTGGAGTACCCCTTTAAGAACGGGGTCCCGACTCTTTTCATCAGTCCCACTCTCCATGCATCTATAGGAGTGTCTGAGATACAAGAGCGATGTGCTTGTGTATATCTGGAGGTCAGACCCCAATCCATTAAACCAGTGTTTCCCAACTAGGACGCCTCCAACTGTTTCAAAACTACAACTCCCAGCATGCCCGGACAGCCTTTGGCCCACGATTAGCTACTTATCACTTATTCTGTGGATGGGGATAAGTTAGTTGTGGCTGGGGATAGGGCATAAGTATTTTTAAATGCTAAAAGCAGAACGTGGACGGAAAAGAAGCAAGCCTGAAACCAATGCTCTTTAGTAGAGTTTTCCAACCAGGGTGCCTACAGCTGTTGCCAAACTACAACTCCCAGCATGCCTGGACAGCAAAAGACTGTTCGGGCATGCTGGAAGTTGTAGTTTTGCAACAACTGGAGGCACCCTGGTGGCAACCACTGTTCTATGTTTACAGTCAGAACTTGCTGGGAGTTGTAGTTTCACAAGAGCGAAGAGCCACAGGTTGCAGACGATCTCTTCATTTCCTATCGGCAGCCTCTAGTTTGCTTGGCGCACGGCGATCTTTCTGCTGCCTGCAGGCGTCTCTCCGTAATGCAGCCAGTTTCATTCCTCAGACGTATTTAATACATTTCTGCCATAGATTTCTAGGAAATCATTCCTAAGAGAAATGTAGAAAAGTTAATTAAATGCCGAATTGAATGTGTAACCCTACTTAAGCGTAAATGGTTATATCAGTGATAAGCCGTCGCTCCGGAAACGTATGATTGGCGTGACGGCGATTATTAGAAAGCAATGCGTTCTTCTGCTCAGCTAGAACACAGTATCAATGCCTCGCCTGGGGAGCCTGCACCTTTGAACATGGCAAAGTCCACGATGTCAGCTGACCTATTCGGAACTGACCTGATTATCCAGGGTAAGTGCTCATACGTTATCAGCATTTTGGTAGTTAGTAACTCTGAGGCGTGAAGTGAATTGAAGCCCATGTACAGACACAGTGTGGCTTATACCATGACTGCAGTCATTTCCTCTGTGACCCTACTGGTGGCTGTGCCAGCTAATGCCACATTCTCCTGCTGAGTCAGTCCCCCTCCAAAATCATGGCCTATCCATCTGTGGTGTAGAACAGAGAACATCTTTAGGGTATGCTCACACTATGGAATCTCTGCATGTAATTTCTCTGCACTATTCTAACATTGGTGTGGATAGGTTTTCATTTGACCCGTTCACACTGCAGAAATTCACCCTCCGAAAGAAGGTGCATGGAAGGATTTTGGTGGCCGCTAGAATCCTCAGGTGGAGATTCTATAGTGTGAACATACTAGAGGACTGCATTTGGGACCTGCTGAAATAATTGTGGGCAGTATTGGGTATGTTGCTTGTGTTCACACACTATACCTGTGGGCCGCGCTAATCCCCTCTATCTGTTATATGTCCCTGCAAAAACATCAAGCTATTTACCCCTTCAGGCATCCAAAGTACAACGAAACTCATTCTGAAAAGTCTGACACTTGTCAAGTGTCTGGCACTTGGCTGCGCTGCTCACTCCTCCCCATCATATGTTTACACGGCATACGTACCACAGCCATGGTGCTGCGCCGCTTAGAGTCTCCCTAAGGGATAGGAATAGCAGGACTTCCCTAAGTAGGACCAAGTGCACTTAGTGCTCACCACCAGTGTCCCTTGCAAAGTTAGTGCCCGCCAGTGTCCTGTGCCTTCTAATGGTTGTCATTCTGTATCACACACACATTGACTTCATATATTCACTGATATACACATACATGCAGGGACATTTTACTTTTTAAACAAATAAATCCTCTATTCACAGGCTGCAGTGTGTTCCTGCCCTCCCCCTCCCCTTATCTTCCCTTTACACCAGCTGCAGTGTGTTCCTGCCCCTCCTATTCACACCAGCTGCAGTGTGTTCCTGCCCCTCCCCTTCACACCAGCTGCAGTGTGTTCCTGCCCCTCCCCTTCACACCAGCTACAGTGTGTTCCTGGTTTGGAAACAGAAACATAGGAGTTGTAGTTAGCCTGGTCAAGCCTTCCTGCTCCTTCTCAGTCCACTCTCTGCCATCAGTGTTTAAAAAGGTATACCATATCCACAAGATTGGGATGATCTGATGGAAGGGGCTCCGACCTCTGGGACCCCCTGCAATCTCCAAAACGGGGCCTTAACTCTGCCTGTTCCATGACACAGGGTCAGGACGCACTCTATGCATTCTCTATGGGAGTGCCAGAGCTACACGAGCACACCGCTCTTGTATCTCGGGCATTACCATAGATGCGTGGAGCTTGGTGCCGGTGGGAAGATTTGGGATCCTGTTCTTGAGATCGCAGCTCAGTTTCAATGAAGCATGCTGGGAGTTTTAGTTTTGCAACTGCCTGAGGTACCTTGTTGGAAAACACTGCCCCTTTGTCATAGAGACAAATGAGCAATTTGCTGTTAAACTGAGCATGGCTGACTGTATTAGTGGATGCCCTAAGACAGTTGTAACCAAGGTCAACAGGGCAAAACAATGCAGGCACATGGGAATTAATAAGCTTATAACTCTCAAACAGGACAATTTCTAAAATACTTGTTCATTGGAAATGTTTAGTTTTACATAACGCGTCAATTTAGACTTATTTATCTTAAAGGTAAAATTCCTTTTAAGCACAAATGATTTGACATTAAAGGGGTACTCCGGCAAAAAACATATTTTCCCTTATCCAAAGGATAGGGAATAAGATGTCTGATCGCGGGGGTCCAGCCGTACCAGCCGTCATGCCCCCTCCCATAGACATGAACGGAGGGGGCGTGATGTCACGAACACTGAAGCTCCAAGGATTAAAGAAGTACCCCTTTAAGAAAGTAGCAGACAGCTCGTCGGGGTCACACCGGCAATGGGAAGCGATGTATTGTCAGAGGTGATGTGGTCCCTGGACCATGCAGCCATCATTAGTCCCTAGCAGACAGTGTTACACCTTCATCCTGAACTTGGCCGTGTAACCGTACTGTGACATGTTACCCGGACTAGATTTCTCTTTCATTTCCAGAGTACCGCAGTGTTGTGAGCCCTGTGTTCATGCTGTCGTATCACCACATGCTGAGCGCTGACAGATGAACTGTGACGCCTAATTACTTCAATGCTGTTAGAAGGGATCGTGTCCTGCTCATTTCCTTACGTAAAACCTTCATATTAAAGATAAGGATTTATAGTATTCCCTTATCATTCCAGATGAGCAGAAGACTGTGCTATGGAATTCACGGCTTAACTTTTATGGGTTGAGAGAACTGTTACGTTTGGTATCAGATAAGCAGTAAGATCACTTTAATCCGCCATCGATGAGACCTGATGCTGAATTATGAAATATTGTGAATTTCCCGATAGTTTTAGATCATTTTACAGAACTCTGTTATTATGGTAGGGAACCAAACCTTTTGGGGGAGAAAGCAGAAAAAGTGTTAGGGCAAGTTATGTCTGCTGCTATAACTGGTTCAGAGGACACATCTTGAGTTTGTTCTCTGCTCAGTCTTCTGTAAAGTCACCCATACACATTAAAAGAAAGCTTAAAGGGGTACTCCGCCCCTAGACATCTTATCTCCATTCCAAAGGATCGAGGATAAGATGTCTGATCACGTGGGTCCTGCCGCTGAGGACCCCCGCAATCTCCCTGCTGCACCCAGCGTTTGTTTAGAGCGTCTGATGCAGTGACGGAGGCTAGTGACATGGCCACGCCACGCTCGTGACATTGCTGCCTCGTCCCATCAATGCAAGTTTATGGGAGGGGGCGTGACTGCCGTCACGCACCCTCCCATAGACTTGCATTGAGGGGGCGTGGCTGTGATGTCAAGAATAGGGCGTGGCCATGTCACCAGCCTCCAGCCCACATCGCCAGTCACCTGACACGGAGCGAAGTTCGCTCCATGCAACGGATGTTCTGGGAGCCGCATCCAGGATCGCAGAGTACCCCTTTAAGGGTCTGTTCACACATACAGTATCCTGCGCATATTTGATGTGCAGAATTTGAGATATATATATATATATATATATATGTATATATGTATGTATTAGAGATGAGTGAAGTTACAGCGATTCGACTCTTCACGAACTTCTCGGCACCTGAAAGCTGAACTAATTTATGCAGGATAAAGTCATCAACTGCCGAGAAGTTTGTGACGAATTGAATCACTGTAACTTCGCTCATCTCTAATATATCTGTGGGGCCGTCAAACATTATGGAGTTCAGCAGCCCTTCAAACTTTAGCAGGATCAGGACTGTGATATAGAAGTACAAGATGCCTGGAGCCGACCTCGTGATCTCAGGGACCAAAACCCCAGGTGATAAGTCCTGGTGACATCTAAATGTTTGACCTAAGGAAACACATTCTCGGCTCTATCTGTTCTCTTGATTTGCTAATTCTCAATGACCAGGACTGGGAAAGGGGCCAAAAAAAGTAATGGTGTCCTCATTCTAACTGGGAGGAGAGGAGACCGCGCAATCACTAAAGATAGTAATTATATGCAGATCATTCCTCTGCAGATGTCCCCACTGGCCGGGTAGGCTGAGGCTACACACAGACGTTTCCAGTGAAATTTTAGCATTTTAACTATTAACAGTTTTTTATCTGTAAAATGGAATTCTATGTGCTCGGATGCAGCACATGGTAGGTATGTTACTGCTGAGCAAGGTTATGCTTATTTGTTAGGGGGCGCTATTACTGGACCTTCCGGGTAGGCATAGCAGTGAACCTATAGGCTAGAGAGCGCAAAAAGTTCCCCAAACCTACTCACTTGCCTATTACTACACTGCTCAATAAAATAAATGTAACACTAAGATAACACATCCTAGATCTGAATGAATGAACTAATCGTATGAAAAAACTTTCGTCTTTCCATAGTTGAATGTTCTGACAACAAAATCACAAAAATTATCAATGGAAATCAAATTTATCAACCCATGGAGGTCTGGATATGGAGTCACACTCAAAATCAAAGTGGAAAACCCCACTACAGGCTGATCCAACTTTCTGTAATGTCCTTAAAACAAGTCAAAATGAGGCTCAGTAGTGTGTGTGGCCTCCATGTTCCCGTACGGTGACCCTCCTGTCAGATTCCTTGGGAAGAAGCACTCAATTTTTAGTTTTTGCCCATATCATTTACACTCACCATTACTAGTTACACAGCGCCATTTCTTTTATTCCAGCACAGCTGCGTTTATGCGTTTTATTATTCTTAATTTGGTCATGTGATCACCAGTCTGACCCACAGAACGTTACCGTGCTTAATGTGTGAAAAGGAAGTCAGTCCTTCACTGGATGCATTGTTCAATTTTGCAATATGAGATGAGAGGAATCTGACTACACGGGGGTTTGTTTGTAGTCTGTAACCATGGAGACCCACAAGACTGCAAAGGAGTTGTACACTTTAAGGGAATCTGTCAGCCATATATAAGGCATAGAGCTTTTGATGTAGCTTTTGGTTAGTCCAAAACTTATAAATTCGCTGTTTTCTTCCCCTTTTAAGTGTCAGAGGCAGCTCCAAGTGTCTGAAGTGCCACTACCTGGTATGCCCCCCCCCCCTGCTCCCAACCTCTCCGTAATATATTGACATATAGGTCTTGGCTTAGCCCTGTCTGGAATATTCTGCCCATGTGCTGTGGAAAGCAGTAGAGGTGCCTGCATGGTGAGCGCCTAACACCAATTCCATGAGCAGGGAATCTCGCCACCCTCACACTTCATTCATTTCCACAACACAAACACTTTTCTAAGATTTCCCTAACCTATAGGATAAGACTACACATTGAGTAGCTGTCAGCCAATTGTTAGGCTGGGTTCACACCACGTTTTTCAAATATGTTTCCCATATACGTTTTAATTATTGAAAACATATGGAACCGTATTGAAAACCGTATACGTAGACAAATAATTGAAAACCGTATGCACTCGGATGCATCCGGTTGCGTACGGTTTGCTTGCAATAAGTTTTTTTTCCGTACTCAAAACCGTAGTTGACCACGGTTTGGTCTCCGTTTTAAAACCCATACTGCAACCGCATAAGTTTTTTTCAACATGGACGTCAATGGGAAACGCACATGTATACGGTACCATATGGGAAACCGTATACGGTTTTTACTTTGCACATGCGCATTTGCATCCTAAAGTCCCCACCCAAGACCCCTCCACTATATGCACTTTTAAAAACAGTATACAGTTTACTTTTTCCCATACTGTTCCATCCATTTTTTGCCATACGGTTTTCTTTAGAAAAACTGATTGAAAACAGTATGGCAAAAACATGTGAACCCAGCCTTAGTTTCATCTTACAACTATTCCTTCAGTCCTCTTTATTCACAAGCATGCTTAGTTCAGCCTAGTGTGCGTGTACTGTCAATGGGCAGAGGGAAAAAAAAGCCACTGCCAGACACCTCTGGTGACAGCTGATCTCTCTTGAAAACAAAACAATTCAAACCTTCTTTCTGTCCCCTGTATGGAAACTGCGCATTTCCTAGTGGTCCATGTTCTGCCTGCGCCCGCTGTCTACGGAATGGCACCTGGGTGAGCATAGCCTAATAGTGTTAGAAACTTCAAACCTCTGAGATGTTTACAGTTTCATTGGAATAAATGACTTGATCATTTCCTTGTAGACATGGTTGTGTCAGATGCATCTCTTTATACATTGGCGACTTCCTCTTGTATTTTGGTCTTATTTTGAGATTAACTTTTTGTGACTTGATTTTAAAAGATAGTATTCACTAGCACCACAATCGCTGATGTCATCATCCTGAACAACTGAGTCACAGGCGACCGTCTCCGGTCAGGAGACCTCATTCAGCTCTGTAGTAGATCTGCAGTCATGGCTGGTTTAGGGTTTATTTTATAGTTGGAGTGTTTTTCATATAATTCTCAGCAGCTGCCAGGGTGGAACTTTTCTGTCATTCGCTGCCTTAGGCCTAGTCTATAGCTTTATTTTAGAACAGACTAGGAAGGGGGTCTATTGTTTTCTTCATCTATAAATTCCTAGAAATCTTCCCACCATGTGTTCAACAATATTCTTTAATCTGACATTACGTAAGTCTTATCTTTTGTCACTAGTTTCAGCATTCAAATGCACCGTAAATGTATAATGTCACAAGACCAAGAGCGGAAGATCTGAAATAAAGTGAACCAAATTGGGAAACCCCTCGGTCCAGAACAATTTTTCCTAACCAGTGTGTCTCAAGCTGTTGCAAAATTACAGCTCCCAAAATGTTTCCCAACCAGAAGCAGCCCAGCTGTTGCGAAACTACAACTCCCAGGCTGTCCGGGCATGCTGGGAGTTGTTGTTTTGCCACAGCTGGAGACACACTGTATGAAAAACATTGTTCTAGACTGAAGGGTTTCCCAATTTGTTTCACTTTATTACAGATCTTCGTGGATTTTCTCACATTAGCTGATATGTAGACTTGTACCCAGGGCTGTGGAGTCGGTAGATAAATGTTCCGACTCCGCAGTTTTTGGTACTTTCGACTCCTCTGTATTAATATGCGAATGTATTTATAAACACTTACAGTTGAATCCAAGAAGCTGTTCCACCAAGTTCTTCTAAGCTCTTCTAGCAGAGAGAGGTAGTTGGGCAGAAGCTGCTGCCTTCTCCTTTTTGTGTGCTGATCTGCTGCTGAATATAGGCCAGTGGGAGGATCCAGGAAGGGGCATTTATTGTAAAACATGATTTCCCTAGTAGAATCCCATAGTCATGTTTAAAGTTTAAAGGGGTACTCCGCCCCTAGACATCTTATCCCCTATCCTAAGGATAGGGGATAAGATGTCAGATCGGGATCTCGGCTGCGGCACCCCTCTATCATTACTGC
Source organism: Hyla sarda (assembly GCF_029499605.1). Taxonomy (NCBI): domain Eukaryota; kingdom Metazoa; phylum Chordata; class Amphibia; order Anura; family Hylidae; genus Hyla; species Hyla sarda. The sequence goes on from NC_079193.1 coordinate 321,381,668, forward strand.
ACAGAGCAGACTCGCTTCATGCGTAATGGCCAGCGATACAGGGGCAGGAGCATCGTGACGTCACTGCTCCCCCCTCGTGACGTCACGGCCTGCCCCCTTGATGCAAGTCTATGGGAGGGGGCGTGATGGCCACCACGAGGGGGCGGAGCTGTGATGTTACGATGCTCCTGCCCCTGTATTGCCCATCATTACGCGAGGAGGGAGTCTGCTCTGTGCAGTAATGATAGCTGGGTGCCGCAGCTGAGATCCCGGGGGTCCCCAGCAGCGGGACCCCGGCGATCTGACATCTTATCCCCTATCCTTTGGATAGGAGATAAGATGTCTAGGGGCGGAGTACCCCTTTAAGCTAACAATCGGAGTCTACAAGTTTTTAAAGCCTTAGCTGAATGGCAGCAGTTTTTCCAAAGGTTTACAGCTTCATTCTTGAACTATTGACCCTCCATTCCCTTCACTTATACAAGTGTCTCTAGTCCTGCAAAAAACATATTTACTTAATCCCTTATCAGTGAGAGGCGAGGTCACCCATGGGTTCCCTGTAACAGCAGGACACAACACTATGGAAAGTATAAGTATTGCCGCTCCTAATTGTTCGTTGTGTGCCATATAGTGAAGCACATGAAAAGCTTCTTCACGGTCACTTAACGTGTTCATTACGTGAGGCACTGCATACATTGGTCTTTGTTCTTACAGTAGAGAAGTCATTAATTATAACTTTTTGTGAATTGGGACATTTAAACTTGCTTTTTTTTTTTTATTCCAATCAAAATTTAGTAGGAGTCGGAGTCTGTGCATTGTTTGCCGACTCCGACTCCAGGTACCCAAAATTTCGTCCGACTCCGACTCCACAGCACTGCTTATACCTGAAGGCTTTTTTTTTTTTTACATTACATATTTTTATAGACTTTTAATATTATTGAATATTGCAATAATCCAAGTGTTATCTTGTTCTACCCATACTGCATTTTTGTTTTGTTTTTTAATGAAAAATTTTAGCTTGTTTTTTCACCTTTTGCATTCTTTCGTCTCTGTGCTAAAAGAGTAGAAGGATAGAGAGACTGAATCTCTGGCAGATGGCAAGTCCTGGAATTGCAAGGCATCCTGGTTGAGCACTGCAGTGAGAGGCTCTGCTCAATGCAGCATAGAGAGCTGTGCTCGTATAGGTACTGTATGCTTACGTGCCTGCACCAGCAAGAGCAGCACAACAACCTTGTACATTGCCTATAGTGCTCGGACCGAGTAATACTAATCCCAGGATGACGTCCTGCACCATTATGTTTGTATTTTAGAAGTCTGCATTGATACTGAGAACGAGGGAATTGTTTCCTTCTTTTTTTTTGCGCTTTCTGCTTGTAGGACATCCATCTCTCTGCGTGATTTACCGGCAGAGCGACTCACATTTTGTATTGTCAGCAGAACGATGTAATTCAGACAGTGAATAAATGAAATCATGAAGAATTAGGCTATTTAGTAGAGCGTAGTGAGGTGGTAACTTCAGACGGAGGGGTAACTTCAATATCTTGGGCCCCTATGCAAACTCTGTAACATAGTGCCCCCCCCCCCCCCAACTAGAACGTGCCATTTGTAGTGCAGGTGTCTCCTTTTGTGAAAGATGTGAAGAGAAGAGAAAAGATAGACCAGAGAATGTCTCCTTGTTCGTTATACTTAATATAGAAAGTCCCCCACTCCAGTTCCGTGTATGCAGGCTTCGGTATAGAGGTATAACGTTGGGGAAAAATCCGCTCAAGCCAGAAGCTCCCATGAACAGCCTCTGGTTTTCCTGTAATGACAGTAGATAATGATTGCAAAATTGCACGTTTCGAGGATGTAACCTCTTCCTCAGATTGGCAAACTGAGGAAGGGGTTTTGTCCCTGAAATGCATCTCATATGTATTAAAGCCTATTCGTCTCCATACCTCTAAGCTTCCTGATAATTCCTTATGGGGACTCCGATCACTTGGTTTTTAAAGGGGTTCTCCACTGCCCCAGTGTTCGGAACATAGACTTGCATTGAGGGGACATGGCCGTGACATCACGACCCCACACCCAGCGTTCGGAACTAAATGTTCCAAATACTGGGGCAGTGGAGAACCCCTTTATGGGTCGTTTTGGCAATCCTTGCCTACCTTTAGGTATTGGGCCTAAATGCAACTATCTCTGCACCCTGTATATCTATCCCACTGGTAGAGGGTTAGCACCTTTTTATGTAGAATCATAAGAATTTACTGTTTAGGCCCCTTTCACACTACAAAATTACTCCGTTTTAAAGGGGTACCTGATCGCGGGAGTCCCGCAGTTGGGGACGCCCGCGATCATGCACGCAGCATCCCGTTTGTAATCAGTCCCCAGAGCGAACACGGAGCGTCTGATTACGGTCGACCACAGAGCCGGCGGCGTGTGACGTCACGCCCCCGCCCCCGTGTGACGTCACGCATCCGCCCCTCAATGCAAGCCTATGGGAGGGGGCGTGATAGCTAGTGACCCCTCCCGTAGGCTTGCATTGAGGGCAGAGCATGACGTCACACGGGGGCGGAGTGTGACATCACACGGGGGCGTGACGTCGCACGCCGCCGGCCCTGCGGTCGACTGTAATCAGACTGATTACAAACGGGGTGCCGCGTGCATGATCGTGGGCGTCCCCAGCTGCGGGACTCCCGCGATCAGGCATCTTATCCCCTATCCTTTGGGTAAGCACGGAGTACCCCTTTAAAGATCCGTGCGAAGTTCCACCTGAAAATCAGCTGTAAAACGGCAGTTACAAAATCCTATACGGCTGTTAGAAAATCCCATTATAGTCTATGGGATTTTTCTAATAGCCGTTTTAACCCGTTATAGCCCATTATTAATAACGGCCGTTATTTTGTGACTGAAGATAGTAACGGGAGAAATAGTGCATGTCCGTTACCTCTCCCGTCACAAAATAACGGGCTATAACGGGTTAAAACTGCTATTAGAAAAATCCCATAGACCTATAATGGGATTTGCTAACGGCTGTATAGGATTTTCTAACTGCCGTTTTACAGCTTATTTTCAGACGGAACTTCGTACGGATGTTGAAAACGTGTGAAGCCTTAGATGACATACAATGAAAAGTGTAAATCGTGCTAATATACCGTCTGTAACACTACAATAGACTGCAGCCAATCACAGCTGAGTTTTAATCCGGTGGATTGGGGGTAAATGGAACTATAGCTGAAGGGTCAGACTACAGAGGGTTTGTTGGTAGTCTGTAACCATGGATTCACACGGGGGTGTACATAGAAAATGTAAACAAGGACTATTGGCGCAGTTGCTTTCTTTTTGTTTTGCTTGCTGTGGATTTACAGTGTCTCCTCGTGTCTATAGGGCCGGCTTCAATTCTGTCAGGCGTCTCCGCCACAGGTTCTGCTAAGGGTGCGTTCACACGGCCGTCTGTCCCCGTTTTTTTATTCCAGTTTCGGTTCTGTGCTTGCAGGCTGTAAACGGATTAAAAATGTTTTTTTTTTAAATATCCCATTCATTATCCCATTCAAGTGCAGTATTTTTTTTCTTCCGTCGAAAAAACAAATACAGAAAATTTAACATTGAAGTCTATGGAAAACGGATGAGTCTTTAACCCCTTAATGATGCCGGACGTAAATGTATGTCCTGGTGAGCTGGTACTTAACGCACCAGGATGTACATTTATGTCCTATACATAACCTCGATGCTCGGGTCATGCGCGGCAGGTCTCGGCTGCTGATAGCTGCCAGGGACACGCCCGTAATGGCGGATCTCCGCGATCACGCCATGTCCGCCATTAACCCCTCATATGCCGTGATACAGATCACGACATCTGCGGCAGTGCAGTACTTTGAATGGATGATCGGATCGACCTCAGCGCTGCCAGCGGCAATCCGATCATACAGCATGGCAGCCGGAGATAGTATTTTTTTTGGTTGCGCCATACATTTTATGGTAAAGTGAGTGATGGCCGGACAACTTGTCGCGCAAAAAACAAGCGCAACAGTAATAGAAAAGTATGTTATCATGGGTATCATTTTAATCATATTGACCCAAAGAATAAAGAACACATTCTTTTTAATTTCCCCACACAAATAGTATTTTTTTGGTTGCACCATACATTTTATGGTAAGGTGAGTGATGGTAGTACATCGGACAACTGGTCGCGCAAAAAACAAGCCCTCATACTAGTCTGTGGATGAAAATATAAAAGAGTTATGATTTTTTGAAGGCGAGGAGGAAAAAACTAAAACTTAAAAATAAAATTGTGAGTCCGTAAGGCCCAAATGGGCTGAGTCCTTAAGGGGTTAAGGTCATCCGTTTGCATTCGTTTTTTTCAATCCTTTTTTTTTTTTTTTTTTTTTTTTTTTTTTTTTTTTTACTTCTGAGCATGCTCAGAACTAAGAAATAATAATAATTATTATTATTTTTTTTTTTTTTATTAACTGAACAATAACAGATACAAACGGATATTGGGGGATATTTATCAAAACCTGTGCGGAGGAAAACTTACCCAGTTGCCCATAGCAACCAATCAGCTTGCTGCTTTCATTTTTTCCTGTGGAAAATGAAAGAAGTAATCTGATTGGTTGCTATGGGCAAGTTTTCCTCCGCACAGGTCTTGATAAATATCCCCCAATATCCGTATGCATCTGCTATTGTCCTTTTTTTTTTTTTTGCCGGAGAAGAAAGGGACGGGTCTAGACGGCCGTGTGAACGCAGCCTAAAATGGCAGATAGAACAACACAGCAACCTGATATAAGTAGGCAGCAACCTGCGCTATTTTGACTGATAAAATGTTGGGCACCATAATAAAATCCTTACAGACTCCATTATGATGCTGTTGATGTCTACATATCTGGAACAGATGTTTTTTTCGGGGGGGGCGGGGGGGGGGGGGGTGCAACCAACAGTAGTGGTAGTAATAGAGATACAGAAACCCGGGTGGTCTCCATGCAAAAAAAATATGTGGGATCTGTGCACCGAAAAAAAACATTTTTCTCCTCTTGGGGTGACATGTCTGGCTACCTGTCAGCCATTGTAGTCTCTTACATGACGTATAATAGGGAGTAAGAAGTATAGTAATGTTGTTTAAAGGGGTGATCCACAGGATAGGACAGGGGTGCCATTTATTGTACCAATATTTGCGGCCCATACAAAATTATTAACTGAAAAATTAACCTGGAATCTTGGGTCAAACACTTAATTAAAGGGGAACTCAACTTCAGAAGCTAATAACTATTGAAAGGATTAAGATTAAGTATTGCTTTAACTTATCCCTAATGCAGTGTTTCCCAACCAGGGTGCCTCCAGCTGTTGCAAAACTACAACTCCCAGCATGCCCGGACAGCCGTTGGCTGTCCGGGCATGCTGGGAGTTGTAGTTTTGCAACAGCTGGAGGCACCCTGGTTGGGAAACACTGCCCTAATGTGATAGCTGAAATTGCTTCTCTCTGGTGAGGACTATGGCCCAGATTTGTCAAACTGTGTGAGAGAAAAAGTGGAGGGATTTTCCCACAGCAACCAATCACAGCTCAGCTAAGGAGCTGTGGTAAAGTGAAAGCTGAGCTGTGATTGGCTGCTGTGGGAAAATCCCTCCATTTTTTCTCTCACACAGTTTGATAAATCTCGGCCTATGATGTTAGTTGGTATTGATGATTCTGCTACTCACAATGGCTTTTTTTAAGGTTTGCATTGGCCAGTCTGAATGTAGTTTGCCCCCTTTATGTAGGACCCCCCAGAAGATAAACGCACGTAGTCTCCTCTACTCCCCCACAATAACTGGCATCTTCTTTTGCTTGTAGGCTGCAGGCAGCTTCTTCCTACAGCCACTAGAAGCTGGGAGTGTCTCTACCTTTGGGAAACACACAATAACGTCTCTGAGGTATCGATGCTTCCGACCTCTTTTGCGTCCGTTAGGGTGCATTCACAACACGTTTTTGCTCTACAGTTCCCGTATCAGGTTTTTGATGAAAAACTGATTCCTCAAAACCTGACCAAACTGTATCAAAACGTGTGTACATATTTAAACCCGTATATGGTTACTGTTGAAAAATAATGTCCAGTTGCATCCGTGTTTTTTAAGAAAGAAAAAAAAGTATACGTTTTTAACTTTTCACTCCATTTTGAATAAAGTTTCACTTGTTTAAAATTCCAAGAAAAAAAAAAACGTGGAAAGTCAAAGACCGGATGGAACAGTATGCACATACGGTTCTGTATGGTTCCCATTGACTCCCATGTTTAAAAAAAAAAAAAAAAAAAAAACGTATACGTTTAATAAGGTTTTTCTCCTGGACCAAAAAACGTGGTAGACTATGGTTTTGGGTAAGGGTAAAAAAAAACTGAAAAAAACGTATGACTCAAAACAGACTAAACTGGATGATGCGTTTGATGTACGGTTTACAATGTTAAGTCAATGCAAACGGTTTTCTATATGGATTTTTACTTGGTGGTGAATGCAGCCTTACAGAGCAAATCCAAGTGTTGTCACCTATTCGGGTTCATGTGCTACTGCGCAGCCACGAGCACACACCCCTCCCCGCTGTGTTTGGCAGAAACGGTGACATCATTGCAGGCGGAAGCAACCGATGGCCATTCTGCTCATCGTGCTTCTCCTGAAGGTTCCGCTTTTGCCCACCTAGTGCTAAGAGCAATGAGGGGCAACAGTGTATAGTATTAGGGTCTGAAGTTACACTTTAGGGTTTATATTTAGGGTGGTGGGTTAGGGTTTGGGTTAGGGTTAGGAGTAGTAAACAGCCCCCCCCCCCCAATCCTGTACGCTTGCTTCTTCTAAGTATGTTTAGCCCTAGGTGGGCAAGAGCAGCGCTGTAAGGAGAAGCACGATGAGCAGAATGGCCATCGATTGCTTCTGCCTGCGATGTCTTTGCTGAACACAGCGGGGAGGAGTGTGTGCTTGCGGCTGCGCAGTAGCATGTGGGATGGATTGTCTAATGGGGCCGATTATGTGACACAACACCGTTCTGACCCAGCTGTGAGATGCGGTAAGGTGGAGATTTGCGTCCATAGAACGGGTGGAAGAATATGCATGTGATGTACTTGTCTTTGGGAAGCCATATAAATGAGCTACATGGGGAAAAAGAGAACCCTGTGGTCTCTAAGATCCGCACCAGGGGTTGAATTTTAAAATAATATTTTAGTGATTATTTTAGGGTCCCTGATCTCCCCCCCCCCCCTCAACCTGTGGCTCTCCAGCTGTTGCAAATCTATAACTCCCTACAGCGGAAGGCTGTCATAGCATAATAAGAGTTGTAGCGCAACTAACTGGTTGGAGACCATCACTGCATGGTGCTCCTGTGGGTCCGTATTACTGAGTTGTAGACCCCCAGATTACCTGAGACAAGGCGGAATCTGGTGGAAAAATTCAGCTTGGAATTTCGCCAACATAAGGTTAACATTGCGGTGAATAGGATTTCCGCTGTCCCGTTCACACAGCGGATTTTTCGCCTGAGGAAATTCTGCATTCCCGATTGCGCAGAGAAGAATGAACAGGTCGATTCTTTTTGCGGCAGTGTCCCATTTGAAGTCAATAAGACTCTGAATTCCGGCTGGAATCTGTGTGTTGAGTGCAAGAAATCCCGCATCAAATTGCTTAAAGGGGTTATCCAGGAATTTTTTTTTTTTTTATATATATATCAACTGGTGCCAGAAGTTAAACAGATTTGCAAATTACTTCTATTAAAAAAATCTTAATCCTTTCAGTACTTATGAGCTTCTGAAGTTAAGGTTGTCCTTTTCTGTCTAAGTGCTCTCTGACACCTGTCTCGGGAACCACCCAGTTTAGAAGAGGTTTGCTATGGGGATTTGCTTCTAAACTGGGCGGTTAAGATTTTTAATAGAAGTAATTTACAAATCTGTTTAACTTTCTGGAGCCAGTTGATATATAAAAAAAAGTTTTTTCCTGGATAACCCCTTTAAATTCGGCGCGGGATCTGCAAAACTGCAAAAACAAAAAGTCCGCTGTTTGAACATTGCCTTATAATTGTTTTTCCAGGAATAAAGAATTGATTCACTGTGGTTATCTAACTCAGTGTTTCCCAACCATTGTGCCTCTAGCTGTTGCAAAACTACAACTCCCAGCATGCCCGGACAGCCAAAGGCTGTCCGGGCATGCTGGGAGTTGTAGTTTTGCAACAGCTGGAGGCTCCCTGGTTGGGAAACACTAAAATAACTCACATTGGGGGAGATTAATAAAGCAGTGGAAGATTTGACCTGTTGCCCATAGCAACCAATCGCTTCTTTCGTTTTTCGCTTCTTTTGTTTTTCGCTTTTTGTTTTTTGCTTCTTTCGTTCTTCGCTTCTTTCGTTCTTCGCTTCTTTCGTTCTTCGCTTCTTTCGTTCTTCGCTTCTTTCGTTCTTCGCTTCTTTCGTTCTTCGCTTCTTTCGTTCTTCGCTTCTTTTGTTCTTCGCTTCTTTCGTTCTTCGCTTCTTTCGTTCTTCGCTTCTTTCGTTTTTCGCTTCTTTCCTTTTTCGCTTCTTTCCTTTTTCGCTTCTTTCCTTTTTCGCTTCTTTCCTTTTTCGCTTCATTCCTTTTTCGCTTCATTCCTTTTTCGCTTCATTCCTTTTTCGCTTTTTGTTTTTCGCTTTTTGTTTTTCGCTTCTTTCGTTCTTCGCTTCTTTCCTTTTTCACTTCTTTCCTTTTTCGCTTCTTTCCTTTTTCGCTTCTTTCCTTTTTCGCTTCTTTCCTTTTTCGCTTCTTTCGTTCTTCGCTTCTTTCGTTCTTCGCTTCTTTCGTTCTTCGCTTCTTTCGTTCTTCGCTTCTTTCGTTCTTCGCTTCTTTCGTTCTTCGCTTCTTTCGTTCTTCGCTTCTTTCGTTCTTCGCTTCTTTCCTTTTTCGCTTCTTTCCTTTTTCGCTTCTTTCCTTTTTCGCTTCTTTCCTTTTTCGCTTCATTCCTTTTTCGCTTCATTCCTTTTTCGCTTCATTCCTTTTTCGCTTCATTCCTTTTTCGCTTTTTGTTTTTCGCTTCTTTCGTTCTTCGCTTCTTTCCTTTTTCGCTTCTTTCCTTTTTCGCTTCTTTCCTTTTTCGCTTCTTTCCTTTTTCGCTTCTTTCCTTTTTCGCTTCTTTCCTTTTTCGCTTCTTTCCTTTTTCGCTTCTTTCATTCTTCGCTTCTTTCGTTCTTCGCTTCTTTCGTTCTTCGCTTCTTTCGTTTTTCATAAAAAATGAAGACAATGCTCTGGTTGCTATGGGCAACTGGTCGTTTTTTCCTCTGCACAAGTTTTTGATGAATCTCTTGCAAAACCACAACTCCCAGCATGCCCTGCCAGCCTTTGGCTGCTTGGACATGTTGGGGGTTGTAGTTTTGCGACAGCTGGAGGCGCACTGGTTGGGAAACGCAAACTTATAACACACATTGTCAACCCGCCCCCCCCTCGTCGATCCCAAATCCTATGTCTGCAGTAACAGCGAGCCTTGTGGAAGTGATTATGTTTGTCCCATCTGTCTCGCCGTATGCGGTGACATCAGAGTCACATGGCTGGCAGTGTCCAGAGTAGGTGGCACAGGGAGGAGGCAGCTGCCGGGAGCGTGTGACGTGCTGCGATGGACTGCACAGACCTTGTGAGTGCATCTTTTTCTTCTTTTCCATCATTGAGGAGCATTAGTAGTGCATGGATCCTGCAGACGGGATACTGGAGGCTGCTCTCTGCCCATTGTCACGTCTCTGTGCCCCCACAGGGGGCGCCGCAGCTCCCAGCACTGACATTTAGCTTCTATCACACACAGGCGGCTGCTACCAGTGCGGAGATTTTACTTGTGTACAAACACACACAGATACACTGTTGCATTTATTTAGCAACTATTCTGGTGTTACGTAGGGGTATATTCACACACACACAGTGTCTGCTGCAGATTCCGACCCACAGCATCACAATTGCAGAGTATACGGCACGTGTAAATGTATCCCAAGGAAACGCTGTTGTGTGTTGTATTAACTCGGAGCAAATGATGTTATTCCTTATGTGACAACCTGGGGGATTTGTAGCTGGGTTACAATATTTAGATATGCAGCTTATTTGTCAGTGACTACAGCTACATTGTATTGGGGGGGGGGGGTTAGGCTGTGTTTCCCAACCAAGGTGCCTCCAGCTGTTGCAAAACTACAACTCCCAGATGGGGATTGTAGGTTTGCAACAGCTGGAAGCACCCTGGTTGGGAAACACTGCCTTATTGGGTACAATTTAAAGGGTCGCTGTACTTTTAAATAAATCAAGAACATTTTTTGACATGTCAGGGATTGTAATTGTGAGAATCTGGCTGTATAGACCCCCACCAACCCCTATAGAATGAATGGACTGCAGAGTAGAGCCCTGCACAGGACTGTATTCCTAATCCTGCTGGATTTCTGACCATTTCCAAGCCTCCGCCGGATTTATGACCATTACCGCCCGCCCTCCGCTGGATTTATGACCATTACTGCCCGCCCTCCACCGGATTTATGACCATTACTGCCCACCTTCCACCGGATTTATGACCATTACTGCCCGCCCCTGACAGTTTTCTGACCATTACGTATGCCCCTGCCGGATTTCTGACCATTACAGCCCGCTCCCACTGGATCTGACCAGTCCGCCTACCGCCCCCCCCCCCCCACCACCACCGCTGGGTTTCTGACCATTACAGTATTTCTGGCAGCTATCGCCTGCTTCCGCCTGCCCAGGACTACAAACCACCCGCTCCTGCAAGTTTTATATTGAGTCCTGCAGGACCTGTGGAATCCCAATCCGTTGCAGTCCTCTACTACAGAAACCCCATCCTGTTGGTTTTCTACAGTAAATTGCTTGTTCACGGGAAACCATCAAGACCCCTAGAGACGTGGCACTTAAAGCCACAGTCCCTTTGTTTTGTGGCACTGATCAACTTTTGCAGACCCTGTCTGTGTAGTATCTGGACCCTTAGCTTATGCCAGTGTTTCCCAACCAGGGTGCCTCCAGCTGTTTTAAAAACAAAACTCCCAGCATGTCCAGAAAGCCATTCTGCCCGGTCCTAATGCCAAAGGATTTCAGTAGCAGCTGCTCACGTGAAATATCTGACCCGGAATTTCATGGCGTGGAGATTCTGTAGTGTACATTTATATATATATATATATATATATATATATATATATATATATATATATATATATATAGAGAGAGGGGCTGGTTCATAGATGTTGGACTTCACCCTTTAGCTCAGGGACAACTGAAAATTAGAAGTGAAGGCAACAGAGGGTTAATCTGGTGAAAAATGTCATATGCAAGTTATATAATGGCCAGAAATAGTGCTGCTCCTCGTGTACACACACAACAGCTTATCCTAAAATGATAGGTACTTTTTTTTTTTTGGCGGGGGTGGGAGATTATGTGAACAAAGTTGTTGCTATTCCTTGACATCAAGGAGAGATCTTGCTGAGGCTACATTTACAGTGCATTACATTTTTCATATTAATCAGATGTTATCATACAACAGTGTCCATTACCATAGGCACTATTCCATACAGCAAAGAAATATATAACCCGATCTATCACTTAAATGGTGCCCAAAATGACTCTTTTTGGTGTTAGTTGTGTGATCGTTGTCAATAGATACAGTTATTGCATTCCCCATGAGCATTCCTGCCACTTACAGTAATTGCAAGGTAAATGATTGTGATGAAGTGCCAGAACTTTCCATTATGATGAGAAAAAGCATAAAAAGTCCCTATAATTAGAGAAAGAAAAAAACTTGACATGTCGCATAGGCATGTCAAAAGTTTGGATCGGTCAGGAAACGATCAGGAGAATAAGCAGGGAAAAGCATGTGGCAGCGCATTTTACTCCCTGGTGATCTCATTCCAACTCCTCTGGATGGCCCCATAGACTTAAATTGGGGCCATAGGGCGGGGATTGTTGTGAGCCAAGAAGTGAAGTGGAGCACTGCGACTGCGACTAGGACTGAAATGATATATGATTGGCTGAGCAGGAAGGTCCTGAAAGTCCCATAAGACACCAGACTGCATGGAGGAGAACGTGATCTGGGGCAGACCTACGGGGGACCGGGGCTAGGTTAGCTTTCTTGCACAACATTAATTGGGGAGGTGTACATGGGGGAGGGGTGTTGACATAGGGATGTGACATGAAATTGGGGAATTTACAATTTGGTTATTGTATCGCAATTGGAATCTGAAATTGCAATATTTACCTCTATGATCGCAATCGCACATTTTCCCTAAATCGCCAAGTCCTATCCGCGACCAATCAAAAGTTTTGACATGTCTCTGTGACATATCAAAGGCTTTTTAAATGACAGGTACACTTAAAATCCAATATAACGTTAAAGGGGTACCCACACCCCTAGACATCAGGCTGAGTGGGTTGGGCGCGGAGGGGGAGTCCAGCCGCTGGTAACCCCTGCAATCTCAGGCCTTCACCTGTGGTCTCTCGTCACACCCCCACTAATAGACATGAATGGAGGGGGGGGTGACGTCACGACCACGGCCGCCCAGAGCCAGCATTCAGAAAATTATGTTCAGAACGTTGGGGTGCTGGCCCAGAGATCGCGAGGATTCCCAGCGGCCGGACCCATCGTGATCAGACATCTTATCCCTTATCCTTTGGACAGGGGATAAGATGCCTAGGGGCGGAGTACCCCTTTAAACACCTTAAAGAAATTAAATGGTGAGGAAGAATGAAACTTCTGTAGAGTCTAAAGTGCTCCCCATATGTTATAGAAACGTGACAGTCTTATTAGAAGAATTGTTTTACCACCCTGTAATGCTGCATTAGCCTGATCTGACCTAAACCGGTTTATCAAATATTCTCCATCATCTGATTCTTATAGAAAAGAATATAAAAATACACATAAACACCATGAAGACCAGTGATGGTAAAATCCTGATTCGTGAAATACACTAATATCAATTCTTGTATTTCAGAAATATTGATTCCCTTCTCTCTTTTGCTTCTAGTTTTAAGAGTTTCCATTTTTTTAAATCTATTTTAGTTCTGTGCTGAATTATCAGAATTTCTAGATTTTATGAAGTTGCTTTAAATGAATTCCATTATCTTACTATCCCTGCTATGAGCTTGTCCTGAACCAGTGTCCCCAACTTGTTACTCTCTAGAGACCAGGCATGGTATGGACCATACCTGGCCCCATTTTCTCCACTGGTTGGAGAACCCTGTCCTAAACACTTATATCCGGGTCCATTCAATTCCTGGCCCCATTATCTCCATAGGTTGGGGTACGCTGTCCTAAATACCTAGGTCCTTGTCCATACCATGCTTAACCCCATTATCTCTACAGGTTGAAAAACAGTATCCTAAATTCTCAGATGCCTGTCCATACCATGCCTGGCCTTATCACCAAAGGTTAGAACACTATCCTATATTCTCAGATGCCCGTCCATACCATGTCTAAGCTTATCACCAAAGGTTTGTACGCTATCCTAAATTCTCAGAACCCCGTCCATATCATGCCTGGCTCCATTATCTCCACAGGTTGGGGAATACTGTCCTAAAACCTCAGATTCTGATCCATACCATGCAGCCCCCTTTTATCTCTATGACCACAAATTGGGAAACATGGTTAACCTGGCAGCAATCATTGGGGTTATAAACCTTTATCTCAGGTGATTAATAAAGTTGATTTCTTTTTAAAGTAACCTTGTACCATTCACAGCTTTCAGCCTTTGAGATGCCCATACACATTAGAGGAATGTTGGCCAAACCCGCCAATTTTTTGTGAGATTTTCTGACTATATAATGAGGGCAATTTACTATTGTTTGCTGAGTGCCCAATATGCTGACTGCATTGTGTGTTGTGTATTTTTATGTATTATTTACTTTTTTAATACAATTGGGCCATTATTTAGAGATGTTTGCCGGCTTATCATGTATCCTGCTGTGTTTCTTTACATTACCCTCCTCAAGATTTAACATGTGACAAAAACTCTGAATGAACGGCCCGAGACCAGACCAGGCTGACGTACTAGCTGATGTATGCATACTGACAGACTTACCTGTGTTAAGCATGGCAAGAGGGAAATTATTCAATGCTTATCAGGCATAAATACATTGCTATCTCATGTTCCTGCCATTGCGAGGCAAAACATGGACTGTTGGATGAATGACACCGAAGAACCTGACAAAATGACAGACCTTTGGTGCCGGCGATCTTGTGACACCAGTTTGCCTGTAGACTAGACAAGACTCGTGTGAGCACCTTGCCTGAAGGCTAACCAGACTATACACAGCCAGTCTACCATTAGCCGTGTCATGTACCTGCCAATCGACTGAAACAGTGTTGGTAACAATTACTTGTACAAACACCTATATGACTAGATGTTATTGCTCGGAGGACGGGACAGTTACAATAGCTACGCAGTGCCTCCCCCTGCAGACATGACAGTTAAACAACTGCCTATATGTCGCTATTGCTCTGAAGATGTGTCAGTAACAATTACTATGCAGTGCATCCCCCTGCAGATGTGACGGGCATGACTGGTATACAACTGCCTGTGTAATGCTGTTATTGCTCTGAAGCTGTGTCAATGACAATAACTATGCAGTGTATCCCCCTGCAGACGTGGCAGGCATGACAGGTATGCCACCGCATAGGTGTCAGGGGGTTATTGCTCTGAAGAATAAATAGTGCATCTCCCCTGCAGATGTGAAAGGCATGATGTGTGTGCTCCATAGACTAATGCATGGTAGGAACCATTATTATGTTATGAACGTCTGCCCAGTATGAATGATGTGAACATCTGCTATGACTGTTGGTAGAGTAAAACTAGGAACGTACACAGCAAATGAATTCCAAGCACGATACAGCTATGAACGTATGCAGAGATCACCTGCTATAACCGTAAGCACAAAACAATGCTATAACCATATGCACACGATAAAGCTATAATGTATGCCCAGCCTACAAGCTAAACTGTCTGCCCAGACTAAACACTTAACCAACCGCAGAGAAATCAATGCCATATCATATACACAGACTAAATACAACAACCTTATACACAGAAAAACGTATGCACTGAATAAAGCTATAACCGTATACACAAAAAGAATGCAAAAAACTATATGCATAGAAAAGTTCTATAACCGTAATTACCGAATAAAATGGTAATCGTATACACAGAATAAATGCTAACCATATGTACAGACTGTATGTAACACAGACACCAAATAGACGTTATAACATATGCACCAAACAAATGCTATGTATATATATATATATCATACACATACTAACTGCTATAACTGTACACACCGAGTAAATGCTATAACTGAATTAATGCACAAACTAAATGCTAAAACATCCACAGACTAATCTTATAACATGTACAGAATAAAACGCTATAACCGTGTGCACACAATGCTGCATGCTATAACCGTGTGCACAGGATAAAACGCTATAACCGTGTGCACAGAATGCTGCATGCTATAACCGTGTGCACAGGATAAAACGCTATAACCGTGTGCACAGGATAAAACGCTATAACCGTGTGCACAGGATAAATGCTATAAACATAAGCACAGCACAAATGTTATGAGATGTGCACAATAAAGCTATAACATAACACAGAGTAAATGCTTTGAACATATGCATGACATCAGTGCTAGGAATGTGTACATAATATAAAGGTTATGAATGTATGTATGATGTAAAAGCTATGAACGCGTGCACAGAATAAAAGCCATGACGTATGCCCAGAATAACTGCTAAATAAAAAAAATCTAATAAAATGAAACTGGTGCATCTATTTCATAAATGTTGGCATTTAAACATGCATTAGATTTTGGCGCAGCAAAGGACAAATTTGCAACAGCTGGAGGCACACTGGTTGGAAAACACTGCCATAGACTTATGCAGTGAAAGGGTCAGGGTTGAGTGATGGCAGGGGGATGAGGCATGTAGACACTGCCACGCACTTCACCCTGCTGTAATTTGCGATCACAACTGTTCTAAATAGCGACCTAAACTTTTGACACCAAAAGTTGTTCTAAATGACAGTAACTCTTTAACGAAGGCTGCATTTACTCTGTTAATCAGTATAATGTATTAACCTACGGTTGCTGTGAGTGGAGTAGCTTGATTGGCGCTCGTATTCTCACACTATGTGGATTCACCATTCACTTTCCTGTCATCAGATTGTGGCCTGCTGACTGTCAGCTAGTGGAGCAGGATCGCTGGATGTGTTCCAGGACTCCCAAAAAGCAAAGCAAGTCACACTATCCCTCTCATGTGCTTCCTTTCACCCCTTGGGGAGAGTTACATCATTTGGCATGCTGTATGTATTTTAGCACAGAGGCCAACATAAAGTCCCCTACTAACTGCCTAATCAGACAATTGGCGTGTGAAGCCCCCTGAGATACACAAATACTGTCCGGCGCAGAAAAAATTCTGCTGACTGTAAGGTTTAGCTCCGTCATCGAAAATGTGCCGGCCCTGTAATGCTAACTCATTTATAAATGGGTTTGATGAAGGCCGTCGTCCCCCTACAAGCTATAAATATGATCTCAGTACTAGTGCCAGAATATGAGCTTGTCTCACAGAGAAAAGTTATAAATAGGCTGGTAACACTTCATAACAACTGCGTGTTTGTTACTGTGGAGCAGTCACCCCGAGCCCTCCATCCCCTCTGATTTTTATGGTTATGCAATGTGTTCTTATTCGTCCTACTTGTGCATACACACGCATAGTGACATCACCGTAATACTAAGAGGGCCATTGTCATCTCTACCGAGGGATGTACAAGTATAGTGGGACTCCTTCCAAGGAGTGTGTAGTAAGGATGGAGGGGATACCACATTAGCATTGCCCATTCTTTGACACTTTTACTAATCTTTCCACCCACTCCTGGCTTTTGCTTAAAAAATCAAAAACGAATATGCCATAGATAGCTAAATGATTTGGGTATCACTTTTGGGGTCCACACTAATCTTAGTGACTTATGACTGCCAGAGGTGGTCAGGAATCTGAAAACAGACGACCTGGCTGTTCTACAGTTTGAAAGTCCCATAGACATTAAAGGGTGGTCCGGCAAAAAGGTTCTGGGGAGCCCAGCCATCAGATCCTGTGAATAGGTGATAGGTCGAGAGCCCAGCCATGAGATCCTGTGAGTAGGTGGGGAGCCCAGGCATCAGATCCTGTGAGTAGGTGGGGAGCCCAGGCATCAGATCCTGTGACTAGGTGGGGAGCCCAGGCATCAGATCCTGTGACTAGGTGGGAAGCCCAGCCTTCAGATTCTGTGAATAGATGAGGAGCCCAGCCTTCAGATTCTGTGAATAGATGGGGAGCCCAGCCTTCAGATTCTGTGAATAGGTGGGGAGCCCAGCCTTCAGATTCTGTGAATAGGTGGGGAGCCCAGCCTTCAGATTCTTTGAATAGGTGGGGAGCCCCGCCTTCAGATTCTCTGAATAGGTGGGCAGCCCAGCCATGAGATTCTGTGAATAGGTGGGGAGCTCAGCCTTCAGATTCTGTGAATAGGTGGGGAGCCCAGCCTTCAGATTCTGTGAATAGGTGGGGAGCCCAGCCATGAGATCCTATGAATAGGTGATAGGTGGGGAGCCCAGCCATCAGATCCTGTGAATAGGTGATAGGTGAGGAGCCCAGCCATCAGATCCTGTGAATAGGTGGGGAGCCAGCCATCAGATCCTGTGAGAAGGTGGGGAGCCCAGCCATCAGATCCTGTGAGTGGGTGATAGGTGAGGAGCCCAACCATCAGATCCTGTGAATAGGTGATAGGTGAGGAGCCCAGCCATCAGATCCTGTGAATAGGTGGGGAGCCCAGCCATGAGATCATATAAATAGGTAGAGAGCCCAGCCATCAGATCCTAAGAATAGGTGATAGGTGGGGAGCCCAGCCATCAGATCCTGTGAATATGTGGGGAGCCCAGCCATCAGATCCTGTGAGTAGGTGGGGAGCCCAATCATCAGATCCTGTGAGTAGGTGGGGAGCCCAGCCTTCAGTTCCTGTGAATAGGTGGGGAGCCCAGCCTTCAGTTCCTGTGAATAGGTGGGGAGCCCAGCCATGAGATCATGTAAATAGGCGGAGAGCCCAGCCATAAGATCCTGTGAGTAGGTGGGGAGCCCAGCCATCAGATCCTATGAATAGGTGATAGGTGGGGAGCCCAGCCATCAGGTCCTGTGAGTAGGTGGGGAGCCCAGCCATCAGATCCTGTGAATAGGTGATAGGTGAGGAGCCCAGCCTTCAGATTCTGTGAGTAGGTGGGGAGCCCAGCCTTCAGATCCTGAATTTCTACCCAGCAGTTTAGGAGAAGAGCTAGGGTGTATTAGAATTCTTTGTTTTGTTCTTTATCTGTTCTGTCCCTGCCCGATGATCATTTTGAAGCCCATTAACCCCTTCAAATGATCTTGAGCTTGTATCTCTCTAAATAGGATGTTTAGTATTTAGAAAAAAACATTTTTTATTTGTTGCAGGGACAGCACCAATCTTGCCTATGGGCAAAGTCTGGTGTTGCAGCATTGACTTAAAAAAAAAAAAGGTTCAATAATTTTAATTGACTTTAAATGGGGTGAGCAGCAGTTCCAAAAATTGTCCATGGATAAGTGAGGCCCTGTTCAGGTTAAGCAGTCAATCCCCTCAAGATTCTCCTGTCTAACAAGTTATGGCATACGGCTTACTAGCTTCTGTGTCCTACGTTATTCTTATGTGTTTGGCTAACTTTAAAGGGGTACTCCACTGGCCAACGTTCGAAAGTAAATGTTCCGTACGCTGTTCGCGCTGCGGGGGTCGGCCATGCCCCCTCAATGCAAGTCTATGGGAGGGGCGTGACGCCCCCTCCCATAGACTTGCATTGAGGGAGTGTGTCTGTGATGTCACGATGGGCATGGCCAACACCCGCTGAGCAAAAACAGCGTTCAGAACATTTACTTCTGAACGTTGGACAGTGGAGTACAATTTTAAATGGAGACATCATTATAAAAAATTCCATCTTTATCCCTCCCTCTATCAAACCCTTTGGGAGATGTTTTCCTGCCTTGCCTTTATGGGATCCTCCACTGTTTAGTAGGGATCGACCGATTTTCGGTTTGGCCGATATTCACGATTTTGGCCGGTATCGGCAATTACCTTGCCGATAATCCGATAATGCCCCCCGATAATCCGATCATTATCCACCACACCCCCCACGAGACCGCCACCGCTGTTGCCCCATTGCCTCCCCCATCCACGGCTTTATAATTACCTGTTCCCGGGGTCTGGGGTCCGCACTACTTCTGGCTCCTGTTTCATCCTGCATTACGCTGTGCGCTGCGCAATGATGTGTGATGTACTCAACACAACGTCACCGTCAGTGCGCACAGTGACAGCTCAGGACGCCGCTGGAGCCAGAAGTAGCGCGGACCCTGGGAACAGGTAATTATTAGGGGTGTGAATCGCCAAGAATTTGGCGATTCGATTCGAATCGCGATACCAGTGTGGCGATTCGATATATCCCGATATATCGCGATACCGTCTAGGTGACGATACATCGCGATATATCCCCATTCTGTCTAAAAAACAATGTCTTTTACACTTTTATTAAAACTTTTTTTTTTTTTGTACACTTTATTAGTCTTTTAGGAATCATTAGATTTCTCAGACAGATGAATAGAGTTCTATTGAACTCCATTTATCTGCGATCCATTGACAGAGCCTGGTCCAGCCTGGCTCTATCAATGACAGAGTCACGGAGAGCATACACATGTCCCTTTAGACGCCGCTGTCAGCTTTGACAGCGGCGATCTAAAGGGTTAATAGACAGCCGCGGCGATCGCCGCATGCTGGCTATTAGCGGCGGCCCCCGGCTACTGAGAACAGCCGGGGGCTGCAGAGTATGGAGCGGGCACGAGTCGGGAGCCCGCTCCATACTCACTGCAGAGCACCGCATGCTGGATACTAGCGGCGGTGAAGCATCAGCGGCCCCCGGATACTGAAATCAGTATCCGGGCACGAGTCGGAGCCTGCTCCATACATCCAGAGCGCCGCTGCCGTGTCAGATCCGGCTGACAAAATGTGGAACTTGTATCTCCTGATGCCCGGGACATGCTTTCTGTGCATCAGGAGATACAAATTCCACATCACTAAAAGAATCGATTCAAAAATATTTTGAATCGATTCAGTATCGGCAAGTGAAAAATCGCGGGAATCGATTTTTTTCTTACATCCCTAGTAATTATAAAACCGGGGATGGGGGAGGCAATGGGGCAGCGGTGGTGGTTGGACTAAGGACCGGCAGGGGGAGAGAAGCGGGCGGCGGTCTCTGGCCAGAGGATAGGCGGGGGGGGGGGGCCAGCAGCGGTGGTTGGACTCAGGAGGACCCCAGGACAGGCAGGGATAGAGAAGAGGGTGGTGGTGCTGAAATAGCGAATAACTTATACCGAAATATCGGTATAAATTATCGGCCTTAACTCCTTAACGACAATGGACGTAAATGTACGTCATGGTGACGTGGTACTTAGCGCACCATGACGTACATTTACGCGCCGACATGATTGTGAGCACCGGAGCAGTGCTCGCGTCATGCCCAGCAGGTCCCGGCTGATATCAGCAGCCAGGGACCAGCCAGTAATGGCGGACATCCATGTCCGCCATTAACCCCTCCGATGCCGTGATCAATACAGATCACGGCATCTGCGGCAGTGCGGTAGTTTGAATGGACGATCGGATCGCCCGCAGCGCTGCCGCGGGGATCCGATCATCCAACATAACAGCCGGAGGTCCCCTCACCTGGGGTCTTCTGCTCTGGTCTGAGATCGAGCAGTGCAGAGCAGAAGATCACCGATAATACTGATCAGTGCTATGTCCTATACATAGCACTGCACAGCATTAGCAGTCAACTGATTGCAATGAATAGTCCCCTATGGGGACATAAAAAGTGTAAAAAAATTAAAATAATAAAAAAATAAAAGTAAAAAAATGTAAAATAAAAAAGTAAAAACATTAGAAAAATCCCCTCCCCCAATAAAAAGTAAAACGTCCGTTTTTCCCCATTTTACCCCCCAAAAAGCGTAAAAAAAATAATTAATACACATATTTGGTATCGCCGCGTGCGTAAAAGTATGAACTATTAAAATATATTGTAAATTATCCCGTACGGTGAACAGCGTAAACGTCAAAAAAAATAAAAAAAATAAACCAAAATTGCTTTTTTGTCACATTTTATTAAAAAATTTTTTTTTATAAAAAGTAAAACCTAAGCTAAAGTGGTACTGATAAAAACTACAGATCATGGTGCAAAAAATTAGCCCTCATATCGCCCCATATACGGAAAAATTTGAAAGTTATAGGTGGTCAAAATAGGGCAATTTCAAACATACTAAATTTGTTAAAATGGTTTGAGATTTTTTTTAAGCGGTACAATTATAGAAAATCATATAATCATGGGTATCATTTTAATCGTATTGACCCACAGAATAAAGAAAACATGTCATTTTTACCGGAAAGTGTACAGTGTGAAAACAAAACCTTCCAAAATTTGCTAAATTGCGGTTTTCTTTTCAATTTTCCCACATAAATAATTTTTGTTTGGTTGCGCGGTACATTTTATGGTAAAATAAGTGATGTAATTACAAAGTACAATTGGTGACGCAAAAAACAAGCCCTCATATGGGTCTGTGGATGGAAATATAAGAGAGTAATGATTTTTAGAAAACGGGGAGGAAAAAACGAAAATAAACGAAAAATAAAATTGGTCTGGTCCTTAAGGGGTTAAAGTCCACAGATTATCGGTATCGGCCCTAAAAAATCGATATCAGTCGATCCCTAGTTTTTAGTAATACATATATACAGCCTATATGTCCATTGTCACATAACCTGGTCTTCCACGCTATATGTTCCTTTCCGCCCATTCATAGCTCCAGTATTTGCTGCAGGTGGTTTTTATAGGTCTAGGTTGGTGACCTTCTCAGGTCCTCAGGTTGATTTTACTTGTCCTCCTACTGTATTGTTAGAGGTGGACTGTCTGTCCAGGTTAGAATAATTCTTTCTATTCCTCCATGCTGCTGTACTTTGCTATTACTTCTGTACTTTGACACGGTCACCCATGACTGATTTTGCACTGAGCTTCGCCCTGTCAGTATTGTAACTATCCTTACATTGTGTTTTTTAGGCCTGACCTGTAACCTGACATGGCCACAGCCTCACCAGGGCCGGCTAATAGAAATAGTCATGAAGGTTTACAGCTGCACGTGACAGGTAAGATGCATTCGGCTTCTGCTACCAGTTTACATGCCTTTTACCTTTTTTGTACTCATACGGTGTCATCTAAAGAATGGGGCGTTTGTTTCCACTGGAGCCGCTGAAGTGATGGTGGCCAGAAGTCTGTAATAACTAATAATAATCCAATTTCTAAAGGTATTTTTCTGTTCTTGAATATAAAATGTTTACATTATTAGTCGAGAGGCATAGATCTGGGATCACATATCTGACATACAATACAAATTTCAGGACAGTTTAAAGGGGAACTCCAGTGGAAAACTTTTTTTTTTTAAATGAACTGGTGCCAGAAAGTTAAACAGATTTGTAAATTACTTCTATTTAAAAATCTTAATCCTTTCAGTACTTATTATCAGCTGTATGCTAAAGAGGAAATTCTTTTCTCTTTAAATTAATTTTTTTGTCTTGTCCACAGTGCTCTCTGCTGACACTTCTGTCCGTGTCAGGAACTGTCCAGAGTATCATAGGTTTGCTATGGGGATTTTCTCCTGCTCTGGACAGTTCCTGAGTTGTCAGCAGAGAGCACTGTGGTCAAGACAAAAAAGTTATTCAAAAAGAAAAGAATTTCCTCTGTTAGCATGCAGCTGCTAAGAAGTACTGGAAGGGTAAAGATTTTTTAATAGAAGTAATTTACAAATCTGTTTATCTTTCTGGCACCAGTTCAGTAAAAAGGGGAGTACCCCTTTTAAGTGCTGTGTTTTATACGTGTGTAAGAAACACCCCTTTTTTGTTATAATAGCACAGTCTCTCTACTCAATAGTAAGAATCGTTAAAAAAATAAATAAAAATAATAATAATCCATAAGCTCCTTTGATGCAGTCGCCCTTTATAAACATTTTTGAATGAATGGGTAATTCTAAAGCGCTGAACTCCAGTATGGATATGTAATAGTAGACAACGTTGCAGCAAGTCAGTTCCAGAAATTTCTTCCCTCCTAGATCTTCCACCATTCCCTGTGATGTGCTATTATTTAAAGGAGTACTCTGGTGCCGAGTATTCCTGCCCGGGCTGCAAGGCTGCAAAAAAAATAAAAATAAACCATCACTCACCTTCCTGGCTTCCCGCGGAGCCCCACTACAGCTGATCGGTCCTCCGCTCAATCTCCTTCATACTTCCGTGGGAACGAAGCGTCACATGGCGCTCAGCCTATCGCCGGCCACCGCGATGTTCAGCCTCGGCCCATGATAGGCTGAGCGCCATGTGATGCTTTGTTCACACGGAAGTTTGAAGAGGATGGACCGGAGGACCGATCAGCTGTAGTGGCGCTCCGCGGGAACCCAGGAAGGTGAGTGATGGTTTATTTTCATTTATTTTGCAGCCTGGGCAGGACTGAGCAGGAATACTCTGCACTAGAGTACTCCTTTAAAATGGAAGTGTTCAGAAACCACAGCGATTGAAGTGGAGACCACATGAAGTCACAGAGCTGGGTCGCGGAGTGTTGAGGTGCATATTATATAAAGTCCCCAGGGTTCTTCTCATTCTGTAACTGCAGAGACCAAACCTCATATGGCATTGAAATCAGCGCAAACCTGTGCACTGGGAGCTACATGGCATGGGTGCCCTTGGCTCAGCAGCGTCATGCCAGCCTTACATCACCAATCACAATGCCAAGTGTAAGATGGAACAGTGTAAAGCAAATCTCAGTGCAGCCCCCGGTATTCTGTGCCAGGTCCTGTCTCAGAGACTGGGATGTGACATCACGGTTACGCCCCCTCCATTCATGTCTATGGGAGGGGGCGTGACTACCGTCACTCCCCCTCCCATAGACATGAATGGAGGGGCGTGGTTTGACGTCTCTAGCGGACGTGGCCGTGACATCACATCCCTGTCTCTGAGGCAGCACCTGGCATAGAATGCCGGGGGCTGTGCCGAGATCGTGGGGAGTCCACAGCGGCGGGACCCCTGCGATCATACATCATCATTCTAAAGCTCCTGAAGTAGTAGGTGTCCCAATACTTTAGTCAATGTAGTGTATGTAATGCGTGGACAATGGGGGAGATTTATCAAAACCTGTCTAGGGGAAAGGTCTAGTTGCCCATAGCAACCAATCAGATTCCTTCTTTCATTTTTAACAAATGAAAGAAGGGATCTGATTGGTTGCTATGGGCAACTGGGCAACTTTTCTTTTGCACAGGTTTTGATAAATCTCCCCCAATATGATTTCCTTTTCCAACTTGTAAAGTTGGGGCAGTAGGCAGCCCCCCCGATTACTTTGCTGTGTCATATAGCATATGACTGGATAGTCCATTTTAACGTAGGAAAAGTGCAAAAAAAAAGTCTCCCTTTTTTTATGAATCTAGAGGTCCCAAGATTAACGCTGTACAGAGCTCAGAGGGGACGTATACAGATCAGGCTTGGCCCATCACGTGAGCTTTAGTAAATGGAAAGCCAGTCCTAGTCAAACATTCAGGAACCTTAGGAATGGAACGTGTTTGTTTTCCTGGATGATAACAATGAGCGAAATGGATTTTTACGCCTTTGAGTCGGAATCCTCCTGTACAGTGCTGTATGTTCCCCAGACAATGGCTTCTATTCAGAAAAGTTAATCTTCAGATTAATCATTAAACATAACATGGACGGAGTTATGTGGCCTTTAAGAGACAGGTTCTAGTCAGCTGTGCTAAGATTCTCCGCGCCAAGGCTGGACAGATCTCACATGTAGTGGATTACAGCTTGGTTTAGTATCCTGTAGGACTAGAAGTATGCTAGAGTTGGTTCTTAAGTTGTTTCCTGTTGATGTCTATGGAAGTTCTGATGTGAGATCTCTTATTGTTCCTATATTTGTTCCTCTTCAATATTTTGCCAATGCCTGGAAATAAATATAAATATTACCACCCAAGTAGTATGCCCAGTTTGGTGTGACATTATGTCCAATTTGCTTTTTTTTCCCCTCCTTTTTTGGTTTAGTTCCAATACACACAAAGGGAATAAACATGTGTATAGCAAAACATGTGTCACTGCAATCCTTTTCTGTGAGAAATACTTAATTTTCTTGAAAGATTTCAGGGGTGCCAACATTTACGGCCATAACTGTATGGCTATTATAGGGCGAGGAAAAAACTAAAATGCAAAAACTAAAACTAATAAAGACCTTTTGATTAACCTGGTAACGACCATTGACGTCTATACTCGTCCATGTGCCTTTAACGGGATATAGCGCGGGCTCCCAACTCGAGCCCATGTCTTACCAGCCAGCACCCAGCTGATTCCTATAGCTGGGGGCCAGTGTTAATGGCCAAAATGCGGCGATCGCCGCGGCCGGCTATTAACTCTGTAGATCGCCGCTGTGAAAGCTGACAGCGCGATTAAAGATGCCTTTATCCCATCCCTGGTGGTCCAGGGGGATCTAAAAAGGTTAATAGCGGCCACGCGCTATTAGCCATGGGTCCCGGCCGTTGCTAGGTGCCGGGCCCAATCCGCCTGCGTTATAGGAAGGGAGCGGGCGGAGGCCGTCCCCAACAGGGTGTACACTCACCGGTATTGCGGTAAATGAAAAATTCACATCATAAAAAAAAAAAATAATGCACCGGTATTTGGTATGAACCGGTATACCAGCCAGCACTATGAATACCCTTATATTGTAATATGTTTTGACTATACGGTCACCGGATCCAGCTGGGGGGAGTGAAAACTGCCAGACCCGGTGACTGTATCGTCAAAATGTAGTGTGAATCCAGCCTTACACAATGATGTGTTGTTGGGCCATACATATTACAATATAAGGGAATTCAACAGCAGGCAAAAAATGAAGCTTCTGCAACCTGTGGTTGCCCCAGCTCACCCACCACAATTCATGACATCACATATCGGGTCCTTAGCGCCTTGATATCCTGCGTCACACATTAGATACCTTTGTGTTGTATACTCTGGATGTTAGAGAATACCCTTCCCTTAGCTCGTGGATGAACAGTTCTTTTTATAAGATGTAATTTCTACAAGGCCAAACGGGGAAACTTTGTTCTGACTATTACACTCTAACATCCTTCTGCCCAAAGTCAGAAAAATAATCTTTGTGCGTTAATCTATGATTTAGCCGGCGCTCAGGAAATCATATGTTTGTGATGTCATTTCCTCAGTAACTTTCTGCTGCTTCACATCCTGCACATAAAATCACCTCTTACCCTTCAGCTGCTTATCTCAGCCAAGAGGTCTGTTTCCTAATTCTTCATAAAAGAAAATACTTTATGCCCACCTATTTGTTAGAATGTAGTGCCAGAGCTTTGATAGTGTGTGGCTGCAGTAGTCTGGCTCTAGGGTCTGCATCCATTTACACAATGTTCACACTGGCATCATGATCCGACCTATGATAGGTCTAAACCATGCCTTGATGGACCCATTCATTTATAATGGGGTCTATCAACGTCCCCAATGCACTACAATATACTTCAGAATAGATTTTCAAATCCTGTCTCAAGGCCCAAATTTTCTTTTTTTTTAAATAAAACAGCAAAAAATAAATAAATAAAATATGGTGGTCACTGTCAATTTCCTAGTTTCTTACTTTCCAGTGGTCACAATCAGATACCAGTCTCCTCCAGTCCAGTGGTTGCTTATATGCCAGTTGCCTCCAGTCTAGTGGTCTTTCCCAGATACCAGTCTCCTCCAGTCAAGTGGTCTCTTAGATGTTGCCTTTTAGATGCCAGTTGCCTTTAATCTGGTCATCTCTATCTGGTACCAGTCTTTTCCAGTCCAGTGGTCTATTAGAGACCACAGGACCATAGGCAACTGGCATCTATCAGATACCAATCCTCTCCATTTCAGTGGTCTCTTAGATGCCAGACTCTTCCAGTCTAGTGGTCACTCTGACCCCAGTCTCCTCCAGTCCAGTGGTCTCTTAAATACCAGTCTCCTCCAGTCCAGTGTTCTCTTAGATACCAGTCTCCTCCAGTCCAGTGGTCTCTTAGATACCAGTCTCCTCCAGTCGAGTGTTCTCTTAGATACCAGTCTCCTCCAGTCCAGTGGTCTCTTAGATACCAGTCTCCTCCAGTCCAGTGGTCTCTTAGATACCAGTCTCCTCCAGTCCAGTGGTCTCTTAGATACCAGTCTCCTCCAGTCCAGTGGTCTCTTAGATACCAGTCTCCTCCAGTCCAGTGGTCTCTTAGATACCAGTCTCCTCCAGTCCAGTGGTCTCTTAGATACCAGTCTCCTCCAGTCCAGTGGTCTCTTAGATACCAGTCTCCTCCAGTCCAGTGGTCTCTTAGATACCAGTCTCCTCCAGTCCAGTGGTCTCTTAGATACCAGTCTCCTCCAGTCCAGTGGTCTCTTAGATACCAGTCTCCTCCAGTCCAGTGGTCTCTTAGATACCAGTCTCCTCCAGTCCAGTGGTCTCTTAGATACCAGTCTCCTCCAGTCCAGTGGTCTCTTAGATACCAGTCTCCTCTTGCTCCATCTAAAAGATGCCAGTGTCTGCTGATACAATGGTTTCTGACAGATGCCAGTAACCTCCAGTTTCTGCAGCCATCAGCGGGAGCATAAATGTAATGTGTGAATACTTGCACAATAGTGGTTACATGTGAAAAGTGACAACAGTACATTTCCCCTCTACCTGTGGTGCAAAGGAGGGATGACTGAAAGGCAAAAGACAATGGAGATCACATCCGCTGTACACAGGGAAAGCAGCAGAAAAAGAACAGGGCAGCAGGTATATCCGTGTTTTCTGGACCACTGGGCCAACCATCTAAGCAGACTATTCGTGTAGTAACAGCTTGGATTACCTTTTCCCTGTGTCTCCATCTGTTATTTGATGAGATGTGGGAGAACAGAATGTGTTTTATCAGCTCGCTTCATGTCTTCCTGCTCCGTTCTGCCAAACACAGAATTTCTTTTATATGTTTCCTGCAGGACTTGTAACTCTGACATGTGATGTTTCTAAACTGAGGTGAAGTGAAACAAAGTATTGTTTATCGCCGTCACTCTACAGCCTGGCACCCACTAAAGTGATGCACCTCAAAGCCACAACATTTTCATACAGTCTATACAGAGATGTCCTCACACCATACTTTAGTGCTTTAAATGCTCTTAGAGAGAGACTCTCTCTCTCATCTGGGGCGCCTCTCTATCTTTCATCTGGGGTGCCTCTCTCTCTATTTCATCTGGGGCGCCTCTCTATTTCATCTGGGGAGACAATCTCTTTTTCATCTGGGGCGCCTCTCTTTTTCATCTGGGGCGCCTCTCTTTTTCATCTGGGGCGCCTCTCTTTTTCATCTGGGGCGCCTCTCTCTCTTTCATCTGGGGCGCCTCTCTCTCTTTCATCTGGGGCGCCTCTCTCTCTTTCATCTGGGGCACCTCTCTCTCTTTCATCTGGGGCGCCTCTCTCTCTTTCATCTGGGGCGCCTCTCTCTCTTTCATCTGGGGCGCCTCTCTCTATTTCATCTGGGGAGACTCTCTCTTTAATCTGGGGAGACTCTCTCTTTAATCTGGGGAGACTCTCTCTTTAATCTGGGGAGACTCTCTCTCTTTAATCTGGGGAGACTCTCTCTCTTTAATCTGGGGAGACTCTCTCTCTTTAATCTGGGGAGACTCTCTCTCTTTCATCTGGGGAGACTCTCTCTCTTTCATCTGGGGAGACTCTCTCTCTTTCATCTGGGGAGACTCTCTCTCTTTCATCTGGGGAGACTCTCTCTCTTTCATCTGGGGAGACTCTCTCTCTTTCATCTGGGGAGACTCTCTCTCTTTCATCTGGGGAGACTCTCTCTCTTTCATCTGGGGAGACTCTCTCTCTTTAATCTGGGGAGACTCTCTCTCTTTAATCTGGGGAGACTCTCTCTCTTTCATCTGGGGAGACTCTCTCTCTTTCATCTGGGGAGACTCTCTCTCTTTCATCTGGGGAGACTCTCTCTCTTTCATCTGGGGAGACTCTCTCTCTTTCATCTGGGGAGACTCTCTCTCTTTCATCTGGGGAGACTCTCTCTCTTTCATCTGGGGAGACTCTCTCTCTCTCATCTGGGGCGCCTCTCTCTCTCTCATCTGGGGCGCCTCTCTCTCTCTCATCTGGGGCGCCTCTCTCTCTCTCATCTGGGGCGCCTCTCTCTATCTCTCTCATCTGGGGCGCCTCTCTCTCTCTCATCTGGGGCACCTCTCTCTCTCTCTCTCTCTCATCTGGGGCGCCTCTCTCTCTCTCATCTGGGGCGCCTCTCTCTCTCTCATCTGGGGCGCCTCTCTCTCTCTCATCTGGGGTGCCTCTCTCTCTCTCATCTGGGGCGCCTCTCTCTCTCTCCCTCTCTCATCTGGGGCGCCTCTCTCTCTCTCTCTCTCCCTCTCTCATCTGGGGCGCCTCTCTCTCTCTCCCCCTCTCTCATCTGGGGCGCCTCTCTCCCTCTCTCATCTGGGGCGCCTCTCTCATCTGGGGCGCCTCTCTCTCTCTCTCTCTCTCTCATCTGGGGCGCCTCTCTCTCTCTCTCTCTCTCTCTCTCTCTCTCTCTCTCTCTCTCATCTGGGGCGCCTCTCTCTCTCTCTCATCTGGGGCGCCTCTCTCTCTCTCTCTCTCTCATCTGGGGCGCCTCTCTCTCTCTCTCTCTCATCTGGGGCGCCTCTCTCTATCTCTCTCTCTCATCTGGGGCGCCTCTCTCTATCTCTCGCTCTCATCTGGGGCGCCTCTCTCGCGCTCTCTCTCTCTCTCTCGCTCTACAGTATGGCAAACAATGCATCCAGTTGCACGGTTTTGTCCGTCTTTTTTTTTTCTCGTACCCAAAACCGTAGCCTATCACAGTTTTTGGTCCGATGAAAAACCGTATTGAAACCATTATGCTTTTAAAAAAAAATGTTTTAACATGGGAGTCAATGGGAACCGTGCGTATCATTCCATCCAGTTTGCACCATATGTTTTTTTTGACTTTGCACAGTTTTTTTCTTGAAATTTCAATCAAACAAGTGTAACTTTATTCATAATGGCGTGAAAAATGTGAAAAATGTATAAGTTTTTTTTCTTAAAGAACGGATGCAACCGTACATCATTTCTCAAACTGTATACGGGTTAAAATTTGCACATACGTTTTGATACAGTTGGGTACAGTTTTGAGGAATCAATTTTTCATTGAAAACCTGATTCGGGAAGTGTATTGCAAAAATGTGGTGTAAATTCAGCCTAATGCAGACGGCCTGAACAGTGACAACCCTAAATGATGATCAGTTGGTGCTAAGGGGCCCAAAGTGTGCCAGGAAAATGTCTCCCCACCTCCCCCCCCCCCCCCCCCCCACACCATTACACCACCATCACTACCAGCCTGACCCACTGATAGATCCATGCTTCTATATTGTTTACACTAAATTCTGGCTCTGCCATCTGAATGTCACAGCAGGAATTGAAACTCCTCAGGCCAGGCAACGTTCTTTCAGTCTTCCATTGTCCAATTTTGGTGATCTTGTGCGAATTGTAGCCTCAGTTTTCTGTTCTGAGCTGACAGGAGTGGCACCCGGTGTGATCATATGCTGCTGTAGCCCATCTGCGTCACGGTTGTGCGGTCAGAAATGGTATTCTGCATACCTTTTGGTTGTAACAAGTGGTTCTTTTGAGCTACTGTTGCCTTTCGGTTATCTCCAACCAGTCTGCCCATTCTGCGTTAACATAAACAAGGCATTTTCATCCAAAAAACTGTCGCTCACTGGATATTTTCTCTTTTTGGACCATTCTCTATAAATCCTAGAGATGGTTGTGGGTGAAAATCCCAGTAGATCAATATTTTCTAAAAATACACCAGCCGTCTGGCTCCAACAACCATCTCACTAAAATACCCTTTCTTTCCCAT
The DNA here is from genome assembly GCF_029499605.1 of Hyla sarda. Classification (NCBI taxonomy): domain Eukaryota; kingdom Metazoa; phylum Chordata; class Amphibia; order Anura; family Hylidae; genus Hyla; species Hyla sarda. The sequence continues at coordinate 321,412,590 of NC_079193.1, forward strand.
TCTGATGCTCGGTTTGAACTTCAGTATGTTGTCTTGACCACGTCTACATGCCTAAATGTATTGAGTTGCTGCCATTTGATTGGCTGATTTAGCTTTTTGTGTTAACAAGCAATTGAAATGGTATAACTAGTGACCAGTGAGTGTATATATTATTGTACACCGGCACCCTCCTTTTTCTATTATGTTATACTGGAGCTATAGGGATTCACATACCATGATATGAGCTCTGGTGTCTCCAGATCAGATGTTCCCTTTAAAGGGGTACTCCACTGGAAAACATTTTTTTTTAAATCAACTGGTGCCAGAAAGTTAAACAGATTTGTAAATTACTTCTATTTAAAAATCTTAATCCTTCCAGTACTTATCAGATGCTGTATGCTCCGCAGGAAGTTCTTTTCTTTTTGAATTTCCTTTCTGTCTGACCACAGTGCTCTCTGCTGACACCTCTGTCCATTTTATAAACTGTCCAGAGTAGAAGCAAATCCCCATAGCAAACCTATCCTATCTTGCTCTGGACAGTTCCTAAAACGGACAAAGGTGTCAGCAGAGAGCACTGTGGTCAGACAGAAAAGAAAATAAATAAAAAAAGAACTTCCTATGGAGCATATAGCAGCTGATAAGTACTGGAAGGATTAAGATTTTTAAATACAAGTAATTTACAAATCTGTTTAACTTTCTGGCACCAGTTGATTTAACTTTTTTTTTTCTTTTTTTTCAGTGGAGTACCCCTTTAAGGTAGAACAAGGTTTCCCAACCAGGGTGCCTCCAGCTGTTGCAAAACTACAACTCCCAGCATGCCCGGACAGCCAAAGGCTGTCCGGGCATGCTGGGAGTTGTAGTTTTGCAACAGCTGGAGGCACCCTGGTTGGGAAACACTGAAGTAGAACAGCTGGATGACCATATGGTAGACAGCATTTCTCCAAAAATATGCAAGACCAGCACTGGAAACCACTATATCCACAGCCCGTCACTTATCTCCCAGTCTTCTGATCCTATCTCCACCCCTGTTTGATTTGGCAGCCGCCTTACGCAGCTACCGGCTGATACAGAATCCCTGTAGATTTATTGCAACACAGTTCATTTTACCCTTAGATAGATTTCATTACTTTTTTTTCAGGTCCTATTAAAAGCTCTGGAAGATCCCAGCATGCGCCTCATCTGTTGTGTAATAGCTGCGCTCGTGTCATAAAAGCGCACTCCCAGGCTATGAACACTTTATTGGTTTGCAAAGTCTAACCGTTCAGGGCCACTGAAGGGCGTTAAACGTGAAATGATGCCCATTGGTAGAAATATACTTGTATTCTCCCCATAGAATGTTTCTGGGGAAAAAAAATTCCCCCACAGTCCTGCAAACCTCTGAAATGCCACAGGGGGCTGATGAAATGGCACTAGGTGGTAATGAAATGACACGTTGGGGTACAATTTCTAAAAGCTGTAACAAAATGTTTGCATGAGCGGGCGGGATTGGACACACCTTGCCGGATCGGGTGGAAGTAGAACACACACATTGCAGGGGCGGGCGGTAATGGTCAGAAATCCAGAGGGATAGTCCTGCGCGGGGCTTTACTCTGAAGATGCCGGAGTACAGCACTTGGGCGTCTTCAGAGTTTTCTATAGAAATGAATGGATGATGGATAGTGTAGCACCTACAGCTCCAGGACACAGAGACCCCAGGCCCTGTTTGGGAGATAGAGTGGTGGATTCCTACCACTGGGATAGGGGATAGTATTTTTTTTATTTTATTTTTTTTACTGCACAAGCCCTTTAACAGAGAGTTATACTGTTTTTATACTTATTTGATGGGTATCCTATCTCTTAATGTCCCCTGATGAAAACCTTCGAGTTGTTTTGGAAGGAAACACGTTGGGACAGTGATTTGTTGTGGAAATCTCTGTCAGATAATATCAGTTGAATATGGTATATAACTACCGACAAGTCTATATTTTTGTGTATTCCATTGACCATATTTGCCCTTGACATTGTGTGTTTAACGAGTACCTGTCATGATCTTGTCGAATGTTCTAATCTTCCCAGTTAACTGCCCCCATCATGATAAACCACCCCCTGCCTTTATTTTTATTTTATTTTTTTACTTTTCTACCTTGATATTGCTCTGTATTTTCTGCTCAGTCAGATTCACAGACTGGAAAGGGGCGTCCCCCAGCAGGCGTGACATTATCTGAAGCCATACAGGGGAGAACTTCCTCCCTCTCTCACACACAGCCCAGAGCAGTGCAGTGTGAGATGAGCTATGATTGGATAAGTCTGCACACTTTCCTGATTTTGGACTTCTGCCAGGCCAGCAGGAGTCCAAAATCTGTGCAGATGGGATGGGATGAAATGTGCTCTGGACAAGTAGGGCGACACCTAGTGGCAGCTTTTTTAAATATAAAGCATAGAAAACTTCATTTTTTTTTTTAAACAAAGTACATTAAAAATATTTTTTTTAAGTTTACCATAAGGAGTGCAATAGCAAAACATTTTTTAATGAGTTCCCATTTAAATGATGGGATAACGGTGATTTTTTTTTTTTTTATTTTTTTTTTTGTCTTAATGTTTTTTTTTTTTTTTTTGTTACAGACCAGTGTTCCATTTTATTGCACTTGTGGTTCTTTGCTGTGATTTGCATGTTTCTGATTTATAATGTCTAAGATGAAGAAAAGCTCATTGATACAAAATTACATTTAGCAGATTAATATAAATATAAAAATGTAGATTGATATTAATGTTATTATGGTGAACCCAGTCACGTGAGGTCATGAGAAAAGTCTTTTGGGACAACTAAATTCATGTGTAATTAGAATGGACTTAGGGTCCTTATTTCATAGCAAAATGTTAATATAGTGTGAAGACGGCTTGTAAATGGGACCGACCCCATTGCGACGGGAGCACGTCCACCTATTGCAGCGTTTTCTAAACAGTGTGCCTCCAGCTGTTGCAAAACTACAACTCCCAGCATTTCCGGGCATGCTGGGACTTGTAGTTTTGCAACAGCTAGAGACACTGTTGGGAAAACGCTGACCTTCTGAGTTGCTTCTGATTGACACACCTGCCCAGCCACTCTCCGCAGAGCCAGGTCTCTGTTTATAGGACTATATTCCTGTTAGGTTTAGAAGTTTAATTTGAATATTATATGAATAAACTTTCAAAATGTTATCCAGACATGTCAAAAGGTTAGCTTGCACAGGTCCTTTTAGATTGTATCTGCTGCGATTGTGAGTTATAATTCTGTATAGTGCCCTACAGCCCTCTCCACTTCCTTGCCAGCCTATCTGTCCGACCTCTTCACTCTGTCCGACCTTATTACTATAAAAGGGTCAGCTTTGATTGACAGCCGGAGGAGTGAGGTTCATGCTGCCGAGCATTTCATCAAGCTATAACTCTCATTTGACACAAGGAGCATTCTGCTAAAGGGGTTGTTCCCACCATTACATATCAATCTTTGTATAGATCGTTAAAAAAAAACTCATAGTGTGTGCCATTTACATGCTGTTAAAGGAAAACGGTCACCCGTACACCCGCACCATAACCCGATACACCGGGTTATAGTGCGGGTGAACAGGAGACCGATGCGGGGTCTGGGACTGCTAAACTTACATTGATCCCCCGAAGGTCTCCCTCTACCAGGGCTGACTTGCGCTTTCAGGCGGGTCCGCCGGCTGGATTTAAATGCCTACTGAGCGCTCATGAAAATTTAAATCTAGCTGGCGGGCCCGCCTCAAAGCGCAAGTCTGCGCTGGATGAGGGGGACCTTTGGAGGATCGGCGTTCCGGACTGCATGTAGTTATAGCAGTCAGAGACCCCACATCGGTCTCCTGTTCACCGCACTATAACTCGGTGTATCGGTTACAGTGCAGGTGACCGGTTTCGTTTAATAAATAAGGCAGTGAAAAGTTATGGCATTTACTTCTGTAGTATAGTGCCACCTTGTGTTCAGATTGTATAGTAAATTGGACGTCCACCTACTGCAGTTGCAAAATTACAAGTCCTAGCATGCCCGGACAGCCAAAAGCTGTCCGGGCGTGCTGGGAGTTATAGTAGTATTGCAACAGCTGAAGAAACACTGTTTGAAAAACACTGCACTGAGTCGCTTCTTTCACTCTCCAGGTCTCTGCATAGTGATCCTATTTTATTGTATGGAGCAGAGAATAGAAATAGTTTTCTTCCCAGATCTTCTGCAGTACATGGCAGTATAGCTGAAAAGATGCTGTTTGCAGGGGTAATTAGAAGGAATTGTGCTTTCAGCTGCCAGAGGGGGAGGGAGATTGATTCTGTCCATCCCTGCCAGAGGGGGAGGGAGATTGATTCTGTCCATCCCGAACAGCAATGATTAGCAGAAACAGCAAAGGGGCACATATTGAAGAAGGATACCCCCTTTAATAGTGACTATCCTACAACCCATAGGGCATGTGACTGTTTTAGAGATGTTACCACATGGTTAAAAAGAAGCAGGATACATTCTTGAACACATAAGTTATAAGGCCTCAGGGCTTGTGAAGAATAGGAGCGTACGGTTTGTAGCGGTGGGAGAGCCAGGACGCAGGATAACTCCGCTTCATTCCAATGGTGCAGACAGGAGCGTAAATGTAACACATGAATGAAAGGCCTGAACTTGTTTTCTTTCCTTTCTAGTGTCTTGTGCCAAACTGAAGAAGAAGAAGAATTGGTTTGGAACAGTCTATACAGAATTAGCTGCTGATGGGGAAACAAAGAAGACGGCAAAAGCAAGCAGTTCCAGCAATCCAAGATGGGAGGAACAGTTAACTGTGTACGTCCTATCTGTATGGAACGGTGTGAGGATTTTTCTCTGCAACTTGTAGTTTTATTACTTTTGGTGTGCCATACATTCAATATTCTAGACAAAATCCTTGAAGATAATTTAAAGGGATTTCAAAAATGTTGATGTGTGGTGTCAACTCTTTGCACCTCTACCAATCTTTGGTGCAGAACGGTCACCACTACCCTTCATAGTTTACAAGGCACACATATATTTTGTAGCAGCTGTGTCTCCTACTGCAGCTCATTTCCTTTTACTTCAATAGGACTGAACTGCAATACCCTGCACAACCACTACAGAATGTATGGCGCTGTGCCTGCTAAACCACAAAGGGAACATGCTGTAGCTGCAATATGATATGAATGGCCTGGAAAACTATTTTAAAAACGTAGAAAGCTTTTTTTTATGTTAAAATATGATTTGGATGGTATTACAGACCTATGGTCTGAGATGCAGGGACATTCTGTTGACCATTTAGTTGCTTTAAAGGAAAATTGTCAGCCTGTTCACCCACACTAAACACAATACACTGGGTTATAGTGCGGGTGAACAGGAGTCCAACGAGGGGTCACTTACTAAAATATGTCCAGTAGGTCCTGAGATAACCTCTGCTGAATTCAGTGAATCGCGCACAGGAGACAGGGCTCCGCCTACTCAATTTACATATTCATTGTCTGTGACTCAACTTCACTGGGATGTGGAGTCACAGACAATGAATATGTAAATTGAACTGGCGAACCCCCGCCCCCTGTATGCGATTCACTAAATTCAGTAGAGGATTTTCTGGGGGGACATATTCAACCCCTTGGGGACGGAGCCCATTATGACCCTAAGGACGGAAGCATTTTTTGCAAATCTGACCACTGTCACTTTAAGCATTAATAACTTTGGGAGGCTTTTACTTATAAATTTGATTCTGAGATTGTTTTTTTTGTGACATAGCGGTAAATTTCCGTCGATACTTGCATCACTTCTTGGTGAAAAATTCAAAAATGTGATGAAAAATTTGAAAATTTAGCATTTTTCTAACTTTGAAGCTCTCTGCTTGTAAGGAAAATAGACATTCCAAATAAATAATATTTTGATTCACATATACAATATGTCTACTTTATGTTTCCATCATAAAATTGACGTGTTTTTACTTTTGGAAGACACCAGAGGGCTTCAAAGTTCAGCAGCAATTTTCCAATTTTTCTCAAAATTTTCAAAATTTGAATTTTTCAGGGACCAGTTCAGGTTTGAAGTGGATTTGAAGGGTCTTCTGGTTAGAAATACCCCATAAATGACCCCATTATAAAAACTGCACCCCTCAAAGTATTCAAAATGACATTCAGTAAGTGTGTTAACCCTTTAGGTGTTTCACAGGAATAGCAGCAAAGTGAAGGAGAAAATTCTAAATCTCCATTTTTTTACACTTGCATGTTCTTGTAGACCCAGTTTTTGAATTTTTACAAGGGGTAAAAGGAAAAAAAAATCAAAATTTGTAACCCAATTTCTCTCGAGTAAGAAAATACCTCATATGTGTATGTCAAGTGTTTGGCGGGTGCAGTAGAGGGCTCAGAAGGGAAGGAGCAACAATGGGATTTTGGAGAGTGAGTTTTTCTGAAATGGTTTTTGGGGGGCATGTCCCATTTAGGAAGCCCCTATGGTGCCAAGACAGCAAACCCCCCCCCCCCCCACATTGCACACTATTATGGAAACTACACCCCTCAAGGAATGTAACAAGGGGTACGGTGAGCCTTAACACCCCACAGGTGTTTGACAACTTTTTGTTAAAATCGGATGTGTAAATGAAAAAAAAAAAAATTTCACTAAAATGCTGGTTTTCCCCCAAATTTTACTTTTTTACAAGGGGTAATGGGAGAAAATGCCCCCCAAAATTTGTAACCCCGTTTCTTCTGAGTATGGAAATACCCCATGTTTGGACGTCAAGTGCACTGCGAGCGTACTACAATGCTCAGAAGAGAAGGAGCTCCATTGAGCTTTTAGAGAGATAATTTGTTTGGAATGGAAGTCGGGGGCCCTGTGCATTTACAAAGCCCCCCGTGGTGCCAGAAGAGTGGACCCCCCCACATGTGACCCCATTTTGGAAACTACACAGCTCACGGAATGTAATAAGGGGTAAGGATAGCATTTACACCCTACTGGCGTTTGACAGATCTTTGGAACAGTGGGCTGTGCAAACAAAAAAAATTTAATTTTTCATTTTCACTGACTACTTTTCCAAAAATCTGTCAGACACCTGTGGGGCGTAAATGCTATCTGTACCCCTTATTACATTACGTGAGGGGTGTAGTTTCCAAAATGGGGTCACATGTGGGTATTTATTTTTTTGGGTTTATGTCAGAACCGCTGTAAAATCAGCCACCCCTGCGCAAATCACCAATTTAGGCCTCAAATGTACATGGTGCGCTCTCACTCCTGAGCCTTGTGCGCTCACAGAGCATTTTACGCCCATATATGTGGTATCTCCATACTCAGGAGAAATTGCGTTAGAAATTTTGGGGGTCTTTTTTTCCTTTTACCTCTTGTGAAAATAAAAAGTAAAGGGCAACACCAGCATGTTAGTGTAAAAATTTTTTTTTTTACCCTAACAGGCTGGTGTAGACCCCAACTTTTCCTTTTCGTAAGGGGTAAAAGGAGAAAAAGACCCCCAAAATTTGTAGTGCAATTTCTCCCGAGTACGGAGATACCCCATATGTGGCCCTAAACTGTTTACTTGAAATTCGACAGGGCTCTGAAGTGAGAGAGCGCCATGTGCATTTGAGGACTAAATTAGGGATTGCATAGGGGTGGACATAGGGGTATTCTATGCCAGTGATTCCCAAACAGGGTGCCTCCAGCTGTTGCTAAACTCCCAGCATGCCTGGACAGTCAGTGGCTGTCCAGAAATGCTTGGAGTTGTTGTTTTGCAACAGCTGGAAGCTCTGTTTTGGAAACACTGCCGTATAATACGTTTTTCATTTTTATTGGGGGGGACAGTGTAAGGGGGTGTCTATTTAGTGTTTTACCCTTTATTATGTGGTATTGTAGTGTAGTGTAGTGTTTTTAGGGTACATTCACACTGGCGGGTTACGGTGAGTTTCCCGCTAGGAATTTGCGCTGCGGCGAAAAATTTGCCGCAGCTCATACTTGAAGCAGGAAACTTACTGTAAACCCGCCTATGTGAATTTACCCTGTACGTTCACATGGGGGGGGGGGGGGGGGGGCAAACGTCCAGCTGTTTCAAAACTACAACTCCCAGCATGTACTGACAGACCGTGTAGTTTTGCAACAGCTGGAGGCACACTGGTTGGAAAACCTTCAGTTAGGTTCTGTTACCTAACTCAGTATTTTCCAACTGGTGTGCCTCCAGCTGTTGCAAAACTACAATTCCCAGCATGTACTGATCACAGAAGGGCATGCTGGGAGATGTAGTTCTGCAACAGCTGGAGGTACGCAACTACAACTCCCAGCATGCCGAGACAGCTGTTTGCTGTTTGGGCATGCTGCGATTTGCAGTTTTGCAACATCTGGAGTGGTACAATTTAGAGACCACTGAACAGTGATCTCCAAACTGTGGACCTCCCAGATGTTGCAAAACTACAACTCCCAGCATGCCCAGACAGCAAACAGCTGTGTGGGCATGCTAGGAGTTGTAGTTTTGCAAGATCTAGAGGGCAGTATAGAGATCACTGTGCAGTGGTCTCTAAACTGTAGACCTCCAGCTGTTGCAAAACTACAAATCTCAGCATGCCCACACAGCAAACAGCTGTTTGGGCATGCTGGGAGTTGTAGTTTTGCAACATCTGGAGGGCTACAGGTTAGAGACCACCGTATAATGGTCTCTAGATGTTGCTAGGCAACTACTCACCGGCTTCCGTTGCATCCAGGGAGCCGTCCTCTTCTGCTGTATGCCGCCCGCAGATCCCCGTCGCCCGCAGCCTCCGGAGGGGTAAGTGGACGTCGGCGCCCGGTCCTCTTCGTTTCCCCATTCTGCCCCGCCTATTGTGGGTGGGCAGGACGGGGAAAACGAAAGTAAAGCCCCCGATTTGCTATTGGTTGTCGCGTCTAGACCACCAATAGCAGGGATAGGAGGGGTGGCACCCCTGTCACCTCACTCCTATCGCTTCAGGGGGATCGTGGGTGTCTTAGACAACCGCGATCCCCCTTATAGTCCGGGTCACCATAGACCCGTAATGACCCGGAATCGGCACAAATCGCAAGTGTGAATTCACTTGCGATTTGCGCCGATCGCCGACATGTGGGGGTCTAATGACCCCCCTTGGCATTTGCACGGGGTGCCTGGGGTCCTTAAGTACCAGGAAGCAAGGGTGTATGCATACGCTCTTCGTCCCCAACAGGTTAAGTAAGTGACCCCTCATCTGATTCCTGTTCACCCACACTATAACCCAGTGTATTGGGTTTAATGTGGGTAAACAGGCTGACAGTTTTCCTTAAATGCAAGTCTATGGGAGGGGGCATGGCGGCCGTCACGAGGGGGAAGGGGCCGTGACCTTACGATCCTCTGGCCCCTGTATCGTGATTTATCAGGTACAGCACGAATTTCACTCCATGCAGCAGATGACTGTGGGGGCTGCAGGAGGGATCACGGGGGTCCTCAGCGGGGGGCCTCCCGCAATCAGACATCTTATCCCCTATCCTTTGGATAGGGGATAAGATTTTTAGGGGTGGAGTACCCCTTTTAAGCTCAGGCTTGGCTTACAAAGCCAATGTATTGCAACACAAAAGGTTTATATGCGTCAGCCAAAGATTCAGTGAACTGTATCTAGAGCTGACAGTCATATTACAAGGCTGCTCACTTAGATAATGTTGAGAAACCTTTTCCTGCAGTGTTGCAGCATGGTACCTCCATAGTAGGATCCTACAGTGGGCTCATTCATATACAATGTATACTGCAAAGAAGAGAGTCTGTGCTTAACAATATACATCTGCTGTATACTTAAAAAACGGGTTATTCAGGAATGGCCCTTGTGCTCTGACCCAGTCAGCGTCCAATCGACTTTTTTTTTGCTCTGGACTGAACACAACTGACACCATTGTGTTCCAACGGATCCCATGGACTTGAAGAGTCTGTTGGGTTTTCGGTATTTTACAGGAGTTGAGTAGAGAAAAAAAAAGATTGGATACGCTTTATTTTTTTCTCCGCTCAACTACCGTCCTTTCCACAGACTGACCGATAGAGCACAATGGCAGTGGGAATGAGCTCGTAGAGTAATCTGTGCATGGTCTTGGCAGTCATTTGTTCATTAAAGGGGTTATCCAAGAATAGGAAAACCTGGATAGGTTGTCTCTTGTTAGTTCTGTAAGGGTTTCCTTAGAACCTCAACCTTAAAGGGGTACTCCGCCCCTAGACATCTTATCCCCTATCCAAAGGATAGGGGATAAGATGTCTGATTTGGGGGGTCCCACCGCTGGGGACCCCCGGGATCTCTGCTGCAGCACCCCAGACATCTGGTGCATGGACCAAACTTCGCTCCGTGCCGGATGACTGGCGATGTGGGGCGGAGGCGTGTGCCATCACGCCCCCTCCCATAGACTTGCTCTAAATGAACACCGGGTGCAGCAGGGAGATTGCGGTGGTCCCCCCACGATCAGACATCTTATCCCCAGTCCTTTGAATAGGGGCAAAGTACCTCTTTAAATAGTTATCTGTACAATGGTTTATTAGGTACTATAAAAAGCTAAAATTCTAATAGTATTATCCATTGCGTTTCTAGGAAGGTAACCCCGCAAACTACACTTGAATTCAAGGTATGGAGTCACCATACGTTGAAAGCTGATGCGTTGCTTGGCAAAACCGTTGTGGACCTGAGGCAAGCGCTGGAAACACATAATAGAAAATGTAAGTGGTGAAATATGGAATACAGAATGTGAACGGGCAAATGTCAGCACATAGAGATGTTACTGGAGTAAAGACTGTGAGGAGGAGGATTTATACTATGATAATGAGGTATTGTGTTGAGCAAATCTTTCATTTCCTTCATGTTTTATACTTTTGCTTTTGCTAGATTTTCTAGCTTTTTGGGTGATTCCATTTGATAAGGTAGAGGTTAATTTTTGCTGATTACTAATTGGTTATTTTATCTTTCCAATGTATCTTGTGGCCTGAAAAATGAGCAGATCTGGTGAATCAGTAGAAACTATTTGCTCATCCCATCTTGTGACTCCACATGATTCAGTGTTACCAGTGACTCCAGGCAGAACATGTAGTAGATGAGATACACATTGGCTGTAGAAGGTTGTGTTTGCACCAAGTCTGCAATAAATCTAGGTTCTATGTATAATACACAGTTGACCTAAGAGCGTCCCGTCCTAGCTGAGGCATTGTACATCCGCCTGTAGTCAGGTGTGGTATGACTCCACAGATGATCAGCAGTTATGTGTTTTCTGCAGTCTAAACAAGCGTTCATTGTGCTTTACAAAATATAGCTCTTATATTCAATGACAATATATTATGCACCTTGTTTTTCTGTTTCACAAAATAGGAGAAAGACAAGCACCACAAAGATGCACACCCGATGATGACATTGGAATAATGTACAAAGGTATACATTTATTGTGCGAAAACATAGGAAAACAGAACATTGAAAAACACTTAAAGGGGTACTCTGACCCCAAAGACATCTTATCCCATATCCAAAGGATAGGGGATAAGATGTCTGATCGTGGGGGTCCCGGTGCTGGGGACCCCCACAATCTCTCATGCAGCACCCACCTGTCTCAGCTGCACAGAGCGACGATAGCCCCGTGACTCATGGCCACAGGGCCGGAGTATCCTGCCGTCACGCCACCTCCCATAGACTCGCATTGAGGGGGAGAGCGTGACGTCACAAGGGGGCGGAGTCGTGATGCCACGATACTCTGCCCCCGTGGTCGTGAATCTTCAGACATGGAACTATCGTCACTCTGTGCTGCATGAGAGATTGGTGGGGTCCCCAGTGGTGGGATTTCCGTGATCAGATATCTTAGGAGATGAGATGTTTTAGGGCCGGAGTACCCCTTTAAAAAGTGCCTAATCCCCTCAGGGGGCACAAATGTACACAATAAGGGATGGACTGCATAGTGGGCTGCCATATAGCACCCTATATCCCACTATATGCCAAATTGTATCCTATATCCAAATATATGTGTGCTTAGTGATTAAAGTGATGAAGGACCTGTGCTCCACTGAAAACATGCGTTCTGTCAAGGTGATGCAAGAGAGAGTCACATAGGTGTGTTTTCATTGGGGCACAGGTCCTTCATCTCACATCAGGGCTGCTGCTGTATAAGCCTTGTTTGGTATTCATCACTGCTTAGTTCTTGTCCATTGTATTAGTCCCTGTATATCTGCTTTGTTATAGATTGCACCCAATACTGTGAGTAGTGCATCGGCACGCCTATATTGCGTGTAGTGCTTTTTGTAATACTCATAAGCTTTTATCACTATGCACACCTGTAGTTGGATATAGGGTACTACATGGAAGCCCGCAATGCAATACATTCATTATTGTGTACACCTGTGACCCCTGAGGGGGATTAGGCATTTATTCTTTCCCCTTGGTTGCTGTGGCACTCGTATGAGCCTTCTTAAAGGGGTACTCCAGTGGAAACTTTTTTTTTTTTTTTTTTATCAACTGGTGCCATAAAGTTAAACAGATTTGTAAATTACTTCTATTAAGAAATCTTAATCCTTCCAGTACTTATTAGCTGCTGAATAATACAGAGGAAATTATTTTCTTTTTGGAACACAGAACTATCTGCTGACATCATGAGCACAGTGCTCTCTGCTGACATCTCTGTCCATTTTAAGAACTGGAAAATCCCCATAGCAAACATATGCTGCTCTGGACAGTTCCTAAAATGGACAGAGAGGTCAGCAGAGAGCTCTGTGTTCCAAAAAGAAAAGAATTTCCTCTGTAGTATTCAGCAGCTAATAAGTACTGAAAGGATTAAGATTTTTTAAAAGAAGTTATTTACAAATCTGTTTAACTTTCTGGCACCAGTTGATTAAAAAAAATATATATAATAATAATAATTCCACAGTTTTTTTTTTTAATGCTCTGTTTTCCTATGCTACTTGTACAATAAAATGATACCTTTTTACATTATTTTTTGGTCATTATTGGGTGTGCATCTTTGTGGTGCTTGTCTTTCTCTTCTTTTTGAGTAGTCTGTGTATATACACAACATTTGGCTTACACCCTATCTTTTATATATAAGGTTGAGCCTCACTTACTTATTTGTCTCTTGTATTTCTGTCCTGGCTGCTGCAGTACTGTACATATTGCTTACATTTCTGGTTGCCCTGAGTAGCATCAAGAAACAAAGGCACTGTTCATACTATGGAGAATCCGAACAGAATTTCCGTAAGGGATTCTGTGTGGATTACGCCTTACGGCACATTCCTATTCATTTCTGTCAAAAAGAAACAAAGGCGCTCCTTGTGGAGTATCGCTTGTAACAAGGATACCAGGGAGGGGGAGGGTATATCACTGCTTACCGATATGGGTTGTGTACCGACATACACAACAATGGTAAGCATATATAGGTAGAGTGTGCCCGTCTGCAGCCTTCCTGAAGTGTTGTTAGCAGGATAGAAACAGGACTTCGAAAATTCAGGAATCCTGGCGCTGATCAAGGCAAAGGACCGCAGAGGTAAAAGTATCCACCATAAGGTTTATTGGCAACAATGCAACACGTTTCGCTGCGCATGGGCAGCTTCTTCAGGTATGGCAATTAGGAGCAACACCCAGGGTTAAATACCCTAAAGGTGTTAACCCCTAAATAACAAGAATAGAAAAAAATGGTATCTGTGACCATCCATACTGACATTAAAATAAAATATACATATAAATAATTTAGCCCAAACTAAGAGAAGGGAAAAAAAAAAAAAAGAAACAGTCTCTCTTTTTTTATTTATAAAAAAAAAAAAAAAAAAAAAAAAAAGACTGTTTCCTACCTATAAGCATATATAGGTAGTTTATTTATAAAAAAAAAAGAGACTGTTTGTTTTATTTCCTTTCTTTCCTTCTCTAAATTATTTATATATGTATATTCTATTTTATTTTAATGTCAGTATGGATGGTCACAGATACCGATTTTTTTCTATTCTTGTTATTTAGGGGTTAACACCTTTAGGGTATTTAACCCTGGGTGTTGCTCCTAATTGCCATTCCAGATGAAGCTGTGCATGCGCAGCGCAACACGTTGCATTGTTGCCAATAAACCTTATGTGGATACTTTTACCTCTGTGGTCCTTTGCCTTGATTGGCGCTGTGATTCCTGCATTTTCGAAGTCCTGTTAATGTCCCATTCATTTCGATCGAAATTCTGCTGCTCAGTTCACACGTGGGAAGCTCCGTAACAGAACTTCTGAACAAGAATTGGATTCCAGCGCAAGATTGAACAGGAATCCTCCTGGGATTTCGCTAATTTCAATGGGACATAAGTGCCAATTCTGGATCAGATCCAGAATCGGCACTTATGTCCCATTGAAATTAGCGCTGGAATTCAGCAAGGAGTTGCTGGCCAAGAGCCTTCACCATACACCAGTGGTCTCCAAAGTGTGGTCCTCCAGCTGTTGCAAACCTACAACTCCCAACAGCTGGAGGTCCACACTTTGGAGACCACTGCCATAAAAATTTCAATGTGAAGAGAAAAATATAGGCCACAATACACATTAGAAAAAGTGCCAAAAAACACCCTTTTGTTGGAAAATCCTGCCCAAATAACTTCATTTAAGGGCCTGCTAAATTTTTATATTAACACTTTGTTGTCTTTATGTCCTATAGTGGAAAGAGTAAAAGAGCAATTGAAGCTGTCTTTAGATGGCAAACATGGCACAGTCCAGACTGGCGAGCTGACGGTCATCTTAGATGGGTTGAGTGTAGAACCAGAGTCCCAGGCAACATGTAATTCCACAGCCCCAGCACCCGGTAAGTCATGAATACAGGACTCGCCCTCTGGCACTGAGTGTGAATGCACTTTAAACATATAACATTTTTCTTTGCCTTTTTAGTAGAAATTCAACAAAACGGAGATGCGATCTGCGAAAACGGAGGCGAATGTTCGTCGGACATTAGAGCCGGGTGAGTGTATTTACTGCTGCTTATATATATATATATATATATATATATATATATATATATATATATATATGCTGCTTACACTATGGAGCACTAGATGAGACTAATACAGTGATCCCTCAACTTACAATGGCCTCAACATACAATAGTTTCAACATACAATGGTCTCTTCTGGACCATCGTAAGTTGAAACCAGACTCCACATACAATGCTATGGAATCTGCGAAAGGTGTCAATAGCTGGAAGAACCGACCAATCAGAATGGATATTTCACTGGTAAAACCCCTGTATTACTGAAGTGCATGCACTGACTGGTGTCTGGTAGCACCCCCTACAGTACAGGGAGGTATTACATGTTCTGTACACTTTACCTGTGCCAGGATTAGCTGCTCCTTTGGACATCAGGTGAGGGCGGCTCCATTTTCCTTTTTTTAGGACATTGTGTGTTATGTACAGGACCCTGGAGAAGCTTCTGTCCTCTACATAGACCAGTGTTTCCCAAAGAGGGTGCCTCCAGCTGTTGCAAAACTACAACTCCCTGCATGCCCGGACAGCCGAAGGCATAGACAGTGATTACAGCTCCCAGCAGATCTTTATTACTTTTTTATGTAAGGATTTGCTTTATCTGCATTAGTTATCTACTTAATCCTCACTTTTTCCTATTTTTGGATGACATTTTGGTGGCTTCAGAACCAATTACCAGGTTTCCATAGAGTTCTGGTCTCAACATACGAGGGTTTCAACATACAATGGTCGTCCTGGAACCAATTAATATTGTAACTTGAGGGACCACTGTATATGATGTGTACAACATGGCAAGTACTTACAGTATGGAGCACTAGATGAGACTAATATATGATGTGTACAACATGGTAAGTGCTTACAGTATGGAGCACTAGATGAGACTAATATATGATGTGTACAACATGGTAAGTGCTTACACGCCATCTTAAGGACACTATTGCAGTAATGGATGTTTGTCAGAAACGAGGATGGAGCATATTTAGTAATGCAGAAACCAAGAACATAAATACACATGATGGGTAATCCCATCCTCTTAAAGGGTACCTGTCACGGTGCTCCAGGATATGTTTAATGGTCTCGGTTTTGCTCTGGGACTGACTAAATCAAATTTCCAGGAAGTCTTATAGACTTTACATGGGACTTCCAGGAAAACATCCTCTGATCATGTGGGTTTTGGAGCAATTTTCAAGCGACGTGACAGGTACCATTTGTGGTAGCCCTTGGGGGGGGGTGTATGGTAGGGATGGTATGATGTTGATATATGAGGGGTTAATATTAACCCTGTCACTCGTGACGCCAGGGTGAGGGCTGGTATGCTGAATCTATGTTCTGGCCTATCGCCGCCCTTCCCAGAAGCGATAGGTGCAATGAAATGACTGAAGGTCCACAAGCAGATTTAACTTGAACTTGAATAACTTTACTGCAGTGCTTGCAATATCTAATGCATAGTAACAGTCTCATATAACAGTTCTTAGGTTGCTTAGCGACTGGCAGAAGTTGCGGACCTTGCATTAGACTTGTAGTCTCTGAATTTAGGGAGTGATGTGCAGATCCGTCCGGATTTAGGGGAGATATTGGGTCCGGTGATACTGCAGAGTGCTTAGGGGATGACACACTCTATAATTTAGATCATTCAGCCGTTGCCACAAGGCTCAGGCCTAACTCACTGCGATTACTGCGATATAGGTCTTCTCTCATCAAGAGCCAGGGAAAAGAGCGAGAAGATGGCCGCCGCTCCCTTATATGGGCAGGGGGTGTGGCGATTCTGATTGGTCCGAACGTCTGCCATTCACCAGTACATGGTGTGATGGGATTACTGACGTAAGAGGGCCTCCAAAGGTCCTTAAGCTAAAACCATAGAGTTCACCTTGTCACATGACCCGCAGGTCCTGCAACGCTGATAGAAACAGGTAATTAACCATTTATATACAGAAATAATACTATATACATTATTCTATGGACAAATTAGAAATCTATATACTATAATAGAGGCGACTAGGGGCGGACTGACTAACAGAGAAGTCCTAGGGACCCATAGATAAAGAAGTACCAAATGAAATGCGGTACTGGGACACCACACATTTAATCACTGGATGGCAAGAACCTTTGCCGAACTCTAATTCCCAGCGGAAGTACAACAAGATCGGTTAGGAAAACACTGGTCCTTGACCCTTCAGATAGATGTTTGCTTTTTGTAGTGTTCCCCATCTTGCTGCGTTCATTCACTGCTGAATCAAAGAATGCTAGGTGTAGGGAGGAGGGAAATATATAAGGCCGGTATGAAATTCTTTATAGTTTGGTGGCCTTGCTTACATACAGGTGAATGGCCTTATGTGCAGAAAACTGTACTGATGATACTAGAAGTCACCTGTAATACAATGTGACTCTGAATACCGCCATATATATGGGATTTTGAAGCCAATACTTCTACAGCAGAGTATTGATAATGTATGTCATATATAAAACCTGTAGGCATACAAATGTACAGTATGGCCTCAAAACGTCTATGTACAAGTGGAATGAAGCCTTAAAGGAGAACTCCAGAATATAAAAATTGTCCCCCATAGTGCCGGCAGTAAAAAAAATAAAGATGTACATACCTTCCTCCGCTCCCCCCGGGGCCTCCGGTAACCATCTCCGGTCTCCGCCACGATCCTCTTCCTGGTTGCCGGCGAGTCATTCTGCACTCAGCCAATCACCGGCCGCAGTGAAGTCCCGACTTGGCCGGCAAAAGGCTGAGCGGCAGTGTGAGAACGCTTCAAGACACAAAATTCTTCACTACACCGGCACCTGCTGCCGGGGCCGAAAACGTCACACTGCCGCTCAGCCTATCACCGGCTGAGCCGGAACTTCACTGTGGCCGGTAATTGGCTGAGCGCAGTATGACTCGCTGACCACCGGCAACCAGGAAGAGGATCGTGGCAGAGACCGGAGCCAGTTACCAGAGGCCCTGGGGGAGCGGAGGAAGGTATGTACATCTCTATTTTTTTTTACTGCCGGCAGTATGGGGGACAATTTTTATATTCTGGAGTTCTCCTTTAATCATTAAAAGTTGTTTCCTATCGACAGGATGTCATAAGAATATTTGTCTTTGTCTGTCTGTCTTTCTGTCTTTGTCTCCCTGTCTCTTTGTCTCCCTGTCTCTTTGTCTCTTTGTCTCCCTGTCTCTTTCCCTGCCTGCCTGTCTTTCCCTGCCTGCCTGTCTTTCCCTGCCTGCCTGTCTTTCCCTGCCTGCCTGTCTTTCCCTGCCTGCCTGTCTTTCCCTGCCTGCCTGTCTTTCCCTGCCTGCCTGTCTTTCCCTGCCTGCCTGTCTTTCCCTGCCTGCCTGTCTTTCCCTGCCTGCCTGTCTTTCCCTGCCTGCCTGTCTTTCCCTGCCTGCCTGTCTTTCCCTGCCTGCCTGTCTTTCGCTGCCTGCCTGTCTTTCGCTGCCTGCCTGTCTTTCGCTGCCTGCCTGTCTTTCGCTGCCTGCCTGTCTTTCCCTGCCTGCCTGTCTTTCCCTGCCTGCCTGTCTTTCGCTGCCTGCCTGTCTTTCGCTGCCTGCCTGTCTTTCCCTGCCTGCCTGTCTTTCCCTGCCTGCCTGTCTTTCCCTGCCTGCCTGTCTTTCCCTGCCTGCCTGTCTTTCCCTGCCTGCCTGTCTTTCCCTGCCTGCCTGTCTTTCCCTGCCTGCCTGTCTTTCCCTGCCTGCCTGTCTTTCCCTGCCTGCCTGTCTTTCCCTGCCTGCCTGTCTTTCCCTGCCTGCCTGTCTTTCCCTGCCTGCCTGTCTTTCCCTGCCTGCCTGTCTTTCCCTGCCTGCCTGTCTTTCCCTGCCTGCCTGTCTTTCCCTGCCTGCCTGTCTTTCGCTGCCTGCCTGTCTTTCGCTGCCTGCCTGTCTTTCGCTGCCTGCCTGTCTTTCGCTGCCTGCCTGTCTTTCGCTGCCTGCCTGTCTTTCGCTGCCTGCCTGCCTGCCTGCCTGCCTGTCTTTCGCTGTCTGCCTGCCTGCCTGCCTGCCTGTCTTTCGCTGTCTGCCTGCCTGCCTGTCTTTCGCTGTCTGTCTTTGTCTGCCTGTCTTTCGCTGTCTGTCTTTGTCTGCCTGTCTTTCGCTGTCTGTCTTTGTCTGCCTGTCTTTCGCTGTCTGTCTTTGTCTGCCTGTCTTTCGCTGTCTGTCTTTGTCTGCCTGTCTTTCGCTGTCTGTCTTTGTCTGCCTGTCTTTCGCTGTCTGTCTTTGTCTGCCTGTCTTTCGCTGTCTGTCTTTGTCTGCCTGTCTTTCGCTGTCTGTCTTTGTCTGCCTGTCTTTCGCTGTCTGTCTTTGTCTCTTTGTCTGCCTTTGTCTGCCTTTGTCTGCCTTTATCTGCCTTTGTCTGCCTTTGTCTGCCTGCCTGTCTGTCAATCTCCAGTCCAGAAGCAGCCCACAACCAAGATGGAGCACTAGAGGCAGTAAAGTGAGGCTGCGTTGGATGGCGCTAACTAGCAGATATAATCCTAGTTTACTTAATTATTAAAACGTTTATTCTGGACTTCGTGGTTGTCAATGACCTGACAAAGGGAAAGGGATCTCTCAAGATGCATCCAACCCTGAGAACCGGGAAGAGATGTCCTCCGAATGAATATAGACGCAGCACGCCATTCATGCTCTATCTATAAGGCTTCTGAACTCCATTTGGAAGCTCCTAAAAGAATAAAAAAGCTGCCTTTTCATTTATTCGGAGGACATACATATACATATGATAAAAACAGAGAACAAATGTCTTATGAAAAAAAGAAAATGGCTGTGGGCATGAAAGCCTGTGCTCCATTCATTCTGTATGGGGCTTCCGTCCATTGCCTAGCTTGGTGCTCCGCTATATTAGGAAGCCCCATTATTTAAATGTAACCATCTATGGAAACCTTGGCCTCCAAACTGTGGACTTCCCGCTGTTGCGAAACTACAACTCTTTGGCTGTCTGGTCATGCTGGGAGTTGTAGTTTTGCAACTGCTGGAGGTCCACAGTTTGGAGACCACTGCTATAGGGCCACCCAAGTTTTTTCTTTATGTTTATTTACACATTCTGTGATGTAAATTAATACTGTTCTTTTATTCCCCCATCTGAAGATCTTCTAGTGACGTTCCCAATGGGACCTCTAATGAAACCCCATCCAGTTACGCCGAGCAGAATGCCTTCAATGCACAACTAGCGAACGGAGACGGCACTCGCTCCCCTTCTCATGTTGCAGCCAGACCCAAAAATACACCAGCACCAAATCCACTTACTGCACAGGCTGGCACTAGAACTGGTACGCACAGATTCCTCCTTTTCTTTAAACTATTCCATTTGCATATGAACTCCAGCACCCGAATAGTATGGGCTCCTTATTGCTATGCGCTGTGAGGAGTCAATGACTGTGGAGCACTTTAATGATGACTTATGCAATAAACTCATCTTGGCTCGAGGACAAGTGTCTGTCACAAGACTAGTAAGGTTCAGTTTACAGCGTAGGATTCTGTATGCCGACTTCATTTAACCCATTCAGACCCAAACATGCACAGTACATGTATACAAATCTGCATGTTTTATACCATCTAGATCAGTGATCTTCAAACTGTGGCCCTCCAGCTGTTTGCTGTCCAGGCATGCTGGGAATTGTAGTTTTACAGCCGTCTGATCTTGAACGCAAACAGGAAATTCTCTTTTCATCTTGTTTAGTTCCTATTTCTGCCTGGTGAAATACATGACCGGAGAATAATGCAGAGATTCCAGACAAAACACATCCTGTGCTCCTTTTATGTCGACTGCAACAAAAATGTGTCCCCCAGCAGCTTAAAATTCTTGCTCTTTAACATTCCCATGTGATCTTAGTATTAGGGATTAACCATTCTGGTTTCCAGCACACACTGGTGTGGTTAAAGGGAGCTGGGGATGTGGGTCTCTTGATCCCTCATGCACATGGTGGATCTCTGTGCCTGGTTGGTCCTTTGCCTAGAACTGGCATGGCAGGGCATGGAGGAGCTGTCTGCAGTTACATGGTCCCTGTGCGCTGCCATACTTAAAGGGGTTATCCACAATCACTGGGCGAAATGGGACACCATCGCGACCAGTGATTGGCTGAGCTAGAAGGTCTTGTATCAAATGCTCATGTTGGAAGCGAGAAGAGATCGGGGAATGTTGCTAGGTAATATATATTTGCAAAACATAGCAAAAAATATGTTTCTAGGGCAGTGGAAATAGAAAAAAAAAACGTAGCTAAAATATACAATGTGTTTCTAGGGCAGAGGAAATAGAAAAAAATATATATATAGATATAGATACAGTCATGGCCGTAAATGTTGGCACCTCTGAAATGTTTCAAGAAAGTCAAGTATTTCTCACAGAAAAGGATTGCAGTAACATGTCTTGCTATACACATGTTTATTCCCTTTGTGTGTGGTGGAACTAAAACATAAAGGGGAGGAAAAAAAGCAAATTGGACATAATGTCACACCAAACTCCAAAATTGGGCTGGACAAAATTATTGCCACCTTTTTCAAAATTGTGGATAAATAAGATTGTTTCAAGCATGTGAAACTCCTTTAAACTCACCTGGGGCAAGTAACAGGTGTGGGCAATATAAAAATCAGAAAGCAGATAAAAAGGAGAAAAGTTCACTTAGTCTTTGCATTGTGTGTCTGTGTGTGCCACACTAAGCATGGACAACAGAAAGTGGAAAAGAGAACTGTCTAAGGACTTGAGAACCAAAATTGGTGAAAAATATCAACAATCTCAAGGTTACAAGTCAATCTCCAGAGATCTAGATTTGCGCAACATTATCAAAACGTTTGCAACCCTTGGCACTGTAGCTAATCTTCCTGGGCGTGGACGGAATAGAATAGTTGATGAAAGGTGTAAACGCAGGATTGTGCCGGATGGTGGATAAGCAGCCCCAAACAAGTTCCAAAGATATTCAAGCTGTCCTGACTGCTCATGGAGCATCAGTGTCAGCGCGAACTATCTGTCGACATTTAAATGAAATGAAACACTATGTCAGGAGACCCAGGAGGACCCCACTGCTGACACAGAGACATAAAAAGCAAAACTACATTTTGCCAAAATGAACTTGAGTAAGCCAAAATCCTTCTGGGAAAACATCTTGTGGACAGATGAGACCAAGATAGAACTTTTTGGTAAAGCACATCATTCTACCGTTTACCGAAAACGGAATGAGGCCTACGAAGAAAAGAACACAGTACCTACAGTGAAATATGGGGGTGGGTCAATGATGTTTTGGGGTTGTTTTGTTGCCTCTGGCACTGGGTGCCTTGAATGTGTGCAAGGCATCATGAAATCTGAGGATTATCAATGGATTTTGGGTCGCACTGTACAGCCCAGTGTCAGAAAGCTGGGTTTGCGTCTGAGATCTTGGGTCTTCCAGCAGGACAATGATCCCAAACATACATCAAAAAGCACCCAGAAATGGATGGCAACAAAGTGCTGGAGAGTTCTGAAGTGGCCAGCAATGAGTCCAGATCTAAATCCCATTGAACACCTGTGGAGAGAGCTTAACCCCTTAAGGACCGGAGGTTTTTCCGTTTTTGCATTTTCGTTTTTTGCTCCTTGCCTTTAAAAAATCATAACTCTTTCAAATTTACACCTAAAAATCCATATGATGGCTTATTTTTTGCGCCACCAATTCTACTTTGTAATGACGTCAGTCATTTTGCCCAAAAATCTATGGTGAAGCGGGAAAAAAAATCATTTTGCGACAAAATTGAAAAAAAAACGCTGTTTTGTAACTTTTGGGGGCTTCCGTTTCTACGTAGTACATTTTTCGGTAAAAATGACACCTGATTTGTATTCTGTAGGTCCATACGATTAAAATGATACCCTACTTATATAGGTTTGATTTTGTCGGACTTCTGGAAAAAATCATAACTACATGCAGGAAAATTAATACGTTTAAAATTGTCATCTTCTGACCCCTATAACTTTTTTATTTTTCCGTGTATGGGGCGGTATGAGGGCTCATTTTTTGGGCCGTGATCTGAAGTTTTTAACGGTACAATTTTTGCATTGATAGGACTTATTGATCACTTTTTATTCATTTTTAAATGATATAAAAAGTGACCAAAAATGCACTATTTTGGACTTTTGAATTTTTTTGCGCGCACGCCATTGACCGAGCGGTTTAATTAATGATATATTTTTATAATTCGGACATTTCCGCACGCGGTGATACCACATATGTTTATTTTTATTTACACTGTGTTTTTTTTTTTTTATTGGAAAAGGGGGGTGATTCAAACTTTTAATAGGGGAGGAGTTAAATGATCTTTATTCACTTTTTTTTTTCACTTTTTTTTTTGCAGTGTTATAGGTCCCATAGGGACCTATAACACTGCACACACTGATCTTCTATGTTGATCACTGGTTTCTCATAAGAAACCAGTGATCAACGATTCTGCCGGATGACTGCTCATGCCTGGATCTCAGGCACTGAGCAGTCATTCGGCGATCGGACAGCGAGGAGGCAGGAAGGGGCCCTCCCGCTGTCCTGTCAGCTGTTCGGGATGCCGCGATTAGCCGCGGCTATCCCGAACAGCCCGACTGAGCTAGCCGGGAACTTTCACTTTTAGCCGCGCGGCTCAGCTTTGAGCGCGCGGCTAAAGGGTTAATAGCGCGCGGCGCCGCGATCGGCGCTGCGCGCTATTAGAGGCGGGTCCCGGCTTCACTACTGTGTAACCCCGCGTTATATCAGAAGAGCAGGACCAAGGACGTACCGGTACGTCCTTGGTCCTTAAGGGGTTAAAATTGCTGTTGGGAAAAGGCGCCTTCCAATAAGAGAGACCTTGAGCAGTTTGCATAGGAAGAGTGGTCCAACAACCTGGCTGAGAGGTGTAAGAAGTTTATTGATGGTTATAGGACGTGACTGATTGCAGTTATTTTTTTCCAAAGGGTGTGCAACCAAATAAGTTAAGGGTGCCAATAATTTTGTCCAGCCCATTTTTGGTGTGACATTATGTCCAGTTTGGGTTTTTTCTTCCCCTTTTTGGTTTAGTTCCAATACATACAAAGGGAGTAAACATGTGTATAGTAAAATATGTGTTACTGCAATAGTTTCTGTGAGAAATACTTTATTTTCTTGAAAAATTTCAGGGGTGTCAACATTTACGGCCATAACTGTATGTATACACATATACAGTGCATAGTGAAAGTTTTTGGCCCCTTGAACTTTCGACCTTTTGCCACATTTCAGGCTTCAAGCATAAAGATATAAAACTGTAATTTTTTTGTGAAGAATCAACAACAAGTGGGACACAATCATGAAGTGGAACAAAATTTATTGGATATTTCAAACTTTTTTAACAAATAAAAAACAGAAAAATTGGGCGTGCAAAATTATTCAGCCCCCTTAAGTTAATACTTTGTAGCGCCACCTTTTGCTGCGATTACAGCTGTAAGTCGCTTGGGGTATGTCTTTATCAGTTTTGCACATCGAGAGACTGAAATTTTTGCCCATTCCTCCTTGCAAAACAGCTCGAGCTCAGTGAGGTTGGATGGAGAGCGTTTGTGCAGTTTCCAGTTCTTTCCACAGATTCTCGATTGGATTCAGATCTGGACTTTGACTTGGCCATTCTAACACCTGGATATGTTTATTTGCGAACCATTCCATTCTAGAGTTTGCTTTATGTTTTGGATCATTGTCTTGTTGGAAGACAAATCTCCGTCCCAGTCTCAGGTCTTCTGCAGACTCCATCAGGTTTTCTTCCAGAATGGTCCTGTATTTGGCTCCATCCATCTTCCCATCAATTTTAACCATCTTTCCTGTCCCAGCTGAAGAAAAGAAGGCCCAAACCATGATGCTGCCACCACCATGTTTGACAGTGGGGATGGTGTGTTCAGGGTGATGAGCTGTGTTGCTTTTACGCCAAACATAATGTTTTGCATTGTTGCCAAAAAGTTTGATTTTGGTTTCATCTGACCAGAGCACCTTCTTCCACATGTTTGGTGTCTCCCAGGTGGCTTGTGGCAAACTTTAAACAACACTTTTTATGGATATCTTTAAGAAATGGCTTTCTTCTTGCCACTCTTCCATAAAGGCCAGATTTTTGCAGTATACGACTGATTGTTGTCCTATGTACAGAGTCTCCCACCTCAGCTGTAGATCTCTTCAGTTCATCCAGAGTGATCTTGGGCCTCTTAGCTGCATCTCTGATCAGTCTTCTCCTTGTACAATCTGAAAGTTTAGAGGGACGGCCAGGTCTTCGTAGATTTGCAGTGGTCTGATACTGCTTCCATTTCAATATTATGGCTTGCTCTGTGCTCCTTGGGATGTTTAAAGCTTTGGAAATCTTTTTGTATCCAAATCCGGCTCTAAACTTCTCCACAACAGTATCTCAGACCTGCCTGGTGTGTTCCTTGTTCTTCATGATGCTCTCTGCGCTTTAAACGGACCTCTGAGACTATCACAGTGCAGGTGCATTTATACGGAGACTTGATTACACACAGGTGGATTCTATTTATCATCATTATTCATTTTGGTCAACATTGGATCATTCAGAGATCCTCACTGAACTTCTGGAGAGAGTTTGCTGCACTGAAAGTAAAGGGGCTGGATAATTTTGCACGTCATGATTGTGTCCCACTTGTTGTTTATTGTTCACAAGAAATTACAGTTTTATATCTTTATGTTTGAAGCCTGAAATGTGGCAAAAGGTCGAAAAGTTCAAGGGGGCCAAATACTTTCACTATGCACTGTGTATATATGTATGTGTGTGTGTGTGTATATATATATATATATATATATATATATATATAGATAGATAGATAGATAGATAGATAGATATATTTTATATTATATTCTTTACTCTTTCCTCTGCCCTAGAAAAAAAATAAAAAATATATATAATATTATTATTATTATTTTTTTAACCATGGATAACCCCCTTGTATCTGTGGAAAAAAATCCAAATGCCATATTGTGGGGTCTGAATTTTGGTTTTTGAATCATCCCCCAAGGACTTCTTGTCTATTCATGGCCAATGTTCAATCAGGGGAAAGAGGGACATGACCCCTCATTGGCCATAATGGTCTCTTTTTTTTCTACCAGTTACATTGCTGTATTCTAAAAGGTTTAAGGCTGGGTTCACATGATAGAATTTCCTCACAGAATTTCCTCAATGAAAATAATTCTCATCAGGAACTTCTATTGGCATCAACGGAGCTTTTGATTTCACAAGGTTTCCTGGCTGAATTTCCACTTGGAGTGGCCGTGACGCCCGTGACATCACGGCCACTCCCCCTCAATTCAAGTCTATGGGAGGGGGCATGACAGTAGTCACGCCCCCTCCCATAGACTTGCATTGAGGGGGCATGGCCGTGGCGTCACAAGCCTCCGCCCTCCGTGCATCGGATGTTTGGGTGCCGCACATGAGATCACGGGGGTCCCCAGTGGCTTGACCCCCGCGATCAGACATTTATCCCCTATCCTTTACATAGGGGATAAGATGTCTAGAGGAGGAGCATCCCTTTAAGGGTACGTTGGCATATACAGGATCCTGTGCAGATTTGATGCGCAGGATTTGTAACTGCCGATTAGAATCTTTGCTCAATCATTTAGTTCACATTGAAATCTGCAGCAGAAAATCCTGCGCATCAAATCTGCGTATGTGTGAACGTACCCTTAAAGTACCCAGCAAGTCACAAAGCATGGGCTACAGAAGACCTCTATAAATCTGTCTCAGGCAACACATACAACCAGCCCTAGATCAGACATGAACCCCGGGAGAGCCGTGCACTCACCAGTCCCTGTATGCTGCTGTATTTCATATAAATCAACAGCTATTACTTGTATAGATCAATATGGGATTCAGACAGCTGTTATTGGCTTGGTGCAACCATGCTTCCTACTGTTTTTTCTGTGTTGTAGATGTCTTAAACCCTTTTGTCTATTTCTTATGCTGAATATTGTTCCTTTTCAGTTAATGGCACAGCTGCTGCACCAGAAGCCAATAGCACATCTTGCCATGAAGCGGCAGCGGCTCCTGCAGAATCCCTCATATCAGATTGCACGGACTCTATGGCTAACACACACACAGCAACTAATACCACTTCTGAAAGTGGCACACCCGCTGCTAGTGCTGCTCCTGAACCTGTAAGGGCTACGGACTCTGTGTCATCCTCCGCTGCTGGCAGCTCGAGTCCCGAAGCAGGGAAGCCAAGGCAATCGTCTGCTGCTGCCCCTGTGGATCCTGTGAGACAGCAGCCTGGCACCGCCGCAGAGCCTCTGCCATCTGGGTATGTTGATGCTTTGTAGCCTGTTAATGCGCCTGTCACTCGTATTACAGCAATGTCTGCAGTGCAGGGACGGCTCGCTCCGGGTCTTCTCTGCTCTGTTGATTTATGGTCATCCTTTTATTGTGTCTTTTAATAGCATTATTGATTTCAAGTATATTAATTCTTTGTCTGCTGTGACCATTCTGTTTCACTGTAATTATCTGAGACAATAACAGCCATTTCAGACATATATGTTTACAGAAACTTGTCATGATGCTCCAGTACCCTATTACAGGGGTGTGGAAATTTTATAAAAAACTACTTGTCCACGGGACTAAAATGGAGCAAGATCCACTTGTCTGGGCCAATTTTCGCTTTTACGCTCTTTTTTCCTCCTCACCCTATAATAGCCATAACTACCTACTATAATGACACCTTTTAATTTTTCAATAACATATTCTCTGAACCAAAAAAAAATAAAAATAAATATATATATATATATATATATATATATATATATATATATATATATTAAGGGAAGTGAAATTGAAATAGTAAAAGATAATTTTGCAGATTTGATGGTTTTTCTTTTCTGCGCCATTTACCTTGTGGTTGAGGTAACATGTTAGTTTTATACTTTAGGCGCCTGATTACAGAAATACCAGATTTGTATGATTTACGTCATGTTTTACTAATTCTGAACTTTTTCAAATTTTTTTAATTGCCATTTTTTAACCCTTGTAGCTTTTTTTTTCCGCATACCAGGCTGTATGAGGGCTCATTTTTTGCGCCATAATCAGTTTTTTGTATCGGTGCCATTTTGGTATTGATCTGACTGTTTAATCGCTTTTTAACTTTTTTTTCTGGGATATTGTAAAAATTGCAAATCTGTGGTTTGGTATTTTTTTACATTTACCGTACGGGATACATAATGTTATATTTTCATAGGTTGTACAATTACACACGAAGCGATACCAAATATGTTTATTTTTATTATGTTTACATGTTTTTATATAGGAAAAGGGGGTGATTTGAACTTTTAACATGGAAGGGGTTAATGCAGCGGTCTTCAAACTGTGGCCCTCCAGATGTTGCAAAACTACAACTCCCAGCATGCCCGGACAACCAACGGCTGTCCTGGCATTCTGGGAATTGTAGTTTTGTAACATCTGGAGGGGCACAGTTTGAAAACCACTGGGTTAATGTGTGTCTTTCAAACTTTTATTAAAACTTTTATTTATTATTTTTAATTTTTTTACACTTTATTACACTTATAGGAGGAATCATTAGATTCCTCAGACAGATGAATAGATTCTATTGAACTCTATTAATCTGTGTGCTCTGTGATCCATTGATAGAGCCTGGTCCAGCCAGGATCTATCAATGACAGAGCCGGGACAGGAGGAAGCAGAGGTAAGTCCTCCGGCTACCTCTATAGTGGATCGCCCCCCTGCGATCGCGCTGCGGAGGGGCGATCCACCCCACTAGCCCACCAGGGAGCATTGACATGTCCCTTTAGACGCCGCCGCTCTACTTACAATACCAAATATTCTTGGGGGATTTAAATTCTGCTGATGAGTTTTGTTGTGCTAAAGACTTGAGTCGTAAGTCAACGATTTACCTCCAATGTGTATTTGAAAAAAAGGATGATATATTTATTATACACATCTACTATGATATGCTTTACCCTGTGAGACGGCTTTTATGTCATTCTTAACCCTGTGATACCAGGAATGGACCTGAATTAATCAGCCGTTTTGTTTAAAGGAAATCTGCAGTAAGTTAAACTTATCCCTTATCCTCCGTAATCTCCTGCATCAGGCTCTGGCTCTGCAGGAGGCATGCCGGCCACAGCATGACACCGCGGCCGACTACCCCCGAAGTATCTCTATGGGAGGGACCATGCCTCTCCCATAGAGCTGTATGGGGGGGGGTCTCAGTTGAGCTCAGTGAGCTCGACGCTACGAGCATTAGCCGGTGCCGGGATGGGGAAGAAGTGTTTTTTGTTGCCATTGTCCTTTAAATGGGTTGTCTCATCAGGGTCAGCTCTTAGCCGGTGACTTCTTTCTACAGGTGCTCTTCTATCTAACTTAATTTAATGTGTGAGAAGAAAATAACCTATTGTTTAAATAGGTTAACTCTATTTAAAAATGTTTGGTGGTTTGTTTGTTTTTTCACATTTTTCATGTTATTCTCTATATTTAAAAAATAAACCAAAAATCTTGCAGTTTCCATTCTGGCCACTATGCCAGAACTAAGTTGACACTTCCTGTTCTGTACAAATCACTTTCCAGTAATCTTCTTCTTCATAGACGTGAATACTGTGAAAAGTGACACCAGTAGATAAGAGGTACACGCAGGAGCTGTTGCTTACAGATTAGTCTCCCCCCCGTAGAATGACATCTTAAAAGTTCACTCGGCATGCTCAGACATCTTTCCCATTGGTGCATGGGACAGCTCCTGTCTATTGTTGCCTATATCCATGGGGCTTGCTGTAAAGCATGTTTCTAAATGCTGTTAAAACCAGTTCGGGCAAGATGGCTGCCCACATAACAATGCACAAAAAATGAATTATACAATCAAGAAACATATTATAACGTGTCAGTATCTGGTGGCATCAGTAAATAAAAATGTAGGCGACACATTCACATTAAGTGGGAAGTTATGACAACTTAGAAATAAAAGCCCAGAGGATGATGGGAGATTCCCATGACAACAACTCTTTTTAGGTGCAGGGGTGTCATGGCCATGTTATGTAAATGTATTTTCGGTTACATAAGACATGACTATACACACACAGCTGCCACTATTCAAGCCAATGAGGAAGGATGTTGTCTCAAGGGATTTAGATTTGCATAAGGTTCCTATGTCAGCACAGTACACAACCCGTCATCAGGACATGTCTAGTGCACCATTGAAGTGTACCTGTTAATAAAAACAAAACTCTTGACATGTCCTAGGGACCTTTTTAAAAGTTTATTTTTTTGTCAAGGTCTGCATGATCATTCCCTGACCGACCACGAGAACGAGCTTAGTGTCTATAAGACGAGGACGGCCCCAAAGACTTTGAGTCTGTCCCGTCATGGGACACAAATCCGGGAAAGAACACACTAAGTTGTCACTTCTCCCAACACATTCTAGTGATTGGTCGGGGTCTGAACACTCAGATCCTGACCAGTCCAAACTATTCAAGGGGTATTCCGGCTTTATACATCTTATCCCCTATCCAAAGAATAGAGGATAAGATGTATGATCGCAGGGGTCACGCCCCCTTCCATAGACATAAATGGAGGGGGTGTGGTGTGATGTCACTAGGGGGCGTGGCTGTGACATTACGTCCCCGCCTCGGAGGCAGCGCCCGGCATAGGATGCATCAAAATTGCGGGGGTCCCCAGTGCTGGGACACCTGCGATCATACATTTTATCCCCTATCCTTTGGATAGGGGATAAGATGTATAAAGCCGGAAAGGCCCTATTATTGTCCATGTGACCTATCAAAAGTTGTACTTTTAGTTTTTTTGTTTGTTTGTTTTTTTATCACAGTGCCCACTTATTCTGTGGATGACTTGAATTGAGCAGGTCTCAATGATATATGTGTGTGTGTGTGTGTGTGTGTATATATATATATATATATATATATATATATATATATATGGGAACACTAAGATAACACCTCCTAGATCTGAATGAATGAACTAATCGTATGAAATACTTTCATCTTTACATAGTTGAATGTGCTTACAACAAAATCAAACAAAAAATTATCAATGGAAATTAAATTTATCAACCCATGGAGGTCTGGATATGGAGTCACACTCAAAATCAAAGTGGAAAAACACACTACAGGCTGATCCAACTTTGATGTAATGTCCTTAAAACAAGTCAAAATGAGGCTCAGTAGTGTGTGTGGCCTCCACGTGCCTGTATGACCTCCCTACAATGCCTGGGTATGCTCCTGATGAGGTGGTGGATGGTCTCCTGAGGGATGTCCTCCCAGACCTGGACTAAAGCATCTGCCAACTCCTGGACAGTCTGTGGTGCAACGTGGCGTTGGTTGATGGAGCGAGACATGATGTCCCAGATGTGCTCAATCGGATTCAGGTCTGGGGAACGGGCGGGCCTGTCCATAGCATCAATGCCTTCCTCTTGTAGAAACTGCTGACACACTCCAGCCACATGAGGTCTAGCATTGTCTTGCTTTAGGAGGAACCCGGGGCAAACCGCACCAGCATATGGTCTCACAAGAGGTCTGAGGATCTCATCTCTTTACCTAATGGCAGTAGACTACCTCTGACAAGCACATGGAGGGCTGTGCGGCCCCCCAAAGAAATGCCACCCCACACCATTACTGACCCACTGCCAAATTGGTCATGCAGGAGTATGTTGCAGGCAGCAGAACGTTCTCCACAGCGTCTCCAGAATCTGTCACGTCTGTCACAAGTGCTCAGTGTGAACCTGCTTTCATCTGTACAGCGCACAGGGTGCCAGTGGCGAATTTGCCAATCTTGGTGTTCTCTGGCAAATGCCAAATGTCCTGCACAGTGTTGGGACTGTAAGCACCACCCCCACCTGTGGACGTCGGGCCCTCATGGAGTCTGTTTCTGACCGTTTGAGTGGACACATGCACATTTGTGACCTGCTGGAGGTAATTTTGCAGGGCTCTGGCAGTGCTCCTCCTGCTCCTCCTTGCACAAAGGCAGAGGTAGCGGTCCTGCTGCTGGGATGTCGCCCTCCTACGGCCTCCTCCATGTCTCCTGATGTACTGGCCTGTCTCCTGGTAGCGCCTCCATGCTCTGGACACTACGCTGACAGACACAGCAAACCTTCTTGCCACAGCTCGCATTGATGTGCCATCCTGGATGAGCTGCACTACCTGAGCCACTTGTGTGGGTTGTAGACTCCGTCTCATGCTATCACTAGAGTGAAAGCACCGCCAGCATTCAAAAGTGACCAAAACATCAGCCAGGAAGCATAGGAACTGAGAAGTGGTCTGTGGTTACCGCCTGCAGAATCACTCCTTTATTGCGGGTGTCTTGCTAATTGCCTATAATTTCCACCTGTTGTCTGTCCCATTAGCACAACAGCATGTGAAATTGATTGTCAATCAGTGTTGCTTCCTGAGTGGACAGTGTGATTTCACAGAAGTGTCATTGACTTGGAGTTACATTGTGTTGTTTAAGTGTTCCCTTTATTTTTTTGAGCAGTGTATTTGTATGTGTATGTGTGTGTATATATATATATATATATATATATATATATATATATATATATATGTGTGTGTGTGTTTCACATGTTAAATGTACTCTAAAATGCTAATACTTGAATTATTGGTCATTCTTGGGTTCTGTTACACAATTTTACTAGTCCACGATCTTCTTGTATGAATGGTTAAGGGTCCTGTTTTCCAAATAGTGTGTCTTCAGCTGTTGCAAATCTACAACTCCCAGCATGCCCGGACAGCCTTTGGCTGTCCGGGCATGCTGGGAGTTGTAGTTTTGCAGCAGCTGGAGACACACTGTTTGGAAAATGCTGGTTTAGGAAATATAACGATTTGTTAACCCTTTTTTTGCAGGTGGGAGCAACGAAAGGATCCTCACGGTAGAACCTATTATGTTGATCACAACACAAGGACTACAACTTGGGAACGACCACAGCCTTTACCACCTGGGTAAGTCCTTTATGTTCATCTGAACCCTAAAAGGTTAATAGAAATTATCTACTTTCTCTAGTCAAGTCTGTAATAATGTGATCATGAGAAGACACAATGGGGGAGATTTATCAAAACCTGTGCAGAGAAAAGTTGCCCATAGCAACCAATCAGCTCGCTTCTTTCATTTTTAAAGAGACCTCTGAAAAATGAAAGAAGCAATCTGATTGGTTGCTATGGGCAATTTTTCCTCTGCACAGGTTTTGATAAATCTCCCCCAATATAATTTCCTATTTACAGGATATGCCATGAATTTCTGATAGATGTGAGTCCCACTTCTGACACCAGCAGTTATCGGGATCAAGTGAACTCCCCCTCTGTTTGCTGATTTACAGATTTCCTTTGGCCCTGTCCTCATATAATTCATGATGGTGGTGCTTGTATGTTCTTTACTCCATTACAGTCAGTGGGATTCCTTAAGGGGTTATTAAGTTTAGTAAAATATATCCCCTATCCAAAGGATTAGGGATAAGTGTCAGATCGTTGGGGGTCCCAGCAGGGTCTCCTGCACGGCGCTCCGGCTCTCCTCCATCACGGAGTGGGGATCAGCACATGTCCTCCATACATCTCTATGGGAGAGCCGAAGCGCTGTACTCTTATAGCTCCATCTCTGCCATAAAGCTGCATGGTGCGGGTGTATTGACCAACACTTTGTGCGGTGGTTGACACTGCTTCCTGCATGGGGAGAGCTGGGTGCCAAGCAGGAGTGCCAAGCTCCTTTTGTATCCTCATGAAGTGTGTGCTGAAATAGCTTCACTAGGCAAATCCTGCAAAATATAGATTTCTACACTTCTCAAGGCAATGGATTATGTTGTATATTGATGTTGTAACCTAAAGAGAAAACTAAAAGATGTTTTTTGCCTTTCAGATGGGAAAGAAGGGTGGATGACCGAGGTAGGGTTTACTATGTTGACCATAATACTAGAACTACAACATGGCAGAGGCCCACCATGGAGTCTGTCCGGAATTTTGAGCAGTGGCAGTCGCAACGCAATCAACTCCAGGGAGCTATGCAGCAGTTCAACCAGCGATACCTCTATTCGGTCAGTCAGACCCAGTGCTATCCTGTGTCCATCTTCTAAGGAGTAAATGTTTGACAGTATATACGTGACACCAAGATGTAATCAATTAAGTAACTTTCTGAAGGCATTTTGAGATGCCACATTTGCACACATTACACAAATGCTCACACACTATACACATTCCACATTATACACATTACTCACATACTACTGTATTCACATTACACACATACTCGCATACACTCAGACATTATACACATTACACACATGCATGTTATACACATTACACACATGCACGTTATACACATTACACACATGCACGTTATACACATTACACACATGCACGTTATACACATTACACACATGCACATTATACACATTGCACACATGCACATTATACACATTGCACACATGCACATTATACACACTGCACACATGCACATTATACACACTGCACACATGCACATTATACACATTGCACACATGCACATTATACACATTACACACATGCACATTACACACATGCACATTATACACATTGCACACATGCACATTATACACATTGCACACATGCACATGATACACATTATACACATTACACACATGCACATGATACACATTACACACATGCACATTATACACATTACACACATGCACATGATACACATTACACACATGCACATGATACACATTACACACATGCACATTATACACATTACACACATGCACATTATACACATTACACACATGCACATTATACACATTACACACATGCACATTATACACATTACACACATGCACATTATACACATTATACACATGCACATTATACACATTATACACATGCACATTAAACACATGCACATTATACACATGCACATTATACACATGCACATTATACACATGCACATTATACACATGCACATTATACACATGCACATTATACACATGCACATTATACACATGCACATTATAGCACAACATGCACATTACACACATGCACATTACACACATGCACATTACACACATGCACATTACACACATGCACATTACACACATGCACATTACACACATGCACATTACACACATGCACATTACACACATGCACATTACACACATGCACATTATGCACATTACACACATGCACATTATACACATTACACACATGCACATTATACACATTACACACATGCACATTATACACATTGCACACATGCACATTATACACATTGCACACATGCACATTATACACATTGCACACATGCACATTATACACATTGCACACATGCACATTATACACATTACACACATGCACATTATACACATTGCACACATGCACATTATACACATTTGCACACATGCACATTACACACAAGCTTACACATTGCACACGTGATTACACATCACACACACACTTTACACACTCACACATTACAAACTCACACATTACAGACACATTACACACTCACAATCATACACTCACACATTACGCACGCATACAGTCACATTACATACAAATACACATTATACACACTTACACATTACACACATTCATACACACACACTCGCACATTACACACGCATACAGTCACATTACATACAAATACACATTATACACACACATTACACACATTTTATACACACACACTCACACATTACACATGCGTACAACTTTCACTTAGTAGTAACATGTGAAATGTTTTATTCTAGGCTTCAATGTTATCAGCAGAAAACGATCCCTTGGGTCCTTTACCACCAGGCTGGGGTAAGAGAACATTCCCATTTATATACGATTATATACTCATATATACCCATTTATGTACTATTATATACTCCATATATACCCATTTATATACTCACTACACAGTTTGTTTTCCAGAAAGAAGAGTGGACTCTACAGACCGAGTGTATTTTGTCAATCACAATACAAAAACGACACAGTGGGAAGACCCTCGAACTCAAGGGTAGGAAAGCATCCTATATATACTTCTGCCATTACGATAGAACGTGTCCCATCACATTGCTCCATTCCATCTTCTTAGAGAGACACTTTTCCTTTAATTTCAGTCTCCCAATGTTTGCCTTCATATTGTGCACTTACTGAAACTTAACATAAATGTCTTTATTCCGTGTAAATGTACATGACGAGTGTGTGGTGTCCCTGCAGTAGATTATCTTCAGCTCAGTACGAGGGGATATATTCAGCTGGTAGAAATGTCTTCAGTAACGCTCCACCTCTCACTTCTAGACACTGGGAATGCTTTGTAACCCAAGTGAGGATTCACAAGAAATTATTTGGTTGTTTTTTTTAAGATCTCTGCTTGCAGTTAAGAAACCTCATAGTTGGCTTCAAGGGCTTAAAGGGGTATTCCAATGTAAAAAAAAAAAAAAAAAAAAAATACACTTTTTTTCATATCAACTGGCTCCAGAAAGTAAAAAATATTTGTAAATTACTTCCATTAAAAAACTGTAATCCTTCCAGTACTTATCAGCTGCTGAAGTTGGGTTGTTCCTTTCTGTCTGACAACATTGCTCTCTGCTGACACCTCTGTCTGTTCCAGGAACTGTCCAGAGCAGGAGAGGTTTGCTATGGGAATTTGCTCCTAATCTGGACAGTTCCTAACACAGACAGAGGTGTCAGCAGAGAGCACTGTGGTCAGACAGAAAAGAGCTACTCAACTTCAGCAGCTGATAAGTACTGGAATTAATTTATTAGAAGTAATTTACAAATCTGTTTAACTTTCTGGAGCCAGGTGATATAAAAAAAAACACCCCTTTTAAAAATCTATTGTGGTCATGTGATGGTCCACGTTTATGGTCAGTCTAGTTTTGTTTCTCTCCATGGTGATACAGAAACTGATTCCACAATTGACCCTATGGGAGCAGCTTTGGCATCAGTTGTGACTCTGGATGTTTCCCTAGACTGGACAGGAAAGGGATGTGTGTGTTTTTTTTTGCTTGAGCAATGCAAATAGTGCACAAAAATGTCCCCAATTCTGTCCAGCTCAGGCATAAAAATACAATTGTACAAACACAACGGATACGTGACCCTAGCCTTACAGTTACTGTCTACTTATCAGAGCCGTAATGCCTGTGTATTCATCACTTGACCAGGATAGATCTTTATTTATTTATTTTTAATCCCCTTGATAAAAACCGTAGGGTTGAGTTCACATACGTCATGTTTGTTGCAAAAATTTCTGTAACTAAAAATCAATTCTATTATTTGGAAATATCCCCATTCAGATGAATTAAACAGTGGCTGAGATTTTGCAACAAACCTGTCACATGTGAATTCGCCCTAAGGGATCCCGGTGAGTGACAGCAGGCAGAGATCTTAACCTTTTCATTTATAAGTTACCATCCAATGTTTCAAGACTTGAATAAGTGGAGCTCATATATCAAAACAGTCACTGACACAAAGTGGTCTAGTTCACAGCAACCAATTAAAATTAAAGGGGTATTCCAGTGAAAAACAGATTTTTTTTTTTCATATCAACTGGCTCCAGAAAGTTAAACAGATTTGTAAATTACTTCTATATAATAAAAAAAAAAAAAAAAAAAATCTTAATCCTTTCAGTACTTTTCAGCTGCTGAAGTTAAGTTGTTCTATTCAGTCTGACCACAAAGCTCTCTGCTGACACCTCTGTCTATCTCAGGAATTGTCCAGAGTAGGAGCAAATCCCCATAGCAAACCTCTCCTGCTCTGGACAGTTCCTGAGACATAAAGAGGTGTCAGCAAAGAACACTGTTGTTAGAAAGAAAAGAACAACTCACTTTCAGCAGATAAGTACTGGAAGGATTAAAACATTTTTTTATTATTGAAGTAAATTACAAATCTGTTTAACTTTCTGGAGCCAGTTGATATGAAAAAAATTTTTTTTTTCACTGGAGTACGTCTTTAAAGTCTACCTGTCTTATATAAAAACGTTTGACCGGTCACAGAAACCTGTCAAAAGTTTTGATTGGTCGGGGTCTTAGTGCTGAGACCAACATGGATCAGGAGAAAGAACAGGGAGTTTACAGGTATCCCCATCCCCCATTAGAATTCTATGGGGCCGTCTGGAGACGCTGAATGGATATCGCTGTGAACCGGAGAGTGAAGTGCGCTACATACTATGCCAGGGTTTCCCAACCAGGGTGCCTCCAGCTGTTGCAAAACTACAACTCCCAGCATGCCCGGACAGCCTTCGGCTGTCCGGGCATGCTGGGAGTTGTAGTTTAGCAACAGCTGGAGGCACCCTGGTTGGGAAACACTGTATTACCCGCTTCTCCCCACTCACTCTTCTGATCGTGGGCCTCCCGCACTGAAATCCGACCAATTAATACTTTTGCAATGTCTCTTGTGATATATATATATATATATATATATATATATATATAATTTCCTTTTCTTAAAGGACCGGTACACTCCAAGTTTTCATTTGCTAAACTACATGAATCGATCTACAAGGCAACTACTAACCAAAGACTGTTTTTATATATGCATGAAAAAGAAAGCATTGTTTTTTTTATTTAAACCCCCCTAACCCTAATGTATGGAAGTGTATGCAGACAATCGAGGCCCTTGCACAGCCAGTCAGGCTCTTGTTTTTATTTTCCTGCCAACACTGAAATTTTTTTTTTTTAAATGTAGTTTGTTGTATAGGCAAATGCTTCTGTAAATCTTTGTACACATGTATTAAAGGGGTACTCCGTTGGAAAATATATATTTTTTAAAAATCAACTGGTGTCAGAAAGTTAAACAGATGTGTAAATGACTTCTATTAAAAAAATCTTAATCCTTCCAGCACTTATCAGCAGCTATAAGCTCCACTTTTTGTCTGACCACAGTGCTCTCTGCCGACAGCTCTGTCTATGTCAGGAACTGTCCAGAGTAGGAGCAAATCCCCATAGCAAACCTCTCCTGCGCTGGACAGTTCCTGACATGAACAGAGGTGTCAGCAGAGAGCACTGTAGTCAGGCAGCAAGGAAAATTCGAAAAGAGAATAACTTCCTGTGGCGTATACAGCAGCTGATAAGTACTGGAAGGATTAAGATTTTTAATAGAAGTAATATACAAATCAGTTTAACTTTCTGGCACCAGTTGATTTATATAAGGAATTGTTTTCCAGTGGAGCACCCCTTTAAAGAGGGCTTGTAAGCTTTCCTGACACGTCTGGTTTTGTACATTTTGTTCTTTATTAAATAACAATTCTGGAGACTGTTTTCTTATAACTGTACATTGTGCCGTTCCTCTGTTGTTACCTCCAGAAATTTATGATAAAATTGCCGACTAGGTGGTAACAGTTGGAGGCGTGTCCCTATATTGTCTGACACTATCCAATCAGAGCTGACAGAAGGGACACGCCCTGTTGTCAAAATAAAATGTATTGCCAAGTTGTCCATTTATTTATAAATACAGAAGAACAGCACTGTGAAAAGTTATAGGTGCGATGCTTCAGAAATGTTATTAATGTCGATTAAAGGGGTACTCCACTGGAAAAAAAAATCATTTAAATCAACTGGTGCCAGAAAGTTAAACGGATTTGTAAATTATTCCTATTTAAAAATCTTAATCCTTCCAGTACTTATCAGCCGATGTATGCTCCAGAGGAAGTTCTTTTCTTTTTGAAGTTACTTTTTTGTCTGACCACAGTGCTCTCTTGCTGTCAGCTCTGTCCATGTCAGGAACTGTCCAGAGTAGGAGCAAATCCCCATAGCAAACCTACCCTGCTCTGGACAGTTCCTGATACTGACAGAGGTGTCAGCAGAGAGCACTGTGGTCAGACAGAAAGAAAAGAACTTCCTCTGTAGTATACAGCAGCTGATCAGTACTGCACCCGGCTGCAGGCTTCTGATTTTTAAATAGAAATAACTTAAAAATCTGGAATAGTCAGCTCACCAGGTCGTCCGCACGACAAGATAGCCTCCAACTATGGCAACAAAGAATGTAGAAGCCGGCGGTAAAAAGTAACTTCACCTTTATTCTGTCCAAGTTAACACATCGACATGGATCTTTCTCGGGAACAATAGTAGTAGGATAAAACTCAGGAAACGCCCGGCACGACACTTTTCAGGTCATGTGACCTTTCATCAGGTTGCATCTGATGAAAGGTCACATGACCTGAAACGCGTCATGCAGAGTTTCCTGAGTTTTATCCTACCACTATTGTTCCTGAGACAGATCCATGTCGATGTGTTAACTTGGACAGAATAAAGGTGAAGTTACTTTTTACCGCCGGCTTCTACATTCTTTGTTGCCAATTTACAAATCTGTTTAACTTTCTGGCACCAGTTGATGTAACAAAAAATGATCCAGTGGAGTATTCCTTTAAGGTACGTTGACAAGTGCAGATTTTTTTTGCGGGTTTTCCGCTGCGTATTTCAAAGTGTGGGGGGGGGGGGCTCTTGTCGTCTGTCCGCAGCAGATTTTCCGTGGTGGAATTTACGCTGCGGAAAATCCGCCACAGTCCCTACTGACTTCACTGGGTCTTGCGGCGGATTTTCCGCTGTGTACATTCTGCCGCGGAAAATCTCCTGCGGACAGCCGAGAAGAGCCTGCCCACTTTCAAATACGCAGCGGAAAACTCGCTAAAAAATCCGCACTTGTGAACGTACCCTTAAATTGGCAACTAGGCGGTTACAGTTGGAGGCCTCTTTGTAAAAATAAAGTGATTTACCAAGTTGTCCATTTATTCATTAATACAGGAACAGCACTGTGAACAGTTATAGGGATGATGCTTCAGAAATGTTGTTTTATGTATTTACAAAAAAAAAAAACCTGTCTATTAATGTGTCATATGATCGTTTCGATCATATGACACATTAATAGACAGTTTTTTTTTTTTTAAATGCGCAGTGGAAAACCGGCTAAAAAATCGGAGTGAATGTGATCTGATGTCGCCTTCAGGACTTTGAACCCCCATCTCCCCTCCTTTTTGCTGTACATATGCATGTGACCTGTTACCGGCTGCACATTATAGAAGTGACCTTTCCCTACCCTTAACCTGTGTATGTGGACAAATCCCAGGAGCTGGTGTATCTAAAACTACAGTATGGTGCCCCAACTATTTGAGTCATTTTCTATTGATGTTCTGAAAGTATTTAAAGGGATACTCCAGTGGAAAACATTTTAAAAAAAAATAAAAATTTTTAAGTCAACTGGTGCCAGAAAGTTAAACAGATTTGTAAGTGACCTCTATTAAAAAATCTTTACCTTACTATTTTGTTATTTCCCCTCCCCTTATTATTTTTATTAAAAATAAAAAATTTTGAATGAGAAAAAAAATATATAAATCTTTACCATTCCAGTACTTTTTAGCAGCTGTATGCTACAGTGGAAATTCTTTTCTTTTTGAATTTCTTTTTTGTCTTGTCCACAGTGCTCTCTGCCGACACCTCTGTCCATGTCAGGAACTGTCCAGAGCAGCATAGGTTTGTAATGGGGATTTTCTCCTGCTCTGGACAGTTCCTGATACGGGCATCAGGTGTCAGCAGAGAGCACTGTGGACAAGAAAAAAAAAAAAAATTTCCTCTGTAGCATATAGCTGCTAAAAAGCACTGGAAGGGTAAAGATTTTTTTTTATTTTTATAGAAGTCATTTAAAAATTTGTTTAACTTTCTGGCACCAGTTGATTTGAAAAATGAATAAATTAAAAAAATAAAGTTTTCCAACGGAGTACCCCTTTAATGCCTGGCTGATAAAACACGGCATATTGGCTCTTGAAGTGATGGGGCTGGCTTCTTACATTTCAAGTATCTGTAAGGCAGTGTTTCCCAACCAGGGTGCCTCCAGCTGTTGCAAAACTACAGCTCCCAGCATGCCCAGACAGCCGAAGGCTGTCTGGGCATGCTGGGAGTTATAGTTTTGCAACAGCTGGAGGCACCCTGGTACGGAAACACTGCTGTAAGGCCAGGAGAGGAAGTGAATGCTGATGGCATGTGATTTGCTGCAGGCTTCTGAACCTTACATAGACAACAGCTCTACAGAAAAGTGTTACCCATGTTGTCAACAGACTTAATAGATATATACATTTTTTATTTATTTTTTTGGCTTCAAAGGCATATTTTCATCTCATCACTAGGATATGCGATCACTTTTTTTTTATTGGCCTTGGTCCGACCTCTGGGATCCCCATTGATCTTGGTTCTGCATGCAGGGAGCCCTTTAAAGGAAATCTGCAGCGAAAATTAACTTATCCCCTAATCCTATTCACAGGATAGGCGCAGAGCGTGGCAATGTCGGGGCCCCATATGGGAGATCGCGGGGGGTCCCAGTGATCGGACCACCCCCCCGCAATCAGACACTTGTCCCCTATCCTGTGCATAGGGGATAAGTTGATTTCACTGCAAATGTCGTTTAAAGGGTTACTCCACTGGAAAACGTCTTTTTTTAATTAATTTTTTTATTAACTGGTGTCAGGAAGTTAAACACATTTCTAAATTACTTCTATATAAATTTCTTAATCCTTCCAGTACTTATTAGCTGCCCTATGATCCACAGGAAGTTCTTTTCTTTTTGAATTTCCTTCT
This sequence comes from Hyla sarda, assembly GCF_029499605.1. Lineage (NCBI taxonomy): Eukaryota > Metazoa > Chordata > Amphibia > Anura > Hylidae > Hyla > Hyla sarda. The sequence continues at coordinate 321,454,907 of NC_079193.1, forward strand.
GTCTGACCGCAGTGCTCTCTGCTGACACCTCTGTCCATGTAAGGAACTGTCCAGAGCAGGATAGGTTTGCTATAGGGATTTGCTCCTACTCTGGACAGTTCCTGACATGGACAGAGGGGTCAGCAGAGAGCACTGTGGTCAGGCAGCAAGGAAAATTCGAAAAGAGAATAACTTCCTGTGGCGTATACAGCAGCTGATAAGTACTGGAAGGATTAAGATTTTTTAATAGAAGTAATTTATCTTCTGGCACCAGTTGATCAAAAAAAATAAAAAAATGTTTTCCAGTGGAGTACCCCTTTAATTGTCCCAAAGGTCAGACCCCCACAAATCGTAAATGAATGGCATATCCTAGCAAATGGCAGATTGGGATGGAAATACCTTTTAAAGCATTACTTTCATTTAAGACAACTACATTGGGTCTTACTCCTGAGACCCGCTGCAGTCACGAGTTATAAGTCTGTGAGGTGTGCGGTAGCTGCACTTCTCTCCCCAGCTGTCACTGAAATCTGACCTTTTCTCTGCCTAAGGACTGTGGAGAGAAAAGGTCGGATCTGGTATCCGGCCGGGGAGTAGAGTATGTACTGTGCCCTTCACCACCTTACATCTCACGATCGCTGTAGGACTCAAGGGTGAGTCCTGGGGCGATCAAATCTTTCGACAACCTGTCATAAGTTGTTTTAAATGACAATAAGGCTTAAAACTTTGTAAAGAAGACCCCCGACTCTCTTGGCATGTGTCTTTTTTTTAGTTGATACTTGAGTTTCCATTTGAATAACAATTCTGGAGCATCCTTTCTTACAACTGTGTTGTGCTGTTCCTCTATTATTCCTCCTGAAAATCTCTAGAATTAAAGGGGTATTCCAGGAAAAATCTTTTTTTTTTTATTTAATTTTTTTAGATCAACTGGCTCCAGAAAGTTAAACAGATTTGTAAATTACTTCTATTAAAAAATCTTAATCCTTCCAATAATTATCAGCTACTGAAGTTGAGTTGTTCTTATCTGTCTGGAAACAGTGCTCTCTGCTGACATCTCTGCTTGTCTCAGGAACTGCACAGAGCGGAAAAGGTTTGCTATGGGAATTTGCTCCTACTCTGGACAGCTCCCGAGACACGTGTCATCAGAGAGCACATAGACAGAAAAAAACAACTCAACTTCAGCAGCTCATAAATACTGAAAGGATTAAAAAAAATAATAGAAGCAATTTACAAATCTGTTTAACTTTCTGGAGCCAGTTGAGATAGATAGATATATATATATATATATATATATATATATATATATATATATATATATATAATGAAAAGTTTTTTCCTGGATAACCCCTTTAAATTAATAACAGAGCGACTATTCCCATTGTCAATAGTGTGTGTCTATATACCACTGTTTCCCAGCTGTTGCAAAACTACAACTCCCAGCATGCCCGGACAGCCGAAGGCTGTTCGGGCATGCTGGGAGTTGTAGTTTTGCAACAGCTGAAGGCACCCTGGTTGGGAAACACTGCCATATACCGGGCATGCTGGGAGTTGTAGTTTTGCAACAGCTGGAGGCATCCTGGTGTGGCATTGCCCAGTAAGGCTATATTCACACGGCGGAATGTCCGTGCATAATTCCGCCGGAATATTCTACATGGACATCCAATGGGATTCTACTGCACAGTGCACAATGGTGGAATTTCTGCAGCGGAAATCCCCATTCTGGTGTACGGAATAAGAATAGACGTGTCTATTCTGTTTGGCGGGGGGGGTTCTGCTCTGCTCGGAAATGCATTGCTGTCTATGACACGGCACATTTCTGATCAGTCCTAGCACCCACCAGACTATTTAAATGTGCGGTGCGTCCGCCCGTGTTTTCCGTCCGAACATTCTACACAAGTTCAGCCGTGTGAACCTGATGTAAGACTTGTTACTGACACACCCGGTTATACATTTACCTACAGAATTCCAGGAGGAATAACAGAGGGAACTGCACAAGTAAGGACATTCCAAAATGATTATTTTCACAGGGAATAGCAGTATTTCCTATAACAGGCATGTCAGGGAGCCGAGCGGTCATCTGTTATTACGAATGTATTATTGCTGTGCTCAGGCTTCTTATTAATGGTTCCTCCCTCCCCACAGTTTACAAAATGAGGACCCTCTGCCCGAGGGCTGGGAAATTCGGTACACAAGAGAAGGGGTAAAGTACTTTGTAGATCACAACACAAAGACCACTACTTTCAATGACCCCCGGACTGGAAAGTCATCCGTGTAAGTAACGGGAAGCATGAGCGGCAGCTGCGCTACAGCCTATGTTGGGATATAGTGTGATTACCAAGGTCAGGAACACACAAGTGGCTTTTATATTCCCCGTCTCAGCAGTGATATCGCAGCTGCAGGTCATTCATGACGATAGACCAGTGCTTTCCAACGAGGGTGCCTCCAGCTGTTGCAAAACTACAACTCCCGTCCAGGCATGCTGGGAGTTGTAGTTTTGCAACAGCTGGAGGCACCCTGGTTGGGAAACACTACCATATACCGGACATGCTGGCAGTTGTAGTTTTGCAACAGCTGGAGGCACCCTGTTTGGGAAACACTGACATAGACTGTCAGACGATGCAGCACCACGCTGCGCCCCCTAGTGGGAATAGTCTGCTGATTGCTTCTCGTCCATACCACTGCAGTACAGTCACCTGTGTGTTCCCAGCCTTACAACGTGGTCGTAACGGGTTGATATTTACATCTGCATAACTATGTAATGCCGTATAATAGACATTTGTACAGTGAGCCAGCTTCCTCCCTGATGTCCATGTGAAGAATATACATACGACATGTATAGTTCTTCATCTGCGCTGTGTAAAACATGTTTTTTTTTATTATTTTTTTCTGTTTTGGCTCATCCGATATGCAGCTTTATTCACATTGGCATTCTCACGTCATATGTAGTTATGCAGCCCATATCCCTGTGTGAATACAGTGTCTAAGGTAAAAAAATATTATCAATAATCTTCTATAGGTTCAGAATTGTGTTTAATACTAAACGTGATGTGCCTAAAACGGTTTCTCCCAACCAGGGTGCCTCCAGCTGTTGATAAACTACAACTCCCAGCATGAACAGACAGGCTTTGGCTGTCCGGGCATGCTGGGAGTGGTAGTTTTGCAACAGCTGGAGGCACCCTGGTTGGGAAACACTGGTCTGAAATGTGCTACTGCAGCTGGGATACGACTATGGTTGTATATGTGTTTGTATCCACCTTGCAGCCCCTAAGGACCATGTCTATATACCGGAGTCTGCTACTTTATATACATGTAGGCATTGTTTCCCAACCAGGGTGCCTCCAGCTGCTGCAAAACTACAACTCCCAGCATGCCCAGACAGCCTTAGGCTGTCTGGTCATGCTGGGAGTTGTAGTTTAGCAACAGCTGGAGGCACCCTTGTTGGGAAACAATGATGTAAGATCACCTCTGGTTTTCTTTAGCTCCACTTAAAGGGGTACTCCGGTGGAAAACTTTTTTTATTATTATTATTATTTTTTTCTTAGTAGTGGTTCAGCTTGGCACCTATACATAGAGGGCGCCATGATCTTCGTCACCTATTCCAAGGAGTTGTATGAGAGCAATGGCTGAACATGTGCATGGCAGGCGCTGTCTGAGCCAGGGGAGATACAGTGAATACAGCAGATGACCATCAGTCTCCCTTAGATTTTTATGGAGAGTGCAGCGCCAATGCCCAACCACTGCGCCAATGCCCAACCACTGCGCCAATGCCCAACCACTGCGCCAATGCCCAACCACTGCGCCAATGCCCAACCACTGTGCCAATGCCCAACCACTGCGCCAATGCCCAACCACTGCGCCAATGCCCAACCACTGCGCCAATGCCCAACCACTGCGCCAATGCCCAACCACTGTGCCAATGCCCAACCACTGTGCCAATGCCCAACCACTGCGCCAATGCCCAACCACTGCGCCAATGCCCAACCACTGCGCCAATGCCCAACCACTGCGCCAAACAACTAGTTTTAATGGGTGATAAGTAATTTTATTGTGGGGAAACCTACTATGAGCAATGCATACATAACAGTGTATTGGTATGGTCTGGTGATGGTCATCACTGTGTGTTGCCTTAATGCTTTTCAGAATCTACTAAAGTACATGAGGGTCATCTGTAAAGGGATAAAAGAAAAAATAAATTCTGTGTAAATCTTCATAAATGTAAATCCATAAGTGATGCAAATGTAGTCATGGAAGTTGGACATTTTTGTTAAACCCAAGATTACTGTGTTTATTGTAATGCCTAATAGCTAATTATCATACTCTGCAACATGTAAAAAAAGTTAAAAAAATATATCTATATATCTATTACACAGACATATATTATTAAAATGATAAAAAATTACATACTATATATTTAAAAAAATACACACACACACTCACATATACAGTACAGACCAAAAGTTTGGACACACCTTCTCATTCAGAGTTTTCTTTATTTTCATGACTATGAAAATTGTAGATTCACACTGAAGGCATCAAAACTATGAATTAACACATGTGGAATTATATACATGACACAAATGTGTGAAACAACTGAAAATCTGTCATATTCTAGGTTCTAGCCACCTTTTGCTTCGATTACTGCTTTGCACACTCTTGGCATTCTCTTGATGAGCTTCAAGAGGTAGTCACCTGAAATGGTCTTCCAACAGTCTTGAAGGAGTTCCCAGAGATGCTTAGCACTTGTTGGCCCTTTTTGCCTTCACTCTGCGGTCCAGCTCACCCCAAACCATCTCGATTGGGTTCAGGTCCGGTGACTGTGGAGGCTAGGTCATCTGGCACAGCACCCCATCACTCTCCTTCTTGGTCAAATAGCCCTTACACAGCCTGGAGGTGTGTTGGGGGTCATTGTCCTGTTGAAAAATAAATGATGGTCCTTCATGCCTTCAATTTTGAATAAATCCCCAACAGTGTCACCAGCAAAGCACCCCCACACCATCACACCTCCTCCTCCACACCAGCACACATGTGAAGTGAAAACCATTTCAGGTGACTACCTGTTGAATCTCAACAAGAGAATGCCAAGAGTGTGCAGTAATCAAAGCAAAAGGTGGCTACTTTGAAGAACCTAGAATATGACATATTTTCAGTTGTTTCACACTTTTTTGTTATGTCTATAATTCCACATGTGTTAATTCATAGTTTTGATGCCTTCAGTGTGAATCTACAATTTTCATAGTCATGAAAATAAAGAAAACTCTGAATGAGAAGGTGTGTCCAAACTTTTCGTCTGTACTGTATATATATATATATATATATATATATATATATATATATATATATATATAAAACAGCGGTGCCAGACGGACTCCATTGACTATAATGGGGTCCATCGGTACCCGCTGTTACCCGTTGAGCCCCGTCAAACTTGGACGCCATTCTTGACAGGGTGCAACGGCAGTGAGAAAGAAGCCCTAGCCATTACAACATTATCATATTTGCAAGACTGAGACCAATAACCTTTTCTTCTCCTATATGACATATAATGGTTTTCCTTTAATCTGACATTAATGCCACCTCTATGGTGCAGGATGTCCAAACTCTACAGTGTGTAGAAGTGTTCTGTGCCTCTGTCTTGCCGCACTGTTATCGGTTTAATCAAATACCAGATTAAAGGAAAGTGACATTGTTTTTTAAAGCTAAGTGTTTGCGTTTCTTATGCTGCACTACGAGGCAGATTTCACACTAGCATAATATAGATATATTTTTGTGTGTATTACAGGAGGAATTAATCAAACCTGAGGTCATCCCAGGGAATAGAAAAATCATGGCTGTATTACACTAGTGCAATGTTTCCCAACCAGGGTGCCTCCAGCAGTTGCAAAACTACAACTCCCAGCATGCCCGGACAGCCTTCGGCTGTCCGGGCATGCTGGGAGTTGTAGTTTTGCAACTGCTGGAGACACCCTGGTTGGGAAACACTGCACTAGTGTGAAAACTACCTCAAGGTTCTGTTCACATTTTATTCTAAGGATGGGTTCACACTACGTTTTTCAACTACGGTTCCCGCATACATTTTCTATCAAAAACCGTATGGGGAAAAAACGGATGGAACAGTATGGGAAAAAGTAAACCGTATGCGTTTTTAAACAGTATACTGTTTTTAAAAGTGCATACAGTTCCGTCAGTTTTTATGGAAAAAAAAAACATACGTTTTTGAAAATGTTGTCCATTTTTAATGGGAGGGGTTTTGGGTGGGGACTTTAGGATTCAAATGCGCATCTGCAAAGTAAAAACGTATACGTTTTTCCCGTATGGAACCGTATACATGTGCGTTTCCCATTGACGTCCATGTTAAAAAAAACGTATGCGGTTGCAGTACGGTTTTTAAACCGGAGACAAAATCGTGGTCAACCACGCTTTAAAAACCGTACTGCAACCGCATACGTATTTTTTTAACATGGACGTCAATGGGAAACGCACATGTATACGGTTCCATATGGAAAAAACGTATACGTTTTTACTTTGCACATGCGCATTTGAATCCTAAAGTCGATACCCAAGACCCCTCCCATTTTCAAAAACGTATGGGTTTTTTTCTATAAAAACTGACGGAACTGTATGCACTTTTAAAAACGGTATACGGTTTAAAAACGCATACGGTTTACTTTTTCCCATACTGTCCCATCCGTTTTTTTCCCATACGGTTTTTGATAGAAAACGTATGCGGGAACTGTAGTTGAAAAACGCAGTGCGAACCCAGCCTAAGAGAGGTATGTTGATGCATACAGGCCCAGTTTATACCGATAGGTCGTTTTTGTTTTTTTTTCTCATTTGGCATAACTATAATTGCATCAACGGATATGTAAATGATCACTTAGTTTTTGCCTGTACAAAAACTGTGAACAGATCCCGACTTAAAGGGGTACTCCACTGGAAAACATTTTTTTTAATCAACTAGTACCAGAAAGTTAAACAGATTTGTAAATGACTTCTATTAAAAAAATCTTAATCCTTCCAGTACTTATAAGCTGCTGTATGCTCCACAGGAAATTACCGGTATTTTCTTTATGAATTTCTTTTACTGTCTAACCACAGTGCTCTCTGCTGACAGCTCTGTCCATGTCAGGAACTGTCCAGAGCAAGATAGGTTTTCTATGGGGATTTGCTCCTGCTCTGGACAGGTGTCAGCAGAGAGCACTGTGGTCAGGCAGAAAGGAAATTCAAAAAGAAAAGAACTTCCTGTGGGACATATAGAAGCTGATAACTACTGGAAGGATTAAGATTATTTAATAGAAGTAATTAACAAATCTGTTTAACTTTCTGGCACCAGTTGATATAAAAATAAATATATATATATATATATATATATATATATATATATATATATATATTTTTTTTTTTTTTTTTTTTAGTGGAGAACCCCTTTAAAGAACATGTTCTATAACTTTTTGTGTCATCTCATAATGTGAGATCACAACCGTATCGACATTTCGTGATTGTTACAGATAGAAGGTCACAGAGCACATTTTCTATACTTTCTTTGTAATCTGGGTCAGATTCTGTGCATGCCACAATCTCCCACCCCGCTTTATTAATGGGCATCAGAAAACCCATATGAAATCTGCATGCACCTCGGCTTCCTACAGTATATCCCTGCTGCTAAACACTCGCTTGGCTGCCACAAAAAAAATCCTTTACCCCCACCTGCACAAGAATCTGCTTTTGATCTAAAAAGTGTCTTTGAATTCAGCTAAGATTGGATCAAGATGTTGAATTCAGCGCTGACGCTCATCTGCCATGAATTCCACAGGCGCTTTAATGTATTATACAGGAGTAAGGCTTCAGAATTGCCTCGTGTGTCCTTCAACAAAACTTCAACAAAAACCCAGTTTTCCCGGCCCATCCAACTTTTACCATTTTTTTTCCATTCGATTAAAATTAAACGTAAAATAAATCAATTAGCTTTAATGTAGAATCATCTATTCTGGATCTACGGCTCCTATGCAGACTTATGTATTTCCAGGGTAACAGACTACAAACTCTGCATATTCTCTTCCTGCAGTCTAAGGCTATACACATTAAACAGTACCTGTCCTCAAACCATATTTTCTAAACTAACTCAGATTATATTCACTAACTACTCCTAACACCCCTTCTGCCCTTGGAAACAATTTCCGAGCTTTAAACAGCTGTGTATCATACCTTTCCCCTTGCTCACATTGTCTGAGCTCCTGTCAGGAGAAAGTGGGCGTTCCCCAGCAGGAGCAATGTCACTGAAGCCTGTCAGAGCTGTACCTCGTCATGTCCCGCACGCACTTCCTGAGTTTGGTCTCCTGCCAGGCCGGGGGAGACAAAACTATCTGTTTGACTTGCTCAGGGAACAGAACAGAGCCACCTAGTGGCCGTTTTTTTCAATCACATTAAAAACATATAAAGGTTGAAGATTTTAACAGCAAGTAAATTGCAAAGTGTCTTATAACTACATAAGGAACAATATATTAAAAGTTTACTTTGGTGACAGCTACTCTCTAAGGGAAGGGTCACAGCCACAGCATATTTCACACTGCAACTGAGCCGACGGCAGTCACAAGAGTGACCTCCCTGCGAAGAACGCTGTGTATGTACTACACGTGACCCTACCCGAAGGGTAGGGTCACACACAGCACATCCACAGCTTATTTCTTGCTGTGCATGCTCTGCCAGCAGTTACAGAGTGACTGCAGAGCGAGCTCCCTGCTGCGGCTGGGTAGCTCTGTGTGTCAGCTTGTGACTGCCTGCGGGACACACAACTAGTAAACTTACAGGAAGCTCGCTCTGCTGTTTCTCTGTGACTGCCGGCAGCGCATCCGCAGCGTCAGAATGTGTGTGACCTGTGCATATTTGATGTTCAGGGGTTGAAGCTGCAGATTTCAATGTAAACTAATTGAATGCAGCTTCAAATCCTGCGCATCAAAAATGCACAGGATACTGTGTGTAAAGCTGCTTTCACACTATAAAAGTTCCTCAGTTTTAAACGTCAGTCATAAAAACCTTGAAAATCATCCGTTAGAAAAATCCCATAGGCTAAAATGGGATTTTCTAATAGCCGTTTTAACCCGTTATCGCCCGTTATTAATAAGGCCCGTTATTTTGTGACGGGCGAATGAACGGGAGAAATAGTGCATGCGTCATTCTCCCGTTACTATCGCCTGTCACAAAATAACGGCTGTTATTGATAACGGGTTAACACTGCTATTAGAAAATCCCATTAAAGTCTATGGAATTTTTTTTAACAGCCGATTTTCAAGATTTTTATGACAGACGTTTATAACGGAGGTATTTTTATAGTGTGAAAGCCGCCTATGCCAAAACATATGAGGGCTGGCTTAGGGTAGGGTCACGTGTAACAGATCCGCCAGTGATCCGACCCATTTTGTGCATCCAGCTATTGCCACCATCGCCTCGATCTGCCTCTGGCCTGCCCTCTGGCCTGCCCTTGCGGAGCAGCCGTGATGTCTGAGTGCAGTGTACCGCGATGTCTGAGTGGACTCAGCGTCTCGCATGCCCCCTGTGTGACTGCTCATAGCCGCAGATTGCCGCTGCGAGCCGGCCAGAGGCGAGGGAACGGGGGTGGCAACAGCTGGAGGCACAAAATGGGTCGGGTCACCGGCGGATCTGCAGCGTAAAAAATGCTGCGGATCCATTACGTGTGACCCTACCTTGACATGCTCGTACAGCCAACGGCTGTAGTTTTGCAACATCTGAAGGTCCACAGTTTAAAGGACACTGGAGTAGGGGACGGATGAATAGCAATAGGACTGCAGAGACAAATTTTATATTCTTTTGTAGTCCGTTATTTGGAAACATATAAGCCTAGGTAAGAGGTGTGAACACAACTATTTTAATAAAAAAATATCATACAGCTGACTGAGCACTAGGACGCCCACCGATCACAAGGACAAATTTACCTTGTCCTAGACCTGTGTTTCCCAACCAGGGTACCTCCAGCTGTTGCAAAAGTACAACTCCCAGCATGCCCGGACAGCCAACGGCTGTCCGGGCATGCTGGGAGTTGTACTTTTGCAACAGCTGGAGGTACACTGGTTGGGAAACACTGTCCTAGTCAAATGAAGAAGCACCAATGTGCGTACTGAACTGTGGCTCTTTTCACTCTCTATGGGTTTTCAGACAGTCCCATAAAAATATTAGTGGGGGCCAAGCATGTGTGGTACCGTTCCATTCACCCAGTGGGCAAATCACCTCTGTTCTCGTGATCAATGGGGGTCCCAGCTATCAGACACCTATACTGTGGATAAATAACAACATTAAAGGGGTACTCCGGTGAAAACCTTTTTTCTTTTAAATCAACTGGTGGCAGAAAGTTAAACATATTTGTAAATTACTTCTATTAAAAAAAATCTTAATCCTTCCTGTACTTATTAGCCGCTGAATACTACAGAGGAAATTCTTTTCTTTTTGGAATGCTCTGTGATGACGTCATTATAATAATAATAATAACGCTTTATTTATTGTTGTCCTTAGTGGGATTTGAACCCAAGTCCCCAGCACTGCAAGGCAGCAGTGCTAACCACTGAGCCACCATGCTGCCCTTAGCATACATCTGCTATGCACGGTTGCTAAAATGGACAGAGATGTCAGCAGAGAGCACTGTGCTCGTGATGTCATTCATCAGTGTTCCAAAAAGAAAGGAATTTCCTCTGTAGCATTCAGCAGCTAATAAGTACTGGAAGGATTAAGATTTTTTAATAGAAGTAATTTACAAATATGTTTAACTTTCTGCCACCAGTTGATTTAAAAGAAAAAAGGTTTTCACCGGAGTACCCCTTTAAGTCTTACGATAACCCTATTAAGACTATTCATGAAGATGCATTGGAACAGTAAAGAAAAAATAGTTGCAAATGCAGACAGTCCATTTATTTATTTATTACTAATTTTATGTATTTATTGGCACTAATATAATTTATCTATTATTACTAATATTACACAACCTAAACCTGCGAATCCCCATGTAATTTCCTGGGTCTGTCAGGTTATTACGGGGAGTTCTGTACCATCTTACATTTCTGAATTTCTGTATAAGTGCCCAGTCTATTACAGCAAAAAAAATATAATAATTTCTGTTTGTTTTGCGCTTTCAGGACTAAAGGACCACAGATTGCTTACGAGCGCAGTTTTCGGTGGAAGCTCGCCCATTTTCGTTACTTGTGTCAGGTAATCATTTTTTTTGTAATGACTTCTCCTTTGAAGCCGGCCGGCAGGACGGGGCCTCCTATCAGTCTTTGCAGGCTGTGATTAGGGAGACGCCATTCGTCTTATTTCTCCCGATTCCGCAGCGTGTTCGGCTGTGCTGCACCCAGACTTTGTGGACATGAGACGCTTACTAATTCTTAACTTCTTTGCAGTCAAACGCCTTACCAAGCCATGTGAAGATAACAGTTTCCAGGCAGACACTATTCGAGGACTCTTTTCAACAGGTACTTATTAGTGTGGGGGCTAACCACCGGGGACCAGGCCATAAGAAGGAGGATTTAGGAAGGAATGTATTTAGCATGTGTATACTCCTCATGTGCAGCTGCAACGTCTGAATCCCTGCTCTGAAGAGTGATGACATCTGCTTGTAATATACTGGATGTAGCAGAGAGAAGTTGTCTTGTATAAGGGAGACGAGCTTAAAGGGGTATTACAGGATTTATTTTTATTTTTTTTGGACCATGTTACAGGGGCTGTAAAGTTAGTGTAGTTCATAATATAGTGTCTGTACCTGTGTGTGACGGTTTTCTCACAATTCTTCTGTGATTATCACCCCAATATTTATTTAACACCATACAAAATTACTCAGGTCTCGGGATTTCCCAGGTTGCAGTGCGTCGAGACCTGACATCACTAGTCAGGTGATCAGAGGGAGCCTTTCCTGGTTCAGTATAGCAACAGCTGTAGGCCCCCTGTTTAGAAAACACTGTGTTTCAATGGGGGAGTGGCTGATGTGTGGGAGGAAGGAAAGGGATCTCAAACTTTCAAGCATGGAACTGTGGGAAATACCCAGTTCTGGCAGGTAAGTACTAAAATCACCTTATGGTGGATAACCCCTTTATGGTGTATTCACACGTACAGTATTCTGTACAGATTTGATGCGCAGGATTTTCTGCTGCAGATTTCAATGTAAGCTGAATGACTGAACACAGCTTGGAATCCTGTGCATCTAATCTGCACAGAATACTGTACGTGTGAATAGACCCTTAAAGGGATACTGCAGGAAAACACGCTCCATTCATTTTTATGGGAGTGCCGAAGACACAAGTTCAGCACTCAGGTCTTTTGGGCGCTCCCTTGTAGGTCCGGTATTGGGACGCCCCATCTTCGGCCGGTCTCCCCTGACAGCCCTAGAAGTAACTTCACAACGCCACTTTGTCAATCACTAACCACAGCAGTGTCTTGCCCTGGCCAGTGATGGGTGTGCGGCACTGTCACGTCTCCCGGTTGTAGACGCTACACTCTGCAGCTGGTATAAAAGCAGAGTCACTGGGCGTGAATGGGACGTCCTGATACCGGAGCTACTAGGGAGTGAGGAAGGTAAGTTAGTGTTTATTTATTAAGTCAGCCTGGGGACAATAGGGAAATAATTTATTAATCATAATCATTTATATCAGAAGTCCCATAAAAAGTGTATAGAGCATCAGCCTAGCGTGCAGACTGTCACCCCATTCTCTCAAGAGACCCTCATGTTCCCAGTAGTCTGACCCCCACGGGTTAGATTCTTATCCCCTTGTGTGTATAGGGCACCTGTTTTAATACTGATAACCCCTTTAAAGGGGTACTCCGGTGAATTTTAATTTTTTTATTTTTTTTAAATCAACTGGTGCCAGAAAGTTAAACAGATTTGTAAATTAGAACAAAGTAGAAAGAGACCGCACTCACCCGATCAACGTGCACAGGTTTCTTTATTCCATTGAGCATAAAACGTAGAACACAGAAGGACAAGTGGTCGGCAGGGACGTTGGGGAACAAGAGGTGTGGTTACAGCTGTTTCACGGGAACATAGTCCGCTTCGTCAGACTACAGACGGTACGGTGGTAGTCTGACGAAGCGGGCTATGTTCCCGTGAAACAGCTGTAACCACACCTCTTGTTCCCCGGCGTCCCTGCCGACCACTTGTCCTTCTGTGTTCTACGTTTTATGCTCAACGGAATAAAGAAACCTGTGCACGTTGAGCGGGTGAGTGCGGTCTCTTTCTACTTTGTTCCGATTCTGTCAAGCGATATGTGCTTTCCAAACCAGCACCCCGACATAGCACACACCGTCTAGTCTCTACCCATGCCTGACACAGCGGATACCACATCACTCAGTATATTGCCTTCACCTGCATAGCAGTGCCGGACTTGTACTTTCTCTACCTGCTCTAAGATTTGTAAATTACTTCTATTAAAAAATCTTAATCCTTCTTGTACTTATTAGCTGCTGAATACTACAGTGGAAATTATTTTCCGTTTTAAACACAGAGCTCTCTGCTGACATCATGAGCACAGTGCTCTCTGCCGACATCTCTGTCCATTTTAGGAACTGTCCGGAGTAAAAGGAAATCCCCATAGCAAACATATGCCGTTCTGGACAGTTCCTAAAATGGACAGAGATGTCAGCAGAGAGCACTGTGCTCATGATGTCAGCAGACAGCTCTGTGTTTCAAAAAGAAAATAATTTCCGCTGTAGTATTCAGCAGCTAATAAGTACAGGAAGGATTAATATTTTTTAATAGAAGTAATTTACAAATCTGTTTAACTTTCTGGCACCAGTTGATTTAAAAAAAAAACAAACAAGTTTTTCACCGGAGTACCCCTTTAACTACTACTCAAACTGGCTAGTATAGTTAGGACTGTTCCTAAGTGTCTGACATGTACAGATAAAGCTATGGTGGTCCCTGCTAAGCTTTTGATTATTGGAAGATTAGCTTTAGTATCTGTGCCGTGTACTGACATGTACAGCGCCTAGTGAGATCGGATCGGAGTACAGAGCCGCAGTGACCCAGTTTCTTCATCGCTGTTCTCATCCAGATAATTGTGCTCAGATATATTTAATATTCCCTTTTCCCTGTATGAAATGTGTAGGAGGTGATGAAAGCAAGGTCTAATTGTTTCCTTTACCCACCCATCCAGATAATGGCGCTGAAGCCATATGACTTAAGACGACGATTATACGTTATGTTCAGGGGCGAAGAAGGTCTGGATTATGGAGGTTTGGCAAGGTGAGTTTCTTATGTGCATAAAAAGAGAAAATAAGGTTCATAATAAAATAATACATTGCAGCTCTATAAACCACTTGTGTCAACATTAATAGCAGAATTGGAAGTTGTATACAATGTCTGGAAGAATAGGTCTTAGTAATATGTCTAAATATACATTGGGTCAACAAGAAGAGCTGACACAAGAACTGCACAGCAGACAATAGGGGGTGTTCTGCACTGACATGGGAAAGGGTTCTTTACAGTAAGTGTCAGATTCTGAAATGTTTTACCACTTGTAATGGCACAATCTCAATCAGAGAATTACAAAAAGGTCTTATGATTGTATGGTTAGGAGTATATGTATTGTATTAGGAGTTATAACTGATAAGCGGTTAGTATGAAGTTAAAGGGTTACTCCACTCCCTAGCGTCCGGAACATTGAGTTCCGAACGCTGGGTGCGGGCTTCTGTGTTCACGCCCGCCCCCTCGTGACGTCACGCCCCGCCCCCTTAATGAAACACTCTGGGAAGGGGGCGCAACGGCCATCGTGCCCCCTTCCCATAGACTTTCATTGAGGGAGCCGGTCGTGAACACGGAAGCCCGCACCCAGCGTTCAGAACTCAATGTTTCCGGACGCTGGGGAGCTGAGTAACCCTTTAAAGTGGTTCTCTAGGACTTTTACAGATGGACTATCCTTCGTATGAAAAAAACCTTATTTTACCTGCGGCGGATGGCTTAAAGTGTTACTGTTATTTAAACTAACTCTTGACATTTGAATAGTTAAAGGAGTACTCTGCCCCTAGACATCTTATCCCCTATAGAAAGGATAGGGGATAAGATGTCTGATTGCGGGGGTCCAGTCGCTTGGGACCCCAGTGATCTCCCTTCT
Organism: Hyla sarda; assembly: GCF_029499605.1. NCBI lineage: Eukaryota > Metazoa > Chordata > Amphibia > Anura > Hylidae > Hyla > Hyla sarda. The sequence continues at coordinate 321,469,987 of NC_079193.1, forward strand.
GCACCCGGCGTTCATTTAGAGCGTCGGGTGCGGCGCTGGAGGCTCGTAACGTCACGGCCATGCCCCCTCAATGCAAGTCTATGGGAGGGGGCGTGACGGCCGCTACGCCCCATCCCATAGACTTACATTGAGGGGGCATGGCCGTGACATCACGAGCCTCCGCCCCACATCGGCAGTCATTCGGCATGGAGCGAAGTTCGCTCTGTGCACCGGATGTCTGGGAAGCCCTAGCTGAGATTGCGGGGGTCCCCAGTGGCTGGACCCCCGCGATCAGACATCTTATTCCCCTATCCTTTGGATAGGGGATAAGATGTCTAGGGACGGAGTATCCCTTTAAGATCGCTCGGGGTCTCGTTGCTGAGACCTGCTCTGATTATTGGGTGAAGTGCACGGCTCGCAGTCCAACTGGTTACAGAAAACTATCTTTATAAACTTTAATGTCTCCTACATGGAGACAAAGCGCCGAGCTCACTTCACCCAGCTATAACTAACAATCGGAGGTGGGCTCACTGAGCACTGAGACCCCGACTGATCTCAACTCTGTGCAACATGTCAAACTATAAATGACAGTAACGCCTTAACCTGGCCATACATAAAAGAAAGCTGTCGGACAATTGTTCATTCAGTTGGCAGCTGTCTTTTTCAACCTCCCCATAGAAAGCTCTGGCGATGGCTTATCTCTCCTAGAACAATAGGGTCAGGCAGTTGAAGTTCAATATGTCTTCTGTCCCCATACACCCATAGTGTCGCCCGGTCCTGCTGAAATCACCTGGTTTGACTAAAGTATATGAAGTCCTTTATAGTGGATTCTAGGTTGTCTGACAACAAGAAAAGTCCTGAAGACCCCTTTGATAGAAATTTTATAACGCTAATGTGAACAGCATTTGGCTTGCGAGCTTAGCAGAGTAAAGAATTTAAGGGGGAACTCCAGTGGAAACAAGTGGAAAACTATTTTTTTTTTCAAATCAGCTGGTGCCAGAAAGTTAAACAGATGTATATATTGCTGTTAAAAAAAATCTTAAAGGGGTATTCCAGGCCAAAACTTTTTTTTTATATATCAACTGGCTCTGGAAAGTTAAACAGATTTGTAAATTACTTCAATTAAAAAATCTTAATCCTTCCAATAGTTATTAGCTTCTGAAGTTAAGTTATTGTTTTCTTTCTAACTGCTCTCTGATGACTCTCGTCCCGGGAGCTGTGCAGTTCCTATGGGGATATTCTCCCATCATGCACAGCTCCCGGGACGTGACATCATCATTGAGCAGTTAGACAGAAAACTTCAGAAGCTAATAACTATTGGAAGGATTAAGATTTTTTAATAGAAGTAATTTACAAATCTGTTTAACTTTCCGGACCCAGTTGATATATATAAAAAAAAGGTTTTGCCTGGAATACCCCTTTAACCCTTCCAGTACTCATCAGCTGCTGTATACTACAGAGAAATTTGTGAATTTTTGACAACAGTGCTCTCTGCTGACACCTCTGTCCATGTCAGGAACTGTCCAGATTAGAAGCAAATCCCCATAGAAAACCTCTCCTGCTCTGGACAGTTCCTGACATGGACAGAGGTGTCAGCAGAGAGCACTGTGGTCAGACTGGAAAGAACGTCACAAATTTCTCTGGAGCATACAACAGTACTGGAAGGATTAAGATTTTTAAATAGAAGAAATTTACAAATCTGTTTAACTTTCTGGCACCAGCTGATTTGAAAACCTTTATTTTCCACCGGAGTACCCCTTTAAGTTGACTTGAAGTGTGCTGACACCTCTGTGGAGATCCTTGCGGCTGCGGTCTGTCCCCCTGACTCTGTACGTTTCTTTCAGAGAGTGGTTCTTCCTCCTCTCCCATGAAGTGCTCAATCCCATGTACTGTTTGTTTGAATACGCCGGTAAAAGCAATTACTGTCTGCAGATCAACCCGGCCTCCACCATCAATCCCGATCACCTGTCATACTTCTGCTTTATCGGACGTTTTATCGCTATGGTAAGTTCTCCTTACGACAACATATTTCGTTGTTCTGTCGGGCTGAGAATTTCTCATCATGCATAGTGGGGACATTGTGAGCGGTAGAACTGTTCCTTCTGCGTAATCCTAAACCTAAGTAATGGATCATAATGTTATACAAGCTTTCTTCTCTCCTCAAAAAATATAAAAAAGTCCACTATACAATGGACACTACTTATAGCAGTGTTCTCCAATCAGTGTGCCTCCAGCTGTTGCAAAACTACAACTCCCAGCATGCCCGGACAGCCAACGGCATGCTGGGAGTTGTAGTTTTGCAACAGCTGGAGACATACTGGTTGAGAAACACTGACCTATAGGTGGCACTTACATTAACCGGCAAGTTTTGCTACATTTTTGCCACTAGAGATGAGCGAACTTACAGTAAATTCGATTCGTCACAAACTTCTCGGCTCGGCAGTTGTGGACTTATTCTGCATAAATTAGTTCAGCTTTCAGGTGCTCCGGTGGGCTGGAAAAGGTGGATACAGTCCTAGGAAAGAGTCTCCTAGGACTGTATCCACCTTTTCCAGCACACGGGAGCACCTGAAAGCTGAACTAATTTATGCAGGAAAAGTTATCAACTGCCGAGCCGAGAAGTTCGTGACGAATCGAATTTACTGTAAGTCCACTCATCTCTAGTGGCAAAATGCAGCAAAACTTGCTGGTTAATGTAAGTGCCACCTATAGGTCAGTGTTTCTCAACCAGTGTGCCTCCAGCTGTTGCAAAACTAAACTCCCAGCATGCCTGGACAGCCACTGCTGCGACCAGATGTTTCATTGCAGTACATGAGCTAGTATGAAATTCCACTGATACAGTGTACTTCACGTTGCTGGCCTATACCACATACCCTGTTGGTGGACATAGTTTTTTTTTTTTTTTTTTTTTTTTTTTTTTTTCTTCTTGCAATATCACAATCTAGATTTCCATAAAGATTTGCAGCGCAGTAATGAATGCTGCACCTATATCCCCCCTGTGTAAATGTGACATTACAGCTGTGTTTGGCATAATAGAAAAATCAGGGTTTCCCAAACAGTGTGCCTCCAGCTGTTGAAAACCTACAACTCCCAGCATGCCCGGACAGCCAAAGGATGTCTGGGCATGCTGGGAGTTTTAGTTTTGCAACAGCTGGAGGCACCCTGGTTGGGAAACACAGATTTTAAATGGGCACTGTCAGATACAAAAACTTTTGATATGTTGTAAAGCATGTATAACCAATATTTTTTGCAATTGCTTTCATTAGAAAATTTTCAGTATTTCATACTGAAAAAAAGCCAATAAAACAACTGCCCCCCCCCCCCCCCAAGCCTACTTGGACACATACTAGTCCTGCTGTGTCCATGCAGCATCACCTATGTCATGGACACACTTCCTTGATTGACAGCTGTCAGTGCAGGGCTCAGAGCTGGAGGAAAAATCCTCCCACTGTCAGCTTGTGTCCCGCTACTGTCAGTGAGGACATGCTGGGAGTTGTAGTTTTGCTAATGCTAGGGGAGATGTGAGCAGACAGCATACTGAAGGAGGGGGCGGAGACCTGCACAATGAGGCCACGCCCCCTCCCTTTGAGAGGAATTCAGACTAGTGAGCTAAATTAAAAGTGTAATAAAAAAATAAATAAAGATGCTAGACACATAAAAAATAGATGTACATGATCAGGATTAGGTACTGAGTGATATATTTAAAAAAAAAAGTTTTTTTGTTGGATCTGACGGGGACGCTTGAAGCATCACAAGCAGAAGCTTGCTGCATACTATATACGTGGAATACCTGTGGCTGCAGCTATTCAGCATGTTATTTTACACTCTAATCACATTAGATCAGATCAGTATTTCAGGGTATATTTTGAGAAGCTGGGAGAACAGCATGCCGACATATACCACAGTGTACCCACGCCAGACCCATTGCTTTCGGCGGACTAAACATGGTGTGAAAGGGACTATGTTCAGTCCATTTTTAAGCATATACTATAAGATATAAAGATATTATAATTCATGTGTGCAGAATGTTGGACTTAAAAACATTATAAAAAGTGGAGATTCACTGTAAGACAACTTTTTGTATTATATAGAAAAAAAGGGGGGGGGGGGAACACTTTCCTCAAATCTGGTCTCTTATAAGCTCATACAGTGGGGATCAAAAGTTTGGGCACCCCAGGTAAAAAATTTTTACTAATGTGCATAAAGAAGCCAAGGAAAGATGGAAAAACCTCCAAAAGGCATCAAATTACAGATTAGACATTCTTATAATATGTCAACAAAAGTTAGATTTTATTTCCATCATTTACACTTTCAAAATAGCAGAAAACAAAAAAAATGGCGTCTGCAAAAGTTTGGGCACCCTGCAGTGTGTTAACTTGTACTGCCCCCTTTGGCAAGTATCACAGCTTGTAAACGCTTTTTGTAGCCAGCCAAGAGTCTTTCAATTCTTGTTTGAGGTATCTTTGCACATTCTTCCTTACAAAAGTCTTCCAGTTCTTTGAAATTTCTGGGCTGTCTGTCACGCACTGCTCTTTTAAGGTCTATCCATAGATTTTCAATTATGCTGAGGTCAGGAGATTGTGAAGGCCATGGCAAAACCTTCAGTTTACGCCTCTTAATGTAGTCCCCCATGGATTTCGAGGTGTGTTTAGGATCATTATCCATTTGTAGAAGCCATCCTCTCTTTAACTTCAGCTTTTTCACAGATGGCATCAAGTTAGCATCCAAAATTTGCTGACATATTATTGAATCAATTTTTCCTTCTACTCGTGAGATTGTTCTCTGTGCCACTGGCTGCAATACAACCCCAAAGCATGATTGATCCACCCCCATGCTTAACAGTTGGACAGAGGTTCTTTTAATCAAATTCTGTTCCCCTTCTTCTCCAAACGTTCCTTTGCTCATTCCGGCCAAAAAGTTCAATTTTGACCTCATCGGTCCACAGAACTTGTTTGCATCAGGCTTGTCTATATGTTCATTTGTAAAGTTCAAACACTGATTTTTGTGGTGAGGACGTAGAAGATGTTTTCTTCTGATGACTCCTCCATGAAGACCATATTTGTACAAGTATCTCTTTATAGTAGAATAGTGTCCCACAACTCCAGTGTCTGTCAGATCTTTCTGGAGGGATTGTGCAGTCAAACGTGGGTTTTGAATTGTTTTTCTCACAATCCTGCGAGCTGTTCTGTCTGATATTTTTCTTGGTTTTCTAGATCTTGCTTTAACTTCCACTGTTCCTGATGACTGCCATTTCTTAATTAAATTCCGAACAGAGGATATTGACATCTAAAAACGTTTTGCTATCTTCTTATAGCCTTCTCCAGCTTTGTGAGCGTCAACTATTTTCAGTTTCAGATTTCTAGACCTGCAAAGTCCAGATAAGGTCGGCACTGCCAATGTCGGTGCTCGTGGACCAAGTATAGATACAGGTAACAAAGGAAAGGTCCCGGCACTCAAAGTTTTATCGAATCTAATCAATTTATTGTAGTTAGCATAGCATACTATACAGACAGTACGCTTAACGGCTCAGTAGCCTTTTTCAACTGTCAGATTTCTAGACAACTGCTTAGAAGAACCCATGGTGCTGATTGTTGGGGCAAGGTCAGATGAGTCTGGATTAAAACCTTTGAGATTGACATCACCTGGTCTTCCCAGGTGATGATTGAGAACAATCCATGACACTGGCAGGTCTAAGCTTTGCAAAGGGGGCAGTACATGCTATAAATTCTGCAGGGTGCCCAAACTTTTGCAGACACCATTTTTTTTGTTTTCTGTTATTTTGAAAGTGTAAATGATGGAAATAAAATCTAACTTTTGTTGACATATTATAAGAATATCTAATCTGTAAATTGATGCATTTTGGAGATTTTTCCATCTTTCCTTGGCTTCTTTATGCACAATAATACAAATTTTTACCTGGGGTGCCCAAACTTTTGATCCCCACTGTATATGGGAGCATATATAGTGGTTATATAGTGTGTCCACAGTTGGATATACAAAATTGTAGGATACAGTATAGGTAAAAAACTATATACATTTATTGATAAACAATGTATATGGCATCTGCCTGCAGGGCCCTTGCAGCAGTGTCAATAGATATGATAAAATATACTAAAATCCAATAAAGTTCATATTATAATATAAACATAATAATATGATATAAAACTTATATGGAAGTCTGTATTATGCAGCCTTTGTGATAAAAATGTGTGCAAAGGGTATGCACATGCTGTATGTAGTACAATATATCTGGGATTATGCAATCTGTATTGCTCAGAGAGGCTTAAAGGGGTACTCCGGTGAAAAACATTTTTTTTTAAATGAACTGGTGCCAGAAAGCTAAACAGATTTGTTAATTACATCTATTAAAAAATCTTAATCTTTTTTTGTGTTGTCCACAGTGCTCTCTGCTGACACCTCTGGCCGTGTCAGGAACTGTCCAGAGCAGCATAGGTTTGCTATGGGAATTTTCTCCTGCTTTGGACAGTTCCTGATATGGTCATCAGATACAAAACAAAAAATAAATACAAAAAATAAAGATTTTCCTCTGTAGCATACAGCTGCTAATAAGAACTGAAAGGATTAAGATTTTTTAATAAAAGTAATTTACAAATCTGTTTAACTTTCTGGCACCAGTTCATTTAAAAAAAAAAAAGTTTTCCACAGGAGTACCCCTTTAAGGTTCTTGCAATAGTTAATATGTATCTGTGAGAATGTACATAAAAACAATGATTACGGGAGCGAACAGCTCACCTGTCCTGCCGTGGTCCCCCGGAGCTCTCACTACTTACCCGCTGCGGCTTCCGAACCGGACGCCTGGTCGCTTCCTGGAGTGGCGAGTCGTCGGCTCCGGTGAGCCAGGGGAGGGAGAGGTCTGCTGGCCGGCATAGTAGTAGGAGGCGTTGTGCACACCAGGAGAGGTCGGCGTGTCTTATATTCTGATTTGTGCAACAGGATGTCGTGGATCACTGTGGCTTGTATGGCTAACTGTAGATTGCTATATACAGATGATGGGATTGCTAGACGCATTTCGAGATTGGCTGGATCTCTTTTTCAATAGCAGTATACCAACTGTGCAAAAAAGAAGGTCTTATATATATACGATTCATGTGACTGATTGGACTGTTTAATTTTTAGTAAAGCCCGTTCTATATTAGAATTGGAATCTTGCAGGGATAATAGTAATCCCTGTAACGGTTTAAAGATAGGACTGGATACATAGAATTGGATATAGGGGCATATATAATGTGTATATATATCCAATCCAATGTATATATATCCAGTCCTATCTTTAAACCGTTACAGGGATTACTATTATCCCTGCATGATTCCAATTCTAATCCAGAACGGGCTTTACTAAAAATTAAACAGTCCAATCAGTCACAAGCAGGATAGATATATATATATATATATATATATATATATATATATATATATATATATATATATGTATGACCTACTTTTTTGCACAGTTGGTATACTGCTATTGAAAAAGAGATCCAGCCAATCTCGAAATGCGTCTAGCAATCCCATCATCTGTATATAGCAATCTACAGTTAGCCATACAAGCCACAGTGATCCACGACATCCTGGTGCGCACGAATCAGAATATAAGACACGCCGACCTCTCCTGGTGTGCACAACCGCCTCCTACTACTACGCCGGCCAGCAGACCTCTCCCTCCCCTGGCTCACCGGAGCTGACGACTCGCCACTCCAGGAAGCGACCAGGCGTCCGGTTCGGAAGCCGCAGCGGGTAAGTAGTGAGAGCTCCGGGGGACCACGGCAGGACAGGTGAACTGTTCGCTCCCGTAATCATCGTTCTGATGTACATTCTCACAGATACATATTAACTATTGCAAGAACCTTAAAGGGGTACTCCGCCCCTAGACATCTTATCCCCTATCCAAAAGATAGGGGATAAGATGTCAGATCGCCGGGGTCCCGCTGTTGGGGACCCCGGGGATTGCTGCTGCAGCACCCCGCTATCATTACTTCGCAGAGCGAGATCGCTCTACACGTAATGACGGGCAATACAGGGTCCGGAGCATCGTTACGTCACGGCTCCGCCCCTCGTGAGGTCACGGCCCACTCCCGTCAATACAAGTCTATGGGAAGGGGGCGTGGCAGTCGTCACGCCCCCTGCCATAGACTTGCATTAAGGGGACGGGCCGTGATGTCATGAGGGGCGGAGCCATGCCGTCACGCTGCTCCGGCCCCTGTATCGCCCATCATTACGCACAGAGCGAACTCGCTCTGTGCAGTAATGATGGCGGGGTGCCGCAGCGGCGATCCCCGGGGTCCCCAGCAGCGGGACCGTGGCGATCTAACATCTTATCCCCTATCCTTTTGGATAGGGGATAAGATGCCAGGGGCGGAGTACCCCTTTAAGCCTCTCTGAACAATCCAGATTGCATCATCCCGGACTCCCTATTTTGGACTACATACAGCATGTGCATACCACATTTTTATCACAAGGGCTGCATAATACTTTTAGATTGCATAATACAGACTTCCATATAAGTTTTATATCATATTATTATGTTTATATTATAATATGAACTTTATTGGACTTTAGTATATTTTATCATATCTATTGACACTGCTGCAAGGGCCCTGCAGGCAGATGCCATATTCATTGTTTATCAATAAATGTATCTTCTTTAACCTATACTGTATCCTACAATTTTGTATACCCAACTGTGGACACACTATATAACCACTATATATATACTCCCATATATGAGCAGACCAGATTTGAGGAAAGTGTACCCCCCTTTTTTCTATACAATTGCTCCCCAGGTCGCACAGGATACGCGACTTTATATACTAGTACTTATCTGGCATTTTTACTTTCCAACTTGCCCCTGTGGTTTGAGCTACCTCTTTTCATATTTTTCCTAACTTTGTGTATTAGTTGAGCAATAACTGTATTTCTCTCCAGGCTTTGTTCCATGGCAAGTTCATCGATACAGGATTCTCTCTTCCATTCTACAAACGGATGTTGAGCAAAAAACTCACCATCAAAGACCTGGAGTCCATTGATCCGGAGTTCTATAACTCCCTCATATGGATCAGGTAAGTAAAATAAAAATGTGCCCACATACTACACCCTCGTCCAAATTATTATGCAAATTATGTTTTTCTTATTTACCTAAATAATTGATGTAAATAAGTCAGCATAATTGTAAATTGCGACCTACAGATTGGTGTCTCTTCACTTATGTTTAAAAGTGTACCATTCATATCACATGAAAAAATGATGCTACTATATATTACTCACTAGGTCATGCAGATGCTTTACATGTCCTTTTTATGTGTGTCTATTTTTATTTGGCTCACAAATCCCTTTGTTCTGCTACTCACTCATTCTGACATCCACAGCTCAGGAAGTGGTTTGTCCGAAGCAAGCACTAAGCCCGCCCTCTGCTGTGCTGGGTCTCTTCATCCAATCACTGGCTGCTATGTAACCCCCCCTCCTCTCTGTTTTCATTCTTCAGTCTGATAGGACAGGAGTGAGCACAGAGGAGTGCTAGTACCACCATCGCCTACTAGACTTTGTCCTTGTCTGTGCTTCAGCTGGGACAAAGATGCTGCTGCAGCTGGACAGGATTATGTTCTGGATGGTATGGAGACCCCTAGTGGTGTTTTCTATAAGCCATGATTTCTATAAAAAAAATTTTTATAAAGCATATTAGAAGGGGTAATGTTTTGTCAAGATGTAAAACATATTAAAAAGTTTTTGATAGTGATAATTTTTAGAATCTTTTATGGGCCTGATGTTGACTTCTAGAGTAGCTATCTATAGTTGGCACTAGACAGTTCTCATCTTTCAGGATGAGAGTTAATTTACATACTTTTACCCAGGAAGCTTTGCATTAAGGGTGCGTTCGCACTACTGAATCTCCACCCAGAGATATTCCAGGCTAAGATACTGTTAGCTGGAGGCGCCACTGAAGTCCTTCAACGATAGAACCGCACGGACATGTGCCATGACCGTTTACTGCAAAGCAATCCATGCGAAATTCCACTGAAAGAATGAACATGTTCATTCTTTTAGCAGAGTCAGGAATTTGGACTTCCATGACGGAAAATTCTACACAGTGCACGGTGCAGCAGGATCCCATTAAAGACAATGGGAGGCTGCTGCATCAGATTTAACAAGCAGAATTTCCTCACTCTGAAATTACGTAGTGTGAATAGGCCCTGAGAATCCATACACCAACAGAAAAACTGGTCCCTTCAAAGAATTAAAGGGGTATTCCAGGATTCATTTCACTATGCTACATGGCTGTAAAGTTAGTGTAGTTCATAATATAATGTCTGTACCTGTGAGTGACGGTGGTCTCTCAATTCTTATGTGATTTTCGCCCCTAATATTTTTAACGGCATACAAAATTACTCATGTCTCCGGATTTCCCAGGTTGCAGTGCGTCGAGACATGAAATCACTAGTCAGGTGATCAGAGGGAGCCTGTCCTGCTTCAATGGGTGGAGCGACAGCTGGGTGGGAGAGAGATCCTTTTGCAAAACCTGTAGGCACCCTGGTTAGAAAACACTCGTCTTTTGAGTGGAATGCAACTCGTGTTTCAATGGGTGGGGTGGCTGATGTGTGGGAGGGAGGAATCTAACTTCACACTTACAAGCATGGAACGTGTAGTTTAAGAGTCTGAACTCCAACAGGAAGTACCCAGTTCACAAAAAGATAGCCTGGCAGATATGTGGATAACCCCTTTAACAAGAGAAGGAAAACCCTACAGAGACAGAATGTTCTCCGATTGTGAATCTATAATAACTTCTGCAGATTTCCATAGTATTCCTATTCCCTCTGCTAATGTTCCCCTTCTCTGCTGCTTATTTCCAGAGACAATAACATTGAAGAATGTAACTTGGAGATGTACTTTTCTGTGGATATGGAGATACTGGGAAAAGTCACATCCCATGACCTCAAACCTGGGGGATCCAATATCCTCGTTACCGAGGAGAACAAGGAAGAATACATCGGGTAAGTGAGTTTTATTGACAGTCTATGTCAACAATACTAGGCTGATGATCCACTATGTGCTGCTATAAAGAAGCTGGGGCTAAAAATGCAATTAAAACATTTCTTGCCTACAGTATTGGGATTTACTGATTTACTACATCACTGCCGAACCACTAATGGCAAAGTGCATGTAAATACAAGATACTCTTCTGCCAGCTAGAGTGTCTGCTAATGTCTAAGGCAGTGTTAAGCATCCAGAGTGACTCCAGCTGTTGCCAAACAACAACTCTCAGCATGCTGGGAGTTGTAGTTTTGCAACAGCTGGAGGCACGCTGGTAGGGAAACACTGGTCAACTGGGATTTGTATCTGAACTCCATGGGTTGTTCATGCCGGATCTATTACAGGAAGTATCTCTTTGTGTAGACGCCCTTAATATGGCTGCCATAAAGAGATATTTGAAACAATTTTCCTTAGAGGGAAAGTATTGCCTAGATTTTTTTTTTTTACTACTTAGAGCCAGTTACTGAAACATCTTTTTATGTTTATTTTCTAATTGTAATTTTATTGTTCATTATTATGAGGGCTGCCATCTTGCCTGAGCGGTTTTTAACAGCAAGTAACCCCTAGAGCGGTGGTTCTAAACCTTTTTGGTAACTGTACCCCCAAAGGCTGAAAGTATGTCTGCGGGTACCCGAGTACCCGTGGACAAAAGGCGTGTGCTTACCTTTATACTAATGCAATACTTAATCCCCTTGTGCTATTATTCCCCCCTCCCTCTGATCCCCTTTTGCCATTATTCCCCCACCCCATCTTAATCCCCTTGTGCCATTATTATCCGATATGGCAAGAGGGAATCGGAGAGGGGGGGGGGGGAATAATAGCACAAGGGGATTAAGATGGAGGGGGAATAATCCCCTTGTGCTGTTATTCCCCCTCCATCTTAAAGGGGTACTCCGTTGCTAGACATCTTATCCCTCATCCAAAGGATAGGGGATAAGATGCCTGATCGCGGGGGTCACGCCGCTGGGGACCCCCGTGATCTTGCACGCAGCACTCCGTTAGAATCAGTCCCTGAAGTACGTTTGCTCCGGGTCTGATTACTGGCGATCACAGGGGCCAGAGCATTGTGACCTCACGGCCCCGCCCCCGTGTGACGTCACGCTCCGCCCCCTGAATGCAACCCTATGGGAGGGGGCATGACAGCTGTCCCTTTTGGATAGGGGATAAATAAGATGTCTTAGCGCCGGAGTACCCCTTTAATCCCCCTGTGCCATTTCCCCCTCCTCCCTCTGATCCCCTTTTGCCATTATTTCTCCCCCCCCCCCCAATCCCCCATGGCTAATAAATATATTTACAACACACAAAATCCCTCCCTCCGTCCCATACACATATTTTTCACTCTTTTTTTTTATTTTTTATTTTTTTTTTACTTTACCCGCCCTCCTGCGGTCCCTTGAGGCCTGTCCTTGCTTGCAGCGTGTCCTGTCCGGCGGGGCCGCACTGCATGTGACATCCTCCTACCACTGTGCAGCACCTCCGCTCAACATCAGGGGAGGTCACACGTCTCCCCGGCAACCACGCAGCTCCCTTACAGTAGCCGTGCTACTGTACAGAATGCTGCCACGGCCATTCTCTGCTATGCACTGACAAATACTGGCCAATGCATGGCCAGTATTTGTCAGAGCATTGCGTACCCCTGAACAACCGGTTGAGAACCCCCGCCCTAGAGGACCTAGTACATAAATATACCAGGTACTTAGCGCACCATGATGTGCGTTTACATCAAACATGAAGCAAGCGCAGGAGCTGCCATCACGCTGATACCCGCCGTCAATCCATTAGATGCGGGCATTGTCAGACTCCTCAGACCACCCGCAGCGTGACTGCGGGGGTCTGATGAGTGAAGATGTCATCCATTGCTCTCTTCACCTGCTCCAAGGCTGCTCTGGAAAATCTACCCGACAGGCTATACAAGTAGATTGACGATTGTCAATCAATCAAGTGCCTGTGCATAGCACTGAACAGTAACAGCAATGAAAAAATTGCTATAAATAGTCCCCTATGGAGAAAAAAAAATTAAAAATATGCGCACACACACACACACACATATATATACATACAGTCATTGCCGTAAATGTTGGCACCCCTGGAATTTTTCTAGAAAATGAAGTTATTCTCACAGAAAAGGATTGCAGTGACACATGTTTTGCTGTACACATGTTTATTCCCTTTGTGTGTATTGGAACTAAACCAAAAGACATAATGTCACACCAAACTCCAAAAATGGGCTGCACAAAATTATTGGCACCCTTTCAAAATTGTGGAAAAATAAGATTGTTTCAAGCATGTGATGCTCCTTTAAACTCACCTGGGGCAACTAACAGATGTGGGCAATATAAAAATCACACCTGAAAGCAGATAAAAAGGAGAGAAGTTCACTTAGTCTTTGCATTGTGTGTCTGTGTGTGCCACACTAAGCATGGACAACAGAAAGAGAACTGTCTGAGGACTTGAGAACCAAAATTGTGGGAAAATATCAACAATCTCTAGGTTACAAGTCCATCTCCAGAGATCTAGATTTGCCTTTGTTCACAGTGCGCAACATTATCAGGAAGTTTGCAACCCATGGCACTGTAGCTAATCTCCCTGGGCTTGGACGGAAGAGAAAAATTTATGAAAGGTGTCAATGCAGGATAGTCCGGATGGTGGATAAGCAGCCCCAAACAAGTTCCAAAGATATTCAAGCTGCCTGCAGGCTCAGGGAGCATCAGTGTCAGCGTGAATTATCCGTCGACATTTAAATGAAATGAAACTCTATGGCAGGAGACCCAGGAGGACCCCACTGCTGACACCGAGACATAAAAGAGCAAGACTACATTTTGCCAAAATGAAATTGAGTAAGCCAAAATCCTTCTGGGAAAACGTCTTGTGGACAGATGAGACCAAGATAGAGCTTTTAGGTAAAACACATGATTCTACTGTTTACCGAAAACGGAATGAGGCCTACAAAGAAAAGAACACAGTACCTACAGTGAAATATGGTGGAGGTTCAATGATGTTTTGGGGTTGTTTAGCTGCCTCTGGCACTGGGTGCCTTGAATGTGTGCAAGGCATCATGAAATCTGAGGATTACCAATGGATTTTGGGTCGCACTGTACAGCCCAGTGTCAGAAAGCTGAGTTTGCGTCCAAGATCTTGGGTCTTCCAGTAGGACGATAACCCCAAACATACGTCAAAAAGAACCCAGAAATGGATGGCAACAAAGCGCTGGAGAGTTCTGAAGTGGCCAGGAATGAGTCCAGATCTAAATCCCATTGAACACCTGTGGAGAGATCTTAAAATTTCTGTTAGGAAAAGGCGCCTTCCAATAAGAGAGACCTGGAGCAGTTTGCAAAGGAAGAGTGGCCCAACATTCCGGATGAGAGGTGTAAGAAGCTTATTGATGGTTATAGGAAGCGACTGATTTCACTTATTTTTTCCAAAGGATGTGCAACCAAATATTAAGTTACGGGTGCCAATAATTTTATCCAGCCCATTTTTGGAGTTTGGTGTGACATTATGTCCAATTTGCTTTTTTTTCTCACTTTTTTGGTTTAGTCCCAATACACACAAAAGGAATAAACATGTGTATAGCAAAACATGTGTTACTTCAATCCTTTTCTGTGAGAAATACTTCATTTTCTAGAAAAATTTCAGGGGTGTCAACATTTACGGTCGTGACACCGTGTGTGTGTGTGTGTGTGTGTGTGTGTGTGTGTGTGTGTATATATATATATATATATATATATATATATATATATATATATGTGTGTATGTATGTATAGAGAAAGAGAGAGAGAGAGAGAGATCTCAAAAGGAAGTGATTCAGCAGCACACCAAGGAACTCCAAATAACAGTGGTTTTAATTTCCCATGTTTGGATACAACGTTTCGGCAGTATCTCACTGCCTTTCTCAAGTGAGATACTGCCGAAACGTATCCAAACATGGGAAATTAAAACCACTGTTTTTTTAAGTTCCTTGGTGTACTGCTGAATCACTTCCTTTGGATATAGCTATACAGTCTGCAACCTTGACTATTCACTATCAGCCTGCACCGGCTTACTGCATTCTGCTTGGATGTGCTGCCTTCACTAGGTGTACAGTGGGACAAAAAAGTATTTAGTCAGCCACCAATTGTGCAAATTCTCCCACTTTAAAAGGTGAGAGAGGACTGTAATTTTCATCATAGGTACACTTCAACTATGAGAGACAGAATGGGGGGAAAGAATACAGGAAATCATGTTATACATGAAATATGTATGATTTCTAATGAATTAATTGGTATTTTCCTTGGTAAAATAAGTATTTGGTCACCTACAAACAAGCAAAATTTCTGGCTCTCACAGACCTTTAACCTCTTCTTTAAGAGTCTCCTCTGTCCTCCACTCGTTACCTGTATTAATGGCTCCTGTTTGAACTTGTTATCAGTCCACGACCTCAAACAGTCACACTTCAAACTCCACTATGGCCAAGACCAAAGAGCTGTCAAAGGACACCAGAAACAAAATTGTAGATCTGCACCAGGCTGGGAAGACAGAATCTGCAATAGGCAAGCAGCTTGGTGTGAAGAAATCAACTGTGGGAACAATTATTAGAAAATGGAAGACACAAGACCAATCATAATCTCCCTCGATCTGGGGCTCCACGCAAGATCACACCCCGTGGTGTCAAAATGACCACAAGAACGGTGAGCAAAATTCCCAGAACCACACAGGGGGACCTATTGAATGACATGCAGAGAGCTGGGACCAAAGTAACAAAGGCTACCATCAGTTACACACTACGCCACCAGGGACTCAAATCATGCAGTGCCAGACGTGTCCCCCTGCTTAAGCCAGTACAGGTCCGGGCCCGTCTGAAGTTTGCTAGAGAGCATTTGGATGATCCAGAAGAGGACTGGGAGAATGTCATATGGCCAGATGAAACCAAAGTAGAACTTTTTGGTAAAAACTCAACTCCTTGTGTTTGGAGGAGAAAGAATGCTGAGTTGCATCCAAAGAACACCATACCTACTGTGAAGCATGGGAGTGGAAACATCATGCTTTGGGGCTGTTTATCAGCAAAGGGACCAGGACGACTGATCAGTGTAAAGGAAAGAATGAATGGGGCCATGTATCGTGAGATTTTGAGTGAAAACCTCCTTCCATCAGCAAGGGCATTGAAGATAACACGTGGCTGGGTCTCTCAGCATGACAATGATCCCAAACACACCGCCCAGCAACAAAGGAGTGGCTTCATAAGAAGCATTTCAAGATCCTAGAGTGGCCTAGCCAGTCTCCATATCTCAACCCCATAGAAAACCTTTGGGGGGAGTTGAAAGTCCGTGTTGCCCAGCGACAGCCCCAAAACATCACTGCTTTAGAGGAGATCTGCATGGAGGAATGGGCCAAAATACCAGCAACAGTGTGTGAAAACTTTATGAAGACTTACAGAAAATGTTTGACCTCTGTCATTACCAACAAAGGGTATATAACAAAGTATTGTGATGAACTTTTGTTATTGACCAAATACTTTTTGTCCACCATAATTTGCAAATAAATTTTTTTTAAATCAATGTGATTTTATGGATGTTTTTTCTCATTATGTCTCTTAGTTGAGGTATACCTATGATGAAAATTACAGGACACTAATCTTTTTAAGTGGGAGAACTTACACAGTTGGTGACTGAATACTTTTTTGCCCCTCCCCCAATGAAAATAAATTTGCCCCTTTTTTTTCCAGTTAAAAAATAAACAAATACATGTCGTATGACCACATGCGGAAATGTCCCTGAAATATTCAAATTCACCGATGTGGTCTAAAATGGCAGATAATCCTCAACCCCAAGTGCAGTTGTGCACTGTAAGCTGGGGTAGAGGTCCTGCATTTATGGACCACAATATAGGTTTACTACTGTGGTACTTGTGACCGTTTGCAGGCTTCCTCCATTGTATGCATATTTTCATGCTGGGGATCGCCCATAGCAACGGACCACAAGTGCAGGAGCTCCACCCCAATATAGGTGCACAACTGCACTTGGGGTTGAGTATCTCTTGCCATTGCAGACCACGCAATTGTAAGTTGTTTCATGCCTGAAATATTCAACTACAATGTTAATAATCCCATACGTTGAATGGTGTAAAAATAACAAAAATACTAAAGTCCAAATTGCAGATTTTTGGTCACATCACATCCAGAAAAAAATGGAATAAAAAAATGACATATACATAAGTGATACCACTAACAACTACAGATCACAGTGCAAAAATTGAGCCCTTATCCAGCCAAGTATGCAGAAAAATAAGAAAGTTATAGGGGTCAGAATAGGGCAATTTTAAAGGGGCACTTCACCCCCAGACATATTATCCCCTATCCAAAGCATAGGGGATAACATGTCTGATCGCAGGGGGTCCGGCCACTGGGACCCCCGCGATTCCCGGGCCGGTGCTACGGCGTTCATAAACACAGAAGCCTGGGGCCCCCTCCACTCATGTCTATAATAAACTAGAATAAAGATTTCATGTCAGTTTTACCGTAAAGTCCACTGCCTGAAAACATCCTACACCACATAGGGAGTGGAGTATACTTGTTAAGTTTTGTGCCCAAATTCTTAATGTAGATGAGAAATGCCACCAATTTATCTGCACACACTAAGCCACGCAAGGATACAAAAATGTGCAGAGACCATAATAAATGCTTCCCTGTGTATCCTGGAAAACTAAAAATTTGGCATAGACTGTTTAAAAAAAATAAAAATAAAAATCACCTTCCAGGGATAAAGGCCCAAAAATGTCAGTATACACTTCAGACAGGCGCTCTGCATATCCAGGTATTTCCTCTAATATTTGACTTGATGACTCTGGATCCTGTTCTGAAGCTCTTTATTCTTCCCTTCTAGTCTTATGGCTGAATGGAGATTTTCGCGAGGCGTCGAAGAACAAACCAAAGCATTTCTCGATGGCTTTAATGCCGTTGTCCCGCTACAGTGGCTGCAGTATTTTGATGAAAAAGAGTTAGAGGTTCGGCTTCTACAAATGTACATATATACAGATCTATTTGTGTTATTGCTGTAGGACACATACACCTCCCACCCCCACATTTGCACCTACTGTTATGAGGGTATAAATATTTAGTGTTTTGGGGTTTTGATTTTAGTGTTGTGCATGTGTGGTAGATTTACAGTTTCTGGAGCAGTCTGCCAGTCTCTGCATTCTTATGCTTTACTAATCTGTCAGATTCCGTTCATGCCAAATCAAAGGCTATTGGCACCTTTAAAATCCTTTTTTTTTCCTCTTGCCTTTTACTTATTATAGTGGGGGGGGGGGGGAGACTTTTTTTTTCCCCATAGGTCTTTATTAAAAAATGTTTGCTATATAGTTTCTCTTCTACAATCGCCTTGTATAAATTTATAGGGCAGGCTGCTGTCTCTCAGTGAATTTAGTCTGGTGGGTCTGTCTCCAGCTCTTATCTCTCCTTTCCAGAACAAACCTCTAAGCTTATGTATGACAAAAAATAAAGTTGATCTATTAGAAGATGGCACCAGAATTTGTGCCAAAATTTCAGAAAACTATACCAACTCTCAATTTTACTTGGAAACCCCGAAAAGGGGGCGTTTTCCTGACCTTTTTGAAAAATTCCAACATATTTACTAATGTTTCCACAGAAAATGTGGTGGATTTGAGCTGAGGAAAACTCGACAACTCACATAGGGAACAAACATAGGGAAACATTAGTAAAAACTGTGGAAAAATACTTGAAGGGAATTAAAACCCACAAAGAAAACTCCACCCCACTCTTAGTAAATAAGAGCCAATATGTGCATGCAAGGATGCTGAAGAAGAGAAACTGAGCATCATGTTTTAATAAAGACTGATATGAAAAATTTGGACGTTTTTTCTTAGCATCATATTAAATACAATGTAGGAATAATAAAATGCGCTCAATTCTTTGAGGGCATGGTATTATACTTTTTAGCAGTTAAAGAAACAATTCCCTAAAGTTACAGTTCTGCTACAGTGTTATTCTTTGATAACGAATGTACTTGTGCAGTTTCCAGCTATGAAATGTAAGTCCTGTGTATATTTCTTAGGTAATGCTGTGTGGTATGCAAGAAGTGGATCTATCAGACTGGCAGCGGAACACAGTCTACCGCCATTACACCAGAAACAGCAAGCAGATCATCTGGTTTTGGCAGGTAAGTTCCCCCCTGAACGTGTAAGGTAGTTTCCTCCAAGAAGACGTGTAGGCTTTGTAAGCTAGTGATTGGTTTCCTTTCCTGCTGATGTAGCAGCCATGTGTAGAAGTAGAAAAAGAGAAGGCCCAGGAAAGGCGCCTTGTGCCTTACCCAAAAAAACACAATTATTTCCCCACAAATAGTGGGGGCAGATGTAGAATCTATAGATTAGCCACTCACCTGGAGCTTATATTAAATACTCATATAACCTCAAGTAGCGGTACAATGAAAAGGGATCCTGTGCAGGGCCGCAGGTCTCAGGATAAAACCAGATGGAGATCCTGTAGTCAAACCGGGTATAGCAAGGAGAAGATGACCTTCATATAGGTGCCCTGCTATCCAAAGGAAGGCCACGACCAAGTCATGGAAGTGAATTAAAGCTTCTAATTTATTGAACAGCAGCAATGACGCGTTTCAAGGTGTACAAACCCCTTCTTCAGATTGGCAAATTTATTGGCAAATCTGAAGGGGTTTGTACACCCTGAAAGGAGTCATTGCTACTGCTGTTCAATAAACTTGAAGCTTTAATTCACTTCCATGACTTGGTCATGACATTCCTTTGGATAGCAGGGCACCTATATGAAGGTCACCTTCTCCTTGCTATACCCAGTATGTAGCAGCCATGTCCTGCCCAGGCGAGTTCTTCCTCCTTTTATCGGATAATAAATAGTTTCTTTCTATCCTGCAGTTTGTGAAGGAGATGGACAATGAGGTCCGCCTGCGGTTGCTGCAGTTTGTCACTGGCACCTGTAGGTTACCTCTAGGAGGATTCGCGGAGTTGATGGGTAAGTGTTAGATCAGCAGCTGAAAGCCCAGTAAACTACTTTGGATTCGCTCATAAAGGAAACAATACAATTGTATCACTGCAGGAAGCAACGGTCCTCAGAAGTTCTGCATTGAAAAAGTCGGGAAGGAAACATGGCTGCCAAGAAGTCATACATGGTAAGTTATATCTTATTCAGAATTTTGGAATACACCCAGAATGCTGCTTCTTTATACTGTGTGCAGCTAACCCTCCTATTATTTCATGTTTTGGCATTTTTTTTTTTATTTTTTTTTATTATACATACATTTTTTAAAAACTCTATTACTGCCCAGGGCTCTGTATTCTTTACAATTAAGAGGATTTTCCCATAAGTAAAACTGTAGCTGTGGATGTTTGGGAGAGGAGGGTCGTATAGCTGGATTTCAGCATGCCTGATCTTAAAGGGGTACTCCGGCGCTAAGACATCTTATCCCCTATCCAAAGGATAGGAATAAGATGCCTGATCGCAGGAGTCCCGCCGCTGGGGACCCCCGTGATCTTGCACGCCGCACCCCGTTTAAAATCAGTCCCCGGAGCGTGCAAGCTTTAGTGTGCAAGTGTATTGGGTTGTCAGAAGTGAACGGCCAGCTTAAAGGGGTACTCCAATGGAAAACATTTTCTTTTCAAATCAACTGGTGCCAGAAAGTTAAACAGATGTGTAAATTACTTCTATTAAAAAATACCAGTCCTTCCAGTACTTATCAGCTGCCGTATACTACAGAGGAAGTTGTGTAATTCTTTCTCGTCTGACCACAGTGCTCTCTGCTGCCACCTCTGTCCATGTCAGGAACTGTCCAGAGTAGGATCAAATCCCCATAGAAAAACTATTCTGCTCTGGACAGTTCCTGACATGGACAGAGGTGTCAGCAGAGAGCACTGTGGTCAGACAGAAAAGAGCTACACAACTTAAATGGGCACTGCCATCAATTTTTTTTATATTTTTATTTTTTTATATGTTGTAGTACATATGTACTACAACATATCTCTAATATATTTTCATAATTTTTTTATTTTATTAATATATTGTAATTTATGTTTGAAAACCAGCCACTAGGGGTCTCCCTCCTAGTGGCCAGCTGCAGGCTGGCGTGACGTCACTGGGAGTTGTATTGGTGAAACAGCTGGAGGCACCCTGTATAGGTGAACGAAGGGTGGAAGTGTCGGCCCCAGCAGGCATCAGTGACGTTGCGCCTTCTGGGGAAGTCTACCTGGTAGTGAGCACACTACCAGGCAGACAAAAAAGGCATTTTTAATATAGTAAAAAAAAATGTAAAGGCAGGGAGGGGGTTAGGGATAGATGGGCAATAGGCAGGGACAGATAAAAAAAAAAAAAAGGATGGTGGGAGCTACTCTTTAAGCAGCTAAGTACTGGAAGGATAAAGATTTTTTAATAGAAGTAATTTACAAATCTGTTTAACTTTCTGGCACCAGTTGATTTAAAAAAAAAAAAAAATTCCAGTGGAGTACCTTCTTTAACCTCTTCAGGACATAGGGCGTATGGATACGCCCTGCATCCCGAGTCCTTAAGGACCGAGGGCGCATCCATACGCCCGTGGGAATTCCGGCCCCCACCGCTAGCCGGTTGGGGACCGGAGCCGGATGCCTGCTGAAATCGTTCAGCAGGCATCCCGGCATATCGCCCAGGGGGGTCATTATGTCCCCCCATGTCGGCGATCGCCGCAGATCGCTGGACAATTCAGTCCAGCGATCTGCGGCGATTCCGGGTCAATCGGGTCTCCAGTGACCCGGAATTACTGGCTGTTCGGGGCCGTCTCTGATGGCCCCGAACAGCCAGAGCCTGCAGGGGTGAGGTGGCACTGGTGCCACCTCACGATCGCCCTGATTCGTCGGCCGGATTACCGGCCGACCAATCAGGGTGCCTGCTGCGGGTGTCACTCCCGCACCCGCTCCGCCCCTCTTCTGGAGGACGTAAGCGGGTGCGGGACGTGCACCCCGGGTGCTGGGGACCCCGATCCCCGGCGCCCCTGTTGGGATCGGGGCCCCAGGAGCAGCTGCGGCGGTGGAGACGACGAGGGACTGACCTGTGCGTCTGGATCGTTGGAGGTGAGTGACAGCCTCCTGCTGTTGCTTAGCAACAGCTCCCAGCATGCAAAAAGGGCATGCTGGGAGCTGTAGTTATGCAACAGCAGGAGGCAGACCACCACAACTCCCAGCATTCCCTTATGGGCATGCTGGGACTTATGGTTTTGCAACAGCTGGAGGCACATTCTTTCTATGGAAAAGTGTACCTTCAGCTGTTGTATAACTACAACTCCCAGCTTGCACAAACAGCTAAAGTGCATGCTGGGAGTTGTAGTGGTGCATCTGCTGGTTGCATAACTACAACTCCCAGCATGCCCGTTGGCTGTCGGTGACTGCTGAGAGTTGTAGTTTTGCAACAGCTGAAGGCACACTGGTTGTGAAACTCAGAGTTTTTTTTTACCTAACTCAGTGTTTCACGACCGGTGTGCCTCCAGCTGTTGCAAACTACAACTCTCAGCAGTCACCGTACACCATGCACCGTACATGCTGGGAGTTGTAGTTTTGCAACAGCTGGAGGCACACTGGTTGTGAAACACTGAGTTAGGTCACAAACTCAGTGATACATAACCAGTGTGCCTACAGCTGTTGCAAAACTGCAACTCTCAGCAGTCACCGACAGCCAACGGGCATGCTGGGAGTTGTAGTTATGCAACAGCTGGATGTCCCCCCCCACCCAATGTGAACGTACAGGGTACACTCACATGGGCGGAGGATTACAGTAGGTATCTGGCTGCAAGTTTGAGCTGCCGCAAACTTTCTGCTGCAGCTTAAATTGCCAGCGAGAAACTACTGTGAACCCCCCGCCCGTGCGACTGTACCCTAAAAACACTACACTACACTACCACAAAAAATAAAATAAAAAGTAAAAAACACTACATATACACATACCCCTACACAGCCCCCCTCCCCTCCCCAATAAAAATGAAAAACGTCTGGTACGCCACTGTTTCCAGAACGGAGCCTCCAGCTGTTGCAAAACAACTCCCAGTATTGTCGGACAGCCGTTGACTGTCCAGGCATGCTGGGAGTTTTGCAACAGCTGGAGGCACCCTGTTTGGGAATCACTGGCGTAGAATACCCCTATGTCCACCCCTATGCAATCCCTAATTTAGGCCTCAAATGCGCATGGCGCTCTCACTTTGGAGCCCTGTCGTATTTCAAGGCAACAGTTTAGGGTCACATATGGGGTATCGCCGTACTCGGGAGAAATTGTGTTACAAATTTTGGGGGGTATTTTCTGCTTTTACCCTTTTTAAAAATGTAAAATTTTTGGGAAAACAAGCATTTTAGGTAAAAAAAAATTTTTTTTTTACATATGCAAAAGTCGTGAAACACCTGTGGGGTATAAAGGTTCATTTAACCCCTTGTTACGTTCCCCGAGGGGTCTAGTTTCCAAAATGGTATGCCATGTGGGTTTTTTTTTGCTGTCCTGGCACCATAGGGGCTTCCTAAATGCGGCCTGCCCCCAGAGAAAAATTTGCGTTCAAAAAGCCAAATGTGACAACCTTCTCTTCCGAGACCTGTAGTGCGCCAGCAGAGCACTTTTCACCCCCATATGGGGTGTTTTCTGAATCGGGAGAAATTGGGCTTCAAATTTTTAGGGGTATTTTCTGCTATTACCCTTTTTAAAAATAAAAATTTTTTGGGAAAACAAGCATTTTAGGTAAAAAATTTTTTTTTTTTTTCACATATGCAAAAGTCGTGAAACACCTGTGGGGTATTAAGGTTCACTTTATCCCATGTTACATTCCCCGAGGGGTCTAGTTTCCAAAATGGTATGCCATGTGTTTTTTTTTTGCTGTTCTGGCACCATAAGGGCTTCCTAAAGGTAACATGCCCCCCAAAAACCATTTCAGAAAAACGTACTCTCCAAAATCCCCTTGTCGCTCCTTCCCTTCTGAGCCCTCTACTGCGCCCGCCGAACACTTTACATAGACATATGAGGTATGTGCTTACTCGAGAGAAATTGGGCTACAAATACAAGTAAAAATTTTGTCCTTTTACCCCTTGTAAAAATTCAAAAATTGGGTCTGCAAGAACATGTGAGTGTAAAAAATGAAGATTGTGAATTTTCTCCTTCACTTTGCTTCTATTCCTGTGAAACACCTAAAGGGTTAAAACGCTGACTGAATGTCATTTTGAATACTTTGGGGGGTGTAGTTTTTATAATGGGGTCATTTATGGGGTATTTCTAATATGAAGACCCTTCAAATCCACTTCAAACCTGAACTGGTCCCTGAAAAATACTGAGTTTGGAAATTTTGTGAAAAATCGGAAAATTGCTGCTGACCGTTGAAGCCCTCTGGTGTCTTCCAAAAGTAAAAACACGTCAATTTTATGATGCAAACATAAAGTAGACATATTGTATATGTGAACCAAAAAAAAATGTATTAGTAATATCCATTTTCCTTACAAGCAGAGAGCTTCAAAGTTAGAAAAATGCAAAATTTTCAAATTTTTCATCAAATTTACGGATTTTTCACCAAGAAATGATGCAAGTATCGACAAAAATTTACCACTATGTTAAAGTAGAATATGTCACGAAAAAACAATCTCGGAATCAGAATGATAAGTAAAAGCATTCCAGAGTTATTAATGTTTAAAGTGACAGTGGTCAGATGTGCAAAAAACGCTCCGGTCCTTAAGGCCAAAATGGGCTCCGTCCTGAAGGGGTTAAAGGGGTTATCCATGAAAAAAAACTTATATATATATATATATATATATATATATATATATATATCAACTGGCTCCAGGAAGTTAAACAGATTTGTAAATTACTTCTATTAAAAAAAATCTTAATCCTTCCTGTACTTATGAGCTTCTGAAGTTAAGGTTGTTCTTTTCTGTCTAAGTGCTCTCTGATGACACGTGTCTCGGGAACCGCCCAGTTTAGAAGTGGTTTGCTATGGGGATTTGCTTCTAAACTGGACTGTTCCCGAGACACGTGTCATCAGAGAGCACAGAAAAGAACAACCTTAATTTCAGAAGCTCATAAGTACAGGAAGGATTAAGATTTTTTTTAATAGAAGTAATTTACAAATCTGTTTAACTTTCTGGAGCCAGTTGAGAGATATATATATATATATATATATATATATATATATATATACATATATACATATATACATATATATATATATATACACACACATATACACACACACACATATATACATATATATAGTTTTTTCCTGGATAACCCCTTTAACATTTCTTCTTCTAGATCCTGACTTTTTGTTTTCTCTCTCTTCCACCCCCTGCAGCTTCAATCGCCTGGATCTACCACCATATAAAAGCTACGAACAGTTGAAAGAGAAGCTGCTTTTTGCCATTGAAGAAACAGAAGGGTTTGGCCAGGAATGAGCAGCAGCTGCATTAGGTGGTTATGGACATCTATTTTCTGCCCAGCCAAGTAACATTGCACACTCTTAAATGTACATAAGCTGTGTAGTCTGTACAGTGAACTTTCTGATACTAATGAGTAGAGATTTCTGTTCTTCCACATAGATATGCAAACACTTTAGCCTTTTTCTATTTTTATTTATTTTTTTTCCTCCAAAATGACTGAATAGAAAAAAAAAAAATAATAATAATAATAACTTTTAATTTTAAATGCCGACTGAAAACTTTATTTTAAGATTTATATATCTATGTGTACGTACCGAGAACTCTAGTTTTATAGAGTTGGAGGTCTATAAGACATCACAGCCATTTGATGAGGCCTGGACTTGCTTTAATTCCGTACAATAGTGGCTGTTCACATGACATCTTATCAACAGATGTCTATTGCATGGCTGCCAACAAAAGCTGTTGAAAGCTAATGCCAAAAAAATAAAATAAAAAAGTTACAAAAAAATTAATAAATTTCTTGAGTAAAACATACAAGAAAAAAAAAAAAAAAAAACCTGCTGCTGGCTTTATAAGATGGCAGAATACGCACAGTTCTGTCCTTCATTTATTTCAGTGTGATAGCCGATATTTTTATTTTTTGTTGAATGGAGCAAACGTAGCCAAGGCCGAGAGTGGAGCCGCGCAGAATTAGTTTTATCCGGATTCTTAACCCTATAGTACAAGGGGCTCACAGCTGCATTGCTCCGCAGTGGGTTGTGATTCGCCGCCCTTTACGTGGAAAGTGTTAGCAGGAGAACAAGTGGCGCGCATTGCCACGGGAAAGATTTTTAGGTACAGGACAGAAAGGAAAAAAATAAAAGAAAATTATACGTCTTGGATGAATATCAGAAGTACAATGCAAACCTTTAAAAAGAAGTCAAATAAATTTTTTTAACCTCATTTATTGTCGTTGTTTTCTTTAGTGATGAATTAAAAACAATAAATGGTTTATAGGTAAAAGCTGGCAAGGTGTATTGAGACAGTCGTGTCATAATGCAGTGCTTCCCAACCAGGGTGCCTCCAGCTGTTGCAAAACTACAACTCCCAGCATGCCCGGTATATGGCAGTGTTTCCCAACCAGGGTGCCTCCAGCTGTTGCAAAACTACAACTCCCAGCATGCCCGGTATATGGCATTGCTTCCCAACCAGGGTGCCTCCAGCTGCTGCAAAACTACAACTCCCAGCATGCCCGGTATATGGCAGTGTTTCCCAACCAGGGTGCCTCCAGCTGTTGCAAAACTACAACTCCCTGCATGCCCGGTATATGGCAGTGTTTCCCAACCAGGGTGCCTCCAGCTGTTGCAAAACTACAACTCCCAGCATGCCCGGTATATGGCAGTGTTTCCCAACCAGGGTGCCTCCAGCTGTTGCAAAACTACAACTCCCTGCATGCCCGGTATATGGCAGTGTTTCCCAACCAGGGTGCCTCCAGCTGTTGCAAAACTACAACTCCCTGCATGCCCGGTATATGGCAGTGTTTCCCAACCAGGGTGCCTCCAGCTGTTGCAAAACTACAACTCTCAGCATGCCCGGACAGCCTTTGGCTGTCTGGGCCTGGGAGTTGTAGTTTTGCAACAGCTGGAGGCACCCTGTTTGGGGAACAGTGTCATAATATATAGCAGTAATTTTATTCTATGGAAAACTTTATCATTTCTATACTATAGAGATGAGCGAACTTACAGTAAATTCGATTCGTCACGAACTTCTCGGCTCGGCAGTTGATGACTTATCCTGCGTAAATTAGTTCAGCCTTCAGGTGCTCCATGGGGCTGGAAAAGGTGGATACAGTCCTAGGAAAGAGTCTCCTAGGACTGTATCCACCTTTTCCAGCCCACTGGAGCACCGGAAAGCTGAACTAATTTATGCAGGAAAAGCCATCAACTGCCGAGCCGAGAAGTTCATGTTGAATCGAATTTACTGTAAGTTCGCTCATCTCTACTATTTATTTTCTGTGTTAGGCTGTGTTCACATCATGATTTGTCCATACGCAGAACGTATGTTTTTTTTTTTTTTTTATTCTTAAAAATAAAGAATCGGACCATTAAATGTATCAATTCATTTAAGGGGTACTCCGGTGGAAAACTATTTATTTATTTTATTTTTTTTTAAATCAACTGGTGCCAGAAAGTTAAACAGATTTGTAAATGACTTCTATTAAAAAAAATCTTTACCCTTCCAGTACTTTTTAGTAGCTGTATGCTACAGAGGAAATTCTTTTATTTTTGAATTTCATTTTTGTCTTGTCCACAGGGCTCTCTGCTGACACCTGATGCCCTTATCAGGAACTGTCCAGAGCAGGAGAAAATCCCCATTGCAAACCTATGCAGCTCTGGACAGTTGTGTCAGCAGAGATCACAGTGGACAAGACAAAAAAGAAATTAAAAAAGAAAAAATTTTCCTCTGTAGCATACAGCCGCTTAAAAGTACTGGAAGGGTAAAGACTTTTGCAAATCTGTTTAACTTTCTGGCACCAGTTGATTTATATGTACAGTGCCTTGCAAGTACCGTATTTATCGGGGTATACCACGCACCGGCCTATAACACGCACCCTCATTTTAGGCTGGGTCCACACTACGTTTTGTCCCATACGGGAGCGCATACGGCAGGGGCGAGCTAAAACCTCGCGCTCCCGTATGCCATTCACTTCAATGAGCCGACCGGAGTGAAACGTTCGGTCGGCTCATTTTTGCGCCGTATGCGCTTTTACAACCGGACCTAAAACCGTGGTTGACCACAGTTTTAGGTCCGGTTGTAAAAGCGCATACGGCACAAAAATGAGCCGACCGGACCGAACGTTTCACTCCGGTCGGCTCATTGAAGTGAATGGCATACGGGAGCGCATACGGTCACATACGGGAGCGCAAGGTTTTAGCTCCCTCCTGCCGTATGCGCTCCCGTATGGGACAAAACGTAGTGTGGACCCAGCCTTACCAAGGATATCTGAGTAAAAAAAGTTTTTTACCCAAATATCCTTGGTAAATGAGGGTGCGTGTGTATACCCCGATACACTGTTTCTGACCCTGCAGAAGCTGCAAATAAAGGCAGGGGGAGAGAGGCCGTTGCTGCCCACTTCTCTGCCCCTGCCTGTCCTGGGGTCTAGAGCCCTGCTGCCGCCGCTTCTCTCCCCCTGGCTATCGGCGCCGCTGCCCCTTCTCTCCCCCTGGCTATCGGCGCCGCTGCCCCTTCTCTCCCCCTGGCTATCGGTGCTGCTGCCCCATTGCCGGCGCTGATAGACAGGGGGAGAGAAGCGGCGCAGGCAATGGGGCAGCGGCGCCGACAGACAGGGAGAGAGAAGGGGCAGCGGCACCCATTGCCGGCGCCGCTTCCCCGTTGCCTCCCCCATCCCCGGTTTTATAATTACCTGTTGCCGGGGTCGGGTCCGCGCTGCTTCAGGCCTCCGGTGTGCATCCCCTGCGTCGTTGCTATGCACTGCGAGAAGCAATGACGAGTGATAGGGGATGCCACACCGGAGGCCAGGAGCAGCGCGGACCCCGGCAACAGGTAATTATACAACCGGGGATGGGGGAGGCAACGGGCAGCGGCGCTGGCAATGGGTGCCTCTGCCCCTTCTCTCCCCCTGTCTGTCTGTCGCCGGCAATGGGGCAGCGGCACCGATAGCCAGGGGGAGAGAAGGGGCTGCAGCGCCGATAGCTAGGGGGAG
This sequence comes from Hyla sarda, assembly GCF_029499605.1. NCBI lineage: Eukaryota > Metazoa > Chordata > Amphibia > Anura > Hylidae > Hyla > Hyla sarda. The sequence continues at coordinate 321,499,100 of NC_079193.1, forward strand.
AGAAGCGGCGGCAGCAGGGCTCTAGACCCCAGGACAGACAGGGGCAGAGAAGCCGGCAGCGACGGCAGGTCTCTGGACCTGCAAAAGCCGCTGCAGTGCCCGCTTTAAATCATTGAACTGCAGCGGCTTATCGGCGTACAACACGCAGATAGACTTTAGGCTAAAAATTTTATCCTAAAAAATGCGTGTTATACGCCGATAAATAGGGTATTCACCCCCTTGACTTTTTTTGTATTTTGGTGCCTCACAACCTGGAATTAACATGGATTGTTTGAGGATTTTGATCATTTAATTTACAGAACATAGACACAACTTTGAAGATTTTTTTTTTTTTTTTTTTTATTGTGAAGCAAACAACAAATAGGACTAAATAACAGAAAAAGTCAAGGTGCATAACTATTCACCCCCTAAAGTCAATACTTTGTAGAGCCACCTTTTGTGGCAATCACAGCTCCAAGTTGCTTTGGATAAGTCTCTATGAGCCGCCACATCTGACCACTAGGATTTTTGCCCATTCCTCCTTGCAAAACTGCTCCAGCTCCTTCAAGTTGGATGGTTTGCGCTTGTGAACAGTAATCTTTAAAGGGGTATTCCGGGAAAAACATTTTTATTCCCTATTTTTATTCCGGGGGCGTGGCATGACGTCACGTCCCCAGTCACGGAGGTTTCCGAAACTGGAGATTCAGCACCCGCATAGAATGCGGGTGCTGCAGGGAGATCGTGGGGGGTCTCAGCAGCGGGCCCCCCGCGATCAGACATCTTAGGATAGGGGATAAATTGTTTTTGCCCGGAATACCCCTTTAAGTCTGATCACAGATTTTTGATTAGATTGAGATCTGGTCTTTGACTAGGCCATTCCAACACATTTATATGTTTCCCCCTAAACCACTCAAGTGTTGCTTTAGCAGTGTTTGGGGTCATTGTCCTGCTGGAAGGTGAACCTCCATCCTAGCCTCAAATCATGCACAGAGTGGTACAGGTTTTGCTCAAGAATATCCCTGTATTTAACACCATCCATCTTTCCCTCAACTCTGACCAGTTTCCCAGTTCCGGCTGCTGAAAAACATCCCCACAGCATGATGCTGCCACCACGTTTTAATGTGGGGATGGTGTTCTTTGGGTGATGTGATGTTGGGTTTGTGCCAGACATAGAGTTTACTTTGATGACCAAAAAGTTCACTTTTAGTCTCATCAGACCAGAGCACCTTCCTCCATACATTTTGGGAGTCTCCCACATGCCTTTTCGCAAACTCACAACGTGCCTTTTGGTTTTTAGCTTAAAGTATTGGCTTTCTTCTGGCCACTCTGCCATAAAGCCCAACTCTATGGAGCGTACGGCTTATTGTCATCCTATGTACAGATATTCCAGTCTCTGCTGTGGAACTCTGCAGCTCCTCCAGGATTACCTTAGGTCTCTGTGCTGCCTCTCTGATTAATGCCCTCCGTGCCCGGTCCGGGAGTTTTGGTGGGTGACAGCCTCTTGGCAGGTTTTCTGTTGTGCCATGTTCTTTCCATTTGGTTATGATATATTTGATGGTGCTCCTGGGGATTATCAAAGAATTGGATATTTTTTTTGTAACCTAACCCTGACTTGTACTTCTCAACAACATTGTCCCTTACTTGTTTGGAGAGTTCCTTGGTCTTCATGGCAGTGTTTGATTACTGATGCCTCTTGCTTAGGTGTTGCAGCCTCTGGGGCCTTTCAAAAAAAGGTGTGTATATGTAATGACAGATCATGTGACACTTAGACTGCACAATCTTTGCAGATGATACTAAACTCTGTTAAGTGGTTAACACAATAGAGGACAGTGCACTGTTACAAATGGATCTGGATAGGTTGGAGGTTTGGGCTAAGAAGTGGCAGATGAGGTTCAACACTGATAAATGTAAGGGAATGCAAATGGGGAGGAAAAATCCGGGCTGGGATTATGTATTAAATGGGAGCACACTTGGGACGACTGAAGTGGAAAAGGATTTAGGAGTCTTAGTTAACAGTAAATTTAGCTGTATTGACCAGTGTCGGGCAGCTGCTGCCAAGGCAAATAAAATCATGGGGTGCATCAATAGGGGCATAGATGCCCACGACAAGGAAATAATTGTACCGCTGTACAAATCACTAGTCAGACCTCACATAGAATACTGTGTACAGTACTGGGCACCAGTGTACAAGAAAGATATAGTGGAGCTGGAGAGGGTTCAAAGACGGGCAACCAGGGTAATACGGGGAATGGGAGGACTACAGTACCCAGAAAGATTATCAGAATTAGTGTTATTTAGTTTAGAAAAAAAGAAGGCTTAGGGGAGACCTAATAACTATGTATAAATATATCAGGGGACAGTACAGAGATCTCTCCCATGATCTATTTATACCCAGGACTGTATCTATAACAAGGGGGCATCCTCTACATCTAGAGGAAAGAAGGTTTCTACACCAGCACAGACGGGGGTTCTTTACTGTAAGAGCAGTGAGACTGTGTAACTCTCTCCTGGAGGAGGTGGTCATGGTGAACTCTGTAAGAAAGTTCAAAAGGGTCTGGATGCATTTTTGGAGAATAATAACATTGCTGGTTATGTATATTAGATTTATAGGGACAGAACGTTGATCCAGGAATTTATTCTGATGCCATATTTGGAGTCGGGAAGGAATTTTTACCTCTAGTATGAGTTTTTTTTTTTTGCCTTCCTCTGGATCAACTCAGTAGGGACTATAGTAGGGTTAGAGGTTGAACTTGATGGACTCTGGTATTTTTTATTTCAACCTTATGTACTATGTTACAGGTGGACATCATTTCACTAATTATGTGACTTCTGAAGGTAATTGGTTGCACCAGAGCTTTTTATGGGCTTCCTAACAAAGGGGGGTGAATACATACGCACATGCCAATTTTCTGTTTCTAAACAATAGTTTTATTTATATATTTTTCTCATTTCACTTCACCGGCGTAGACTATTGTGTTCTGATCCATCATATAAAATTCAGATTAACAAAACATTGAAATTAAGGCTGTAATGTGCCAAAATAGGAAAAAAAAAGTCAGGGGGTGAATACTTTTGCAAGGCACTGTAATTATCAGGTTACTTCAAAGTGGCAACAAAGGTCCCACAAGAAAATGTATACACTTTGGCACATTCGTTTGAATGGATACTGAAGCTATATGCTGTGGTAAACATCTGCATAAGGCTAGGATTCCACTGAGGTTTTTCATGCAAAAACACCGATTAAAACGCCCATTTTGCCACACGGCATTTTTTCACATAAGATGTCAGATGTTAGCTGCAAGTCAATAGTGAACTGCAAAATGCCAGATCCACTTGTCGTTTTTCAGTTTGGCGTTTTAAAAAAAAAAAGTTTTTAATCCTTTGGGTGTTTTTCAGCTCTCTTTGGCAGTTTTTAAAAAAACGTCCTCTTGTTGAGACTTAGGCGTTTTTTTTTTTTCTGGAAAATCTTGTCATTTTTCTCCCATAGAAGTCTATGGAAGAAAAACCCACATGTCGTTTTTCTTGGCATTTTTTAAACTTTGGCGTTTATTCTTTTTTGGACTTTAGCGATCCAGAAAAGTGGAGATACCTTTTTTTTAATAAAATGTGTTAGGGTAGCATAAAAAAAAAAAAATTATATATATATATATATATATATATATATATATATATATGAGATACAGTAGTGATGGAAAAAATTGTATTTAACTAAATCTTTTTATAGCAATTTTAATTCATTTTTAAACAGGGATCAATTTATGTGGGCGGGCAGGGCACTAAAAATGTAGCTGACAATAATACATTTAGAAAGGGGCCATTTAAATTTAAAAATATTATTTGTTATAATTTTTATTAAACTTTTTATTAATAATGTATTTTTATGTGTTGAATAAAGTGTGTGTTAACTTTTCTCTTTATTTTTTTTAGGTAGTACTACTACTACCAGCATGGAACACACTGTTTCATGATGGAAGTAGTAGTTCATGTACTAATTAACAGATCGCCCCGGGTGTCACTTCTGACACACGTTGCGATCCTCCTGTATAATGTATAGATGCGGGCGGGCGGCCGCTTTTCTATGGTCCACTGCACTGCTGTATATATACACCTATTCATATTTCCTGCAGAGAGCTGTGATTGGCCGGATGGTTCTAGCCAATCACCACTCTGAGGGAAATATGAATGTGTATATACACATCAGTGCAGGGGACCATAGAAGAGCGGCCGGCCGCCCGCATCTATACGTTATACAGGACGATCGCAGTGGATGTCAGAAGTGACATCCGCTGTGATCTTTCCTTAACTGCAGGTACTACAGCTCCCAGCATGGAGTACCTGCAGTTAAACCAGATCACAGCGGGAGTCACTCCTGGCACCCACTGCAATAGTCCTGTCTATAGATGGAGAGCGGCTTTCTCCTGCGCTCGCATCTCTACACTATACTCCGGCTGGAGAAATGAATAGAAGTCATATCACTCGTTCATATTTCCCTCAGAGCAGTGATTGGCTGGCACCATCCGGCCAATCCCCACTCTGGGCGGAAAATATGAATGAATGATGTTCTATTTACATCACTGGCCGGCCCGGACTATAGTGCAGAGACGCGAGCGCTGTATAGAGCCGCTCCGTATCTCTGCAATAGATAGGATGATCGCATGGGGTGTCAGGAGTGACACCTGGGGCGATCTGTCTATTAGTACAGGTACTACTACTCCCATCATGGAACAGTCTGTTCCATGCTAGTAGTAGTACTACCTAAAACATGTAAAAGAGAAAAAAAGTGAAACACATACTTTAAAGGGGTACTCCAGTGCTTACACATCTTATCCCCAATCCAAAGGATAGGGGATAAGATGCCTGATCGCGGGAGTCCCGCAGCTGGGGACGCACACTATCATGCACGCGGCACCCCGTTTGTAATCAGTCCCCGGAGCGCAATAGCTATCACGCCCCCTCCCGTAGGCTTGCATTGAGGGGCGGAGCGTGACATCACACGGGGGTAGAGGCGTGACGTCACACGCCGCCAGCAATGCAGTCGAGCGTAATCAGACCCGGAGCGAACACGCTCCGGGCACTGATTACAAACGGGGTGCCGTGTGCATGATCGCGGGCGTCCCCAGCTGTGGGACTCCCGCGATCAGGCATCTTATTTCCTATCCTTTGGATAGGGGATAAGACGTGTAAGCACCGGAGTACCTCTTTAACCCCTTAAGGACCAAGGATGTACCGGTACGTCCTTGGTCCTGCTCTGATATAACGCGGGGTTACACAGTAACCCCGCGTCATATCATGGCGGGCCCGGCGTCATAGTGAAGCCGGGACCTGCCTCTAGTAGCGCGCAGCGCCGATCTCACTTAAAGTGAAAGTTCCCGGCTAGCTCAGTCGGGCTGTTCGGGATAGCCGCGGCTAATCGCGGCATCCCGAACAGCTGACAGGACAGCGGGAGGGCCCCTTCCTGCCTCCTCGCTGTCCGATCGCCGAATGACTGCTCAGTGCCTGAGATCCAGGCCTGAGCAGTCATGCGGCAGAATCGTTGATCACTGGTTTCTTATGAGAAACCAGTGATCAGCATAGAAGATCAGTGTGTGCAGTGTTATAGGTCCCTATGGGATAACAATGATCAGTGTGTGCAGTGTTATAGGTCCCTATGGGACCTATAACACTGCAAAAAAAAGTGGAAAAAAAAGTGAATAAAGATCATTTAACTCCTCCCCTATTAAAAGTTTGAATCACCCCCCTTTTCCAATAAAAAAAAAACAGTGTAAAAATAAACATATGGTATCACCGCGTGCGGAAATGTCCGAATTATAAAATATATCATTAATTAAACCGCTCGGTCAATGGCGTGCGCGCAAAAGAATTCCAAGGTCCAAAATAGTGCATTTTTGGTCACTTTTTATATAATTTAAAAATGAATAAAAGCGATCAATAAGTCCTATCAATGCAAAAATGGTACCGTTAAAAACTTCAGATCACGGCGCAAAAAATGAGCCCTCATACCGCCCCATACACGGAAAAATAAAAAAGTTATAGGGGTCAGAAGATGACAATTTTAAACGTATTAATTTTCCTGCATGTAGTTATGATTTTTTCCAGAAGTCTGACAATATCCAACCGATATAAATAGGGTATCATTTTAATCGTATGGACCTACAGAATAAATATCAGGTGTCATTTTTACCGGAAAATGTACTACATAGAAACGGAAGCCCCCAAAATTTACAAAACAGCGTTTTTTTTTTTTCAATTTTGTCGCACAATGATTTTTTTTCCTGATTCACCGTAGATTTTGGGGCAAAATGACTGACGTCTTTACAAAGTAAAATTGGTGGCGCATTTTAGGTGCAAAATTGAAAGAGTTATGATTTTTTTAAAGGCAAGGAGCAAAAAACGAAAATGCAAAAACGGAAAAACCCCCGGTCCTTAAGGGGTTAAGCACATTATTAAAATAAAAATGTTTAAAAAAAATTTTTATTTAAATGGCCCCTTTCTACATTTTTATTGTCTGCTAAATTTTTTGTTCCCAGCCCGCCCACATAAATTGGTCTCATGTTGAAAAATAAAAATTGTTATAAAAAATTGTTACATTTTTTTCCATCCCTACTGCATTTTATTTTTTTTATTGGTACCCAAATAATTTTGGGGAGAAAAAAGCCAAAAGGGGCCAAAAAATGCAATTTCCACTCAAATGCAAAAACGCACAGGGAAAATCAGTGCCAGTATTTCTGGCGTTTTTAAGCCTAAAAAAATGCAATGCAAACACCTCAGTGGAATCCTAGCCTAACAATGGGCTGGTTTTGGGACATATACTACAAGCAGAAGGCTACGTTCTAGTGTGAATCCACCCTTAATCCACAAGCAGAAGGGACTTTTGCATGGCCATAAACACACGTTTGTGAGCTGGGAATGAAGTCATTTCAGTTGTACACAGCTCTTTCAACAAACTAAAAAGATAAATTTGACTTATTAAGGGTAGGATGACACATTCCGTATTTACTGCAGTTCATTTTGCTAACCATTGACTTCAATGGGGTCGTAAACTCATTTACTGACACAATATTAACCAGACATTGTGTTCTTGTTTATTACAAAGGTTTTATTTGATCAAAGCAATACATTTGGTTCATAGTGTAGTGCTGAGCCCTGAGTCGCTGCCTATCTGCTGCGCACAACAAGGTAAAAAAATAAAAAAGTGGTAAAGACTACTACTTTATTATTTTATTTTTTTACTTTTAAGCTATATGGCCCTGATGTGTGTGGCCCATCTGTAGGTCCCGCTGTCTCACATCTGCAGATAGCTAGGACATATTCCAACGCTGGCATGGCAGGACGTACAGGCCCCATGTCATCATGGCTTGTCAAGGAAGAGAAGAAGCCAGGTCCTCTGATCAGCTGACTTGTGACGGCAAATCAAGCCGGGAAAGGCTTGAGATGACGGTAATCCATAGTGCAGAGGAATGCAGAAGCTCTGTTGCATGAAAATACCCCCCCAAAAAAAAAAAAAAGCACAATCCACCCCAGACAAGTTAATTGACACTATCCATTACTTTGCATCATAGACCCATAGCTTAAAAGGGGTACTCCCCTGCCCCAGAGTCCGGAACGTTTAGTTCAGAACACTGGGTGCGGGGGTTGCGACGTCACACCCCCTCAATGCAAGTCTATGGGAGGGGGCGTGATGTCCGTCACGCCCCCTCCCATAGACTTGTATTGAGGGGGTGTGACGTCGCAATCCCCGCACCCAGTGTTCTGAACTAAACGTTCCGGACTCTGGGGCAGGGGAGTACCCCTTTTAAATTGATAAATCACAGAATACCCCTTTACAAAAGCACTTTTTTTTTTCTTGCCTGTATAACACACTCGCCCCCAGTATTTCTGTAGTACCATCTGCCACTGCATCCATACATGTCATTAATGTAGCTGAGTCATGTGACCCCCGTAAAACCACAGTGCTTAATGTGTCACAGAAAGTGGTCTGCCCTGTGGCCCCTGATTCCTGCCAACTACAATGATTACATCACCTATTAGATCCCTCCTGGGAGCTCAGACACCATCCCTACAGGATTACAGTGAGAGAGGACACCAATATATAGATTAAATAAGGCGATGTCACTGCTCCCCTCCCTGCACAGGTTACAGTACATGACTAGAACCCCCCGCCACCCCCATAGAAGTCAACTCCAAATTCAAACTAAGGCATATACATTTCCAGTGTTGGCCTTTTTTTCTAATCCCCATTAGGGTATGTGAACGAGATGACTTTGGCGGTGGGACCGTGCGGCCCTGCGCTGTCACCATTAACGGCAATGCAGGTCTCATGGACTTCTGTGCAAAGAAGGGACATGTTCCTCCTTTGTGCGTAACAATTTCAGCAGCGGAATTGTCCACCGCTGAAATTCTGCAGTGTGAACAGGTCCTTATGTTAGGGGTTCACACCACGGAATTGCGCTCCAATACCTCAGTGTGAACATACCCTTCTGCTCTGTAACATTCTAGATACACTTGCATGTGCCGACTGCTATTGTGTTACTTGAGGTATTATGGCGAAATTAAAGTTTTAATTTTCTTTAACATTATAATAAAAATATACACAAGAAGCGAAATAGTTAGTGATTTCTGTTCATAGGCAGGAAGAATCAGACTTTTACTCCATATGACTTGAGAATGTCAGTAGCCTCCTTATACACCTATAAAAACAAACCAACATTAGTTATGCAGCACTAGGAAACAGAGCTTATGTATTAAAAAAACAGCACCACATTTGTCTGCAGGTTGTGTGTGTTATCGCAGCTCCTTTCCATTGCAGTGAATGGAGCCAAGTTGTAATACCACGCACAACCTGCAGACAGGCACAGTGATATTTTTGGAGGAAATAAAAAGTGTTTTTTTAGTCCCTTAAGGCTATGTTCACACAATGGAGTTTCCACAGCAGCAGAGTTTCATTGATATCAATGGGATTCTGCTGCTCTGTGAAAATCTCGATTCTGGCGGACATGTCTATTCTTTCAGGCGGAGTCCGCACGGAAATGAATTGCCATCTTATGAGAAGCCGCAGTTCCGAGCGGTCTGCTGTAGGGGAAATGTCTGCATGGAAATTTTCCGTGTGCACGTAGCCTTAAAGAGTACCTATCATGATCTAAACTCTCCCTAATTCCCTGACTCTCACTGACACTATCCCTGTGTTTCTTTTCATTCACAACCCCCTCTACCTGATTTATTGTCTTCTTGGCTGCTCATTCAGGCGTCTTAGTGTGAGGGAGGAAGGGGGCGTGGCCCAGCATAGAGGCTGTGATCACAGCAGCTCAGAATCTTTCCTCTCTGTTTACAACAGTGTGTGCAGAGAGAAATAAGATCGGAGCTCAGATAGTAAAATGAACGAGGGCATGCAGGGAGGCAGAATCAGGAGTATGCCCTGCTGTGCTATGTGCAAAAAAAAACACCAAGAAGGGTCTTAGGGCAACTTATGTACTACAAAACTCCTTGGGGATAATTATCCCCTCAGGGATAACCCTGACTAAAGACTCCCAAAATAAAACTTAAAGGGGTACTCCGGTGCTTAGACAGATGCCTGACCGCGGGAGTCCCGCCGCTGGGGACCCCCAGGATCTTGCACGCGGCACCCCGTTTGTAATCAGTCCCCGGAGCGTGTTCGCTCCGGGTCTGATTACGGGCGACCACAGGGCGGGCGTCGTGACGTCACGCCTGCACACCCATGTGACGTCACAGGGCGGTCGGCGTGTGACGTCACGCATGCACACCCATGTGACGTCACGCTCCACCCCTCAATGCATGCCTACGGGAGGGGGCGTGACAGTAAGATGGCTAAGCACCGGAGTACCCCTTTAACTTTTATTCTTTTTACCAAAATAAGAAAATTTGTGCTCAGTGGCCATTGAGCACAATTTTTCTTATTTTGGTTAAAAGAAAAAAGTTAAGTCTTATTTTGGGAGTCTTTAGTCAGGGTTATCCCTGAGGGGATCATTATCCCCAAGGAGTTTTGTACTGCTGTGCTATGAGCACAGTGCTGGCTACTGCCTGCCTGTCTGATTCACAGGCAGGGAGCAGTGCTGAGCTTGTCTGTGTCCCGGCTGCAGTCTGAGATTTAGGACTCCAGCATGAGTCTGAAATCTATTTAAAAAAAAAAAAAAAAAGTTTACGGCCAGGGCTGGTAGGGAGACCAAGTGGAAAATTTTATAGAAAGAAGCATATTTTTTAATAACATGCAATTGGAGAGTTGCTTCCCACACTTACTTCATGCCATAAATAAAAAAAAAAAAATCTACTGCTAGTCACTCAGACCAATTGGTGGCGTTTGGCACCCTCTTGTGGCCAATAAAATTGTACCCTTGTTTTCCATTGCTTCTTGTGAGCTCCCCCTTGTGGCAACCAAGCGCTATTATAGCTTTGGTCTGTCATATCTGTTTTATTCAATTTAATATCTTGCAGGGTCCCATTCCTAGGAACTGTATTGGGGGCAGCTTTATTTGCTTCAGTCACCCTGTGGGTGACCTATTAACAAATGACATTGAGTCAGTTGGGGTATGCCTCTGGCGTACCTATTTTCTGCAGAGTTATCACTCTGTCAGGGAGTGTATATGTACCACCGTCAGGAATTTCACAGTCCCTTAGTAACTACCAGGGTTATATTCAGTGACTTTTAGCCCCTGCCACTGAGTACATACCATGTCCGTCGTGCCCACGGCCAACTTCCAGTCCCTCCCTACCGAGGCAGGACACTGGTGGTGCCCTTGCAAGGGCTTTTACATTCCTGGCGGACACTAAGGACGCTTTTGAGACTCCTGTCAGGTCTGCCGGCCACCCATTAAGCGGGCGTTCTTGGCATGTCATACAATGTGATTCCCTCCTCTACAGGCTGCCGCATCCGTGGCTAGTGCTCCGGGTCCCCATGTCCAGTGCGAGGTCTCCGTGGAAGTGTCGTGCGTGGGCAAGGATTGGACCTGATGTCGATATGCCGGATAGTAGTCTACTATGGACCCATACCAGTCAGCCAGACAGTGGTCTGCGTGGTTTCCTCCGCCGCCTGCCGCTTATCACACAGCTGATGTATCTGTGGCTGGAGTTCCGGTACCCCACTGCTGTGCGAGGTGTCCGAAAGGAGTGATCCGTTGTATACTATGGATCCATACCAGTAAGTCAGACAGTGGTCTGCGTGGTTTCCTCCACTGCCTGTTACTCATCACACGGCGGATGTATCTGCGGCTGGAGTTCCGGTACCCCACTGCTGTGCGAGGTGTACGAAGAAGTGACCCAGCGTGTCCTATAGGACCTATACAGGGTAACGGGGATACAATCCATGTCTCCTCAGCCTCCCCCGATCTCCCAGGGTGGAAGGGATACTATCCACAGCTCCTAAGCTTCCCCTCCCTCCCACATGCGACTGAGGGGCACAGTGATCACCTATCTGGCTGTCCCCTTTTTGCCAGCGCCTGGGAGGTGTACTTATTCAGCCAGACTGTCTGCATGGTCTCCACCGCCGTCAGTCTCCCATCTATGGGCTGCCGCGGGGCATGGTCAGGTTTCCCGTACATCACTGCTGGTGTACGTAATCTGGATGAGGGTCCCTGCAAGTCCTCGGGACTGATGCCAGTCAGCCAGACTTTCATCTGCCAGGTCGCCCATTAGTTCGGCCGCACTCCAATGCCCCTCTTTCTGTGGGTGGGTTTAAAGGTGTGACCCTCAGTGTTCAGAAATCCCATACCAGTCAGCCAGACTGTTGTCTGCAGGGTTTACTACTACCTCGGATCAACTACCTTACCCTTTCCACACCGTAGATGGAAGTTCAGGTAACCCAATTCCAAGGTGTACTTCCGAGTGATACAATGCACTGCATACTGGTTGGCGGGGTTTCCTCCTTTACCAGGTCTCTCTCTACATGCCTGATGCTCTCTCGGCTGAAGGCCAGTAATCCACTTTCTGTGTGTGGTTCTGCATGAGGGGCCCGGTGTGGCCTTGGTTCCTATGCCAGATAGCCAGACTGTGTCTGCATGGTTTTCTAATCCACCAGGTGACTCCTCCATTCTTGACGCTCCCGCGGCTGCAGTCCGGTGACTCATTTTCCATGTGAATTTTCAAAAAAAGTGTGTGGGTTCATTGGACCTTTCATACCAGTCTGTCATACAGTGTCTGCATGTTTCCTTTCCCACATATATCCTTCATCTCGTGTCTGCAACAGCAGTCCTAGTGTGTGGCACCATTAGGAGATGGGGTGTGGGAGTTTCCTGCATGTTCCATGGCCTTTCACAGCAACAGCAGCACTCTGTTCCCCTTTCTAAGGGTGCAAAGTTGGTCTGCTAGGGGCATGGTTGTGACACACCGCTGGGTTCTGAGCCTGTCTTCCATACTGCCAAACTTTTGGATGTCTGCGGTTTCTTTTGCGTACCCGACTACTATCATGCGGAAACCATGTCTGTGTCCCTACGTATGCTAGGCCACTCTGCAAGAGTAGAGCCCACCTTCTCTTTTCGGTGGGGTGTGCCTCGGCCCTTACTGTGATCTTGTTTCCACAGGTCTACGGCAGTTGAGCACCTCTGTTATGGCATGGGGCCTGATGGGGCGACACAGTCAGTTCAGCCCCCCTGCCTTCAGGTATCTGTCCGGGGTTCCTGTGCAGGGTGGTTCAGGCACGGGCTCTGTTGCCTTAGACAATGACCAGGATGGCTCCATTGTCGCCCAACTGGTCCAGAATTTCACCACTTTGGGGTGTTCCTCTCAACGATTTGGTTGATGTGTGTGTGCGCTTCTTTCTTGCATTTATAGTCACATCTTTTTATCTTTTGCCCAGCACTAGAGATGAGCAAACTTACAGTAATTCGATTTGTCACGAACTTCTCGACTCCGCAGTTGCTGACTTTAGCCTGCATAAAATTAGTTCAGCTTTCTGGTGGGCTGGAAAAGGTGTACACAGGAGAGAGTCTCCTAGGACTGTATCCACCTTTTCCAGCCCACCGGAGCACCTGAAGCCTGAACTAATTTATGCAGGAAAAGTTATCAACTGCCGAGCCGAGAAGTTTGCAAAGAATCGAATCCCTAAGTTCGCTCATCTCTACCCAGCACCAGTGTCCAGAATTCCGATCTCTCAGGGACACAAATTGGCTCCTCGATATGTTGTTGCAGGGTTCCTGGGAGCTACGTCCTCCCAGTACCAGACAATCCCCCTTCCACAGGGGGTTTGGGGGATCAGGGAGCTTGGCATGGTTAGTGCCTGAATTTCATTGCGACCATCCCTTGTTTTTCCCCTCCACTTTATAGGTGGGGTACTTGGCTGGGCTCTTGCTTTTTGCTGAGAGCAATCAGCAGCTGCACACTTTTGCTGCCTGGCTCTCTTCCCAATTTTGGGTTATTTACTGCTGCTCATGCAGACTTTGCATAAACTCCTCCAACAGAGGAGAATGCCATCATGTATGGCTCTGCGACAACCAGTTTAGCATCGTCTGTTGTTTGGGTCCTGCCATTGCTCACCTCCTCCCTCGGTGCAGGCTCCCTGGAGGGGTGTGTTCATCCTTCCCTTTGTCAGTGTCAGGTGCGCTACACTGACACTATGGTCTTCTGGATTACTCTTTTGTTTCCTTCTCCGTTCCTGTCCTGACGGGATGATGCTTCGGAGTGCTTTGGTCCGCTGAGACCCCTGGGGTCCATGTCCGGTTAGTCTTCTTGTCTTGGAAACTATCCTAGCATGCTGTGGCGTGCCTTCTTTTCCCGTGTAGGCCCTCCTGGTTCTTTGGGGCTTAGTGATGGTTGAGGTCTCGGGCAGGTTAGCTTTCCCGCCTAGACCTCTCAGTGATCCCTTTTGTGGGGCGGGCTTTCTGTACCGCACTACTTCTTGTCTTGACAGAAGTTTGTCACCCTGAGCATTTCGCGGACGCTGGGTTTACTTACTCTACAGGTGTCAGTCTTCCAGGGGACTCTGGAACCTCCAATTCCCATGTCGGCCTCTCCGGGATGCCCCTTTTGCCTGTTTATTCTTCAATGTACGTCTTCCAGGTGACCCGGGAACCTCCAGTTCCCATGTCGGTCACTCCGGTGTTTCGGGATGCCCCTTTTCAGGGTGTTCCACTCCTTTTTTTGGCCGTTATTACTTCTGTTTACTCCTTCGGGGTTAATGTACTCCCGAGATTGAGAGCGATCCGGTCATCCGGATCACGCTAGTCAAGCTTATTTTGCCTCCCATGTGCTCGCAGCAGGCCTCTGGGATGGGGGGGGGGGGGGGGGGGGTCTTGGGTCTGCAGCTGTTCAGGTCATCGATTATAAGCACCAAGCCTCTCTAGAGCCAGTATCCATCTTTCTTTTTTCTTGTCTCCACCTCCTGTTCTCGTCGTCTGCTCTCCCTGGTGTTTTTTTTCCGCCATGTTCTCTTGAATCGTTTGTCTCTGGATGGGGTTCTTTTGTTGTGCCCTTTTCCATTTTTGTTTCCTGCCGAGCTAGCCCTCTGTCTGGTTCTGTGTTCCTTGCAGTTTATTTCCTACCTCCTCCTGGGATGGTTCCGGCCCATCTGGCTTCCTAGTCGACTTTTTCCTTGTCTCTCTATATGGAACGTAGGTTTCGAGTTTCTACATAAGACTGTCTCTTTCTTTTGGCATCCTAAAAAATCTCCATGGACAGGGGTTTCTTCTGGGAGCTCAGTTTGTAGGCCTCGATTATCTCTGCCCGGGATCTCATCCTCAGGCCTTACGGACAAGTGGGTTCGGTCTCTGGTCGGACTCCCTTTCTTTGGTGGTTGTTCTTCCCACTCTAGGGGACTGCTTTGGTACGTCACATCAGTATCCGTGTCCCCCAATGAAGAGCGGCCGAGAAATTGAGTTTTTTTTGTACTCTCCGTAAAACCTCTTTCTCGTAGCCTTCATTGGGGGACACCGCACCCACCCATTTCTTAATTTTTTTTTTGTCCGGATAATCTTTTACGGTTCTTCTTTTTTTTTTTTTATCTGGGATTTTTTTCTAGGGTCCTTCGGACATATTTATTTCTTGGCTTCTCCTACTGCTTTGTGACAAAACTGATTACCTCACTTCCAGTAGGTGGATATATCCTGCCAAGGAGGAGCTGATTTTTTTCCCCTAGTGTCAGCACCTCTTAGTAGCAAGAGCATACACCCATCACTATCGGTGTCCCCCAGTGAAAGCTACAAGAGAGATTTTACGGTGAGTACAAAAATCTCCTTTTTAGGGTATACAGAGTGGACAAAAATACGCAATTTTGGACTTTGTTTACGCATACGCAATTGACAGTGCGGTTTAATTATCATATTTTTTATAGTTCGGACATTTATGCACACAGCGATACCACATATGTTTATTTTTATTATGTTTCCATATTTTTTTTAAATGGAATTTGGGAAAAGGAGGGTGATTCAAACTTTTAATATGGAAGGTTTTTTTTAAACTTTTTATTAAATGTTTTTTTTTCTTTACACTTTTAGTCACCCTTAGGGGATTTTTAGGAGGAATCAAATTCCTCATACAGATCAATATGGTTCCATAGAGCCACATTTATCTGTGTGCTCTGCACTTGATTGATAAAGCCTGCTCCTGCCAGGCTGTATCATTCTCAGTGCAGCAGCCAGCACAGAAGCAGAGGTAAACCCTCCGGCTACCTCAGCGGTGGATCGTGCCCCCGCGATTTCGCTGCAGGGGGGCGATCCACCCCACTGGACCACCAGGGATGGTTTAAAATGTCCCTTTAGACACCGCTGTCAACTGAAAGTGATGACAGGTTACCATAGATCAAACAAGGAAGGTTGTAATATGAGAGCACTCCCGCCTTACCGCCTTGTCTTCCTCTGTTCGTACAGGATAGTCTTTCGCTTTTTGCAGCCACTGTAAGGCTAACTCATTGTTCTTCAGCTTCAGAAACGTCTTTCCCAGGTAAAGTAGGTTTTTGCTGTAAAAATTTGGATCGACTACCAAAGAAGAAAAAAAGTTAATAGATGTGCAACCTATGGATTGTATAATCTGTGCACCCTGGGTATCTTTGCATAAGTGGACAGGGTGGTAGTGGGTTAGGAAAGGGTTATCCTGCACTTTCGGGGGGTTATAAAGAAATCTGTATGTCACTGCTGTAATGTCACTTACCTTCTTCAGCCATCTCAAAATATATTAAAGCCTGGAAGAAAAAAAAAGGAATAATCTAACATCAAACTCAGTGTATCCTGTAGCTGCAGAACAATATACACTAAGGCAGGGGTTAAGTTAAGCGTTTCCACTCAAGTGCTGGTCCTGTAGGACTCCTGCTCATTGAAACAGTGGTCCTGCTGTGGAAAAACTATGCAGGAACTCTATTCCTATGTGTTCCTGTAGGACTTGGGCCCTGCACTAAGGGTAGGGTGACACACAGCACATCCGCAGTGTACTTGGCACTGTGGATGCGTTGCCGGCAGTCAGAGTGACTGCAGAGTGAGCTCCCTGCTGCGGCTAGGTAGCTCTGTATGTGTCAGCCAGCGGGAAATCCGCCGCTACAAATGGAGCTACAGGGAGCTTGCTCTTCCATCGCTCTGTGACTGCTGGCAGCACATCTACAGAGTCAAATATTGTGGCTGTGCTGTGTGTGACTCCACCCTTAAAAGGTGTAAAACTATTATATATATTTTTTTAATCAACTGGTGCCAGAGAGTTAAACAGATTTGTAAATTACTTCTATTTAAAAATCATAATCCTTCCAGTACTTATCAGCTACTTATAGAAGTTCTTTTCTTTTTTGAATTTCTTTCCAGTCTGACCACAGTGCTCTCTGCTGCCACCTCTGTCCATGTCAGGAACTGTCCATAGCAAACATATCCTTCTCTGGACAGATCCTAATATGGACATAGGGTTCAGCAGAGAGCACTGTGGTCAGACCGAAAAGAATTCCAGAAAGAAATACAACTTCCTCTGGAGCATACAGCAGCTGATAAGTACTGGAAGGATAAAAAATTTAAACAGAAGTAATTTACAAATCTGTTTAACTTTCTGGCCCCAGTTGAGTTAAAAATAAAAAAAATTCCACCAGAGTACCGCTTTAATGAGATTATGAGAAGATTTCTTAGGCCTCTATTGAATTATGTTTGCATACTTTGCAGAATTGGCGCTTATTTCAAGTGGAAATCAGCTTTGGGGAGAAGGGATTCAACATTCTTATTCTTTCGGCAGAATCTGATTATAGAATTTCCACCACAGAAATTCTATAGTGTTACCTGTGCAGCAGAATCCCACTAAAATCTACAGGTGACTGCTGCAAGCAGAATCCACCTGGAATTTCCATTGTGTGAACGAGTGCTTAAAGGGGTACTCCAGTGGAAAATGTTTTTTTATTTTTATATTTTTTCTTCAAGTCAACTGGTGCCAGAAAGTTAAACAGATTTGTAAATTATTTCTATTAAAAAAAATCTTAATCCTTCCAGTAGTTATTAGCAGCTGTATACTACAGAGGAAATTCTTTTCTTTTTGGATTTCTTTTCTGTCATGACCACAGTGCTCTCTGCTGACACCCCTGTCCATTTTAGGAGATGTCCAGAGCAGCATATGTTTGCTATTGCGATTTTCTCCTGCTCTGGACAGTTCCTAAAATGGACAGAAATGTCAGGAGAGAGCACTGTGGTCATGGCAGAAAATAAATCCAAAAAGTATACATCAGCTAATAAGTACTGGAAGTATTAAGATTTTTTAATAGAAGTAATTTACTAATCTTTTTAACTTTTCTGGCACCAGTTGATTTTAAAAAATAAAGTTTTCCACTGGAGTACCCCTTTAAATATCTGGACATAGTAATCCAGGAGAGACTATATGCCCAATGTTACACTTACTAGATAACTAGAAACTAAACCTTCTGTATACACAAGCTTATCTGACAACCACAGATGTAAGCTAACAGGAATGACCTAAGTATACATGAAACAACATTTGCAAAGTGATAGGGGATTTAGGGCCAGGTCACAAAGTGACCTTTGACCTACAGTCTCCCATGTAAGGAGGCCTAAGTTGGCTGTCCGGGCATGCTGGGAATTGTAGTTTTGCAACAGCTGGTGACACCTTGGTTGGGAAACACTGCTTTAAACACTCGGGGCAATATTTTGGGTACAGCACTCTAAAGGTAAGGGGGAAAAAATGCACATTTAAAAGGGGTACTCCACTGGAAAAAAAATTTTTTAATCAACTGGGGCCAGAAAGTTAAACAGATTTGTAAATTACTTTTATTTAAAAATCCTAACCCTTCCTGTACTTATCAGCTGCTGTATGCTCCACAGGAAGTTCTTTTTTTTTTTTCTGTCTGACCACAGTGCTCTCTGCTGACACCTCTGTCCATGTCAGGAACTGTCCAGAGCCGGTGCAAATCCCCATAGAAAACCTCTCCTGCTCTGGACAGTTACTGACATGGACAGAGGTGTCAGCAGAGAGCACTGTGGTCAGACAGAAAAAAAAAAAAGAACTTCCTGTGGAGCATACAGCAGCTGATAAGTACTGGAAGGATTAAGATTTTTAAATAGTTAATTTAAAAAAATATTTTTAATTTTCTGGCACCAGTTGATTTAAATGATGTCTGCCATTAACCCCTCAGATGCAGTGATAAATACAGATAACTGCATCTGCGGGAGTGCGGTCAGAAAAATGCATGATCGGATCGCCCACAGCGCTGGTGCGGCAATCCGATCATCTGTAATGGCAGCCGGAGGTCCCCTCACCTGCCTCCCAGCATCTTCTGATCAGTGCTATGTCCTATACATAGCACTGAACAGTATTAGCAATCAAATGATTGCTATAAATAGTTGCCTATGGGAACTTTTAAAGTGTAAAAATAAAAGTAAAAAAAAAAAAGTGAAAAATCCTCTCCTCCAATAAAAATGTAAATTGTCCCTTCTTCCCCATTTTGCCCCCAAAGAGTGTAAAATTTTTTTTTTTCATAAACATATTTGGTATTGCTGCATGCGTAAATATCTGAACTATTAATATAATTAGAGATGAGCGAACTTACAGTAAATTCGATTCGTCACAAACTTCTCGGCTCGGCAGTTGATGACTTTTCCTGCATAAATTAGTTCAGCTTTCAGGTGCTCCGGTGGGCTGGAAAAGGTGGATACAGTCCAAGGAGACTCTTTCCTAGGACTGTATCCACCTTTTCCAGCCCACCGGAGCTCCTGAAAGCTGAACTAATTTATGCAGGAAAAGTCATCAACTGCCGAGCCGAGAAGTTCGTGACAAATCCAATTTACTGTAAATTTGCTCATCTCTAAATATAATGTTAAAGGAGTACTCTAGTCCAGAGTATTCCTGCTCCGTTCTGCCTGGGCTGCAAAATAAATGAAAATGAACCATTACTCACCTCCCTGGGTTCCCGCGGAGCGCCACTACAGCTATTCGGTCCTCCGGTCCATCCTCTTCATACTTCCGGGTGTAACGAAGCGTCACATGGCGCTCAGCCTATCGCCGGCCGCCGCGATGTTCAGCCTCGGCCCGCGATAGGCTGAGCGCCATGTGACGCTTCGTTACACCCGGAAGTATGAAGGAGATGGACCGGAGGACCGATCAGCTGTAGTGGCGCTCCGCGGGAACCCAGGGAGGTGAGTGATGGTTCATTTTCATTTATTTTGCAGCCCGGGCAGAACGGAGCAGGAATACTCTGGACTAGAGTACTCCTTTAATTATTCCTTACAGTGAATGGCGTGAACATAAAAAAAAAAGTACAGATCACGGCGCAAAAAAAATGAGCCCTCATACCGCCACTTATACGGAAAAATGAAAAAAGTTATAGGTCAGCAAAATAGAGGGATTTTAAACGCACTAATTTGGTTAAGTTTTCTATTGTACTGGTTAAAAAAAATAAAAATAAATAAGAAAGTATGTAATCATAGGTATCATTTTAATCATATTGACCCATAGAATAAAGAAAACATGTGTATTTTACTGTAAACTGTACAGTGTGAAAACAAAACCTTCCAAAATTTGCTAAATTGCGGTTTTCTTATCAATTTCCCATCACATGCTATTTTTTTGGTTGCGCCATACATTTTATGGTAAAATCAGTGAGGTCATTACAAAGGACAACTGGTCACGCAAAAAACAAGCCCTCATACTCGTCTGTGGATGAAAATATAAGAGAGTCCTTAAGGGGTTAATCTCTATGGGATTGATGAAGAAAGTACAGTCCTCCGCTATCGCTAGCAGTGTGAATGGATCAGCAGTGTGCATACTCAGCCGCAGCACCAGACGGAGCACCTAGACCCACTCTTTATGATCTGATCAGTGGGGCTCCAAGCCGTCAGAACCACATTTCAGGAAAAGACCACCTGTAATGTTGTAACACTCTGCTTGTCTGTGGCATCCTCAGAGCTGAGCGCCACTAAATGTCCTTTTATAGACATTAATCCCGGAAGAGAAAAATAGCACCACCCCTGTCCTCAGGTTTTGTGATATTACAACTTAGCTCCATTCACTTCAATAGAACAGAGCTGCAATACCACACACAACCTGAAGACAGGGGTGGAGCTGTTTTTGTAATCCTTGATAACCCTTCTAAATCTCTTGTTAATTTTTCCCTTAGCCTGTGGTAAAACCTGTGTTACATGTGGACCTTGGCTTTACATTTCACACCAAGCATTGGAACAAATAATGCTGAAACATTATGAGAACATTGAGTGTTGGAAAAGCCACAGTATTCTCTTATTTTCAAGATGCTTGTTTTCTGCTGCATGTGGATGGGAATTTGTATTGCACCAAGTTGGACACTTGAAGGAGTACTATGGTGCTTAATATTAACCCTCCGTGCCCCGGCTGCAACAATGAAACAAAACAAACTTTAACTCACCTGCCTACTTTCCCCCATTGCTCTATGTGTCCTGTTCTCCGGTCTCTGTCTTCTTCCGCTTCCTGGGGGATGGTAAATCAGGCTGCTCTTAGTGTATCGCCGGTTGCAGCAATGTCCCGCTGAGAGCAGTGTGATTCACCATCCCGTAGGAAGCTGAAGAAGACAGAGACTGGAGAACAGGACACATATCAGAACAATGGGGGAAAGTAGGCAGGTGAGTTAAAGTTTGTTTTGCAGCCCAGGCACGGAGGGTTAATAAAAAAATAAAATAAAAAAAAAAGCGCCATAGTACTCCTTTAAAAGAGTAGTCCAGTCCTGAAAAACTGATGTTTCATACGGGGCCCCGTCTTTCTGGCCAGAGAACGCGTGTCGACCACAACACGAAGCGGCAGCTGACACGCCCCCTCAATACAGCGCTGCGGCAGAGCCATAGAGTTGTATTGAGGGGGTGTTTCAGCCGCCGCTTCGTGCTGTGGACGACACGCGTTCTTTGGCCAGCAAACCGGGCCCCGTATGGGAGATCATGGGGGGGGCCCCAGCTGAAACTAAGGATAGGGGATACATTTTTCAAGACTGGAAAACTCCTTTAAGAAAGACAATTTTATTACCTACAAAGAAAAATAATTCAGGTTGGTTTGTAATGTTACCTCATCAAATGTTGAGGACGGCGGTGTTGCAAATAAGGCCGCAGCTATTTTGTTCTGGTACCAGGGCAAATCCGCAAACGTGTAACACCTGAAAGATACAGGTTGGTTAATGCAAGGACTGCAATGTGTGGGCAGAGGTCTCCATTCCTGAGAGGTAAGTGCCCGACCCCACCACAATTATCACATGATAAATTCAGGTATTTTTTCTTACACATCCCAAATTGAGGTTCTAAATGTCAGAAGTGATTTTTATCCAGCCATGCGATAAAGCTAAGAATAGGCCTGCGATGTCTGTTCAGATTACGGACCATGGAAAGAGGTTTATTGTCTCACACAACCCCCGCATTGGTAACCAGAGTGCAAAGACCAAGCGACAACTACTGCAGCTCTGAAAATCTGTATCATGAATACAGCTTTTACACATTTTACCATAAACTACCAAAAATTCCTATGCATGAACACTGAAGTAAGAGAAACATATTCTAAAAACATTTAAAACCTACAAAATATGGGAACACAGTTACTGACCCCAGGTAGGGTCCTTGGAAAAACTCAAAATCCAAACAGTATATCCAAGACCAAATCCTCCAAACCCACTCCTACATGAGAAAGCATCCAATAGACAGGGAGAAGAAATAATGCAACACTGATAAATAGAAGCCTGGCTTACCACTAAAATGGCTATTTATTATGCAGTTCTGTGGGTGAGCTGCCCCAAGCATATCTCCAATGAGGACGGCTTATCAGGACCCCATGTGGGGTTTGTCCAATGACCTCACCTGGGGCAATGCATGAGTTTGCTTTAAAAAAAAAAAAAAGAAAAAAGGTGTGTGGGTTTTAAAGGGGTACTCTGCCCCTAGACATCTTATCCCCTATCCATGGATGTCTGTGGTGTCGCCCCGTGATTTCTGCTGCAGCACCCCAGACATTCAGTGCACGAATCAAACTTTGCTCTGTGCTGGATGACTGGCGATGCGGGGCGGAGGCTTGTGATGTTACGGCCGTCACGCCCCCTCCCATAGACTTGCATGAGGGGGCGTGACCATGATGTCACGAGCCTCTGGCGCTGGACCCGATGCTCTAAACGAACGCCGTGTGCAGCAGGGAGATCGGGGGGTTCCCAGTGGCGGGCCACCCATGATCAGACATTTTATCCCCAATCCATTGGATAAGGCATAAGATGTCTAGGGACAGAGTACCCCTTTAGGACTTTCTAATGCTTGACTCTTTATGCCTATGAGCTTTCTGTTCTCTCTGGAGATTAGAGATGTCCTGGCAGTACCTTATGGCTCCAATACACATTAGAAAAAAAGTTAGCCAATCCTGCCAAGGGCGAGGCTATGCTGCAGTGGGAGGGTGGATAGCATTACTTCAGTAAATCCCTCCCACCCTGCTATCCACCCACCCACTGCAGCATAGCAACACCCCCTGTAGACCATGTGACTTACAACATACTGTCTCTTGCTGCATGGAATCCTGGGAAAGGTCAGAGACAACAATAAAATAAAAAAAGACTTGCACTGCAGCACAAAGTGGCGCCCCCTGGAGGTAACAGAAGCATTATCTAAAACTTCAATCACTGAAATCACATATTTAGATTTCTACCTACCAAACACCGATAAGATGAATAGTGGTGGCATCGTTTGGATTCAGCTCTATGGCTCTCTGGAATGAAAGGTGCAGTCTGTTTATATAATGGCATAAAAGATAATGGGGGTCATTTACTGATGTCATCTTTTTCTGGTTTTGCGACCAAAAAAAAAATAAAAAACAATCGCCAAATCCTGACCAACTCTCAATTTTACTGAAAAAACTGAAAGAGAGCAAACCCCCCCCCCCCCCCCTACAGTTTTGAAAAATCCCAACATATTTACTAATGTTCCCACATAAAATGCCGTGATTTTGTGCTCTGGAAAACCTGACAGCCCAAAACAGGTGTTAAAAAATAAATAAATAGTAATCGCCAACTTAGTAAATACCATGGAAAAATACCTGTCAGGAAAAAAAAACACAAAAGAAAACTACACAACATTCTTAGGAATCCTGGCTGTGTGTATGCTTCCCAGCAAAAATCATAGGCTGTCCCTTATAATGGCAAAAAAAATAAAAATTATTACTATATTTGGCTCTTCTCAGCTGTTCTCTAAGACAGTAGTCTCCATCCTGTGGCTCTTCAGCTGTTGCAAGACTACAACTCTCAGTATACCTGGGCAGCTGTCCAGGCACGCTGAGAGTTGTAGTTTTGCAATAGCTGGAGGCACATTAGGTTAGAGACTAATCCCCCATAGAACAACAAACTGAATGTTGGGATCAGGTAATTGCCGATACCGATAATGCCCAAAATCGTGATTATCGGCCGATAATATCAGCCATACCGATAATCGGTTGATCCCTAGAATACACTAACTTTACAGCCCCTGTAGCAAAGTCAAATAAAAAATCCCAGAATACCCTTTTAACTACCCTTTTATACAATTCTTCCATTGTGTCCTCTACCTGGAAGTGATCCCTTATGATGTAAGCGTTTCCAATTTTCACTTTCATGCCTTCATAATCTCCCACGTCGCTGAGACATATGGCATACCACTGTGAAGGAAATTGTATACATGAAGAAACAACAAATCAGCAGGGGGGAAAACATAACCTCTCATCCATACGTTTGCCTATTTGAAAATGGTGGTCTGGTTTGGGCAGCCCATTTCCATAGGCCCTACGAGTCCAAAAGCTCGTGAATTATCCAACACTCATCATAATCTACGGACTATTATGTTGGCCCCCCAAGTACTTGTTACCAGTGTGGTACTATACAACTATATGATTATTTTTTAATGGGAAAAAGTGGTCTTCAAACTGTGGACCTCCAGCTGTTGCAAAACTACAACTCCCAGCATGCTGGAACTTTCAGATGTAGTTTTGCAACATCTGAAGGTCCACCGTTTGGAGACCGCTGTCGTAGTGTATGCCAACCTTTACTTATCACCCTAAAACAGTGTTTCCCAGGAAGTGTGTCTCCAGCTGTTGCAAAACTACAACTCCCAGCATGCCCGGACAGCCTTCGGCTGTCCGGGCATGCTGGGAGTTGTAGTTTTGCAACAGCTGGAGGCACGCCGTTTGGAAAACACAGCCCTAATTTAAAAAAGGGGAAGGAGTTTCCTTCACCCACCTCTTTGCTCAGCGATTCCTATGTTTTGTGTGTAGGTGAATATACACAGACCTTATGCGCTGCTGAGCAGGACTCGTTTATTTCCAGGGCTTTTTTGGCAAATTCTCGGGCTTCGTACACCAATCGTTTCTTGTCGTCGGGGGGAGTCTTGCTGAGCTGAGCCAGATCTCTAGAAGCCCGGGCAAGTCTCCAGAGGATTTCAGCATCAGTGCTGACAAGTAAAAGACAGCGGCATTAGACTAGAATAGATACAGTCCTGTAGATCATTACACAACATCTCATCGTACGGCTTAGATATCAAAGGGGTAATTCAGCAATTGACAATATAAAGCCCATACTTACCTCCCCTCACTCCCCTGCAGCCTCCAGTATTACAACGTCCGGTTAACTTTACTTCCTGGCACTGCAGACAATACATCACATCGTCACTCATTGTCCTGAATGGCAATGTGACGTGCCAGCTGCAGCACCGGGAAGCGAGGGAAGTATTGGCTTTTATAGCGGGCACTTTAAATCAATGCACTGTAGTGGATTTTGCGGTGCCATAGACCGCCGCCGCCACCCGCTTCTCTCCCCCTGCCTGTCCGGGGGTCCTGAGTCCTATCACCCCCACCGCTCCCCCCACCACAGCACCGAGACCGACCCGCCGCACCGCGACCGCCCCCCCCCCCCCCCCCGACCCGCCGCACCGCCCCGGCCCCATTGCCTCCCCCATCCCCGGCCCCATTGCCTCCCCCATCCCCGGCCCCATTGCCTCCCCCATCCCCGGCCCCATTGCCTCCCCCATCCCCGGCCCCATTGCCTCCCCCATCCCCGGCCCCATTGCCTCCCCCATCCCCGGCCCCATTGCCTCCCCCATCCCCGGTTTTATAATTACCTGTTCCCGGGGTCCACTCTACATCTGGCTCCGGTGGCGTCCTCCTGAGCGGTCACTGTGCGCACAGCGTAACACAGGACGCAGCAGGAGCAAGAAGTAGCGTGGGCCCCGGGAACAGGTAATTATAAAACCGGGGATGGGGGAGGCAATGGGGCCGGGGCAGTGCGGTGGGGGGTGCGGCGGGTCAGGGGGCGGTCGCGGTACAGTGCGGCGGTCACGGTGCGTGGGGCATTATCGGCTTCTTTCATTTTTTTTTCTATAAAAGTCCTCTGAAGAATGAAAGAAGCGATCTGATTGGTTGCTATGGGCAACTCAGCTTCTTTTCCTCTGGACAGGTTTTCACAAATCTCCCCCTAAATGTCTAAAACTCCCCTTTAATGTACTGAGGATGCCAACATATACTCTGACTGCACTCCGAGTCCATGGTGCCCACCAGTGCCCTGTGCACACACAATAGCATGTATTGTACTGCATGACATTTCTATAGCATGCCATTCAGAAGCATAGAAAAGCTAGGTGAGAATGTCTTACCCTGCTTTTCCATGCTCCTGAATGGCTGTTTATAGAAATGTGACAGTAATGATTATTGGCTCATGAGTCATTACAGGGTCTGACTGTGGCACATAGCTTTTCCTGGCCCCTAAAAAACATATTTGCTTAGTACAGCAACCACATGGCCACCATAACAGGTACTATTATAAGCGTTGTGAAGTGCCTGTGTGTAATGTGATACAGCTATAAGCAGATGTGTTATTCAAAAGCCTGGCACATTCTTATCTAGCTTTTCTATGCTCCTGAATGGCATACCTGCTTATAACAGTAGTTATGTATGCACAGGCACATTTCAGAACTCATAATAGTTCCGGTAAATTACTGGTGGCCATGTTGGTTGCAGCACTAAGCAGATGTGCCATTTAGGAGCCTGGGAAAGCTTCCAGTATCTCTACCCCTTATAACTAGGCACCTTTAAGGAAGCTGTAAAAATGTTTGCAAGAATGGGCGGGGGTGGAACACACATGTTGAGGGGCAGTGATGGTCAGAAATTCATTAGGAGCAGGATTAGGAAAACAGTCCCGTGCAGGGCTCCAATATGGCGCACACTTTACCTGTCCCCGTACTGGCTCAGCAACTCGTATAACTTCTCCGTCTCCGCAGCTCCATAGAGATAATCTGCTTCTTCCTTCACATCTTCAACTTAAATACAAAGGAAACAGTTCAATGTATGACATCCTTATTATTTGTATAAATGTGTTTATTTACTGATATATATATATATATATATTATTTTTTTTTAAACATGATAGGATCTGAGCACATTGATTGTTAAAGCAAATCTGTCATCAGTGTCACCTGCGCTAACCTGTCAGTACAGACAGGTAGTGCAGGTGACACTGAAGACAATGGTACTTACCTTGTCCTGTTCAGTGTTGTTGTTCTCCAGTAATCCTCTTCAGTATCTTCAGCTCTGGGCCCGGCTTGGAGCATGGGCGGAGCTTAGTGACCTCACCGCTGCTGTTTGCTAGCAGCGGGACCCAGCAGTGAACAGCAGCGGTGACATCACTAAGCTCCGCCCATGTTCCAAGCTGGCCCTGGAACAGGGGATAAAGCATAAGATTGCAGGAGAACCAGTGCACGGAACAGGACCAGGTAAGTATCTTTATCATCAGTGTCACCTGCACCAGCTGTCTGTACCGACAGGTTAGTGCAGGTGACACTGATGACTGTCATTTGTAAAAACATTTGACATGTTGCCCTGCGTACCTTCAGCTGTTGCAAAACTACAACTCCCAGTATGCCCGGACAGCAACTGGGAGTTGTAGTTTCGCAACAGCTCGAGGAACCCTAGGTGGAAAACCCAATCATAGACTATAATGGAATAAGTAAGTCAGATATGGTGGCCGCGGAGAACACCCATACTGACTACAGACTAAGCACTGCATCATAACCGACTCCACTGACAGCGCTGCCACAGGAGGAAGGGGCCTACAACTTAGGCAACAAAGTCCATCATGGGAGCAGGTAGTGGGGGGCACACCGAGTGCGTGCCATTAAATAGACATTCACCTTTAATACTGGCGTATATTACAGCATGTCTGCTCTTCCATCTATAGGCTCCAATGGCGAGCACAGACAGGGATGACAGCACGAAACTTTTCTCCAATAAGGCACCTTTCCCCTGGACCTACAGCAGAAACAAAAATATAAGACCTTATACATAAAGTAGAGATGAACACAGAGGGGAGTAGGATTCTGGTTTCATTTTTGTACAATTTAAAGACATTATCCAGGACTAAACTTTATATATATATAATATATCTCAACTGGCACCAGAAAGTTAAACAGATATGTAAATTACTTCTATTAAAAAAATCTTAATCCTTTCAGTACTTATGCGCTGATGGAGTTGTGTTGTTCTTTTCTGTCTAAGTGCTCTCAGATGACACGTAGCAAACCTCTTCTACCCTGTGCAGTTCCCGAGACAAGCAGAGATGTCAGCAGAGAGCTCTTTTGCCAGACAGAAAAGAACAACTCAACTTCAGCAGCTGATAATTATTGAAAGGATTAAGATTTTTTTAATAGAAGTAATGTACAAATCTGTTTAACTTACTGGAGCCAGTTGATATAAAAAAAAAAAAAAAGTTTTTTCTGGAATACCCCTTTAAATCAGGTCAGGATTATTATTTTTTTTTTTTTTTTTAATGGGCACTGTCAGATCCCAAAACTTTTTTATATATTGTTACTGATAATTAAAGACCTTTGTAATATTGTTGTTTAATTTTTTTTTGAATATCTAATTTAAAAAAGGGTCTCCTGAAAATCTCACCACTAGGGGTCCCCATACCTACTGGGACACTAACCAGTCCTGCAGCAGCATCAGGCTTGTCCATGGGTCATGGACAAGAGATGACTCACGGACAAGGCTGCTTGAACAGACACACAAATCACCACAAGGGACACGCCCCCTAACACCACACACCAATCATCTCCCACCACCACAAGGAGGGACACCCCCCCTTCCCTTAAGAGGATTTTTAACACTGAGCTACTGAAAAGAGGGATTTTTCGAATAAATAAAGGCCATAGAGGCATAAAAATTACAATGTACATGGTCAGGAATAGTACTGAGTTACATTTTTTGTGGGATCTGACAGGTACGCTTAATTTTTTTAAACCGACATACTCAATATCTGGCTTTTTTGGTGTGTGTGTGTGTGTGTGTGTGTGTGTGTGTGTGTGTGTGTGTGTGTGCACGCGTGCGGGGGGGGGGGGGGGGGGTCAGAAAATGTATGACATGCCAAACTCACATGGCTTTTTTTCTTTTGGGTTTTTCACCCTTTTGTGGTGTTTTTTTAGGGATCATCACAGTCAGGAAATTCAGCAAATTCTGCCATTTTCTGCTTGGTGCAAAATTTGACGGAGATTTTAAGGAAATCAGGGGAAGGATCAGGCACTTTTAGGGTTTGACCTGCAGGAACATTCAGCATCAAATTGGCTCCAAACTTATTTCATAAGGAAAAAAAGTCCCATTGACTTCATAGGTTTTTATCCCGGGATTCCGCCAGAAGAATAAACATGTTTAATCGTCTGGTAGAAAACGATTCCGCATCTGAATTTCATACACAGCAGAAAGACCATTAAAGGGGTACTCCGCCCCTAGACATCTTATCCCCTTTCCCCTGACTTGCATTGAGGGGGCATGGCGTGAAGTCACGACCCCTGCACCCAGTGTTCGGAAGATAATGTTCTGAATGCTGGGGGAGGGGAGTACCGCTTTAACCCCTTAACAACATAGGATTAAATATACATCCTGGTACTTAACGCAACAGAACGTACATTTATGTCCTATACACCGACACGGTGCTCGCATCATGCGCAGCAGGTCCTGGCTGCTATCAGCAGCTAGGGACCCGCCGGTAATGCGGACATCAGTGACCACGCTGATGTCCGCCATTGACCCCTCAGATGCCGTGATCAATACTGATCACGGCATCTGCTGCAGGGTCGGCGTTTAAATGGATGATCGGATCGCCCGCAGTGCTGCCGCCGGGATCAGATCATCCATTATGGTGGTCGGAGGTCCCCTGCCTCTGTCCGTCTCCTGGGGTCTTCTGCTCTGGTCTGGGATCAAGCAGAAGATCACTGATAACACTGATCAGTGCTATGCCCTATGCATAGCACTAGAGATGAGCGAAGTTACAGTAATTTGATTTGTCACAAACTTCTCGGCTCAGCAGTTGCTGACTTTATCCTGCATAAATTAGTTCAGGTTTCAGGTGCTCCGGTGTCTGGAAAAGGTGGATACAGTCCTAGGAGAGAGTCTCCAGCCCACCGGAGCACCTGAAAGCTGAACTAAATTATGCAGGATAAAGTCAGCAACTGCCGAGCCGAGAAGTTTGTGACGAATTAAATTACTGTAACTTCGCTCATCTCTACATAGCACTGAACTGTATTAGCAATTAAATGATTGCTGTAAATAGTCCCCTATGGGGATATAAGAAGTGTAAAAAATAAAATAAAAAAAAGTTTAAAAAATTAGAAAAATCCCCTCCCTTAATAAAAATGTAAATAGTCTCTTTCCCATTTTACCCCCAAAAAGTGTAAAAAAATAAAACATATTTGGTATCACCGCGTGCGTAAATGTCCGATCAAAATATAATGATAAAGATCCCATACGGTGAACGGCGTGAGCGTAAAAAAAAAAAAAAGAGAAAACAATGCTAAATTGCTAGTTTTTTTGTCACATTATATTCCCAAAAAAATTACTAAAAAAAATTTATCACATATACGCAAACATGGTACCTAAAAAAATTAATAAAAAAAAAATATATACATTCTGGACAAAAAAAATTTCCATAATCGTACCTGACGAAGAGGGGTGCCCCCTCGATACGCGTTGTTCTGCACCTGAAATAAAGCCTTAGAACTCCACATCCGCTCTATACAGTGAAGATGTTAGAAAATTCATATGAAAAAAAAAGCAATGCATTATTTTATTTACGCATTTCTATATGGATTTGCTGCTAAGTATCCAGGAAAGGTTCAGCTGTACTGTATGGGGCTAAAGAACTCTCTATATTACATACAGTACCTGTTTATAACACAACACAGCTGGGAAAAGATAGAATACTGTAGAACTACAAGTCCCATAAAGCAATGTTGACAACATTCTTTAGTTGTAGTAGCCAGTGATCTCACTGTACAGGACGTGTCCCTGTAGATGTGTGCAAAAAGTGTACTGACACCTAGTGGTAGAGCCGAGTACTGCAGCCAATCATCAATATGCTATTTAGTTTATTGGGATGACTCTAGCTGTTGCAAAACTACAACTCCCAGCATGCCCAGACAGTAGGGAGTTGTAGTCAGCTGAATAATTGTTACAGCCTTGCATTATGTCAGCGCTACCTGTAGCCGTGGTGAAACTACAACTCCCAGCATTCCCTGGTAGAGCGCAGTATTGGGGGCACGCTGGGAGTTGTAGTTTTGCCCTTGGATCCCCGGCCCGCCGCTTACATGAGTGCTCACAGACCGGGAGGAGCCCCTGCCCGTCAGCCCGGTGATACAGCTACGTCCTAGGCGCCGTCCCCAGTTCTGGAGGGAGATCCGCGCCCCCGCAGCCATATCCGTATAACAGAACCCGGTGAGGACGGGACCATGGATGACGTCACGATCACGTGGGGAGGGGGAGCTGCTGGCGGAACCAGGAAGAAAGATGGCGCTGCCAGAAAGTAAAAAGCTTTACGTCACAGATAGTATAGGGTGAATATCCTGGGACATGTGGTTCCAATTTTGGCTGGGGTGTGATGTTTCGTGCTGGGATTTGTATTTCTATTTTTTATTTCTGTTATGAGATATTAAGAAGGAAAACTTTCAAAACCGCTGCAGAGTGTATCCGTCTTCCATCCAATCATGACGCTGCTTTCATATTTGGGATGTAACAAGCTGGAATTTGATTGGTTGCCATGGGCAACTTCCCTACTTTGTGAACTTGTTTTGATCACCATCTCATGTGCCTCCTAGACTGGCTGATACTTGTAGTTCTCACCTATATACAATTATTTCCAATATCTCCTGATATCCCTGTATGGGTAAAACAGTGACCAAGACAACAGTGGATACCTGTAAGGGCAGTAGTTTCCAAACAGTGGACCTCCAGCTGTTGCAAAGCTACAACTCCCAGCATAAAGGCTGTCCGGCCTTGCTGGGAGTTGTAGTTTTGCAATAGTTGGAGGTCCAGAGTTTGAGTATAAAAGCGAGCTGTACCTTTCCTAGAGCTGATGGTGTTTGCCAAATTTTATTAAATCACCTTTTTTATTTCTTAGCAAAGTGTCAAGGGGGCGGTCTGAATCGCTCAAGTGCCACAGCCTGCCACACCTTCCCACTCATTCTCATCTCCCATCCCCCTCCTTGATGTAAAGTCAAGGAGGGTCTGAGAGCAAGCGAGGAGGAGTGCCAGGCTGTGGCACTTGAGCAGCTAAGCCCCACCTCCTTGACTCTTGACTGAGAAATAATAAGGCATTTTTATAAATTTGGAAACTATCATCAGCTCCAGGAAATGTACAGGTTGCTTTTATACCCTAACAGCTATCCTAGTTGTTGCAAAACTACAACTCCCAGCATGCTCAGACAGCCTTTGGCTTTCAGGTTCCTTGCCACCCTACAATCCTGGGTCCTCACTTCATCAGGGTGCCAAGTTTTTGGCTCTATGTCCAGATTGTAGCCAAGAGCATGATAGGTGCGGGTGCCTTCTGGCCCAGAGGAGAAGGAAAGGTTTTTGGGTCCTCTACCCTTCCACAGAATGGCTTGCGATAGACCTCACTTTTTGTGTGACACATTTGCTCTTTTTTTTGCCCTGTGATGGAAGCGCATGCAGTATGTCATGGACCCCAACTTCCAAGAAAAAAAATAAAGAAACCAAAGACTTCAAAATAAAGACACGGAGAGATTTATCAAAACCTGTCCAGAGGAAAAGTTGCTGAGTTGCCCTTAGCAACCAATCAGATCACTTCTTTCATTTTTGAAAAGTCCTCTGCAAAATGAAAGAAACAATTTGATTGGTTGCTATGGGCAACTCAGCAATTGATAAATCTCCCCAGAGCACATTGTAATCAGGCCAAAAAAGGTCACAGCCTAATTTAAATTTAAAGGGGTTCTCCACCATAAGGTGATTTTGGTATGTACCTGGCAGACAGTAATGGACATGCTTAGGAAGGATCTGCGCTTGTCTTGGGGCTAAATGGCTGTGTTGTGAGATTACCATAACACTGTGGCTAGCTTTTTGTGAACTTGTATTTCCTGTTTGAGTTTTCTTCTTTTGCCTACAAATCCCATAATCCCATTTTCCTCCCTCCCACACATCAGCCACCCCACCCATTGAAACATAAATGAGCTGCATCCATTCAAAAGACCTGTGGTTTTCAATCAGGGTGCCTACAGATGTTGCATTAGTTGCAGATTGATCTCTCTCCCACCAAGCGATCCCTCCACCCATTGAAGCAGACAGGCTCCCTGTCATCAGCTAACTAGTGATGTCAGGTCTCGGCCGCATTGCAAGCTGGGAAAAATCTGAGACAACAGTCATTTTGTATGCTGGTAAAAATAAATAGTGGGGTGAAAATCACAGAAGAATTGTGAGAAAACCGTCACACACAGGTACAGACACTATATTAGGAACTACACTAACTTTACAGCCCCTGTAGCATAGTCAAATAAAAAAAATTCCTGGAATACCCCTTTAAACTCAACAATAGGAAAAAAAAGAGGCACTCACGTTTCCATCTAGTGCAGCTTCTCTTCATTTTCAGGGCATTAAAACAGCATTAGCACAATGCCAATACGAGGTTAAACAGGGTGCTTGGTTATAGCCATTCACATCACTCTAGTGGGGAGATTGATCAGAACCTGTCCAGAGGAAAAGTTGCACATAGCAACCAATCAGATCACTTCTTTCATTTTGCAGAGGCCTTGTTAAAAATGAAAGAAGCAAACTGATTGGTTGCTATGGTCCTCTAGACAGGTTTTGATAAATCTCCCCCTAGGTGCTTCTTCAGGTGCTTCCTTTCAGGCTATAAAAGGCTGGAGTTACGGGAATTGGAGCCAGTGACGACTGCTCCTTCTATTTATGTCCTTATTTAAATTCACATGGCACTGAAAATGACAAATCCTTGACCCCCGAGGAGTCATCACCAACTCCCCCCAGCATTCATTTAGGAAAGAATAACCCCCAGTGGAGGAAACCTCTAGAGAACCATGGCTGGAGGGTTGTTCTTCACTTTGGCTTAACAAGTAATGCCAATATGTAGATTTACTAAAAACAACATAAACAATGGCAGAGATTTATCAAACCGTGCAGAGGGAACGTTGACCAGTTGCCCATAGCAACCAATCAGATCGCTTCTTTCATTTTTCAGAGGCCGTGTTAAAAATGAAAGGACTTCATAGGACTGGTGTCTATTACATTGGCTTACCCAGGAGTGGTCTAACGCTGACCACCCCTTTTCTTGGGTAGAACCCCCAAATGAGACTATGTTAGGCATTTTATAGGGTGACGAAGCTCAGATTCCCTAGGTATGGCTCTGATCATGGCAGCATAGATTTCTTTTATAGACTTTATGACATACAGTATGTATTCATAACATCATCACAGTTTATTGATGTCAGCATTATTCGTTTTAAAGTCCCCCACAGTCAATCAGTAACCCCTTAATGACTGACAAGGTGCTTTAAAGGGGTACTCCGGTGGAAAACTTTTTTTTTTAATCAACTGGTGCCAGAAATTTAAACAGATTTGTAAATTACTTCTATTAAAAAAAATCATAATCCTTCCAGTACTTATTAGCTGCTGAATACTACAGAGGAAATTCTTTTCTTTTTGGAACACAGAGCTCCCTGCTGACATCATGACCACTGTGCTCTCTGCTGACACCTCTGTCCATTTTAAGAACTGTCCAGAGTAGGAGAAAATCCCCATAGAAAACATGGTGGTCTGGACAGTTCCTAAAATGGACAGAGATGTCAGCAGAGAGCACTGTGCACATGATGTCAGCAGGGAGCACTGTGTTCCAAAAAGAAAATAATTTCCTCTGCAGTATGCTCTGGACAGGTCCTAAAATGGACAGAGATGTCAGCAGAGAGCACTGGGGTCATGATGTCAGCAGAGAGCACTGTGTTTCAAAAAGAAAATAATTTCCTCTGTAGTATTCAGCAGCTAATAAGTACTGGAAGGATTAAGATTTTTTTAATAGAAGTAATTTACAAATCTGTTTAACTTTCTGTCACCAGTTGATTTAAAAAAAAAAAAAATAAATAATATATATATATATATAAATAATATATATATATATATATATATATATATATATTCCACCGGAGCACCCCTTTAACACAGACTGCACTTGTTACATAGTAGGCATGTTATTGTTAGGGAACGCATAGGATACCCATATAAATAAAAGGTAGAGAGTACATAAACAGTTGT
Source organism: Hyla sarda (assembly GCF_029499605.1). NCBI lineage: Eukaryota > Metazoa > Chordata > Amphibia > Anura > Hylidae > Hyla > Hyla sarda. The sequence continues at coordinate 321,534,029 of NC_079193.1, forward strand.
AAAGGGATATGCAATCATTATGGCAATCACTTGTTACAGGTTACACAGGATATGTCCTAAACGTGTGATAGATACAGGTCCCACCTCTGGGACACCCACCTAGGAGAGTTTCTGGAGACGTTTTTACCAGTTAGGTTGCGTTCACACTGCATTATTGCTGCCCTTAGAAGCGATATGTTTTATAGGTAAAAACGTATATGTTAACGGATAGTAAAAATGGATGCTGCTGTATACTATACATCATAATCCGTTTCCCAGTGGCGTACATTATAGCAAAAAAATATATCGTAATGTATACTTTTATGGGTGTACACAATGGTGCAGTTGACGTCTGTTTTGTCCATACAGCAAAATTAAATGCACTTTAATAGAAACGTTGAAACTGAGAAAGCATGAGCACAGCCTTACCGTGCCGTATTAGTATTGACTACACAATAACATTCGCCTGTCCCTGCTCCCCTGATGTGGTCCACTGCTCTTGTTCTTTCTGACATGAAAGTTCTATGGAGGCAGCCACCAGAGGGCGCTGCATTTTTGGGGATCTATGATCAGTGAAAGAAAGAGGGAATCTAAAAGTCAGTGTTTCCCAACCAGGTTCCCCCCCAGCTGTTGCAAAACTACAACTCCCAGCATGCCCGGACAGCCAAAGGCTGTCCGGGCATGCTGGGGGTTGTAGTTTTCAACAGCTGGAGGCTATGTCCACCATCGCACATGTTCTCCTTACTCTGCCTACACCCTCTTTTGTCAGACTGGCTTCTATGACGTACCCCCCTGACATCCAGAATAACCGCTCAGTCCTGTTTGTCACTGACTTATCAATGACATTCCAATCCGTCAGTGTCATAATGTCATTTCATGACCAGAAAACAATATTCTACCGCAATCTCCTCTATTGCATGTTCTTCCTATACCTGTGCTTGGTCAGATCACATGATTATTACGGCCACATTCTGCATAACATTTCAAAATCTTGCTACATTTTGTAATCTTGTGCAACCATTGCCTAAGGCTCCTTTCACACTATGAAAAGGACCCGTTGTATAACACTCGTTATAAAATCGTGGGCGATCGCGGGGTAAAATGGCCATTAGAAAAGCCCCAACTTGCGTTAGTAAATCCCGTTATAGTCAATGGGATTGTTCTAATACATGTTTTAACCCGTTCTCGCCCGTCATCCATAACACACGTTATTTCTCCCGCTATTATCTCCCATCCTAAAATAACGTGCGTTATGGATGACGGGCGAGAACGGGTTAAAACATGTATTAGAACAATCCCATTGACTATAATGGGATTTGCTAACGTAAGTTAGGGCTTTTCTAATGGCCATTTTACCCCGCGATCGCCCGCGATTTTATAACGGGTGTTATACAACGGGTCCTTTTCATAGTGTGAAAGGAGTCTGAGATTGTTTGTTCTGTAATGTTATGCTACGGCTGGGTTCACACTGCATTTTCTTTTTCCGTTACAGTCCCTTTTATTTTGTGCCATTTAAAGAGACAGCGCTCGGCACTCCACGTCACTACGGCTTTCCATGCAACAAACCCTCCTTTTGTGCAGATAGCTAGATACCAGTCCGCAACCTTCAAATACTGGGATTCTCAAATCCACGAGATAACAGTCTTTGACATGCAAGAAAGAAGATGAATGGCACCAGGTTCCAGAAGTAAAGGTAAGGTTTATTCTGTGAAAGTCCAAAAGGTACATGCATGGCAAAGGGAGAGCACGGACACCGCCCACGCTGGCAGTGATAGCTATTTTGGGCGCACTGCCTTGGACCACTCTCCCACCGACGTCAAAGCAGGTGTTAAAGGGGTACTCCCATGGAAAACTGGTGCCAGAAAGTTAAACAGATTTGTAAATTACTTCTATAAAAAATTTTTTAATCCTTCCAGTACTTTTTAGGGGCTATATACTAAAGAGGAAATGCTTTTCTTTTTGGATTTCTCTGATGTCATGACCACAGTGCTCTCTGCTGACCTCTGCTGTCCATTTTAGGAACTGTCCAGAGCAGCATATGTTTGCTATGGGGATTTTCTCCTGCTCTGGACAGTTCCTAAAATGGACAGCAGAGGTCAGCAGAGAGCACTGTGGTTGTGACATAAGAGAAATCCAAAAGGAAAAGCATTTCCTCTGTAGTATACAACCCCTAAAAAGTACTGAAAGGATTAAGATTTTTTAATAGAAGTGATTTACAAATCTGTTTAACTTTCTGGCACCAGTTGATCTAAAAAAAAAGTTTTCCACGCGAGCTCTGAGCACGCAAAGCATTCAACGGCAGCAACCCTTATCACCCATTGTGGGAGAATGGATTCAGACACAGCTGCACATATGGATACTAATCCTACTGAAAGTGCTATTTTGGCAGGGAGAGAGGACGCCGGCACGTTTTTTCCGCTATGTGAATCCAATGATGTTCTACAGACATTAAGAACTAAAGATCTGGAACATAAAGTGTGCCAATTAGCCGAGAAAGAAATGCGGCTTTTCTGGACCGTGCAGTCTCTGAAATCATACGAGGAGTGCGGTAGATTGCCCAGAGGGTTAAGGAATTATAAGGAGCACTCTCAATTCCTTGATGATCAAGCGTTCCTAGAGGAATTTTGAGAAAATACATCTTAATTCCCTCAATATGTTAAAGTTGATACGGGAACGCATTGAATTGGAGTACTCACATGTGACTGAAACCCTAGGTCATGCCAAAGTGGAGCTTCGTACCAGAATGCTGGAAACACAAAGACAAGGATTATTGCAAAAGTTGGAACAAAAGGTATTAAAATGACAAATCTCTATCAAGGAACAAAAAAGAGATAAATATCTCAGAGATAAAATTGATTTTGAGATGGGGAAGGCATTCATGGTAGGCACAAGCACTCATGAACGTCTTTCCACTAATCCCACACATAAGTACACCTCTAAACTTCAGTCCTTGCTCAGAAATGATGCTGCTGCATCTAAAATGTAAAAAAAATGCTTCCCGGCAGCTCAGTCGGGCTGATCGGGATCACCGCGGCAAAACCGTGGTGTCCCGATCATCTGAGGACACACAAGGAGGGGCCCTACCTTCCTCCTCAGCGTCCGATCGTCGCTCGATTGCTCCATGTCTGAGATCCAGGCTGGAGCAATGGAGCGCCGATAACACTGATCAATGCTATGCTATGGCATAGCATTGATCAGTGTATGCAATGAAGGTATTGCATGTTAGAGTCCCCTATGAGGGCTATACAAGTAAAAAAAAAAGTGTAAAAAAAATGAGTTAATAAATGTGATTTAACCCCTTCACTAATAAAAGTTTGAATCACCCCCCTTTCCCCATTTATGTAATAAAAAATAAATATAAACATAAGTGGTATCGCCACGTGTGTAAATGTCCGAACTATAAAAATATATAGTTTATTAAACCGCACGGTCAATGGCATAGACGTAAAAAAATTCCAAGGTCCAAAATAGCGTATTTTTGGTCACTTTGTATACCATTAAAAAATTAATAAAAAGCGATCAAAAAGTCCAAAAATGGTACCGATAAAAACTTCAGATCACGGCACAAAAAATGAGCCCTCATACGGCCCTGTATGCAGAAAAATAAAAAAATTATAGGGGTCAGAAGATGACATTTTTAAACGTATTAATTTTCCTGCATGTAGTTGTGATTGACATAGTAAGTACAAAGTAAGACAAAATCAAACCTATATAAGTAGGATATCCTTTTAATCGTATGGACCTACAGAATAAAGATAAGGTAATTTTTACCAAAAAAAAATACACTGCATAGAAACGGAAGCCACCAAAAGTTACAAAATTGCCTTTTTTTTTTATATATATTTTGTCCCACAAATATTTTTTTTTTTTGTTTCGCCATAGATTTTTTGGGGAAAATGACTGATGTGATTACAAAGTACAATTGGTGGCGCAAAAAACAAGCCACATATGGTTCTGTAGGTGCAAAATTGAAAGCTTTATGATTTTTTAAAAGTTAAGGAGGAAAGAACGAAAGTGCAAAAATGGAAAAATGCTGAGTCCTTAAGGGGTTAACAGTCATTGTCAAAATACATAGATTGGCTTCTGCATCCCTTGTTAAAAGAGGTACCGGCCTTGGTGAAGGATATCAATGCATTTTTACTCTGTTTGGAAGACATGACCTGGGAAGATGGTTTTCTTATGGCCTCCATAGATGTAGAGAGACTCTATACCAGTATTCCCCAGTCATGAAGTGTCCAGTGCATCCGTGATCTCCTATCTAGATCTAACAAGAGCCAGCCCTTTATTGACTTCAGGTAGAAGAAACAGACATGGTGCACATCTACAATCTTGTATAATGATCTAATTGCTTCTCAGCGTAATATCAAAAACTAACAGGTAGTTAGTATACATTTTTGATCAAAAAGTACAAGCCCACTCGCCACGTCAAGGCCACCTATTTAGAGTGGGTCCCTAACGTCCCTTGCATAAACTGACGTAGCACTGGGCGGCGACCACCACCGCCGCGACACCAGTGCCCACGGGGGGGGGGGGCTGGGGGGGACGACCCATTGGCAGAGCGGCCCCAATGCCACTCAAACCAGTCCATGGGTCACACCCCCCCCCACAGACGGCAGCAACAGACACCGCACAGCACCACACCAGTGTGAACAAGGTGTAACAGCTCACTTACCATGCTCTCCCAGTCAGACTGGGAGGCTGCTTGGAAAGAAATGGCCCTTGTGTAGCTAACTACTACTTATATAGGGTTGGGCTGAGGGGGTGCGGAAGAGTGCAGCACATGTTCAAACAAAAAAAAAAAGGAGGGGATAGAAAACACAGTGTGAATTCAGGTAGAAGAAACAGACACGGTCGCACATCTACAATCTTGTATATTAACAACCTGTTAGTTTTTGATATTATGCTGAGAAGCAATTAGATCATTATACAAGATTGTAGATGTGCACCATGTCTGTTTTTTCTACCTTTATTCACATTGTGTTTTCTATCCCCTCCTTTTTTTTTTGTTTGAACATGTGCTGCACTCTTCCCCACCCCCTCAGCCCAACCCTATATAAGTAGTAGTTAGCTACACAAGGGCCATTTCTTTCCTAGCAGCCTCCCAGTCTGACTGGGAGAGTATGGTAAGTGAGCTATTACACCTTGTTCACACTGGTGTGGTGCTGTGTGATGTCCGTGGCTGCCGTGGCGCCGTGTCTGTGGGGGGGTGCAACCCATAGACTGGTTTCAGTGGCATTGGGGCCGCTCTGCCAGTGGGTCGTTTCCCCCCCGTGGGCACTGGTGTCGCGGCGGTGGTGGTCGCCGCCCAGTGCTACGCCATTTTATGCTAGGGACATTAGAGACCCACTCTAAATAGGTGGCCTTGACGTGGCGAGTGGGCTTGTACTTTTTGATCAAAAATGTATACTAACAACCTGTTCATTTTTGATATTACGCTGAGAAGCAATCAGATCATTATACAAGATTGTACAAGATTGTAGATGTGCACCATGTCTGTTTCTTCTACCTGAATTCCCTTTATTGACTTTGTTTGCGATTCCTTCACTTTTATCCTTACGAACAACTCATTTCAATTTGATGAGACCTGGTTCAAACAGATTAGCAGAGTAGCTATGGGCACTCCTGTCGCGTGCACTCTGGCTAATCTGTTTGTTGCGGTTTTTCAGAAAAATTATATTTTTTCCACAACTAATAAGTACATAAAGTGGATGAAAAGTTATAGCCGGTTCGTAGATGATATCTTCATTGTATGGTCGGGGATGAGTGAAGATTTTGCAGACTTTGTCAATTATTTTAATACCGCTAACAGTATGAATTTGAAATTCACCCTGAAATGTCCTCCACACAGAAGGTTATAGGAAACCGATGGCGGGTAATGCTTATCTGCACTTCGAGAGTTACCATCCCCAAGATGTTAAGACTGCAGTACCATATGGGCAGTATTTAAGTATTTAATAGAACAGACAAGTTATTTTTGAAACAAGCCAATGAATTATCAGAGAGGCTGCAGTGGAGAGGGTACCCGCCAAAGGTTTTGGATAACACCTTTTAAAAAAGCCAAAAACTTGGGAGATGTCCTTACCCACAATAGGTTCAAAATAAACAACCATAACTGGCTGAACAAATCCACACTTGTAGGGAACCATAAATGTGGAGGATGTAATTCGTGCAGATATCTGAAAAAAGGCAGGAACTATGTTTTAACTGGTTCTGACATCAGGGTTAAAGAGTACCTGTCACCAAACTAAACTGTTCTTTATGTTATTATAAGACACTTTGCTATTTACTTGCTGTTAAAATTCTCAACCTTTATATGTTTTTAATGTGATTGAAAAACTGGCCACTAAATGGCCACGGAATGGATTTTGCGCACAGGAGCACAAGGCACACTAGGGCTGAACGATAAGATAGACCTTGCCATTTTTATTTAAAATGTGGTCAGTCTCGTTTAACCCCTGGTGTTTGTATTCTCTCATAGCGGTATATGTTTCCAACTTACTTTTGTACTGTTTTTAATACTGCACTATGCACACTTGTTTCTTAGCACATACGCCCACTCACATCGGAGCTCGGGTATTTAACACCTGCTCCAACGTCAGTGGGGGAGAGGTCCGAGGAACTGCGCTAGTTTGTGCACCAAAAAAGTATGTTATGTACGTTTATGTACGTTTTATTTATTTATTAATTATTTTTTTAATAATGTAAGTCAGTGGGCAATGTATGGAAAACAGCAGCAGTTTTAAGCACCCATAAGTGTACAGTGGTCCCTCAACATACGATGGTAATCCGTTCCAAATGGACCATCGTTTGTTGAAACCATCGTATGTTGAGGGATCCGTGCAATGTAAAGTATAGGACAATGGTCTACAACCTGCGGACCTCCAGATGTTGCAAAACTACAACACCCAGCATGCCCGGACAGCCATCGGCTGTCCGGGCATGCTGGGAGTTGTAGTTTTGCAATATCTGGAGGTCCGTAGATTGAAGACCACTGGTATAGGAGGTTATACTCACGTGTCCCCGCCGCTTCCGGACCATCACCGTTCGTCACCGCTGCCCTGGATGTCGCCTTCCATCGCTGTCGGCGAGTCCCTGGGGTGTCCCCAACGCTCCGGCAAGGCCTCTGCTTCCCCGGCATCCGCGCTCTCCGTCGCCGCCATCACATCGTTACGCACGCCGCTCCTATTGGATGACGGGACGGCGTGCGCAGCGATGTGATGATGATCATGACGATGATGGAGAGCGCCGACGATGCAGAGGATCCCGAAGAGGACGCGTCGGATCCCGAGGACAGGTAAGTGATCGTCAGCGGAGCACACGGGGCACCGTAAACGGCTATCCGGTGGCAGCTGAAGCAGTCTGCGCTGCCGGATAGCCGTTTATGCGATGGCCCCGACATACAAAAGCATCGTATGTTGATGCTGCCTCTGAGAGGCCATCATATGTTGAAATGATCGTATGTCGGGGCCATCGTAGGTCAGGGGGTCACTGTATATGATTTTTCCCCAAGAAACATATACATTAAACAAAAACACAATCTCGGAATCAGAGTGAAAGGTAAAAGCATCCCAGAGTTATTAATGCTTAAAGTGACAGTGGTCAGATGTGCAAAAAATGCTCGGGTCCTTAAGGTGAAAATGGGCTTGGTCCTTAAGGGGTTAAGTGCCTTATTTCTCCTGACATGACATGTTGGATGATGCCCTTCCTAGTTAAAGCTAGGTTCACATCACGATTTAACCATCCGATTATCAGACCGTAAAATCGGATGAAATCGGATTGCAAAAAATCGTATACAGTCGTATGTAAAAATATCTTTGCTAAAGGCTCGAGTACTGCAGGAACGCACAGGAACAGTGTTCCTTTGCTTTTTCCAGAGGAGGAACGCCGTCCCTGTTATACTAGTCCTGCAGGACCGACCTCTGAATAATTCTTACCCTCCCTCCATCTCCTCCCCTGACCCGGACTGCTAGATGCTGGAGATGTAGGACCTGGGATGATGTCACCATCAAATGTTGGGGGCGGAGCTTAGCTGTGGAGGAAAAGGAGAGATCGTGGTTGAAGGACCTGTGTGATGCTGTGGAGGAGGCGGGGCTGAGCTGGAGGAGACAAGTCACATGTCACATGAGTAAGATAATTACATGGAAGGAAATTTGTTACAGTGTTTCACCCCAGTAGTAAGGAGATTACATGATGAGGAGGAGGAGGTTTGTTACAGTGTGTCACCCCAGTAGTAAGGAGATTACATGATGAGGAGGTTTGTTACAGTGTGTCACCCCAGTAGTAAGGTGATTACATGGGGAGGAGGTTTGTTACAGTGTGTCACCCCAGTAGTAAGGTGATTACATGAGGAGGTTTGTTACAGTGTGTCACCCCAGTAGTAAGGTGATTACATGAGGAGGAGGTTTGTTACAGTGTGTCACCCCAGTAGTAAGGAGATTACATGAGGAGGAGGTTTGTTACAGTGTGTCACCCCAGTAGTAAGGTGATTACATGAGGAGGAGGTTTGTTACAGTGTGTTACCCCAGTAGTAAGGAGATTACATGAGGAGGAGGTTTGTTACAGTGTGTCACCCCAGTAGTAAGGTGATTACATGAGGAGGAGGTTTGTTACAGTGTGTTACCCCAGTAGTAAGGAGATTACATGAGGAGGAGGTTTGTTACAGTGTGTCACCCCAGTAGTAAGGTGATTACATGAGGAGGAGGTTTGTTACAGTGTGTCACCTCAGTAGTAAGGAGATTACATGAGGAGGAGGCTTGTTACAGTGTGTCACCCCAGTAGTAATGAGATTCCATGAGGAGGAGGTTTGTTACAGTGTGTCACCCCAGTAGTAAGGTGATCACATGAGGAGGAGGTTTGTTACAGTGTGTCACCCCAGTAGTAAGGAGATTACATGAGGAGGAGGCTTGTTACAGTGTGTCACCCCAGTAGTAAGGGGATTACATGAGGAGGGGGTTTGTTACAGTGTGTCACCCCAGTAGTAAGGTGATTACATGAGGAGGAGGTTTGTTACAGTGTGTCACCCCAGTAGTAAGGAGATTACATGAGGAGGAGGCTTGTTACAGTGTGTCACCCCAGTAGTAAGGAGATTACATGAGGAGGGGGTTTGTTACAGTGTGTCACTCTTATACTCCATAGGCAGCTGTATGCCTGTGGCCTGTAAGAATCCTGGAGCCATGCAGGATGTCAAGTTTTATCTTGGACATTTTTTTTTTTTTTGCACAAACTGGGGGGTGTATTAGAAATCTTGGGTGAGTTCCTGCACTTTTTTTTTCAAGGCCTTGTTACCTGAAAAAAAAAAGTATATATATATAGTAAATTTGAGTAGCCGTACTAGTTTAGTGATGCAGATACAAATCATAAAATGTCGCAGTATCTTGTAATACCTTTTTTATTGGACTAACAGCATTTTGTAGAGAAGCTTTCGGGATTCCTCCCTTTATCAAGTCCAAAGCAAATCTAAGCTCACAGGTAGAAGACACAGGTTACATCTCACAGATATGCAGGGGTTAAGACAATAGATGTGGAGAATTCACACTAAGATGGGCCATAAATTGTCCTGCTATAGGAATATAGACTAAAACACTTGTAGGGAACCATAAATGTGGAGGATGTAATTCGTGCAGATATCTGAAAAAAGGCAGGAACTATGTTTTAACTGGTTCTGACATCAGGGTTAAAGAGTACCTGTCACCAAACTAAACTGTTCTTTATGTTATTATAAGACACTTTGCTATTTACTTGCTGTTAAAATTCTCAACCTTTATATGTTTTTAATGTGATTGAAAAACTGGCCACTAAATGGCCACGGAATGGATTTTGCGCACAGGAGCACAAGGCACACTAGGGCTGAACGATAAGATAGACCTTGCCATTTTTATTTAAAATGTGGTCAGTCTCGTTTAACCCCTGGTGTTTGTATTCTCTCATAGCGGTATATGTTTCCAACTTACTTTTGTACTGTTTTTAATACTGCACTATGCACACTTGTTTCTTAGCACATACGCCCACTCACATCGGAGCTCGGGTATTTAACACCTGCTCCAACGTCAGTGGGGGAGAGGTCCGAGGAACTGCGCTAGTTTGTGCACCAAAAAAGTATGTTATGTACGTTTATGTACGTTTTATTTATTTATTAATTATTTTTTTAATAATGTAAGTCAGTGGGCAATGTATGGAAAACAGCAGCAGTTTTAAGCACCCATAAGTGTACAGTGGTCCCTCAACATACGATGGTAATCCGTTCCAAATGGACCATCGTTTGTTGAAACCATCGTATGTTGAGGGATCCGTGCAATGTAAAGTATAGGACAATGGTCTACAACCTGCGGACCTCCAGATGTTGCAAAACTACAACACCCAGCATGCCCGGACAGCCATCGGCTGTCCGGGCATGCTGGGAGTTGTAGTTTTGCAATATCTGGAGGTCCGTAGATTGAAGACCACTGGTATAGGAGGTTATACTCACGTGTCCCCGCCGCTTCCGGACCATCACCGTTCGTCACCGCTGCCCTGGATGTCGCCTTCCATCGCTGTCGGCGAGTCCCTGGGGTGTCCCCAACGCTCCGGCAAGGCCTCTGCTTCCCCGGCATCCGCGCTCTCCGTCGCCGCCATCACATCGTTACGCACGCCGCTCCTATTGGATGACGGGACGGCGTGCGCAGCGATGTGATGATGATCATGACGATGATGGAGAGCGCCGACGATGCAGAGGATCCCGAAGAGGACGCGTCGGATCCCGAGGACAGGTAAGTGATCGTCAGCGGAGCACACGGGGCACCGTAAACGGCTATCCGGTGGCAGCTGAAGCAGTCTGCGCTGCCGGATAGCCGTTTATGCGATGGCCCCGACATACAAAAGCATCGTATGTTGATGCTGCCTCTGAGAGGCCATCATATGTTGAAATGATCGTATGTCGGGGCCATCGTAGGTCAGGGGGTCACTGTATATGATTTTTCCCCAAGAAACATATACATTAAACAAAAACACAATCTCGGAATCAGAGTGAAAGGTAAAAGCATCCCAGAGTTATTAATGCTTAAAGTGACAGTGGTCAGATGTGCAAAAAATGCTCGGGTCCTTAAGGTGAAAATGGGCTTGGTCCTTAAGGGGTTAAGTGCCTTATTTCTCCTGACATGACATGTTGGATGATGCCCTTCCTAGTTAAAGCTAGGTTCACATCACGATTTAACCATCCGATTATCAGACCGTAAAATCGGATGAAATCGGATTGCAAAAAATCGTATACAGTCGTATGTAAAAATATCTTTGCTAAAGGCTCGAGTACTGCAGGAACGCACAGGAACAGTGTTCCTTTGCTTTTTCCAGAGGAGGAACGCCGTCCCTGTTATACTAGTCCTGCAGGACCGACCTCTGAATAATTCTTACCCTCCCTCCATCTCCTCCCCTGACCCGGACTGCTAGATGCTGGAGATGTAGGACCTGGGATGATGTCACCATCAAATGTTGGGGGCGGAGCTTAGCTGTGGAGGAAAAGGAGAGATCGTGGTTGAAGGACCTGTGTGATGCTGTGGAGGAGGCGGGGCTGAGCTGGAGGAGACAAGTCACATGTCACATGAGTAAGATAATTACATGGAAGGAAATTTGTTACAGTGTTTCACCCCAGTAGTAAGGAGATTACATGATGAGGAGGAGGAGGTTTGTTACAGTGTGTCACCCCAGTAGTAAGGAGATTACATGATGAGGAGGTTTGTTACAGTGTGTCACCCCAGTAGTAAGGTGATTACATGGGGAGGAGGTTTGTTACAGTGTGTCACCCCAGTAGTAAGGTGATTACATGAGGAGGTTTGTTACAGTGTGTCACCCCAGTAGTAAGGTGATTACATGAGGAGGAGGTTTGTTACAGTGTGTCACCCCAGTAGTAAGGAGATTACATGAGGAGGAGGTTTGTTACAGTGTGTCACCCCAGTAGTAAGGTGATTACATGAGGAGGAGGTTTGTTACAGTGTGTTACCCCAGTAGTAAGGAGATTACATGAGGAGGAGGTTTGTTACAGTGTGTCACCCCAGTAGTAAGGTGATTACATGAGGAGGAGGTTTGTTACAGTGTGTTACCCCAGTAGTAAGGAGATTACATGAGGAGGAGGTTTGTTACAGTGTGTCACCCCAGTAGTAAGGTGATTACATGAGGAGGAGGTTTGTTACAGTGTGTCACCTCAGTAGTAAGGAGATTACATGAGGAGGAGGCTTGTTACAGTGTGTCACCCCAGTAGTAATGAGATTCCATGAGGAGGAGGTTTGTTACAGTGTGTCACCCCAGTAGTAAGGTGATCACATGAGGAGGAGGTTTGTTACAGTGTGTCACCCCAGTAGTAAGGAGATTACATGAGGAGGAGGCTTGTTACAGTGTGTCACCCCAGTAGTAAGGGGATTACATGAGGAGGGGGTTTGTTACAGTGTGTCACCCCAGTAGTAAGGTGATTACATGAGGAGGAGGTTTGTTACAGTGTGTCACCCCAGTAGTAAGGAGATTACATGAGGAGGAGGCTTGTTACAGTGTGTCACCCCAGTAGTAAGGAGATTACATGAGGAGGGGGTTTGTTACAGTGTGTCACTCTTATACTCCATAGGCAGCTGTATGCCTGTGGCCTGTAAGAATCCTGGAGCCATGCAGGATGTCAAGTTTTATCTTGGACATTTTTTTTTTTTTTGCACAAACTGGGGGGTGTATTAGAAATCTTGGGTGAGTTCCTGCACTTTTTTTTTCAAGGCCTTGTTACCTGAAAAAAAAAAGTATATATATATAGTAAATTTGAGTAGCCGTACTAGTTTAGTGATGCAGATACAAATCATAAAATGTCGCAGTATCTTGTAATACCTTTTTTATTGGACTAACAGCATTTTGTAGAGAAGCTTTCGGGATTCCTCCCTTTATCAAGTCCAAAGCAAATCTAAGCTCACAGGTAGAAGACACAGGTTACATCTCACAGATATGCAGGGGTTAAGACAATAGATGTGGAGAATTCACACTAAGATGGGCCATAAATTGTCCTGCTATAGGAATATAGACTAAATAGATAACATGAGAAAAGGGGGGAGGGAGGGGGGAGCAGGGGAGAGACTGGAGCAGGACATAGTGAGATGTAAAATAGAACACAGTGCAGATTATAAGAGAATCCAGTATATAGTACAGGTTATAAGAGAATACAGTATATAGTACAGGTTATAAGAGAATCCAGTATATAGCACAGGTTATAAGAGAATACAGTATATAGCACAGGTTATAAGAGAATACAGTATATAGTACAGGTTATAAGAGAATCCAGTATATAGCACAGGTTATAAGAGAATACAGTATATAGCACAGGTTATAAGAGAATACAGTATATAGCACAGGTTATAAGAGAATACAGTATATAGTACAGGTTATAAGAGAATACAGTATATAGTACAGGTTATAAGAGAATACAGTATATAGCACAGGTTATAAGAGAATCCAGTATATAGTACAGGTTATAAGAGAATCCAGTATATAGTACAGGTTATAAGAGAATACAGTATATAGTACAGGTTATAAGAGAATACAGTATATAGTACAGGTTATAAGAGAATCCAGTATATAGTACAGGTTATAAGAGAATCCAGTATATAGTACAGGTTATAAGAGAATACAGTATATAGCACAGGTTATAAGAGAATACAGTATATAGTACAGGTTATAAGAGAATACAGTATATAGTACAGGTTATAAGAGAATACAGTATATAGTACAGGTTATAAGAGAATCCAGTATATAGTACAGGTTATAAGAGAATACAGTATATAGTACAGGTTATAAGAGAATCCAGTATATAGTACAGGTTATAAGAGAATACAGTATATAGTACAGGTTATAAGAGAATACAGTATATAGTACAGGTTATAAGAGAATCCAGTATATAGTACAGGTTATAAGAGAATACAGTATATAGTACAGGTTATAAGAGAATCCAGTATATAGTACAGGTTATAAGAGAATACAGTATATAGTACAGGTTATAAGAGAATACAGTATATAGTACAGGTTATAAGAGAATACAGTATATAGTACAGGTTATAAGAGAATACAGTATATAGTACAGGTTATAAGAGAATCCAGTATATAGTACAGGTTATAAGAGAATACAGTATATAGTACAGGTTATAAGAGAATACAGTATATAGTACAGGTTATAAGAGAATACAGTATATAGCACAGGTTATAAGAGAATACAGTATATAGTACAGGTTATAAGAGAATCCAGTATATAGTACAGGTTATAAGAGAATACAGTATATAGTACAGGTTATAAGAGAATCCAGTATATAGTACAGGTTATAAGAGAATACAGTATATAGTACAGGTTATAAGAGAATCCAGTATATAGTACAGGTTATAAGAGAATACAGTATATAGTACAGGTTATAAGAGAATCCAGTATATAGCACAGGTTATAAGAGAATACAGTATATAGTACAGGTTATAAGAGAATCCAGTATATAGCACAGGTTATAAGAGAATACAGTATATAGTATAGGTTATAAGAGAATACAGTATATAGTACAGGTTATAAGAGAACACAGTATATAGTACAGGTTATAAGAGAATCCAGTATATAGTACAGGTTATAAGAGAATCCAGTATATAGTACAGGTTATAAGAGAATCCAGTATATAGTACAGGTTATAAGAGAATACAGTATATAGTACAGGTTATAAGAGAATCCAGTATATAGTACAGGTTATAAGAGAATACAGTATATAGTACAGGTTATAAGAGAATACAGTATATAGTACAGGTTATAAGAGAATAAAGTATATAGTACAGGTTATAAGAGAATACAGTATATAGTACAGGTTATAAGAGAATCCAGTATATAGTACAGGTTATAAGAGAATCCAGTATATAGTACAGGTTATAAGAGAATACAGTATATAGTACAGGTTATAAGAGAATACAGTATATAGTACAGGTTATAAGAGAATACAGTATATAGTACAGGTTATAAGAGAACACAGTATATAGTACAGGTTATAAGAGAATCCAGTATATAGTACAGGTTATAAGAGAATATGTTACGCGGAGCGCTCCGGGTCCCCGCTCCTCCCCGGAGCGCTCGCAGCATCCTCTCATTCGCAGCGCCCCGGTCAGACCTGCTGACCGGGTGCGCTGCAATATCACTCCCAGCCGGGATGCGATTCGCGACGCAGGAGGCGCCCGCTCGCGATGCGCATTCCGGCTCCCGTACCTGACCCGTTCCCCGTCTGTCTTGTCCCGGCGCGCGCGGCCCCGCTCCTTAGGGCGCGCGCGCACCGGGTCTCTGCAATTTAAAGGGCCACTGCGCCACTGATTGGCGCAGCAGGCCTAATCAGTGTTATCACCTGTGCACTCCCTACTTATACCTCACTTCCCCTGCACTCCCTCGCCGGATCTTGTTGCCATTGTGCCAGTGAAAGCGTTCCCTTGTGTGTTCCTAGCCTGTGTTCCAGACCTCCTGCCGTTGCCCCTGACTACGATCCTTGCTGCCTGCCCTGACCTTCTGCTACGTCCGACCTTGCTCTTGTCTACTCCCTTGTACCGCGCTTATCTTCAGCAGTCAGAGAGGTTGAGCCGTTGCTGGTGGATATGACCTGGTTGCTTCCGCCGCTGCAAGACCATCCCGCTTTGCGGCGGGCTCTGGTGAATACCAGTAGCAACTTAGAACCGGTCCACCAACACGGTCCACGCCAATCCCTCTCTGGCACAGAGGATCCACCTCCAGCCAGCCGAATCGTGACAGTAGATCCGGCCATGGATCCCGCTGAAGTCCCGCTGCCAGTTGTCGCCGACCTCACCACGGTGGTCGCCCAGCAGTCGCAACAGATAGCGCAACAAGGCCACCAGCTGTCTCAACTGACCGTGATGCTACAGCAGCTATTACCACAGCTCCATCAATCTTCTCCTCCGCCAGCTCCTGCACCTCCTCCGCAGCGAGTGGCCGCTTCCAGCCTTCGATTATCCTTGCCGGATAAATTTGATGGGGACTCTAAGTTTTGCCGTGGCTTTCTTTCGCAATGTTCCCTGCACTTGGAGATGATGTCGGACCAGTTTCCTACTGAAAAGTCTAAGGTGGCTTTCGTAGTCAGCCTTCTGTCTGGGAAAGCTCTGTCATGGGCCACACCGCTCTGGAACCGCAATGACCCTGTCACTGCCTCTGTACACTCCTTCTTCACGGAGATTCGAAGTGTCTTTGAGGAACCTGCCCGAGCCTCTTCTGCTGAGACTGCCCTGCTGAACCTGGTCCAGGGTAATTCTTCTGTTGGCGAGTACGCCATCCAATTCTGTACTCTTGCCTCCGAATTATCCTGGAATAACGAGGCCCTCTGCGCAACCTTTAAAAAATGCCTATCCAGTAACATTAAAGATGTGCTGGCCGCACGAGAAATTCCTGCTAACCTGCATGAACTTATTCATCTTGCCACCCGCATTGACATGCGTTTTTCCGAAAGGCGTCAGGAGCTCCGCCAGGATATGGACTTTGTTCGCACGTGGCGGTTTCTCTCCCCGGCTCCTCTCTCCTCTGGTCCTCTGCAATCCGTTCCTGTGCCTCCCGCCGTGGAGGCTATGCAAGTTGACTGGTCTCGCTTGACACCTCAAGAGAGGACACGACGCCGCATGGAGAATGTTTGCCTGTACTGTGCCGGTACTAAACATTTCTTGAAGGATTGTCCTATCCGTCCTCCCCGCCTGGAAAGACGTACGCTGACTCCGCACAAAGGTGAGACAGCTCTTGATGTGAACTCTGCTTCTCCACGCCTTACTGTGCCTGTGCAGATATCTTCTTCTACCTTCTCCTTCTCTGCTATGGCCTTCTTGGATTCCGGATCTGCAGGAAATTTTATTTTGGCCTCTCTCATCAACAGGTTCAACATCCCGGTGACCAGTCTCGCCAGACCCCTCTACATCAAATCTGTTAACAATGAAATATTGGACTGTACCGTGCGTTACCACACGGAACCTCTCCTAATGTGCATTGGACCCCATCACGAAAAAATTGAATTTTTGGTCCTCTCTAACTGCACTTCAGAAATTCTTCTTGGATTACCGTGGCTTCAACGCCATTCCCCAACCCTTGATTGGTCCACAGGAGAAATCAAGAACTGGGGTACTTCTTGTCACAAGGACTGTCTTAAACCGGTTCCCAGTACTCACAGTCATGACCCTGTGGTTCCCCCGGTATCTGGTCTTCCTAAGGCCTATCTGGACTATGCTGATGTTTTTTGCAAAAAGCAAGCAGAGACTTTGCCTCCTCACAGGCCTTATGACTGTCCTATTGACCTCCTCCCGGGTACTACTCCACCCCGGGGCAGAATCTATCCTCTGTCTGCTCCAGAAACCCAAGCCATGTCGGAGTACATCCGGGAGAATTTAAAAAAGGGGTTTATCCGCAAGTCCTCCTCTCCTGCCGGAGCTGGATTTTTTTTTGTGTCCAAAAAAGATGGCTCCCTACGCCCTTGCATTGATTACCGCGGACTTAATAAAATCACGGTAAAAAAACGCTACCCCTTACCTCTTATCTCGGAACTCTTTGATCGTCTACAAGGCGCCCACATCTTTACCAAACTGGACTTAAGAGGTGCTTATAATCTCATCCGCATCAGGGAGGGGGACGAATGGAAGACTGCATTTAACACCAGAGATTGACACTTTGAGTATCTGGTCATGCCCTTTGGCCTGTGCAACGCCCCTGCCGTCTTCCAAGACTTTGTTAATGAAATTTTTCGTGATCTCCTATATACCTGTGTTGTGGTTTACCTGGACGATATTCTGATTTTTTCTGCCAACTTAGAAGAACACCGCCAGCATGTCCGCATGGTTCTTCAGAGGCTTCGGGACAATCAACTTTATGCCAAAATGGAAAAATGTCTCTTTGAATGTTAATCTCTTCCTTTCCTAGGATACTTGGTCTCTGGCCAGGGACTACAAATGGACCCAGATAAACTATCTGCCGTGTTAGATTGGCCACACCCCTCCGGACTCCGTGCTATCCAACGTTTTTTGGGGTTCGCCGATTATTACAGACAATTCATTCCACACTTCTCCACTATTGTGGCTCCTATCGTGGCTTTAACCAAGAAAAATGCCAATCCTAAGTCCTGGTCTCCCCAAGCGGAAGACGCATTTAAACATCTCAAGTCTGCCTTTTCTTCTGCTCCATCTAAACCCATCTAAACCCTTTCTATTGGAGGTAGATGCCTCCTTAGTGGGAGCTGGAGCAGTTCTTCTACAAATAAATTCTTCCGGGCATGCTGTTACTTGTGGTTTTTTTTCTAGGACCTTCTCTCCGGCGGAGAAAAACTACTCCATTGGTGATCGAGAACTACTGGCCATTAAATTGGCGCTTGAGGAATGGAGGCACCTGCTGGAGGGATCAAAATATCCAGTTATTATATACACTGATCACAAGAATCTCTCCTATCTCCAGTCTGCCCAACGACTGAACCCTCGCCAGGCTAGGTGGTCGTTGTTCTTTGCCCGTTTTAACTTTGAAATCCATTTTCGCCCTGCTGACAAGAACATTAGGGCCGATGCCCTCTCTCGTTCTTCTGATGCCTCTGAAGTAGAGGCCTCTCCGCAACACATCATTTCTCTGGACTGTCTGATCTCCACTTCTCCAGCTTCCATCAGGCAAACTCCTCCAGGGAAGACCTTCGTTTCTCCACGCCAGCGTCTCGGGATTCTCAAATGGGGACACTCCTCCCACCTCGCAGGCCATGCGGGCATCAAAAAATCCTTTCAACTCATCTCTCGATTTTATTGGTGGCCGACTCTGGAGACTGATGTTGTTGATTTCGTGCGGGCCTGTACTGTCTGTGCCCAGGATAAGACTCCTCGCCAGAAGCCTGCTGGTCTCCTTCATCCTCTGCCTGTTCCTGAACAGCCTTGGTCACAGATTGGTATGGACTTTATTACGGACTTGCCCTCATCCCGTGGCAACACAGTTGTTTGGGTGGTCGTTGATCGATTTTCCAAGATGGCACATTTTATTCCTCTTCCTGGTCTTCCTTCAGCGCCTCAGTTGGCAAAGCAATTTTTTATACACATTTTTCGCCTTCACGGTTTGCCCACGCATATCGTCTCGGATAGAGGCGTCCAATTCGTGTCTAAATTCTGGAGGGCCCTCTGTAAACAGCTCAAGATCAAATTAAACTTCTCTTCTTCTTATCATCCCCAATCCAATGGGCAAGTAGAAAGAATTAATCAGGTCCTGGGTGACTATTTACGGCATTTTGTTTCCTCCCGCCAGGATGACTGGGCAGATCTTCTACCATGGGACGAATTCTCATACAACTTCAGAGTCTCCGAATCTTCTGCTAAATCCCCATTTTTCGTGGTGTACGGCCGTCACCCTCTTCCTCCCCTCCCTACTCCCTTGCCCTCTGGTTTGCCCGCTGTGGATGAAGTGACTCGTGATCTTTCCACCATATGGAAAGAGACCCAAAATTCTCTTTTACAGTCTTCATCCCGGATGAAAAAATTTGCTGATAAAAAAAGAAGAACTCCCCCCATTTTTGCTCCCGGAGACAAGGTATGGCTCTCCGCTAAGTATGTCCGCTTTCGTGTCCCCAGTTACAAACTGGGACCACGCTATCTTGGTCCTTTCAAAATCTTGTGCCAGATTAACCCTGTCTCTTACAAACTCCTTCTTCCTCCTTCTCTCCGTATTCCCAATGCCTTCCATGTCTCTCTCCTTAAACCACTCATCCTTAACCGCTTCTCTCCCAAAGTTGTTTCTCCCACTCCTGTTTCCGGTTCGTCTGACGTCTTCTCTGTGAAGGAGATTCTGGCCTCCAAGATTGTCAGGGGTACAAAAGATTTTTTTTGGTGGATTGGGAGAACTGTGGCCCAGAGGAGAGATCTTGGGAACCTGAGGACAACATCCTAGACAAAAGTCTTATCCTCAGGTTCTCAGGCTCCAAGAAGAGGGGGAGACCCAAGGGGGGGGGGTACTGTTACGCCGAGCGCTCCGGGTCCCCGCTCCTCCCCGGAGCGCTCGCAGCATCCTCTCATTCGCAGCGCCCCGGTCAGACCTGCTGACCGGGTGCGCTGCAATATCACTCCCAGCTGGGATGCGATTTGCGTTGCAGGAGGCGCCCGCTCGCGATGCGCATCCCGGCTCCCGTACCTGACCCGTTCCCCGTCTGTCTTGTCCCGGCGCGCGCGGCCCCGCTCCTTAGGGCGCGCGCGCGCCGGGTCTCTGCAATTTAAAGGGCCACTGCGCCACTGATTGGCGCAGCAGGCCTAATCAGTGTTATCACCTGTGCACTCCCTACTTATACCTCACTTCCCCTGCACTCCCTTGCCGGATCTTGTTGCCATTGTGCCAGTGAAAGCGTTCCCTTGTGTGTTCCTAGCCTGTGTTCCAGACCTCCTGCCGTTGCCCCTGACTACGATCCCTGCTGTCTGCCCTGACCTTCTGCTACGTCCGACCTTGCTCTTGTCTACTCCCTTGTACCGCGCTTATCTACAGCAGTCAGAGAGGTTGAGCCGTTGCTGGTGGATACGACCTGGTTGCTACCGCCGCTGCAAGACCATCCCGCTTTGCGGCGGGCTCTGGTGAATACCAGTAGCAACTTAGAACCGGTCCACCAACACGGTCCACGCCAATCCCTCTCTGGCACAGAGGATCCACCTCCAGCCAGCCGAATCGTGACAGAATACAGTAAATAGTACAGGTTATAAGAGAATCCAGTATATAGCACAGATTATAAGAGAATCCAGTATATAGTACAGGTTATAAGAGAATCCAGTATATAGTACAGGTTATAAGAGAATCCAGTATATAGCACAGGTTATAAGAGAATCCAGTATATAGCACAGGTTATAAGAGAATCCAGTATATAGTACAGGTTATAAGAGAATCCAGTATATAGTACAGGTTATAAGAGAATCCAGTATATAGTACAGGTTATAAGAGAATCCAGTATATAGTACAGGTTATAAGAGAATCCAGTATATAGTACAGGTTATAAGAGAATACAGTATATAGTACAGGTTATAAGAGAATACAGTATATAGTACAGGTTATAAGAGAATCCAGTATATAGTACAGGTTATAAGAGAATCCAGTATATAGTACAGGTTATAAGAGAATACAGTATATAGTACAGGTTATAAGAGAATACAGTATATAGTACAGGTTATAAGAGAATACAGTATATAGTACAGGTTATAAGAAATTTTGATAATGAGATAAGAAGCTCAAATCCACATTAAGTCCCCTGTTTTTCGAGTCAAAAAGCAGTATCATTTTGGCTTCAAATGTCTTTCTCTCTTGAGTGTTTTTGAAGTTCCCTCTCAGTATCTTGATTGTAAGGTCATGTATGGAGTGGCCTGTTTGGGTAAAATGGTGTCCAACTGGGGTGCAGTAGTCCTTTTCTTTATGGCGGTTGATGGAATGTCTGTGTAGATTCATCCTTTCGTTGAGTTTCCGGCTGGTTTCACCAATGTAGCATCCCATGTCACACTTGGTGCATTGTATCATGCAGACCACATTTCGGGATGTGCAGCAGTATAGTCCCCTAATGTTATAGGTCTTGTTGTTGTGGGTGGCTTCCACCTTGGTGCAGATATGTTGGCAGAGTTTACAGCGAGGTTTGGTGCAGGGTTTGGTCCCATTCTCTGTGTCTGTTCTTTCTGTTGGTAATTTTCTGCTGACCAGCTTTTGTTTTAAATTGTGTGGTTATCTGAAGGCCAAGATGGGAGGTTTAGGGAAGATTTCTTTTAGCATCTCATCTTCCGCCAATATCGGCTGTAGGTCCTTGATCATTTTTCTTATTTCTTCAAGGGCCGGATTGTATGTGGCTACTAGTGGTACGTGTGGTGATGGTTGTATCTCTCTGTATTGTATCAGGTGTTCCGTGGTGTGTGAAGGGCGGAGTGTATTTTCCTATTGATTGTCCTAGGTTTGTATCCTTTTTGTTTGAATTTCTCAGACAGTGTTTGTAGGTGCAGGTCTCTGTCATCAGGGTTGGAGCAGATGCGATGATACCTGGTAGTTTGGTGAAACCAGCCGGAAACTTAACGAAAGGATGAATCTACACAGACATTCCATCAACCGCCATAAAGAAAATGACTACTGCTCCCCAGTTGGACACCATTTTACCCAAACAGGCCGCTCCATACATGACCTTACAATCAAGATACTGAGAGGGAACTTCAAAAACACTCAAGAGAGAAAGACATTTGAAGCCAAAATGATACTGTTTTTTGACTCGAAAAACAGGAGACTTAATGTGGATTTGAGCTTCTTATCTCATTATCAAAATTTCTTATAACCTGCGCGATACTGTATTCTCTTATAACCTGTGCTATATACTGGATTCTCTTATAACCTGTACTATATGCTGTATTCTCTTATAACCTGTACTATATACTGTATTCTATTATAACCTGTGCTATATACTGGATTCTCTTATAACCTGTACTATATACTGTATTCTCTTATAACCTGTACTATATACTGTATTCTCTTATAACCTGTACTATATACTGTATTCTCTTATAACCTGTACTATATACTGTATTCTCTAATAACCTGTACTATATACTGTATTCTCTTATAACCTGTACTATATACTGGATTCTCTTATAACCTGTACTATATACTGTATTCTCTTATAACCTGTGCTATATACTGTATTCTCTTATAACCTGTGCTATATACTGTATTCTCTTATAACCTGTACTATATACTGTATTCTCTTATAACCTGTACTATATACTGTATTCTCTTATAACCTGTACTATATACTGTATTCTCTTATAACCTGTACTATATACTGGATTCTCTTATAACCTGTACTATATACTGGATTCTCTTATAACCTGTACTATATACTGGATTCTCTTATAACCTGTACTATATACTGGATTCTCTTATAACCTGTACTATATACTGGATTCTCTTATAACCTGTACTATATACTGTATTCTCTTATAACCTGTGCTATATACTGTATTCTCTTATAACCTGTGCTATATACTGTATTCTCTTATAACCTGTACTATATACTGTATTCTCTTATAACCTGTACTATATACTGTATTCTCTTATAACCTGTACTATATACTGTATTCTCTTATAACCTGTACTATATACTGTATTCTCTTATAACCTGTACTATATACTGTATTCTCTTATAACCTGTACTATATACTGTGTTCTCTTATAACCTGTACTATATACTGTGTTCTCTTATAACCTGTACTATATACTGTATTCTCTTATAACCTGTGCTATATACTGTATTCTCTTATAACCTGTACTAAATACTGTATTCTCTTATAACCTGTACTATATACTGTGTTCTCTTATAACCTGTGCTATATACTGTATTCTCTTATAACCTGTACTATATACTGGATTCTCTTATAACCTGTACTATATACTGTATTCTCTTATAACCTGTACTATATACTGTATTCTCTTATAACCTGTACTATATACTGTATTCTCTTATAACCTGTACTATATACTGGATTCTCTTATGACCTGTACTATATACTGTATTCTCTTATAACCTGTACTATATACTGTATTCTCTTATAACCTGTACTATATACTGTATTCTCTTATAACCTGTACTATATACTGGATTCTCTTATAACCTGTACTATATACTGTATTCTCTTATAACCTGTACTATATACTGTATTCTCTTATAACCTGTACTATATACTGGATTCTCTTATAACCTGTACTATATACTGGATTCTCTTATAACCTGTACTATATACTGTATTCTCTTATAACCTGTACTATATACTGTGTTCTCTTATAACCTGTGCTATATACTGTATTCTCTTATAACCTGTACTATATACTGGATTCTCTTATAACCTGTACTATATACTGTATTCTCTTATAACCTGTACTATATACTGTATTCTCTTATAACCTGTACTATATACTGGATTCTCTTATAACCTGTACTATATACTGTATTCTCTTATAACCTGTACTATATACTGTATTCTCTTATAACCTGTACTATATACTGGATTCTCTTATAACCTGTACTATATACTGTATTCTCTTATAACCTGTACTATATACTGTATTCTCTTATAACCTGTGCTATATACTGTATTCTCTTATAACCTGTACTATATACTGTATTCTCTTATAACCTGTACTATATACTTTATTCTCTTATAACCTGTACTATATACTGTATTCTCTTATAACCTGTACTATATACTGTATTCTCTTATAACCTGTACTATATACTGGATTCTCTTATAACCTGTACTATATACTGGATTCTCTTATAACCTGTACTATATACTGTATTCTCTTATAACCTGTGCTATATACTGTATTCTCTTATAACCTGTACTATATACTGGATTCTCTTATAACCTGTACTATATACTGGATTCTCTTATAACCTGTACTATATACTGTATTCTCTTATAACCTGTACTATATACTGTATTCTCTTATAACCTGTACTATATACTGGATTCTCTTATAACCTGTACTATATACTGGATTCTCTTATAACCTGTACTATATACTGGATTCTCTTATAACCTGTACTATATACTGTATTCTCTTATAACCTGTACTATATACTGGATTCTCTTATAACCTGTACTATATACTGTATTCTCTTATAACCTGTGCTATATACTGTATTCTCTTATAACCTGTACTATATACTGGATTCTCTTATAACCTGTACTATATACTGTATTCTCTTATAACCTGTACTATATACTGTGTTCTCTTATAACCTGTACTATATACTGTATTCTCTTATAACCTGTACTATATACTGGATTCTCTTATAACCTGTACTATATACTGTATTCTCTTATAACCTGTACTATATACTGTATTCTCTTATAACCTGTACTATATACTGTATTCTCTTATAACCTGTGCTATATACTGGATTCTCTTATAACCTGTGCTATATACTGTATTCTCTTATAACCTGTGCTATATACTGGATTCTCTTATAACCTGTACTATATACTGTATTCTCTTATAACCTGTACTATATACTGGATTCTCTTATAACCTGCACTGTGTTCTCTTATAACCTGTGCTATATACTGGATTCTCTTATAACCTGTGCTATATACTGTATTCTCTTATAACCTGTACTATATACTGTATTCTCTTATAACCTGTACTATATACTGGATTCTCTTATAACCTGTACTATATACTGGATTCTCTTATAACCTGTACTATATACTGTATTCTCTTATAACCTGTGCTATATACTGTATTCTCTTATAACCTGTGCTATATACTGTATTCTCTTATAACCTGTACTATATACTGTATTCTCTTATAACCTGTGCTATATACTGTATTCTCTTATAACCTGTACTATATACTGTATTCTCTTATAACCTGTGCTATATACTGTATTCTCTTATAACCTGTACTATATACTGGATTCTCTTATAACCTGTACTATATACTGTATTCTCTTATAACCTGTACTATATACTGGATTCTCTTATAACCTGCACTGTGTTCTCTTATAACCTGTGCTATATACTGGATTCTCTTATAACCTGTGCTATATACTGTATTCTCTTATAACCTGTACTATATACTGTATTCTCTTATAACCTGTACTATATACTGGATTCTCTTATAACCTGTACTATATACTGGATTCTCTTATAACCTGTACTATATACTGTATTCTCTTATAACCTGTGCTATATACTGTATTCTCTTATAACCTGTGCTATATACTGTATTCTCTTATAACCTGTACTATATACTGTATTCTCTTATAACCTGTGCTATATACTGTATTCTCTTATAACCTGTACTATATACTGTATTCTCTTATAACCTGTGCTATATACTGTATTCTCTTATAACCTGTACTATATACTGGATTCTCTTATAACCTGCACTGTGTTCTCTTTTGTATCTCACTATGTCCTGCTAATTATCAGTCTCTCCCCTGCTCCCCCCTTTTCTCATGTTATCTATTCAGTCTATGTTCCCATAACAGGACAATTTATGGCCCATCTTAGTGTGAATTCTCCACATCTATTGTCTTAACCCCTGCATATCTGTGAGATGATAAAGGGAGGAATCCCAAAAGCTGCTCTCTACAAAATGCTGTTAGTCCAATAAAAAAAGGTATTACAAGATACTGCAACATTTTATGATTTGCATCTATATATATACGGTATATATATATATATATATATATATATATATATATATATATATATATAGGGGAATATACAAAGCAGCTCATTACACAACCTTTTCAGGTAGTGTTCCCTGGTATCAGCTTAGCTCCTGTTTTTTTTGGGGGGAGGGGGGTTGTTTGCCATACATTTTAAGGTAAAATGAGTGATGTCATTATAAAGTACAATTGGTAACATAAAATACATACAATCATACAGTCATTCTATAAGAAGTACAGTGTAATATACTGATATAAAGAACAGACCACTGCCGCTCCCCCCTGTGTAGATGAGTTGGATGATAATAATTATAATTCCTTATTGTTTTCCAGATACCATCTGTAGCCAACAAACAATAAGTGTGTAAACTCGGTGTAATTCCAATCCCGTCAGACAAGGCCGAACACACTACCCCCACCGTGAGGCGGCTCTGCTATGTGGATTAGAGTGTAGGAAATCCTGTCACTGGGGTGAGAGTGCTGGGAGGAGAATAGAGAGGGAGGGGAAGACTTCTCCCAGCTCACTATACTAGACACACACTATAGACAGTGAGGAGAGGACGGCG
Source organism: Hyla sarda (assembly GCF_029499605.1). NCBI lineage: Eukaryota > Metazoa > Chordata > Amphibia > Anura > Hylidae > Hyla > Hyla sarda. The sequence goes on from NC_079193.1 coordinate 321,560,766, forward strand.
CTGCTCATATACAGAGGTGGGTACTGCTATATGCCTGCTATGTGTTGGTTGTTGGGTGGGGTGCATCTGCTGGTTGCATGTCTGTGTCAGGGAGAGGCCCCAGTGCTCTGTAAAGTTATGTATCTACACACATAGTGGGACCACGTACAGTAGTTTGCCCTGGGCCTATAGGCATATTATACGTATACATATATACACTATGCCAATAGCATTTACCACAGGGTTTGGCTTCGGGATTGTTGCTGTAAGGTTCGGCCTTTTCTTCTTGCTGTATACACCTAAACAGTGTGTCCGTACAATCACTATATACACATCTTATACGATTTACATACAAAGCTAATGGTAATGTCTGCTCGTTTTTGGTCAGCCCTGGGTTCTGTGGGTTTTCTCGAGGATAAGCTCTAGATGAGTGGTCTACAGCCGCTGGCTGTCTGGGCATGCTGGGAGTTGTAGTTTTGCAACATCTGGAGGTCCAAAGTTTGGAGATCACTGCTATAGATGTACCTGCAGTGCATAACATAGGTCAGTGTTTCCCGAACCGGATGCCTCCAGCTGTTTCGAAACTACAATTCCCAGCTCTAGATGAGTGGGCTACAGCCGCTGGCTGTCTGGGCATGCTGGGAGTTGTTGTTTCGCAACAGCTGGAGGCATCCGGGTCGGGAAACACTGACCTAGGTTATGTACTCGGGAGTTGTAGTAGTACTGGGAGTTGTAGTTTTGCAACAGCTGGAGACACCCTGGTTGGGAAACCCTGACCTATGTTATGTACTGGGGAGTTGTAGTAGTACTGGGAGTTTTAGTTTTGCAACAGCTGGAGGACCCTTGGTTGGGAAACACTGATATAGGTCCTGCACTATTGTCCAGGACTGCGCTATGGAGATTCACTAATACTTTAGTTCTTCTATATAGTCCCAGCATCACTTTTATGAACACAGATGAGAAGCAGTGAAAAGTCCACAGCAGACAGCTGGTCAGACATGTTACTGTGTACTAACTGGGATGGGCATGGAGAGACGCAGCGCCGCTCTGGGCAAGACCGTTGCCAAGGCAGCTATAAATGAGCACTGTCCGCAGGTTCTATTAAAAAGAATAGGACTGTGCAGGAAACTCGCTGGGTATCGTACCATTACCTTGGCAACTGCTGCCCAGTGTGTAGAGGGGTTTATCCGTGCCCAATAGAGCATTCCCGGGGCAACACTTTAGACAGAATAGATAAGCCCTGTTCACACTACAGAGATTCTGCAAGCAATCTGCTTGCAGCAGCCTCTCATTAATTTGGATAGGATTCTGCTGAAAAGGCTATGTTCACACGGCATGAAATGTGCAGAATGTCTGCCTGGATCACGCGGGCGGACATTCCGCACATTTACATGTTCTGCTAAGAGTGATCAGAAATGCGCCATCTCCATAGACGGCAATGCATTTTCAATTAGAATCTGCAGAAACATTGAACAGGTGCATTGTTTCAGCAGAATCCCCTTTTAATCAATGGGATTCTGCTGCAGCGGAATTTGCGAGCAGAATATTTCTGCTGAATTTTGCTCATAAATTCCGCCGTAGGAACATGGCCTTAGTTAACACATCTGAAGTTCCGGAGTGGAACATCCAACAAGGAATTGGATTCAGACAGAAAATTTAACTTGTTTAATCTTCCATCAGAATTTAAAAACAGAGAAGTGCCATCTGTCAATGGGACAGCACTTAAAGGGGTACTCCACTGGCCAGCGTGGAACTAAATGTTCCGAATGCTGTTTTTGCTGCGGGACTTAGCCACGCCCCCGTGATGTCTAGGCCAAGCCCCCTCAATGCAAGTCTATGGGAGGGGGCGTTGTCACGCCCCCTCCCATAGACTTTCATTGAGGGGGCGTGGTCATTACATCACAAGGGGGGCATGACCGACCCCTGCAGTGCGAAAACAGCGTTCGGAACATTTATTTCCACGCTTGCCCAGTGGAGTACCCCTTTAAGTCCTGAGATTTGTAGCAGATTTTGGATGCCGTAGAACCATTGAGGAAGTTGCCTCAGTGTGAATGGACCCATAAAGACAGTTATCTGAAAGAAACTTCCTTAGGGTGTGTTCACATGTTCAGGTTTTCAATTGCAATAATTGCATACAAAGCCAGGAACAGGGACACTATAAAGGAAAGACGGACACTTCTTCTGTTTTCACATCCATTTTTCGCTTTGTATTCAATAATTGCACTTACAAACCTGGACGTGTGAACACACCCTTCGATAAAAGCCCCTGTACTGAGATAATTGTTATATGAGAATCAAAGTGATCCAAGGATGAAAGAAGTATTGCCGTGACACGTAGTTTTTTCCAGGTGCTTTAACAATAAAAAAGAAACCATACTCGCCTGCCCCAATCCCTCATCTCTGCCATTCCGAGAGCTCTCTACTGGTTCCAGTGATGTGTTGTCCCTGCAGGAACCGCTTGCTCGGCCAATCATTATGGACATTGGTGACTTGCCTCAGCAGTGATTGGCTGTGCATGCATTTCCTGCAGGGACCATGCAGGGACCAGGAGCTGGGGGAATGACGGCTGGGCAGATGAGTGAGTAGGTTTTGGTTTCTTCTTTTTTTTTTATTTTATTACAGTGCTTTGAGCCAAATATAAAATTAATTGTGCTGACGGACTAACCCCTTACTCATTAGAGAAAAGTTATCAAAACCTACAGATTTTGGTAGTACTGAACAACGATCTATGCATGAGGGGCTTAAACTCATCATGTGAGGGGAAAAGAAGGATTGGGCATGTTGAATTTCAACACTCGATAAAACTCAGCCAGAGGTATCTAGCAATATATTAATACACACTGCTCAAAAAAATAAAGGGAACACTTAAACAACACAATGTAACTCCAAGTCAATGACACTTCTGTGAAATCCCACTGTCCACTCAGGAAGCAACACTGATTGACAATCAATTTCACATGCAGTTGTTCAAATGGAACAGACAACAGGTGGAAATTATAGGCAATTAGCAAGACACCCCCAATTAAGGAGTGGTTCTGCAGGTGGTGATTACAGACCACTTCTTAGTTCCTATTCTTCCTGGCTGATGTTTTGGTCACTTTTGAATGGTGACGGTGCTTTCACTCTAGTGGTAGCATGAGACGGAGTCTACAACCCACACAAGTGGCTCAGGTAGTGCAGCTCATCCAGGATGGCACATCAATGCGAGCTGTGGCAAGAAGGTTTGCTGTGTCTGTTAGCGTAGTGTCCAGAGCATGGAGGCGCTACCAGGAGACAGGTCAGTACAACAACCCAGCAGCAGGGCCGCTACCTCTGCCTTTGTGCAAGGAAGAGCAAGAGGAGCACTGCCAGAGCCCTGAAAAATTACCTCCAGCAGGCCACAAATATGCATGTGTGCACTCAAACGGTCAGAAACAGACTCTATGAGGCTGGTCCACAGGTGAGGTTTTGCTTACAGCCCAAAACCAAGATTGGAAAATTTGCCACTAGTGCCCTGTGCTCTTCACAGATGAAAGCAGGTTCACACTGAGCACATGTGACAGACGTGACAGGGTCTGGAGATGCCATGGAGAACGTTCTGCTGCCTGCAACATCCTCCAGTATGACCTGTTTGGTGGTGGGTCAGTAATGGTGTGGGGTGGCATTTCTTTGGGGGGCCGCACAGCCCTCCATGTGCTTGCCAAAGGAAGCCTGACTGCCATTAGGTACCAAGATGAGATCCTCAGATCCCTCGAGTATACTGCGCATGCATGCGGCGACTCACACATCGCACTGTGTCCGTAGCGGCGTATTGCCACTCAGAGCAGGCACATGTAAAGGCAGAAGACAGAGGGTCCGTCATGTGAACGTACCCTTAGTCCAGGTCTCGGAGGACATCCCTCAGGAGACCATTCGCCACCTCATCAGGAGCATGCCCAGGCATTGTAGGGAGGTCATACAGGCACGTGGAGGCCACACACACACACTACTGAGCCTCATTATGAATTGTTTTAAGGACATTACATTAAAGTTGGATCAGCCTGTAGTGGGTTTTCCACTTTGATTTTGAGTGTGACTCCATATCCAGACCTCTATGGGTTGATAAATTTGATTTCCATTGATAATTTTTGTGTGATTTTGTTGTCATACATATGTAAAGACGAAAGTATTTCATACGATTAGTTCATTCATTCAGATCTAGGATGTGTTATCTTAGTGTTCCCTTTATTTTTTTGAGCAGTGTATATGTGACTGTTCAGACTCAATGTCCAGTAAAGATAGCTACATGCCTAATTCTTCCCAATGTGTGATCAGATTTTCCTTACATAGGTTCTATAAACTTTTAAAAAATGCTACTAATCTTATCCTACACATAACAATCCCAATCTGTAGATTTCTGTTATGTATTTTGCCTGAAGTGGTGAACACGTCACCAATACATGCTATATGATTCCAAATCTGTATGCTGGGAATGGCAGTCAAAGGTGAGCCCCCTGTGAAGTAGGAAATTATGTGGTAATATTTTCGTCTACCCCCATGTTGTCTGTGTGCTGACATACATTCACCAGGTAGGCATTCATTCAAAGCAAAAAGAAAGCAAAGCATTACAGCTACTGTAATGTCCATTTTTCAGTGTTTTTGTATTTTCTGCTTTGGGTCCTGTTCAGACATTGTTTATGTCTGAACAGTTTCTGTGTTTATTCTCCCTGGTTTGGGAAGAGTTAATGCTTCCAGCCTTCAGCATTGGCAGGATATATAAGTCCTCTTCAGGTGCTGTTCTTGGCTGGTAATTACATCTGTTACTCTGACCATGTTTGCGTTATTTTCACTATGGGGGAGATTTATCAAAACCTGTGCAGAGGAAAAGTTGCTGAGTTGCCCATAGCAACCAATCAGATCGCTTCTTTCATTTTGAAAAGGCCTCTGAAAAATGAAAGAAGCAATCTGATTGGTTGCTATGGGCAACTCAGCAACTTTTCCTCTGGACAGGTTTTGATAAATCTCCCCCTATGTCTGTCTGAGCACATTTATCCTGAGTTTTAACCATTGTTATCTGTCCTGTTTGATATATAGATTTTAGCTTCCTTTGTTTCAGTACCTTTTTCAGGTTTTAGTATTCTTGTATTGTTTGTTCTGCTTTGTGTTCTCTAGTCCATGTTTTGATCCTTGTTTGATCCTTGATCTCCTAGGATAGAATCCTGTTCTGAGCCTTGTGCTAATCCATCTATCTAATAGTGAGTTAGTCTTGTGCCTGCACCCAAGTTTTCTTGTATTTAGGATTTCTGTTTCCTCCTAGGCTAGTATCCTGATCACTCGGTGGAGAGTGCCCGCTGGCTAGGAGCCTATTTGGCTTTGGTATTGATGTCCCTCCATGATTGGAGTGGGGTGTCTAGTGTATTCCAGCGTGAACAGTGCTCTTAATATCCTGACCTGTTAGTATGCTATTTCTTGCTTTCTTTGTATCTATATATCTCTTTGTTGGTTATTGTATTCCCGTTATGTTCCTGACATGTTCCCCGACTTTGTACAGTTCTGTTTGTTTTGTTGACTTTGACGCCCATGCATTTTAGCACAGGAAGGGTCCGGCTCCAAGTTGTCAATCCTCCATTTAGGATGGATGGGCAAGTAGGCCGGGAGAGTTTTTTTTTTTTTAGGGAAAGCTTAGGGCTCATTGCTCCCTACTACCTCCAAATCATGACAGCTACATTTTGTGTGGTAGGGGATCTCCTCTCTCTGAGTCTCCAAAAACTTTTATTCCAATAGTCACATAGCACCAGGACAACGTCCCAGGCATTCCAAGATTTGATTTTAACAATGGGAGGATATCTTTAGGCATACATTAAAAGTCACATGACACCAAAAGCTATGATAGTCTGCCACACATTCTAAGGACATCTGGACTACATTAGTATTAAGGCACGTAATTGAAAGAGAGAACATATTTTAGGGACTTAGAGGATGGGGGAGGAACGGCACACAGAGGGTCCAGAAACAAGGCAAAGAATGTAGTTGAAAGAGGCAAAAGTGAATTATGATTACGAATTATATACACACATATATAAAGTTACCGGGAACTGACAGAAGAATGTGGATGACAGTGGCCTGAGAGGGTGTCCTGGCCCTAGAGGTCCCAATGTACACTTACATGTTATGGTGAATTCTTGGAATAAGTACTCCGGGATTCTGGAGCAGAGTTGTGGCTTACATTGTAAATAATTACTTTATGTGACTCAGTTCAGGAATTTAGAAAGTGATTCCAAAAACCACCAGAGAGTTTGGTGACCCGTGACTCATTTCTTCCATGAGGATATTTCCATCCGTATTATGATGTAATGTGACGTTGTGACTTGCTGTCAGGTTACTATAAAATGGAATAGTCATAGGAAATCATTGTCTGTATTCTTTATATTGCTAACAGGGTGATCTGCAGAGTGTGGAGTACAAGTCATTGGTACATCTAAGGTAAGCCATCACTATGGAACTTGACAAAGACTTGCTTGTTGAGTTGAAACGTTGTTGTTTTTATTCCATGTTTTTGTCATGTTTTTTAGTTTAGAGCAATATAGAAGCTTTTATTACTTGGAATATCCCGTTTGGAGACTGACATTATTCTTTGAATATTATCACTATGGCACTGTCATAAAGCAGTTCCCTAATATACTTCTATGGCCTTTGTTGCTAGTAATAGTGGGAACAATGGGGGGGGAATTCATCAAGAGTGGTGTACGTGAACCTTTTTTTTACTTCTTTATTTGTGTGGTGGAATCTGTGTATGTGCACTAAATGTATGAAATGGTGCAGGGCATGTGATAAATATGGTGTGGTGTCCCGGTACCTTATTGCATACCGTACCTTGTATGGTGGTCCCCAAAGTCAGAGTAACTACGCTCAAGTAGGGTCCCCCAGGTGGGACAGCCCCTTGTCGCCTCTCTTCTACTCCAATGTTGTGATGTTTATATGTATATATTTAATAATAATAGTGTATATTTAATATAATGTATAGTACTTGCCTTGTTAGCGTCACAGGACCTTCGGTCATGTGACCATGTTCAATCTTCTATAGTATGTTAGAGGACCTTTTGGAGGTCCTTGGGTCACATGCTACCCATAATTCTGTGTAATGGTGATTGGTCCAATACTTGTGTCAATCAGCTCTTGTCCAGCCCCTGCCCATATAAGGGAGCTGTAGCCAATTATCGCTCTCTTGGGTTGCTGCTCTCGTGGATGTTGGACTAACAGGACGGATCTGCGCAACTTTCAAAGACACACTAGGCCTGAAAACCTACCGGCCTCAGCAGAACCTAAACCCTGAGTTCTAAACCAATGCCCGCTAAAGCTAGCGTGACTACTGGACCGCAACTAATTCCCCTAAATCCAGTGGAACAACGCATATCAGTCTAAGGACTCAAAACTGCTTAAGGTCCCAACCTTTGTCAATCTCCAAGAGAATTTGCATTTGTAGAGACTGTTCCTGTTGTGAAGCTTGCATAAAATCTTCAGTAAAAGTTCCAGCAAACTCTCCGGTTGTGGACATTCAATTATTCTATACCTCCCTATCGCTCTTGGGAAGGATGGCGGTAGGACAAGCATCACATAGAAGCCCTCACCCTGGCGTCACAAATAGAAAGGGTTAACTACACACCCTTTAGTCACCGCACAGCTACACCCCATATACCCTACTCCCCCAGGCTATCACAATGGTGAGGTACACATTTATAACTTTAGTACTCCACTTTGTATGGAGCCTCTTCTGCTACATTTTAACCCATGTGACAGATGTGCTACTTTCCACATTCAGTTTTGTAAACCAGGTCAGGGTTGGTGTAGATTTGCACCTCAGTTTGCGGGGTTGCGACAAACTAAAAATTCGCAAATCCTACATATTTGGCCACTGCAGAAAATTACTTGATATAGTTGCAAAACTACGGAGCAAAGAATACACTTCATGAAAGAAAAGGTCTAAATAGCAAGAAAGCAAGGGTTAAACGATTGATAAATTCTCCACAATATGATTATATAGCCTTTATTGTCACTATGGTGCTAAAAGGAGTTATGGCCTATCTCTAAGATAAGTGATAACCAGCTGATCGGTGGGGGTTTGACTGCTGGACAACATAGAATGTGAAACATAATGGACTCATATATTACAATTGGCGGTGGTGGTAAATGTTTAATTCTGCACGCACACATGGACTGCTCTAAATTGAGACCTATTTCTTATGCTATGTACGATATGTCAACTAGGCCAAGGTTCTACGGTAACTAAAAGACCACTATCACAGTGATGCAGTAGGAGGCCCTCTGAATCACATGAACACAATGCTCTAAATCCAAATTGTGTGGGATTTTCCTCCAATAAGTATTGGTTAAAATTGACTGTGATATTATACAGTTTTTATTTCATGTGTTTTATAAGTATGGTATGATTTGTGGTGCAGTCTCATGTAACATTGCATTAGAAGAAATCGTGTTTAAAATATCATTGTACAGCCTCAGCCTTAAGGCCAATTTCAGGCATGGCAGTGTAACGTGTTCTGTACCGGGACACCACAGATATCTTACAATAATCGTAAGTAGGGATAGGTCTGGGCGGTATACCGGTTCATACCGAATACCAAAATTTGTGTGCTGCACGATATGAATTTTAACCCATACCGCAATACCGGTTTGGCCCCTCCCCCTCGGGAATGAATGAATCAGCCCTGCGCTGCGCTGTCCCCACATCGGGGAACTATCATATGTGACCCGCGAGTACTGTTCTGCCCCCCCACCCCAATTAATTATTAGCCCAGCGCTGTCCCCATCTGGGTACTACTCACATGTCACCCGCATGCGCTGCCCTTCTCGTCCTGTTTGTTGCGGCCGCCGGCGCTGACACTCTATACCAGTGGTCTCCAACCTGCGGACCTCCAGATGTTGCAAAACTACAACTCCCAGCATGCCCGGACAGCCGTTGGCTGTCCGGGCATTCTGGGAGTTGCAGTTGTGCAACATCTGGAGGTCCGCAGGTTGGAGACCACTGCTCTATACTGTGTGGTATCCCTATGCCCGGGCTGCAAAAGATAAACAGAATAAACTTTAACTCACCTCCTGTTGGTCCAGTACCGGCCTCACTTGTTTTCTGGGGACGGGAATGTCAGACAGCCGTCAGCCTATCACCGGCCGCAGCGATGTTCCGCCTCGGCCGGTGATAGGCTGAGCCCACTCTCATGTAAGGAGCCGGTCAGCGCTTCTTACATGACACTGCGCTCAGCCTATCACCGGCCGAGGCGGAACATCGCTGCGGCCGGTGATAGGCTGACGGCTGTCTGACATTCCCGTCCCCAGCGTAAGGCCGACGTAGGTGCGTTAAAGTTGATTTTATTTTCCTTTTGCAGCCCGGGCATAAGGATACCCCACAGTATAGAGTGCCAGCGCCGGTGGCCGCAACAAACAGGACGAGGAGGGCAGTGCATGCGGGTGATATGTGAGTATTTACCCCGATGGGTATGTGGGCTGGTAATTAATATGGGGGCGGGGGGGGGGGGGGGGGGCTAGGAAATAACGTTATATACCGTGGAACTGCCAAAAGTTTAAAAAATACCGTGATACACGCATTTGGTCATACCGCCCAGCCCTAAGTAGGGATACATTCAAGTTGCAGGACTGATTTTTACCGTAATATTATGTCACTGTAGTGCTGGACAAATCTCTGGAGTCCTGTAGTGAAAGCACCATGAAAACACATAAAGATGGCCATCTTTTTAAAATTTAGACACTAGCATGTATAGTAGCAGAGGAGGCTGAGGACATACCTTTTTATATGGTGAAGACGCATTTTCGAGCCATCCTAGTGCCTGCTGGATTATTAAAATGTGCAAACATTTAGCACATTGCTTAGAGTAAAACTGGCCCTAGGAGTGGTTTTGCTGGCTGCCATATTGTGTCCAGTCATGAATAGGATGTTGTGTCTGACACTATTATAATGTCTTGCTCGTCCATAATATTGAATCTGGCGACGTGTGTGGAAATTTAATCCACTCCTATAAAGAGGAATTGTTCATTGTACAACCCATAAAACAATTATATCATTTTTTTATTGCTGTAGAATGACTGGAGTCTGTCTGGTGTCATTCATTTAGTAATGTCAGTACAATGGAAAAACTTTGTTAGGGATGGTAAAGTCCTGAGATGTCTTCCTTGTGTTATCTGTAAAACTAACATATTCTAAAATAATACAGCAGTAGGGATTGGCAGCCGGCCTGACCTTTTAGATTCTGGGGATTTTCTGAGCAAAGAAAGTGAAGTTAAATCCATTTAGTTTTTAAATTGACGTCCATGTGATTTTACAGTGTGATGTCCCAGTATAGGACATGGTCATGCACTACACTTAGGCTCTGTCAGGTTGAGTCCCTCGGTGATCTGGGGGCTCTCCTGCAATGTCTCCCCTGCTGTTATTATAGTGTTATTTCATGTAATAGGACTATAGTCAGTATGTCAATGTATAGTCAGTATAAAGGACCTTTGGAGGACTCCAGTAAATGTCTAAAGGACCTGTGAAATGTCACATGTTATGTTTATGTTATCACATGTTACCCAGAGGGCACCAGTTTAACACATGACCCGCAGCTTGACCCATGGGCTTTGGCTCAACCCCCCTCTATATAAGGGGGCAGCCATTACAATTCTCTCTCTTGTACCATCATCACTTTACTGAGACCAGCAAACGCCAGATGGTGTCCAGTACCTGGAAGGCCTCAAATCTACAGTCATTCCAGTAAGTCAAGTCTATGTCTGCTGTCACTAGTCTAGTCAAGCCTCAAGTCAATTACCAAACGCCTATCACAAGTATAATTAGTCCCAGCAAGCTGCGAGGTCCTTCTGTGTTCCTGGCAACCTCTCTGGGATTTTGGCTGAGCTGTGAAGATAACACCTACCTGACCTCAGTAAAGCCTCCGTTAAACCATAGCCTGGTTGTGGACTCTCTTTTTCACTGCCTAGCTATTCGAATAGCAGAGATACCGTTTGGGTGGTTCTGGTACCCAAAAACCACTCTGGCATCACGAACATTAGGGGTTAATAACACCTTGCCCCTGAGGTTAATACCATCTTGCCCCATCCACCTACACCGCTACACCCCGTGGTCCTGCCATACACCGTGGGTCACCACAACAGGAAAATAACACTTTTAGATGCAAAACCAAGTGGCAAGACCAATGTAGCTGTTAGGGCTCATTCACACTACGGGGGAGGTTCATCAAAACTTGCGCAGAGGAAAAATTGACCAGTTACCCATAGCAACCAATCAGATCGCTTCTTCCATTTTTGAAAAGGCCACTGAAAAATAAAAGAAGCAGTTTCATCGGTTGCTATGGCACACTGCTCCACTTTTCCTCAGCACAGGTCTTGTTGAGTCTCCCATTATGAGATTATGTCCATTGCAGGTGCTGGCAGATTATGCTGGCGCTAGGACCACTCTGAAATGCTCAGTCTCAATAGAGGGCATTGCATTTCCGAGCACATTCCGCTGCAAGAATGAACATGTTTTATTCTTTTGGTGGAGTCCGGAATTTCTGCCACTGGGAGGCTTCTGCACTGTATTTTCTGTATCTGAACTCCAGAGCAGAGTTCTGCTTGGAATATCCATAGTGTGAATGAACCGCAGTGTGTATGTGCACAGCATTACTTCAGTAAATCCTTTCCACACTGCCACCCACTGTAGACTGTATTTAAACCTGGTTCGTAGCTAGCCAGCACGGCACTACTTCCCCATTTGAGTGTAGAACAATGATGACATGGCAGACTTGGACTAAGAATGCTGGAGGTGGTGCTCTGATTGACAATAGTGCATGAAGACGTTTCAAAGAAGCAGGAAAATAATCGGCAACTCACCGCAACCGGCTGAATAAATCTTCTTTTATTTCATACTCACAAATATGTTACATGGGAAGAGGGTAGTGGGGGGACACAGGATGGCGACCAAGCTCGCAATCCTGTGTGTCCTTGGTCGCCATCCTGTGTGTCCTTGGTCGCCATCCTGTGTGTCCTTGGTCGCCATCCTGTGTGTCCTTGGTCGCCATCCTGTGTGTCCTTGGTCGCCATCCTGTGTGTCCTTGGTCGCCATCCTGTGTGTCCTTGGTCGCCATCCTGTGTGTCCTTGGTGGCCATCCTGTGTGTCCTTGGTGGCCATCCTGTGTGTCCTTGGTGGCCATCCTGTGTGTCCTTGGTGGCCATCCTGTGTGTCCTTGGTGGCCATCCTGTGTGTCCTTGGTGGCCATCCTGTGTGTCCTTGGTGGCCATCCTGTGTGTCCTTGGTGGCCATCCTGTGTGTCCTTGGTGGCCATCCTGTGTGTCCTTGGTGGCCATCCTGTGTGTCCTTGGTGGCCATCCTGTGTGTCCTTGGTGGCCATCCTGTGTGTCCTTGGTGGCCATCCTGTGTGTCCTTGGTGGCCATCCTGTGTGTCCTTGGTGGCCATCCTGTGTGTCCTTGGTGGCCATCCTGTGTGTCCTTGGTCGCCATCCTGTGTGTCCTTGGTGGCCATCCTGTGTCCCCCCCCACTACCCTCTTCCCATGTAACATATTTGTGAGTATGAAATAAAAGAAGATTTATTCAATTGGTTGCTGTGATTTGCCGATTATTTTCCTGCTTCTTTGAAATGTATTTAAACCTGCTCCAGCATGGTCTGACATTTCGGCGTACTTTCAGCCGATGCGACTTGTCGCTGAAAAGTCGCTTTTGATAAATTCAGCACCAATGCATTTTTCTGTCTAAAATAATTAGAATGCATCATGTTCTAAAAATCCTCTAGAGCAAAAGTCGCAGAAAAGTCACACATATTTAGACTGCGACTTTCTGTGCGACAAATTTAGACAGGAAAAAACAGTCTAAATCCTTTGATAAATATCCCCCATTGTCTCTGGCCGCATGGAATGCTGGGAAAGGCCGGAGACAACAGTAACCTAAAAAGACTTGCACTACGGCCCTTCCGGGTGTGGGTCCTGTGAATGAATACGGGGCAAAGTGGCGCACAGAGGTAATAGAAGCATAGTACACTGTATTATAACTCGGCAACATGGGAGTAAAGTTTGAAGAAGAAAAAAATACCCCTTTGAACCTTATAGTGGCTGTTACTACGGTTTCCCAATCTTATTAAAGGGAACTCTGCCAGGAATGCAGAAATGTGCGAGAGGAAAGGATTATTCTCTTCCTCATGCTGGAGAATTACTTGAAGCTCCTGGACCTCAATATCTGTATGTATCAATGTCTGCATGTATGTACGTTCCCTCAGTAGGTGACCACTAGGTGTGTTAGTCAAACCATTCCACTCCTGTTCTTAATAAGGAGATTTTTTAATATATGTGAAGACATATTTGGGTTAAAACTAGAGATGAGCGAACTTACAGTAAATTCAATTCGTCATGAACTTCTCGGCTCGGCAGTTGATGGCTTTTCCTGCATAAATTAGTTCAGCTTTCAGGTGCTCCCGTGGGCTGGAAAAGGTGGATACAGTCCTGGGAGACTCTTTCCTAGGAATGTATCCACCTTTTCATGCCCACCGGAGCACCTGAAAGCTGAACTAATTTACGCAGGAAATGACATCAACTGCCGAGCTGAGAAGTTCGTGACGAATCGAATTTACTGTAAGTTCGCTCATCTCTAGTTAAAACGTTTAAGAAATGGATGATAGCCATGCATTCCTTATCATTATGGTGTATAAGTGTAAGAGCCATAGATACCTCTGGGCAGACACCAGCCATGACCCGATCCCATTGGAATTTGATTGTTTAAATGGGCACTTTTGGCATGTTGTAGAGCAGTGTTTCCCAACTAGGGTGCCTCCAGCTGTTGCAAAACTACAACTTCCAGCATGGCTGGACAGTCGGTCTGCTCCAAGAATATAAGACCAGTCTCATATTTTGCAGAATTCCGTGCTGAAATTCCATTGAAGTCAATTTTGGCGGAATTCTGTGTTCTGAGAACAGCGCCATTCTGCAGGAATTCCAGCGCAATTTAGTTCAGCGAGCTGTGCTGAACGGAGTTTTTGAGGAGTTGTGGAGTTACTGTTAGGGTCTGAAGACTTTCTGAATGCAATGTATTATACCACAAAAACAGGAGAAAGTCCATTCTATACTTATCTATGCTCTGCATATTTGAAGGGGTACTCCACTGCCCCAGCGTTCGAACATACCCCCTCAATGCAAGTTTATTGAGGGGGGGGGGTGGCAGCGGTGTGACATCACTAGGGGAGTGTCTGTGACATCACGACCCCCACAGCCTGCACCCAGCATTTGGAACAGAATGTTCCGAACGCTGGGGCAGTGAAGTACCCCTTTTAAAGGAGAACTTCAGCCACAATTAACTTATCCCCACGGGTGGGGGTCCGATTGTTGGGACCAATGGGAGTGCCGAAAGTACAACAGCACTCGGGCATCATCGGCACACCCATAGAAATGAATGGAGGGTGGGCCATCAACAGGTAGATGACACACACACCTCACTGAGAGAGTTGGGGTCCCGTTTCAAAGCTCACAGCGACTCCATGTGGTAGGACTCCCCACGATCAGCTTAGGGGATAAGTTCATTGAGGGAGATTTATCAAAACCTGTGCAGAGGAAAAGTTGCCCAGTTGCCCATAACAACCAATCAGATCACTTCTTTCATTTTGCACAGGCCTTGTTAAAAATGAAAGAAGCGAGCTGATTGGTTGCTATGGGCAACTGGGCAACTTTTCCTCTGGACAGGTTTTGATAAATCTCCCCCATTGTGACTGGAGTTCTCCTTTTTAAGTATTTGTTTCTTAATATGGCTCCGACACTGTGGGCTGCCAGACGTTATAATTATTTTATCACCTTTTGACTTCCATATTACTATGACATTATTATGAAACCATTACAATGAGGAGATTAACACACATTTTAAGTCCAGGTTGTTAGTCATGAAGTTAATGTAATCATATAGCATGTTTTATAACCAGACTGACACAAGCAGCCACTACACAGATCACTATAGTGACACAGATAACTGATATAAATGGTGGTGTGTGTGTGTGTATATATATATTTACTTTAACTATAGGGCATATGTCTGTACTGGGAATTCTTTTCACTGTCATCACTTATGCTACTATGGTGTGCTACATGTTTTCCCTTTTTTTTTCATTGTTGTTGTTTAATTTTAATTATTTATATTAAGGCTTTTATTAGACTTAAGGTCTAGCAACTTAATCTTTTTACATTATGGATGGATAGAATTTTTTTTTTTTTTGTAGTAGCTATTAGACTTTGCTATAAAAATAGTTTGTAGGATGTATACGACAGCGAAAATTTTTCTTGTCAATATGCAAATATTTTACACTATTTTTACCAGTTATGTAAACGTAAATACTCGAGTATAAGCCGAGTTTTTCAGCACGATTTTTCGTGCTGAAAACACCCCCCTCAGCTTATACTCGAGTGAACTATCCGCCTGTCAATCCCTTCTCAGTGGTCTTCAACCTGCGGACCTCCAGATGTTGCAAAACTACAACTCCCAGCATGCCAGGACAGCCATCGGCTGTCCGGGCATGCTGGGTGTTGTAGTTTTGAAATCTCTGGAGGTCCGCAGGTTGAAGACCACTGTGGCCTTAGTCATCATCCAGACCCCCCCCCCCCCCTTTTGTTTTGTACTCACCTCCCCTTGGCAGAAAGTTAGGGTGAGCTGGTACGGGCCATCTATGCAGGGACCGTCCAGTGGGGAGGGTAAGTCGTTGCGGGCTGTCCATTTTCACTGAGGGGGCCTCTTCTCCGTGCTTCGGGCCCGGCCCTGTAGTAGTGACGTTGCCTTGACAACGACGCACAGGGACGTTCATGCGCAACGTCCCTGTGCGTTGTCGTCAAGGCAACGTCACTAGTTCGGGGCCGGGCCTGAAGCGCGGAGAAGAGGCCCCCCCCCCCGGTGAAGA
Source organism: Hyla sarda (assembly GCF_029499605.1). Taxonomy (NCBI): domain Eukaryota; kingdom Metazoa; phylum Chordata; class Amphibia; order Anura; family Hylidae; genus Hyla; species Hyla sarda. The sequence continues at coordinate 321,576,645 of NC_079193.1, forward strand.
TGGACTGCCCGCAATGACTTACCCTCCCCACCGGACGGTCCCTGCAGCATAGATGGCCCAGACCAGCTCAGCCTAACTTCCTGCCAAGGGGAGGTGAGTACAAAACAAAAGGGGGGTCTGGATGATGACGAAGGCCGCAGTGGTCTTCAACCTGCGGACCTCCAGAGGTTTCAAAACTACAACTTCCAGCATGCCCGGACAGCAGTTGGCTGTCCGGGCATGCTGTGAGTTGTAGTTTTGCAACATCTGGAGGTCCGCAGGTTGAAGACCACTGATGAAGAGATTGACAAGCGGTGATAATGAAGGAGGGGATGATGACGGGGGTCTGGATGATGACAGGGGGGGGGGGATGATGTATTTCCCACCCTAGGCTTATAGTCGAGTCAATACATTTTCCTGGGTTTTGGGGGTGAAACTAGGGGCCTCGGCTTATACTCGAGTATATACGGTATGTGACAAAAAAAAAAAAAAAAAACTTTTTATAAAGATTTACACTCATAAAGTTATACATGGACAATAAGGCTCCAAATAGCTTGGTCACTAAGGGGTTAAGTTACAGAATACTGCATCTGCTGGGGCTGACAATGTCTGGTAGGTCTGTGGTTTCCTAACTCTAATAATTTTGATTCCAGATGTAGGAGACATTTACGAGCTCTGTATACTGTACTATCAGAGGCAGACATGTAATGTTATAACGGTGTTACAGAACGCCTCGCACATTATCTCTGATATAATTGTTTTCATGCTGCAGGATAATGTATCACAGTCCTAGTTGGCACAAGCTTATGTTCGGCTGTAGTTGCACTTTGTCGATCGGTCCCGATATTTGCATTTCACCTCTCATGACCTCAGATCTGCAGCTTGCTGTCTGTGCTATGAACCAATATTATTATTCATGTTTGTCCTACTGTATGGTTTCTGATCTTTCAGCTGCCTGTATAGATGACCAGTGTGTCCCATGGAGTCCTAAAGATATACCAACAATGGATATTTAAAAAAACATGTTTAAAGGGGTACTCCAGGGAACTTAAAGGGGTACTCCGGTGGCAAACTTTTTTTTTTTTTTATATTTAAATCAACTGGTGACAGAAAGTTAAACAGATTTGTAAATTACTTCTATTAAAAAAAAATCTTCCTACTTCCAGTACTTATTAGCTGCTGAATACTACAGAGGAAATTATTTTCTTTTTGGAACACAGAGTTCTCTGCTGACATCATGACCACAGTGATCTCTGTCCCTTTTAGGACCTGTCCAGAGCAGCATATGTTTTCCATGGGGATTTTCTCCTACTCTGGACAGTTCTTAAAATGGACAGAGATGTCAGAAGAGAGCTCTGTGTTCCAAAAAGAAAAATATTTTCCTCTGTAGTATTCAGCAGCTAATAAGTACTGGAAGGATTTAGATTTTTTTAATAGAAGTAATTTGAAATCTGTTTAATTTTCTGGTACCAGTTGATAATAAATAAATAAATAAATGTTTTCCACCGGAGTACCCCTTTAAGTTATCAGACACTTATCCCCATCTACAGGATAGGGGGTAAGTGTCTGATGGTAGAGGTCCTACTGATGGGATCCCTACAATCTCCTGTATGGGGCCCCGGCTACTTACTCATCCTCGATGTGCTCTGGCCCCCACCTTCCTGCATGAGAGCGAGTGACGGCCAGCTTAGCCAATCACCGTCTGCAGGGGTGTCCTGCCTCGGTGGATGATTGGCTGAGTGGGCTGTCACTTGCTCTCATCCAGGAAGGTGAGGCCGGAGCATGCCGAGAACAGGAAAGTAGCCCCGCAGTCCGACCCCCTGTGACCAGACACTTATCCCCTTTGTTGTGGATAGGAAATTTCTGATAAGTTTAGTTGCCAGGAGTATCCCTTTAAGGGGTTGTTACTTTTTACTTTTTAGTTTTTTTTTTTTTTTTATGGTATTCAAGGTTTAAACAAATATCAAATATTACAAAAATATTCTTAATGTTGTAGCAGACTTTTTTACTTTACATGAGGGATGCAGTGGATACAATAGTGAAACTCAACGACAATGGTTCAGTATCAAGGGGGAAGTTCCTTTTTCACCCAGCTGACAAGGTATTAGGGAAGATCTGGATCTCGTCTCATCTCTCCATGATGCTTATATACAAAGAACCACAGACCATGATGTCAACAAAGCCCAATGTGTCATATGAGAGATGTAAGATTGCAGTTATAGGATATCATTTTAATGCTTTATTATGCACTGCCATGTTCTGAATCCAAACTGCTCCTCTGCATACCCCAAATTTCCTATGCACTGACCTCTGCACCATCGTAGGCCATATACTGATAAACTATATAATATCAAGTGTTAGCCTATAAACCACTGTGAATAATGGAGTTTAGTATTGACCCCAGATTACTAAAAAAAAAAAAATACTAAATATAACCTACTATCATTTTTCATGCTGTCCAAACCACGGGCAGCATAAATCTGGTGCAGGCAGTGTGATCTCTGGACACTTAGGCCCCTTTCACACTGCCTGTATGCTCCGGCAAATTCGGCCGTCAAACTTTTTCTTTTTATTTATTTTTTGCATTTTGCTGGCCGTAATTTTGCTGGAGTATACAGGCAAATAACTGGTCCCGATGGACCCCATTGTATTCAATAGCAGCCGCTTTTTTTTATTTTTTTTTTGGGAGAGAAAAAAATGGAGAAAAGGACGGTGCAAGCACTATTTTTTTTCTCTGGCTTTTCTAGATCCTAAAATAATGGACTTCACACTGCCGGAGACAGCCAGCAGTGTGAACGTAGCCTTACTGTGATATGCTCAGGCATATTAGAGTAATCCTAGTTAAAGTGCAGCCAGGACCCCTGTAACTATCTATGGGGACGGGTCCCGGTGTCTGCTCTCCACTCCGCCAGTAATAAGTAACACGTCTCTCCCTAATACACAGATGGGGAGAGATGCGGCACTTCGGCCGGCCACGAAGTGGCGTCTGGGATCCGCATCCTATGACAAGTAACCGGGGTCACAGTGGCATTGTTAAAGGGGTACTCCGGTGAAAACCTTTTTTCTTTTAAATCAACTGGTGCCAGAAAGTTAAACATATTTGTAAATTGCTTCTATTAAAAAATCTTAATCCTTCCAGTACTTATTAGCTGCTGAATGCTACAGAGGAAATTCCTTTATTTTTGGAACACTGATGACATCACAAGCACAGTGCTCTCTGCTGACATCTCTGTCCATTTTAGCAACCGTGCATAGCACTAGGACAACAATAAATAAAGAGTTGTTATCATTATTATTATTATTATTATTATAACGTCAGCAGAGAGCACTGTGCTCGTGATGTCATCAGAGAGAATTCCAAATAGAAAAGAATTTCCTCTGTAGTATTCAGCAGCTAATAAGTACAGGAAGGATTAATATTTTTTAATAGAAGTAATTTACAAATCTGTTTAACTTTCTGGCACCAGTTGATTTAAAAGAAAAAACGTTTTTCACCGGAGTACCCCTTTAAACTATGATTACTCTAAAACACCCGAGCATATCAGAGTAATTCATAGTATCCCGGCATCGCACTGTCTGCACCATTTTAAGTTAAAACTGATGACAGGTTTCGTTTAAAGCATGGGTCTCAAACTGTGGCCCTCCAGATGTTGCAAAACTTCAACTCCCAGCATGCCCGGACAGCCAACGACTGAGATGCCACAGCCGAGTTTGGATAGGGGATAAGATGTCTAGGGTGTGAGTACTAAGGAGTAGTTTAAGGTTCATACAGCGGAAGTCCTGAGCGCAATTCCGTACAGGTAAATTCTGTAATGTTAGCATACCCTTAGAAGAGAATACAGAGCCACAGCGGGACCATATAATGACTGATGTGTAATACCTGCAATACAGACCCTTAGGGAGCATGCATGCAGGTTGACTGTAAGCATTAGGGCGCTATCACACTACAGATTTTCCAAGTGGAATTCAGCTTGGAGGATACAGTGCAGCAGCTTCCCATTGTTCTCAATGTGATTCTGCTGCATCATTCATACTATGGAATTTCCGCTGCAAACGTTCCGCTGAGGAAATTCAGGCCCCCGGACGCGAATGAATGTGAAATCTGCTCTGAAATGCATTACAGTCTATTGAGACTGCACATCTCTGAGAGGTCCTAGTGCCGGCTTGTTTTGCTGGTCCCTGCTCTAGATGGAATCTCTGCTCAGAATATTTCAGGGGGTGGAGATTCCATAATGTGAATGAGCCCTAAGTCCTTACTATCATTCCTGCACAATAATTGGGCTCCAATGAATCCAAAGTAATAATGGATCACTTCCTCCTGACTTATCTCGGTGTCTGGCCAGATGAATATTGGAGACTGCGGTGTTCAGATTGTATAATTACAGAGAAGGGTAATGTGACTATAGTGCTGGAACGATTTACGCTTTTATGTACTGACATAAAAAAACAGAACTCCTCCAGACCTGACAATGAGCCAGCAATCTAATGCGCAGGGTGTGGTGCACATCTATCATTTAATGGTTCTATTTACTAACATAAATAATTCGGTTTATAAAGCTTTTAGAGATACCTTTTAGAGTTTTATGATGGTTACCACTGCAGATATCTTAAATTTGGAGTCTCTAGTGTAAGCCCCCAGTGAATTGGGAAGGTGGAGAAATTAGAAGCTTTGTCAAATCAGTGGTCTACAGAGGTCCTCCACCTTTTAGGGGAAGTACTGGTTTGGCTATGAATCCCCAGTTGACCTTGACATAGTAGGAAGCCTCCTAATACCCTCAAGTTACAATATTAATTGGTTCCAGGACGACCATTGTATGTTGAAACCATTGTATGTTGAAACCAGAACTCTATGGAAACCTGGTAATTGGTTCTGAAGCCACCAAAATGTCATCCAAAAATAGGAAAAAGTGAGGAATAAAGATAAATAAGTAGATAACTAATATAGATAAAGCAAATCCTTATATATAAAAGTAAGAAAGATCTGCTGGGAGCTGTAAATCACTGTCTATGTCAGTGTTTCCCAACCAAGGTGCCTCCAGCGGTTGCAAAACTACAACTCCCAGCATGCCCGGACAGCCAAAGGCTGTCCGGGCATGCTGGGAGTTGTAGTTTTACAACAGCTGGTGGCAACCTTTTTAGGAAACATTGGTCTATGTAGAGGACAGGAGCTTCTTCAGGGTCCTGTACAGTACACGCAATGTCCTAAAAAAAAGGAAAATGGAGCCGCCCTCACCTGGTGTCCAAAGGAGCAGCTAACCCTGGCACAGGTAGAAGAGTACAGAACATGTAATACCTCCCTGTACTGTAGGGGGCGCTACCAGACACCAGTCAGTGCATGCACTTCAGTAATACAGGGGTTTTACCAGTGAAATATCCATTCTGATTGGTCAGTTCTTCCAGCCATTGACACGTTTCTCAGATTCCATAGCATTGTATGTTGAGTCTGGTTTCAAGTTACGATGGTCCAGAAAAGACTATTTTATGTTGAAACTGTTGTATGTTGAGGCCATTGTAAGTTGAGGGATCACTGTACCGTGTTTTCCAAACAGTCTATTGTCATTCTGGTGGTGCATGTGGCTGGCCATGTGGTTTTTCCTAGATGTGGTAACTCTATTGTGCAAACGTTCCCTAAAAGAAGTCTGCTTCTTATATACAGTAGGAGAAGTTGATCCAGCAATGTGGAAAAACGATATCCAGCTTTATTGAAGACACATGGTAAAATCTTCAGCATATCAATAAACGTGTTTCAGGAGCATGTGCCTGAAACGCGATGGATAATATGCTGACGATTGCTGTACCTGATTTTACTGTGTGTCTTCAATAAAGCTGGATATCGTTTCCACATTAATGGATCAACTTCTTTGTTCAAGACATAGTGCATTCGGCTGAATGCAAATCCATGCACAAGTACACAGTGTGGTGAGCTGGACAAGGGACTCTGTTGTACTTCTTATATACAGTACCTGAGGTTCTGCATTGTTGAGATCGTGAGGATTCCTCCTGCCTGCTAGTTTAAGACACTATTAAAGGAACTGTCTGGAGAATTAATGTTAAAAGAGCTGGGATAAAAGAAAGGAGAAAAAAACAACTGTACTCACCTGTTGCTGATCCCCCACCGGTGTTATTCTCCGATGCTAAGCATTTCCTGCTCTCTCAACAAATAGGAAATGCTTACTCAAGAAATCACTGTCTGTAGCGGTGCCCCCCCCCCCCCCATCTGTGTCGAAATAAGAGCAGGAAGCGGGACAGCGGAGAACAACACTGTTGGAACGGCACCAGTGGGGGATGAGAGGAAGAGGAGTACAGTTTTTTCCCTTTTTATCCCACACTGAGCTTTTTTTTTTTAAAGAAATTAATTTTCTGGTAAACCCCTTTAATATTTAGTCATGAAATATTTTATCATAGATACCGTATTTATCGGGGTATACCACGCACCGGCCTATAACACGCATCCTCATTTTACCAAGGATATTTGGGTAAAAAAAGTTTTTTACCCAAATATCCATGGTAAAATGAGGGTGCGTGTGTGTGCATGTGTATACCCCCCCAGGATACACCCCCAGGAAAGGCTGGGGGAAAGGGGCCGTCGCTGCCCGCTTCTCTCCCCCTGCCTTGCCTGGGGTCTAGAGCCCTGCTGCCGGCCCTTCACTCCCCCTGGCTATCGGCGCCGCTGCCCGTTCTGTCCCCCTGACTATCGGTCCCCCATTGCCGGCGCCGATAGCCAGGGGGAGAGAAGCGGCGCCGACAGCCAGGGGGAGAGAAGGGGCAGCGGCACCCATTGCCGGCGCCGCTGCCCCGTTGCCTCCCCCCATCCCCGGTTGCATAATTACCTGTTGCCGGGGTCGGGTCCGCGCTGCTTCAGGCCTCCGGTGTGCGTCCCCTGCGTCGTTGCTATGCGCTGCACGGCGCGGCGCACTGACGTCATGGTATTTTATATAGATGTATCACAGTGAAAAACAGAAGCGCCTCACAAGGTCTGAGTGTTTGTATATCATTCCCGATACAGTTTATCCTGAAGGTCAGCAAAACTCCTGAACCACGAATGTTTAGAAGTTTGGTAGCAGCTGTATTCTCCTTGTAAGGCTATGTTCACATGGTGGGATACTTGCAGAATATTCGCTGGAAAACACGGGCGGACATTCCGTCAATAGCAGGCGCTGGCGGAAAATGCCGGTGCTAGGACTGCTCCACAGTCTCCACACACGGCAATGCATTTCCAGGCAGATTCTGCAGAAAGAAGTGACCTGTCAATTCTTTCTGTGGAGGCCGGAATCTGGATTTCTACAGCAGATGTTTCCGCGGCATGTATGATGCAGAAAAATCCCATTGAAAACAATGGGACTCTGCTGCAACAGAATTTCCATTGGTCCCCCAGATTCCACTTGGAAATTCTGTTTTGTGAACATGGCCTAAGGGAGATGTTGTTGTAAAGAGGGCGATAAGGATCCGTAAAAATTACCGTATTTTTCGCCCTATAGGACGCACCCAATTTATAGGTGCAAAATCTAAAAAAATAAAGATTTTGAACACAATAGTGGTCTTCAACCTGCGGACCTCCAGATGTTGCAAAACTACAACTCCTAGCGTGCCCGGACAGCCGTTGGCTGTCCGGGCATGCTGGGAGTTGTAGTTTTGCAACATCTAGAGGTCCGCAGATTGAAGACCACTGCATAGGAGGTAATACTCACGTGTCCCCGCCGCTCCGGACCCGTCACCGCAGCCCTGGATGTCGCTCCATCGCTGTCGCCGTGTCCCCGTCGCTCCGGAACGTCTCTTCTGCCGGCCGGGTATCCTCGCTCTCCGTCGCCGCCATCATGTCGTTACGCACGCCGACGCACGTACGCGACGACGTGATGACGAGGAAGGAGAGCGCCGGCCATACAGGGGAGCCCTGAACGGAGAAGACACCGAGGAGGCAGGTAAGGTCCCTCCCGGTGTCCTGTAAGCACTAACCCGGCTATTCAGTCGGGCTGTTCGGGACCGCCGCGGTGGTCCCGAACAGCCCGACTGAACAGCCGGGTTAGTGTCACTTTCCCTTCAGACGCGGCGGTCAGCTTTGATTGCCGCGTCTGAAGGGTTAATACAGGGCATCACCGCGATCGGTGATGTCCTGTATTAGCCGCGGGTCCCGGCCGTTGATGGCCGCAGGGACCGCCGCGATAGGGGTGTATTCTCCGTATAAGACGCACCAACTTTTTCCCCCCAGTTTTGGGGAAGAAAAAGTGCGTTTTATACGGCGAAAAATACGGATTGTATGTAATGTGTGACAGCAGGGATGTGCGCAGACATTTCTGAGGGGCAGGGGCTCAAGTAGAAAAAGGGCACTTCTCATTATAAAAAAAAAAAAAAGTTGGTAAAAACCTTACATATATTAACACAACATAATTCCTGAGGTAAGGGACCTCCGGCAATCATGTCAGCTGAATGGGACCCACATCACTCCACGGAGGTCCCAATCAGTAAGGGCATCATAGGGCAGAGGCATTAATAGGGCAGGGGCTCAAGCCCCCTTTTGAGTCTGTGTGCACGTCCCTGTGTGACGGGGTTTGACAGATTACAGACTGAGGTTCCAGTTGTAATCCCAGAGGCCATAAATCTAATAACAACTTGTTACCTATTAACATGTGCTTGATTGAAACCGGAGATTGTGCCCAAATAACCCAGAAGAGTTACCATCCTCCCAGTATACACTGGTCAATGATTGATATATAGGGAGGCCTCCTGTCTCTTCCCCTCTCACAGACCGCTTTGTAATAAAACCGCTAGAACAATACGGCTAAATTACAGTTTACACAGTGTATTATGCTTTGTTTTACCATAGGTTTTCACAATGGGAGCAATAACACTAATAGAAAGCAATGCTACATCTTTAAGCATTTCATTTATTTATTAATTTTTTTAATGAAACTTCACTGGCATTTTATGGACAAATGTATTTTATGAACATCAGGTTTTTGCCTGAGATTTTCAAGTGTTTTGGAGCATTTATGCATAAAAATGTGTTAAAGGGTACCTCTCATCAAATAAAGTTTTGATATATTTTAGATTAATGAATGTTGAATAACTTTCCAATAGCATGTTAATGAAAAATATGCTTCTTTCTATTGTATTTTTCCCGATCAGTCCTGTCAGCAAGCATTTCTGACTCATGCTGGAGTCCTAAACACTCAGAGCTGCCAGCCTGCTTTGTTCACAGCCAAACAGGCTGTGAACAAAGCAGGCTGGCAGCTCTGAGTGTTCTCCTTTGTGAACAAAGCAGACTGGCAGCTCGTAGTGTTTAGGACTCCAGCATGAGTCTGAAATGCTTGCTGCCAGGACTGGTAGGGAGACCCCTAGTGGTCATTTCTTCAAAGTGGAAAATTAAATAGAAAGAAGCATATTTTTTAATAACATGCTATTGGAAAGTTATTCTGCATACATTAATCTATAATATATCAAAAGTTTTTTTGATGAGAGGTACCCTTTAAAAAAATGCCATATTATGTCCAAGTAGCATGCACCTAAATCTATAGTAGATCAGAATTTGTAGAGTTAGGCTACGTTAGCCATGAAAAAAAACTGTGCAAACAGCAAAATGGCTAAAAAAGAGGCTCAAAAAACAGTATGTGAACATGGCCTTATATGGTTTCTAGGGTTGGAAAAAGACATTTGTGTCATCTAGTTGAGCTTATGTGACACATGTATCACACACATAATGCGCACGGTTTATTTGGAACGCTGGTTTTTTTCTCAAGCTTGATATCAATCGCTTGTATTTCTCCTATATAATCCACGGAGGGCCTAAAATGGACTGCATTATAAAGGTGGAATACAAACGATTGATATAAAACTTGAGAAATAAACAACGTTCCAAATAAACCGTGCATTGTGGGGCTGAATATTTATCTCTAACCATCTTCTCTTTTATTTCAGGATTTCAGATGGCTGCACAATGTGTAACTAAAGTGGAACTAAGCATTTCTTGTGAACATCTGCTGGACAAAGATGTTGGGTCCAAATCCGATCCATTATGTCTCCTCCTCATGAACACAAGTGGCCAGCAATGGTTTGAGGTATTCCTTTTTACGTAAAATATTTGATACTCTTGATATTTATAAAGACTTTAAGGCATAGAGTCTGCAAGCTTGGTAACCTCAGCTATCTTTAAAGGGGTATTCCAGGAAAAAAAATTGTTTTTATATCAATTGGCTCCAGAAAGTTAAAAAGATTTGTAAATTACGTCTATTAAAAAATCTTAATCCTTCCAATAATTATCAGCTGCTGAAGTTGGGTTGTTCTTTTCTGCCTGGCAACAGTGCTCTCTGCTGACATCTCTGTTTGTCTCGGCAACTGCACAGACTAGAAGAGGTTTGCTATGGGGATTTGCTTCTACGCTGGACAGCTTCCCGAGACAGGTGTCATCAGAGATTACTTAGACTGAAAAGAACAACTCAACTTCAGCAGCTCATAAGTACTAAAAGGATTAATATTTTTTTAATAGAAGTAATTTACAAATCTGTATAACTTTCTGGAGCCAGATTATAGTTTTTTTCCTGGATAACCCCTTTAAGTCAATACTAGGCACATAGGGATTGCGGTCACTGGAATCGCAGCAACACAATGAAAATCATTACAACATAAAGAGAACCTGACATCTTTTTCATGCTGCAAGGAATCATATAAGCCGGGAACAGGGCTCTGAATCACTGGGGCAGTCCATAGGTTTCTTATGAAGACAACCCCTATCCTTATGCCTGGCATGTACTACAGTGGTCCCTCAAGTTATAATATTATTTGGTTCCAGGACGACCATTGTATGTAGAAACCATTCTATCATGAGACCATAACTCTAGGGGAACCTGCTAATTTGTTCTGAAGCAAGAATTAGGAAAAGTGAGGATTTAAGAAAAATTAAGTAGATAACTAATACAGATAAAGCAAGTCCTTACATATAAAAGCAAGAAAGATCTGCTGGGAGCTGTAAATCACTGTCTATGTAGAGGACAGAAGCTTCTTCAGGGTCCTGTCCTAAAAAAGTAATGCTTAAACCACACAAGAAAAAGAGGCCCCAACTACAATAAGCACGCACGCCCAAACAAGTAGATATGTGGTGCCTTGGGGGGGGGGGGGTGTATGGCAGTTGGGGTGTTGCTATGCAGTATATTGAGGGTGTAATTAACTCTTGTCAGTCGTGACGCCAGGGTGAGGGTTAATACTGTATAGCTTGGCCTATCGCCACCCTTCCCAAAAGCAATAGGGAGATGTAGAATAATGAAATTATCACAACCAGAGCTTTGCTGAAAACTTCTGGAAACTTTACTGAATATTTTCTGTAACATGGGATAACAGGAACAGTCCTTATAACAAAGGCTATATGCAGCTTAGCAGAGATTGACGTATGGTTGGGACTTTTGTAAGTTCTTTAGCTTAGTAGGATTTTGTTAAGCACAGATCCGCTGGATTTAGGGGTTTGTTAAGAGCCAGTGATCCTGCTACAATTAGCGGGGAAGTTGTAAGAACTCACTGTTTGATTCAGGCTTTGGCCCAGTAGTTGCCGTATACAGCTGCGCAGATCTTTTCTCATCAGCAACCCACGGGGAAAGAGAGATTATTGGACGCAGCTCCCTTATATGGGCAGGGGCTGGCCGTTTTAGGATTGGTCCATACCATCTGTCATTCACCGTTACAAAGTGTTATGGGTAATCACATGACCCATGAACCACCAAAGGTCCTTTTACCTACCATAGAGTTCCGAAGCCTCGTCACATGACCCGAAGGCCCTGCGACACTATGCAGGTAATAACATATTATATACAGTATTTACACACTTAATTTAACACCATATTAACTAGATGAGGGGTGACTAGGGGATGACTAGGGAGGCGGACCCCCACAGTTCCTAGGAACTCTGACTTTGGGGACCCCCAACCAAGGTACGGTATGCAATACGGTACCGGGCCACCACAGATAACTGAATTCCTGTATTAGTACAAACAGTATAATTTTATTGAATAGCCAACACATACAAAAACAGTAAAATCACTTAAAAAGATGCCCTATAACCAGGACACCATGACAATAAAATTATACTGTTTGTACTAATACAGGAATTCAGTTATCTATTTGTTTGGGTGTGCATGTTTATTGTAGTTGGGGCCTCTTTTTCTTGTGTGGTTTAATTGTTACTTTGCCCACTGCATGCACCCCTATATGTTTATACATTGTGCGGAGCCCCCCCACATTCTCAATTTCCCTAAAAAAGTAATGCAGCCGACCTCACCTGGTGTCCAAAGGAGCAGCTATTCCTGGCACAGGTAAAGAGTAGTACAGAACATGTAATACCTCCCTGTAATGTAGGGGGCGCTACCAGACACCAGTCAGTGCATACACTTCAGTAATACAGGGGTTTACCAGTGAATGTCCCTTCTGATTGGTCAGATCTTCCAGCCATTGACACATTTCGCAGATCTGGACTGTCTGTACATTGTATGTTGAGTCTGGTTTCAAGTTACAATGGTCCAGAAAAGACCATTGTATGATGAAAATACTGTAACCTGGGGCCATTGTTGAGCAATCACTTTTACTACTTTAGCCTGTGGGGATCAGAGCAGGGGAAGTGGATGGCCAGATGTGGCTTTTACAGTCGATCTTAGGGGATTATAGAGGTTGGACCTGTGGGGATCAGAAGACAAGAGTGATCTTTTCGTGAATGAAGATCATATAAATCGAGTCTGGGACCTCCACAACCTGTAAAACCAGTTTGGCCTTTAGCTGCGCTGTTACAGAAATTCTCTGATCCAATATTCTAAGCAAAAGGACATTTAATGCAATATACCTCTGTTGAGAATATGTTGTCAGATGATTCTGTTAAGGGGTAGGGTCCCACGTGCCGTATTGTGCTGTGTATTTGCTGCTGCGTGTTTCCTTACCTATTGAAGTCAATGGGTAGGAAAATACCCAGCTGCAAATACGCAGCAAAATACGGCACTTCGGACTTCACCTTTAGGGTACGTTCACACGAGCGGATTTTTTTGCGGGTTTTCTGCAGTGGAATTTACGCTGCAGAAAATCCGCTGCATTCCCTACTGACTTCAATGGAGCTTGCGGTTGATTTTCCGCAGCGTAAATTTCGCCACGGAAAATCTGCTGCGGACAGCCGAGAAGAGCTCGCCCTCTTTCAAATATGCAGCGGAAAACCTGCAAAAAAATCCGCCCATGTGAACGTACCCTTAGGGTGTATTCACACTTACGGTATCCTGCGCATATTTGAAGCTGCAGATTTTATGCTGCAGAGATCAATGAAACTAAATGACTGAACACAGCATAAAATCTGCAGCTTCAAATCCTGCGCATCAAATATGCACAAGATAGTGTACGTGTGAGTACACCCCAGCTAAAATCCTGCCCCTTGGGTTATTATTAGAAGAAAACAACACAAGCAAGCTGTGTGCACACCCAAATGTATCGCTCAGATAAGTAGACTTATATTATCAAAAAGCCATAGAAAACACACAATATAATAAAATAATTTAAAGGGGTTATCCAGGAAAAAACTTTTTTATATATATATCAACTGGTTCCAGAAAGTTAAACAGATTTGTAAATTACTTCCATTAAAAAATCTTAATCCTTTCAGTACTTATGAGCTTCTGAAGTTGAGCTGTTCTTTTCTGTCTAAGTGCTCTCTGATGACACCTGTCTCGGGAACCGCCCAGTTTAGAAACAAATCCCCATAGCAAACCTCTTCTACTCTGTGCAGTTCCCGAGACAAGCAGAGATGTCAGCAGAGAGCATTGTTGCCAGACAGAAAAGAACAACTCAACTTCAGCAGCTGATAATTATTGAAAGGATTAAGATTTCTCAATAGAAGTAATTTACAAATCTGTTTAATTTTCTGGAGCCAGTTGATATATAAAAAAAAGTTTTTTTTCCTGGAATACCCCTTTTAAATCGAAAAGGATAAGCCAATTGATCCAAGGGGCCTCTATGATATCATAGCCTCACAGTAATGCTGTGCATCGCATATATACATAAATCAGTGTTTTCCAAACAGTGTGTCTCCAGCTGTTGCAAAACTACAACTCCCAGCATGCCCGGACAGCCAAAGGCTGTCCGGGCATGCTGGGAGTTGTAGTTTTGCAACAGCTGGAGACACTCTGTCTGGGAAACACCAACATAAATATGGTAGATCTAACAAGACTACAGCAAGTATATCTTAATGATTCATTAATAAAATATTACTTATAATATTCAGCGTTCTAGAGTGATTGAGCCAGTGTTTCCCAACCAGTGTGTCTCCAGCTGTTGCAAAACTACTACTGCCAGCATGCTGGGAGTTGTAGTTTTGCAACAGCTGGAGGCACACTGGTTGGGAAACACTGGATTGAGCATTATTTACAGTTTTGCATTTTGTATCTTCTAGTCGTGTGCTGGTAATTAGAGATGAGCGAACTTACAGTAAATTCGATTCGTCCCGAACTTCTCGGCTCGGCAGTTGATGACTTATCCTACGTAAATTAGTTTAGCCTTCAGGTGCTCCGGTGGGCTGGAAAAGGTGGATACAGTCCTAGGAGACTCTTTCCTAGGACTGTATCCACCTTTTCCAGCCCACCGGAGCACCTGAAGGCTGAACTAATTTACGTAGGATAAGTCATCAACTGCCGAGCCGAGAAGTTCGTGACGAATCGAATTTACTGTAAGTTCGCTCATCTCTACTGGTAATAAATGTTATTTATCAAGATAATTTCCTGGGGCACTTTGCGTGTGTGAGTCATAATTTATACACTCATTACAAGAATGCTGTTCCTAAAGGGATTATTTTAGTTGTTCACGCAAGATCCTGCTTTTTCGGTCTAATAGTATCTAGAGGAAGGCCTACGCACAGACTTTGTTGCGTCACTGCTGCCCTTTATTGAGACGCTCGATACTTAAAGGGGTACTCCACTGGAAAACTTTTTTTTTTTAAATCAACTGGTGCCAGAAAGTTAAACAGATTTGTAAATTACTTCTATTTAAAAATCTTAACCCTTCCAGTACTTATCAGCTGCTGTATGCTCCACAGGAAGTTCTTTTCTTTTAGAATTATTTTCAGTCTAACCACAGTGCTCTCTGCTGACACCTCTGTCCATGTCAGGAACTGTCCAGAGAAGGAGCAAATCCCCATAGCAAACCTATCCTGCTCTGGAACGTTCCTGTCATGGACAGAGGTGTCAGCAGAGAGCACTGTGGTCAGATAGAAAGGAAATTCAAAAAGAAAAGAACTTCCTGTGGAGCACACAGCAGCTGATTATTACTGGAAGGATTAAGATTAAATAGAAGTAATTTACAAATCTTTTTAATTTTCTGGCACCAGTTGATTTAAAAAAAAAAAGTTTTCCAGAGGAGTACCCCTTTAACGCCTAAACGTACTTAATGCACCAGGACGAACATTTACGTCCTGTACATGACCGTGAGCATTGGAGCGATAGCAGCCAGGGACTCGCTGGTAATGGTAGACATCCGCGATGGTGGAGCATACAGCAGCTGATAAGTACTGGAAGGATTAAGATTTTTAAATAGAAGTAATTTACAAATATGTTTAACTTTCTGGCAACAGTTGATTTAAAAGTAAATGTTTTCCAGTGGAGTAACCCTTTTAAATGTGTGTTCTGCCACCTAGGGCAGGGCCTGAGAGGGTGGAGCATGATATGGCATGTGACATTAGACATAACCCAATGGGACAGATTTACTAAACCATACACTAGACCAGTGGTCTTCAACATGCAGACCTCCAGATGTTGCAAAACTACAACTCCCAGCATGCCCGGACAGCCGTTGGCTGTCCGGGCATGCTGGGAGTTGTAGTTTTTGAAACATCTGGAGGTCCGCAGGTTAAAGACCACTGCACTAGACAATCTCTAAGAATGTGCAAGATTTTTCACCATTAAAGGAATTTTACCATGAAGATAAATAGGTCTCTGCTGATGATTTATGTGAGATTAAATACAAATAATTATCAGTAAAATATTATTTTTGAAAGGCGGCCCTACCAATATATGCTGGATGCTCTGTTGTTGCTTGTTGCCATGGAAAACACCCGGTAGGCAGTTCTCTCTTCTAGTGAGGCATGTTCAGTTGCTCAGTTCTCCTCATACATACAAGGCTGGTTCTGCCTATAGGCAAAATAGGCAGCCGCCTAAAGCGCTCTCTTGATGGGGGCGCCGATCTGCCCACTGCAAGAAAGCTAGTAGCCAGCATCCAAAGCACCTGCTGCTTAGGTGAAGCACCCACCCAGCCAGCCCCACAGTTGCACCCCACTTCTCTCCCGTACCATAATAATCTGCATTCTTTTGCCTGCTGGAGCGCAGTGTCACCTCCGAGGAAGACAGGCAGGTCAGGTCCGTGCTGCATCCTGACATCACACACGCCTCCATACATCCGTCTCAACCATAACCCCAGTAGTAAGGAGATAACATGAGGAGGAGGTTTGTTACTGTGTGTCACCCCAGTAGTAAGGAGATTACATGAGGAGGAGGTTTGTTACAGTGTTTCACCCCAGTAGTAAGGAGATTACATGAGGAGGAGGTTTGTTACAGTGTTTCACCCCAGTAGTAAGGAGATTACATGAGGAGGAGGTTTGTTACAGTGTGTCACCCCAGTAGTAAGGAGATTACATGAGAAGGAGGTTTGTTACAGTGTTTAACCCCAGTAGTAAGGAGATTACATGAGGAGGAGGTTTGTTACAGTGTGTCACCCCAGTAGTAATGAGATTACATGAAGAGGAGGTTTGTTACAGTGTGTCACCCCAGTAGTAAGGAGATTACATGAGGAGGAGGTTTGTTACTGTGTGTCACCCCAGAAGTAAGGAGATTACATGAGGAGGAGGTTTGTTACAATGTGTCACCCCAGTAGTAAGGAGATTACATTATGAGGAGGTTTGTTACAATGTGTTACCCCAGTAGTAAGGAGATTACATGAGGAGGAGGTTTGTTACTGTGTGTCACCCCAGTAGTAAGGAGATTACATGAGGAGGAGGTTTGTTACAGTGTGTCACCCCAGTAGTAAGGAGATTACATGAGGAGGAGGTTTGTTACAGTGTGTCACCCCAGTAGTAAGGAGATTACATGATGAGGAGGTTTTTTACTGTGTGTCACCCCAGTAGTAAGGAGATTACATGAGGAGGAGGTTTGTTACATTGTGTCACCCCAGTAGTAAGGAGATTACATGAGGAGGGGCTTTGTTACAGTGTGTCACCCCTGTAGTAAGGAGATTACATGAGGAGAAGGTTTATTACAGTGTGTCACCCCAATAGTAAGGAGATTACATGATGAAGAGGTTTGTTACAGTGTGTCACCCCTGTAGTAAAGAGATTACATGATGAAGAGGTTTGTTACAGTGTGTCACTCCAGTAGTAAGGAGATTACATGAAGAGGTTTGTTACAGTGTGTCACCCCAGTAGTAAGGTAATTACATGATGAAGAGGTTTGTTACAGGGTGTCACCCCTGTAGTAAGGAGATTACATGAGGAGGTTTGTTACAGTGTGTCACCCCTGTAGTAAGGAGATTACATGAGGAGGTTTGTTACAGTGTGTCACTCCAGTAGTAAGGAGATTACATGAGGAGGTTTGTTACAATGTGTCACCCCTGTAGTAAGGAGATTACATGAGGAGGTTTGTTACAGTGTGTCACTCCAGTAGTAAGGAGATTACATGAGGAGGTTTGTTACAGTGTGTCACTCCAGTAGTAAGGTGGGGCACGTCAAAGGACGGAGCCAATGGGCGGCAAAATTCCTTTCACCTAGAGTGGCAAAAATCCTTGCACCAGCCCTGCACACACAGTGAATAAACAGTCAAATAGACTGCAGAATACAGCTGCTACACTGCATACAGTTCACATACATACTGTATGAGAGAGTCTGGCTGTCTGACTGAATATTCACTGGCCAGCATGAGGTAATTATAAATGATGTACGGCTTTAGATCCATATTACAGGCTGTACCGCTAAATTCACTGGTCAGGAGGGGAGGGGGGAGGATATTATTCCTATAATAACACTGTGAGGAAAGAGATAACTTTACCATTATGAAGATTAGGTTCTCCTGATGGATGACTCTCGCCCACCACACATAAATATATTTGTATGCATAGACACAGTATTGTTACATGCTGATATATGCCAGCATTTCGAAATAATTAAATGAGTCATTAAATGGCAAAAATAACTTTGTATGAATTTATATTAATAGCCGTAATGTAAAATAAGATACTGTAACCCCACATATAAGCATTATGGGGGATAATCATATCATGCATATTCTTCTTTCTGACAGATTGATCGCACAGAAAGAATTCAGAATTGTCTGAATCCCAAATTCTGCAAGAGGTTTCTCATTGACTACTACTTTGAGATCGTCCAGAAGCTGAAGTTTGGGATATATGACATTGACAATAACACCTATGATCTGGCTGATGATGACTTCCTGGGAGAGTTTGAATGTACATTGGGACAAGTGAGTAACATTTATTTGTGCTAAATATCATCATGGTGACCAAGGTTTAGAGGGTGTGACACTATAACACCGTGTATTTGGGAGTTGTTTCCCCGCAGCCTAGTCTTATCACAGTATCTCCCAACTGGTGTGCCTCCAGCTGTTGCAAAACTACAACTCCCAGCATGCCCAGACAGCCGAAGGCTGTCTGGGTATGCTGTGAGTTGTAGTTTTGCAACAGCTGGAGGCACACCAGTTGGGAAACACTGTCTTAACATAGAATGCTGTCTTAACATAGAATCTTTACCGTGAGGACTGTGAATTTATGGAACGGTCTACCTCAGGAACTGGTCACAGCAGGAACAATTAACAGCTTTAAAACAGGATTAGATACATTCCTGGAACAAACTAACATTAATGCTTATGAAGAAATATAAAATCTCATCCCTTCCCCAATATCGCGCCACACCCCTACCCCTTAATTCCCTGGTTGAACTTGATGGACATATGTCTTTTTTCGACCGTACTAACTATGTAACTATGTAACTATGTAACTATGTAACTATGTAACTATGTAATGCGCCTTTTAATTTTGAAACTTTTTCCCTTTCAATTTGTGTAAATACATCTAAAAATGTTTTTATTTTTTTATTTATCTTTTTTATTTAAATTGTTTTAAAGATTTCATAAAAAAGACATTGAATTTTTCAAATAGACATTACATTTTTTTTTTCGCTTTTGCACAAGAATTGTGCATAAAATAGTCATTGATTTTTTTTCAAATTGAAATCAAATTTTTTTGCAAAAGAAATTGCATGAAGATTACCTTTAAAAAAAATTGTTGCCGCAGAAGTCTGAGACAGTGGAGTGAGCCTCTTTGTGGTCACAACATTTGTCCATCATATACAGACAGTTGCTTATTTTCCGCAAGGCCATCAAGGCCCAGGCTTAGGAGGCACACACATTTTACCACTGTAAAGGGGTACTCCAGTGGAAAACAAATGTTTTCAAATCAACTGGTGCCAGAAAGTTAAAGGGGTTCTCCGGTGAAGACTTTTTCAAAAAAGACTTTTTTATTTATTGTTGTCCTTAGTGGGATTTGAACCCAAGCCCCCAGCACGGCAAGTCAGTAGTGCTAACCACTGAGCCACCATGCTGCCCTTAGCATACATCTGCTATGCACGGTTGCTAAAATTGACAGAGATGTCAGCAGAGAGCACTGTGGTCGTGATGTCATCAGTGTTCCAAAAAGAAAGGAATTTCCTCTGTAGCATTCAGCAGCTAATAAGTACTGGAAGGATTAAGATTTTTTAATAGAAGTAATTTACAAATATGTTTAACTTTCTGACACAAGTTGAATTAAAAGAAAAAAGGTTTTCACTGGAGTACCCCTTTAAAGAGGTATTCCAGGAAAAAACTTTTATTTATTTATTTATTTATTTATTTTTTTTATATCAACTGGCTCCAGAAAGTTAACCAGATTTGTAAATTACTTCTATTAAAAAATCTTAATCCTTTCAAGGGTGCTTTCACACGGAGTAAATGAAGAGTAATTCACGCCGAAAAATTTACAGGCTGAAAAAATCATTTTATTTTTGCGTGAAATTTGTGGATAATTTGCACGCAATTCGCACGCAATTTGCGCGGAATTGCGTGCTGACATGGGGGGAGAAAGAAGTGAAAGGGTTTTCAGCCATTTCTGCGCAAATTGCGCGCAAATTCTGCGCAAATTGCACACGAATTGCCCGCGAAAACGATGCCAGGCGGCCTTTTTTTTACCATTGACTTCAATTGATTTCTGCTAGCGGATTCCGCTTGAAGAATGAACATGTCCTTTCTTCAAGTGGAACGGAATTCAGCGTCTGAATTCTGCTAGCAGAATTTCCGCAGTGTGAACAGGACAGCAGAAATAACATTAAAGTCAATGGGCAGAGGAGATGTGAATTAATTTGGAGCGGAGAATTCAAGAGAAATTACTCGAGTAAATTCCTCTTGAATTACTCCGTGTGAACGCACCCCAATAATTATCAGCTGCTGAAGTTGAGTTGCTCTTTTCTGTCTGGCAACAGTGCTCTCTGCTGACATCTCTGCTTGTCTCGGGAACTGCACAGAGTAGAAAAGGTTTGCTATGGGGATTTGCTTCTAAACTGGGCTGTTCCCGAGACACGTGTCATCAGAGAGCACTTAGACAGAAAAGAAAAGTTTTGCAACAGCTGGAGACACACTGTTTGGAAAACACTGATTTATGTATATATGCGATGCACAGCATTACTGTGAGGCTATGATATCATAGAGGCCCCTTGGATCAATTGGCTTATCCTTTTCGATTTAAAAGGGGTATTCCAGGAAAAAAAACTTTTTTTTATATATCAACTGGCTCCAGAAAATTAAACAGATTTGTAAATTACTTCTATTGAGAAATCTTAATCCTTTCAATAATTATCAGCTGCTGAAGTTGAGTTGTTCTTTTCTGTCTGGCAACAATGCTCTCTGCTGACATCTCTGCTTGTCTCGGGAACTGCACAGAGTAGAAGAGGTTTGCTATGAGGATTTGTTTCTAAACTGGGCGGTTCCCGAGACAGGTGTCATCAGAGAGCACTTAGACAGAAAAGAACAACTCAACTTCAGCAGGTCATAAGCACTGAAAGGATTAAGATTTTTTAATAGAGGTAATTTACAAATCTGTTTACCTTTCTGGAGCCAGTTGATAAATAAAAAAAAGTTTTTTTTCCCTGTATAACCCCTTTAAACAGATTTGTAAATTACTTCTATTTAAAAATTATAATCCTTCCAGTACTTGGCAGCTGCTGTATGCTCCAAAGGAAGTTGTATAGTTCTTTTCTGTCTGACCAGAGTGCTCTATGCCATGGGGATTTTCTTGTTCTCTGGACAGTTCCTGCCATGGACAGAGGTGTCAGCAGAGAGCACTGTGGTCAGACAGAAAAGAACTACACTACTTCCTCTGGAGCATACAGCAGCTGATAAGTACTGGAAGGATTAAGATTTTTTAAAAGAAGTAATTTACAAATCGGTTTAACTTTCTGGCACCAGTTGATTAGAAGAAAAAAAAAATTCTACTGGAGTACCCCTGTAAGATTAGGCACAGTGTCCTCTGCCTAGTGGGCTCTTTGCAGGATCTCTAGGTGGCTTCTGGGAATCGATTTTTCTGCAGCCAGCCCTGGAACAGACAGGATGGGTGAGTAAGGCTGTGTGGTGTGGAGTGGGGTCAGGTGGCCTGAGAGGAAGCTAGAAGGAGCTGTTCTTTTCGGGGACGGGTTGTATGCAGCGGCAAAAGGTGTGTGGGGGTGTGTGGTTAGGCGGTTGTTGGTGGACCCCAGCCCAGAGCGGCACTTTATCAGGAGGCAGCGTCTAGTTTCCCCATGCTGATCTGAGGAAGAAGGGAGTCCCCCTCGAAACGCGTTATCCACACTTTTATTATTTTTATAATTAAGCAATAAAGTTAAGATTCTACTCAAGGTCTATTTTTAGCCTTCTTTCTTCTATTCTGATGACCAAACGGGCAGCGCCAGGATAACTAAGGTCTTTTTCTCCTGCACCTGGACACATTTATTAGAACATAGTTGTTGCCATGGGACACAACAAGGATTCAAGTGACGTGACGCGTTTCGGCCCTACGGGCCGAAACGCGTCACGTCACTGAATCCTTGTTGTTTCCCATGGCAAATACTATGTTCTAATAAAGAAGTTCCTTTTTTTCACAAGTCAGCGCTGGACATTCTCTTCCTTTTGCATCTATAAAGATTGGTTCATATTATATTCGAGGCTTCCATACAGTACATAAAGACTTTCTCCAGAAGTATACCACCGACGGATGGCTGCAAAGTATATCATTCCATAGGCTCTAATGAAAACCTATTCCCATGTTTATATATTTAAAAATTTTTAGCTTTCTTTTATGCCTTTGTATACAAGAACAAAGCAGACCACACTTTGCTATACAGATAAAAGGAATATCAACATATGACAAAAATGCTCTTTTGGCTTCTACTTGGTATATGGAGCCTCATTGATCTGTCCACTGAGATTTTTTACCTTTTGTAATCAATAAATGTAATATGTGAACGGAGGCTAAGAATTAGAAAAGAAAATTGGAAAGAAGAGGACGGCCCATCGGCTTCTGCTGATTATTATTCATACATTTTTTTCTTTTATTTTTTTGTAAGATTGTCTCTAGTAAGAAGCTGACCAAACCTCTTGTACTGAAGAATGGGAGACCAGCGGGAAAAGGAACGATTACGGTATGGCGATTTTTATTTTCTGATGGTTTGCTTTGGGTTTTTTATTACAAAGATTTTTTGTGAAAGACCTGATTTATTTGTATTTGCTAAAGATTGCCTAAACAAAGGCTAATATTATGGGAGAAATCAGGATTTTATAACTACAATGCCACCCACTAAAATTGTCCTGAAATGTGAGCCCGGTGATGGAAGTGGATCGCACTTTTAGAATAAATATTTATAAAAAACAAAAAATGTTTATTTTATTTATCCTTTATTTATATGGCGCTTTTTGGAAACCTGCCACTGCAGTTTTTGAGCCAAGGCAAGAAGTACATTCAAATGGAATGAGAAATATAAAGATAGAACTTTACGTCTTCCTATTAGATAATTCACTTCTGACTTTGGCTCAAAAACTGCAGTGGCAGATGTCTGTGGTACCTTGGGGGTGTAGCTGTGCAGTGATGAAAGGGTGTTGGATTAACCCTTAACTGTCGTGACGCCAGGGTGAGGTTTCCTCTCTGTATATATATCCTACTGCCACCCGTCCCAGGAATGATAGGAAGGAATAAAGGATTGTCCACAACCGGAATTTTAGTAAACCGAAGATAACTTTACTGCAGATTTTATGCAGGTTAAATGTAATAACAGTCTTTACAGAGGACCGGACTTTTAGGCTCCTCACAGGTTTGGTTGAAACCTTTTAGTGAATAAGCTTTGATGCTTGATTCCGCTGTTCCACTGAACTTAGGGGTTTGGTTTCGGTTCAGTAGTCACGTAGGATTAGGATTGAGTTAGATTGAACTCACGGCTTTGTATTCGGCTGAAGTTAGCAGGCTTCAGGCCTAGATTTGCCTAGAAAGTATTCACGGAGCTTCTCTTTCTCTCTGCCAGTCCGGAACCCAAGAGCGCATGGAGCGAAGAGCGCGATCATTGGATACAGTGCCCTTATATCTGAAGGGGCAGGCTCAAAGCTTATTGGACCCCCAAACCTGTCAGTCCTATTACAAAGCATTGTGGTACATCACATGACATGAGCACCTGACCTGGAAGGTCCTTAACATTAGCAGAAAAATATAATTATTAATCATGTGACCTAAGGTCCTGGAAGGAATATTTACACTATACAATATACGAAATATAAATAAAATTATAGAAGGAAGAGGCGACTAGGGGTTATCCCCCCAATAGACTCCTATCAGGGCGGAGGAACTCTGACTTTGGGGACTTACTACACAAGGTACAGTACATGTACAGTATCGGGAGACCACAAGTCCAAAAAATGGCAGAAAATAAACCAGTGTGGAAATGTAGCCTAATGGTAGGGTTACACACAGCGCATACACAACGTATTTGACGCTGCAAGAAATCTGCCAGGCAGTGGGATATACGCTGCGTATGCATTAGGAGCAGACACAGGGCTTTCCCAGCTGCAGCCCTGTGTATGCAGTGAGGCTTGAAGGAGGCCAAGAGCACCGACATATCGGTTACACATGGTCTGCCTCCGAACCTTATTCCACACATAGGGTTGCAGCAGGGAAAGTAATTTAAATGCAAAATGTAAATCTGAAACATTAGTTGGGGTGATGCATTTGCCCAAATAGGCATAATTCAATAACAACTGGAGACTATAGGAAATACATTTTACCCATTACCGGTATAGCTTAAAGCGGTATTCCAGTTAAAAAAAAAACTTATTTTCATATTAACTGGCTCCAGAAAGATAAACAGATTTGTAAATTAATTCTGTAAAAAACAATCTTAATCCTTCCAGTACTTATCAGCTGCTGAAGTTGAGCTGTTCTTTTCTGTCTGACAACAGTGTTCTCTGCTGACACCTCTGTCTGTCTCAGGAACTGTCCAGAGCATGAGAGATTTGCTATGGGGATTTGCTCCTACTCTGGACACTTCCTAACACAGACAGAGGTGTCAGCAGAGAGCACAGTGGTCAGACAGAAAAGAGCTACTCAACTTCAGCAGCTGATAAGTACTGGAAGGATTAAGATTTTTTAATAGATGTCATTTACAAATCTGTTTAACTTTCTGGAGCCAGTTGATGGAATACCCCTTTTAACATGCTAGTAATTTGGGGGTGAAGGTTACCAACCCTGCAACCATTTAGACTATCAGGCATCCATTTTCATATATTTGTGTATTTCTTTCTTTCTAGATATTTGCAGAAGAAATAAAAGATAACAGAGTGGTGCAGTTCGAAGTTGAAGCAAGAAAACTGGACAAAAAGGTATTGGATCAAACCATATTAAATAATAATGTACAGTAAAAAGAGATGAGGAATGGCGCCCTGACATCAGCATTAAGCCACCCCAGCCCTGAGCTGAATTGTTATAATGGCAGTTTAGGGACAGCACTCAGGAGAATTGGTTATGTAATTATGGGCACTTTATGGTGGCGGCATACCTGCTGCCTCCGAACACATTACATACCGTATGTCTTGCTGGTGACTTAACATTCATCAAGCCAGAACAGGGCACACAATAGCCATCAGATTTTGCACCACAAAGTATTTTGCGCCCAGGGTAACTGCCCCTGTTGTTCACCCCAAATGTTTCACCACTGCGCCACTCCTAGGTGGATACAGTCCTAGGAGAGAGAGAGAGAGACAGACAGAGAGAGACAGACAGAGAGAGACAGACAGAGAGAGACAGACAGAGAGAGAGAGAGAGTCTTCTAGGACTGTATCCACCTTTTCCAGCCACCGGAGCACCTGAAAGCTGAACTAATTTATGCAGGATAAAGTCAGCAACCGCTGAGTCGAGAAGTTCGTGACAAATCGAATTACTGTAACTTCGCTCTCTAGTTGCCACTCTGCTGCACCAGCAGGAATAGGATAAAAAAACCATTTGTCATCAGAACAGAATATATTTGAGTTCTCACATGTCTTTACTTCGCATAACTCCTTGTACGGTGCAGAACCTCATGACTATGTTAGGATCACTTACAGAATTTCTTAATGTTTTTTGCAGGATTTATTTGGAAAGTCAGACCCTTACTTGGAATTTCACAGGCAGATGGATGATGGAAGATGGCAAATGGTCCACAGAACAGAGGTAAGGATTATTACCTTATACCAGTGGTCTCCAAACTGTGGACCTCAAGCTATTGCTAAACTACAACTCTTAGCATTGCCCAAGCAGTGGCTTTCTGGACTTGCTGGGAGTTGTAGCAAGAAACAAAAAAAGGCCCTGTGCTGGAATCCAGCCTACTAAGTAATTGTTGCATTCTATTTCTAATTCTTTTTTCAACTTTTTAAATATAAAAGGGGTTATTAAAGCTTTAAAGAGTGATGGTCTATGCTCAGGTAGAGAATATTAGGTCGTTGGGGATCTGACTCGTGGAACCCCTGCCGGACAGGGGGCAGTGGAGCTGGTACTATTGTAGTGGCAGTGCTAGGTACCTCAGCGTTGTACATTTCACTTGAATGGGATAAGACTTGAACCGCTGCTACTACTGCACTTGCAAGTACAAACAGACTTGCATGTAAATATTGAAGAGGCTGGAATGTTTGTATGAATACCGCAGCCCCTTCAAGCTGTAGATTGGGGGCAGTTCCAGGAATCTGATTTTTGCCTAGTTAGTACTGAGAGCCTGTCCTGAGGAAAGGCCATCGATTTACAAAGTCTGGCAAAAACCTTTAAACCTTTTGTTCTTTAATCAAATAAACAAAAAAATCTTTATATAGTGCCAACATATTCCTCATCACTTTACAATACAATAGGGAGCACACACCTATTTCTTTTCCACACATTAGACTTTGGTGGAGGGGGCATGTAGCAGCTCCATCCTTGCCAGTCTGTATGTACAAAGTCCTGGAACGGTTGGTATACAAGGGGGTAGAGTTGATGGCCCTGACATAAAGGCCGACTACTATGTTGTTACCTGTTCAAACTCCTGGAACTGCTAAAGCGAGCGGTCTGCTGAATTGCCAGAAGTCCCAATTGCCAGGACACCCCCTGAGGAAGCCTTCTGTTGGCAAAAAGAGTGTTGGGGTTGGGTAGGTATGGTCTGGCACCCTGTATGTCTATTCTTTTCTGTTAGTGTCATTATGCACTCCATACTCTTCAGTATGTGTTCTGATCCCTTTTACTATGATGACTATCCTCATGTTTTTATCGTCTAAGAATATTTACTAAAGATTTATTTTATCATGTGATCTGTCTAGTGCACATTTTTTTTGTTGTATTTGGTGTTGCATATATTTTGTGCACACTTACCTACAGGTATATGTAGGTTCTCTTGACTATTGGTGATTGTTAGTACCAGAAGCTTGCATGGGACTGCCAATTCTTTTAGTTGTGCTGGCAGTTTGGAGGTGTACCCTGCCGCCTAAATAACATTATAGTTGTCTTCCAACCCTACCAGTATAAAATGATGCATCTGTATTGTATGTTAAATGGAAATATTATGTATCCTATGTGCTACATGCTATATCTCTTTTGTAGGTCATTAAAAACAATCTGAATCCTGTGTGGAGACCCTTCAAGATACCACTCCAGGCTCTCTGTAATGGGGACATGGACAAAGCTATCCGGGTGAGTTACGATGGTCATTTTATGTTGGGTGTGTAGAGCAGTGTTACCAGGCCGGGTGCAAGGATTTTTGCCACCCTAGGAAAAAGTAAATTTTGCTGCCCCTTGACCTCACCCATTGGCTTCACCCTTTGACACGCCCCATCTTACTACTGGAGTGACACACTGTAACAAACCTCCTCCTCGTGTAATCTTCTTACTACTGGGGTGACACACTGTAGCAAACCTCCTCCTCGTGTAATCTTCTTACTACTGGGGTGACACACTGTAACAAACCTCCTCCTCATGTAATCTTCTTACTACTGGGGTGACACACTGTAGCAAACCTCCTCCTCATGTAATCACCTCACTACTGGGATGACACACTGTAACAAACCTCCTCCTCATGGAATCTCATTACTACTGGGGTGACACACTGTAACAAACCTCCTCCTCATGTAATCTCCTTACTACTGGGGTGACACCATGTAACAAACCTCCTCCTCATGTAATCTCCTTACTACTGGGGTGACACACTGTAACAAACCTCCTCCTCATGTAATCTCCTTACTACTGGAGTGACACACTGTAACAAACCTCCTCCTCGTGTAATCTTCTTACTACTGGGGTGACACACTGTAGCAAACCTCCTCCTCGTGTAATCTTCTTACTACTGGGGTGACACACTGTAACAAACCTCCTCCTCATGTAATCTTCTTACTACTGGGGTGACACACTGTAGCAAACCTCCTCCTCATGTAATCACCTCACTACTGGGATGACACACTGTAACAAACCTCCTCCTCATGGAATCTCATTACTACTGGGGTGACACACTGTAACAAACCTCCTCCTCATGTAATCTCCTTACTACTGGGGTGACACCATGTAACAAACCTCCTCCTCATGTAATCTCCTTACTACTGGGGTGACACACTGTAACAAACCTCCTCCTCATGTAATCTCCTTACTACTGAGTTGACACACTGTAACAAACTTCATGTAATCCCCTTACTACTGGGGTGACACACTGTAACAAACCTCCTCCTCATGGAATCTCCTTACTACTGGGGTGACACACTGTAACAAACCTCCTCCTCATGGAATCTCCTTACTACTGAGGTGACACACTGTAACAAACCTCCTCCTCATGTACTCTCCTTACTACTGAGGTGACACACTGTAACAAACCTCCTCCTCATGGAATCTCATTACTACTGGGGTGACACACTGTAACAAACCTCCTCCTCATGTAATCACCTTACTCATGGGGTGGCAGGGTTATGCTGGATGGGTGGGTGCTTCGGATGCTGGCTAACTTTATTGCTGTGGGCAGAATGGCGCCCCCATCAAGAGTACGCTCTAGACGGCTGCCTATTTTGCCTATAGGCAGATCCGGCCCTGAGTGTTTCCCAACCAGGGAGCCTCCAGCTGTCGCAAAACTACAACTCCCAGCATGCTGGGAGTTGTAGTTTTGCAACTGCTCTCCTGAAGAAGTCTGTATGCTTAATTTGTCTTCTCATTTTGTGGTTACCTTTTATGGTCTGTAGAATATGGTACAAGATATACAGTGTTCACACAATAAAGATATGCTGCAGATGTTTTTTCATCCGGATTTTCAATATTATTCTGCTTACATTGAGCAAAAATTGAACGGTAATGTCAGCCATTTGTTTAAATGGACAGCAGGAAATTCGGCATTTTGTGGCGGCTGCAGGGAAAATGTATGGCTAGTCTTAGCTTCTTCGGACAATAGCTGCCTGCAATAATTTATTGAAACCGAAGCCTTGGCAATCTGCTGATCACTGAGCCAGCTTTAATTCATGGCCCGTCCCAGCTGATGAATCTCCACCTGGAGATTCGGTTTGCAGCGGGTACCGCCAAAATCCATTAGCATTAGGACTGCGGGCACATGCGCCATCTCCATAGAAGGCAATGCAGTCTTGGTGGAATTCCACTGAAAAGATTTAAAGGGTTACTCCGGTGAAAACCCTTTTTCTTTTAAATCAACTGGTGGCAGAAAGTTTAACATATTTGTAAATTACTTCTATAAAAAAATATTAATCCTTCCTGTACTTATTAGCTCTGAATACTACAGAGGAAATTCTTTTCTTTTTGGAATGCTCTCTGATGACATCACGAGCACAGTTCTCTCTGCTGATGTTATTATAATAATAATAATAACGCTTTATTTATTGTTGTCCTTAGTGGGATTTGAACCCAAGTCCCCAGCACTGCAAGGTAGCAGTGCTAACCACTGAGCCACCATGCTGCCATTAGCATACATCTGCTATGCACGGTTGCTAAAATGGACAGAGATGTCAGCAGAGAGCACTGTGCTCGTGATGTCATCAGTGTTCCAAAAAGAAAGGAATTTCCTCTGTAGCATTCAGCAGCTAATAAGTACTGGAAGGATTAATATTTTTTAATAGAAGTAATTTGCAAATATGTTTAACTTTCTGCCACCAGTTGATTTAAAAGAAAAAAGGTTTTCACCGGAGTACCCCTTTAAGGTTTATTCTTATGGTGGGTCAGAAATTCAGAATTTTTGCTGTGGAAACTCCTCAGTGTAAACGATGCCGCACGATCCCCCTGAAAAACAATAGGACTCCGCTGTAGAATTTTTCGGCCACAAATTTTGCGGTGTGGACTGACCCTAAAAAGAGGTTGTCTTCATTAAGAGAAGTGTTTCCCAACCAACGTGCCTCCAGCTGTTGCAAAACTACAACTCCCAGCATGCCCGGACAGCCTTCGGCTGTCCGGGCATGTTGGGAGTTGTAGTTTTGCAACAGCTGGAGGCACACTGGTTGGAAAACACTAATTTAGAGTAAGTGTACACATTGGGGTTGAAAGATTAGTTTGGAAATTTCCAGGACTTTTCATTGTACAATGAGTTAGAACAATACAGCCTTCATTCATTCTTGCTAGTTTTCTCCACGCTACTGTCTTGCAATTAGAGTTTTGTTTCCTAAACTCCAGGCCTTGTATACTGTAAATAGGGCGGATGATTTCAGCATCTCATGCATGACTGAATCAGGTGATAATGCAACTCTAGGCAGATCAGGTGCAGGCTTCCTATCTACAACCTGGTAGAGAGTTAATGATATTGGGGTGTCCAAGTACAGGACCTTGTCCTGTTCCCGTCTAGAGTCCCCTCAGCTCGAGTCCCTCCATTTCCATAGGGCTCTCCTGTAGGGCTTGCCCCTGGTTGCCTCATATAAATTCTGTTAATATATTATTTAATGTATAGGAAATATATATGTATAGGACCTTTCCCGGGTCACGTGATGTACAGTTGTAATGTATAATTGCTTAAGGACCTTACTGGGTCATGTGATGTACCCAGAGTTCACTGGGTTCAGGACTTACAGGTTTGCTGACCAATAAGCTTAGTCCAGCCCCCTTAAAGGGGTACTCCGGTGGAAAAACAATTTTTTTTTCTTTTTTAAATCAACTGGTGCCAGAAAGTTAAACATATTTGTAAATTACTTCTATTAAAAAATCTTAATCCTTCCAGTACTTATTAGCTGCTGAATGCTACAGAGGAAACTCCTTTCTTTTTGGAACACTGATGACCTCACGACCACAGTGCTCTTTGCTGACATCGCTGTCCATTTTAGCAACCGTGCATAGCAGATGTATGCTAAGGGCAGCATGGTGGCTCAGTGGTTAGCACTGCTGCCTTGCAGTGCTGGGGCCTTGGGTTCAAATCCCACTAAGGACAACAATAAATAAAGACCTATTATTATAATAACGTCAGCAGAGAGCAGTGTGTTCGTGATGTCATCAAGATGTCAAAAAGAAAAGAATTTCCTCTGTAGTATTCACCAGCTAATAAATACAGGAAGGATTGAGATTTTTAATAGAAGTAATTTACAAATATGTTTAACTTTCTGCCACCAGTTGATTTAAAAAAGAAAAAAAGAAATAGTTTTTCCACCGGAGTACCCCTTTAATATATAAGGGGCTGTAGCCACTAAATTCAGTCTCTTCTTCCTGCACTCTTAGTTCCTGCTCTTATCTCCTGGATATCAAGCAAGCATAATAAGCATAACTCCATTCAGTTCATCTAGGCCAAAGCCTAAGAACCTTCAGCCACTAAACTGTGAGTTACAAAGCTCAATCTATCAAATCCTGTG
Organism: Hyla sarda; assembly: GCF_029499605.1. NCBI lineage: Eukaryota > Metazoa > Chordata > Amphibia > Anura > Hylidae > Hyla > Hyla sarda. Next base: position 321,607,973 of record NC_079193.1, read on the forward strand.
TGACTACTACCAGCTAAAATATTATAATTAGTAGCACAGTGGCCTGCATCAAAAGCTCATTGCTTCAAAGTCCCAGCAAAACCTGTGAGGAACCTGCATCCCGGTTACCTCTTAAGAGACTGTTATGTATAAAGACTGTTGCATAAAATCTTCAAGTAAAGTTCTTCAGTTAATTCATAAAATCTGCTGTGGACATTCCGTTTATTTCCCCTGCCGTTTCTGGGATGGTTGGCGGCAGGACCATTAACACTAAGGAAACCCCACCCTGGCGTCATGACAACCAAGGGTTAATACCACCAGACCCTTCATTCACCCTTCATTCACAACACCCCAGTCACCACAATATAATCCAGTCCTCTGATGAAGTTGGGTCTCCAGCGAAACGTCAGGATTTAGGCTTATGTGACATTTTAATCAGCAGCGTTTTTAGCCAGCCTTAAGTTCTATCATCTATCAGCCATTCGAGTGGCCCAAAATATAGTGGCACACCACTACTTTGGCAGTACTATGAGCATTAATTGAAAATAAGTGCCTGACTATAGCTGTGTTTTTAACTTTTCCTGTGTAATACTGACACCTAGTGGTGTTCAGGTGAATTACTACATTTGTCTTTCACCATTACATTTTAATAGTTCAATAAATTTTACTTTTTATTATTGTTGTTTGGGGGTTTCTAGCTTATCCCCTAAATTTGTTGTTCTTAATGATATAATGGAATATTGCTTGACCTACTAAAATTGCATGTTACGGTTATAATAGAATAAGAATGATAGAATACAGGTGAATTTTTTACTGTTCAGCTTCGTCGACTACCAATAAAGGGGAAAAGTTGCTTAAGTTAGACAGTTTGCATTATATGTTCTATATAATGCTCATATCCTACTATCATATGGGGTTCCACCCAACAATGGTCCTCACATACATAAGAAGATCACATCAATGGAGTTTACGTGGGTAAATTTGGTACATACGCTGCAGGTATTGTTGATTTTGCTACATATATGCTGAGGATCTGCAGAAAATTCACAATTGTCAGGCCATGCTTCTGTCTACATCTTGGTAGCGAGAAGTAGACAGAAGCATGGCAGGACAATTGAGCATGACGGGAGCTGCCGGGGAACGGGACTAGGTAAGTATATGTGTTTTTTTTTAACGAGCACCAGCAACACGTTATTTTTTTACCCAAATGCTGGAATACCTCTGTCTATCCAAAGCAGAAAATCTGCACCAAAATACACATGATTCGGTGCGGATTTTCCCTGTGGATTTTCCTCCGTGGAGGTGTGTGACCATACCCTACAAGATTACACTTCTGCCAATCTCCATACCGTAGAGAGCCAATCTCCATACCGTAGAGAGCCAATCTCCATACCGTAGAGAGCCAATCTCCATACTGTAGAGAGCCAATCTCCATACTGTAGAGAGCCAATCTCCATATTGTAGAGAGCCAATCTCCATACTGTAGAGAGCCAATCTCCATACTGTAGAGAGCCAATCTCCATACTGTAGAGAGCCAATCTCCATACTGTAGAGAGCCAATCTCTATACTGTAGAGAGCCTCCTTTGAAGCACCATTAAGGAAATCTGTGGTGGTCCAAGCTCAGGGATCATTTTATGTTCCTGGATTTGTCTTGTGTATATATTATGTTTCGATCCAATTATGTATACAGAATACGACGTTTCATTTGTGCTTTAATCATTGTTTCTTGATTTTCAGGTAGAGTGTTACGACTACGACAGTGATGGCTCCCACGACATGATTGGAATCTTCCAGACCACGATGTCAAAACTGAAGGAAGCCAGTCGCTCAATGCCAGTAAGGGAGCAGCAGCTAATAAATATACTTGAGTCATCTAGATATTACTATGCAAAAGTAATAACCTTTAGTTATGTTAATAATAATCCCAGAGTAACAGGCCGCAGTGCTTGGACAATTGCCTGAACCCTTATGTTGGCTTGGATTTACAGCAACTTTTGGTAATACCAAGTAAAAAAAAAAAATGTCAATTTTTTTATTTTTTATTATTGTTTCCTTTTGGGGATTCCTAGGATTATTACAAGTTGCCTTGCAACTTTTTCCCCATAGAGTAACAGTGAGATTTTAGTAACTGAATTTATTGCAACAAAAACTGTACAGCCTAATACAGAATCTCCGAAACTATGCATCTTCACATCAGTGGGGCTTTCAGAGAAGGGCTGAAGTTTTTCTAGGCTTATGGTTTGCCAGTAAGTCCAAGCCCTTCACGTATCATAAATGTTCAGCTATTGATACAAGTGCTGTCGGCAATACCAGTACTTCAATGTAATCTGCTCTGTGATGAACATGGTACTATGATGCTGGACATATGCACTGGGTTATACACTGCAAATATAGCCTCGGTGCTAACCATTGAACTGTTGCTTCTCTTCACTACCTCACTTCCAGATTCATGTACTTCCCTAAAAACCACTGGGCGTGCAATACAGATAAAAATAATTATGCTTTTTTTCTGTGCAGATGGAATTTGACTGCATAAATGAAAAGAAGAAACAGAAGAAGAAAAGCTACAGAAATTCTGGGGTAGTCAGTGTGAAGTTGTGCCAGGTTGGTGGAAGGATTAGAATGTTATTGCTATGAAATAATCCTACTTAAAGGGGTACTCCATCCCTAGACATCTTAGGGGATAAGATGTCTGATGGAAGGGTCCCGACACTGGGGACCCCCGCGATCTCTGCTGCGGCAGCCTAGACACTTGGTGCATGGAGCGAACTTTGCTCCGTGCCGGATGACTGGCGATGCGGGGCGGAGGCTCGTAACGACACGACCGCGTCCCGCTCGTGACGTTATGGCCACACCCCCTCAATGCAAGTCTATGGGAGGTGGCCTTATTCCGGTGCTGCACCCGACACTCTAAACGAATGCCGGGAGCAGCAGGGAGATTGCAGTTTTTTTTTTGGTATAAAAAGTGACAAAAAATACTCTATTTTGGACTTTGATACCACATATGTTTATTTTTATTTACACAGTTTTTTTTTGTTAGTTTTTTTTATGGGAAAAGGGGGGGGGGGTGATTCAAATTTCTATTAGGGAAGGGGTTTAATCATCTTCATTAACTTTTTTTTTTCCACTTTTTATTTTGCAATGTTATATCCCCCATAGGGGACTATAACGCGCAGTACATTGATTCAATGCCATTGCATTGCGATGCATTGATCAGTGTTATCGGTGGTTGATTGCTCAAGCCTGGATTTCAGGCTTGGAGCAATTAATCGCCGATCGGAAGCACAGGAGGCAGGTAAGGCACCCTTCTGCTGTGTCCTAGCTGATCAGGATTTTACTGCGATGGTCCCGATCAGCCCGACTGAGCTGCCAGTAAGCTCTCACTTTCACTTTAGATGCACCGATCAACTTCGATCACTGTGTCTAAAGAGTTAATGCCGGACATCTGCCTGAACTGCATTGTCCGGCAATAGCCACGGGTCCTGACTGCTGATAGCTGCCAGGAACATGCGGGTATGATGCCAGCTCTGCTCCTGAGCTCTCTTCATAACCATCCCCTGCCGCAGTGCCGTTTAGAAACGGCATTTTGCGGCAAGGGGTTAAAAATGATTTCAGGGACATAGGCCGCAAGCTTAAGGCAAGGACCTCCAAGGTAATATTTTCTGAATTACCTGTATCACGAGCCACACCAGAGAGGCAATGGGAGATTTGGGAGGTAAACAAGTGGCTCAGAAGCTGGTGTAGGAAGGAGGGGTTGGGGTTAATGGAGAACTGGGCTGACTTCGCTGTCGGATATCGGCTCTACCGTAGAAACAGGCTGCACCTCAATGGGGAGGGTGCAGCTGTGCTTGGGAAGAAGATGGCAAGAAGGGTGGAGGACTGTTTAAACTAGGGACTGGGGGGGGGGAACCTACAACATAGAGGGGGAAGATAGTGTAGATAGAGAGGGGGGACTTATTAATGTACCTGGGGGTGGAGCGGAGAGAGGGGTTAGAATAATTAATAGGGATAGGCATCATAGGAAGATAAAACATACACCATTGAATTGCATGTTGACTAATGCCAGAAATCTGACCAATAAAACAGAGGAACTGGAGTTGATAATGTCTGAGGAGAATAATGACATAGTGGGTATAACAGAGACTTGGTTGGACGATAGCTGTGACTGGGCGGTCAACATACAGGGTTATAGTCTATTCAGGAAGGAATCGGACAAAATGTAAAGGGGGAGGAGTTTGTCTTTATGTAAAGTCCAGTCTGAAGGCCGCACTGCAGGAGGATATACAGGAGGGAAACAATAATGTAGAGTCATTATGGGTAGAAATATATGGCGTTAAAAATAAAAAAAATCTTATAGGGATTTGTTATAAGCCACCAAACATAATGGAAGAAGCAGAAGATCAATTATTGAGGCAAATAAACAAGGCAGCAAATCAGAATGATGTGATAATAATGGGGACTTTAACTATCCTGATATAAACTGGGAGACTGAGACCTGTGAATCTCATAAAGGAAACAGGTTTCTGACTATAGCTAAGGACAATTATCTGTCCTAAATTTTGCAGGGCCCGACCAGTGGGGGCGCCCTACTGGACTTAAAGGGGTATTCCGGGCAAAAACATTTTATCCCCTATCCAAAGGACCCCCCCCCCATTCTATGCGGGTGCTGCATCTCCAGTTTCAGAAACCTCCGAAGACATGAATGGAGGGGGCGTGGTGTGACGTCACGTCCCCAGTCCCGGATACCCGGAGGTTTCGGAAACTGGATACGCAGATCCCCCATAGAATGCGGGTGCTGCAGGGAGTCCCAGCGGCGGGCCCCCCGCGGTCAGACATCTTATTCCCTATCCTTTGGATAGGGGATAAATGTTTTTGCAGGAATACCCCTTTAATATTAACCAACAGACCTGACAGAGTAACTAATGTGCAGGTAGAAGGACACCTAGGGAATAGGGATCATAATAAAATACATTATATCTTGTTCTTCAATAAGGGAATCTCTCGAGGGGCCACAAAAACTATGAACTTTAGGAAGGCAAAGTTTTATCTACTCCGAGAAGCCTTTAGCAATATAAAATGGGATAATGTCCTCAAAACCAAGAATACTGACACTAAATGGAAGCCCTTTAAAAATTCTTAAATTCTCACTGTAAGATGTGTATACCTTATGGGAATAAAATGGTCAGAAATAAAAGAAAACCAATATGGACGAATAAAAAAGAGGGCAATAAATGACAAAAAAAACTACTACTAAAACAGGACAGCAGTGAAGAATCATTAAAAAGCTATAGAGAAAAATGTAAAATATGTAAAAAAAAATAGAGACAAAAAGACTCATTGCCACGGAGAGTAAAACTAACCCCAAAATGTTCTTTAACTATATAAATAGCAAAAAGGTTAAAAATGAAAGTGTTAGCCCTTTAATAAACAGTTAAGAAGAAATTATAAACAGGGATCAGGAAAAAGCAAATTTCTCTATCGGCTCCATTGGGGGACACAGACTGTAGGCGTATCTTGCTGTCTCTAGGAGGTGTGATCTTGCGGTCTCTAGGAGGTGTGACACTATGGTAATAAAAAATGCCAGCTCCTCCCAGCAGGATACACCCGCCTTCAGGCTCTGAGATAGTCAGTCAGTTTAAGCTTAGTGTCTGAAGGAGGTGGACATGGTCTGGATTCTCCAGTCCAGGTCTTCTGTTTTTATTTTCCTGGTATAGGGATGTGTTTTAGTTTTTTATTCCCTTTGTTTTCCGTTTTCAGGTGGTGACTCAGGAACTGCGGTTCACTGTTTCCCCATTGCGAGTAAGGGGGCACAGACATTGCGTATATGCGCTGTTAACCCCCCCCCCTCCCCAACGGTCAGCGCCTGGGTGGTACCTCATGGTTCTGGGTCTCCCTATGTCTCTGCTTGCCTCGCTCGCCATAAGCTGGCTGAAGACTTCACTGAAGACCGTGGTCGTCTCTTGTTTTCCGAGAAATCTGGACTTCACACATTCAGGACTCTGGGGTCAGGGATGTGGTGTCCAACGGTTACTGGATCGAATTCGCCTCCCTTCCGAGCGTTCTTCGATCCTGGGCCATCCGGTCTCCTCCTCTGGTGAAGTAATTTCGAGCGGCTCTCCAGTCTCTGCTTCTCCCGGGGGTTATCATCCCCGTTCCTCCAGGGGAACATTTTCGGGGTTTCTATTCACATTTTTTTGTGGTCCCCAAGATGGACGGTTCTGTGCGACCAATCTAACTGTCACCTTCTCATCCACCACTTCAGAATGGAATCTCTCCTTTCGGTGGTGGCGTCCCTGGAACAAGGGGAGTTCCCTTAATCGGTGGACATCAAGGATGCCTACCTCTATGTGCCAATATTTCCGGGCCATCATCGGTACCTCCGCTTGTGGTTCTGGAGGGGCACTTTCAATTCGCAGCCCTCCTCTTTGGTTTGGCCACGGCTCCTCGGGTCCTTACAAAGATCCTTGCTCCAGTGTTGGGCCTGTTGGTCGAGGGGAATCTCGGTGATATCCTATCTGGATGACCCTCTCATCAAGGCTCCGACCAGAGCCCAGACTCTGGAGAATCTGGACGTCACTCTTCACTCTCTGACTCGCTTTGGGTGGATGGTCAACCGGGACAAGTCAGTCTTCTGTCCTACCCAGTCTCTAACCTTCCTGGGACTTCGATTCGATGGCCTGTGCCCGCCTTTGTCTTCCGCCGGACAAACGTCTGGCGCTTTGGTCGAGGGTCCGCTCCCTTCGGACCCAGGTATCAGTCTCCATCTGCACAGTATGGACGTCCTGGGTCGGGTGGTGGCAACTATGGAGTCCGTACCCTTTGCCCAGTTTCATTACCGCCCCCTTCAACTGGCGATTCTCTCTCGATGGAACAGGTCTCCTCTGTCCCTCGAGCGTCAGATTGTTCTCCCTCGCAGGGTACGTCAGTCTCTGCTCTGGTGGCTCCGCTCCCCCCTTCTTCTCCAAGGGCGGTCATTTCTTCCCCTTCTCTGGCGGGTTGTTACAACGGTTGCCAGCCTGTCGGGCTGGGGCGGTGTGTTCAGGGATTGGACGGTCCAGGGACTCTGGTCTCCCCTGGAGATCTTTTTCCCGATAAACATATTGGAATTACGGGCGATTCTTCTTTGTCTTCTTAATTGGGAGTCCCGTCTTGTCCTGTCCGCGTTCAGCCGGACAACGCCACGGCAGGGCGTTGACATAATCGACAGGGCGTCGCTCGCAGCTCGGCAGCCATGGCCGAGGTGACCAAGATTCTCACCTGGGCGGAGAGTAAGGTTCCGGCCATTTCAGCGTTTCACATTCCGGGTGTGTTCAACTGGGAAGCGGACTTCCTCAGTCTGTCCTCACCCGACCCCGGCAAGTGGCCTCTTCATCCGGAGGTCTTCGGGCAGCTCGGCAACCTCTGGGCTTTCCGGACGTGGACCTCTTCGCGTTCCGGCACAATCGGAAGATTCTCCCATTTGTCTCCAAGTTCCGGGACCCTCAGGTTCTGGCCGTGGACGCCCTAGTGATTCCATGGGCGGGGTTCTCCCTACCTTATCTGTTCCCTCCTCTTCCGCTCCTTCCTAGGGTGCTGAGGAAGCTCAAGGCAGAGGACGTCCTCACCTTTCTGGTAGCTCCAGATTGGCCCCGAAGGTCGTGGTATGCCAATGTAGTCAGGCTCCTGGACGACGCTCCTCTGCGCCTTCCGCTCCGCCCGGACCTATTCTCTCAGGGTACTCTTGCCACCCCAATTTACAGTCGCTGCATTTGTTGGCATGGTGGTTGAGACCGCGATTTTGAGGGCCTGCGGGTTCTCTTCCCAAGTCATTCACACCATGCTCTGGGCTCGTAAGCCCTCCTTCGCACGAATTTACCACCGTACTTGGCGGCTTTATTTTCGTTGGTGTGACGTTCAGGACTTCTCCCCGGTGACCTTCTCGGTTCCCCGTCTTCTCTCCTTTTTTTGCAGTCGGGGTTGGAACTGGGGTTGTCTTTCAGTTCCCTTAAAGGTCAGGTCTCGGCCCCTGGTTTCTATTTCTCATGTCCGGACCTTCATGCAAGGAGTGGCGCATGCTGTTCCTCCTTATCGGTTACCTTCTCCCCCTTGATACGTGAACTTGGTTCTGAGTGCCCTCCAGGGTGAACCCTTTGAGCCCCTTAGAGAGGTGTCTCTCCGACTCCTTTCTTGGAAAGTGGCATTTCTTGTTGCTATCACCTCCATCCGGAGGGTGTCTGAACTGGCAGTTCTTTCCTGCCGTTCTCCGTTTCTGGTGATCCACCAGGACAGGTCGTTTTCCGGCCAGTTCCTTCCTTTTTGCCTAAGGTGGTCTCGGCCTTTCATCTCAATGAGAACATTGTCCTCCCGTCCTTTTGTCCGGCTCCTTCTCATCCTAAGGAGTGCTTACTACACAAGCTGGATGTAGTTTTTGGCTGTTCGGTCTTATCTCTCCATCGCTTCTTCGTTTTGTCAGTGTGATTCCTTTGTCGTCCTTACGGAAGGTCGTCGCAAGGGACAACCTGCTTCCATGGCCACCATTTCTCGGTGGATTCGGTCCGCCATTGCAGAAGCCTATCGCTGTAAGGGGAAGATTCCTCCTTTCAGGGTTGTGGCTCCTTCCACACGTTCTGTTGGGCTTCCTGGGCTCTCCAGAATAGAGCCTCGGCCTCGCAGATTTGCAAGGCGGCTACCTGGTCGTCTTTGCACGCTCTCTCGAGGTTTTCCGAGTTCATACTTTCGCATCGGCTGATGCTAGTCTGGGTCGTAAAGTGTTGCCGGCGGCAGTGGATCGGCCGTCTGCCTGATTACTTATCTGCCCACCCAAGAGACGGCTTTGGTACGTCCCACGGTTTGTGTCCCCCAATGGAGCTGATAGAGAAAAGGAGATTTTTTAACACTTACCATTGGGGGACACAGCTCCCACCCTTTTTTAGTTTTTTCCTTTGGTTATCTGTCCGAGGGTGTGTTCAGTTGTGTTTGCTCTGAAACTTAAACTGACTAGCTCAGAGCCTGAAGGCGGGTATATCCTGCTGGGAGGAGCTGACTTTTTTTTATTACCATAGTGTCACACCTCCTAGAGACAGCAAGATACACCCACGGTCTGTGTCCCCCAATGGATGCTTCGAGAAAGAGATTTTACGGTAAGTGTTAAAAAATCTCCTTATATTAAACATTCTTCTCCATTGTATTCACCGAGGAAAATGAAATGCAGGGTGAAATACAGCGAGATAAGATGAACTCCCCAGTACAGGTCACCTGTCTAATCCAGGAAGAAGTACAGTGCCGCCTACAAAAAATCAAAATAGACAAATCATCCGGTCCAGATGGCATTCACCCCCGTGCTCTAAAGGAATTAAGTAATGTAATAGACAGACCCATATTTTTACTCATTAGGGTTAAAGGTTGAACTTGATGGACTTTGGACTCTGGTCTTTTTTTCAACCTCATAAACTATGTTACAATGTAGATGGAAAATTAGAAAAATGTACAGAAATTTGACACAAATTCTAAGCAAAAGACCAATCTTATTAAGGACAGGGTGCTGAGTATGTTGTGTCAATGTTCAGCTAAGCTTCATGTACACTTTCATGGAAGGTGCCAGTATTTAGGATCTGTGTGGTACTGATCATAAGCACACCCATGTACACAAACAATCTCCAGACAGTGCTCAATAAAGCCCAAATGTTTTGGCAATCAGTGAGTGGTCTAAGGCTATGTTCACATTTGTATTGTAGGCTACATTTAGGGCCTCTGTTACAGAATCCATTCAAATAACCGGACAAAAAAGTGCTACACACAGCATTTTTGTGTCCAGTTTTTTTCCAGTGAAATGATGGACACCAAACAGAAACCCAGTGGACGCTATTAAAGTCCGTCACGCAGTGGACAGTCCGGTTCTGTTTCCTGGCCCCAAATGGAATCTGTGACAGAGGCCCAAAATGGGATGTGAACCTGGAATACCATTACAGATTTTACCAATATGATCTTCTCTCACATATTTATAACACATCCGATCATTTTAAATAGATTCCTCATATAACATTTAAGTTACTGAAGCAAAAAGGCTGGTTTATCGACTTTTCTGCAATTAATTTAGTAACACAAGTGTCTGATTCTGTCATATATGTTTTTTTTATTACTCATCCTTTATATATGGTCTGTCTATTTCTAGATTACGGTAGAATATACATTTCTTGACTACGTTATGGGAGGATGTCAGATGAACTTTGTTGTAAGTATATGGACTACATCATGATCTTGGCAAAATGATTTCCAGTCCTTTTTTACAAAAAATATTGTCAAAAAACTCAACATAAAAGCTTAAAGGAGTTATCCAGGAAAAAACTTTGTTTATATATCAACTGGTTCCAGAAAGTTAAACAGATTTGTAAATTACTTCTATTAAAAAATCTTAATCATTTTAGTACTTATGAGCTGCTGAAGTTGAGTTGTTCTTTTCTGTCTGAGTGCTCTCTGATGACACCTGTTATGGGAACTGTCCAGAGTAGAAGCAAATCCCCATAGCAAACCTCTTCTACTCTGTGCAGTTCCCAAAACAAGCAGAGATGTCAGCAGAGAGCACTTTTGCCAGACAGAAAAGAACAGTTAATTTACAAATCTGTTTACTAACTTTCTGGAGCCAGTTGATATAAAAAAAAAATAAAAAAAATAAAGGGTTTTCCTTGAATACCCCTTTTAAAGGGGTACTCTAGTGGATTTTTTTTTTTTTTAAACCAACTGGTGCCAGAAAGTTAAACAGATTTGTAAATTTATTCTATTTCAAAATCTGAAGCCTTCCAGTACTTATCAGCTGCTGTATGCTCCAGAGAAAATTGTTCAGTTCTTTCCAGTCTGACATCAGTGCTCTCTGCTGACACTTCTGTCCGTGTCAGGAACTGTCCAGATTAGAAGCATATCCCCATAGAAAACCTCTCCTGCTCTGGACAGTTCCTGGCACGGACAGAGGTGTCAGCAGAGAGCACTGTGGTCCGACTGGAGAGAACTTAACAAATTTCTCTGTAGTATATCTGTAGTATACAGCAGCTGATAAGTATTGGAAGGGTTCAGATCTTGAAATAGAAGTAATTTACAAATCTGTTTAACTTTCTGGCACCAGTTGATTTGAAAACTTTTTTTCCCCACCGTAGTACCCCTTTAAGCCACAAATATAGTTGAAAATCTGATGTGGGAAAGGCCTTACAGCAGCAATGTATTCCTTTTGTCCACTGGGACTTTAAAGGCATTCTCCAGTGTTTAAAATGTATCCTCTATTTACAGGATAGGGGATAAGTGTCTGATCATAAAGGATCCAATCTCTGACTCCCTTGATCTTTTAAATGGGAGCCAGAATCTTCCCACTGCATAGAGCGCATGATCGGCACACGCTCCTTGCATTCTCTGTGGGAGTGCCAGATACACAAGTGCTGTACTCGGGGAGAAAAACAGTTCACTTGCTGCTTCTCCCATCTCTCTGCTCACTACAAGAGGCAAGCCCATAGACTTTTATAGAATGCATCTCCTGCAGAGAGGAGAGAGAAGCGCTTAGCTGAGTGCTTCTCCTGGCTTGTTCTAAAGCTCAGTGGGGGTCTCAGCACCCAAACCCCGACTTATCAATAGTTTTGACATGTCTCAATGAGATGTCAAAAGTAACACTTTAAGCTTCACTTAGACATCAAATCCAATTGTTATATAATGCTCTGTTTGTACCATAAATAAATGTGCAGCTGACTTTTATTTACTATGATTGTAATAGGTAGGAATCGACTTTACAGGATCAAATGGTGATCCCAGATCACCAGACTCTCTACACTACATTAGTCCCAATGGAGTCAATGAGTACCTGAATGCTATCTGGTCGGTGGGCCAGGTGATTCAGGACTATGACAGGTAAATATTATTGTTTTTTTCTTTTAAGGAAAGAAACAACTGAGGATGTGTGTGTGTTTGTGTGTGTGTGTGTTTGTGTGTGTGTGTGTGTTTGTGTGTGTGTGTGTTTGTGTGTGTTTGTGTGTGTGTGTGTGTGGGGGGGGGGGGGGGGGGGGTTAACAGCATAATGTTAGAAAACATAAAAGCTATCTAGCAATAAAAAAAAATTTCCTTCCAGGAGTTACATAACAATTCTTTATTACAATGCTTTATTGTTCTTGTATCAGAATATAAAAATAGCACAGCCCCGCTCTTGAATGGAACTGTAACAAATGTTCTACTTATATCGTTACTGACAGATTTGAAATGGAAAAAAATGGCATCAATAGCGTTTGCTGTTATGGTTTATATATTCACATAAGAAAGTCAGCAACCCAGGACAGGTGGTTACACGTGCATTTGGGGCATATGAAAATTGTTAAAATCAAGCCTGCACTGTGGGGTACATTTTGATGTCCTGTTTTTTTTCGAGAAGCTTCCAAAATACAAAACCAAGGCACTGGGCAGAACCACCCACTGGACTCCTAAACCCTTAATAAATAGAGATATAAATAAATAAATTACAAGATCTATTAAATCTTCTTCAAAAACTATATCTGAATCTACCCAACAAAACCTTGGCTATAACAGGTCACCCACAGATCTGACTGCACGTTCAATATGACAGGTTTCCTTTAAATGCTAGGGGTATGTTCACAAAAAACAAAAACTAAATGCTCCAAAATGTTTCAGAATGCCCCCAAGAAACACCTTCAAAACACATGGTTTCCATCTCCCATTGACTTCAATAGGAAATGCTCAAAATAGCATTAACCCAGAGCAGTTCTGCCTGAAAGCTCACATTAAAATCTATGGTAGCTCGAAAAAAACTGCTGAAAAAATCCAAAGACACCTGTAAAAATTACACTGATTTGCCAGTTTTAAAGGCTTTTTTTTCCCCCCAGGCAATTTACATGCATGGATTTTATAACCATGTGAACGTGTTTGTCAATTAAACTATCCTAGGGACAAGTCAAAATTTGATATCGCTTGGGGTCTGAGATGATAAGAATAAGCAGGGAGAGAAACAGGGAGACCTGGACGACAGCCCCATAGACTTACATTATGAGTCCGTCCCATGAAGGTCACATGACTTCTCTTTGCTTGTTCTTGTGGTTGATTGGGGTCTCAACTCTCAGACCCTGACTGATAAAAACTTTGTCTCATATATCAAAAGTTTTTTGACAGAGGTTTTAAAGGTTTGTTTAAAAATGTCATTGTTGGCTAAATGCTTTATTAGGATCCTTTCAGGAGAACAATATGCATGAACTGTTAAAGGGGTACTCCGGTGAAAACCTTTTTTCTTTTAAATCAACTGGTGGCAGAAAGTTAAACATATTTGTAAATTACTTCTATTAAAAAATCTTAATCCTTCCTGTACTTATTAGCTGCTGAATGCTACAGAGGAAATTCCTTTCTTTTTGGAACACTGATGACTTCACGAACACAGTGCTCTCTGCTGACATTTCTGTCCATTTTAGCAATCATGCATAGCAGATGCATAGCAGATGCATAGCAGATGCATAGCAGATGCATGCTAAGGGCAGCATGGTGGCTCAGTGGTTAGCACTGCTGCCTTGCAGTGCTGGGGACTTGGGTTCAAATCCCACCAAGGACAACAATAAATAAAGAGAGAACTGTGGTCGTGATGTCATCAGAGAGCATTCCAAAAAAGAAAAGAATTTCCTCTGTAGTATTCAGCAGCTAATAAGTACAGGAAGGATTAAGATTTTTTAATAGAAGTAATTTACAAATATGTTTAACTTTCTGCCACCAGTTGATTTAAAAGAGAAAAGGTTTTCACCGGAGTACCCCTTTAAGTGACTGAAGGCATGGTGGACTGTCTGAGTGCACCACTTTTGTTGTATTTGTTCTAAAGTCAAAAGAAGCGTTCTCTCCTATAACTGAGGAAATTAGGAAATTTAGAAACTGCAAACCACCTGTCGTATTTTATACAAATACATAATTCTTGCATCATTGCACATTTACCTTTTTTCATCATTTTTCTTCTTTTTTTTAGTGATAAAATGTTCCCAGCCTTTGGTTTTGGAGCGCAGATACCACCATCGGGGCAGGTAATGGCCATAGAAAATGTATAAATTACATAATGACTTTGGAAAAAACAAAGAAAACTAATTGGGTTAAAACACAAGATGAAATTGCGTTGCAGTTGCATTGTGGATAGTAAGTGGAATGGAAGAATTACATTTTAGTATTGGAAACTGCAACACAACCTGACTGTGTACCGTATTTTTCGTCCTATAGGACGCACCGGCGTATAAGACGCACCCAATTTTTTGAGGCAAAATCTAAAAAAATAAAGATTTTGAACCCAATAGTGGTCTTCAACCTGCGGACCTCCAGATGTTGCAAAACTACAACTCCCAGCATGCCCGGACAGCCGTTGGCTGTCCGGGCATGCTGGGAGTTGTAGTATTGCAACATCTGGAGGTCCGCAGATTGAAGACCACTGCATAGGAGGTAATACTCGTGTCTCCGCCGCTCCGGACCCGTCACCGCTGCCCTGGATGTCGCTCCATCGCTGTCGCCGTGTCCCCGTCGCTTTGGAACGTCTCTGGTGCCGGCCGGGTATCCTCGCTCTCCGTCGCCGCCGTTACGCACGCCGACACACGTACGTGATGACGAGGAAGGAGAGCGCCGGCCATACAGGGGATCCCTGAACGGAGAAGACACCGAGGAGGCAGGTAAGGTCCCTCCCGGTGTCCTGTAAGCACTAACCCGGCTATTCAGTCAGGCTGTACGGGACCGCCGCGGTGAGATCGCAGCGGTCCCGAACAGCCCGACTGAACAGCCGGGTTAGTGTCACTTTCCCTTCAGACGCGGCGGTCAGCTTTGATCGCCGCGTCTGAAGGGTTAATACAGGGCATCACAGCGATCGGTGATGTCCTGTATTAGCCGCGGGTCCCGGCCGTTGATGGCCGCAGGGACCGCCGCGATAGGGGTGTATTCGCCGTATAAGACGCACCGACTTTTTCCCCCCAGTTTTGGGGAAGAAAAAGTGCGTCTTATACGGCGAAAAATACGGTAATTTCACCCTTTTAATATCTAAATATCCATTACTCTATCAGTAAAACAAGCATTCTGCAGATATAGTTAGAAAATGAACGCCTAGAATAAAGTTATATTGTCTCAAGATAAAAAATAAATAAAACAAGGGAAGACTAGATGGACCAGATGGCTTTTGTGTGTGTGGGGGGGGGGAGAGGGGGTCAAAGACCTCAGGGCCACATGTTTGTGGAGTTTTTTTTTTTATCCTGTAGGCTAGGTCCACTCTGAGGAATTGCCATCTCCATAGACGGCAATGAATTCCTCGAGGCTTCCACCTAAAGAATGATTGACTGAGATCATTCTTTTGGTGGAGGAACTTCAGAGGCAGTGCACCACTTTTGCTTGGATCAGCTAAACATAGATGTTTATTGTGGGGTCAGCTGAATGGGCGTTTCTCCAGCAAGTATCTCATGTTCACTCCCATAATGCACTACTCTGCGGTAACAGGAATCCATCAGAATCCTGGATACGTTGGGGCACATTGATAGGGGGCAGATTTATTAAAACTGTCAAACTACGTCCTTGTTGCCCATAGCAACCATAAATTTTCTCCAACGTTAGCCCCTTATTTATCAAAATGGTAAAAGTAAAACTGTTTTTGTCGTCCTTAGCAAAAGTTTAGTGAAAAAACAGGCCAGAAAATAGCCTAAAAGCTAAATCTGCTGAAATACATCTGTAACTTAAAGGGGTACTCCCATGGAAAACTTAAAAAAAAAAATCAACTGGTGCCAGAAAGTTAAACAGATTTGTAAATGACTTCTATAAAAAAAATCTTAATCCTTCCAGTACTTTTTAGGGGCTATATACTACAGAGGAAATGCTTATCTTTTAGATTTCTCTGATGTCATGACCACAGTGCTCTCTGCTGACCTCTGCTGTCAATTTTAGGAACTGTCCAGAGCAGGAGAAAATCCCCATATCAAACATATGCTGCTCTGGACAGTTCCTAAAATGGACAGCAGAGGTCAGCAGAGAGCACCGTGGTCATGACATCAGAGAAATCTAAAAAGATAAGCATTTCCTCTGTAGTCTATAGCCCCTAAAAAGTACTGGAAGGATTAAGATTTTTTTTAATAGAAGTAATTTACAAATCTGTTTAACTTTCTGGCACCAGTTGATTTAAAAAAAAAAAAAAAGTTTGCCACGGGAGTACCCCTTTAACCCCTTCCCGACCTATGACATACCTGTACGTCATGGGTGGCAAGGTGTTCCCGACCCATGACATACAGGTACGTCATGGACATTACTGCCGCTACTCGCGGCATCCCGCAGCGCCCGGAAAGATGGTGGCTATCACTGATAGCCAGCCATCTTACCGTGCGACCACGGGGGGTTTCGTCCCCCACCCCCCCCAGCGATCGCTGCTATCAGCTGGTCAAATCTGACTAGCTGATAGCAGCGTTTCGCTATCAGAATACTTAGCAGCGCGGAGTGTGAGTCCGGATCATGGGGATCGGGACACACACCGCTCTGCTAAGTGTCCCTGACCCGTCCCCCGGCGTCACTTACCCGTCCGAGCGGTCCCGGTGTCCTCCGTGCGGTCCCGGCGTCCTCCGTGCGGTCCCGGTTGCGCTGCGTCCCGGAGGTGAGTTTCCGACAGCAGTGCAGCATCTTCATTGGCAGCAGTGAGATCGCCGTAAAGCAATCTCACTGCTGCCTCTGAGAGTTTCAAAACTGCAACTCCCAGCATGCCCAGACAGCCTTTGGCTTTCTGGGCATGCTGGGAGTTGTAGTTTTGCAACATCTGGAGGTCCACAGTTTGGAGACCACTGTATAATGGTCTCCAATCTGTGCTCTTCCAGATGTTGCAAAACTACAAATCTCAGCATGCTCAGTCTGTCCAGGCATGCTGGGAGTTGTAGTTCTCTAACATCTGGAAGAGCACAGATTGGAGACCATTATACAGTGGTCTCCAAACTGTGGACCTCCAGATGTTGCAAAACTACAACTCCCAGCATGCCCAGACTGCCCAAGCATGCTGGAAGTTGTAGTTCGGCAACATCTGATCCTTCAGATATTGCCGAACTACAACTTCCAGCATGCCTTGGCAGTCTGGGCATGCTGGGAGTTGTAGTTTTGCAACATCTGGAGGCACACTAGTTGGGAAACATTGTCCGTTTCCTACCTCAGTGCCTCCAGCTGTTGCAATTGTTGCAAAACTATAACTCCCAGCATGCACTGACAGACCATGCATGCTGGGAGTTGTAGTTTTGCAACAGCTGGAGGCACACTGGTTTGGAAACACTAAGTTTGGTTGCAAAACACTTGAAAGTTTATTACTTAACTTAGTGTTTCCAAACCAGTGTTCCTCCAGCTGTTGCAAAACTACAACTCCCAGCATGCACGGACAGCCAAAGGGCATGCTCGGAGTTTGCAACAGCTGGATGTTTGCCCCCTCCCCCCAATGTGAATGTACAGGGTACACTCACATGGGCGGAGGTTTACAGTGAGTGCTGCAAGTTTGAGATGGCGCAAATTTTGCGCTGCAGCTCAAACTTCCAGCGGCAAACTTGCTGTGAACCTCTGCCCGTGTGACTGTACCCTAAAAACACTACACTACACTGACACTAACCTAAAATAAAAAGTAAAAAACACTACATATACACATACCCCTACACAGCCCCCCTCCCCCCAAAAAATGAAAAACGTCTGGTACGCTACTGTTTCCAAAACGGAGCCTCCAGCTGTTGCAAAATAATAACTCCCAGTATTGCCGGACAGCCATTGACTGTCCAGGCATGCTGGGAGTTTTGCAACAGCTGGAGGCACCCTGTTTGGGAATCACTGGCGTAGAATACCCCTATGTCCACCCCTATGCAAATCCCTAATTCAGGCCTCAAATGCGCATGGCGCTCTCTCACTTTGGAGCCCTGTCGTATTTCAAGGCAACAGTTTTGGGACACATATGGGGTATCGCCGTACTCGGGAGAAATTGCCTTACAAATTTTGGGGGGCTTTTTCTTCTTTAACCCCTTATGAAAAGGTGAAGTTGGGGTCTACACCAGCATGTTAGTGTAAAAAAATAAATTTTTTACACTGACATGCTGGTGTTGCCCTATACTTTTCATTTTCACAAGAGGTAAAAGGGAAAAAAGACCCTCTAAATTTGTAACGCAATTTCTCCTGAGTACGGAGATACCCCATATGTGGGTGCAAAGTGCTCTGAGGGCGCACAACAAGGCCCAGAAGGGAGAGTGCCCCATGTACATTTGAGGCGATTTGCACAGGGGTGGCTGATTGTTACAGCAGTTCTGACAAACGCAAAACAATAAATATCCATATGTGACCCCATTTTGGAAACTACACCCCTCACGGAATGTAATAAGGGGTGCAGTGAGCATTTACACCCCACTGGTGTATGACAGATTTTTGGAACAGTGGTCTGTGAAAATGAAAAATAAAATTTTTGATTTGCACAGTCCACCGTTTCAAATATCTGTCAAACGCCAGTGGGGTGTAAATACTCACTGCACCCCTTATTACATTCCATGAGGGGTATAGTTTCCAAAATGGGGTCACATGTGGGGGGGGGGGTCCACTGTTCTGGCACCATAGGGGCTTCCTAAATGGGACATGCCCCCCAAAAACCCTTTCAGAAAAACTCACTCTCCAAAATCCCATTGTCGCTCCTTCCCTTCTGAGCCCTCTACTGCGCCCACCGAACATTTTACATACGCATATGAGGTATTTCCTTACTCGAGAGAAATTGGGTTACAAATTTTAGGGTGATTTCTCTCCTTTTACCCCTTGTAAAAATAAAAAAATTGGGTCTACAAGAAAATGCGAGTGTAAAAAATGAAGATTTAGAATTTTCTCCTTCACTTTGCTGCTATTCCTGTGAAACACCTAAAGGGTTAAAACACTTACTGAATGTCATTTTGAATACTTTGGGGGGTGCAGTTTTTATAATGGGGTCATTTATGGGGTATTTCTAATATGAAGATCCTTAAAATCCACTTCCAACCTGAACTGGGCCCTGAAAAATTCCGATTTTGAAAATCTTGAGAAAAATTTGAAAATTGCTGCGGAACTTTGAAGCCCTCTGATGTCTTCCAAAAGTAAAAAACTTGTCGATTTTTTAATGCAAACACAAAGTAGACATATTGTATATGTGAATCAATATGTAATTTATTTGGAATATCCATTTTCCTTTCAAGCAGAGACTTTCAAAGTTAGAAAAATGCTAAATTTTCAAAATTTTCATGAAATTTTTAGATTTTTTACCAAGAAAGGATACAAATATCAGTGAAATTTTACCGATAAAATAAAGTAGAATATGTCACGAAAAAACAATCTCGGAATCAGAATGATAAGTAAAAGCATTCCAGAGATATTAATGTTTTACGTGACAGTGGTCAGATTTTCAAAAAATGCCCAGGTCATGAAGGTGAAAATGGGCTGGGTCATGAAGGGGTTAAGGCTGGGTTCACACCACGATTTTCAAATATGGTAACCGTATACGATTTTCTGCAAAAAAACGTATACGACCGTATCCGAAATCGTATGCATAGAGAATGCATTGTGAACCGTATTCCAAATGTTGTGTACGGTTGCATCCATTTTGCTTCTGATACGGTTTTGCCGATTTTTCAACCGTAGGCAAAAACGCTGTCGACCACGTTTTTGCCTCCGGTTGGAGAACCGTATGCGAACCGTATGCGGTTCTTTTAACATTGTTGTCTATGAGAACCGTACACAGAATTTCACAATACGGTTGCACACGGTTTTTCTAATCCGTTTTTGGAGTTGACACATGCGCAGATTGGAATTTCAATAGAACAATAATAACTTTATTAAATTGCTGGAAAACTAATTCCAATAAAATAGCAAAACCGTTGGCAAAAACTGATGCAAACCGATAGAACCGTATGGGGAAAAACCGTATACGTTTTAATTTGGAGTCATACGGTTGTATAAGGTTGCATACGGTTTTTGCCATACATTTTTTAGCGGAAAAGCGTATACGGTAACCGTATTTGAAAAACGTGGTGTGAACCCAGCCTAAGTCATTTTTTGACAAAGAAAAAAAAACTGCAACTCAAAACACAGTTTAGGAACATAGCCTTTATAGGTGTAAAACCGACAGTTCCCCACACATGTTGTTTTGGAGGCTTTGCTTCTGCCCCTGATCTATGTGTATGTTGGTCTTGCATAGATTTAAAAAAAAACTTTATTTATAAATAAATCTTTGTGTATTTTTCTGTTTCAGGTTTCACATGAATTCCCACTAAATTTTGACCCATCAAATCCATTCTGTGCTGGTAAGAATTTACATAGAGTCGACTATCCTTAAAAACAGGGTTGCAAAGTGTGAGCACATGGGGGGACATTTATCAAAACCTGTGCAGAGGAAGAGTGGTGCAGTTGCCCATAGCAACCAATCAGATTGCTACTTTCATTTTCCACAGGCCTCTTTAGAAAATGAAAGAAGCAATCTGATTGGTTGCTATGGGCAACTGCACCACTCTTCCTCTGCACAGGTTTTGATAAATCTCCCCCATGGAGTACTGATAGGGAATTCAATGGACTCCTTCAATATGTTGTTTGATTCCAAATCAAGAGTTATAAATGACCAGGCCTGGTGGAAGAATGACACAGACTCCAGCTGTATACAGACTCTTCTGACACTTACTACAAAAAGCACAATTCTTATACAAGAAAGGATGGCGCACTGCAAAATTATACATGGCTACAAACAGATGTCTTATCTCTAAGCAGTAGGAGGATGTGTGTGAGGCCTCAGCAATTGTTACCTTGACAAGTTTCCTGGCTATAATTGCTAATGAAGTTCATGATCAGTTCATAATGAAAAAGTACAAACAAGATGGCGGATTATAGACAACATGGCTGATGATATAAAAGATGGAGTATAAAATATAGAAAAAGGAGTATATAAAAGAATATATGAAAACGTATAACAAGCTGACTCCCCTCACAGTACACACACTGCAAGATAGTAATTATGCATGGCAGCACCCCAGTACCTGCCGCAACCATAAAGTGCACCTGTCAGCAGGAAGACAGGGGAGAAACCAATCACATGACTCGATAGGGCTAGTAATCAGGATTCCAGGCATATCCTTTTCATTTCATTAGTCATTTCCTGTGCTGAGATAAAAGCCTTTATGCAATTATGCAAATGTCCAACCCATGCCCTGGTAATCTAGTGGCTATCAATTAGGCGGATGCAAGCAGGCCATGGGGTGGTGATGAAGACGACATGGGGTGGTGATAAAGAGGACATGGGTTGGCCCTACTTTGGTCCTGCTGTGCTAGGGAACTCCTCCTGGGCACTTAAAGGGGTATTCCAGGATTTTTTTTTTATTTGACTATGCTACAGGGGCTGTAAAGTTAGTGTAGTTCATAATATAGGGTCTGTACCTGTGTGTGACGGTTTTCTCACAATTCTTCTGTGATTTTCACCCCAATATTTATTTTGAACAGCATACAAAATGACTGTTGTCTCAGATTTTTCCCAGGTTGCAATGCGGCCGAGATCTGACCTCACTAGTCAGCTGATCACAGGGAGCCTGTCTGCTTCAATGGGAGGAGCGATCGCTTGGTGGGAGAGGGATCAATCTGCAACTAATGCAACAGCTGTAGGCACCCTGATTGAAAACCACAGGTCTTTTGAATGGATGCAGCTCATTTATGTTTCAGTGGGTGAGATTGCTGATGTGTGGGAGGGAGGAAAATGGAATTATGGGATTTGTAGTCAAAAAAAGAAAACTGAAATAGGAAATACCAGTTCACAAAAAGCTAGCCACAGTGTTATGGTAATCTCACAACATAGCCATTTAGCCCCAAGACAAGCGCAGATCCTTCCTAAGCATGTCCATTACTGCCTGCCAGGTATGTACTAAAATCACCTTATGGTGGATAACCCCTTTAAGCCTTAGTTACATACTAACATAAAGGCTTATATTTCGGCGACTGAGAAAACTATTAAAATAAAAAAAGGCATGTCCGGAATCCTGATGATTCGCCCTATCTAGCTATTTGCGCCCCTGTTTTCCTGCTGAATAGTCTGCTTTCAAGAACTGGAGAGTGCCACTGTTTTCTCCTGTGTTAGGGTAGATTTACTTCTACATAAAAAATAATAATACAATAGTATTTCATTCACAGCCAAGTCTTTAGCTGTATTTACGTTGTGATCGGCATGAAAGGGCCACTTTGTAATTTACCATAGTTTTGCGCTGGATTGAGGATGATTAAGGTGAATTCTGACCCCCCTGTGGATTTTTGGTGTCGATTCTACACAACACACATTACATTGCATGAGGGGGAGGTTTTCATTCAATCTTCATGAATTGTAATATTTTCACCTTGAATTCATCCTAGTGAAATCTGTGGTAAATTCAAAGTACAACCCATTGTGAAATCCAAGGGCAGATTTTTCTGTGGTATTACATCAGAATATTTGACGCTACGGGGCGTAATTTGTCCACCACTGAGGCTTGCTGGAGCCAATGTGAGAGGGGTGCAGGTTTAAAGTCTATGGGGGAGATTTATCAAAATCTGTCCAGAGGAAAAGTTGCCTAGTTGGCCATAGAAACCAATCAGATCGCTTCTTTCATTTTTAACAAGACCTCTGTAAAATGAAAGAAGCAATCTGATTGGTTGTTATGGGCAAGTGGGCATTTTTTCCTCTGGACGGGTTTGGATAAATCTCCCCTATAGTATGTATATCTCTCCAGGCTTCTGGCATCTCCATACGTGTCTGTTGTCTTCATACACAACTCGTGCTATTTCACAAAGTATCCAGCGCTCTCGCTGCTTTACATTAGTGCAGAAGATTTTTCATTTTATCACGTCTTTTCTTACAGCGTTATATTCACATATTATTTTTTATTCTGATCACAGGTATTGAGGGCATTGTAGACTCATATCGCAAATGCCTCCCTCAAGTAAAACTGTACGGACCCACCAACTTTTCTCCAATCATTAACCATGTGGCCAGATTTGCTGCGGCTGCTACTCAACAGAAAACTGCTTCTGTAAGTGTGAGGGGTATGATTTATGTTGCTGCTATCATTGTTTATGTGTTATCAGACTGCTGAGGTCCCCTCTGGTCATGAGAACAAAAGTCCCTTGTTTTCCAAGTGAATGATGCATCTTACATGCTTGACCTACACTCCATTCACTTTTTAAAGGGGTACTCCCGTGGAAAACTTTTTTTTTTTTAAATCAACTGGTGCCAGAGAGTTAAACAGATCTGTAAATCCCTTCTATTAAAAAATCTTAATCCTTCCAGTACTTTTTAGGGGCTGTATACTAAAGAGAAATCCAAAAAAGAAATACATTTCCTCTGATTTCATGACCACAATGCTCTCTGCTGATCTCTGCTGATCATTTTAGGAGCTGTACAGAGCAGGAGAAAATCCCCATAGCAAACATATGCTGCTCTGGAAAGTTCCTAAAGTGGACAGCAGAGGTCAGCAGAGAGCACTGTGGTCATGACATCAGAGGAAATGCATTTCTTTTTGGGATTTCTCTTTAGTAAACAGCCCCTAAAAAGTACTGCAAGGATTAAGATTTTTTAATAGAAGTGATTTACAAATCTGTTTAACTTTCTGGCACCAGTTGATTAAAAAAAAAAGTTTTCCATGGGAGTACCCCTTTAAGACAGTTAAAGGGGTACTCCGCCCCTAGACATCTTATCCGCTATCTAAAAGATAGGGGATAAGATGTCTGATCACGGGGATGCCGCTGCTGGGGACCCCCCGCAATCTCTCTGCTGCACCCGGCGTTCGTTTAGAGCATCGGGTGCAGTGCCGGAGTCTCGTGCTGTCACGGCCACGCCCCACTTGTGCAGTCACAGCCATGCCCCCTCAATGCAAGTCTATGGGAGGGGGCGTGGCAGTAGTCACTCCCCCTCCCATAGACTTGCATTGAAGGGGCGTGGTCGTGATGGCCCTAAGGTGTCTAGGGGCGGAGTACCCCTTTAAGTACAGCAAATGGCTATCTTCAGAAGTGGCATAGAGACCTCTTCATGACTGGTGGGGATCCCTGTGGTCAGACCCACACACCCTTAACCCCCCCTACCACCACCCCACACCGATCAGCTATTTATCACCTATCCTGCGGACAGTCATTCTTGCAGGTCTTTGCCCATTTTGCCAATTTGAGACCCAAAGTGAGATATATAATTCCTTTAAATTCTTTTTATCATAAAACAGTATCCTAATATGTTTTTTGCATTCAGAATTCTGGTATCCCTGTACTATACCTGTAATATACCTATGAACCATCCACATTAAATGAATAACATTTCCAGAAAATGTCCCCCATGTATCATTGTCATTATTTGTTTCACAGCAATACTTTGTGCTCATGATCATAACTGATGGGGTTATCACAGATCTGGATCAGACTCGACAAGCCATCGTCAACGCTGCCAAACTCCCAATGTCCATCATAATAGTTGGCGTTGGAGGTGCTGACTTTAGTGCCATGGAATTTTTGGATGGAGACAATGGAGGACTACGATCACCTACTGGGGAGATGGCTGTACGAGACATTGTACAGTTTGTGCCCTTCAGGAAGTTTGCACAGGTATGTTTATTGCCAAAGAGATTATAAGTATATTAATGCTATCTTCTTATGATGATAATAATAATAATAAAGCTTAACAGTGAGTATAAATTACCCCCGTTTTAGCTGTATATCTTTTTCTTAAGCCTCTGGTTGTAAAGAAAAATAAAATTTAATTCACTGATTGCAAACAGAGATCACAGAGATAAGAGGTGAGGAATTAAAAGGGTTATCCAGAAATAGAAAAACAAAGCTAATTTCTTTCAAAAACAGCTCCACATCTGGCCCTAAGTTTTGTGTGGTATTACAACTTGACTCCATTCACTTCAATTGGAACTGAGTTGCAGAACCACACTCCACCTGAAGACAGACGGGGAGCGGATTTTAAAAGAAATTAGCTCTGTTTTTCTATTCCTGGATAACCCCTTTAATACAAAATATGAAATATAACAGTATATGAAAAAGTTACAGCTTTCCATGATAAAATAATTAAATATGTATTTTCTTTTCACAAAGTGATGGCAAATCACTAGGTTGTGCAATGACTTAGGATATGTTCACATCTGTGTCCAAGGCTCCGGTCTCCATCTCTAATTCTTTCCAAAATACCAGATAAAAATGGACTTGAATGGGGTCTGACGAGTGCCATTGTTATCCATTGTGCAGTTGATTACTTTAAACAGTAATAGCACTATAATATAGTCCTGGAAGACCTGTCTGGCATAATTTTAGAGGGGTAATCCAGCTTCCACCCTCCATTCATCTCTCCCGGGGGCCAGATAGGAGATTGTGGGGGTAGGGGGGCGGGTTCCAAGCAGTCAGACCCCCCACTATCTGATCCTTTGGATAGGGGATACACTTTTTTTTTTTTTTAAACTGGACTACTCAATATTTCAGGACTATTAAAATATATATTTTGTAATCCGTAATGCCATTGCATATATGTATCCATTATAGGGGAATTCCAGCAAAAAATAATAAGCAGCTGAATGGGGGGGGGGGGGGGTTGACCTCTGGGACCCCTGCGATCTCCTGAACCGTACAGCACTCTGGCATCATTGGCGCTTCCATAGAAATGACTGAAGCGCTCCTTAAAGGGGTACTCCGCCCCTGGCATCTTATCCCCTATCCAAAGGATAGGGGATAAGATGTTAGATCGCCGCGGTCCCGCTGCTGGGGACCCCGGGGATCGCCGCTGCGGCACCCCGCCATCATTACTGCACAGAGCGAGTTCGCGATACAGGGGCCGGAGCAGCGTGACGTCATGGCTCCGCCCCTCGTGACATCACGGCCCATCCCCTTAATGCAAGTCTATGGCAGGGGGCGTAACGACCTCCACGCCCCCTTCCCATAGACTTGTATTGACGGGGGCGGGCCGTGACGTCACGAGGGGCGGAGACGTGACGTAACGATGCTCCGGCCCCTGTATTGCCCGTCATTACGTGCAGAGCGATCTCGCTCTGCGCAGTAATGATAGCGGGGTGCTGCAGCAGCGATCCCCGGGGTCCCCAGCAGCGGGACCCCGGCGATCTGACATCTTATCCCCTATCCTTTGGATAGGGGATAAGATGTCTAGGGGCGGAATACCCCTTTAATGAGAGAGTCAGGGTCCCGTTCCAAAGATCGCAGTGGTCAAACCCCCTGCAATCAGCTACGTATCCCCTATCCTGTTTAACTTTCTGGCATCAGTTGATTTAAAATAAAAATATATATTTTCCAGTGGAGTACCCCTTTAAGCCACCATATTTGATTAGAAAAAAAAAAGAATTGGTTTTATGGCCTCCATGGTCACCAAGTAGGTTGATGTTCACCTTTTTGGCCATTGATTTCTGTTGTACTCAAATATCTTGTGTTTGCATTGGTCATTTTGAGCTCTTCATGCTTTTAGGTTGTTTATTCATGTAAAATATTTTTTTCTTGTCCCCTTTTACCTTAGGCTCCAAAAGAGGCCCTTGCACAAAACGTCTTGGCAGAGGTCCCACAACAAGTCGTCTCCTATTTTACTACATACAAACTAAAACCACCAAATGACCCTGCCACAAAGTGAAGACACCGCCGTGACCTTCATCTCTGTAGATTATATGTTTATACTGTTCTGTATTTAACATTTCCTTATTGTAATATGCTAAGATGCCACAGAAAGTTCCAATAGTTCTTTTATAAGTTTTACTTCTCTGCCAGATCTGCAGACTGTCACAGTGTTGCAGACTTCTTTTTATCCTTTTTTATGACAGCTTATGTGCCTTACTGGAGCGGCCAGGTCATCCGCGGTGACAGGCTTATTATAAGAAAGACACCGAGATGGATCTGTAGTACATCTGGGAAATGCTGTGTATAATATGGGGCTGTAATTGGATAGATCTTTATTCATCTCCCATGGTTTATCATTTCAAGATATATTGAACTAGACAGTCCACCAGAAGACGGAAAGCCCAGGAGACTCCTCTTAATTCTGGAATAACTCTGACCTGTATCTTACTGTCTGCTGAGCAGCACGATTTACAATTTTATTAAAAATGTAAAATGACCAGACATCACGGTAAAAGTGAGAAATATGTAGAACTACAGGTCCAAAACATGCAATGCAGCAAGAGCCAAAGATTATGTAAAAGACAGATCTGAAATATATACCTGGACAGTACAGCAAAGGAAAATTGGAGCAATTGTCCCAGTGAAATAATCACATTACAATATTTGCTTGGCCTAATAGTTTTTAATAGTTTTACTATACTTTTGTAATATTTTTATATATTTTTTATATGGTCAGTTTGAAGTTAAGTATGTTTAAATATGAAGCTTTAAAGGGGTGCTCCAGGGAAGTTAATAAAAATAAAAATGACCCAAAGCCACCACAATACCTGTTCTGTGTGCCCTGTAGTTATCCATGTGATTTTGCCAGCTCTTCTTGCCCCTGTTGTGTCCTAAACATTCTTTTTTCCTTCCTTGCAGCCTAGACAATAACTCCCAGCAGTCAGTGCGACTCTCTGTAATGGCTGCCAGCCAATTGCTCTTACTATTTGTGTGCATGCTGTGTTGTTGTAAACACACTGTACATGTCTTTTCTTTTAAACTACCCCCCCCCCCCCCCCAGCAATAAATCATGCTATGCTCTGAATGGCAGCAGTCAGTGATTAGATCTACAGCAGGAAAAGAGCAGCTTTATGTTCTGTGGAGACTTCTCTGCCAGAAAGATCCTCACACAGGTAGGGGGAGGGGAGGTGTGGCTGTAAAAATGAAAATCATGTGGTGTTTGTCTTCCAGGAGGGTGGGGGCTAGTCTCACTGAGAGGTTTGCACAAAGACAAGCAGGATCAGGTTATGACGTCTTTCTCTCACAGCCTGTTAGTGACAGCTGAAAGAGGGAAACTGCGTTATATAGCTAATGAATGATATTTAGACAAATACATAGGTTGGTTAGAGGGAAAAGATGGGCTATGGGTTTAGTTCCCTGGAGTAGCCCTTTAATTTAGCTTAAAATGTATTTTTTTCTTAAACTATTATTGGTTGGAAAGAGTTATATTTGATAATAGGACATACTGTGAAATGAGGCTTTAGACTTAAATGGGACTTGTCACTATTTACATTGCAGTCCAGACATGTTATAGAGCAAGAGGAGCTTAGCACATTCATATATAGTTTTGTTAGAAAAGTTCCAGAATAGTGTGAATGGATGTGGTGTATATGTGTCCGGGTTGGTTGACTTTTGTACATTTTTATAATATTTAGTTTGATGCATTCTGCACTGTGCTACTAGTCCTTATTAATATGATCTATTTTTATGTTTTACTGGAAACTGTGTACCCTATTGTCTCCCAGACCATATTTTGAGACTTCTTTTATTGTAATGTTTTTACTTTTCTTTGTTGTTTTTGTTCATTGTGCCAAAAATGCAAAAATAAAAATTCCAGAATAACTTCTAGGCCCCAGGTCCTAGGGTTGAGCAGAGATTTACATGTATAAATTCCAAGTTACTTTCTTTTTCTACAAAATTATATATTAAAAGGGTTGTCTGGGATTAAAAAAAAACCTTGCTTTTTTCTCTCACAAAAACAGAGCCACTCATGTCCACAGGTTGTGTCTGGTATTGCAATTTAGCTCCATAAATGGGACAGAGTTGCAGAACTACACACAACCTGTGGTCAAGAATGATGCGGTTTTTGCAAAAATTAGGCAGAGTTTTTCCAATCCTGGACAACAAGTATTATCTCCTCCAGCTCGATAACATGATACTGGCAGATCATAAACTATATTCAATGCTATGGATTCCCTTTAAAGGGGTATTCCGGCTTTATACAAGATGTATGATCACAGGGGTCCCACCACTGGGACCCCCGCAATCTTGGTGCAGCCCCCGAGATGGGGACTTGACGTCACACCACGCCCCCTCCATTCATGTCTATGGGAGGGGGCGTGACATCACTAGGGGGCTGGCCATGATGTCACTTCTCAGTCTCGGAGGCAGTGCCTGGCACAGAAAGCACTTTTATCTCTGGACAGAATCCACCACAGATGCTTCAGCTTTGTGGATTTGCACTTTCATTTTGCTCAACTCTGCAGAATATTCCTTGAATGGCAGCCATTTTATAGCATAATATGATAACTTATAGAAGCTCAGACTTCAAATGGTTACCTTCTTTGTTTGCAACCAATGGAAGTAACTACGTAAATACGTATGGGACCACAATTCCCAGGGCTGTGTACTGTGCACTGCTATGTTTTTACCCCATAATCTGTATAATAACCATGAATGTTTTTATAGACTGAATCTCTTAGAATACAAGGTAGTATTATAATAACTCTTCTAAGCTGTTGTAAAGTACGGTACTTGTTATATAGATCTGATCAGTGTAAATCTACATGTAAGAGAATTCTTTAAAGGGGTACAAAAGATAGGGGACAAGATGCCTGATCGTGGGCGTCCTGCCGCTGGGGACCCCCCGTGATCTTCCACGCCGCACCCCGCTAGAATCAGCCCCCGGAGCGTGCTCGCTCCGGGTCTGATTACTGGCAATCACGGAGACGGAGCATAGTGACTTCACGGCTCTGCCCCCGTGTGACATCACGCTCCGCCCCCTCAATGCAAGCCTATGGAGGGGGCGTGACAGCCGTTAATGAAATGGCACAGAGGGTACTATTTCTAAACCCTGTGATAAAATTATGTCGGGATTGGGCAGAATTGGACACCCATGTTGCGGGAGTGGAACACACCTTGTGGGAGTTGGCGATAACTGTCAGAAATCTCACGGGAGCAGGATTGAAGGGGCACTCCACTGGAAAACATTTTCTTTTAAATCAACTGGTGCCAGAAAGTTAAACAGATTTGTAAATTACTTCTATAAAAAAAATATTAATCCTTCCAGTACTTATTAGCCACTTTATACTGCAGAGGAAGTTCTTTTCTTTTTGAATTTCCTTTGTCTGACCACTGTGCTCTCTGCTGACACCTCTGTCCATGTAAAGGAACTGTCCAGAGCAGGATAGGTTTGCTATGGGGATTTGTTCCTGCTCTGCACAGTTCCTAAAATGGACAGAGGTGTCAGCAGAGAGCACTGTGGTCTGACAGAAAGGAAATTAATAAAGAAAAGAACTTCCTCTGTAGTATACAGCAGCTGATATGTACTGGAAGGATTAAGATTTTTAAATAGAAGTCATTTACAAATCTGTTTAAACTTTCTGTCACCAGTTGATAAAAAAAAAAAAAAAATGTTTTCCAGCGGAGTACCCCTTTAAGAAGACAGTCCAGCACAGGGCTCTAATGTGGAGGTGACCATTCTGCTGACTACGGAGGTGATCAGGGTGACCATCTTGCTGATCGACTACCTTTGTCAGATCTTCCTCTATCTTTGGTATAGTCCATTCCTTTATCATGTCCAGTTAGGACCAGCCAATTGTTACGTGTACCGCTGCTGGACGTGGGCACACTCTCTGCCCTAACCCCCGCACGGACCGCAATGCGCTTCGCATGATGCGATAGCGCTCGGTCCGACGGTTCTCACCTGCCCCGCCATCTTCCTGCTTCCTCTGTCCTCCCTTGTGTCGCGCATCAGTTCTCAGAGATTTAAAGGGCCAGTGCACCACTGATTGGGGTTTCCTTGGAACTTACCCTATTTAACCCCGCACTTCCTCCTGTTCCCTGCCGGATCTTTGTGCCCTGTTGCCTTAGAGAAAGTGTTCCCTGTGTTATCTGCTATTCCGTGCACCATTTATCTTGCTACGTTTCCTGACCTACTTGCCTGTCCCTGACTCTGAGTTTGTCTCTTCCTTCCCTGCCTCGTATCACCTCGGCTGCCTTTTGTGGACGAGGCGTGCCAGGGGTAGCGACCTGGGAGCCGCCTGCCGCAGAAAGTCCATCCCCCTTTGTGGCGGGCTCTGGTGAAAACCAGCGGCTCCTTAGACTCCGCCCCCTGGTGCAGCTCACTGCATCGTCCAGCCAGGTACAGCGGATCCCCACCACCAGCCGTTACACCAATGATCGATAAAAAAGAAGGCATCGTAGACTTTGTGCCTGCTCATAGCACAGAACATGTTTCCACATTTGCTCAACAAGGACACTTGATTTTTCGGAGCCCCAAATTCTAACATTGTGAGGTGAAAGGTCACTTCATCTCCGAACACCAGCCTGTCAGCAAATCTGTCCTCATCCATTCCATGCAGGTCAATTCAAAAGTCACTGTAGTTTGGTCTTGTTGTCTGGTTTCAGCTCCTTAAAGGGGTACTCTGGTGGGAAACTTTTTTTTTTTAAATCAACTGGTGCCAGTAAGTTAAACAGATTTTTAAATGACTTCTATTAAAAAAATCTTAATCCTTCCAGTACTTATTAGCTGCTTAATACTACAGAGGAAATTATTTTCTTTTTGGAACACAGAGTTCTCTGCTGACATCATGACCACAGTGCTCTCTGCTAACATTTCTGTCCATTTTAGGCACTGTGGATTTTCTCCTACTCTGGACAGTTCTTAAAATGAACAGAGATGTCAGCAGAGAGCACTGTGTTCCAAAAAGAAAAGAATTTCCTCTGTAGTATTCAGCAGCTAATAAGTACTGGAAGGATTAAGATTTTTTACTAGAAGTAATTTACAAATCTGTGAATTCGGGTAGAAGAAACAGGAATGGTCGCTGTGCGGTGTCCGTTGCTGCCGTGGCACCGTGTCTGCGGGGAGGTGCGACCCATAGACTGGTTTGAGTGGCATTGGGGCCGCTCTGCCAGTGGGTCGTTTCCCCCCCCGTGGGCACTGGTGTCGCGGCGGTGGTGGTCGCCGCCCAGTGCTACGCCATTTTATGCTAGGGACGTTAGGGACCCACTCTAAATAGGTGGCCTTGACGTGGCGAGTGGGCTTGTACTTTTTGATCAAAAATGTATACTAACAACCTGTTAGTTTTTGATATTATGCTGAGAAGCAATCAGATCATTATGCAAGATTGTAGATGTGCGCCATGTCTGTTTCTTCTACCCGAATTTACAAATCTGTTTAACTTTCTAGCACCAGTTGATAAAAAAAAAAAAAAAAAAAGTTTTCCACCGGAGTACCCCTTTAAGATGTAGTCTGTTTGGCTTTCAACATGGATGTTTTTGTATGCTACGTCATACCGTGGTTTGTTACACCTGTAGTGCCATACTAGTCAGTCTGGTCCACTTTCTAGGACAGTGTTTCCTAACCAGGGTGCCTGCAGCTGTTGCAAAACTACAACTTCCAGCATGCCCGGACAGCCAAAGGCTGTCCGGGCATGCTGGGAGTTGTAGTTTTGCAACAGCTGAAGGCACCCTGGTTGGGAAACACTTTTCAATAACTATGCTAGTACTTGGCGCAAATTCCATTCACTGTCTCTTCCGGAGTCTTAGTCTTTTTCCCATGACATAAATACCCAGTAGTTCCGAATGGCTTCACCCAACGTGAAATGCATTTTCTATGTGGAGCGTAGTTTGTTCTAAAAGTTTTACTGTTCTGTCACAACATTGCAAAAAGCTTTTTCTTTGATGTCGCCATCTTATGTCCCACTATGGAAGCACAGGAGAAATAGGGCTATTGAGAATGAAATCTGTGATCGGTTGCTATGGGCAACTAAACCAGTTTTGCTTTCATTTTCAGTCTCTGGTCTTTTACCACTGATGTTACTCTGACTACAGAACTTTACCACAGGCGCCATCTTTTTTGAGTCATTCTGTATATTCCATTACTCAAGCTACCGTGATACAATATCTGCACATTAAACTCTTGCTCAAAATATATACACAGGCTGTTCTTTATCATTTGATTCATTATTTTTTTATGAGGAATTATTGGATAGAAGAGATTTTTGCCTATGACATTAAGACCTGGTTAAGACACGGTAAGGGTGCATTCACACCACATTTGCGAGATCCGACTGGGAAATTTAAAAACAGGGCACTCCCGTATCCCAGCCAGAGCGGTGCCAAATCTCATTCATTTAAATGCGCCGACCGGAGTCAGGGACACCGGTCGGCTCATTTTTTGCCCTGTATCCAGTTTTGTGGTCGGACAGAAATCCGTGGTATGCAATGGTTATCAGTCCTGCCACACAACTGGATACGGGGGGGAATTAGCTGACTGGAGTCACTATCTGGCGATCTATAAATGAGATTTGGCGTATTAGCCACGGGTCCCACCAGGACCATCCTGCTATGATGCGCTCTCAGCTCCTGAGCGTGTGTCATAGAAGGGGAGCGGGACAAGGGCGTACATGTACACCCTTAGTGCTTTAAGAGGTTAAAATGTAATAAAGTAGTTATATGAGCTCCCCCTCTTCACATCAATGGTCTTGTCCTCAGCAGACATAAGGAAGGAGGAGGGGCAGGAATGGGAGCTCTGAGTGTGACATAATGTTACAGCTTCAAGCTAGACAGTTAAGTTGATATGGAGGGATCTTTGCACTATGGCTAATAACATTATATCATACTTTTTGACACCATACACAGGTTGTTTTTTTTTCATGGGAAAACCTCTTTAAACACATCATCATCTAACATCAAATAGTACAAATCAATTATCGCACAATAGAGATAGAGGGAGAAGAGTTAGTGCAGGGGATCAATGAGAGAAGGGGCAGGGTAAGGATATGCCGCCCATCACTGCTAAGAATGGTGCTGGCTCTATTACACATAAAGCTGGGGAAGTACTGTGAGCACTGGGTACTGCCTGTCACCTAGTGCAGGGCTCACAGTACTTCCCTAGCTTTATGTGTACTGCCTGTTACTCAGCTTTCCCAGTCTCATGAAGGGAATATCTGTCTGGGGAAGCGGCCATATTGAAATGGAGACATGAAGTGAACTACCAGATATCACACTAGTATTCTGCCATTTAGGAGTCTTAGTGCAGGAATCACAGTACTTCCTCAGCTTTATAAGACTCCTGAATAGCAGAATACTTGTGTGACATCTGGTATGCGGTGTCCATTTTAGGACATCGTCAGTTGTCAGCCGTACCCCTGTCAGGCATAACAGCGTCCCGCCTCCTCCCTTGGACCAAGCGCTGTCAGTTGTGAGCCGCAACTCCATCCTCCGTCAGGCAAAACAGTGTCCTCCCTTGGACCAATCGCCATCAGTCGTCAGCTGCAACTCTGTCCTCTGTCAGGCAAAACAGCGTCCCGCCTCCTCCCCCAGACCAATCACTGTCAGTCGTCAGCCACAACTCTGTCCTCCGTCAGGCGAAACAGTGTCCCGCCTCCTCCCTCACACCAATCGCCGTCATCCTTCAGCCACAACTCCCGCATCCAAAACACCGTCATGCCTCAGATGATTCTCCCTCAGACGCAGCTTCCTGACGCGTAGCAGAGCCAACGCTGCGCAGCACTGTATAGCAGAGCCGACAATGAATAGCATGTACAGCAGAACCCGTATAGCAGAGAGCCGACACTGACTCGGCTCTGCTACATGGCAGGAAGGCTTTTCATCCGAGGGATGAGGGAGTTTTGGATGAGAGACTTTAGAATGACAAAGGCGGGAGGAGGGAGTTACGGCTGAAGCCTGACGGAGATTGGTCCGAGGGAGGAGGCGGGGCGCTGTTTTGCCTGACGGAGGACGGAGGTACGGCTGACAACTGACGATGTCCTAAAATGGACACCGTACTGGAACTTCCCTTCATGTCTCCTCTTCCAATATGGGCACTTCACCAGATATTCTCTTCAGGAGACTAAAAAAGCTGGGTGGTCTTGGTGGACAAGAAGGTATAGGGAGATACAACGCAATATATATCATAATAATAGTCATAATAATTGTCCTCTATGGGGACTTAAAAAATATAAATAATATAAATAAAAACAAATATTTATTAAAATATAAAAAAAGCCCTTTTCTGAATAAAAATGTAAACCTTTCCCATAAAAAAAAAAAAGGAAAACTTGATGTCACATGACATAAAATAAAAAGATTCGGTAATGGAATTCGTGAGTACTTAAAAAAAAAAGTTGTGGGTTGTAGTTTTGCAACAGCTGGAGGCACCCTGGTTTTTGAAACATAGCATTATGTACAGTGGATCGATGAGATTTCTGCAGCAGTTTCAGCGTGGCTATAACCATAAATGACCACTAGATGTCCTCAGTAGTCCAGACTTCAGAACAGCCTTCATAGCTAGGTGTAGGCACATAACCTCCCAGAACAGTGGATACCAATAAGTGAGTATTAAAAAAAGTTACATTTATATGAGACTTTTATAACTCCTGCATTTATTATCAGAGGTGAACATGAGAAAATAGGCCTTATGTATCAATCCTTACTTGCGCTCAAAAAACATGCATGGCCTGACCACATTTACATTTAAACAGAATTGGTAAATGTCTATCAGGATGTTACCATCAAACACAACATATTTGACATGGCATCCCTGGTATGCAGGTAGATAAACTGTTAGGGAAGTCTTTCATGGCTTTCTAAAATATATGTATTAGCCCCATTACTCTTATTACAAGTTTCTTAAAGCCTTTTCTGAACTTTAAAGCGGTTGTCCAGCAAAATAAACAACCTGTGGCTTGTAAAATTGTAAAATAAAACAATATAAAATAATATAATGTTATTAGCCATCCTGCACAGATCTTCTATTGTAACTTTGTAAGCTAAACTGTCTGGCTTGTAGCTGTGACATCATGTCACACTCTCTGAAAGAAGAGCATCTGTCCTCCCCCATCTCCTCCTGTCTGCTCAGGACCAGACCATTGATGTAAAAAGGGGAGCTCAAATTAAAGCTCATTAGATTTTAAGGCAGCAGGAAGCCTTTCTTAGATAAGGCAGCACTGTGACTGAGAGAAAGTTTCTTAGATAAAGCAGCAGTGTGCCTCTTCTGACTGAGAGAAAGGCTCTTAGATAAAGCAGCAGTGTGACTGTTGTGACTGAGAGAAAAGCTTTCTGCCTCTAAAATTTAATGAGCAGTAATACGAGCTGCCCTTTTCACATGAATAGTCTAGTCCTCAGCAGACTGGAGGGGGGAGCAGGGACAGCAACTCTGCTTTTAGAGAGTGTGACATGATGTCACAGCTACAAGCCAGACAGTTTAGATGATAATGGAAGATCTGTGCAGTATGGCTAATAACAGGGATGGTAAAACTGGTTTCAGAGTGTGTGACGGGATGTTACAGCCTACTTCCTGGTGCCCGATACATCACACTGCCACTTGATTAACTGAGCAAGAGTCTGACGTGTGGGGGTAAGAAGTACAAGGTTGTTAATGTTCAGAGACATGGTCCAGTTAAAGAAGACCCCCACTGACACATAAGTAAAAACGCCAGGGCATATCTGAAGGTTTTATGGACTGATAAGATGAGGTGACTCTAAATCAGTGTTTCTCAACCAGGGTGCCTCCAGATGTTGCTAAACTACACCCTGGATGGGAAACACTGCTCTAAATGAATGAGCCCTTGGCTAAATCAGTAACAGACACAGAGTCCAGCAGGATGAAGTTGAAGTTGAGTTGAAGTACTGCTTTGGGCTGATATTACCAAAGTTGAGCTAGTTGGACCATTTCAGGTTGAAAATTAACTCAAAATCAACTCCCAAACCTTCTGCCAGTTTTTACAGACACTTTTTTTCAAGCAGTCTTCTTGAAGGCCAAGGCTTTGTAATGAAGCCAAAACACATCACCTGTCTACCTAAGGCTCCTGTATATCCATATAAGTTGTCACTAAATAAGCATTCTTAAACTGAGCATCCGGGTTGAACAACATTTTCTGTGTTTCCTATGCTACTGCAGTGTGGCATGTGTGGTGAGCTGGACTCTATTCTTTTGTTGCAAAAAGTTAAACAGATTTGTAAATTACTTCTATAAAAAAAAATCTTAATCCTTCCAGTATTTAACAGCTGCTGTATGCTCAGAGGAAGTTGTGTAGTTCTTTTCTGTCTGACCACAATGCTCTCTGCTAACACCTCTGTCCATGTCTGGTACTGACTGGAGCTGCATTAGTTTGCTATGGAGATTTTCTTCTACTCTGGACAGTTCCTAACATGGACAGAGGTGTCAGCAGAGAGCACATCCTGTGAACACAGCAGTTTCAGTGTGTGAAGTTGTCGGGTGTGTCTCCTTTGAGCTCCAGACTTCAACACAGAGAGAAGCAGCGTTTTTCATCTGCCTTCAGTGAGGATCCTCTCTACGCAGCCTCCTGATCTCCTCATCCAGCACGTTCTCCCCCAGGGTTTCAGTGGTTACAGGGCCAGCTTCAAGAGAGCTACCCCAGTCACCTGGGCACTCTCCAGCTCCCTACTCCTCCTACGATTTTCCTCCCGCCTTAGTTTGGCGGGGCCCTTTTTCCTCGTCACTAGCCCTGTTATGCCCCCATCCCTGCTCGTACCCTCCCCAGCCGGGGCAACTTCACAGCTCTCCCCGGCCGGAGCGGCCGCAGCACGGGCGAAGGCGCTCAGATAACGGCTGAAAGGGTGCCCGAGGACACCACACAGGTGGCACCGGATCTGTCTGCAGGATGCGGCCAGATGACCCACCCCACCACACAAAGCACAAACCTGTACAGTACAGGCTGCGCTAAAATGGGTGGGGCTACCGCACCTGTGACAGACCTTAGGCTGCCCCTGGTAAAAGACCTGGATCCTGTAACGTCCAATGAAGGCAGCTGACGGAATGTGGGCAACTGTACTACCTGAACGCTTGAGTTTGACGAAAAACGTCCAGGCCCTGAACCAGATCCCGTGCTCAACTAGATTTTTCTTGGGCATGTCCTTCACATCCCTATACCGTCCCAGCCAGGTCATGATGTCATAGCAGGAGAGTGACTCGTTACGAGTCAAAACGGTCACTTTCTTGACTGAGTTCTGATGGGAAATAGCCTTTACGGCAAAATCCCGCCAGCCGGGCTCATTCTGCGTAGTTCGACCAGAAGAGTTCGAGACCCTCCGGGTCTGGGCTGGCTGGGACTTGCAGTACTGCCGGTTTTAACAGAGTCTTTTTTGCTGGCTTTTCGCACCCCAGCTCCTCCCACAACTCCATCACCACGTCTGCCCGACTGCACGGGCTCTGCAGCTGGCACTGGCGCACTTACACTCTCCCCCCTCACAGGAGAGTGCCCCGCAGCACCCACAGACCGACCGTTTTCCGCTCCCAACGCCTGGACACTCCCCCCCCCCTCACAGAGGAGTGCCCTGCAGCGCCGGTAATGTCCACGACACTCGGGGGACCGCCCCCAAAGCACACAGACATATCACTTATCTGGACACTTCCCCCACCCTCACAGGGAAGTGCCCCGCAGTGCCAGCAACACCTGGGGAACCGCTCCCAGAGCAAACAGTAGCATAGCTTGCCCCAGGTGCCTGGACACGCCCCCCACCACCCTGGGGAGGTCCCGCAGCACCAGGGCTGCCCACCTTAAGCCCAATAGGACTTTCTGGCTCTATAGCGTACTCTGCCATCTTGGACGCCATGCTGTACCCCCCTTTCTGGCCCTGCTTCAAGACAGAAATGGGGACTGGCAGTTTGGGGAGCCCAGCAGTCTGAACCAACTTTACAGCTGGCTCAGACTGCTGGAAAGGATGAAACACATAAGTCACAGTCTCCTGAACCTGCTTCTGGATCCTCCAGTGAGACTGGCGATCGAGGGGCTCGCCCCCAAGAAGTCGCCAGGTCTGGATGGCTTAACATCCGAATGGTATAAGACCTTTAAGGAGTCTTTAGCTCCCCTCTTTACCAAGGCATTCAATGAGTGTCTCTCCTAAGGCACTCTGCCAAAGTCAATGAGGAGGTCATCCCTGATTCTTCTCTGAAAAAATAAAGATCTTAGCCGGGTTGAGAATTGGAGGCCCATAGCTCTTCTCAATACGGACAGGAAGCTTCTGGCCAAGATACTGTTTAATCGGTTGGTGAAGTTTGCACCCCGGCTCCTTTCGGGGGCTCAGCACTGCTCTGTTCCAGGCCGAAGCACCTTAAGTGCTGTCCTCAGTGTCAGGGAGGCAGTGGAGCGGAGTAGTGCTGTTCTCTGAAAGGGGTACCTACTGTCCTTGGATCAGGCCAAAGCATTTGATCGGGTGAACCACGAGTACCTCTGGTCCGTCCTCCTGAGATATGGCTTACTGTGTACTTTTGTAAATTGGCTTAAGATCTTATATGCAGGGGCAGAGAGTTTCCCGCTGGTGAATGGGTGGTATGGCCGCTCTTTTGAGGTGGGGTCCGGAGTCCGACAGGGTTGTCCTTTGAGCCCACTTTTATACGTGTTTGCGATTGATCCCTTCGTCCGGAGGGTAGATTGTGAGCCGTTGGCGGGAGTCGGGATGAGTCTGGCGGAGCTGGATGTCACCCAGAGAGTGGTGGCGTACGCTGATGATGTCACTATTTTCGTCTCTTCGAGGGAGGAGGTCGATGTGGTGATGTCAGAGGTGGACCACTACTCGGAGGCATCCAGGTCCAAGATCAACCAGGATAAGTGTGAAAGTCTATGGCTGGGAGGGGGAGATCCCACGTTTGATCTCCCGGACACCCTCCCAGGGCCCCAAGACTCAGCAAAAATTCTGGGCATCACATTCGGCCAGGATGATTATCCTACCAAAAAATGGGACGGTAAGCTCCAGGATGCCACTCGGAGGGTGAACCAGTGGAAGGGTTGGTCTATAACCCTCAGGGAAAGGGTACACCTGATCAAATCGTACCTGCTCCCCTTGTTTATCTATCTGGGCAGCATATGTATCTTGCCAGAGGCTTACTACACTTGCCAGAGGCTTACTTACAGCCTGTTTTTCCAACTGTTATGGGGGAACAGGTTGAACCTAGTCAAGAGGGAGGTTACATACTGCACAAGGAGGCTAGGGGGTTTATCTATGGTAAACTCTGTGGTGTTCTTAACCAACACCTTCTTGAAAGCTAACATCTCGAACCTCTGGAAGGAGAGGGCTCCTCCGTGGGTAATCTCCTGCAGGGAGTGGTTTCGGCCTTTCTTCCAGGAATGGGAGAGAGGAGGGCAAGTGAAGGACCTCCATACGCCCCATGGATATCTTCCGGCTTACGCTACCCCGACTCTGGAGGCTATACGTCGGTGGGGTCTGGGAGTGTGGGAGATCAGGACCCAGTCAAGGCAGTTCCTTGACAAACGGGTTCTGTTGACCCACTTCCAGAAGCCTCTGGTGCTCAGGGACTGCCCAGGTTGGGATCTGGAGGGCTACAGTTTGGAGACCACTGTATAGTCGACTATGGTTTTAGGTCGGGTTTGAAAAGCGCATACGGGACAAAAATGAACCGACCGAAGCGAACGTTTCACTTCGGTTGGCTCATTAAAATGAATTACCATACGGGCGCATACGGCCGGGATACGGGAACGCGCGGTTTTAGCTCCCCCCAGCTGTATGCGCTCCCGTATGGGTAAAAACGTGGTGTGAACCCACCCATAGCGAAGTGGTGGGATACTTTCCTATTGGTATGTTGCTAATCTCCGACAACTGTATTTGCATCATTCTCATTGGCCCACAAGCTAAAAGAAGGGAGGGATCAATATTCGAGAATATTCGCATATGCGAATATTCGCCCGGCGGTCTCACACAGTAGAATTAGAGCCTTCTTTACACCACACAAGCTGGAAGCAGAGAGGAATGATCACTGTGCTGTGTACTGGGGGAAAAAAAAAAAGCTAATATTCGCAATTTCGAATATCTAGTGCTATATTCGTGAATTCGCAAATATGCGATATTCACGAATAAAATTTGAATTGTGAATATTCGCGAGCAACACTACTCCTTACATGTTCAGCTCCCC
The DNA here is from genome assembly GCF_029499605.1 of Hyla sarda. Classification (NCBI taxonomy): domain Eukaryota; kingdom Metazoa; phylum Chordata; class Amphibia; order Anura; family Hylidae; genus Hyla; species Hyla sarda. Next base: position 321,648,685 of record NC_079193.1, read on the forward strand.
CTTACCTTACTTGCTCATCCCCCTTATTTGCTCAGCCTTCCCCCTTCTTTGCTAAGCCCCCCTTACTTGCTCAGCCCCCCAATTTGCTCATCCCCCTCTTACAGCTTCCCCCTTATTTGCTCAGACCCCCTTACTTGCTCAGCTGCCCCCTTGCCTTATTTGCTCAGCCTCCCTCCCTTATTTGTTCATCTCCCTTTACTTGCTCATTCCCCCTTGTTAGCTCAGCCCCCCCTTAAGTTATTTGCTTAGCCCCCCTTTATTAGCTCAGCCCCCCTTACTTGCTCAGCTTTCCCTTACCGTACTTGCTCAGTCCCCCTTATTTGCTCAACCTCCCACCTTATTTTTTCAGCCCCCCAAGACCCCCTTACTTGCTCTTCCTAACTGCTATTGGCTCTTCTCACTCTACTCCCCTTTCCTTGCTCAGTTCTCCTTACTTTACTCACTGCTCTTGCTCTTCAGGTTCTAACTTCTTCTCACTGCTTACACTCTGTCTCTTCGCCGTCCGCAATGTGCGCTCCCGCTCCTCTTCCTCTCTTTCTGTCTGCTGAGTCCGACTGCCAGAAAGCGGGGGGGGGTCATGGCCAGTGATGATCCTGTGTTATGCTGTTACATAGACATGTGCAGAATCGGTTCTGTGAATATTCGGAATGCTGTGCATTCGTCATATTCGGTTTTCGGATGCATCGGCGAAATTTTTTTTCGTTTTCGGATGCATTCATTTAAAAAAAATGGATGCATTTGTTAATTCAGATTTTTTGGTTCTGCACATGTCCAGCGATCCCTCAACATACGATGGTAATTTGTATGTTGAGGGATTCATGCAATGTAAAAAAATAAAGTCCTACTCACCTGTCCCCACTGCTCCCGATGGTGTCCCCAAGCCTCCGTTGGGCTCTCCTAGTACTCTTCGGTACTCCGCTGGGCAGGGCCGGACTGGGTGTGAAAACCAGCCCTGGAAAAAATTACATATCAGCCCCATAGTGTTGCGTCATTATACCAGCACGTCGTCATTTTCTTGTTCATAAAAGGTAAAATCATGCATTTTAAAGCATATTAGTTCCCCACACATTAGGTGCAGTATAGTTCCCCCCACATTAGGTGCAGTATAGTTCCCCCCACATTAGGTGCAGTATAGTTCCCCCCACATTAGGTGCAGCATAGTTCCCCCCACATTAGGGGCAGTATAGTTCCCCCACATTAGGTGCAGTATAGTTCCCCCACATTAGGTGCAGTATAGTTCCCCCACATTAGGTGCAGTATAGTTCCCCACATTAGGTGCAGTATAGTTCCCCCACATTAGGTGCAGTATAGTTCCCCCACATTAGGTGCAGTATAGTTCCCCACATTAGGTGCAGTATAGTTCCCCCACATTAGGTGCAGTATAGTTCCCCCCACATTAGGTGCAGTATAGTTCCCCCCAAATTAGGTGCAGTATAGTTCCCCCCACATTAGGTGCAGTATAGTTCCCCCCACATTAGGTGCAGTATAGTTCCCCCCACATTAGGTGCAGTATAGTTCCCCCCACATTAGGTGCAGTATAGTTCCCTCCACATTAGGTGCAGTATAGTTCCCCCCACATTAGGTGCAGTATAGTTCCCCCCACATTAGGTGCAGCATAGTTCCCCCCACATTAGGTGCAGTATAGTTCCCCCACATTAGGTGCAGTATAGTTCCCCCACATTAGGTGCAGTATAGTTCCCTCACATTAGGTGCTGTATAGTTCCCCCACATTAGGTGCAGTATAGTTCCCCCACATTAGGTGCAGTATGTTCCCCCACATTAGGTGCAGTATGTTCCCCCACATTAGGTTCAGTATAGTTCCCCCCACATTAGGTGTAGTATAGTTCCCCCCACATTAGGTGCAGTATAGTTCCCCCCACATTAGGTGCAGTATAGTTCCCCCCACATTAGGTGCAGTATAGTTCCCCCCACATTAGGTGCAGTATAGTTCCCCCCACATTAGGTGCAGTATAGTTCCCCCACATTAGGTGCAGTATGTTCCCCCACATTAGGTGCAGTATAGTTCCCCACATTAGGTGCAGTATAGTTCCCCACATTAGGTGCAGTATAGTTCCCCCACATTAGGTGCAGTATAGTTCCCCCACATTAGGTGCAGTATAGTTCCCCCACATTAGGTGCAGTATGTTCCCCCACATTAGGTGCAGTATAGTTCCCCCCACATTAGGTGCAGTATAGTTCCCCCCACATTTGGTGCAGTATAGTTCCCCCCACATTAGGTGCAGTATAGTTCCCCCCACATTAGGTGCAGTATAGTTCCCCCACATTAGGTGCAGTATGTTCCCCCACATTAGGTGCAGTATAGTTCCCCACATTAGGTGCAGTATAGTTCCCCACATTAGGTGCAGTATAGTTCCCCCACATTAGGTGCAGTATAGTTCCCCCACATTAGGTGCAGTATAGTTCCCCCACATTAGGTGCAGTATGTTCCCCCACATTAGGTGCAGTATAGTTCCCCACATTAGGTGCAGTATAGTTCCCCACATTAGGTGCAGTATAGTTCCCCCACATTAGGTGCAGTATAGTTCCCCCACATTAGGTGCAGTATAGTTCCCCCACATTAGGTGCAGTATAGTTCCCTCCACATTAGGTGCAGTATAGTTCCCCCCACATTAGGTGCAGTATAGTTCCCCCACATTAGGTGCAGTAGGTTCCCCTACATTAGGTGCAGTATAGTTCCCCACATTAGGTGCAGTATAGTTCCCCACATTAGGTGCAGTATAGTTCCCCCCACATTAGGTGCAGTATAGTTCCCCCACATTAGGTGCAGTATGTTCCCCCACATTAGGTGCAGTATAGTTCCCCACATTAGGTGCAGTATAGTTCCCCACATTAGGTGCAGTATAGTTCCCCCACATTAGGTGCAGTATAGTTCCCCCACATTAGGTGCAGTATAGTTCCCCCACATTAGGTGCAGTATAGTTCCCTCCACATTAGGTGCAGTATAGTTCCCCCCACATTAGGTGCAGTATAGTTCCCCCACATTAGGTGCAGTAGGTTCCCCAACATTAGGTGCAGTATAGTTCCCCACATTAGGTGCAGTATAGTTCCCCCACATTAGGTGCAGCATAGTTCCCCCACATTAGGTGCAGTATGTTCCCCCACATTAGGTGCAGTATAGTTCCCCACATTAGGTGCAGTATAGTTCCCCACATTAGGTGCAGTATAGTTCCCCCACATTAGGTGCAGTATAGTTCCCCCACATTAGGTGCAGTATAGTTCCCCCACATTAGGTGCAGTATAGTTCCCCCACATTAGGTGCAGTATAGTTCCCCCACATTAGGTGCAGTATAGTTCCCCCACATTAGGTGCAGTACAGTTCCCCCCTCATTAGGTGCAGTATAGTTCCCCCCACATTAGGTGCAGTATAGTTCCCCCCACATTAGGTGCAGTATAGTTCCCCCCACATTAGGTGCAGTATAGTTCCCCCCACATTAGGTGCAGTATAGTTCCCCCACATTAGGTGCAGTATGTTCCCCCACATTAGGTGCAGTATAGTTCCCCACATTAGGTGCAGTATAGTTCCCCACATTAGGTGCAGTATAGTTCCCCCACATTAGGTGCAGTATAGTTCCCCCACATTAGGTGCAGTATAGTTCCCCCACATTAGGTGCAGTATGTTCCCCCACATTAGGTGCAGTATAGTTCCCCCCACATTAGGTGCAGTATAGTTCCCCCCACATTAGGTGCAGTATAGTTCCCCCCACATTAGGTGCAGTATAGTTCCCCCCACATTAGGTGCAGTATAGTTCCCCCACATTAGGTGCAGTATGTTCCCCCACATTAGGTGCAGTATAGTTCCCCACATTAGGTGCAGTATAGTTCCCCACATTAGGTGCAGTATAGTTCCCCCCACATTAGGTGCAGTATAGTTCCCCCACATTAGGTGCAGTATAGTTCCCCCACATTAGGTGCAGTATGTTCCCCCACATTAGGTGCAGTATAGTTCCCCACATTAGGTGCAGTATAGTTCCCCACATTAGGTGCAGTATAGTTCCCCCACATTAGGTGCAGTATAGTTCCCCCACATTAGGTGCAGTATAGTTCCCCCACATTAGGTGCAGTATAGTTCCCTCCACATTAGGTGCAGTATAGTTCCCCCCACATTAGGTGCAGTATAGTTCCCCCACATTAGGTGCAGTAGGTTCCCCTACATTAGGTGCAGTATAGTTCCCCACATTAGGTGCAGTATAGTTCCCCACATTAGGTGCAGTATAGTTCCCCCCACATTAGGTGCAGTATAGTTCCCCCACATTAGGTGCAGTATGTTCCCCCACATTAGGTGCAGTATAGTTCCCCACATTAGGTGCAGTATAGTTCCCCACATTAGGTGCAGTATAGTTCCCCCACATTAGGTGCAGTATAGTTCCCCCACATTAGGTGCAGTATAGTTCCCCCACATTAGGTGCAGTATAGTTCCCTCCACATTAGGTGCAGTATAGTTCCCCCCACATTAGGTGCAGTATAGTTCCCCCACATTAGGTGCAGTAGGTTCCCCAACATTAGGTGCAGTATAGTTCCCCACATTAGGTGCAGTATAGTTCCCCCACATTAGGTGCAGTATAGTTCCCCCACATTAGGTGCAGTATGTTCCCCCACATTAGGTGCAGTATAGTTCCCCACATTAGGTGCAGTATAGTTCCCCACATTAGGTGCAGTATAGTTCCCCCACATTAGGTGCAGTATAGTTCCCCCACATTAGGTGCAGTATAGTTCCCCCACATTAGGTGCAGTATAGTTCCCCCACATTAGGTGCAGTACAGTTCCCCCCTCATTAGGTGCAGTATAGTTCCCCCCACATTAGGTGCAGTACAGTTCCCCCCACATTAGGTGCTGTACAGTTCCCCCCACATTAGGTGCTGTACAGTTCCCCCCACATTAGGTGCTGTACAGTTCCCCACATTAGGTTCAGTACAGTCCCCATATTAGGTGCAGTATAATTCTCCACATTAGGTGCAGTCACTGAGGACAAGCAGGGCTCTGTAGACTGAGGACAAGCAGGGCTCTGTACACTGAGGACAAGCAGGGCTCTGTACACTGAGGACAGCCCTCCCCCAATCCTTAAGTAGAAAAACAAAGACACCCCCCCCCCACCCTCGCATCTCCCACCTGCCAGCTAGCTGTTGGAAGACTAAACTCCCAGCATGCTCTTACAGTGAGGACATGCTAGGAGTTGTAGTCCTACCAGCTAGCCAGTGGGAGGTAGATGCGGGCAGATGGCCGGGGAGCAGAGCTTCACAAAAAGTTGTACAAAAAGTAGCAGTTTGCGACTTTTTGTGCACCTTTTTTAAAAATGCTACAGCACGTTTTGTAAGCCAGGTCTGACCTGGCTTAAATTTGCGATGTTTTTTAAGGGGGTTTGGACTGGGACCAAAAATACACCCTGACATTTAAGAATAAGCAGTCCATTTGTTTTTTTTGGTGGGGTCTGAATGCTGGGACCTCCACCAATCACCTCGCTTCAAGTTGCTCTCCAGCTGTTGCAAAGCTACAACTCCCATCATGTCTGGAGCCTCAGACATTATGGTATGCAGTTTTGTAACAGCTGAAGGCCACAGATTGGAGTACAGTGTCCCCATCATCACTGCAGAACTTACAAATTACAGCAGTGATGGGACAATCAGGAGAATACACGATATCACTGACCTGAGTGATGTCTTCTCTGTTGTCATTCCTTTTCCTCTGGTCCAGACGCCAGGTCTTCTTCCAGCTCCATCTTCTCTGCAGAGTCTGAGGCCCAAATTTCATTGTCTCCTCACTATGTCAGCAGATCCTCATCCTCTGTATGACGACAATAATCATTATAATACTGCCAGATACTGTGCCCTAAATAAAATACTGCCACACACTGTAGACTGTACCCACTGAATGTAATACAGCCACACACTGTACCCACTGAATATAATACTGCCATACACTGAGCCCTGAATATAATACTGTCATACACTGCGCCCCAAATATAATACTGCCATACACTGAGCCCTGAATATAATGCTGCCATACACTGAGCCCTGAATATAATACTGCCATACACTGAGCCCTGAATATAATACTGTCATACACTGCGCCCCAAATATAATACTGCCATACACTGAGCCCTGAATATAATACTGCCATACACTGAGCCCTGGATATAATACTGCCATACACTGCGCCCCAAATATAATACTGCCATACACTGCGCCCTGAATATAATACTGCCATACACTGTGCCCCAAATATAATACTACCATACACTGAGCCATGAATATAATACTGCCATACACTGAGGCCTGAATATACTGCCATACACTGCGCCCTGAATATAATACTGCCATACACTTTGCCCTGAATATAATACTGCCATACACTGTACCCTGAATATAATACTGCCATACACTGCGCCCTGAACATAATACTGCCATACACTGTGCCCTGAATATAATACTGCCATGCACTGTGCCCTAAACATAATATTGCCATTAGTCTTTGGATTAGCCTTTGGATAGGTGATAAGTTATAGATTGCGGAAGGTCCAAGCATTGAGACCCCCCACGATCTCCTGCACGGGGGCCCAGTCATTATGCCAGAAGCCGACGTCTGACCCCACAGGAAGCCGTGGTCGGCACGTTCCCTCCATGTATCTCTATGGAGTATACGGAGGGGTGTGTCGGCCGGCACTTTGTGCGAGGTCGACATACCTCTTTTCCAGCTGACTGCCAAGGCCCGTACTGGAGATCGCGGGGGTCCCAGTGCTTGGACCCCCCCACAATCTATAACTTATCCCATATTCTTTGGACCCCGCATCTATCAATCATGCATATACGCCTCCCCCTTATCCTTGGTTTCCTCAGCCTCACACCTCCCCAAACCCTCCCATCCTTGTTGTCCTGACCAACACCCCCCAGCCTCCCCCACTTCAATCATAAATATATACCCCTCCCCTCATCCTTGGTCCTAACCCCCACAGCCTCCCCCCCATTAATCATAAATATACACCTCCCTCATCCTTGGTCTTAACCCCCCCAGCCTCCCCTCCCATCAATCATAAATATACACCCCCCCCCTCATCCTTGGTCCTAACCCCCCAGCCTCCCCCCCTTCAATCATAAATATATCCCCCCCCCTCATCCTTGGTCCAAACCCCCCAGCCTCCTCCCCATCAATCATAAATATACACCCCCCCTCCTCATCTTTGGTCCTAACCCCCCAGCCTCCCCCCCATCAATGATAAATATACAACCCCCCCCTCATCCTTGGTCCTAACCCCCCAGCCTCCCCCCCCATCAATCATAAATATACACCCTCCTCATCCTTGGTCCTAACCCCCAGCCTCCCCCCCATCAATCATAAATATACAACCCCCTCCCCTCATCCTTGGTCCTAACCCCCCAGCCTCCCCCCCCATCAATCATAAATATACACCCCCCTCATCCTTGGTCCTACCCACCCAGCCTCCCCCCCCATCAATCATAAATATACACCCCCCCTCATCCTTGGTCCTAACCCCCCAGCCTCCCCCCCATCAATAATAAATATACACCCCCCCTCATTCTTGGTCCCAACCCCCTAGCCTCCCCCCCCATCAATCATAAATATACACCCCCCCCCCTCATTCTTGGTCCTAACCCCCCAGCCTCCCCCCCATCAATCATAAATATACACCCCCACTCATCCTTGGTCCTAACCCCCCAGCCTCCCCCCCATCAATCATAAATATACACCCCCCCTCATCCTTGGTCCTAACCACCCAGCCTCCCCCCCATTAATCATAAATATACACCCCCCCATCCTTGGTCCTAACCCCCCAGCCCCCACCCCCATCAATCATAAATATACACCCCCCCTCATCCCTGGTCCTAACCCCCCAGCCTCCCCCACCCCATCAATCATAAATATACACCCCCCCTCAACCTTGGTCCTAACCCCCAGCCTCCCCCCCATCAATCATAAATATACACCCCCCTCATCCTTGGTCCTAACCCCCCAGCCTCCCTTCCCATCAATCATAAATATACCCCCCCCCCTCATCCTTGGTCCTAACCCACCAGCCTCCCCCCCATCAATCATAAATATACATCCCCCTCTAATCCTAGGTCCTAACCCCCCAGCCTCCCCCCCATCAATCATAAATATACACCCCCCCCCTCATCCTTGGTCCTAACCCCCCAGCCTCCCCCCCCATCAATCATAAATATATACCACCCCTCATCCTTGGTCCTAACCCCCCCATCAATCATAAATATACACCCCCCCCTCATCCTTGGTCCTAACCCCCCAACCCCCTCATCCTTGGTCCTAACCCCCCATCAATCATAAATATACACCCCCCTCATCCTTGGTCCTTACCACCCAGCCTCCCCCCCATTAATCATAAATATACACCACCCCCCTCATCCTTGGTCCTAACCACCCAGCCTCCCCCCCATTAATCATAAATATACACCCCCCCCTCATCCTTGGTCCTAACCACCCAGCCTCCCCCCCATTAATCATAAATATACACCCCCCCTCATCCTTGGTCCTAACCCCCCAACCCCCTCATCCTTGGTCCTAATCCCCCAGCCTCCCCCCATCAATCATAATTATACACCCCTTCCTCCTTGTTCGTCACCCCCAGCCCCCCCCCCATATCAATAATACATATACAACACCCCCCCTCTCCTCAGTCTTACCTTAATCACACGCAGATCCGTCCCGCATTCAGCAGCAGTTCTGGGCTCCAAGCTTTACGGTGGCGTGAAGACGCAGGGGGAATGACGCTGCACGTGACGTCGCACGTGACATCGCACGTGACTCCCCTGCGCTCCCAGGGATGGACAGGGTGGCAGACAGAGCGGGCGGACACAGACCGGAGCGGGCAGCAAATTTTCAGTCCCCCCCCCGGACTGCGGACCTGGCCGCCCTTAAGTGGGCGCTTGGTCCGCCTAGTTATAGAGCCGGGCCTGCAGGCGGCCTATGCGGTCGCCTGTGCAGCCCGCTGGTCCTAATTTCATGTAGGGGCCTGGAGCCCCTACGTTAATCCGGCCCCAAAGCGGCCCCAGGCCCAGTGGCCCACCGGGATAGATCCCGGTATCCCAGTAGGCCAGTCCGGGCCTGCCGCTGGGCTCTCCTGGTCTTCTCCGGTCCTCCGTTGTCTGCCGTAAGGCCTTACTGGGCCTCCGTAGCGACGTCATCACGTCGCTGCCGCACGCCGTTCCTATTGGATGACGGGACGGCGTGCGCGATGGCGTCATGACGACGTCAGAGGAAGACCCGTATGAAGGCCCCGGACCAGCCCAGGACCCATCGGAGGAAGGCCCGGAGAAGCGCGGAAAGGTGAGTGAACCTGCCCGGGCTGCTTCAACTGCTATCCGGCAGCAGCTTAAGCATTATGCGCTGCCGGATAGCAGTTGATGCATGGCCCCGACATTCGGGATACTGATAACGAATGCATTCGTTGTTCGTTAACATGCATATTTGTTATGCGTTAGTTAACGAATGCATTTGTTACCTGTATATTCGTATGCTTTTTCGGGATTTAGTAATTTTTTTTTCGTTACGAAATGAATTGCACATGTCTACTGTTACACAGCATCTAATCTCATCAAGCAGGGCTGCAATGTAAAGCATTGAGGCAGATAGAGCACCCACCTGGGCCTTTGTTGATGCAGGAAGTGGATTTTTGTTTATTTCTCAATCCTCACATAATACGACTAGGCTGGAGCCTCTGATTTGCAGCAGAACAGAAATTAAATTCAGGGAACACTAAAGACTATATATAGTAGGTAAGTAAGTACACTGCTCAAAAAAATTAAGGGAACACTTAAACAACACAATGTAACTCATAGTCAATCACACTTCTGTGAAATCACACTGTCCACTCAGGAAGCAACACTGATTGACAATCAATTTCACATGCAGTTGTGCAAATGGAACAGACAAGAGGTGGACATTATAGGCAATTAGCAAGACACTCCCAATAAAGAAGTGGTTCTGCAGGTGGTGACCACAGACCACTTCTCAGTTCCAATGCTTCCTGGCTGAAGTTGTTTTGGTCAATTTTGAATGTTGGCAGTGCTTTCACTCTAGTGGTAGCATGAGATGGAGTCTACAACCCACACAAGTGGCTCAGGTAGTGCAGCTCATCCAGGATGGCACATCAATGTGAGCTGTGGCAAGAAGGTGTGCTGTGTCTGTCAGCGTAGTGTCCAGAGTACGGAGGCGCTACCAGAAGACAGGCCAGTACATCAGGAGACATGGAGGAGGCCGTAGGAGGGCAACAACCCAGCAGCAGGACCGCTACCTCCACCTTTGTGCAAGGAGGAGCAGGAGGAGCACTGCCAGAGCCCTGCAAAATTACATCCAGCAGGTCACAAATGTGCATGTCTCCACTCAAAGGGTCAGAAACAAACTCCATGAGAGTGGTATGAGGGCCCGACGTCCACAGGTGGGGGTTGTGCTTACAGCCCAACACCGTGCAGGACGTTTGGCATTTGCCAGAGAACACCAAGATTGGCAAGTTCACCCCTGGCGCCCTGTGCTCTTCACAGATGAAAGCAGGTTCACACTGAGCACATGTGACAGACATGACAGAGTCTGGAGAACGTTCTGGTGCCTGCAACATCCTCCTGCATGACCGCTTTGGCGGTGGGTCAGTAATGGTGTGGGGTGGCATTTCTTTGGGGGGCCGCACAGCCCTCCATGTGCTTGCCAGAGGTAGCCTGACTGCCCTTAGGTACCAAGATGAGATCCTCTGACCCCTTGTGAGAACATATGCTGGTGCGGTTGGCCCTGGGTTCCTCCTAATGCAAGACATTGCTAGACCTCATGTGGCTGGAGTGTGTCAGCAGTTCCTGCAAGAGGAAGGCATTGATGCTATGGACTGGTCCACCCGTTCCCCAGACCTGAATCCGATTGCGCATATCTGGGACATCATGTCTCGCTCCATCCACCAACGCCACATTACACCACAGACTGTCCAGGAGCCACCTCATCAGGAGCATGCCCAGGCATTGTAGGGAGGTCATACGGGCACGTGGAGGCCTCACACACTACTGAGCCTAATTTTTACTTGTTTTAAGGACATTACATAAAGTTGGATCAGCCTGTAGTGGAGTTTTCCACTTTGATTTTGAGTGTGACTCCAGACCTCCATGGGTTGATAAATTTGATTTCCATTGATAATTTTTGTGTGATTTGGTTGTCAGCACATTCAACTATGTAAAGACGAAAGTATTTCATACGATTAGTTCATTCATTCAGATCTAGGATGTGTTATCTTCGTGTTCCCTTTATTTTTTTGACCAGTGTAGTTATGTTAGAGTTACATAACATAATGTTTAGGGCTACATCTAGACATCTGCTTTAATTACGGTGTTATTTTCCCATCTTTATCAGCCCCACAGATGCTATAAATAATAATACGCACCATCCATTTCCCTACATCATTGCTCTCTCAGACCCGCAGTCTCATTTACCTCCCTCTATTATTCTTTATTGACCTAATTCATATTGCGCGCTCTATCCTGGGCGAGCCTGTCAGTTCATGGTCACATCTTCACTTTTCTACATGTTGCATTTTTATTAAATCTGAATGTAGTTTATAATATGTCCTAGGTGATCTAATGAAGAATAATGGCGCAGATGGAAATGTATGAACAGGACATTAGAAAGATCAGTCACATGTAAGCTTTCATCTGTTCTCGCCATCAGAAATGACCTTGTGGAGACAGCGGCATTATATGGATCTTACTGTCATGAAATTTCAACAAAAATAACAAAACTGAAGAGAAAAAGAATACTAAACTCCAACTTCAGTTACTTTTACTGATACATGAAGTGTAATATGGTTGGAAAGTTTAGCCTTAGTGTACCTATTAGTGGTACCTATCAGGGGGGGATGCCGCTGCATTTTCTTACAAGGGGAAGGGAAGCAACAAGGAGGTGACCTCTAATGGCACAGGACCCCCCACTTTCTCAGCCTGAACTGAAAGTCCCTCTAATAAATGTGAAGCTTATAAGGGTACTCCGCTGCTCAGCGTTTGGAACAAACTGTTCTGAATGCTGGAGCCTACAACGGGAGCTCGTGACGTCATAGCCCTGCCCCCTCATGATGTCAAGTTCCGCCCCCGCAATGCAAGTCTATGGTAGGGGGCGTGACGGCTGTCACGCCCCCTCCCATAGACTTGCATTGAGGGGGCGTGATGTCATGAGGGGGTGGGGCTATGATGTCACAAGCTCCCGACTACATTGTTCGGAACAGTTTGTTCCAAACGCTGTGCAGCGGAGTACCCATTTAAAGGGGCTATCCACCATAAGATGATTTTAGTACGTACCTGCCAGAACTGGTTATTACCTGTTGGATTCCATTCTCAAACTACAAGTCCCATAGTTTCATAGTTTGTAAGTGTGAGGTCACTTTCCTCCTTCCTACACATTTCCGCCCCCCCACCCATTGAAACACGAATGAGTTGCATTCCATTCAAAAGACCAATGTTTTCTAACCAGGGAGCCTCCAGCTGTTGAAAAAAGATCTCTCTCCCACCCAGCAGTCGCTCCACCCATTGAAGCAGGACAGGCTCCCTCTGGTCACCTGACTAGTGATGTAACGTCTCTTGACACCTGACTAGTGATGTCATGTCACGACGCACTGCAACCTCGTAAACTCCGAAACCTGAGTAATTTTGTATGCTGTTAAAAATAAATATTGGGGCAATAATCACATTAAAAAAATCCTGGAGTACCCCTTTAATGTGGCTTCCTCTAGAAACAATGGCTGCCATTGAAAGAGAATTTGCTGAAAAGATACAATATCGCAATAATAATTTTAATAAGCACAAAGGCCTGATTTGGTTAGGATGTACCACGTGGCCACATAAATGGCAATGTATGCGTCTGCAGCCATGTTTCGCCTTTTGACAGACTGTTTGGGTTTGGTAATGTATCACATGTTTATTGGTGGCGGCTGTCTTGGCTTCACTGCGGCAACAGAAATTCCAGAGATTTATTTTTTCATAAAGCACCTAGATATAAGAAAAAGACTGATCCCCTTTCCTGCCTGCAAGCTCTGTAAATGTTTGGGAACTTCCTCATTAACCCCTCCAAATCCATCTAATGTAAAACAGTAACTTGAGGTCAGGCAGGAGGGGGATGTAGCTGCAGGAGCAAAAGGGAGGTGAGACGGCTCATATATCACACCAGGATAAGTCCTTCCACTCAGAAAACATTCAGAAGGGAAATATTCATATACAAAAATATTACCCACAGAACTGTTGGTTGCCCTACAGTGTCCCCCTATTCCTCCCCCCCCCCCCCGTCCCTTTTATTTTAATGGGTGGTTGGGTGTATGTTGTTTGCTGTATGTTACTATGAACTAAACTTTGTCAACTCATGACACAGACATGAGCTGGAGTAGAAGTTTCCCAATAGCTTTATTTAAAGGGGTTATCCAACTTTAAAGTGACAGCCAGTTTCAAGGCTTCCCCGCTTAAAGCCTTAGCCAACTTTAAAGCGACAGCCTGTTTCAAGGCTTACCCATTTCAAAGCGTCAGCCAACTTTAAAGCGACAGCCTGTTTCATAGATATCCCGCTTCTTTTGGCCTTCGGGCCAGAAGAGGTGGGGAATTTGTGAAACAGGCTGTCCCTTTATTGGCTCTGGCTGGAGTTGTTTCTTCCCGACTGACGGGCATGTTTTTTAAGAAGAAATAAAAGCTACATCTTTAAATGGGGTTAGTGCCAACACTATTTTCTTTTTGCAACAAAGTTTACTTTGTTTAAGAAGTTTAGAATGTTAGGTATAGAGTTGTGACCTTAGGTATTTATCCCCTATATGCTGCTTTCAGTAGCGAGCGGTATACTAGAATTTAATGCCACAACGCTTTTCTGCCTTTGCTGATTCCAGGAAGGAGCCTCTGTCTTGTCTTTGCCTTGTTCTACACGCTGAATGTTCATTATAATGTATCCTATGGTATATATTGAAAAATAATGACACCGTTATGAATCTATGAACAAAAGTCTAACAAAGATCAATCACTCATAAGCTTTTATCTGCTTCTGCGAGGAGAAATGACCTTGTATAAGCAAATGCATTGCTGTGGGACAGAAATATAATTGTGTTTTATACAAAGACACTTCAGCTGCTGAACTTATCTAATATGTCCCAGGGACAGTTATTGAGAGGTAGAAAATATAAGTCTTTAGTCTATTAAATTCCCATCAGTCTTGTAATATTTACATAAATTCATGATGTTAGAAGGTGGCCATTTTTAACAGCCATAGGATAATGCAGGTTACTGCGGATTTCTCACTGCTATTAAGATGAATGATACATATAGAAACATAGAATGTGTCTGCAGATAAGAACCATTTGGCCCATCTTGTCTGCCCAATAATCTGAATCCTATCAATAGTCCCGGGCCCTATCTTATATGAAGGATAGCCTTATGCTTATCCCATTCATGCTTAAACTCCTTCACTGTATTTGCAGCGACCACTTCTGCAGGAAGGCTATTCCATGCATCCACTACTCTCGCAGTAAAGTAATACTTCCTGATATTACTTTTAAACCTTTGCCCCTTTAATTTAAAACTATGTCCTCTTGTGGTAGTTTTTCTTCTTTTAAATATGCTCTCCACCTTTACCGTGTTGATTCCCTTTATGTATTTAAAAGTCTCTATCATATTCCCTCTGTCTCTTCTTTCTTCCAAGCTATACATGTTAAGGTCCTTTATAGGACTGATGACTATACCCATTGTAATGATAAATTGGCCTGGACATGACCTGCCCATATTAAAATGGGAAATCGGTTTATTGTGGTGACACTGGGGTCCTCTCCACCGAAGCAAGTATGTATAGCACTATTTTAAAGGTCAAAAGGTATCACCTATCCAAAAGGTAGGTGATTACTAGCTAACCGCTGGGGGTCTGATTTATCACAAAAATAGCATTGTGTATGGGACTATGGGACTTCCAAACGTAACTGGGGTGTCCTGGTACCGTATTGCATACCGTACCTAGTGTAGAGGTCCCCAAAGTCAGAGTACCTACGTTCAGGTAGGGTTTCTCAGGTGGGACAGCCCCTAGGTGCCTCTCCTCAAGTCTAATTCTCTAATGATAATACATGTATATATTTTATAATTATATATATTTTATGGTAATGTATAGTGCTTACCTTTGTTTAGCGTGGCAGGACCTTCGGTCATGTGACCATGCTGATAACCTCTATGGTATGTTGGAGGACCTTTGGAGGTCCTTGGGTCATGTGTTACCCACAAGTCTTTGTAATGGTGATTGACATCCGTTTGAACCAATTAGCGTTAGTCCAGCCCCTGCCCAGATAAGGGAGCTTCGTTCAATTATCACTCTCTTGGGTTGCTGCTCTCGTGGGTGCCAGACTAACAGGACGGTTCTGCGCAACTTTCAAAGACACTCTAGGCCTAAGAAACCTGCCGGCCTCAGCTGAACCAAAACCATGAGTTCAAATCTAAATCCCCGCTAATGCTAGCGTGACTACTGGACCGCAACTAAACCCCTAATTTCAGTGGAACAGCGTACAATACTAAAAGACTCTAAATGCTAAAGTCCCAACCTTTGTCAATCTCCAAGGAAAGCAGTTGTTATGCTTAGAGACTGTTCTGTTATTGAAGCTTGCAGAAATTCTTCAGTAAAAGTTAATCCTGTTTCAGAAAACTCTCCGGTTGTGGACAATCTATTATTTTATACCTCCCTATCTCCCTTGGGAAGGGTGGTGGTAGGACAAGTGTTACTGAGGAGCCTTCAACCTGGTGTCATGAATAGCAAGGGTTAACAAACACCCTTTAATTACAGCACAGCTACGCTCCCCATACCCTACTCCCCCAGGCTATCACATAACCAAGGAACTGAGCCTAGCTGTTGGGAAGTTGGTAAATGCCATAGAGAGTGAATAGAGAGAGGTCCGAGCATGCGTGCATGACTCACATGGGGAACAAATAATCTATGTTCTTGTGATCAGGTCGGTTCCCAGTAGTCAAACCCCCACTGATATGCTACTTATCATGTATCCTTTAAATCTTGATATAACCCTTAAGCTATCATGTAGCTTAAATTTAGATCCAGACCAGACTCCAAACCCAGCTGCAATGTAAATTCACACCCAAAACCTTAAAATTAACTAGACACCAAATGTAATATAGACCCCTGGGGCAGAAACCACAATTAATTCAGACCCCAGACCAGACCCAAAATAACATTAGACTCCAGATATGACCTTAAAACTCAAGACCCAAAACAATTTAGACCCTGAACCAAACTAACTTACTGATTCATGGGTACATCTACTGATTCATGAGTGCTACACATATGGTGATACTGACAATTTTTGGTTCACATTCAATGTATAGTAGCCGGCGGTGTACCCCTTGACAGGCCTTAACATCGCACTATATACAGTGGGGATCAAAAGTTTGGGCACCCCAGGTAAAAAATTTTATTAATGTGCATAAAGAAGCCAAGGAAAGATGGAAAAATCTCCAAAAGGCATCAAATTACAGATTAGACATTCTTATAATATGTCAACAAAAGTTAGATTTTATTTCCATCATTTACACTTTCAAAATAACAGAAAACAAAAAAATGGCATCTGCAAAACTTTGGGCACCCTGCAGAGTTAATATCTTGTACTGCCCCCTTTGGCAAGTATCACAGCTTGTAAACGCTTTTTGTAGCCAGCTAGGTATCTTTGACAAACTTTTGCAGATGCCATTTTTTTGTTTTCTGCTATTTTAAAAATGTAAATGATGGAAATAAAATCTAACTTTTGTTGACATATTATAAGAATATCTAATCTGTAATTTGATGCCTTTTGGAGATTTTTCCATCTTTCATTGGCTTCTTTATGCACATTAATAATTTTTATTTTACCTGGGGTGCCCAAACATTTGAACCCCACTGTAGGAGTATGATACAAATCCAAGAATATTTAGCAATCTGTCCCTCCCAGCATGGTGCACATGGAGCAGCAAATCCTGTAAAATGGTAAAAGAAATCCTGGCACACACAAGCTACTTGATAATCTTCTGTATTTTTTTTTTATATATTTATATAAATAAACACCAAGTACTAAAGGAAGCCATTGTAACTGTCTCAACTCTTTTTGGAAAAGTGGTAAGGGTTTTGGAATAGGCCGGCATGCATCCTGTACTTGGTGTACTCTGCTATGAAAAAAACAAAAAAAGAACAATCAGCATGTGAGTGCAGGTTTTTTTTCTATCTATACAAGAGTGTAACCATAGAAAAGAAATGTAGCAACCTCATTTCTTTATACATCGCATGCACAAGCTGTCTTTTGACTCTTTCCTACGTTCTGTTTATTAAAGTGCGCTTTCAGCATTGTTTCAGGTGACTTTTCAGAATATGCTGCTGTCATGACAGGGGGTGGACAGGGAGAGTGATCCCTAAGCTGTCCCTAGAAACACTCTCCCTGCCTACTTGCCCATCTGCCGCAAAACAGCAGATCGAAAACTTGGAGCCGGTCCCTCCCTGCGCTAAAGTGCAATGGGCGTAAAGGTACAAAAATAATACTGTACATAGTCGGGGACAGGTCAAAAACATAATGGGAAAACAACCGGATAAACCAGACAGGATATAAATATACAAACAGGGCAGAATACAGTGTACTAGCATACAGTTTAGAAATCGGAATTAAGATAAACAGCAGATATGAATAAATGAACAAGACTTGATATGGAATAAGTATACAGCAGAAACCGGGAGATGAAGGGGATGAACAGATAAACTGAATGTAAAACACTAAACAGGTCAGGAAACAGAACACTGTTCACACTGGACACTAAACAAAGAACAAACTAGACTCCCCGCTCCAAACATGGAGGGACATCAATACCAATGCCAAATAGACTACAAGCCAGCGGGCACACTCCACCATGCGATCAGGATACTAGCCTAGAAGGAAACAGAAATATAATACACGGAATACTAGACTGAGAACAGGATGAGTCTAAACAGACTCCACAAAAGCTAAACTCCAATACATGACGGAATACAGGTCAGGATACCAAACAGGAATAATACAAAACCAAACTCCATAACATGGAGGAATACGGGTCAGGACTCTAAATCGGAATACTAAATACAGAGCATGGGTACAAGCAAGACAAACAGTGTGAACACAGATTAAGATATGACAAGGTACTAAAAGCCGACAGATGTACATTACAGACCAAAAGTTTCAGTTTTCTTTATTTTCATGACTATGAAAATTGTAGATTCACACTGAATGCATCAAAACTATGAATTAACACATAACATATATACATAACAAAAAAGTGTGAAACAACTGAAAATATGTCATATTCTAGGTTCTTCAAAGTTGCTACCTTTTGCTTTGATTACTGCTTTGCACACTCTTGGCATTCTCTTGTTGAGCTTCAAGAGGTAGTCACCTGAAATGGTTTTCACTTCACAGGTGTGCTGGTGTGGAGGAGGAGGAGGTGTGATGGTGTGGGGGCGCTTTGCTGGTGACACTGTTGGGGATTTATTCAAAATTGAAGGCATACTGAACCAGCATGTCTACCACAGCATCTTGCAGTGGCATGATATTTCATCCGGTTTGCATTTAGTTGGACCATCATTTATTTTTCAACAGGACAATGACCCCAAACACACCTCCAGGCTGTGTAAGGGCTATTTGACCAAGAAGGAGAGTGATGGGGTGCTGCGCCAGATGACCTGGCCTCCACAGTCACCGGACCTGAACCCAATCGAGATGGTTTGGGGTGAGCTGGACTGCAGAGTGAAGGCAAAAAGGGCCAACAAGTGCTAAGCATCTCTGGGAACTCCTTCAAGACTGTTGGAAGACTATTTCAGGTAACTACCTCTTGAAGCTCATCAAGAGAATGAGTGTGCAAAGCAGTAATCAAAGCAAAAGGTGGCTACTTTGAAGAACCTAGAATATGACATATTTTCAGTTGTTTTACACTTTTTTGTTATGTATATAATTCCACTTGTGTTAATTCATAGTTTTGATGCCTTCAGTGTGAATCTACAATTTCCATAGTCATGAAAATAAAGAAAACTCTGAATGAGAAGGTGTTTCCAAACTTTTGGTCTGTACTGTACATAAAACCAAGCAGACTAAAGTCAATATCATAAACAGAAAACAACCATGGTTAAAACTCAGAAAAACAGACATAGCAAAGGTAAAATTAATAACCAGCCCAGAGTTCAGCAGAGCTTGGGTTTACATAGCCCCACCCGAGTTCCCATTGGCTAATAGCATTAACTATACCCTAGCCAGAGGGAATAGCACAGAAAACAGTTCATACATAAAAACAAAAGTCTGAACAGGGCCTAAAATGGAAAAAATTTAAATGGAAATTACAGCTGCCATATGTGTATAGACAAGGAGCAGCATTATTTCTGAACACTATTTTTTACCAGTTTCCCCAAATTCAGGCTCCATTTCTAATTTTTAGTTGTCCCTGAGCCAGCAGATGGAAAATAACTGCTATGATGCCTCCCATACACTGCACAGCAAAGAAGATTACATTTTGCTTCTCTATATTTTTATAGCACATGCCTAGAAGCAGAAGTAGCATGGAGAATATTATACAGCAGTACTGAGCAGTTTAAGCTGTGAATCCAGCACTGAGGTGACATATCACTACAAGCTTCTGGAACTTCTCCCTGTGTCTCTCTACCTCCAGCTATCTCCCCACTCCCCTAACAATAGACCTCATGTAACCCAATGCCTCAGTGAGTTTATTCATTTCAATACTGATTTAAGGAGGTGATTCAGGATAAGAAAGAAATATACATGCTTTCTTCCAGAAACGGCGCCACTCTTGTTGTTACGCCGAGCGCTCCGGGTCCCCGTTCCTCCCCGGAGCGCTCGCCTCATCCTCGTTGCTGCAGCGCCCCGGTCAGATCTCCTGACCGGGTGCGCTGCGGTACCGCCTCCAGCCGGGATGCGATTCGCGATGCGGGTGGCGCCCGCTCGCGATGCGCACCCCGGCTCCCGTACCTGACTCGTTCTCCGTCGGTCCTGTCCCGGCGGGCGCGGCCCCGCTCCCTAGGGCGCGCGCGCGCCGGGTCTCTGCGATTTAAAGGGCCAGTGCACCAATGATGGTGCCTGGTCCAATCTTCCAATTACCTTGATTAGTTTCCACCTGTGCACTCCCTACTTATACCTCACTTCCCCTGCACTCCCTTGCCGGATCTTGATGCTCTTGTGCCTAGTGAAAGCGTTCCCTTGTTTGTTCCTAGCCCGTGTTCCAGACCTCCTGCCGTTGCCCCTGACTACGATCCTTGCTGCCTGCCCCGACCTTCTGCTACGTCCGACCTTGCTTCTGTCTACTCCCTTGTACCGCGCCTATCTTCAGCAGTCAGAGAGGTTGAGCCGTTGCTAGTGGATACGACCTGGTCACTACCGCCGCAGCAAGACCATCCCGCTTTGCGGCGGGCTCTGGTGAAAACCAGTAGTGACTTAGAACCGGTCCACTAGCACGGTCCTCGCCAATCCCTCTCTGGCACAGAGAATCCACCTCCTACCAGCCGGGATCGTGACAGTAGATCCGGCCATGGATTCCGCTGAAGTTCCTCTGCCAGTTGTCGCCGACCTCCCCACACTGCCCGACTGGTCGCCCAGCAAGCCCGACAGATTGCCCAACGAAATCACCAGCTGGCATACTTGACCACCGTGACACTGCAACTTCAGTCACAGATACAGCAGCTGCTGCCGCAGATACAGCAACTTCAGTCACAGACACAGCAGCTGCAACAACCATCTCCTCCGCTGGCTCCTGCAACTCCTCCGCAGCAACCGGCCGCTCCTAACCCCTGCTTGTCCCTGCCGGACAAATTTGATGAGGACTCTAGACTCTGCCGTGGTCTCCTTTCTGGAAAGGCCTTGTCTGGGGCCACACCACTCTGGGACCGCAATGATCCTGCCACAGCCACAGTCCAGTCCTTCTTCGCTGAGGTCCGTGGTGTCTTCGAGGAGCCTGCCCGAGCTTCTTCTGCCGAGACTGCCCTGCTGAACCTGGCCCAGGGTGTTTCTTCCGTTGGCGAGTACGCCATTCAGTTCCGTGCTCTTGCTTCCGAGTTGTCCTGGAATAGTGAGGCTCTCTGCGCGACCTTTAAAAAAGGCCTATCCAGCAACATTAAAGATGTTCTGGCCGCACGAGAAACTCCTGCTAACCTACATGAACTCATTCATCTTGCCACTCGCATTGACATGCGTTTTTCCGGATGGCGTCTGGAGCTCCGCCTGGATATGGACTTTGTTCGCACGAGGCGTTTTTTCTCCCCGGCTCCTCTCTCCTCTGGCCCTCTGCAAACCGTTCCTGTGCCTCCCGCCGTGGAGGCTATGCAAGTTGACCGGTCTCGCTTGACACCTCAAGAGAGGACACGACACCGCATGGAGAATCTTTGCCTGTACTATGCCGGTACCGAACACTTCCTGAAGGATTGTCCTATCCGTCCTCCCCGCCTGGAAAGACGTACGCTGACTCCGCACAAAGGTGACACAGTTCTTGATGTCAACTCTGCTTCTCCACGCCTTACTGTGCCTGTGCGGATATCTGCCTCTACCTTCTCCTTCTCTACTATGGCCTTCTTGGATTCCGGATCTGCAGGAAATTTTTTTTTGGCCTCTCTTATCAACAGGTTCAACATCCCTGTGACCAGTCTCGCCAGACCCCTCTACATCAATTGTGTTAACAATGAAAGTTTGGACTGTGCCGTGCGTTACCGCACGGAACCCCTCCTAATGTGCATCGGACCTCATCACGAAAGAATTGAGTTTTTGTTCCTCAGGTTCTTTGGACCCAAGAAGAGGGGGAGACCCAAGGGGGGGGGTACTGTTACGCCGAGCGCTCCGGGTCCCCGTTCCTCCCCGGAGCGCTCGCCTCATCCTCGTTGCTGCAGCGCCCCGGTCAGATCTCCTGACCGGGTGCGCTGCGGTACCGCCTCCAGCCGGGATGCGATTCGCGATGCGGGTGGCGCCCGCTCGCGATGTGCACCCCGGCTCCCGTACCTGACTCGCTCTCCGTCGGTCCTGTCCCGGCGGGCGCGGCCCCGCTCCCTAGGGCGCGCGCGCGCCGGGTCTCTGCGATTTAAAGGGCCAGTGCACCAATGATGGTGCCTGGTCCAATCTTCCAATTACCTTGATTAGTTTCCACCTGTGCACTCCCTACTTATACCTCACTTCCCCTGCACTCCCTTGCCGGATCTTGATGCCCTTGTGCCTAGTGAAAGCGTTCCCTTGTTTGTTCCTAGCCCGTGTTCCAGACCTCCTGCCGTTGCCCCTGACTACGATCCTTGCTGCCTGCCCCGACCTTCTGCTACGTCCGACCTTGCTTCTGTCTACTCCCTTGTACCGCGCCTATCTTCAGCAGTCAGAGAGGTTGAGCCGTTGCTAGTGGATACGACCTGGTCACTACCGCCGCAGCAAGACCATCCCGCTTTGCGGCGGGCTCTGGTGAAAACCAGTAGTGACTTAGAACCGGTCCACTAGCACGGTCCTCGCCAATCCCTCTCTGGCACAGAGAATCCACCTCCTACCAGCCGGGATCGTGACACTTGTCCTCAGTTTTTCTGTGGTATTGCAGCTTAGTTCCATTAAAATTAATGGAGCCAACTTGTAAGACCACCCTTTAAGATGTTTTTAGAGAGAACAATTGCCCAGATTTATCAAACTGTGTTAGAGAAAAAAAATTGTGATTTTCCCACAACACTCTGTGGGAAAATTACTCCATTTTGTCTCTCACAATGTTTGATAAATCTGGGCCAATGAGTTTAGGAAAGGAAGATTTATGCTAATAGCTGGAGAGGCATTTTTCTCCAATAATACATATTGCAAAATATCTTATTTGCATGACCAAAAACAACTTGATTGCGGACTTCTTCTAGCATCAGGTGGAGATCCAGGTTGAACGGTGGTTACATTGCACTTCTTCATGACCCTTCGTTGCATTGGACATGTGAGTAAAGGGCAGTGCTCAGCTTCTATTTGCCTTTCTTAAGCTTAATGACCTGAAACAACCCCTTTTATTTCCTTTTACTGACATGTATCCAATTAAACACTTTAATTCAATGTAATTTATATTTAATTAAAGAATTAACATGTGGAACTCCCCTTTAACAATATTAAAGGAGATCTCTTGGCAAAAATTAAAGGGGTGATCCACTGGAAAACATTTTTGTTTTTTTAATCAACTGGTGCCAGAAAGTTAAACAGATTTGTAAATCACTTGTATTTAAAAAATCTTAAACCTTCCAGTACTAGTCAGCTGCTGTATGCTCCAGAGGAAGTTCTTTTCTTTTTTAAATTTATTTTCTGTCTGACCACAGTGCTCTCTGCTGACACCTCTGTCCATGTCAGGAACTGTGCAGAATAGGAGCAAACCCCCGTAGCAAACCTATCCTGCTCTGGACAGTTCCTGACATGGACAGAGGTGTCAGCAGAGAGCACTGTGGTCAGACAGAAAAGAAATTCAAAAAGAAAAGAACTTCCTCTGTAGTATACAGCAGCTGATAAGTACTGGAAGGGTTAAGATTTTTAAATAGAAGTCATTTACAAATCTGTTTAACTTTCTGGCATCAGTTGATTTAAAAATTTTTTTTCCAGTGGAGTACCCCTTTAACTTATCCCCTATCCACCGGATTCCTATAGGAGTGCCTAAAAGAGCTGAGTACAGCACTCAGGCATCGTCAGCGCTCCCATAGGAATGAACGGAGCACGTGCTGTCTTTCAGTAGATGACACGCCCTCCTCACTGAGAGAATCGGGGTCGAGCCCTGGAGATCGGCGATGGGGGATCTTGAGGACTGGACCCTGTGGATAGGGGATAAGTTAGTTTTCGCCAGAGTACTCCTTCAAAGTTAACAATATTCTCAATTAAAAATGAAAGAAAGTTATAATGATGACTGACACTTAATATGGGGAGTCTCCCGACTCGGCAGACACTAAGCTTTCTTTTCCGGTTCTCTCACTTCCACGGTGAGAACTTCTCCCTCTCCAGCCTTGGCTGACGGAGACATTGTTATAATGTAAGATTTGTTCTTTGCATCTACTGGTATATTTGCTCTGGATGAGATGACATTTTCTTTCTTCCCTTCATCTTTCTGGCTGGGTAATGTTTCCTGTGCTTTCGGATTGTCACTTTTCTCTGGTTCCCCTTGATTCGGGGGCATTTCATTCTTGTCCGTAGCTACGTCTGCGGTGAGATCTGCTGATTTTTCCTTTAAAAAGTGGAGAAAAGACATTGTTTGCATTGAAATAGCCAATAAATATTAAAGCGGTGTTACATTAAAAGCTGCATGTTCTGCAGCTGCCACCAATAATCCGAAATGGTTACCTATTTTCTTGTATGCAGACGTCTTATATTCAGTACATCGGGGCAAAGGGCAAATTGTTGTAGTGGCGGAACAGTAATAATACATTGGAATACCCGCCTTCCTTTCCTGCCACATGAAAGTCAGATTCTGACTTCTATCACAAATAAATCCCAACTATTATGTTGAAATATAATAGAAAATAAGAAATGCAGCTATTCATGTATAACACATTGCAAAAAAAAAAAAAAAAAGAAATATGGGAACACTTGTCTCAGTAAACATGAAAAGAAGAGGAAGAGGAAGGGGATTCTTAGATTTTTCAATGGTAAGTTACATAAAATATTAGTCTTATTGATTTAAACTTTGTTAATTAAAGAAAATATTTGATAAAGTACAAGCTGATGATATAGAACATACGCTGGGGGACATATGCGCAACTGCTTTACCATATATGTAGAGTGGAAGATTGGTGGGTCGTGCATGGTGGGAACTCCACCATTTACTGAATAGTCACCATGACATCTAAGCTGATAAAAGGAGGAAGCTTTGTCTTCTGACCCCCCCCCCCAACACCCAATCAATTATCTTGTGCAACTCAAAATAAAAGAAATTTTTTTTTCATAAAATTTTAAAAACCTACATGTTAAAGAGTCAAACCCTAAGAAAAAAATCAAAAAATAAATCTAACAAAAAATAACTTCAGAATTGCAGTTTTTTTTTTGTTAAAGAGGTATTCCGGCTTTAGACTTTTTATCCCCTATCTAAAGGATAGGGGATAAGATGTCTGATCTCATGGGGCCCGCCACTGGGACCCCCCGGGATCTCTCTGCAGCACCCGCATTATGTGCGGAGCTGCGTCTCCAGGCTCGGAAACCAGAAGTTTTCGAGACATGAGACGTGATGTAACGCCACGCCCCCCTCAGGACGTCGCGCCTCCTCCCTACATGTCTATGGGAGGGGGCGTAACTGACATTACGCCCCTTCCCATAGACATGAAGGGAGGGGCCACGATGTGATGTCACGAGGGGGGTGTGGCGTTATGTCAAACTTCCGGTTTCCGAGCCTGGAGACACAGCTCTGAACATAATGCGGGTGCTGCAGGGAGATCCCGGGGGGTCCCAGCGGCGGGCCCCCCTGCGATTGGACATCTTATCCCCTATCCCTTGCATAGGGGATAAAATGTCTAAAGCCGGAATATCCCATTAAGCTCACCTGCCAGGAAAATAAGGAATAAAAAAGTGATTAAAAAGTTGTATGTACCCCCAAATACTAATAATAAAAGCTATAGCTCACCCTGCAAAAAATGACATTTCTCTTTTTGCTTTAATGAAATAATACCAAAACTTTGGAATTTTGGTAACTGTACTGACCTGCAGAATAAAGATAAAACTATAACGTGTCACATCAAAAGTTTTGGTCAGTCGGGTTCTGGGTTCCGACCAACCGATTGCTAGATCGAGAGGGAAAAGCACTCGGCTTCTATAGATATGGGCTCTATAGATATTTCCCCTATATGCACTTGGAGAACCAGAACTCTTATTTTTCCATTGATGGAGGCCATTGAGGACATGTTTTTGCAGGACAAACTATAGATTCCAGTTGTACCTTTAACCATAAAGTGTAATGGGAAAGAAAAAAAAAATATATTTGTGATGTGAAATGTAAAAAAAGCAAACAACACAATTCTGCAACTTTTTGGGGCTCTGTTTTTATTCCTTTTACTTTGCAGTAAATCTGACATTCCGTGGTACGATTACAGCGATATTCAATTTTTATAGTTTTTGTTAAGTTATACTACTTATAAAAAAATAAAAAATAAACCTTAAAAGCTAAAATGCTGTGTAGCGGCTAATTTTGGAGTATTGAGCTGTCGTTTTAATTGGTATTGTTTAGATAGACATGAGACTTTTCAAATGCCTTTTGTTTTATTTATTTTTTTAGGATGCAAAGTGATTAAAAATCTTAATTCTGGAACTGTATATTTTTATTATGCTGTTCAGTCATGGGGATAAATAATATTATATTTTAATGTGAATGATTGGAGCCGGAAGTAGGCATACGCAACAGTCCTGCACACCCAGGCTTAAAGTCTATCTGTCATATCACAGAAAAGTATAATGCTCATATATTTTACTCACTAGGTCATGCAGATTATCTACTTGTCTTTTTTATGTGTCTAGCTTCTGTATTTGGCTCACAAATCTCTCTGTTCTGCTGCTCACTATTTCTGATATCCACTGCTCAGGAAGGGGCGAGTCCGAGGCAAGCACTGAGCCCGCCCTCACTTACCATGGATTCACTTCCTGCTGTGCCTTGCTGGGTCTCTTCATTCAGTCACTGCAGGCTGCTCTGTAACCCCCACATCTCTGTTTTCAGACAGGAGTCTGGTAGGACAGGAGTGAGCACAGAGGAGTGCTAGTCCCGTCCTCCCTTAATGGACTTTGTCCTTGTCTGTGCTTCAGCTGGGACAAAAATTATGCTGCAGCCCAACAGGATTATGTCCTGAGTGGTATATGGGAACCCTTGTGGTCTTTTTTATAAGCCATATTTAAAAAATAAATAAAAATTAGATATTTTTTTTTAAATAAAGTATACTAGAAAGGTTAATGTTTTGCCAAAAAGTACACATTTAACTATTGGGTGCCATATGGAAGGATATATAATCAGTAAGCCAAGAGAAATAGTCCATGGCACTCTGAAATTAACATGTTTGAAGTTTTATTTGCACATAGGCAAAATCAGATAATACATGTAGTAACAGAATTGACAGATGGTATTATATTCCTTTTAGCAGATATATAGTATTTGCAATGTTTCGATTCACCTGTAGGACCTTCCTCAATCCATATCTGCAGACAGTGTCAGAATCAAGGTTAAAGGGGTACTCAGCCGAAAAACATCTTATCCCCTATCCAAAGAATAGGGGATAAGATGTCTGATCACCGTTCCCCGTGATCTCCGGCGCGGCACCCCAGTCATCCCTGCACGAAGCGAACTCGACTCTGTGCCGGATGTCTGGCGACTACAGCCACCACGCCCCCTCCATTCTTGTCCGGGACGTGACGTGACATTGCGAACGCGGAAGCTCGAAGCCACCTCTGCCGTCCCGGAGATTGTGGGGGGTCCCCAGTGGCGGGACCCCCGTGATCAGACATCTTATCCCCTATCCTTTGGATAGGGGATAAAATGTTTTTCGGTGGAGTACCCTTTAACTGTCTCAGTCAGAGGACTGAGACAATTTAGTCTTCCTATTGATGCTGGGTGCAGAAGGCCTTAAGTCAGTGTTTTCCAATCAGTGTATCTCCAGCTGTTGCAAAACTACAACTCCCAGCATACCCGGACTGTCCTAGGTGGATCAAAATGTTGCAAACACTGTTGCTTCAAAAAATATATTATCTCATTTTGCATATCTTCAAGCCTATATGGAGTATCTTGGACTATTTCTATTGGGTGCTAGTGACCAGTATGCAGGTTCCAACTACCTAGATGCTGCCATCACCATTGACTCAACCAACAGAAACCAGGGGGAGCCACAACAAGTATAAAATAATAATATAATATTCACACAAAAGGGCATTTAAAAAATAAATAAATACATAAATAACTGTGAAGGAAAAAATTGTATGTTTAAAGGGGTATTATGTTCCTAAACATCTTATCCCTTATCCTCAGGATAGGGAATAAGTGTGATCGTGGGGGTCCGGCTGCTGGGACCCCCCAATCTCCTGGCCAGCACCTTGGTAATCTGCATGCACAGAGCGATCTCCGCTCCATTCCGGATTACTGGCAACGGCCATGCCCCCACCATATATCTCTATGGGAGATACAGAGATACGCAAACGCTGTATCTCCGTCTCTCCCATAGATATGAATATAGGGGACGTGATGCGTACTTGTTTAATAACGGATGTCTGGCGATGTGGGGCGGAGACTCGTGACGTCATGGTCACGCCCAACTCATGAAGTCACGTCCATGCCCCCTCAATGCAAGTCTATGGGAGGGGGCGTGACGGCTGTCACGCCCCCTCCCAAAGACTTGCATTGAGGGGGTGTGGCCGTGACGTCAAGAGCGGGGTGTGACCGTAGTGTCAAGAGCCTCCGGAGCTTCACAGGGAGATCGCGATGGTCACCAGCGGCGGGAACCCCGCAATCAGACATCTTAACCCCTATCATTTGGATAGGGGATAAGATGTCTAGGGGCGGAGTACCCCTTTAATATCAATATTTAATATTTATCTGTGCTGATCATTCTGTTTCCATTTTATTTTGCGTCAACACAAATAATAAACTGCATGTACTGTATGGCACTTGGTGAAGTGCTGAGTACAGAAATACTTTCCGCCCTTGCTTTTGTTTGCCACCTCATTTCATCTTATGTACTGTATTTCTTATGGACACGACAAATTTGTTTTGTATTAATATTCCGGCAGAAGTTCCTTGCAATGTCTATCTTATTGCGAAGGCCCTGAGAAAGTTATAGATGACTTGTCAGCTTGTGTCTGTGAGGCGGCCGCACGTGTCCAGCCTCCGGCTGAAGATAAGATCTCCAGGATACTGCCAAAGTTAGTATTAAAATGTGAAGGCAGACACTGCTCCCGAGGAGCCTGGGAGTCAAGGAAATGACAAAGCGGTTTCTTCTCCAGAAATGCACTTTTTTTTTTTTTGTCTGAATGTTCCCGGCTTTCTTGTATTAAATCAGTGTTACAGCTGCAGCATACTGAATACATTACATTCACAGTCTGAAAGTCCTAAAAATATACTAAGTCAATTGACATGATGAAGGGATTCTGATAAACAGTGACATAGAAATAGGGGTGACTTATCCCTAAAGCCAAGGAGAACCTCAGGGCATGTTGCCTTTGAACAGTGCAGCAATTCAACATAAGGTGACTTTAGTAATTAAGTGTCATACAGTAATGCTTACATGCTTACCAAGGATCTGTGCTTGTGTTGGTGATAAATGGCCATAGCCTGTGTCCTTGATAACGCTGCTGGCTTGTTTTTGGGAACTAGTTACTTCCTGTTTCCGTGGCCCCCCTCGGACTACAATCCCCAGGATCCTTTGTATCAAGGTGGGAGGTAACATATTTCCCTCCTAAATCATGGAAGCCCCACCCACTGAAGTACAGCAAAATCCCCATTTGATAATACGACAGCTCTCCGGGCATGCTGAGAGTTGTAGTTTTGCAATCCTCTGGAGGTCCACAGTTTAAGAACACTTCCCCAAACCACCAGAAAGGTGGGCTTTCTCCAGGTGCTACATTTAACAATTGATGAGACAGAGGGACAGAATAAGTTAAAGTTTGAGTATATGAGGCAGGTGTTATAATTTATCTGTTTCATATTTATTTAAGTGGGAATTGTAAAGTAAATAATGAAAAGTGATTTTCAACACACTAGTTAAATCTTGTTACATCTTGATATCTACTGACATGTTTCGTCATCATTTATGACTTCATCAGAGAAATGGGATCTTTTAGGATATCATTTATGTAAATAGCTTTAGGAAGTGTAGTAAAGACTATTAAGATAATATTGTTCATTGTAGTAGTTTTCTCACCTTGTTTTACCATACAGTATTACAGAAGTTATTACTTTAGGCTTAATCCTAGGTTCTTTACCGCTTTTACACTGACCCATGGAATGAATACATGTCATGTGTCTATAGTCTATCTTCTTACCTTTGTTGTACTTGCATGCACTTTATTTGATTAGAGTTTAACCCCTTAAGGACAAGCCCATTATGACCTTAACCCCTTAAGGACCAGGCGTTTTTTGCAGATCTGACCACTTTCACTTTAAGCATTAATAACTCTGGGATGCTTTTACCTTTCATTCTGATTCCGAGATTGTTTTTTCGTGACATATTTTACTTTATGTTAGTGGTAAAATTATGTCGATACTTGCATCATTTCTTGGGGAAAAATTCCAACATTTGATGAAAAAATTGAAAATTTTGCATTTTTCTAACTTTGAAGCTCTCTGCTTGTAAGGGAAATAGACATTCCAAATAAATTATATATTGATTCACAAATGCAATATGTCTACTTTATGTTTGCATCATAAAATTAACATGTTTTTACTTTTGGAAGACATCAGAGGGCTTCAAAGTTCAGCAGCAATTTTCCAATTTTTCACAAAATTTTCAAAATCTGAATTTTTCATAGACCAGTTCAGTTTTGAAGTGGATTTGAAGGGCTTTCTTGTTAGAAATATCCCACAAATTACCCCATTATAAAAACTGCACCCTCAAAGTATTCAAAATGACATTCAGTAAGTGTGTTAACCCTTTAGGTGTTTCACAGGAATAGCAGCAAAGTGAAGGAGAGAATTCAAAATCTTCATTTTTTACACTCGCATGTTCTTGTAGACCCAGTTTTTGAATTTTTACAAGGGGTAAAAGGAGAAAAATCCTCTCAAAAGTTGTAATCCAATTTCTCTCGAGTAAGGAAATACCTCATATGTGTATGTCAAGTGTTCGGCGGGCGCAGTAGAGGGCTCAGAAGGGAAGGAGCGACAGTGGGATTTTGGAGAGTGAGTTTTTCTGAAATGGTTTTTGGGGGGCATGTCACATTTAGGAAGCCCCTATGGTGCAAGAACAGCAGAAAATCCCCCACATGGCATACCATTTTGGAAACTACACCCTTCAAGGCACGTAACAAGTAGTGTTGCTCGCGAATATTCGCAATGCAAATTTTATTCGCGAATATCGCATATTCACGAATTCGCAAATATTCGCGAATATAACACTATATATGACAAATATTCATTTTTTTTTCACAGTACACATCACAGTGATCACCCCTCTCTGCTTCCAGCCTGTGTGGTGTAAAGAAGGCTCTAATACTACTGTGTGAGACTGGCATGCGAATCTTCGCATATGCGAAAATTTGCACATGCTAATGTTCGCATATGCGAATGTTTGTTTATGCTAATTTTGAATATGCTAATTTTCGCATATGATAATTTTCGCATACGTGAATATTCGCATATGCGAAAATAAAACGAGAATATTACGAATATGCGAATATTCGTGAATATATGACGAATATTCGTCCATATATTCGCGAATATTCGCGAATTCGAATATGGCCTATGCCGCTCAACACTAATAACAAGGGGTCCAGTGAGCCTTAATACCCCACAGGTGTTTGATGACTTTTCGTTAAATTCGGATGTGTAAATGAAAACAATTATTTTTTTACTAAAGTGCAGATTTTTCCCCAAATTTACCATTTTTATAAAGGGTAATGGGAGAAAATGCCCCCCAAAATTTGTAACCCCATCTCTTCTGAGTATGGAAATGCCCCATGTTAGGACATAAAATGCTCTGCGGGCAAACTACAATGCTCAGAAGAGAAGGAGTCACATTTGGCTTTTGGAAAGCAAATATTGCTGAAATGGCTTTTGGGGGGCATGTCGCATTTAGGAACCCCTTATGGTGCCAGGACAGCAAAAATACCCACATGGCATACTATTTTGGAAACTACACCCCTTAAGGAACGTAACAAGGGGTACAGTGAGCCTCAACACCTCACAGGTAATTCACGACTTTTTGTTAAAGTTGGATGTGTAAATGAAAAAAAAAAATTTTTTCACTAAAATGCTGGTTTTTCCCCAAATTTTACATTTTTACAAGGGGTAATAGAAGAAAATTACCCCCAAATTTTGTAACCCCATTTCTTCTGAGTATGGAAATACCCCATGTGTTGACGTCAAGTGCTCTGCGGTCGAACTACAATGCTCAGAAGAGGAGGAGCGCCATTGAGCTTTTGAAGAGTGAATTTGTTTGGAATGGAAGTCGGGGGCCATGTGCATTTACAAAGCCCCTCGTGGTGCCAGAACAGTGGAACCCCCCCCACATGTGACTCCATTTTGGAAACTACACCCCTCACAGAATTTAATAAGGGGTGCAGTGAGCATTTAAAACCCCCTGGCATTTGACAGATCTTTGGAAAAGTGGGCTGAGCAAATGAAAAATTACATTTTTCATTTTCACAGACAACTGTTCCAAAAATCTGTCAGACACCTGTGGGGCGTAAATGCTCACTGTACCCCTTATTACATTACGTGAGGGGTGTAGTTTCCAAAATGGGGTCACATGTTGGGGGGTCCATTGTTCTGGCACTATGGGGGCTTTGTAAACACACGTAGCCTTCAATTCCGGACACATTTTCTCTTCAATATCACAATGGCGCTCCTTCTCTTCTGAGCATTGTAGTTTGACCGCAGAGTACTTTACATGCACATGTGGGGTATGTTCTTACTCAGAAGAAATGGGGTTACAAATTTTGGGGAGCTTTTTTCCTATTTTCCCTTGTGAAAATGAAAAATGTAGGGTAACACCAGCATTTTAGTGAAAAAAAAATTCTTTTTTTCATTTTCCCATCCAACTTTAACGAAAATTTGTCAAACACCTGTGGGGTGTTAAAGCTCACTATACCCCTTGTTACATTCCGTGAGGGGGGTAGTTTCCAAAATGCGGTCACATGTAGGTATTTATTTTTTTGCGTTTATGTCAGAACCGCTGTAAAATTAGCCACCCCTTTGCAAATCACCAATTTAGGCCTCAAATGTACATAGTGCACTCTCACTCCAGAGCCTTGTTGTGCGCCCGCAGAGCATTTTACGCCAACATATGGGGTATTTCCATACTCAGGAGAAATTGCATTACAAATTTTGGGGGTCTTTTTTTCTTTTTACCTCTTGTGAAAATAAAAAGTAAAGGGCAACATCAGCATGTTAGTGTAAAACATTTTTATTTATTTTTTTACACTAACAGGCTGGTGTAGACCCCAACTTTTCCTTTTCATAAGGGGTAAAAGGAGAAAAAGACCCCCAAAGTTTGTAGTGCAATTTCTTCCGATGACGGAAATACCCCATATAATGTCCTAAACTGTTTCCTTCAAATACGACAGGGCTCTGAAGTGAGAGCACCATGCGCATTTGAGGACTAAATTAGGGATTGCATAGGGGTGGACATAGGGGTATTCTACGCCAGTGATTCCCAAACAGGGTGCCTCCAGCTGTTGCTAAACTCCCAGCATGCCTTGACAGTCAATGGCTGTCCAGAAATGCTGGGAGTTGTTGTTTTGCAACAGCTGGAGGCTCCGTTTTGGAAACACTGCCGTACAAGACGTTTTTAATTTTTATTGGGGGGGGGGGGGGGCAGTATAAGGGGGTGTATATGTAGTGTTTTACCCTTTATTTTGTGTTAGTGTAGTGTAGTGTAGTGTAGTGTTTTTAGGGTACATTCACACTGGCGGAGGTTTACAGTGAGTTCCCTGCTAGAAGTTTGCACTGCAGCGAAAAATTTGCCGCAGCTCATATTTGAAGCAGAAAATTTACTGTAAACCTGCCTGTGTGAATGTACCCTGTGCATTCACATGGGGGGGGGGGGGGGGGCAAACCTCCAGCAGTTTCAAAACTACAACTCCCAGCATGTACTGACAGACCGTGCATGCTGGGAGTTGTACTTTTGCAACAGTTTGGGGCACACTGGTTGAAAAACCTTCAGTTAGGTTCTGTTATCTAACTCAATATTTTCCAACCAGTGTGCCTCCAGCTGTTGCAAAACTACAACTCCCAGCATGCCCAGACAGAAAACAGTTGTGTGGGCATGCTAGGAGTCGTAGTTTTGCAAGATCTGGAGGGCTATAGTTCAGAGAGACCGTATAGTGGTCTCAAACTGTAGCCCTCCAGCTGTTGCAAAACTACAAATCCCAGCATGCCCAAACAGCTGTCTGGGCATGCTGGGAGTTGTAGTTTTGCAACATCTGTACAGTATACATCTGTATAGTGGTCTCGGACTGTAGCCCTTCAGATGTTGCTAGGCAACTTACCGGCTTCCGTTGGATCCAGGGAGCCAGCTGCATGACATCGCCGCCCGCCGATCTTCGACGCCGATCGTCGCCCGCAGCCTCGCCCGCAGCGTAAGTGGACTCCGGCGCCAGTCCCCTTCTATTCCCCGTCCTGCCCGGCCTATTGTGGGTGGACAGGACGGAGAACCCCCCCGCCCCCGATCTGCTATTGGTGATCGCGTCACCATAGACCCGTAATGACCCGGAATCGCGCAAATCGCAAGTGTAAATTCATTTGCGATTTGCGTCGATCGCCGACATGGGGGGGCATTTGCGCGGGGTGACTGCTGATAGATATCAGCAGTCACCCCGGTCCGGTCCCCGCCCGGCGCGCGGCAAAGACCGAAATTCCCACGGACGTACGCGTACGTCCTTGGTCCTTAACTACCAGGGTGCTTAGACGTACGCGTACGTCCATGGTCCTTAAGGGGTTAAGGACCAGAATGTTTTTTGCACATCTGACCACTGTCACTTTAAGCACTAATAACTCTGGGATGATTTAACTTATGAATTTGATTCCGAGATTTTTTTTCGTGACATATTCTACCTTATGTTAGTGTAGAATTTGTGTCGATACTTGCATCATTTTTTGGTGAAAAATTTAAAAATTTCATGAAAATGTTTTCATTTTTCTAACTTTGAAGCTCTCTGCTTGTAAGGAAAATGGACATATAAAATAAATGATATATTGATTCACATACACTATGGGGGATATTTATCAAAACCAGTGCAGAGGAAAAGTTGCCCATAGCAACCAATGAGATCGCTTCTTTCATTTTTCAGATGCCTTGTTAAAAATAAAAGACAATCTGATTGTTTGCTAAGGGCAACTGGACAACTTTTCCTCTGGACAGGTTTTGATAAATCTCCCCCTATATGTCTACTTTATGTTTGCATCATAAAGTTGACATGTTTTTACTTTTTAAAGACATTAGAGGGCTTCAAAGTATAGGAGCAAGTTTCAAATTTTTCTGGAAATTTTCTAAATTTTAATTTTTCAGTTTTGAAGTGAATTTGAGGGTCTTTATGTTAGAAATACCCCATAAGGGACCCCATTATGAAAACTGCACCCCTCAAAGTATTCAAAATGACATTCAGAAAGTTTGTTAACCCCCCTCCATTTTTTACACTAACATGTTCTAGTAGACCCATTTTATTTTTTATTTTTACAAGGGGTAAAAGGAGAAAAAGACCCCCAAAATGTTTTACCTAATTTCTCTCAAGTAAGGAAATACCTCATATATGGATGTAAAGTGCTCTGTGGGCGCACTAGAGGGCTCAGAAGGGAAGGAGCGACAATAGGATTTTGGAGAGCAAATTTTGCTGAAATGGTTTTTAGGGGGCATGTCACATTTAGGAAGCCCCCATGGTGCCAGAACAGCAAAAAAAACAAAAAACAAAAAACACATGGCACGCTATTTGGGAAACTACACCTCTCAAGGAATGTAACAAGGGGTACAGTGAGCCTTAACACCCTTCAGGTGTTTGACGAATTTTCGGTAAATTTGGACGTGAAAATGAAAAATTCGATTTTTTCACTAAAATGCTGGTGTTAATAGGAGAAAAAGCCTCCCAAAATATATAACCCCATTTCTTCTGAGTATGGAAATACCCCATATATGAATGTAAACTGCTCTAGGGGCGCACTACAATGCTCAGAAGAGAAGGATCACCATTGGGCTTTTGGAGAGAGAATTTGTTTGGAATAGAAGTTGGGGGTCATATGTGTTTACAAAGCCCCATGGTGCCAGAACAGTGGACCCGCCCCCACATGTGACCCCATTTTGGAAACTACACTCCTCACAGAATTTAAAAAGTGGTGCAGTGAGCATTTACATCCCACTGGCATTTAACAGATCTTTGGAACAGTGAGCTGTGCAAAGGAAAATAACATTTTTCACTTTCATGGACCACTGTTCAAAATATCTGTCAGACACCTGTGGGGTGTAAATGCTCACTGCACCCCTTATTACATTCTGTGAGGGGCTTTGTAAACACACATGGCCTTCAATTCTGGACATATTCTCAATCCAAAAGTCCAATGGCGCTCCTTCTCTTCTGAGCATTGTAGTGTGCTCACAGAGCACTTTACATCCACATATGGGGTAGAAGAAATGGGGTTACAAATTTCTTTTGGGGGGCTTTTTTCCTATTTTCCCTTGTGAAAATGAAAAATTTAGGGTAACACTTTAAAGAAAATTCGGCAAACACTTGTGGGGTGTTAAGGTTCACTGTACCCCTTGTTACGTTCTGTGAGGGGTGTAGTTTCCAAAATCGGGTCACATGTGGGTATTTTTTTTTGCGTTTATATCAGAATCGCACTAAAATCAGCCACCCCTGTGCAAATCACCAATTTAGGCCTCAAATGTACATAGTGCGCTCTCACTCCTGAGCCTTGTTGTGTGTCCGCAGAGCACTTTACGTCCACATATGAGGTATGTCTGTACTCAGGGGAAATTGCTTTACAAATTTTGGGGATTTTTTTTGCTTTCACCTCTTATGAAAATTAAAAGTATGGGGAAACACCAGCATGTATAGAATTAAATTCTTTTACACTAACAGGCTGGTGTAGACCCCAACTTTTCCTTTTCATAAGGGGTAAAAGGAGAAAAAGACCCTCCATAATTTGAAAAGCAATTGCTCCCAAGTACGGAAATACCCCTTACGTGGCCCTAAACTGTTTCCTTGAAATACGACAGGGCGCCGAAGGGAGAAAGCGCCATGTGCATTTGAGGCCTAGATTAGGGATTTGCATACGGGTGGACTTGGATGCAAGCATGGTGCTTGCCTCTGCTACCAATAATTCCCAAACAGGGTACCTCCAGCTGTTGAGGCTGTCTGGCAATATTGGGAATTGTTATTTTGCAACAGCTGGAGGCTCCGTTTTAAAAACACTGTCGTACGAGACGTTTTTCATTTTTATTGGGGACGACGTGTAAAGGTGTATATGTAAGATTTTTAACCTTTATTATGTGTTAGTGTAGTGTTTCTAGGGTACAATCGCACTGGCGGGGGTTTACGGTGAGTTTCCTGCTAGGAGTTTGAGTTGCGGCGGAAAATTTGACGCAGCTCAAACTTGAAGCAGGAAATTCACTGTAAACCACCGCCCATGTGATTGTACCCAGCTGTTGCAAAACTACAAGTCTCAGCATGCACTGACAGACCGTGCATGCTGGGAGTTGTACTTTTGCAACAGCTGCAGGCACTGGTTTGAAAACCTTCAGAAAGGTTCTGTTACCTAACTCAGTATTTTCCAACCAGTGTGCCTCCAGCTGTTGCAAAACTACAACTCCCAGCGTGTACTGGTCGCCGAAGGGCATGCTGGGAGTTGTAGCTATGCAACAGATGGAGGTACGCAACTAAAACTCCCAGCATCCCAAGATAGCCGTTTGCTGTTCGTGCAAGCTGGGAGTTGTAGTTATGCAAGATTTGGAGGACCACAGTTTAGAGACCACTGCACAGTTGTCTGGGCATGCTGGGAGTTGTAGTTTTGAAAGATCTGGAGGGCTACAGTTTAGAGACCAAACTGTGCCCCTAAATATTGCTAGGCAACAACGCACCTCCTGGCTCCTGCAGCAGGATCGCGAGAGGAGGATCATCACCCGCCGCTGGTAAGGGACCTCCGCTGCCGCACACATCACAGTTCCCCCGAACCAAACTTTAATCCCCCTCACCCCGATCGCTATTGGCTTCTTATTTTTTGGAGGCCTTTTTATGAATTAAAGGGGAACTCTGGCAAAAAATGTATTTCTCCTATATGCTGCTGGAATAAGAGTAAGAAACTTTAACTTACCTTCCGCCACCCTCCAGGTGCTGCTCAAATCAGTCTCTGGTCCTCTGGCCCCAGTCTTCTTCCAGCTTTTGGTGCCTGACACATCACACTGCGCTCAGCTAATTGCCAGCCACAGTAATGTCCCACCTTGGCCAGTGATAGGCTGAGTGGCATTGGGAGGTAATGGGCCGGGCACCAGAAAAAAGGCTGGGCCAGGGCCCGTTACATCACATCGCCGCTACATGTGGTCACTGTCTATGACCATTCTTTTTTACACCAGAAGGCTGGAAATATTAAAGTTAATAGGTAAATCTCCCAGCACTGTGCACTCATTTTAAATTTGGCACCTGAATGCCTGAACAGCGGGCCATTCTTTCCTTTCTACTCCATATATAACTATGCAATACAAGACAGGGCTTCCCGCTTTATCTCCACAGCACCTGTCTCAGGAGCGAGACTTGAATAATGTGAGATTCTATGGCACTGGGTCTTGAGCTTAAAAGTCGGATGCTGTGGAGGCAAAGCTGTAAGCTCAGTCTCATAATACATAGTTATATGTGGCGGGGAGTAGAATGAATGGTGCCCTATTCATGCATTTAGGTGCCAAATTTAATTTGAATGTCATTTTGAAAAATTAATAAAGAGCACAATTTTTTAACATTCTATTGTAGGTAAGTTTTAAATACAGTGGCCCCTCAATTTACAATGGCCTAAGGTTGCAAAATTTCCAACATCCATTGTAACTTGAAACCAGACTCAACATACAATGCTACAGACAGTCTAGATCTGCGAAACATGTCAATGTCTGGAAGAACCGACCAATCAAAATGGGTATTTCACTGGTAAACCCCTGTATTACTGAAGTGCATGCACTGACTGGTGCCTGGTAGCTCCCCCTACAGTACAGGGAGGTATTACATGTTCTGTACTACTCTGTACCTTTTGCCAGGGTTAGCTGGCTCCTTTGGACACCAGGTGAGTACGGCTCCATGTTACTTTTTTAGGACATTGTGTACTTTACAGGACCCTGAAGAAGCTCCTGTCTTCTACATAGACAGTGATTACAGCTTCCAGCAGATCTTTCTTTCTTTTATATGTAAGGATTTGCTTTATCTGTATTAGTTATCTACTTTAATCCTCATTTTTTTCCTGTTTTTGGATGACATTTTGGTGGCTTTAAAACCAGTTACCAGGTTTCCATAGAGTTATGGTCTCGGCATACAATGGTTTCAACATACAATGGTCGTCCCAGAACCAAGGCATAGTGTAATTTGAGGGACCACTGTATTCTGGATGATCAGATTATCCAGAGTCTACACCCTGCATTGATTCCAAGGGCAAATTCATGGCTTGCCAAGTATTAGTAAAAGTTTCTGACATAAATCTGAAGTTTAGCGCCGTCATACCCCTTCTTGTATAAATCAGTAGAATTTTGTTACCAAAAAACAATATAAAATATGTACCAACAAAAACATAGTTGGATTTTTTTAGACAAAAAGGTATGAAGCAAAAATAATAAATCATGGTGTCAAAGTGACTTAAATTAGCAGTGCTATCAAAATGTGGATGATACAGTCTATCCTCATAATCTTATTTCTGTGCAGGCGTCCATAGCGCTCCGTCTCCCCGGCTCTTGTTGCTTCCATATTATAATTCCTCGGCTTATAATCAGTCTTTTCTCCTGCTGTATTTGTGAATGGCTATCCATCATCTTTGCTGCGTGATGCATCTATCGACCTTTCTGTAGAAATGTATCACTAACAGCGGAATTATAATTTCCTCTCCATAAAGTCCACGCTTCTACGACCTTGTGCGCAATTCTGCTGACCTTGGGAGTTCCCGCTTCAAAATGGGAGTTAGATTATGACTTAAATTGATATATTTCATTTTGCTAAAACTGGAAAAGTAGAGGTCATCATATAGCCTAGGTCTCCAAACTAAACCCCCGACTGTTGCAAAACTACAACTCCCAGCATGCCAGGAGAGCTAGTGGCTGTCCAGACATACTGGGAGTCGTAGTTTTGCAACAGCTGGAGGTCCACAGTTTGGAAACCACTCCCATATAGCATTGTTGTGTGAGATACTTTGTTATTCAGCCAACTCTTTCTTTGTATATAAATATTTTAATTGAGATGCTAAAGGGAGTAAATTATATATAAATGTATTATTTAAACCCTTCTTTATTCTTAGAGACATGCTTCACAGCAGCCACATGGAAAACAATAGTCTAATGCAGCTTTAATGACTTCTATGGGAGCGTTTTCTAGGCATGCTCTGTGACCTATGCAGAGGTTATTGGGGTGGGGGGTGGATCAAAACCTGTGCAGAGATAAAATTGACCAGTTGCCCATAGCAACCAATCAGATGGCTTATTTTATTTTTGAAAAGGCCTCTGAAAAATGAAAGCAGCAATCTGATTGGTTCACTGTAAACCACCGCATGCACTGTGTGATGATAAGGAAGAGACTGCTTTAAATGGGCACTGTCAGAATCAAAAGTTTTTATATGTTGTATTAACATTAACCTTTCTAATATACTTTATAAAATGTTTCTCCTTTTTATTGAAATCATGGCTTATAAAAAAGATCACTAGAAGTTCCCATACCATCCAGAACATATTCTTATTCTGCTGCAGCATCACCTTTGTCCCAGCCTACGCGCAGACTGGGACATAGCCTAGGACGTGAGGGCGGGACTAGCACTCCTCTGTGCTCACTGCTGTCCTGTCTATCAGACTCCTGTCTGAAAACAGAAAGGAAGGGGTTACAGAACAGCCTGCAGAGATTGGATGAAGAGACCCAGCAAAGCACGGCAGGCTCAGGGAGGAAGTCAATGCATTGTGAATGAGGGCGGGCTCAGTGCTTAGTTTGGACATGCCCCTTCATGAGCAGTGGATGTCAGCATGAGTGAGCAGCAGAACATAGGGATTTGTGAGCTAAATACAGAAGCTAAACACGTAAAAAAGTCATGTAAAGTATCTGCATGACCTATTGATGAACATATATAAGTATTATTTTTATTCTGTGATATGACATGTAAGCTTTAAAAGTTTTCTCTACATCACAAGAAGTTCTAAAACATACATAAGGCTCTTGACAAAGAAGGAGATATTATTTATGCTGTATTTTTGGATGGCAATAATTCTATATATATATATATATATATATGTATATATATATATATATATATATATATATATATATATATATATCTACACAGTCATGGCCGTAAATGTTGGCACCCCTGAAATGTTTCACCCCTTTTTTAAAGTGACATGTCACTTGCCACTCAGTGGCGAACCTCCATGTTTTAATATTCGTTATTAAAAGCTAAGTTTTATTGGATATGCACACCCAGGAGCCGGACCCTTGCTTCTATTTTTCTTCCCAACATTTAGTCTTGCTTTTCTATGTCTCTGTGTCAGCAGTGGGGTCCTCCTGGGTCTCCTGCCATAGTGTTTCATTTAATTAAAATGTTGACGGATGGTTCGCGCTGACACTGATGCTCCCTGAGCCTGCAGGACAGCTTGAATATCTTTGGAACTTGTTTGGGGCTGCTTATCCACCATCCAGACTATCCTGCGTTGACATCTTTCATCAATTTTTCTCTTCCGTCCACGCCCAGGGAGATGAGCTACAGTGCAATGGGTTGCAAACTTCTTGATAATGTTGCGCACTGTGGACAAAGGCAAATCTAGAGATCTGGAGATGGACTTGTAACCTTGAGATTGTTGA
The DNA here is from genome assembly GCF_029499605.1 of Hyla sarda. NCBI lineage: Eukaryota > Metazoa > Chordata > Amphibia > Anura > Hylidae > Hyla > Hyla sarda. Next base: position 321,690,365 of record NC_079193.1, read on the forward strand.
TATTTTTCCACAATTTTGGTTCTCAAGTACATGACACACAAACACACTAATTAAAGACTAAGTGAACTTCTCTCCTTTTTATCTGCTTTCAGTTGTGATTTTTATATTGCCCACACCTGTTACTTACTCCAGGTGAGTTTAAAAGAGCATCACATGCTTGAAACAATCTTATTTTTCCACAATTTTTAAAGGGTGCCAATAATTTTATCCAGACCATTTTGGGGATTGGTGTGACATTAAGTCCAATTTGCTTTTTACCCTCCCTTTTATGGTATAGTTTCAATATACACAAAGGGAATAAACATGTGTATAGCAAAACATGTGTTACTGCAATCCTTCTTTGTGACAAATACTACATTTTCTTGAAAAATTTCAGCGGTGCCAACATTTACGGCCATGACTGTATCTATCTATCTATCTATCTATCTATCTATATATATATATATATATATAATATTGTGAGAAGGTGAAGGGTGTGGTGGTGGATGGACGCTATGTGTCACCAAGGCTTCTGGCTTTGGTGAAGTAAGAGCCGCAATTATTCAGTGTCTGTACTGCGATGCAGTCTGACACTAAGACTGTAGTATGGCTGGAAGGCCATCCGGGATGGCTCTTACTGGGAATGACCAAGTGCAGGGTCGGGTCATTCCCCGGGTTATGTTTGCCATAAATCTAGGCTGCCTCAACAGCTGAGGGGGATTTGCTAGTTTCAGCTCACAGTAGCAGAGAAAGCTGTGTGTGGAGTTCTTCCCTCTGGTTGCTCCAAGAGTGGAAGCTGCTGGACAGCCTAGCTGGAGGTTTGGAAAAGTCTTGCTTAGTGCCGCATGGCAGGATCTCAGGTGTGAACAAACACCAAGGAAATACAAATGGACTTTTGTTATGTTTTCCTTTGTTCTACGTTTAACCTCTTAAGGACTTAGGGTGTACCTGTACGCCCTAAGCCCGGTGTGAAAAACGGGGTCATACCGTGACCCCGCATCACACCGGGTTGGTCCCGAGTGCTGCTAATCATAGCCAGGACCCTGGGCTAACAGCGTGCGGCACCGATCGTTGTGCCGCGCGCTGTTAACCCTTCAGACGCGGCGATCAAAGTTGATCGCCGCGTCTGAAAACCAAAGTAAACGGTTCCCGGCAGCTCAGTTGGGCTGATCGGGACATCGCGATAAAATCGCGATGTTCCGATCAGCTGGGACACAGGCGGAGACCTGGGACGCAGGCGAAGGTCTCCTTACCTCTCTCCGCGGCGTCCGATCGGGGATTGATTGCTCGAAGCCTGAGCTACAGGCTTGAGCAATCGAGCCCCTATCTGACTGATCCCTGCAAAGCTATGGCTTTGCAGGGATCAGCATAGGAGATCAGTGTGTGCAGTGCTATAGCTCCCTATTAAAAGTTTGAATCACCCGCCTTTTCCCATAAAAAAAAGTGTAAATAAACATATGTGGTATCGCTGCGTGCGAAAATGTCCGAACTATAAAAATATATCGTTAATTAAATGGCCTGCGCGCAAAAAAATTCTAAAGTCCAAAATAGTGTATATTTGGTCACTTTTTATATCATGAAAAAATGAATTAAAAGCAATCAAAAAGGCCAATCAATACAAAAATAGTACCGATAAAAACTTCAGAACACGGCGCAAAAAATGAGTCCTCATACTAGTCCGTACGTGGAAAAATAAAAAAGTTATAGGGGTTAGAAGATGAGAATTTTTAACATATACATTTTCCTGCATGTAGTTATGATTTTTTTTCCAAAGTACGACAATATCCAACCTATATAAGTAAGGTATCATTTTAACCGTATGGACTTACAGAATAAAGATAAGGTGTTATTTTTACCAAAAAATGCACTGCGTAGAAACGGAAGTCCCAAAAAGTTTCAAAATGAAATTTTTTCTTAAATTTTGTCGCACAATGATTTTGTTTTCTGTTTCGCGATGGATTTTTTGGTAAAATGAATAATTTCACTGCAAAGAAGAATTGGTGGCGCAAAAAATAAGCCATCATATGGATTTTTAGGTGCAAAATTGAAAGCGTTATGATTTTTAGAAGGTGATGAGGAAAAAATGAAAATGCAAAAACGGAAAAATGCTGAGTCCTTAAGGGGTTAAAGACTGTTTTGCTGTATGCTGATTGTGAATAAAACACTGGACTTTGACTAAAAAACACTGTCTCCTTAGGCTGCTTTAACACTATGAAATTTATCCGTTTCAAAGATCCGTTAGAAGTTCCGTTATATATAAAACCTGAAAATCGTTACAAAATCCCATACGGCCGTTAGAAAATCCCATTATAGTCTATGGTATTTTTACATTATGCGTTTTAACCCGTTATAGCCCATTATTAATAATGACCGTTATTTTATGACTGAAGATTGTAAAGGGAGTGTCACGATGCCGGCTGGCAGGTAGTGGATTCTCTGTGCCGGAGAGGGATTGGCGTGGACCGTGCTAGTGGATCGGTTCTAAGTCACTACTGGTTTTCACCAGAGCCCGCCGCAAAGCGGGATGGTCTTGCTGCGGCGGTAGTGACCAGGTCGTATCCACTAGCAACGGCTCACCTCTCTGGCTGCTGAAGATAGGCGCGGTACAAGGGAGTAGACAGAAGCAAGGTCGGACGTAGCAGAAGGTCGGGGCAGGCAGCAAGGATCGTAGTCAGGGGCAACGGCAGGAGGTCTGGAACACAGGCTAGGAACACACAAGGAAACGCTTTCACTGGCACAATGGCAACAAGATCCGGCAAGGGAGTGCAGGGGAAGTGAGGTGATATAGGGAAGTGCACAGGTGAACACACTAATAGGAATCACTGCGCCAATCAGCGGCGCAGTGGCCCTTTAAATCGCAAAGACCCGGCGCGCGCGCGCCCTAGGGAGCGGGGCCGCGCGCGCCGGGACAGGACCGAGGGAGAGCGAGTCAGGTACGGGAGCCGGGGTGCGCATCGCGAGCGGGCGCTACCCGCATCGCGAATCGCATCCCGGCTGGAAGCGGAATCGCAGCGCCCCGGGTCAGTGGATCTGACCGGAGCGCTGCAGTGGGGAGAGTGTAGCGAGCGCTCCGGGGAGGAGCGGGGACCCGGAGCGCTCGGCGTAACAGTACCCCCCCCCTTGGGTCTCCCCCTCTTCTTAGAGCCTGAGAACCTGAGGAGCAGACTTTTGTCTAGGATGTTGTCCTCAGGTTCCCAGGATCTCTCTTCTGGACCACAACCCTCCCAATCCACTAAAAAAAAGGTTTTCCCTCTGACCTTTTTAGATGCTAGGATCTCTTTGACGGAGAAGATGTCCGAGGAGCCGGAAACAGGAGTGGAAGGAACAGATTTGGGAGAGAAACGGTTGATGATGAGTGGTTTAAGAAGAGAAACGTGAAAGGCATTAGGGATACGAAGAGAAGGAGGAAGAAGCAGTTTGTAAGAGACAGGATTAATCTGACACAAAATTTTGAAAGGACCAATATAGCGTGGTCCCAACTTGTAGCTAGGGACACGGATGCGGACATATTTAGCGGAGAGCCATACCTTGTCTCCAGGGGAAAAAATGGGAGGAGCTCTTCTTTTCTTATCCGCGAACTTCTTCATGCGTGATGAAGCCTGTAAGAGAGAATTTTGGGTCTCTCTCCATATGATGGAAAGGTCACGAGAAATTTCATCCACAGCGGGCAGACCAGAGGGCAAGGGGGTAGGGAGGGGGGGAAGAGGGTGACGGCCGTACACCACGAAAAATGGGGATTTGGAGGAAGATTCAGAGACTCTGAAGTTATACGAGAATTCGGCCCATGGAAGGAGATCTGCCCAGTCATCCTGGCGGGAGGAAACAAAATGTCGTAAATAATCACCCAAGACCTGGTTAATTCTTTCTACTTGTCCATTGGATTGGGGATGATATGCAGAAGAAAAATTTAATTTAATCTTGAGTTGTTTACAGAGAGCCCTCCAGAATTTAGACACGAATTGGACGCCTCTATCCGAGACGATCTGCGTAGGCAACCCGTGAAGACGAAAAATGTGTACAAAAAATTGTTTAGCCAACTGAGTCGCTGAAGGAAGACCAGGAAGAGGGATGAAATGTGCCATTTTGGAGAATCGATCAACGACCACCCAAATAACAGTGTTGCCACGGGAAGGGGGTAAATCAGTAATAAAATCCATACCAATCAGAGACCAAGGCTGTTCGGGGACAGGCAGGGGATGAAGAAAACCAGCGGGCTTCTGGCGAGGAGTCTTATCCCGGGCACAGATAGTGCAGGCTCGCACAAAGTCCACAACATCCGTCTCCAGAGTCGGCCACCAATAGAAGCGGGAGATGAGTTGCACAGATTTCTTGATGCCCACATGACCTGCGAGATGGGAGGAGTGGCCCCATTTGAGGATTCCGAGGCGTTGGCGTGGAGAAACAAAGGTCTTTCCTGGAGGAGTTTGCCTGATGGAGGCTGGAGAAGTGGAGATCAGGCAGTCAGGAGGAATGATGTGTTGCGGAGAGAGTTCAACTTCCGAGGCATCCGAGGAACGAGAGAGAGCATCGGCCCTAATGTTCTTATCGGCAGGCCGAAAGTGAATTTCAAAATTAAATCGGGCAAAGAACAGAGACCACCGGGCCTGGCGAGGATTCAGCCGTTGGGCAGACTGGAGGTAGGAGAGGTTCTTGTGATCGGTGTAAATAATAACTGGAAATCTTGATCCCTCCAGCAGATGCCTCCATTCCTCAAGTGCTAATTTGATGGCTAGAAGCTCTCGATCCCCGATGGAGTAGTTCCTCTCCGCCGGAGAGAAGGTCCTAGAAAAAAACCCACAAGTGACAGCATGCCCGGAAGAATTTTTTTGTAGAAGAACAGCTCCAGCTCCCACTGAGGAGGCATCAACCTCCAATAGGAAGGGTTTGGAAGGGTCAGGTCTGGAGAGCACGGGAGCCGAAGAAAAGGCAGACTTGAGTCGTTTAAAGGCGTCTTCCGCTTGAGGAGGCCAAGACTTGGGATCGGCATTTTTTTTGGTTAAAGCCACGATAGGAGCCACAACGGTAGAAAAATGTGGAATAAATTGCCTGTAATAATTGGCGAACCCCAAAAAGCGTTGGATAGCACGGAGTCCGGAGGGGCGTGGCCAATCTAAGACGGCAGAGAGTTTGTCTGGATCCATTTGTAGTCCCTGGCCAGAGACCAAGTATCCTAGAAAAGGAAGAGATTGGCATTCAAACAGACATTTCTCAATTTTGGCATAGAGTTGATTGTCACGAAGTCTCTGAAGAACCATACGGACATGCTGGCGGTGTTCTTCTAGATTGGCAGAAAAAATTAGGATATCGTCCAGATATACCACAACACAGGAGTATAAAAGATCACGAAAAATTTCATTAACAAAGTCTTGGAAGACAGCAGGGGCGTTGCACAGGCCAAAGGGCATGACCAGATACTCAAAGTGTCCATCTCTGGTGTTAAATGCCGTTTTCCACTCATCCCCCTCTCTGATGCGGATGAGGTTATAAGCACCTCTTAAGTCCAGTTTAGTAAAGATGTGGGCACCTTGGAGGCGATCAAAGAGTTCAGAGATGAGGGGTAGGGGGTAGCGGTTCTTAACCGTGATTTTATTAAGACCGCGGTAGTCAATGCAAGGACGTAGGGAGCCATCTTTTTTGGATACAAAGAAAAATCCGGCTCCGGCAGGAGAGGAGGATTTACGGATAAAGCCCTTTTTTAAATTTTCCTGGACGTATTCAGACATGGCAAGAGTCTCTGGGGCAGAGAGAGGATAAATTCTGCCCCGGGGTGGAGTAGTGCCCGGGAGGAGGTCGATAGGACAATCATAAGGCCTGTGAGGAGGTAGAGTCTCAGCTTGTTTTTTGCAGAAAACATCCGCAAAGTCCATATAGGCCTTGGGGAGACCGGTTACTGGAGGAACCACAGAGTCACGGCAAGGGTTACTGGGAACCGGTTTTAGACAGTCCTTGGAACAAGAGGGCCCCCAACTCTTGATCTCCCCAGTGGACCAATCCAGGGTTGGGGAATGAAGTTGAAGCCAGGGAAGTCCAAGGAGAATTTCAGAAGTGCAATTGGGAAGGACCAAAAGTTCAATCCTCTCGTGATGAGATCCGATGCTCATTAGAAGGGGCTCCGTGCGGAAACGTATGGTACAGTCCAATCTTTCATTGTTTACACAATTGATGTAAAGGGGTCTGGCGAGACTGGTCACTGGGATGTTGAACCTGTTGACGAGAGAGGCCAAAATAAAATTTCCTGCAGATCCAGAGTCCAAGAAGGCCATAGTAGAGAAGGAGAAGGCAGAGGCAGACATCCGCACAGGCACAGTAAGACGTGGAGAAGCAGAGTAGACATCAAGGACTGTCTCACCTTTGTGCGGAGTCAGCGTACGTCTTTCCAGGCGGGGAGGACGGATAGGACAATCCCTCAGGAAGTGTTCGGTACTAGCACAGTACAGGCAGAGGTTCTCCATGCGGCGTCGTGTCCTCTCTTGAGGTGTCAGGCGAGACCGGTCGACCTGCATAGCCTCCACGGCGGGAGGCACAGAAACGGATTGCAGGGGACCAGAGGAGAGAGGAGCCGAGGAGAAGAAACGCCTCGTGCGAACAGAGTCCATATCTTGGCGGAGCTCCTGACGCCTTTCGGAAAAACGCATGTCAATGCGAGTGGCTAGGTGAATGAGTTCATGTAGATTAGCAGGGATTTCTCGTGCGGCCAGAACATCTTTAATGTTGCTGGATAGGCCTTTTTTAAAGGTCGCGCAGAGGGCCTCATTATTCCAGGATAATTCTGAAGCAAGAGTACGGAATTGTACGGCATACTCGCCAACGGAAGAATTACCCTGGACCAGGTTCAACAGGGCAGTCTCAGCAGAAGAGGCTCGGGCAGGTTCCTCAAAGACACTTCGGATTTCCGAGAAGAAGGAGTGTACAGAGGCAGTGACGGGGTCATTGCGGTCCCAGAGCGGTGTGGCCCAAGACAGGGCTTTTCCAGACAGAAGGCTGACTACGAAAGCCACCTTAGACCTTTCAGTGGGAAACTGGTCCGACATCATCTCCAGATGCAGGGAACATTGGGAAAGAAAGCCACGGCAAAACTTAGAGTCCCCATCAAATTTATCCGGCAAGGATAGGCGTAGACCAGGAGCGGCCACTCGCTGCGGAGGAGGTGCAGGAGCTGGCGGAGGAGATGACTGCTGAAGCTGTGGTAGTAACTGCTGTAGCATAACGGTCAGTTGAGACAGCTGTTGGCCTTGTTGCGCTATCTGTTGTGACTGCTGGGCGACCACCGTGGTGAGGTCAGCGACAACTGGCAGAGGAACTTCAGCGGGATCCATGGCCGGATCTACTGTCACGATGCCGGCTGGCAGGTAGTGGATCCTCTGTGCCGGAGAGGGATTGGCGTGGACCGTGCTAGTGGATCGGTTCTAAGTCACTACTGGTTTTCACCAGAGCCCGCCGCAAAGCGGGATGGTCTTGCTGCGGCGGTAGTGACCAGGTCGTATCCACTAGCAACGGCTCACCTCTCTGGCTGCTGAAGATAGGCGCGGTACAAGGGAGTAGACAGAAGCAAGGTCGGACGTAGCAGAAGGTCGGGGCAGGCAGCAAGGATCGTAGTCAGGGGCAACGGCAGGAGGTCTGGAACACAGGCTAGGAACACACAAGGAAACGCTTTCACTGGCACAATGGCAACAAGATCCGGCAAGGGAGTGCAGGGGAAGTGAGGTGATATAGGGAAGTGCACAGGTGAACACACTAATAGGAATCACTGCGCCAATCAGCGGCGCAGTGGCCCTTTAAATCGCAAAGACCCGGCGCGCGCGCGCCCTAGGGAGCAGGGCCGCGCGCGCCGGGACAGGACCGAGGGAGAGCGAGTCAGGTACGGGAGCCGGGGTGCGCATCGCGAGCGGGCGCTACCCGCATCGCGAATCGCATCCCGGCTGGAAGCGGAATCGCAGCGCCCCGGGTCAGTGGATCTGACCGGAGCGCTGCAGTGGGGAGAGTGTAGCGAGCGCTCCGGGGAGGAGCGGGGACCCGGAGCGCTCGGCGTAACAGGGAGAAATAGTGCATTTCTTCCGTTCATTCACCCGTCACAAAATAACGTCCGTTATTAATAACGGGCTATAACAGGTTCAAATGGATAATGTAAAAATCCCATAGACTATAATGGGATTTACTAACGGCCGTATGGGATTTTGTAACGGCCATTTAACGGACGATTTTCAGGTTTTTTTTTATAACGGAACTTCTAACAGATCTTTGAAACGTCTAAATTTCATAGTGTGAAAGCCGCCTTACCTCTATACTGCAAACCGCACCTATCGGCAAGAGCGAGTTATCACAATATATATGTATATATATATATATATATATATATTTATTTAATTAAATATATTAATGAATATATACAATTAGTTATACACAAAATATAGATCTCCTGCATCTTATATTATAATCTATAGGTTTTTACCAGTCTGGCCCGTTGCATCCTCACCCTCTGTAATAAGCGGAATCCGGGTTTGTTGGCAGCAGCCGACATTAAAGCATTGAAAAGACGTGGAGTGTCTTGTTTAGTGGGTATCAGGTGGGTAAAGCCTTTCTTAATAACGGTGGGTGCTGATGGCTTTCCTTTATCCTTTAACAATTTCCTGTAAAAATTTTAAAAGGCAGAAATCATTTATTTAATATTTTAGAAAAAAAGGACATTTATATATTGTAAGGATTTCACCCTGGAAGTAGTTCTGGGATCGTCCTTGACAGCCACAGAACAAGTTTCTACTTCATTCAGCAGGCAAACAATAGTTCTTTATGCAGTCTGGCTCCTAGCCAGCTTTATAAGAGAGGTTGCAGGATAAATAAAAACATAAGACAGGAACAAACAAAATCCTAGAACGTCCAGTCACTAACTAAACAACCCTGCATGCCCTGACTGGCTTTTCCCTGCCAGTTAAAACATAAGTTTCCTGCAACCTTTTACTCACTGTTCACACACAGCGTTTGCAGCCTCTTGCTGTGTGTACTAAGACTCCTTGTCTTGTCCACTTCACTCTTGTGGTTGTCACTCACAGCCCTGGCTGTGTGCTCCTCACAAGGACCCCTGTCTCCCCCCAAAGCCACCTTGCTGTCTTCTGGGGAGAGTCCCAACTATTCTGTCTGACTTCCTTTTAAACACACTTCCTCTTTCTGCTACCTCATTAATTAGGCCACAGGTGGAGGTTTCTACAGGGTTAGCTAGGGAAATACACCCTTCCCTTGCCACAGTGTCACAATATGTATTCATGTACATAGGGTGTGGGTGTTGGGGGGGGGGGGGGGGGTGTTGGGGGGTGGGGGGTTCTAGAAAAATATAATAGAGATAGAACATTGATCCAGGGGTTTATTCTGATATATGCCATATCGGAGTCGTGAAGGATTTTTCCTCTGTCATGGGGGAATTGACATCAGGCTAATTTTTTTTTTGCTTCTTCTGGATCAACACAGTGGAGTTATAGGTTTAACTTGATGGACTCTTGTCTTTATTTCCAACCTTATAGACTGTGTATCTATTTAAACTGAGTCTACTGTGTGAGTCATGGGCAAAAGACCACCCTGTAAATCACCTAATAAAAGTGCATTGTTGGAAAATGACATCTTATATGCCATACTATAAAGTAATAGAGATTAGTGTTGAGCGTGAATATTCCAAATGCTAATTTTTACAGTGAATATCAGCACTTCCAGTCAGAGGACACTGATCCCTCCCTTCTTTTAGGTGAAAAATATAAATGCGCATGCGCATTATGCAAGTTTCATTACGAATTTTTGTCTGAAAAAAAAAGAGAACGGATATGCAAATTTTGTGAACATAGGACGAATATTCGTCCATATATTTGCGAAATATCGTGAATTTGAATATGGCCCCTGCTGCTCATCACTAGTAAAGATGGCTCCATCATCTGGGACTCCAGGACAGCTTTTACTATAGAGGGCTGTAACGCCGAGCGCTCCGGGTCCCACTGCTTCCCCGGAGCCCTCGCGGCGTCCTCCCTCTAACAGCGCTCCGGTCACAGCTCCTGACCGAGAGCGCTGTCCCCCTGTCAGCGACAGGGATGCGATCCACGTGGCGGGACATCCCCGTTCACAGATCACATCCCAATTCACTCACCGTCCTCCCGCTGCTGCTTCCTCCCGGCGCGCGTGGCCCCGCTCCTTTGGGCACACGCGTGCCAACTTGCTGAGATTTAAAGGGCCAGTGCGCCATTAATTGGTTCCTGGCCCAATCAGTCCAAAAACGTATAAAAACCCACTTCCCCTTCCTGTCCTTGCCGGATCTTGTTGCCCTAGTGCCCTGAGAAAGCGTTTTGTGTGTTCCCTAGCCTGTGTATCCAGACCCTTGCCGTTGCCCCTGACTACGAATCTTTTCCGCCTGCCTTGACCTTCTGCTACGTCTGACCTCGCCTTGCCTTGTCCTTGTGTACTGTGCCTTTCTCAGCTGTCAGTGATGTTGAGTCGCTATCGGGTGGAACGACCTGGGGGTTACCTGCCGCAGCAAGTCCATCCCGCTTTGCGGCGGGCTCTGGTGAATACCAGTAACCCTTAGATTCCGTTCCCCTGGTACAGCCCACGCCATCGCCTCACTGACACAGAAGATCCACTTGCGTGTCCTCCCCGCATACCTGTCCGGACCCTGACAAGGGTCTCCAAGGGATCCATGAGGTCATTTTTGAGAAGGTTACAAAACCCCTTTAACTCTTGTTAACAATGGATACGTTTTATATGTACAGACCAAACACATAGGTCCTATTTTTAAAACTTTTACTGTGTGTTCTTATATTTTATCTGCTATGATTCCAAAAGCCACTGAACTGGCATCCAACGTGCAGCAAGATTGGAGGTGAGATTACAAGTATTGATCGCAGCGTACTAGAAGAGATGCTTTGTGAAAGATTCAATCCATTCCTCTTTGTGCCAGAATGAGCAAATTGTACGAGATCATTGCACTTGTCCTCTTCTAAATATAACACCTATAACTTCCTATGATAACAATACACATAATTGGCATTCTGTAAACTGCACCAACATAGAACTAATACACAAAGAGAGAAAGCCGAGCCATGTGAATAGTGCACGCCACTCTGTGCCTCAATGCATGCCATCCATCAATACGTATAGAAGGAGCAAAGGGTCACATCTCATTTCTAGGGTCAAGAGGTCAGAAGATGGGAATATTATTTGAGGGGAATGAATGGACTGTTCCATTAATACACTACTTTTAAAGTGTATTTTAAGGTGAGTGTTTCCATTTTGAGGGCTTAGGTATACTTTACATTTATTGCACTGGATAAGATCAATCGTAAAATCAGATTTTTTTTATATTATTAAATAAAATAGGTGGCCACTGAGGACTAGAAGTGAGAACTATTGATCCAGATGTTGGATGAAACGGAAATAAAACAGGAAAAGAAAACTGAGTTTCAGAGTTCAGGTGAACTTTTTACTTTACAGTTTTATTCTTATACAACATGTGAAGTACTCAAAAATATATCTTAAGGACATTATGTTCAATACAAGGGGTTCTCCGGTGCTTAGACATCTTATCCTCTATCCAAAGGATAGGGGATAAGATGCCTGATCGCGGGAGTCCCGCCGCTGGGGACCCCCGTGATCTTGAATAAATTTTTCCTTCTACTCATGAGATGTTCTTTGTGCCACTGGCTGCAATATTACCCCAAAGCATGATTGATCCACCACCATGCTTAACAGTTGGACAGAAGTTCTTTTCATTAAATTATGTTCCCCTTCTTCTCCAAACGTACCTTTGCTCATTCCGGCCACAAAATTCAATTTTGACCTCATCGGTCCACGGAACTTGTTTCCAAAATGCATCAGGCTTGTCTATATGTTCATTTGCAAAGTTTAAATGTTGATTTTTGTGGTGAGGATGTAGAAGAGGTTTTCTTCTGATGACTCTTCCATGAAGACCATATTTGTACAAGTATCGCTTTATAGTGGAATAGTGTACCACAACTCGTGTCTGCCAGATCTTTCCGGAGGGATTGTGCAGTCAAACGTGGGTTTTGAATTGTTTTTCTCACAATCCTGCAAGCTGTTCTGTCTGATATTTTTCTTGGTCTTCCAGATCTTGCTTTAACTTCCACTGTTCCTCATGACTGCCATTTCTTAATTACATTCCGAACAGAGGATATTGACATCTAAAAACATTTTGCTATCTTCTTATAGCCTTCTCCAGCTTTGTGAGCGTAAACTATTTTCAGTTTCAGATTTCTAGACAACTGCTTAGAAGAACCCATGGTGCTGATTGTTGGGGCAAGGTCAGATGAGTCTGGCCATTTAAAACCTTTGAGATTGACTGGTCTTCCCAGATGATGATTGAGAACAATCCATGACACTGGCAGGTCTCTGCTTTGCAAAGGGGGCAGTGCATGCTATTAATTCTGCAGGGTGCCCAAACTTTTTCAGGCACCATTTTTTTGTTTTCTGTTATTTTGAAAGTGTAAATGAAGGAAATAAAATCTAACTTTTGTTGACATATTATAAGAATGTCTAATCTGTAATTTGATGCCTTTTGGAGATTTTTACATCTTTCCTTGGCTGATTACATGTTGACTAATACCAGAAGTCTGACCAATAAAACTGACAAACTGGAGTTGATATAACTTAAGACATAGTGCAGGGGTACTCAACTGTTCTTAGTGAGGGTCCGCTTATCCAGGCTTGCTACTGGTAAAGGTCCGAGCAAAGTGCTGAGGCCTGATTCACACCTAGTGGCCGCAGTGGCATGAAGGAAATAGGTAAAACGACTGAAATCTGGAGGATGTAAATGTACTGTTTCCTGTATTTTCTGAATACTGCCAGAGACTATACCCCTGAATAAAATACTGTCACACGCTGTACCCCTGAATAAAATACTGCCACACGCCGTACCCCTGAATATAATACTGCCACATGGTGTACCCTTGAATAAAATACTGCCACACGCTGTACCCGAATAAAATACTGCCACATGCTGTACCCCTGAATATAATACTGCTGCACACTGTACCCCTGAGTACTGCCACACGCCGTACCCCTGAATATAATACTGCCACATGCTGTACCCCTGAATATAATACTGCCACACGCTGTAACCCTGAATATAATACTGCCACACACTGTAACCCTGAATATAATACTGCCACATGCTGTACCCCTGAATATAATACTGCCACACCTTGTACCCCTGAATATAATACTGCTACATGCTGTACCCCTGAATATATTACTGCCACACACTGTACACCTGAATATAATACTTCCACATACTATACCCCTGAATATATAACTGAAGCACGCTATGCCCCTTAATATATTGCTGCCGCACACTGTTCCCCTGAATATATTACTGCAGCATGCTGTGCCTCCGAATATATTACTGCCGCACGCTGTACCCCAGAATATAATACTGCCACACGCTGTAACCCTGAATATATTACTGCCACACGCTGTACCCCCTGAATATAATATTGCCACATACTATACCCCTGAATATATTACTGCAGCATGCTGTGCCCCTGAATATATTACTGAAGCATGCTGTGCCCCCGAATATAATACTGCCACACGCTGTACCCCCTGAATATAATATTGCCACATACTATAGCCCTGAATATATTACTGCAGCATGCTGTGCCCCTGAATATATTACTGCCACACGCTATGCCCCTGGTATAGTGCTGCCACATGCCATGCCCCTAATATATTAAAGCCACATGCTGTGTTCCAGGTATATTACTGCCACACGTGGTGCCCCTGGTATATTTCTGCCACTTGGTATGCCCCTGGTATAGTACTGCCACACGCTGTATCCCTGGTATACTACTGCCACACACTATATACCTGGTATAGTACTGCCACACACTATATCCCTGGTATAGTACTGCCACATACTATATCCCTGGTAGTACTGCCACACACTATATCCCTGATATAGTACTGCCACACACTATATCCCTGGTATAGTACTGCCACACACTATATCCCTGGTATAGTACTGCCACACACTATATCCCTGGTATAGTACTGCCACATGCTATGTCCCTGGTGTATTACTGCCACACAATATGCCCCAAAATATAATTTTAACAAACACTGTGCCATGTACCAACTAATTGTACCATAAAACAATGACTGATGCCACCGTGCCCCCCAGAATAAATGATGCCACCGTGCCCCCCAGAATAAATGATGCCACCGTGCCCCCCGGAATAAATGATCCCACCGTGCCCCCCGGAATAAATGATGCCATAGTGCCCTCCAGAATAACTGATGCCACCATACCCCCCAGAATAAATGATGCGACCGTGCCCCCCAGAATAAATGATGCCACCGTGCCCCCAGAACAAATGATGCCATCGTGCCCCCCAGAATAAATTATGCCACCATGCCCTCCAGAATAACTGATGCCACCGTGCCCCCACAATAACTGATGCCACCGTGCCCCCCAGAATAAATGATGCCTCCGTGCCCTCCAGAATAAATGATGCCACAGTGCCCCCCCAGAATAAATGATGCCACCGAGCCCCCCAGAATATATGAAGTCACCGTGCCCCCAGAATAAATGAAGTCACTGCGCCCCCAGAATAAATGAAGTCACTGTGACTCTTCAGCTGCCGCAAACTACAACTCCCATCATGCACAGACAAGCGGTCATGATGGGAGTTGTAGTTCTGTAACAAATGGAGAGTCATAGATGGGAGAATGACTGCTCATCTGACAGCGTAGGCTCCCTGTCCCAGGTCCCGCACAGCTCCCCTGCTCTGGCCTCTTCTAGTCAGGCCTGGCCAGAGCAGATGATGCAGGCATCGCTAATCGCGCCGCCTGCATCACAGGAAAAGCGCCGTGCGGCTGGGCAGGGAGCACAGTGTTTCCTTGCTCCGGCCGTGGCTATTCATTTGTATCGGTGTCTTAAGATACTGATACAAATGTGCGGAGATCGGCAGGCGGTCCGCATGACAGCGGTCCGGATTTGGACAGCGGTCCGCCAGTTGAGTACCCCTGACATAGTGGGTATAACAGAGACATGGTCTCCGGTGACTGGGCAGCCAGCATACAGGATTATAATCTATTCAGGAAGTATCGGACAAAATGGAAAGGGGGAGGAGTTTGTCTTTATGTAAAGTCCAGTCTGAAGGCCGCACTGCAGGAGGATATATGGGAGGGAAACAATAATGTGGAGTCATTATGGGTAGAAATATATGGAGATAAAAATAAAAAAAAATCTGATAGGGGTTTGCTATAAGCCACAAATATAGCAGAAGATCAATTAATGAGGCAAATAAACAAGGCAGCAAATCAGAATGAGGTGATAATAATGGGGGAGTTTAACTATCCTGATATAAACTGGGAGACTGAGACCTGTGAATCTCATAAAGGAAACAGGTTTCTGACTATAGCTAAATACAATTATCTGTCCCAAATGGTGCAGAGCCCGACCAGAGGGGGCGCCCTATTGGACTTAATGTTAACCAACAGACCTGACAGAGTAACTAATGTGCAAGTAGATGGACACCTAGGAAATAGTGATCATAATATAATACATTATAACTTTTTCTTCAATAAGGGAACCTCGCGAGGGGCCACAAAAACAATGAACTTTAGGAAGGCAAAGTTCGATCAGCTCAGAGAAGCCCTTAACACTATAAATTCAGATAAAGTCCTCAAGAATACTGACACTAAATGGGAGCATTTAAAAAAATATCTTAACCCCTTAAGGACCGGGGGTTTTTCCGTTTTTGCATTTTCGTTTTTTGCTCCTTGCCTTTAAAAAATCATAACTCTTTCAATTTTGCACCTAAAAATCCATATGATGGCTTATTTTTTGTGCCACCAATTCCACTTTGTAATGACGTCAGTCATTTAGCCCAAAAAGCTACGGTGAAACGGGAAAAAAATCATTGTGCGACAAAATTGAAAAAAAAAACGCAGTTTTGTAACTTTTGGGGGCTTCCGTTTCTACGTAGTACATTTTTCGGTAAAAATGACACCTTATCTTTATTCTGTAGGTCCATACGATTAAAATGATACCCTACTTATATAGGTTTGATTTTGTCGGTCTTCTGGAAAAAATCATAACTACATGCAGGAAAATTAATACGTTTAAAATTGTCATCTTCTGACCCCTATAACTTTTTTATTTTTCCGTGTATGGGGCGGTATGAGGGCTCATTTTTTGCGCCGTGATCTGAAGTTTTCAACGGTACCATTTTTGCATTGATATGACTTATTGATCGCTTTTTATTCATTTTTAAATTATATAAAAAGTGACCAAAAATGCACTATTTTGGACTTTGGAATTTTTTTGCGCGCACCGAGCGGTTTAATTAATGATATATTTTTATAATTCGGACATTTCCACACGCGGTGATACCATATATGTTTATTTTTATTTACACTGTGTTTTTTTTTTATTGGAAAAGGGGGGTGATTCAAACTTATAATAGGGGAGGAGTTAAATGATCTTTATTCACTTTTTTTTCACTTTTTTTTTGCAGTGTTATAGGTCCCATAGGGACCTATAACACTGCACACACTGATCTTCATCATTGATCACTGGTTTCTCATCATTCCCCCCTCATCATCCCCA
Source organism: Hyla sarda (assembly GCF_029499605.1). Lineage (NCBI taxonomy): Eukaryota > Metazoa > Chordata > Amphibia > Anura > Hylidae > Hyla > Hyla sarda. The sequence goes on from NC_079193.1 coordinate 321,706,944, forward strand.
ACCCTGTCTCATCATGCCCCCTATCATTCCCCCCTCATCAGGGCGCGGCATCAGGGATGTCACTTTTCGGCGGCTACTACAGGAAATGAAAAGTGACGTCACTGATGCCGCGCAGAGAAGCCGGCAGAGAACGTCACTCATCTGCTTCACTGAACGCAGCCCGCAAGACCCACCGCCTGACCTGACCTGCCGAAGCGCAGCCAGAGCGGGGAGGAGACACTGATTTAAAGTGTCCGCAGCCGTGCTGCTAATACTTAACAAGCAGCCGCTTTAAATCAGTGACCAGAAGACTTATCGGCATATAACACGCTGATCGGCGTAGAACAGATTTTTTGCCTTAAATTGAAGTTTTAAAATTGTGTGTTATACGCCGATAAATACGGTATATTAAACACATTCTTCTCCACTGTATTCATAGAGGAGAATGAAATGCCAGGTGAAATACAGCGAAATAAGATAAACTCCCCAGTACAAGTCACCAGTCTAACCCAGGAAGAAGTACAGTGCTGCCTACAAAAAAAATCAAAATAGACAAATTTCCAGGTCCAGAGGGCATTCACCCCCCGTGTTTTAAGGGAGTTAAGTAAAGTAATAGGTAGACCCCTATATCTAATATTCAAGGACTCTATAGTGACAGGGACTGTTCCCCAGGACTGGCAGGCATAGCAAATGTGGTGCCAATATTTAAAAAGTGGTCAAAAAGTTACCCCAGGATTTATAGGCCTGTTAGTTTAACCTCCTTGTATGTAAATTGTTTGAGGGTTTTCTAAGAGATGCTATTTTGGAATATCTTGATATAAATAAATGTATGACCCCATATCAGCATGGCTTTATGAGGGATCGGTCCTGTCAAACTAACCTTATCAGCTTTTATGAAGAGGTGAGCTCCAGACTGGACCAGGGGCAATCGCTGGATGTCGTATATCTGGATTTTTCCAAAACATTTGATATGGTGACACATAAAAGGTTGGTACATAACATGATAAGGATTGGGCTGAGTGAAAATGTGTGCAACTGGGTAAGTAACTGGCTCAGTGATAGGAAACAGAGGGTGGTTATTAATGGTGCTTATTCTAATTGGGTCACTGTTACTAGTGGGGACCACAGGGGTCAGTTTTGGGTCATATTCTATTTAATATATTTATTAATGTCCTTGTCGCGGGATTGTATAGTAAAGTAGCAATCTTTGCAGATGATGCAAAATTCTGTAAAGTGGACAGTGCACTGTTAAAAATGGACATAAAAAAGAGAAAGAAATCTGTGTGGCACTAGAATGCTCAGATCTTATGCACAAATTCTAGCCAGAGTGTTGAATGTAGCAACAGGGACTGCAGACAGTAAAGGTGGTGCTCGTTCAATGTACTGTCCAATTCAATGCATCCAAATGAGAAGAAAAAGAAAACGGCAACTCACCACTGTAATATCATCTTCGGTCTTTATTCCAAATCTTCCAGTAAAAACATACACGTAGCGGGAAGCTGCTCAGAGCAGGCGGGGGGGTGGAGACTAATCAGCAACAGCTGTTTCTCATCAGCCTGACGAAACACGCACTTACGTGAGAAACAGATATCGCTGATTAGTCTCCCCCCGTCTGCTCTGAGCAGCTCCCCACTGCGTGTATGTTTTATATCTACAGTGTTCATGTGTCTTAGCATTTGCAGAGTGCTACTGCAACTTTTTCTTTTGTATCCATTGATTCCAATAGATTAAAGGGGTATTCCAGGCAAAACCTTTTTTTATATCTATCAACTGGCTCTGGAAAGTTAAACAGATTTGTAAATTATTCTATTAAAAAATCTTAATCCTTCCAATAGTTATTAGCTTCTGAAGTTTTCTGTCTAACTGCTCAATGATGATGTCACATCCCGGGAGCTGTGCATGATGGGAGAATATCCCCATAGGAACTGCACAGCTTCCGGGACGTGAGTCATCAGAGAGCAGTTAGACAGAAAACAACAACTCAACTTCAGAAGCCAATAACTATTGGAAGGATTAAGATTTTTTAATAGAAGTAATTTACAAATCTGTTTAACATTCCGGAGCCAGTTGATATATAAAAAAAAGTTTTGGCATGGAATACCCATTTAACCCCTTAACCTCTTCAGGACATAGGGCGTATGGATACGCCCTGCATTTCGAATCCTTAAGGACCGAGGGCGTATCCATACGCCCGTGGGAATTCCGGTCCCCACCGCTAGCCGGTTGGGGACCGGAGCCGGATGCCTGCTGAAATCGTTCAGCAGGCATCCCGGCATATCGCCCAGGGGGGTCATTATGCCCCCCCATGTCGGCGATGGCCGCAGATCGCTGGACAATTCAGTCCAGCGATCTGCGGCTATTCCGGGTCAATCGGGTCTCCAGTGACCCGGTGATCCGGAATTACTGGCTGATCGGGGCTGTCTCTGACTGCCCCGAACAGCCAGAGCCTGCAGGGGTGAGGTGGCACTGGTGCCACCTCACGATCGCCCTGATTCGTCGGCCGGATTACCGGCCGACCAATAAGGGCGCCTGCTGCGGTTGTCACTCCCGCAACCCGCTCCACCCCTCTTCCGGAGGACGTGAGCGGGTGCGGGACGTGCACCCCGGGTGCTGGGGACCCCGATCCCCGGTGCCCCTGTTGGGATCGGGGCCCCAGGAGCAGCTGCGGCGGCGGGACTGACCTGCGCGGCGAGGATTCCCTTATGGGCATGCTGAGACTTATGGTTTTGCAACAGCTGGAGGCACATTTTTTCTATGGAAAAGTGTACCTTCAGCTGTTGTATAACTGCAACTCCCAGCTTGCACAAACAGCTAAAGTGCATGCTGGGAGTTGTAGTGGTGCATCTGCTGGTTGCATAACTACAACTCCCAGCATGCCCGTTGGCTGTCGGTGACTGCTGAGAGTTGTAGTTTTGCAACAGCTGAAGGCACACTGGTTGTGAAACTCAGAGTTTTTTTTTTTACCTAACTCAGTTTTTCACGACCGGTGTGCCTCCAGCTGTTGCAAACTCCAACTCCCAGCAGTCACCTTACACCATGCACCGTACATGCTGGGAGTTGTAGTTTTGCAACAGCTGGAGGCACACTGGTTTTGAAACACTGAGTTAGGTCACAAACTCAGTTATACATAACCAGTGTGCCTACAGCTGTTGCAAAACTAAAACTCTCAGCATGTACAGTCTGTTAGCGCATGCTGGGAGTTGTAGTTTTGCAACAGCTGGATGTCCGTCCATCCCCCCCAATGTGAATGTACAGGGTACACTCACATGGGCGGAGGTTTACAGCAAGTATCTGGCTGCAAGTTTGAGCTGCGGCAAATTTTCTGCCGCAGCTCAAACTGCCAGCGAGAAACTACTGTGAACCCCCGCCTGTGCGACTGTACCCTAAAAACACTACACTACACTACACGACAAGTAAAAAACACTACATATACACATACCCCTACACAGCCCCCCCTCCCCAATAAAAATTAAAACGTCTGGTACGCCACTGTTTCCAAAACGGAGCCTCCAGCTGTTGCAAAACAACAACTCCCAGTATTGTTGGACAGCCGTTGACTGTCCAGGCATGCTGGGAGTTTTGCAACAGCTGGAGGCACCCTGTTTGGGAATCACTGGCGTAGAATTCCCCTATGTCCACCCCTATGCAAGTCCCTAATTTAGGCCTCAAATGCGCGTGGCGCTCTCACTTTAGAACCCTGTCATATTTCAAGGCAACAGTTTAGGGTCACATATGGGGTATCGCCGTACTCGGGAGAAATTGTGTTACAAATTTTGGGGGGTATTTTCTGCTTTTACCCTTTTTAAAAATGTTCAATTTTTGGGAAAACAAGCATTTTAGGTAAAAAGTCGTGAAACACCTGTGGGGTATAAAGGTTCACTTAACCCCTTGTTACGTTCCCCGAGGGGTCTAGTTTCCAAAATAGTATGCCATGTGGTTTATTTTTTTTGCTGTCCTGGCACCATAGGGGCTTCCTAAATGCGGCATGCCCCCAGAGCAAAATTTGCTTTCAAAAAGCCAAATGTGACTACTCCTCTTCTGAGACCTGTAGTGCGCCAGCAGAGCACTTTTTTTTTTTTTTTTACATTTGCAAAAGTCGTGAAACACCTGTGGGGTATAAAGGCTCACTTTATCCCATGTTACATTCCCCAAGGGGTCTAGTTTCCAAAATGGTTTGCCATGTGGGGGTTTTTAGCTGTTCTAGCACCATAAGGGCTTCCTAAATGCAACATGCCCCCCAAAAACCATTTCAGAAAAACGTACTCTCCAAAATCCCCTTGTTACTCCTTCCATTCTGAGCCCTCTACTGCGCCCGCCGAACACTTTACATAGACATATGAGGTATGTGCTTACTCGAGAGAAATTAGGCTACAAAGACAAGTAAAAATGTTCTCCTTTTACCCCTTGTAAAAATCCAAAAATTGGGTCTACAAGAAAATGCGAGTGTAAAAAATGAAGATTGTGAATTTTCTCCTTCACTTTGCTGCTATTCGTGTTAAACACCTAAAGGGTTAAAACACTGACTGAATGTCATTTTGAATACTTTGGGAGGTGTAGTTTTTATAATGGGGTCATTTATGGGGTATTTCTAATATGAAGACCCTTCAAATCCACTTCAAACCTGAACTGGTCCCTGAAAAATATCGAGTTTGAAAATTTTGTGAAAAATCGGAAAATTGCTGCTGAACTTTGAAGCCCTCTGGTGTCTTCCAAAAGTAAAAACTCATCAATTTTATGATGCAAACATAAAGTAGACATATTGCATATGTGAACAAAAAAAAAAATGTATTCGTAATATCCATTTTCCTTAAGAAAGCTTCAAAGTTAGAAAAATGCAAAATTTTCTAATTTTTCATCAAATTTACGGATTTTTCACCAAGAAAGGATGCAAGTATCGACAAAAATTTACCACTATGTTAAAGTAGAATATGTCACGAAAAAACAATCTCGGAATCAGAATGATAACCAAAAGCATTCCAGAGTTATTAATGTTTAAAGTGACAGTGGTCAGATATGCAAAAAATGCTCTGGTCCTTAAGGCCAAAATGGGCTTGGTCCTGAAGGGGTTAAGGACCAAGGACGTACAGGTACGTCCTTGGTCCTGCTCCGGTGATATAACGCGGGGTTACACGGTAACCCCGCATCATATCACGGCGGGCCCGGCGCGTTATTAACCCTTTAGCCGCGCGTTCAGAGCTGAGCCGCGCGGCTAAAAGCGAAAGTGAAAGCTGCCGGTTAACTCAGTGGGCTGTTCGGGATAGCCACGGCGAAATCGCGGCATCCCGAACAGCTTACAGGACAGCGGGAGGGCCTCCTCGCCTCCTCGCTGTCCGATCGCCGAATGACTGCTCAGTGCCTGAGATCCAGGCATGAGCAGTCATGCGGCAGAATCATCGATCACTGGTTTCCTATGAGAAACCAGTGATCAATGATAAAGATCAGTGTGTGCAGTGTTATAGGTCCCTATGGGAGCTATAACACTGCAAAAAAAAAAGTGAAAAAAAAAAGTGAATGAATATCATTTAACCCCTCCCCTATTAAAAGTTTGAATCACCCCCCTTTTCCCATAAAAAAAAAACACAAATAAAAAAACAGTGTAAATAAAAATAAACATATATGGTATCACCGCGTGCGGAAATGTCCGAATTATAAAAATATATAGTTAATTAAACCGCTCGGTCAATGGCGTGCGCGCAAAAAAATTCCAAAGTCCAAAATAGTGCATTTTTGTTCACTTTTTATATAATTTAAAAAATGAATAAAAAGCGATCAATAAGTCCTATCAATGCAAAAATGGTACCGTTAAAAACTTCCGATCACGGCGCAAAAAATGAGCCCCATACACGGAAAAATAAAAAAGTTTTATAGGGGTCAGAAGATGACAATTTTAAACGTATTAATTTTCCTGCATGTAGTTATGATTTTTTTTTCAGAAGTACGACAAAATCAAACCTATATACGGTAAGTAGGGTATCATTTTAATTGTATGGACCTACAGAATAAAGATAAGGTGTCATTTTTACCGAAAAATGTACTACGTAGAAACGGAAGCCCCCAAAAGTTCCAAAACAGCGTTTTATTTTTTCAATTTTGTCGCACAATGATTTTTTTTCCGTTTCACCGTAGATTTTTGGGCAAAATGACTGACGTCATTACAAAGTAGAATTGGTGGCGCAAAAAATAAGCAATCATATGGATTTTTAGGTGCAAAATTGAAAGAGTTATGATTTTTTAAAGGCAAGGAGCAAAAAACGAAAATGCAAAAACGGAAAAAACCCCTGTCCTTAAGGGGTTAAACACAGTCTATAGACACATTTGCAAGTATATACTGGTTTTGTGTTGGACTCAATAGCCCAAGTATATGCCAAATCCACCAAATGTAGTCACTTTTAGACCTTGTTCAGTCCACTGGTCGATGTACACTGGTATATAACAGCATGTTTGTACAAAGTAAGTAAAAGTTCAGGGCTGCTTTCAGATGTGACCCTAGCCTAAAAAAAGTTTTTATTGTATACATACAAAGGCAGTATAAGGATGTTTGTACCTATCTGGCATGTAATAGGGCCAGAGAAGAAATGAGAAGGGCTAACCAATGTGTCACGAAAAAGATATGTCTTTTCTCATTTGAAGGGCTCCGATTTTCCCTACACAAGGTTTGTACAAAATGTTCTGCCATAGTCATTTTGTAATGATTCATATTTAACAGCTTGAGGACCCCCATAGGTCACTATTGAGAATTTCCTTAATCGTAAACTGGTGAATTAGACTCATTGAATGACTGAGTAACTAATGATCTGATGCTTTCTCTAAAATCTTTACATGACCCGTTGTTAAATTATACACTAACACAATACAGGATTAAGGTTTCATCCCGCTCAATACAGCATTCCTTTACTCTGCTAAATAACTAGAAATGCCATCCACTGGTGTGCAACCTGCTGACATTATAGTGAGAATGTACCTTTGGAACTCTTAAAGATCACCATATTGCTAAATTCACACACTGTGAAACGAAAACAAAAATGGCAATACCAAAGATATAAGAACTGCAGTTTTCTTTTAAATCTTAAAATGTATTTTTATAAAAGTCTATGGAAAATTGCCCGTCAATACAACACATTGTTTTAAAAAAAACAGCAGTAATTCCATTGTTGGGATTGGATTATTGCTGTTTTTATACAATGTGTGCTCTGGTGGCCCCTTTAAAGTTTTTTTCTTTTCTTCTATCTTATAATGTGTTCTATTAAATGGTGATGTATTATAAAAAAAAAAAACAGCAGCACACCTGTCCTCAGGTTGTGTTTGGTATTGCATCTCAATTGCATTGGAGTGAATGGAATCAAGGTATATTCACAACCTGAGGACAGGTATGGTGTTGTTTTTAAAAGACATTAGACAGTAGCCAAATGTTTTGGTATTCACAGGATTGGAGATAGTGAATAGCCCCTATAATGGGGAGATAGAAATAAAGCTCTTCTCCTACAAGAAGCAAGGTGGATACTAAGAACTGATGCAATGGGTCCTCCTGGCCTTAATGATAAAACCGACATGTCAGTATTTTTGTAAGTTTGTGATTTCACTTCGCTGCTTAGTTTTTATTACCTTCTTTTTCTATTGAAAATGTACATAGTCCGTATACTCTCTTAAGATGTAAGTAATAGTTCTATCCCCTAATTTTCTGTACCAATGTGGTTATATTTGACATATGTCGGTATTGCATCCCCCGGAAACGCTGCGAAGTGCTGCCTGGAGCTGTGGCGTCCCGGCGGTTGCTGAGCAACGGGAGTCATGTGTTCAGCACTTCAGTGACACCGGCGCTGTCTCACGCGAGAGGTTACACCTCTCGGCGTGGGACGCAATGACACTGACAGGAGCCGGATCATGTGACTGACCGGGCTCGGCGACTTCCGGTTTTCACAGAGGGCACCTGGCATGGACACGGAGCGTGGAGCGGAAAGGAAGCATGATCCGGTATCGCAATCAATCCTTCAGGTGAGTGTCGTAGACATGTATTTAAGGAATGAAGGTGTAGGGGTTTAGTTACAGGAGTCAGATGATGCGCTAAAGGCGCAAAACATATGTCGACAGTCCTGTGATAGCACCCGTTTGTGCGTTGTACCCCATGTTATGGAGTCATTAAAGCACAGATGAAAATTCATTTGTGAGTGCAGCCATGCACCAGCCATGTTGTCTGCTTTTTAGGTTTTTCACATTAGAGAACAAAATGGCCAAATACTGTAGGTCACCTTCACTGCTCACAGTAGTGTCATGGAGTTTTCAGTTGCTACTGTGTAAAAAAAACAATATTGCAGGTTTACTAGAAAGTCTTAGCAAAATAAATTGATTCCCATTGAAGTGTACAGTACCTTCTATCAATTTTTTTTTCAAGGCTTATAAGGTATGTAGTGGATATCATTATGCTGCATAATGTTTCCACTACATACCTTATAAGTTGGTACTGAGACATTTGTTTATTAGAAATTATTGTTCAAATTTAGCAAAATAAAACAATAATAAACATAACCTACTTGGCTTTCTTTGTAAGCAGCTTCTTTGAATCTGGATAGTGAATCAAAATTTCACTTAGACACTTCTTATCCAAAATAAAAAGATTTGCAAATCCCTGGGCCACCACATTAGCAGTTCTGCGGTTTCCTCCACCAGAAGATAGGAGGCTGAAAGAGATTTCAGGGCTAGATGTCACGAAATGCAAAAGAGATGAGAATACAACACTTGCACTTCCCAGCCATTTATGGTCTATGGCAGAAAGATACATCCAAACATATTCTGTGAAATACCAAAAAGTTACCTTGTTTTACCATGAATGACAGATATATAAACTGTATTCGCATACAATGCATGCATATATTTTCAGTTACAGTTGAGTATATGATCAGCAGAAAGAAAATTGATGGTCACAAGCTTTCTTAGTTTCTTTAAAGAGGACCTGTAGCCAAACTAAGAAAATACGTTTGTCATTATCATTAAATAGCTTAGGATACCCTGATCACAAATATTTTCACAGTTTCTTCATACACCCTTCCATTCCAGTGATATGTGGGTTTTTAATTTTTCTGATGATTTAGGGAATCAATCAGATAAGCGTGAACTTAATTTTAACAACGGGAGTGACAGGCTATGGGCAATGTTATAGTCAAGGTGTCATGATGCATAATGAAGCGTCAATTTTGCTTCACATATCGTCGCATAGAGCAGGGAAGAATGAGCCCTTAACTGACCCTGAACCTCTTTTCCTTCCTACTTGCTCAACCACCCTATTGGCATCGAACAACTGGGCACCAGTCCCAGTCATATTCATCATAATAAACAATACTGTACAGGTCACCAGGAATACAAAGTAGCACAAAGAAGACATCAGGCAACATGAAACAGGAATTTAGCGCATAGACTACAACCTAAAAACCAACACAAAATAAATGGCAGATATGAAATATGAACTAGACAGGTAAACTAGGAATAACATGCGGCAGACTAAAGATAGACACTATATAACTCAAGGACCAGCAAATACCAGAATGACAAGGAAAAAACAAACACACAAAGACCCATAGGTCTGAACACGGACGAAGAACAGGATACATAAAACTAATACAAAACTAGATACAAAGCATAAAACAAAAGAAAAACAGCAATTACGGCACCACTTCGGACTAAAGCTGTAGAACACTGAAGGACTACTGCTTGCTGACCCAGTTCTCAGAGTATGGAGTGCAGTGGCAACATAATCCAAGTAGATTCATAAAACATAAAAAAAAAGCAACACTCACCGGTCTTGGGAACAAGGAAACTTTAATTTGGAACATACATTACATGGTGCGTAAATGCAGATACAGCTCCAAAAAGAAGCAGGTCAGAATAGCAGGTGAGTGGAACACAGGTGCAGGGGTGTGAACAGGGGCAACAAATCATTTCACGTCAATTAGTGACGAGGCCGGATGAATTGACATCACTAATGGACGCAAAACGATTTGTTGCCCCTGTTCACGCCCCTGCACCTGTGTTCCACTTGCCCGCTATTCTGACCTGCTGCTGTTTGGAGCTGTATCTGTATTTACGCACCATGTTATGTATGTTCCAGATTAAAGCTTCCTTGTCCCAGGACTGGTGAGTGCGGCTTTTTCTTCTGATGTTTATGAATCTAGATACAAAGCAAACTGACTCCTATGTTTAGGACAAAGTGAAGTACAGGAAATGTATCTAACCATAGGAGAAACTGGAAAACACTACAAACCCAAACTCCATTCATGGAGGGACATAAATACCAAATCCAAATAGACTGCAAGCTAGGGGCACACCACTGTGTGAACAAGATCTAACCTTGAAGGAAACTCAAAATCCAAAACACATCTATATATGTGTACAGATACTAAACAGATTCATAAGCGGGGTGAGAAGTTGACATTGTCTGTTGCTGAAGCTGAATCTAGCTTTGCACCCTACTCCTGGAGCGGAGGAAGTGTGGCTGAGGGCGCAGGGTGCCTATACTCAATACTTGGAGGAGACGGCCGAACATAAGAGGTTTTTTTACCAAGCAGCGCTACTTTGAGTGTGGGGAGGGTACGGGTAAATTATTGGCCTCCATTGCTCAAGCCCAGCAGGGGGTTGTGTATATTGGCTGTTTGAGGGATGGTCGGGGGAGAGAGGTCACCTAGGACGGAGAGATCTTGGGGGTGATGGTTGACTTTTATAAGGATGCTTACTCTTCCAAGACCTCTTGTACTGAGGAGGCCTTGGCGGTATATGTTGGCAGGGCGTCACTTCCTTCCCTTTCTCCGGAGCAGAGGGACGAGCTGGACTCGCCCATCTCTCTGGAGGAATTGGAACTAGCTCTGAAAGACGCTGTTAATGAAAAAGCCCTGGGCCCGGATGGCCTTCCGAGTGAGGTGTATAAAACATTCTCAGGAAGACTCCTGCCCCAGCTGTTGCGAGTGATCGGGTCAGCGGCTTTGGAAGGCTCTTTGCCTCGCTCCATGATGGAGGCCATTGTAGTACTCTTACTTAAACCAGGAAAGGACCCATTGTGCGCAGGTTCTTACAGGCCAATATCATTACTGTGTGCCGATGTGAAGTTGCTGGCCCAAGTACTTGCTAACAGACTAGTTAAAGTTGTATTATCTTTAGTCCATGGGGATCAGACTGGCTTTATGCCGGGTAAATCTACGGTGGATAATATTAGGAGAGTGTATCTTAATCTGCAGATGACTCAGGAGGGCGCGGGGGCAAGATCTATTTTTTCATTGGACGCTGCCAAAGCATTTGATAGCGTTGATTGGAACTATCTGTGGAGAGTGCTGGGCGCTATGGGGTTCGGACCCAGGTTTCTTTCTTATGTTAAACTCCTCTATCAGTGTCCGACTGTCTGTCTTCGAGTTAATGGACGGATGTCCCCATCATTTGAGTTGCGGAGAGGTACTCGGCAGGGGTGTCCCCTGTCGCCTTTACTCTTTGCACTAGCTATTGAACCGCTGGCTTGTCTCCTGAGATCCTCACCAGATATAATTGGATTCCGTTATGGCTCCATGGACGAGAGAGTAGCGCTCTACGCAGAGGACATGTTACTGTTTTTGGGTGATACCGCTAGGTCTTTGACCTCTGCTATGTCTATTATTACCGAGTTTGGTGCATATTCTGACCTGCTCATTAATTGGGATAAGTCGGTTCTGCTGCCCTTGGATCCTTTGCCTAGTATTCCTCAGATAGCCCTCTCTAACATTCAGGTGGTTAAGGAATTAAAATACTTAGGTATTAACATCACACCCTTTTTGCATGATTTTATACCCCGGAACCTGACACCCCTGCTGGAAAAAGAGTTCTCAGAAGGTAGCTGTCTGGTGTAAATTGCCGATCTCAGTGGTTGGCCGGACTAATCTAATAAAAATGGTGCTCATGCCGCAGTTATTATATGTGCTGCAGAACTCATCAGTGTGGAAAGCAATGACTTACTTTCATAGAATACAACGGCTTTTCACACAATTGGTGTGGGGGGGCGACTGCTAGGATCAAACTTGAGACATTACAAAGGGGCAAAACTTTGAGTGGGTTGGCGCTACCTAATCCTTGGTTGTATTATCTCGCCTCGCAATTACATCAGGTTAGAGGGTGGGCAAAGACGTCCTTACTGGGTCCTACGGGTCGCTTATTTATGGCTAAGCATGGAGGAAGAGTGCCACTACATATTCTGGAAATTGGAGCCCTGACCAGACCTCCGGATTCTTCTCCCACTACCCAGCTCCTTTGCAAGCTCTGGGGCCATACGCGAAAGTTATTGGGTCTTACGAGTTTTATGTCATGTACACCGCTGTGGCGTAACCCGGGCTTGCCAGCTTTTTATTCTTTTGCGGACGCTGGTTATTGGGAGAGAAAAGGACTGTGTGAAGTGGGGCAGTTAGCTGTACAGGGGTAGTCCGTTCTTTTGAGGACCTGCAGGAAGAGTTCACTCTACCGCACTCCTCATTTTATCGTTACCTGCAACTCCGTCATGTGTATGATTCTCAGAATCGGATGCGGCTGATGGAGGTACAAACTAACAGGGTCCTAGAATCAGTAATTATGAAAAGGGAATCTGCGGAATTATTTCTCGGCTATATGGTGAACTCTTAGGTTTTTACCATGAACGTTTTCCCTTAACAGTCCGAGCTAAGTGGGAGAGAAACCTTGGTGGATTGAGTGACTAGGAATGGTCTATAGTTCTGTCGCTTACCCTGTCATTGTCCCTGTCAGAGTCTAATAGACTATCACAGTTGTTCTTTTTGCACAGGGTGTATAAAACCCCACTGTTTTTACATAATGTTGGTGTTCGGTCCGACTGCCTGCCCTAGGTGTGGTAAGTTGGAGGCTCACCTACTACATATGATGTGGGCGTGCCCTATTTTAACTTCCTAATGGACTGCTGTGATACATCTTATTAAGGTTGTTTATGGGATTCCACTGCATAAAGAACCTAAGGTATGCTTACTTGGCCTTATTGGAGGTGATTGGGAACCTTCCATGAGAGAAGTGGGGATCTTATGTGTGCTGTATCAAGCTAGGAAACTAATTGCGCAGTTCTGGATCAGACGTCTCCCCCGGGAGTAGCTGATCTTATTAAAAGAATAAAGCTGATAGTGCGCATGGAGAAAGGGATATATATCAAGCGTAAGGTTGAAAGGAAATTTTATGGTATTTGGGGACCCTGGGTACGCCATTTTGACCCTCCGACGACTGATTCTTAAATGCTTGTATGCCCTCAGACTGTACTGGACGTAGTGTGAATGACTTGAATGTTGAGGTTCTGTGGATGTGGCTTTGCTATTTTCCGTGCCCTCCCTTCTCTGTCTACTTTTCTCTGGTGGATTTGTTGGATTGTTTGTAGGTACCGCTTGCTGTGGTTATGTGTATAAGGTGTGAGGGAGTATGCCCATCGGGATAAAAGTATTGTTAAACCTCTAGTTAACTACAAGTGTGTATTTGCAAAGGGGAGAGACGGAATGTTTGTTTGTTAGGTGGGTGGGGTGGGGTGGGGTGGGGGGGGGTTATTGTATGTGAACTGTTTGTAAAAAAAAAAAAGAATGTTTAAAACTTCAATAAAAAATATCTGATTTAAAAAAAAACTGATTCATAAAAGTAGGTGTGGGCAAACACTAGGTTTTCAACATTTGAGGTATGGAAAATTCATTCCAATGCTACTGGGTCTGTGTATATGGTCTCTATACAAGTGGGCCATCGCTAATCCGTGGTCTGAATAATGTATCCTGAATAATGTACTGTACATATAGGGCTCTAACACTCATGATTACAAAAGCCATTTAATCCAGTAATACATCTAGGGATATTGTTCCGACAGGGGCTATGGAAAATTATGCTGAGAGAATTCCTGAATAGGTAACTAAAATCCGAGATTGTCTGGAGGCATACAAACAAATTTTATCATATCTAAGGCATGGATAACTTAGTGCAAGTCAAAGTGGGAGTCCTTATTGACATTTATCTCCAATAAGAATGATATGATAAGCTTGTATGTTTATTTTTTGTTTCCTATCAAGTCATAGAGGATGCAGATCTGTCACGAGCTCTGCCGCCTCCTTCTCCCAGCGGGATCGCGATTTGCATTGCGGGACGTGCCCGCATGCGAATCGCGGCCCGTTCATTACCTGCTGCTGTCCGGCTCTCTGCTTTCTTGCGTGCATGCCCCCACCTCCTAGGGCGGGCGCAGCACCTTCTCTAGATTTAAAGGTCCAGTCCACCACTAATTGGTGTCTGGTCCTTTCTCTTCATTATTTAAGCCAGCTCCTGCCGGATTTTCAGTGCCCCTAGCCTGAGATTAAGTGACCCATATAGCCTGTTAGCCTTGCCCGTGTACCCAGACCTTCCGCTACCTTATTAGAGTTCGCACCTTTGCTGCCTGCTTTGACCTTCTGGTACGTTTGACTGTGCTACTGCCTTATCCTTCGGTACCTCGCCTTGCCCAGCTACCTGTATGGTCGAGCCGTGTCGGGGGGTAGCAAACTGGGTGTTGCCTGCTGCAGCAAGCCCATCCTGTCTTGCTCTGGTGAAGACCCACGGCACCTTAGACTCCGCTCCCCGATACGGTCCGAGTCATCAGCCACACAAGTTAGAAGATCCACATCCAGCTTCATTTGTGGCAATGGATCCCGCTGGGGTTCCTCTGCCTGATAGTCCAGATCTCGCTTCCATTGTGATGCTCCAGTCACAGCAGTTGGCCCAGCAGGCACAGCAGTTGAGCCAGTTGTCAGCCATGATGCAGCAATTACTCACTGCACAACAACAACTGCCACAGCCTCCTCCTGCTCCGGTGTCACCTCTTGCTCCTGCAGTCCTCTCCGGAGTAAAACTCTGCCTGTCTCTTCCCGAGAAATATGAGGGGGATCCCAAGTCCCGTCGTGGCTTCGTGACTCAGTGCTCCTTGCACACTGAACTCATGGTGGATCAGTTCCCTACGGAACAAGCAAAGGTGGTCTTCATCCTCAGTCTTTTAACTGGAAGGGCTTTGGCCTGGGCAACTCCACTGTGGGATCGCAGTGATGCTCTCACAACCAATCTCCACGCGTTTCTGACGGAATTTCGGGGTGTCTTGGAAGAACCTGCTCGAGCTTCCTCTGCTGAGACCGCATTGCTGAGTCTTACTTGGGGCAACTCCTCAGTGGGCGAGTATGCCATTCGATTTCGTACCCTGGCATCGGAGTTATCACGGAATGATGAAGCTCTTTGTGCCACCTTCAAGAGAGGATTATCAAGTAAAATCAAGGATTTCCTCACTGCCCGGGAATTGTCATCTAATCTGAATGAGCTTATACAGTTGGCATCCCGGATTTATACCCGTTTCTCAGAGCGACATGAGGAACTAGGCCAAGAAAGGGAGTCTGCACGACCTCAGCACTTTCCTAGTCTGGCACCTGTCTTCTAGCAACCACCGCAACCTTCTCGCTTGCTTCCCGCAATGGAAGCTATGCAGGTGGATCGGTCTCGCCTGACCCTGCAGGAAAGAACTCGCCGACGAACCGAGAATCTATGCCTATACTTAGCCAGTGCAGATCGCTTCCTCAAAGTTTGTCCTCTCCGTCCTCAGTCACAGGGAAACTCTCGCACCTAGGGTTTGCAGGAGAAGCCTCCCTAGGTGTGAATACCATCTCTCCACGCTTAAATTTGACGGTCCAGCTTTTCCTACCCTCCAAAGAGATCATCTCAGTTTTTACCTTTCTGGACTCAGGCTCCGCGGGAAATTTTATTGATGCTTCCTTAGTACAGAGACATCGTCTGCCAGTGTCTCACCTGTTAAAGCCTTTGTACATCTCAACAGTCAATGGTGAAAGACTGTACTGTACTGTGCTATACCGCACAGAACTGTTGTCTATACAGGTCAGAGTTCTGCATAAGGAGAACTTGTCCTTCTATGTTCTCCATCATTGTACTTCTCCTCTCTTGCTTGGCCTATCTTAGTTGTAACTCCATGCTCCGCAGCTGGATTGGAAAACTGGAGAAGTTCTTCTCTGGGGTCGGCATTGCAACAACCACTGTATTCACACACGTATGTCAAAATTGGAACCATCATCTTTCCTCTGCCTGGTTTGCCTTTGTTCCTTCAGGACTATGCTGATGTCTTCAGTGAAAAGCAAGCCGAAGTGTTACCACCACATCGTCCCTACGATTGTCCCATTGACTTGCTACCTGGCACCACACCTCCCAGGGGCAGAATCTACCCTTTGTCTGTTCCTGAAACTCTGGCAATGTCTAATTACGTCCAGGAGAACCTTCAGAAGGTATTTATCAGGAAGTCTTCTTCCCCTGCCGGAGCCGGCTTCTTCTTCGTGGAAAAAAAAGACTGGTCTTTGCGACCTTGCATCGACTACCGAGGCTTGAATAAAATTACAGTAAAGAACCGCTACCCATTTCCTTTAATCTCAGAGTTATTTGATCATCTGCGAGGTGCCTAAAATCTTCTCTAAATTGGATCTTCGTGGGGCCTATAATTTAATTCATATACGAGAAGGGGACAAATGGAAAACCGCATTTAATACTCGTGGCAGATATTTTGAGTATCTAGTGATGCCATTAGGACTCTGCAATGCTTCAGCAGTCTTCCAGGAGTTTGGCACTGAGTTGTTGTTTATTTGGATGACATACTCATCTACTCGCCCAATATCCAGCCTCATCGTTCTCACCTCTGCCAAGTGTAACAGCGTCTCCGTCAAAATCATCTCTACGCTAAACTAGAGAAATGTACTTTTGATCAAAACAGCCTTCCATTTTTGGGGCATATTATTACCAGTCAAGGTTTACAAATGGATCCCAACAAGCTGTCCGCAGTACTGGACTGGCTTCAACCTTCGGGTTTGAAAGCAATTCAGCGCTTCCTCGGCTTTCCAATTAACATCGGCAATTAATTCCTCACTACTCCACTCTGGTAGCCCCCATCGTCTCGCTTACTGTCACGATTCGGCAGGCTGGAGGTGGATCCTCTGTGCCAGAGAGGGATTGGCGTGGACCGTGCTAGTGGACCGGTTCTAAGCTGCTACTGGTTTTCACCAGAGCCCGCCGCAAAGCGGGATGGTCTTGCAGCGGCGGTAGCAACCAGGTCGTATCCACTAGCAACGGCTCAACCTCTCTGACTGCTGAAGAAGGCGCGGTACAAGGGAGAAGACAAGAGCAAGGTCGGACGTAGCAGAAGGTCGGGGCAGGCAGCAAGAATCGTAGTCAATATGGCAATAGCAGGAGGTCAAGTACACAGTATGGACAAACACAGTAAACGCTTTCTCTAGGCACTAAGGCAACAAGATCCGGCAGGGGAGTGCAGGGGCAGAGATCAGATATAGTCTGGGAGCAGGTGGAAGCCAATTAAGCTAATTGGGCCAGGCACCAATCATTGGTGCACTGGCCCTTTAAGTCTCAGGGAGCTGGCGCGCGCGCGCCCTAGAGAGCGGAGCCGCGCGCGCCAGCACATGACAGCAGGGGACCGGGACGGGTAAGTGACCTGGGATGCGATTCGCGAGCGGGCGCGTCCCACTGTGCGAATCGCATCCCCGACGGCCATGACAGTGCAGCGCTCCCGGTCAGCGGGACCGGGGCGCTGCGGAGAGAGAGACGCCGTAAGCGCTCCGGGGAGGAGCGGGGACCCGGAGCGCTAGGCGTAACAGTACCCCCCCCCCTTAGGTCTCCCCTTCTCTTTGTCCGGTATCTGCCTCCCCTGGGATGAGGACACCGGGAAAGAATGGAGAGTTTCCTCAACGGCAGGCAGTACGGCAGGAGTGGGAATGGGGAGGGAGGGCAGAAGGCGAGGCCTGGCACGGGGCAGTGTGACACCAGGACGGGGGCCATGAGGAGGCACCGAGGCTTGCCTGACTGGACTGGGAGGGGGGGAGAGGCACTTCTTATGGCAGGCAGAGTCCATAAAGACCTTAGGGAGACCGGATACAGGGGGAACCACAGGGTCACGGCAGGGAGTACTGGGAACCGGTTTAAGGCAGTCCTTGAAACAAGAGGTACCCCAGCTCTTGATCTCCCCTGTGGACCAATCCAGGGTTGGGGAATGGTGTTGAAGCCAGGGTAGTCCAAGGAGAATTTCGGAAGTACAATTGGAGAGGACCAAAAACTCAATTTTTTCGTGATGAGGTCCGATGCACATTAGGAGGGGCTCCGTGCGGTAACGCACGGTGCAATCCAACCTGACTCCGTTGACCGCGGAAATGTAGAGTGGCTTGACGAGACGGGTCACCGGGATGCGGAATTTATTCACCAAGGAATCCCGAATAAAATTCCCAGAGGCACCAGAGTCCAGGCAGGCCACGGCTGAGAGGGAGGAGTTGGCTGAAGGAGAAATCCGCACGGGCACCGTGAGACGTGGAGAAGCCGACTTTGAATCAAGAGACGCCACACCCACGAGAGCTGGGTGCGAGCGTGCGTCTCCCAGACGTGGAGGACGGATAGGGCAATCCACCAAGAAATGTTCGGTACTGGCACAGTACAGACAAAGATTTTCTTCCCTACGGCGATTCCTCTCCTCCTGGGTCAGGCGAGACCGATCCACTTGCATGGCCTCCTCGGCGGGAGGCCTAGGCGTAGATTGCAACGGAGACTGTGGGAGAGGTGCCCAGAGATCTAAGTCTTTTTCCTGGCGGAGCTCTTGATGTCTCTCAGAAAAACGCATGTCAATGCGAGTGGCTAGATGAATGAGTTCATGCAGGTTAGCAGGAATTTCTCGTGCGGCCAGAACATCTTTAATGTTGCTGGATAGGCCTTTTTTAAAGGTCGCGCAGAGGGCCTCATTATTCCAGGATAGTTCAGAAGCAAGAGTACGGAATTGTATGGCGTACTCGCCAACGGAAGAATTACCCTGGACCAGGTTCAGCAGGGCAGTCTCAGCAGAAGAGGCTCGGGCAGGTTCCTCAAAGACACTTCGAATTTCCGAGAAGAAGGAGTGTACAGAGGCAGTGACGGGGTCATCGCGGTCCCAGAGCGATGTGGCCCATGACAGAGCTTTCCCAGACAGAAGACTGACTACGAAAGCCATCTTAGACCTTTCAGTAGGAAACTGGTCCGACATCATCTCCAAGTGCAGGGAACATTGTGAAAGAAAGCCACGGCAAAACTTAGAGTCCCCATCAAATTTGTCCGGCAGGGACAAGCGGAGGCGAGGAGTGGCCACTCGCTGCGGAAGAGGTGCAGGAGCTGGCGGAGGAGATGGTTGCTGCTGTAGCAGAGGCAGAAGTTGCGACTGAAGTTGCTGCACCATGGTGGACACTTCCGACAGCTGGTGAGTTAGATGGGCGATCTGTCGGGATTGCTGGGCGACCACCGTGGTGAGGTCAGAGATAGCTGGCAGGGGAACCTCAGCGGGATCCATGGCCGGATATACTGTCACGATTCGGCAGGCTGGAGGTGGATCCTCTGTGCCAGAGAGGGATTGGCATGGACCGTGCTAGTGGACCGGTTCTAAGCTGCTACTGGTTTTCACCAGAGCCCGCCGCAAAGCGGGATGGTCTTGCAGCGGCGGTAGCAACCAGGTCGTATCCACTAGCAACGGCTCAACCTCTCTGACTGCTGAAGAAGGCGCGGTACAAGGGAGAAGACAAGAGCAAGGTCGGACGTAGCAGAAGGTCGGGGCAGGCAGCAAGAATCGTAGTCAATATGGCAATAGCAGGAGGTCAAGTACACAGTATGGACAAACACAGTAAACGCTTTCTCTAGGCACTAAGGCAACAAGATCCGGCAGGGGAGTGCAGGGGCAGAGATCAGATATAGTCTGGGAGCAGGTGGAAGCCAATTAAGCTAATTGGGCCAGGCACCAATCATTGGTGCACTGGCCCTTTAAGTCTCAGGGAGCTGGCGCGCGCGCGCCCTAGAGAGCGGAGCCGCGCGCGCCAGCACATGACAGCAGGGGACCGGGACAGGTAAGTGACCTGGGATGCGATTCGCGAGCGGGCGCGTCCCACTGTGCGAATCGCATCCCCGACGGCCATGACAGTGCAGCGCTCCCGGTCAGCGGGACCGACCGGGGCGCTGCGGAGAGAGAGACGCCGTAAGCGCTCCGGGGAGGAGCGGGGACCCGGAGCGCTAGGCGTAACACTTACTAAGAAGACTGCTAATCCAAGAGTTCGGACTCCTGAGGCTGAAGAAGCTTTCAAACAGTTATAGTCCGCCTTCGCTTCGGCTCCTGTTCGAGACCTGATTCTAGCAAGCCATTCATCTAGAAAGTGGATGCTTCGTCAGTTGGAGCAGGTGCAGTGTTAACGCAAAAGTCTTCTAAGGAGAGAACTTTAATCTGCAGATTTTTCTCTAAAACCTTCTCCCCTGCGGAGAGAAATTATACCATCTGAGATCGCGAGCTCTTGCCCATTAAGTTGGCTTTAGAAAAATGGCGTCACCTCTTGGAAGGCTCTGTACACCCAGCTTACTATCTATTCCGACCACAAGAACTTGCTCTATCTCCAGTCTGCCCATCGCCTCAACCTTCGACAGGCTCTGTTCTTCTCCAGATTTAACTTCTTAATCCACTTCCGTCCTGCAGAGAAGAATCTTCGTGCTGACGCTCTGTCCAGATCCTCTGATGTTCACTGTCTTGAATCACATTCTCAACCTATTATTTCCCCTGATCGTTTCATCTCAGCAGCACCAGAGTGTCTTCAGCACTTGCCACCAGGGAAGACTTAAGTACCTCACCATTTAAGATTTTGAGTCCTGTATTGGGGTCATTCCTCTCTACTGGCTGGTCATGCTGGAATTCATAAGTCCATACATCTCATCGCCCGACAGTATTGGTGGTCTACTCTAAAACAGGTTGTTTTTGATTTTGTCCGATCTTGTTCAGTTTGTGCCTGGGACAAGACCCCCCGTTCCAAGCCTGCTGGTCTACTACATCCTTTGCCAGTTCCAGAGCAGCCCTGGACCGATATTGCAATGGACTTTATTACTGACCTTCCCTCTTATGGCGGAAATACAGTCATTTGGGTTGTTGTGGACGGATTCTCTAAAACGGCTCATTTTGTGCCTCTACCGGGATTACCCTCTGCACCAATTGTTCCTCTGCCATGTCTTCCGCCTGCATGGATTGTCCTCCTCTATTGTCTCCAACCGAGGAGTCCAGCTTGTCTCTAAGTTTTGGAGGGTTCTCTGTTCACGTCTTCAAGTTAAATTAGATTTTTCTTCGGGTTACCACCCTCAATCCAATGGACAGGTCGAAATGGTGAACCAGTTATTGGGAGACTATCTCCGCCATTTTGTTTCTGCTCGTCAAAATGACTGGGCCGATCTGCTACCCTGTGCCGAATTTTCGTACAACCATAAGGATTCTGAATCCTCTGGGTCTTCACCCCTCTTTGTGGTCTATGGACTTCATCCTCGTCCTCCTCTACCCTTATCCACTTCCTCCGGAGTTACCATGGCCGATGAACAAGTGCGGAATTTCGTCCCCATCTGGCGAAAGACTCGTGACTCGATTCTGCATGCCGCCACTGATATGAAATCGCAAGCGGACAGGAAAAGACGCCCTCATCCCGAATTCTCTCCAGGGGACAAAGTGTGATTGTCTTCCAAGTTCATCCGCTTTAAGGTACCATGTTATAAGCTGGGTCCTCGCTATTTGGGTCCTTACAAGATCAAATAACGTTGAAACCCTGTAGCTTATTCTTTCCATCTTCCTTCCTCTCTCTGGCTCCCAAATTCTTTTCATGTATCCCTCTTAAAATCTGTTGTCCATAACCGCTTCTCTAAAAAAGTCATCACTACTACTCCCATGTCTGGTACCTCCGATGTTTATATCGTCAAAGAAATTCTGGATTACATGTTTGTCAGAGGAAAATGTTTTTTTCCTTATGGACTGGGAAGGATTTGGGCCAAAGGAAAGGTCTTGGGAGCCGCAAGACAACATTCTAGACCGTGACCTTATCCACAGGTTTTTGTCCTCAAAAAAGAGGGGGAGACCAAAAGGGGGGGGGGGGGTGTACTGTTACGGCGAGCACTCTGGTCCTGCGCTCTGACCGTGTGCGCCTGCCGCCTCCTTCTCCCGGCGGGACCAGGATTCACATTGCTGGATGCGCCCGCATGCGAATCGCGGCCCGTTCATTACTTGCCGCTGGCTGGCTCTCTGCTTCCCTGTGTGCATGTCCTCGCCTTCTAGGGTGCGCGCGGCACCTTCTCTAGATTTAAAGGGCCAGTGCACCACTAATTGGTGCCTGGTCCTTCCTCTACAGCTCCTCCCCCAGCTCCTCCTCCCAGACAGCTCCTCCCCCTCTTTCCTGCCGATCTTCAGTGCCCCTAGCCTGAGATTAAGTGACCCGTATAGCCTGTTAGCCTTACTTGTGTATCCAGACCTTACGCTACGTTATTAGACTTCGTACCTTTGCTGCCTGCCTTGACCTTCTGCTACGTTTGACTGCACTTCTGCCTTATCCTTCGGTACCTCGCCTTGCCCAGCTACCTGTGTGGTCGAGCCGTGTCGTGGGTAGCGACCTGGGTGTTGCTTGCCGCAGCAAGCCCATCCTGCCTTGTGGTGGGCTCTGGTAAAGACCAGCGGCACTTTAGACAATATAAATATGAACATATTTATTTTAGAACTTGATGTAATATCTGTTAAGTCCATGTTCTGAAAGGGGTGCGGATAGTAAATTTTATATATCAGCTCTGCATACACTGTACAACTGAAGGGCCCAGCTTCTGCCTCGTATTGATCTGATTATTCATTACCCTTATAAGTGCCTGAATGTTGCTGAATATTAATTTTCATTTTTGCCTGTGTACTCTCCTTGTCCTATCCCAGAAAAAAAAAAGTTATATGTTACTCAGTACCTCATCCTGATCATGTACATAAAACTTTTATGTGTCTAGCTTCTGTATTTCTTTTAAAATCAGCTTATATCAGATCACACTGAATTTCCATCTTCTCTCTGGCAGGGGGGGTGCCCCTCTTTTGCCCTCACTAACTTTTGCCCTCACTAACTAACTTGTATGTACATTCCTATACAGGTGGGCGTATGTGGAGAGCATTGCACCCTAGTTTGTAGCACAGACTAGGATGCAATGCTCTACATATACCCCCACCCGTATAGTAATGTACACTACACACACTGCTATACACATGGGGGGTATGTGCAGACTGCAGAGCATTGCAACCTAGGCCTAGGGTTTATAGAAGGTATCTGCACATACCCCCCCCCCCCCTACCCATGTGTATAGCAGTGTGTGTAGTGTACATTACTATACAGGTACTATACAAAAAAAAAAAAAAACACACATTGCATACTATTTTGGAAACTACACCCCTGAAGGCACGTAACAAGGGGTCCAGTGAGCCTTAACACCCCACAGGTGTTTGACAACTTTTTATTAAAGTCGGATGTGTAAATGAAAAAAAAAGTTTTTCACTAAAGTTCAGTTTGGGAGAAAATGCTCCCCAAAATTTGTAACCCCATCTCTTCTGAGTATGGAGATACCCCATGATGGGACGTAGTATGCTCTGCGGACAAACTACAATGCTCAGAAGAGAAACACATTTGGCTTTTGGAAAGCAAATTTAGCTGAAATGGTTTTTGGGGGGCATGTCGCATTTAGGAAGCCCCTATGGTGCCAGAACAGAAAAAAAAAAAAAAAAAAAACACATGCCATACTATTTTGCAAACTACACCCCTCGAGGAATGTAACAAGGGGTCCAGTCAGCCTTAACACCCCACAGGTGTTTGACAACTTTTTGTTAAAGTCAGATGTATAAATGAAAAAAACATTTTTTTCACTAAAATGCTTTTCCCCAAAATTTTTTTACATTTTTACAAGGGGTAATAGGAGAAAATGACCCCCAAATTTTATTTGTAACCCCATTTCTTCTGAGTATGGAAATACCCCATGTGTGGTTGTCAAGTGCTCTGCTGGCGCGCTACAATGCTCAGAAGAGGAGAAGCGCCATTGAGATTTTGGAGAGAGAATTTGTTTGAAATGGAAGTCAGGGGCCATGTGCGTTTCCAAAGCCCCCCATGGTGCCAGAACAGTGGACCCCCCACATGTGACCCCATTTTGCAAAATACAGAATTCAATAAGGGGTGCAGTGAGCATTTACACCCCACTGGCGTTTGACAGATCTTTGGAACAGTGGGCTGTGCAAATGAAAAATTTAATTTTTCATTTTCACGGACCACTGTTCCAAAAATTTGTCAGATACCTGTGTGGCATAAATGCTCACTGTACCCCTTATTACATTACATGAGGGGTGTAGTTTCCAAAAAGGGGTCACATGTGAGGGGGGGGGGGGGGGTCCATTGTTCTGGCACTATGGGGGCTTTGGAAACACACCTGAGCCTCCAGTGCATGGCAATCCTCAGGATAAGCAGGACCGATTTGTAAATTACTTCTATTAAAAAATCTTAATCCTTCGAGTACTTATCAGCTGCTGTATGATCCACAGGAAGTTCTTTTCTTTTTGAAATTTCCTTTCTGCCTGACACCTCTGTCCCTTTTAGGAACTGTCCAGAGTAGGAGCAAATCCCCATAGAAAACCTATCCTGCTCTGGGCAGTTCCGAAAATGGACTGAGGTGTCAGCAGAGAGCACTGTAGTCAGGCAGAAAGGAAATTCAAAAAGAAAATAACTTCCTGTGGATCATAACGGCAGCTGATAAGTACTGGAAGGATTAATATTTTTTAACAGATGTAATTTACAAATCTGTTTAACTTTCTGACACCAGTTGATTAAACATAAAAAATAATGTACCCCTTTTATAAAGTGTTGTAAGATAACCCTTCCCCTGAGATATTGTTACAACTAGAGGAGAAAAAGGTGTTTAATCCCTTAAGGACAGAGCGTTTTTCCGTTTTTGCACTTTTGTTTTTTCCTCCTTACCTTTTAAAATCATAACCCTTTCAATTTTGCTCCTAAAAATCCATTTGATGGCTTATTTTTTGTGCCACCTTTTTTTTTTGCTAACTATTTGATTGCTTTTTATTCATTTTTCATGGTATAAAAAGTGACCAAACATACGCTATTTTGGACTTTGGAATTTTTTTGCGTGAACACCATTAACTGTGCGGTTAATTAACAATATATTTTTATAGTTTGGACATTTACGCACGCGGCGATACCACATATGTTTATTTTTATTTACACAGTTTTTTTTTTTTAAATGAGAAAAGAGGGTGATTCAAACTTTTATTAGGGGAGGAGTTAAATGATCTTTATTAACTTTTTTTTTCACTTTCTTAGTTTTTTGCTATGTTATAGCCCCCATAGGGGACTATAACATGCATGATACTTATTACAGGCACTGATCAGTGTTATCACCGCTTGACTGCTCCTGCCTGGATCTCAGGCACGGAGATGTCATTCGACGATCGGACGCCGAGGAGGCAGGTAAGTGACCCTCCTTGTGCGTCCTAGCTGATCGGAACACTGAGGTTTCACGGCGGTGGTCCCGATCAGCCCAACTGAGCTGCCAGGAAGCTTTCACTTTCACTTTAGACGTGGCAATCAACTTTATTGTCCAGCATTAGTCATGGGTCCTGATAGCAGCTGGGACCGTGCTGGTATGATGCGAGCTCAGCTCCTGAGCTCGCTTCATAACCCTACCATGCCACAGCGCCGTTTATAAATGGCGTTCTGCGGCAAGGGGTTAAACAATTTCTAAAAAATAAAATTCAAAATAAACTATCTTTCGTTCTGGGACAAAATAAATTTCAGGAAGGTGGTAAACCAAATAAACTTCTTGTTAATATAATTGCAAATCAAAAGGAATGTTCGAAAGTAAAATATATTTTAAACAAAAAAAGGGGGGTCGTGAATAATGAGGATAATTTACGTTTAGGAGAATAATGAGGAAAATTGGCGTTTAGCAAATGCGTTTGCGTTTAGCATGTGTGTGCTATGTGGATTTTTTCATGCTCTGGACAGTTCCTGAGAGCACTGTGGTCATGACAGAAAATAAATAAAAAAAAGAAAAGAATTTCCTCTGTAGTATACAACAGTTAATAAGTGGAATAACTGGAAGGATTTAGATTTTTTAATAGAAGTGATTTACAAATCTGTTTAACTTTTCTGGCACCAGTTGATTTAAAAAAAAATAAAAAATTTCCAACGGAGTACCACTTTAAACCACATATTTCATCTCTGGTAAGTGGGGAACAAACTGGATTTATACCAAAATCTGTATTTGACAATATCCATCAGGTATTTGCGGGTGTTCAGATGGTGGATGGACCTTGGTGCTCCATTCTGTTGTTGGATGCGACTAAAGCCTTCGACAGGGTGGAGTGGCAAATTAGGAATGGGCCGGCCAGAGCTCCTTACATGACAGTGTGCTCAGCCTATCACCGGCTGAGGTGGGACATCGCTGCGGCCAGTGATACGCTGACGGCTCTGTGATGTTCCTGTCCCCAGGAAGCAGTAAAAGGATAACAGCGGAGGACCATGAGGCCGATACCGGAGCAACGGGGGAACGTAGGAAGGTGAGTTAATGTTTAGTTTGTTTATTTTTGTAGCCTGAGCACAGGAATATGTAAAATTCATGCAGTACAGATGTCCTTTAAGGTTTATAGTTAGTAAGGTTGGGCAGAGTTGGTTTCAATATTTGTTTAAAGTTGGAGGGGTAACATTTGTTAGAATTATTAGAAACTAATTTAGTTGCACAGAAGGAATGCTGTAAATGGCCTACTATTATCAACATTAATAAGTCTTGGGTTAAGATTAAAGGGGTACTCCGGGGGAATTTTTTTTATTTCTTTCAAATCATCTGATGACAGAAAGTTAATCAGATTTGTAAATTACTTCTATTTAAAAAAAAAAAAAAAAAAAAAAAAAAAGTATCCTTCCAGCACTTATCAGCTGCTGTATACTACAGAGTATGACACAGTATGACCACAGTGCTTCCTGCTGACACCTCTATCGATGTCAGGAACTGTCCAGAGCAGGAGAGTTTGCTTTAGGGATTTGCTTGCACTCCGGACTTCAATATGGAAAAATTGGGTTTAAAGGGGTACTCCAAGGAACTAAACCCATAGCCCATCCTTTCCCTCTCACAAGCTATGTATTTGTCTAAATATCATTCATTAGCTATATTGAGCAGTTTCCCTCTTTCTGCTGTCACTTATATGCAGGGAGTGAGAGAGAGACGTCATTCTCAGATCCTGCTGTTCTTGGTGTAAATCCCTCAGTGAGACCTAGCCCCCACCATTCAAGACAACACCATGTGATCTCTGTCTGGTCTAGAGCTCTGGCTTCACATGCACACCATTTTTATTTTTATTCACTTCCCCAGAGTACCCCTTTAATACAAGTAGCACAATTTTGTTCAGATGGGCAGCTGATTAAACTTGACACAATTAAGAGACTATATGGATTAGAGGAAAGCTGCCGGCGGCAGCACAGAGGAATACAGGACCCCCTAAACCAGATAATCCACCTCCCCTAGAAGCGAGAAAACCTCCTCACTCAGGGCCAGAATTAATGCAGTAATCTAACCCCTGCTTTGTCCACCCCATAGCTCTACAGTACCTAGCCCAGCAAACACTTGGGTAAGTCCACATTGTCCACCTTCTCATTTTTTAATCAGGGATCATATGTTTACACCTTAAATCGACACCCTATTCTGCGATGATAGTACTAATACTATAACACCGACGCCATAATAACCCATGTACTTCCACAAGTACTCAACACCAGCGCACAGAAATGTATTTGTATTTATATTTTTATTTGTGTAATTTTATGTGTATTGCAACTCTTTTAAACAGTACCCTGTTGCTTTTATCTGCTTTGTACCTCTTTAAATAGCGACATATTACTCCATCACATTGACCCTTCTGAACTGAGGTTTTCTTTCAATGCTTTTTTTATTGCATTCTATATTTTTTTATACCGCCATAATGCCCTATGCACACCATGACATGTTTTTTAATATAAGACATACAGTATACATATCATTGCATTGACCCTCATGACGTATTTGGAAATATATGACTGGTTTTCCTCTACACAATCTCTGCACTTATAACTTATACTCTGTATATATGTTTATACTTATGTGTATACATGTACATATATGTCTATATGTTTTTTAGCACTGTAAGGGGACCTGAGGAAGGCATGAGTGTATGCCGAAACGCGTTGTCCCTAATGTACCAATAAAAGTTTTATTGTCCTGTGCTGCTCGAGTCCTCTCTTCATAATCACAGTTGTGCAGCGCCTCCACCAACCAGTTTTTTTCTGCCTTATCTGTCCTCCATTACTATCAGTTCCCAGCACTGGGGTCCGATACTTGTAAGAGTGCAGCAGCCAACTATCGCAACCAACCCATTCACGCCGACCGCTGCATTTATCATCCTTCGCTTATACGAGGTGCATATCTCACTTGAGTGTGGTGTAGGGCACACCAGCAGATACCCCCCTGTGTTTTTTTTATCCCTTTTCAAGCATGCACAAACTGACAAGAGAAGACAAACACAAGAAGTGTGTGTTAGGCATACTTGCCCCTCAATTTACAACATTCACGACCCCTGACCCTATAATCCCGCCATAACCCAATGTACATTGTTTACACCCCCTGACTTTATAATCTCGCCATAACCCAATAGTCACTCTTGCTTTCTAAATTAAGGTCACACCCATCTGACAAATTTCCTGAACAATCAGAAAATCTATAAACCCTCATATCTCAGGAACAGCAGGGGGTATCAATAATCTGTAAAAAAGTTGTAAAATCAGGGCATCCTATGCAATTTAATGACAGTTTAATCAAAATTTTTGGAGTTGGCCATGGATCCTCTTTAACCTGTTAAGGACGAAGGGCATACAGGTACGCCCTTGAATTCTGGTACTTAAAGGATAAGTCTCATGCTAAAAAACTTATCCCCTATCAAAGTCCCATAGACTTGCATTGAGGGGGCAGGGCGTGACGTCACACGGAGGCGGAGTCTTGATGTCACAATACTCCGGCCCCGTGGTTGTCATGCTTCACACTTGGAGCCTCCATCACTGCAGAGAGCTCACAAAGGTGGGTGCGGAATGACAGATTGCGGGGGTCCCCCAGCGGTGTACATATATGTCTATATGTTTTTTAGCACTGTAAGGGGACCTGAGGAAGGCATGAGTGTATGCCGAAACGCGTTGTCCCTAATGTACCAATAAAAGTTTTATTGTCCTGTGCTGCTCGAGTCCTCTCTTCATAATCACAGTTGTGCAGCGCCTCCACCAACCAGTTTTTTTCTGCCTTATCTGTCCTCCATTACTATCAGTTCCCAGCACTGGGGTCCGATACTTGTAAGAGTGCAGCAGCCAACTATCGCAACCAACCCATTCACGCCGACCGCTGCATTTATCATCCTTCGCTTATACGAGGTGCATATCTCACTTGAGTGTGGTGTAGGGCACACCAGCAGATACCCCCCTGTGTTTTTTTTATCCCTTTTCAAGCATGCACAAACTGACAAGAGAAGACAAACACAAGAAGTGTGTGTTAGGCATACTTGCCCCTCAATTTACAACATTCACGACCCCTGACCCTATAATCCCGCCATAACCCAATGTACATTGTTTACACCCCCTGACTTTATAATCTCGCCATAACCCAATAGTCACTCTTGCTTTCTAAATTAAGGTCACACCCATCTGACAAATTTCCTGAACAATCAGAAAATCTATAAACCCTCATATCTCAGGAACAGCAGGGGGTATCAATAATCTGTAAAAAAGTTGTAAAATCAGGGCATCCTATGCAATTTAATGACAGTTTAATCAAAATTTTTGGAGTTGGCCATGGATCCTCTTTAACCTGTTAAGGACGAAGGGCATACAGGTACGCCCTTGAATTCTGGTACTTAAAGGATAAGTCTCATGCTAAAAAACTTATCCCCTATCAAAGTCCCATAGACTTGCATTGAGGGGGCAGGGCGTGACGTCACACGGAGGCGGAGTCTTGATGTCACAATACTCCGGCCCCGTTGTTGTCATGCTTCACACTTGGAGCCTCCATCACTGCAGAGAGCTCACAAAGGTGGGTGCGGAATGACAGATTGCGGGGGTCCCCAGCGGTGGGACCCCTTTGATCATACATCTTATTCCCTGCCCTTTGGATAGGGGATAAGATGTACTAGGGCTGGAGTACCCCTTTAAGGACCAAAGGCGTACCTGTATGCCTTGAGTCCTTAATCGGCTTTGAAGCAAGCGCAGGAGCTGCACTCGCTATAGAACAGTGAGTGTTGGCTAGGACTCATTTTCACCTTAAGGAATTCTTAGTTTTTTCCTCCTCATCTTCTAAAAATCATAATGCGTTAAATTTTGCACCTGCAGAACCATATAAGGGCTTGTTTTTTGCATCACCAATTGTACTTTGTAATGACAATACTTATTTTATAACATAATCTGCGTCAATTTTTTTCCTTATTTGTGACGTAAAATGAAAAAACAAAACATTTTGCTAATTTTTAGGGCTTCCGTTTCTACGCAGTGCACTTTGTGGTTAAAATGACACATTATCTTTATTCTGTAGGTCCATACGATTACAAGAATATCCAATTTATGTAGGTTTTATTTATTTTACTACTTTAAAAAAAATTATTACTACATGCACCAAAATTAGTATGTTTAAAATTGTCATCTTCTGACCCCTATAACTTTTTTATTTTTCAATGTGGCTATATGAGGGCTTATTTTTTGCACCATGGTCTGTAACTGTTATCAGTACCATTTTTGTTTTGATGGGACTTTTTGATCGTTTTTTAATTAATATTTTTATGGTATGTGAAGTGAAAAAAAAATCCACAATTTTGGACTTTAGTATTTTTTTTACGTGTACGCTATCGACCGTGCGGTTTAGCTAACCTTATATTTTAATAGTTCAGACATTTATGCACCCGGCGGTACCACATATGATTATTTTTTTTATTACATTCTTTTATTTAAAAAAATAGAAAAAAAAGGGTGCTTAAAATTTTTATTGGGGGGGGGGGGATGGGCTTATTCACATTTATGTTCTTATTTTTTTAACACTTTTTACTTCTTTTTTTAGCCCCCTTGGGGCTAAATGGGGCTATACCATGCAATCTTTTGATTGCATACACTGTTCAATGCTATGCCATAGCATAGCATTGATCAGTGTTACTGGCGCTCTGCTGCTCTAGCCTGCTGCGGACATGGAGCAGTAGATAGCTGATCGGACGATGAGGCAGGTAAGGACCCTCCCGTCATCCAGTAAGCTGATCAGTACATCACAATTCTGTTGAGATAGTTTCTGCCGAGATAGTTTCCCTTTCAGTTTAGATGCCGCAATCAACTTTGATCGCTGCATCTAAAGGGTTAATGCCAGGCATCGGCCCGATCGGCGGTGCCCTGCATTAGCTGTGGGTCCTGGCTGCCCTTAGTGACCAGGACCCACAGGTTTTAACCCGTTCTCCGCTTGTGAGAACAGTTTAAACCCCGTTAGCGGGATCAAGGCGTACAGGTACGCCCTCAATCCTTAAGGATTGGGGAACGGGGGCGTACCGGTACGCCCTGCGTCCTTAAGGGGTTAATGACAGGCAGCGGTGATCCCGATCATGGCGTCTACAGTGAAAGTGAGTCATCTTCAGAACTCCTGCAACGTGATCATGGCGGTTCCATGAGCTAAAATGGCAGAGGAGGGTCGCCTTACCTGCCTCCTGCTGTTGATCGCCTATCCAATGATGTAGCGTGGGCTTAGCCAGGCTATATCAGTGGATAGCCGATCACACTGTATAATGCTGTGCCATAGGCATAGCATTATACAGTAAATGCAATCTAATGATTGCATATCAAAGTCCTATGGGGACTTAAAAAGTGTAAAACATTTAATAAAAAAAGCTTCTAAAATTATATAAAACCCCCTCCCCTAATAAAAACTTAAATTACCCTTATTTTCCAATTTTACAAAAAACATTAAAACAATTTTAAAAAAATTACAGATTTGGTATCTCCATCATGCATAAATGTCAAAACTATTAAAATATAATGTTTATGATCCCGCATGATAAATGACATAAATGTAAAAAAATATCAAACACCAAAAATACTGATTTTTAATCACATCATGTATCAATTTTTTTTTTAAAAGCGATCAAAAAGTCCCATGAAAAATGGTACAGCTGAAAACTACAGATCACAGCTCAAAAATAGGAGCCTTCAAATATGTGAGTATATGGAAAAATAAAAAGTTATATGAGTCTGAATTGGACAATTTTATGCATATAAATTGTCAGGGCTCTCGCTTCGGCCGGTCACTCTGGCTGGGAGCGCTCTCCTATGTTGCCCTATGCTCCCGGCAGTGCCGCCGTTCGCATTGCGGGACTCGCCCGCATGCGAACCACGGACTGCCGCTCACCTTCTGCCCTGTCCTCTTCTTTCTCTGGGGCTCCTGTTCCTCGCATTGCGGGGCGTGCTCCCTTGCGAGCCCCGCTCTGTCCTCCTAGGGTGCATGTGCACTGGTTCTTCTAAATTTAAAGGGCCAGGGCACCAATAATTGATGCTTGTCAAAACCAATCTTATTTAGTTCCGGCACTTCCCACTGTTCCCAGCCGGATCTTTGTGCCTTGTGCCTAGTGAAAGCGTTCCTCTGTGTGTTGCCTATTAGTGTTCCAGACCTACTGCTAGTGAACTGACCTCACACCTTTGCCGCCTGCCTCCTGACCTCATGCCTTAGTATGCTTCTTTGCTGCCTGCCCTTGACCTTCTGCTATGACTGACTATTCTTGTGTACTTCAGCGCCAAGGTTCACCTAGGCAGCCTGTGTGGAGGAATCATGTCAGGGGTAGCAACCTGGGTGCCGCCTGCCGCAGTGAGACCATCCCGCTTTGTGGCGGGCTCTGGTGAAAACCAGCAGCACCTTAAACTCTGCTCCCTGATACGGTTGAGTCATTGTCCAAGCATGTCCAAGGGATCCACTTCCTTCAGCCGCTTACATAAATTTTGTTAAGTAGTACAGTAATAGAAAAACGATATAAGTTGTGTATTGTTTTAATTGCATTGACCTACAGAATAAAGATAATGTATCATTTTTACCATAAAGTGCACTGTGTAAAAACCAAACCCCCAAAAGTAGCAAAATTGCATTTAAAAAAATAAATAAAATTCTGCCCACAAATATACATTTTTTGGTTTCATGGTACATCTTATGGTATAATGAAAGGTCTCTTTACAAAGTACAAGTGGTCGTGTAAAAAACAATCCCTCATATGGGTCTGTAGGTGAAAAAATAAAAAAAAAGTTATAGATTTTAAAAGGAGGAAAGGAGGAAAAACAAAAATGCTAAAATGAAAATTGGCCTGGTCCTTAAAGGGGTACTCACTTGGAAAACAAATGTTTTCAAATCAACTGGTGCCAGAAAGTTATACAGATTTGTAAATTACTTAATCTTAATCCTTCCAGTACTTATCAGATATTGTATGCTGCAGAGGAAGTTATGAAATTATTTCCAGAGTGACCACAGTGCTCTCTGCTGACACCTCTATCCGTGTCAGGAACTGTCCAGAGTAGGAGAGGTTTGCTATAGGGATTTGCTTCTACTCTGGACAGTTCCTGACACGGAGAGAGGTGTCAGCAGAAAGCACTGAACAGAACTTCACAACTTTCTATGCAGTATACAGCAGCTGATAAGTACTGGAAGAATTAAGATTTTTATATAGAAGTAATTTACAAATCTGTATAACTTTCTGGCACCAGTTGATTTGAAAACATTTATTTTCTACTGGAGTACCCTTTTAAGGCCAAAATGACGGATGTATATTTACGTCCGTGGCCAATTTCCGTAATGTGCTCAGCTTCTGAGCACACTTCGTATCTGCTGGGTCCCAGTTGCTTTCGGCAACCAGGACCCGTGGCTAATACCGGGCATCGCCAATCGGGCTGATGTCCGGCATTAACTTTTTAGACGCTGCGATCAAAGTTGATTGCGGCGTCTAAATCGGGAGAAATCACTGCCGTTTAGCTCAGTGGAGCTGTTCGGGACTGCTGTGGTGAAATCGCGGCATTCCGAACCACTGAGAGGACAGTGGGAGGTGCCTTACCATGCTCCACGCTGTTCGATCGGCGTTTGATTGCTCCAAGCCTGAGATCCAGGCTAGAGCAATCAAGTGCAGATCATACAGATCAATGCTATGCTATGGCTTAGCATTGTTCAGTGTATGCAATCAAAATATTGCAAGTAATAGTCTCCTATGGGGGCTAAAAAAATGTGTAAAAATTGTAAAAAAAATAAGTGAATACATGTGATATATAAATGTGATTTAACCTCTTACTTATTAAAACTTTGAATCACCACACATAAAAAAAATGTAAACGAAAATAAAAATAAAAATATGTGGTATCGTCGTGTCCGAACTATAAAAATATAATGTTAATTAAACCACACAGTTACAGCTACAAAATAGCCAAACCTGATTTTCGTGTTTTCATTCATTTTCCCAGTTACCTGCTCATCAGCGAGCCCCTTCCCTGCTGGGTCCTGGGTATTTAACTTGCAACAGTTCAGACTGCTTTTACCCTTGTGTAGTCACTGATCTCTATGTGCATTTATATCGTTCCTAATTATGATTCCGTGTATACCCTGACCTGGCTGACATCCACTCTGGTTCCTGATCCTGGTTTTGACTATGCTGCTTTTTCAGTATCCTAACTTTAGCTATTCCTGAGTCCCTGGATTCCTAAGTCCCTGGATTCTGCTATTATTTGTTAGTGTTGTATTTTTTTATTATTGTAATAAAGCTGTCATTTCTACTGTACAATCATCTCCATCTGGTTTTGTGGTTGTTAAAATACTGGCAAATATGGACCAAAATACAAAACAAACTCAGCCTATAGGAAATGTTCACATTGGTTGGATTTGTCGAAAATAATGCAACAGCAAATCTGAATAAAAAAAAAAGAAAATCTAAACCTAATCATGCTGGCTTGGTTCGAGTTTTGTAGTAATTTTCTGGTACAAAAAAAATAGAAAAAAATGGTCCCCTGCCATGTTTGTAACATGTGGGACAATATGTAATCATAGGAAGCTTACACATGCTGGTTTTGTGGAAGGAAAATTGCTACAAAATGAGCAAATGTAAACAACTTAAGAGTGTACTCCGGTAGAAAGCAAATGTTTTCAAATCTATTAATTATTCATAGGGTTTCAACCTATTTAATCTAGGTTTTAAGAGATACTCCAGTGGAAAAAAATGTTTTCAAATCAGCTGGTGCCAAAAAGTTATGCAGATTTGAAAATTACTTATATTTAAAAAATCTTAAATGGATACTGTCAAAAACTTTTTATATATTGGACATCTTGGCAAAACATTAACCTTTCTAATATAATTTTATTTCCTTTTTTATAGAAATCATGGCTTATAAAATCAAAGTACAGAAAGTGAAGGTGGGCTAGCACTCCTCTGTCCTCTCTCCTGCCCTATCAGACAGCACAGAAGAGTGCCACCAGAGGACAGTAGAGAGCACAGAGGAGTGCTATCAGACAGGAGAGAGCACAGAGGAGTACTATCAGACAGGAGAGAGCACAGAGGAGTACTATCAGACAGGAGAGAGGACAGAAGAGTACTATCAGACAGGAGAGAGAACAGAGGAGTACTATCAGACAGGAGAGAGCACAGAAGAGTGCCATCAGACAGGAGACAGAGGGGTACTATCAGACAGGAGAGAGCACAGAGGAGTGCTTTCAGACAGGAGAGAGCACAAAAGAGTGCCATCAGACAGTAGAGAGCACAGAGGAGTACTATCAGACAGGAGAGAGCACAGAGGAGTGCTATCAGACAGGAGTTATCACAGAAAAGTACTATCAGACAGGAGAGAGCAGAAAGGAGTGCTATCAGACAGGAGAGAGCACAGAGGAGTGCTATAAGACAGGAGAGAGCACAGAGGAGTACTATCAGACAGGAGAGATTACAGAGGAATACTATCAGACAGGAGAGAGCAAAGAGGAGTACTATCAGACAGGAGAGAGCACAGAAGAGTGCCATCAGACAGGAGAGAGCACAGAGGAGTACTATCAGACAGGATAGAGCACAGAGGAGTACTATCAGACAGGAGAGAGCACAGAGGAGTGCTATCAGACAGGAGAGAGCACAGAGAAGTGCTATCAGACCGGGGAGAGAACAGAGGAGTACTATTAGACAGGAGAGAGAACAGAGGAGTACTATCAGACAGGAGAGAGCACAGAGGAATGCTATCTGACAGGAGAGAGCACAGAGAAATGCTATCAGACCGGGGAGAGAACAGAGGAGTCCTAGTAGACAGGAGAGAGAACAGAGGAGTACTATCAGAAAGGAGAGAGCACAGAGAAGTCCTATCAGACAGGAGAGACCACAGAGGAGTACTATCAGACAGGAGAGAGTACAGAGGAATACAATCAGACAGGAGAGAACACAGATGAGTACTATTAGACAGGAGAGAGCACAGAGGAGTCTTATCAGACAGGAGTGAGCACAGAAGTCCTATCAGACTGGGGAGAGTACAGAGGAGTACTATCAGACTGTAGAGATTACAGAGGAGTCCTATCAGGCAGGAGTGAGCACAGAGGAGTCCCATCAGACAGGAGAGAGCACAGAGGAGTCCTATTAGACAGGAGAGAGCACATAGGAGTCCTATCAGACAGGAGAGACCACAGATGAGTACTATCAGACAGGAGAGAGCACAGAGGAATACAATCAGACAGGAGAAAACACAGAGGAGTACTATTAGACAGGAGAGAGCACAGAGGAGTCCTATCAGACAGGAGAGAGCACAGAGGAGTCCTATCAGACAGGAGTCAGCACAGAGGAGTACTATCAGACTGTAGAGATTACAGAGGACTTCTATCAGACAGGAGTGAGCACAGAGGAGTCCCATCAGACAGGAGAGAGCACAGAGGCGTGCTATTAGACAAGAGAGAGCACAGAGGAGTGCTAGCCCACCCTCACTTACTGGACTTTGTCCATGCCTGTGCTTTAGCTTGGACAAAATGATTTTATAAGCCATGATTTCTATAAAAAGGAACTCACTTTTTCTTAAGAAGTATATTAGAAAGGTTAATGTTTTGCCAAGATATAAAACATGTAAAAAGTTTTGTATCTGACAGTGCTCATTTAAGCCTTCCAATTCTGGCCAGAGATTCTGAGTGCAGTCAGCTAGGAACCACATAGACATTGCTGTCCCCATAGATAGCAATGTCCGTGGAGCAGATTCCTCCAGAAGAATGAACAAGTTCATTCTTCTGGTGATGGAATTTCAGTGGCGGAATGTCTGTCTGTAGTGTTTACTGTACAACCGAATTCTAATGCCGGCAATGGGATTCTGCTGCACTGGAATTTCCAACCAGAAATTACATACTGTGAACTCGGCCTAAGAATAAACATAAGGGCTGCATAGTGACACATCAGTCTGAATTGATGTAACATTTTAAAGGTGTACATTTCCAAGGACTAGTAAGGTAACATGAAGTAAACCTGATTTCTCCAAACACAGCTCCAGCCTTCAGTGTAACCAGAACCTTCTTATCATCTGGCCCACCGAGAACCTGTACAGCTCCCTGCTTGATGATGTACATCTCTCTTCCAATCTCCCCCTGTATTCGGAAAAAAGTAAATGTCATTATTCTTCTTTGTAAATTGCAGCATAAACTATATAGGTTATAAACACCAGAAAACACAGCATTTAAGACTAAAAGGGTAATCTGGTTTACAAATAAATGTTGTTCTTTATATTGTTAAAAAAGTTATACAATCTTCCAAAGCAATAAAGATAAAACGTGGCACTCACTGATTGTTACTTCAGTCTTCACATAAAGTGGGGCAAACGGTGGTGATTTCATGCGGGGTGCAGAATAGTGAGGCGATATTTTGCCTTCATTTACTGCACCCCTGCACCAAATCACCACCTTTTCCCCCATTTATGTTTAGACTCAAGTAATGAGAATTGGTGAGTGTCATGCTCTATCTTTACTACTTGTGATGTTTATGGCCTGAGTCTGTGCATGTCGCACTGCCGAAATTACACAGCAGGTCTAAGGGCGTTCACTTAGAGTAGTGGTCATAGGAGAGAAATAAGAGCAGCTGTGTCCGGTTCACATCTAAATAGAACTGTGTTACACAAACTCAGATGATGGTGCGGCAGCAGGATATCTTTTTACAACTTCATAGCTAGAGACTTGCCCCAGACTGAAATGAGCAGGATACAGATTTACCATAAGTCCTATATACTTGCATGGGACTTCTGACAAATCCATATCCTTATCACTTCCCTCTGGGTCATGTCTCCACCGGACCATCATCTGAGATATACTTTAAAGGGGTACTCCGGTGAAAACCTTTTTTCTTTTAAATCAACTGGTGGCAGAAAGTTAAACATATTTGTAAATTACTTCTATTAAAAAATCTTAATCCTTCCTGTACTTATTAGCTGCTGAATACTACAGAGGAAAATCTTTTCCTTTTGGAATGCTCTCTGATGACATCACGAACACAGTTCTCTCTGCTGACATTATTATAATAATAATAATGCTTTATTTATTGTTGTCCTTAGCAGGATTTGAACCCAAGGCCTTTAGCACTGCAAAGCAGCAGTGCTAACCACTGAGCCACCATGCTGCCCTTAGCACACATCTGCTATACATGGTTGCTAACATGGACAGAGATGTCAGCAGAGAGCACTATGCTCGTGATGTCATCAGTGTTCCAAAAAGAAAAGAATTTTCTCTGTAGCATTCAGCAGCTAATAAGTACTGGAAGGATTAAGATTTTTTAATAGAAGTAATTTACAAATATGTTGAACTTTCTGCCACCAGTTGATTTAAAAGAAAAAAGGTTTTCACCGGAGTACCCCTTTAAAGATAAACAAAGAAAAAAAAGTCCTACATTCACTGCACATATTGTACAGTTTAACTGATTATCTCGGCCAGGTAAAGTATCAGGGAGATGGTGGACAACAGGCGGCCCTCAGAACATCTCCGAGCTCCCCGCGTTTTCTGCCATCTCCCTGATCCTCTCCCCGGCCGAGATGATCGGTTAATTAAACTGTATTATGTTTGCAGTGAGTGCAGGACTCTCTTTTTCTTTGTTTATTTTAGCAATTTTAGATCTGTCTTCAGTCTGTGCACCACCGCTATTTAAATGGAATATGGTCTCTCTTGGATTGCCGCTTCCACTACACGAGTGACTTTCTTTTTCCACTTATACAGAAGTTAGAGTGGTGCTACTCCCCACCTCATTTTTGTGAATAACTCTTTAAGGCTACGTTTGCATGTACAGAATCTGCTGCATATTTTCTGCTGCTAATTCTGCTAACCATTGACTTCAATAGGTGGCAAAATAAGCTGCAGAAAATATGCAGCAAAATATGCAGCAGATCCTGTACGTGTGAACATATCCTTAGTTAATATAAATGTGATGGACACACAGGTGCATGGTTTGTTACCATTTCAGTATGTGTATCTGGATCTGAGCGCCTGTATGTACATCAGGAAGAAGTGATAAATGTTTTGTAAATGAAGCATCTGTTTGTATCTGCAGTCTATACGAACATTCTTGATTTTTCTGATCCAGCAGCAGTTACAGAAAGGGCTCGACCATTAACAATAAAGAATCGTTGGTCAGTGCTTCTGTAACAATTCTTTGAGGGTAAGGTCAAACAGCAAATCCCCATAGCAAACCTATCCTGTTCTGGACAGTTCCTGAGACAGACAGAGGTATCAGCAGAGAGCACTGTAGTCAGACAGAAAAGAACAACTCAACTTCAGCAGCTCATAATTATTGGAAGGATTAAGATTTTTTAATAGAAGTCATTTAGAAATCTGTTTAACTTTTTGGAGTTAGTTGATATGAAAAAAAAAAAATTTCACCGGAGTACCACTTTAAAGCCATTGAATTTAAGGGAATGGAAAATCTTTTCCTTTTGAAGGAGAGCTACTTTTCATAATAATTTTTTTGCATGTCTTGTAAGACTCCATATAGCAGTTTGATGGTCTCCTCAGGGAGACACACTCAGCAACAAAGTTTATAATGCAATAAAAAACTAATGTACCAAGGCCCCATGTACTGTAACTTCTGACCTTCAGAATCACTTCCTCTTGTGGACTTAAAGGGGTAATCTACCCCTAGATATCTTATCCCCTATCCAAAGGAGACTGCTCCCCAGACACCTGAACTTTGCTCCGTGCTGGAGGCTTGTGATGTCAAGGACACAGCCAGCTTGTGATGTAATGGCCATGCCCCCTCAATGCAAGTCTATGGGAGGGGGCGTGATGGCAGTCACGCTCCCTCCCATAGACGTGCATTGAGGGGGCGTAGCCGTGACATCAGGAGAGCGCATGGCCATAACGTCACGAGCCTCTGGCACTGCACCCGACACTCTAAACGTATGCCGGGTGCA
This sequence comes from Hyla sarda, assembly GCF_029499605.1. Lineage (NCBI taxonomy): Eukaryota > Metazoa > Chordata > Amphibia > Anura > Hylidae > Hyla > Hyla sarda. The sequence continues at coordinate 321,747,245 of NC_079193.1, forward strand.
GCAGGGGGATTGTGGGGGTCCCCGCGATCAGACATCTAATCCCCTATCCTTTGGAGTACCCCTTTAAATCTGGTACTGTCGTGGATAACTATTCCCTATATCCTGGAGGATGTCCATTCTATGAAATTAGGCCTGCTAGATTACTAAGCGTATGGGGAATTGCATGACAAATAATGCTTACATGAAAAAAGACAACCGTACAAATACTGTAGAAAAAAACTGGAAAGAATGATGATTTAACAAGAGAACTATGTGAAAGACAAGTAATCTGTTAGGTCGCGAATGTCATTGCTTCTTCTGTGTGAGACCTCTAGATGTCAGATAATCATTTCATACTCTTTCATTTCTCAAATAATGATCGAATTGCAGCCTTGGCCTTGAGTTGGTAAATTGTGTTTACCTATTGTTAGATAATATATACTGTTAGAATTCCAGAGTGGTTTTCCCCTGGATGGTTAAATCATAGCTGCTGTGCCTCTAAAATGATTATATCTTGTGTCTTAAATGAAGACATTTGCAGTTGGTATTCACAATGTTTTGAAGGTTACATCTTTCATTTATTATATACACTTTACAAAGCTGTCAAAGCAGAAAACAGATGTCCACATAAAAGCTTTCATTATACTGTGTTTCCTGGATTTTTCACAGAAGTCGTTTTTAATATCTCGCGTAGAACGTATCTGTCCATTTCAAGCAGCGCAAGCAGCTGTCCTGGGAGCCGAGCGGATATTTGTAAGAATGCCCTCAATCAATTGTGTAGCAACAAGTGTCCTCCTATAGCAATGACTGCTGGTGCTGCTGGTGCCAATGTCCCATCAGATTTTCTACCAGCAGAAACAAATCAGCAGAGCCGTGCTACCATAACCAAGGACAACTTGGAAACTGACAGTCTCCGTCTTTACAATGAACTACAACATGGCTTGGTTGATAGGCCACTCCCTATTTGCGTTTAGGAAGAGACCCGTCAATGAAGTCAGGATGAGGAGAAGCCATTTTGCACATCTTTAAAAAGAGTCCACAGCTCTTTTAAAAACAATGCAATAGATTTAATAAAAGTTTATCTTACTTAGAGATACAGTAGTGTTAGACAGTCTATGAATGCACCAGATTTAGTGAAGTGCACTGTTTGATACATTGGTGCTAAGTGACTCCTGGAGTAACCCTCAGTATTGATCCTGTTCTGTACATATATCTTGTCCTTCAACTTGCACTTGCGTATATATTTTTTGTTTTATCTTTAGTGAAAGTACCACCCTCTAATGTCACAGAAATGGCTTTTCTTAAGGGGGGAGTTTGCAATGTCCCGATATCTTTGAACTGCTGTAGTCTAAGGTTGTCATGTGGCTCAGGGATCTCTCTTTTTCCAATTATCTTACTCTTTATCTGGGTATAGTACCGTATATACTCGAGTATAAGCCGACCTGAATATAAGCCGAGTCCCCTAATTTCACCCCAAAAACCCAGGAATAGTTATTGACTTGACTATAAGCCTAGGATGGGAAATATATCACCCCCCATGTCATCATCCCCCCCCTGTCATCATCCAGAGCCTGTCATTAACACCCCCGTTATCATCACCCTGTCATCATCCCCCCCTGCCCCTTCATCATCCCCCCTTCATCATCACCGCCTGTCATCATCCCCCCTTCATCATTACTGCCTGTCATCATCCCACACCCCCCCTTCATCATCACCGCCTGTCATCATCCCCCTGTCATCATCCCACCCCCCCTTCATCATCACCGCCTGTCATCATCCCCCTGTCCCCCGGGCATGCTGGGAGTTGTAGTTTTGAAACATCTGGAGGTCCGCAGGTTGAAGACCACTGCGGCCTTCGTCATCATCCAGACCCCCCCCCTTTAGTTTTCTACTCACCTCCCCTCGGTGGGAAGGAAGGGTGAGCTGGTTCGGGCCATCTATGCTGCAGGGACCGTCCGGTGGGGAGGGTTAGTCGTTTGGGCTGTCCATCTTCACCGGGGGGGTCCTCTTCTCCGCTCCGGTCCAGTCCCCGGACTAGTGACGTTGCCTTGACGACGATGCGCAGGGACGTTCATGCGCGTCCCTGTGCGTCGTCGTCAAGGCAACGTCACTAGTCCGGGGCCGGGCCCGGAGCGGAGAAGAGGGCCGGGCCCGGATCGGTGAAGATGGACAGCCCGGAACGACTTACCCTCCCCACCGGACGGTCCCTGCAGCATAGATGGCCCGGACCAGCTCACCCTTCCTTCCTACCCGGGTAGGTGAGTAGAAAACTAAAGGGAGGGGAGGGGGGGGGGGGTCTGGATGATGATGAAGGTCGCAGTGGTCTTCAATCTGCGGACCTCCAGATGTTTCAAAACTACAACTCCCAGCATGCCTGGACAGCCGGTGGCTGTCCGTGCATGCTGGGAGTTGTAGTTTTGAAACATCTGGAGGTCCGCAGGTTGAAGACCACTGAAAAGGAATTGACAGGCGGAATTCACTCGAGTATAAGCCGAGGGGGGGTGTTTTCAGCACGAAAAATCGTGCTGAAAAACTCGATAGTGGGCTTGAGCTATTTGTATAAACTGTGGATCTGAAATGTGTGTCTCTTGTGCATAAAGCACATCATAATTAAATTTTTTAGCCTCAGTCCACATGTGAGCTCTTTTATGGGGGCTATTGAGACCCTTAACATTTATTGATGCTAGTGTTAATACATTATAGACCAAAAGACAAGTTATACATGACTTACCGTATAAACTCGAGTATAAGCCGAGGGGGGTGTTTTCAGCACGAAAAATCGTGCTGAAAAACTCGGCTTATACTCGAGTTTATACGGTAAGTCATGTATAACTTGTCTTTTGGTCTATAATGTATTAACACTAGCATCAATAAATGTTAAGGGTCTCAATAGCCCCCATAAAAGAGCTCACATGTGGACTGAGGCTAAAAAATTTAATTATGATGTGCTTTATGCACAAGAGACACACATTTCAGATCCACAGTTTATACAAATAGCTCAAGCCCACTATCATAAAAAAACTAGGGAGGTAATGATAGAATATGAAATACAATTGCATTTCAGTCGATTTTACAGATAGTTGACCCAGATGGTCGCTATATTATTCTGGTAGGGTCCTTTAATGAGACCATATATACTATGGTGTGTGTTTATGCTCCAAATAAAGGCCAAGAGTTTTTTTTTAAAGAAATTAATTAACCCCTTAAGGACTCAGCGTTTTTGCATTTTAATTTTTTCCTCATCACCTTCAGAAAATCATGGCGCTTTCAATTTTACACATAAAATTCCATATGATGGCTTATTTTTTGTGCCACCAATTCTACTTTGCAGTGACATTAGTCATTTTACCAAAAATTCTACGGTGAAATGGAAAAAAAATTCATTGTACGACAAAATTTAAGAAAAAATTTAATTTTGTAACTTTTGGGGGCTTCCGTTTCTATGCAGTGCATTTTTCGGTATAAATGACACCTTATCTTTATTCTGTAGGTCCATACGGTACCGTGCGGTTTAATTAACAATATATTTTTATAGATCGGACACTTACGCACGTTTTTTATTTACACAGTTTTATTTTTTTATGGGAAAAGGGGGGTGATTCAAACTTTTATTAGGGAAGGGGTTAAATGACCTTTATTAACTTTTTTTTTCCACTTTTTTTTTTGCAGTGTTATAGCTCCCATAGGGGGCTATAACACTGCACACACTGATCTTTTACCCTGATCCCTGCAAAGCCATAGCTTTGCATGGATCAGCGTAATAGGGGGTTGATTGCTCAAGCCTGTAGCTCAGGCTTGGAGCAATCAAACACCGATCGGACGCGACGGAGCAAGGTAAGGGACCTCCGCTCGCGTCCTAGCTGATCGCGACATCGCGATTTTATCGCGATAGTCCCAATCAGCCTGACTCAGTCGGGATCATGTTAGTAAATCAGGGCCATTGGGGGGTATTTATCAATTTTGCCTGTTGACAGTTTCTTTTTACCTTTTTTTTTCACTTTGGTTTTTGTGGACATGAACCAAATTTATCATTTGGTGCAAGTTGTTAGTAATTTTGGCTCAAATGTTGATATCAGCTGTTCACAGCGCCTTTTACACAGAACTTACCCCCACAGAGGACGCGTATTTTACCCTGTATAGCAGCCATTTCGGAGTCCCTCCTGCAGTATATCAGCAAGTGACAGGAGTTATTTTCTTTTGTGGGGTTTATAGCCACCATGTGAAATGGATTTTATTTTCAACTTGGGTAGTTTTTTTTTTGTTTTGTTACTTTAGTGCAGTGGTCTTCAACCTGCAGACCTACAGATGTTGCAAAACTACAATTCCCAGCATGCCCGGACAGCTGTTTGCTGTCCGGGCATGATGGGAGTTGTAGTTTTGCAACATCTGGAGGTCCGCAGGTTAGAGACCACTGCTTTACTGCTTACCTTTCCTGAACCTGTGTGGCCATGTCCAATGCTGGCTCAACGGAGGGTGAAGGTTCCTCAGAGACAACTATGTCGCAGGATAGTATTGAGCAGCCCTGGAGGCTTAGCTGCTTTCAGAAAAAAATGTTTTAATGTATTTTGACACCTTTACATTTTCTGACATTGCTACGTGTGTTTTCCATGTGCAAAATTTATTGGCGCCCCAAAAACGGGATTTGTGCCAAAATTGCGCCAAAGATCGATTGGCGCAAATAATGAATTACTGACTAAAGTTAAAATCACACACAGGACTGTGTGATTTTGAGAACGTTGTAAAAATGACAGTGGAGAAGATGCATGAAACCTTGGCGCAAAAAGACACTGCACCAAAGTATTGCGCCAAAGTTATGTGAAAAAAACACATAAATCCTTTGATAAATACCCCCCATTGTGTATAAGTGGGTCCATCAGTGAAGAGATTGTAAAACAATATATAATGCAAAGAAAAATAAAGCACTGACATGATCCTTAGTCCTTGTCCCTTGAGTTGGGCAAAACACAAAAACCTACCTACACATAATATATCAATAATTAAATAATCAGAAACAAATATCAGCATTGCACATGCTTGCTTAGTAGAGGCAATCAAATATCTTGCTGTCTGACAGACACATTAAGGGCAGGGTAACACAGGGTGCATCTGCAGCGTATTTCATGCTGCGGATGTGCCAACACTTTGGATGCACCCTGTGTGACCCTGCCCTTAAAGGGAAATTGCAGCTACATCTCCCTTCTTTCTGATGGATTCTGGCAGAAGATTGAACATGCTCAATATTCTGTCGATATCGACTTCCAATATGGATAACATGTAAACTGAGCATCACAAAACCCGTTGAAATCAATAGGTGTCTGATGCACGTTAGTATCCGCACAGGTTCTCTGTATTGTGAACAGGGCTAATACACGGTACTATTCCCCTATCATATTTGTATGTACACAATTTGTATTATCATATAAAGAATTATGACTTAAAGAAGATGTCCAGTGGTAAGAAATGTATGATCGCGGGGGGTCTGACTGCTGCCCCCCCTCCACGCCAATCTCCTGTACAGGGCCCTGACTTGGCCCTGGCTCTGCTTCACTAGAGTGAGTTTCGTACCCAGCACATCAGCTGGTGAATACATGCCCCTCCATTCATCTCTATGGGAGAGGTGGAGACACATGAATGCTGTGTCTCCGTCTTTCCCATAGAGATGAATGGAAGGGGCACGTTTTGCTCTGTGCAAAACATCACTTCCTTGAGCAGAGCCGGAGCCGGGCATGATATCGTGGGGGTCCCAGCCGTCGGACCCCCCACGAGCAGACATTAATTTCTTACCCCTGGACATCTTCTTTAAAGAATTATGACATGAAGTCCACAGCTCACTGGCATTCCAAATTGAAGCAATAAGATGATAGCTGCAGGTAACTAGCGAATGTTTGGCTTATTTTACTATGTTTTAGAAGTTTATCATCTTATAGCTGTAAAAGAAAAAAATGTCCACAGGAGATTCCTAGCACCCGAGTGGTTTTCCAGAACGAGTACAGGTTCTGGATTGCAGCAGACAAAAAGCTTAACAGAGGAAATGAATATTTAATGAAGTAGCATAAAACATCAGCTCTGCCCCAGCCTGTGAGCGTGCTGAATATTTTACTAAAATCAACATTTTAAAATCATTTAGATGTACAAAACAGAGATGAAATGGGCGAGATCACCCATTACGACAGCACTGATGCCAGTGTGATGTGCAATGAATGCACTGTGAGTGTCACAAGCTGCTCTACGCAACGCATTTACTTCCCAACCCATGGTATTGAGTTTTACAAAGTTTTATTAGCAACTTTAATGTGCACATTCCGTTTAATGGCATTCTTTAGTGCTATGTAAATAAAGTTTAATTATGCAGCTTAACCCCTTAATGACCAGGCCTGTAAAGGCTTTAACCACCAGCAATTTTTTTCTTTTTTTGTCTCTCTGTGTTTCAGCAACCATAACTTTTATTCATTGATGCGGCTCTATGAGGCATTGTTTAATGTGCCAGAAGGTGTATTTGTGTGTGTGTGCGTGTGCGTGTGTGTGTGTGGGGGGGGGGGGGTTACATATATATTACTGTGTGATTTATTGTACTTACTGGACATACATTTTAACAACTGTGAGACAGTGACTAGATGGTTGTCGGGAATCGTTATGTTTTCCCAAGGTACCTGTTGTATGTGGATACCAGTTTAGCAACTAGGAACTGTTATTGAGGCTGGATTTTGAAGGGATTGCAGCCAGGTTGCTAGTTGGGCCTATTATACCCTTCCTGGGTCACTCTAGATTTCAAGAGTAGCCAGGATCAGCACAAGTTCTGAAGACAGCTCATCACTGGGCTTTAGAACTAATGATAAGAACTGGAATCAGGAAGTTTGCAGCCTCAAAAAGGAGTCTTTGTGGTCTGTGTAACACATTTGTTGTCTTCTTTGTTGGGTGGCTGGTAGTAAGCCACCTGCACAGATAGGGAAGAGTTCTGTATAAGCGCCTGAGTGTGAAGGCTGTATTTGCGTTGTCACTGAAAAATAAAGACTGGAGAAGCCATGTTTAAACATAACTTCTGTGTCCCTGTCCGCTATTCGCCCTCTATTTTAGTTACCACTGGTAAAAAATAATCATAGTTATTCACTTGTAGTCAAAACGTTAATACAGACTGTGGCATTGAGGCAGGTTTGAGGGCAATGAAGGAGTGTTTTACCGGTCCTTTATCCTAGCAGAGATGCTCATCAGGTGTCTAATTAATGAGGCCAGCAGAAGTGTGGGAAGTCTGCATATAAGGAAAGGAAACATAATAGTCTGGGCTCTCCCCAGGAGACAACAAGGTGGCTGTAAAGGGGGAGACAGGGGTCCTTGCGAGGAGCACACAGCCAGGCGCTGTGAGGGACCCCCAACAGGGAAGTGGACAGACAAAGGGTCTTAGTACACACAGCAAGAGTGCCAACGCTGTGTGTGAACAGTGAGTAAAGGGTGCAGGAAACTTGTGTTTTAAGCTGGTGGAGCCTAGATTACCAGTAGATAGAGAGGGAAGTGACTAATGTGTAGTTAGTTGCTGGACGGCCTAGGATTTTGTTTTGTTCCTGTGTTATATTTTTGTTTATCCTGCAACCTGTCTAATAAAGCTGGCGAGGAGCCAGACTTGCATAAAGAACTGCTGTTTGCCTACTGATTGAACGATGCCAGAGCTAACCCCAGAGGGAAATCCCTACAAGACATTATGACAGTTGTTAATAAAACTTTAATAGCACTTACATGTAGAAAACTAAATCTCAAATTTTTGGACCCCATTGGGTAGTTGTTGGTAAAATTATATTTTTATATCTATGTTCTCTGTATATACTTATATACTAGCTGAGTACCCGGCATTGTCCGGTTTCCTTCCTAATCCTTGTTGGGGAGGAAAATAAACAAAGGAGGAAGCTTTTGACTTCATATCCCGTCCTCATTTATTGTTGTCATATCCCGACCTCCTATCCAGTCATCATATCCCGACCTCCTATCCCGACCTCCTATCCCGTCCTCCTATCCCGTCCTCCTATTCCGTCCTCCTATCCCGTCCTCCTTTCCCGTCCTCCTTTCCCGTCCTCCTATCCATTCCTCCTATCCCGTCCTCCTATCCCTTCCTCCTATCCCTTCCTCCTATGTCGACCTCCTATCCCGACCCTTAATATGTGTACCAGTTATTGAAATATTTCCAGCCGTACAGAAGTTATGTGGGAACATACATTTCCCATTGATTTGCATGGGACTTTAAACAAAAACCCCGACCCTCACAAATGGGGGTAGTTAAGGGTTAAATTAACTATCCTATATTTTAAGTGGACATATAAGTAACATGTGACCAAGTATTATCGAAATATATCTAGCCGTTTGGAAGTTATGCAGTAACATATATTTCCCATTGACTTGTATGGGACTTTAAACATAAACCCCGCCCCTGGCAAATGGGCATGAGTAAGGGTTAAATCACCTATCCTATGTTTGTTGTTGACATATAAGTAACATGTGGCCAAGTTTCATGTTAATATCTTTAGCCGTTTGGCCGTGATGCTGGAACATACACACATACACACACACACACACACGTTGAGTTTTATATATATAGATATATATTGTCTAAGTTTAGATAGTGTTGGCTGGTTTTATCTAGTTTCAATTAACCATTGTCTTGTCCTGGCCAGTGCCCAGATGGTTATCCACCATTATCCACCGGGTTTTCCTTAGCCAATAAGCTTACACTTAGAGTGTTGCCATATAAACGGGCTGTAATCTATTTTGGGGTATGATTTTCTTCTGCGGAGCTGTTTCTCTGCTTGTAAGAGAATATCCACCTGTATCGATACATGTACATTAAATCTGTCTGATAATCAAGACGGCTGATCACAGGGAGAAATAGATCCTAACATTAGTTCTTAATAAGAAAATACATGGACAATTAGTTTACCTTTTTGCAAACAAAATCTCCTGGTAAATAGACAATGGACTTCAGTTTCAAGAGCAAGTCTTGAATCATCTGGTTATCGCAACCCTGGTTAAAAAAAGCAAACAATAAGTATATTTCTTGACACAAACATGTTGGGACTTTGATTTGCAGCTTCATCCTTTATCCTGGATACAAGATATCTAGGAATTATTAGTAAGCTCTGACCGTGGTCACATGATCAAGAGGAAAACACTGATCCTGGGGCATATGACAGTGAAGGGACGGTGAGTATATACACTAGTGCTCTCTGCTGAAACCTCTGTCGGTGTCAGGGACTGTCCAGAGCAGCATTGGTTTGCTATGGGTATTTTCTTCTGCTCTGGACAGTTCCTGATACGACATCAGGTGTCAGCAGAGAGCACTGTGGACAAGACAAAAAAGAAATTCAAAAAGAAAAGAATTTCCTTTGTAGCATACAGCTGCTAAAAAGTCCTGGAAGGATAAAAAGTTCTTAATAGAAGTAATTTACAAATCTGTTTAACTTTCTGGCACCAGTTGATTAAAAAAAATGTTTCCACCGGAGTACCCCTTTAAGGCACTGTTTGTTTCACCTTACTGCTCATTTGATGGTACTTCAGTACTCCCACTTAAGTCGTGCCTACAATTTAGAGGTTCAGAGTACGGTGGTGCATGTTTCCTCTTATGGGGGCTTACACCTAGCTATTGCTCCTTCTACGTGCAGGACTTTGCTATTCTATCAATATATCTTAGGAGTGACAGGCAGCATATTAATGCTGTACTTGTTTATTCATATATTTATTAGTTGTAATTTCCTGATGCTCTGTTCACTATTGCTTTTCTGTAAATACCACTATACGGTCTGAACTGTAAAAATTACTTGTAAGAAAAAAAAAGAAATGCTATAAAAAAATGAAAAAAAATTCGGCACTGCAAGTCAGTTTCTACAAGGAAAACTTCTGCCTGATAGATAGTATCCCAAATATAATAAGGCCTGATAGCTCAATTTGTGCCCAAGACAAAAAAGTGCCCACAAATATTAGTGCCTAATTGGCTCCCCATGCAGTATAATGCCTAGGTCGTGCTTCACACAGTAAAAGTTTTCCCTTCAGACTCTATGAGGGAAATTTATCAAAACCTGTGCAAAGCAAAAGTTGCCCAGTTGCCCATAGCAACCAATCAGATCACTTCTTTCACTTTGCAGAGACCTTGTTAAAAATGAAAGCAGCGATCTGATTGGTTGCTATGGGCAACTCAGCAACTTTTCCTCTGGACAGGTTTCGATAAATCTCCCCCTATATGCTTATAGTGCCCTAGTAGTGCCATTTGCATAGTGATGGCTTTTCTGCAATGCTGTATGCCAGTCTCTTCTATTCCCAGAAGCCTCTCTTCTCTAGCTCTACTGTACAACCTGATGGTCTACCTCCATGCAGCAGGATGCATGTCTCCCTGGTTTTAGAATGTTTGGTCTCATTTAGTGGTTTGTCCTGCAGTACCTCTGTCTTGTTGATGGTTGGTGCCCTCCAGGCTTTTAAGGTAGTCTAATAAAGTGTGTGGGTGGGGGTGGGGAGCTCACAAGGGAATGAGGAGCCCTATGGCTCTACATGCTCCAGTCCTAACCTGAAGTGGTTTTCTTGGTCCAGTGTTCTGCTGATACCCCAACCCTCCAGGGGGGTTGCTGTCACCTGCAGACATCTCTTTTCACTCATTTCTCTTTTTTTCTTTCTTTCTTTCTTTGACAACTAGTTCCTCAGTTCTCTTCTGACAACCGGCAGTGCTTCTTTTCTGTGCCTCTTTACTTCCCCCTAGGGGGCTCCTAGGGGGCTGAGGTTCCTCCTTTCAGCAGATTTCCTTTCTGGCCATGCACTTTCCTCCTAATGTCAGCCAGCTGGGATTTCTCTTTCTCCCCAGCCAGACCAGTTTTACTTGCCTGCTCATTACGCTTAATTGTCTACCTTTAGAGGGTGGTGAAAATGGCACCACCATTGGCCCAGTCCAACAGCACAAATTGTCCTATGGTTAAAGTTGCCTTAAATAATGTATAAAGTAAAATGTAGAATGAACCTGAATGGAAAATGAGGGACTTACTTTAAATAACTCCACATTGTTGACGATAGCTAAATTTACATCCATTGCAATAGCCAGTTGCATTTTTGTTGGCATTTCCTCCAGGAGTTCAGATTCATCTGTACAGATATAAATAAAGATATGAAAAAATAAATAAATAAACAAACAAACAGCCTTAGTAAGAATTGATAGTCCTTTTAAGCCTTTTCGGAGGCAATTTTTGGCAATGGCATTCATCCCTCTCTTTTCTTTCCTAGAACCATAACTTACTTTTTTTCCAGACAAATTAGGGCTCGTTTTTTGCAGGAAAATTTACTATTTAACAAAAAACAAAAATAAATACACTCATTAACAATAAAGTAATGCAAATAATGCACTCAGAAAAGTGAGATTGCTGCAAACCCAGTAAGTAGTTATGTCTTAAGCACATATGTAAATTATTATGGGTATGGTCTGATTACACACTGGGTCTTGCCACAAGAGGGCGTAGACTCCTGAGTAGTGTACCTCCTGAGGGTAAATCATCAATAAATTCTGCCGGTATATCCCCTTTAACTCTACAATGACAGAACTAACCAAGGCCATCATAAAGCAAAAGGTACATGTGTGATCCAAGCCTTACCTTGCCAATTGACACATGGTACACGTTTTGGAATTGGTCAGTGTGAAACTACAGGTCCAATTAAGGATAAATCCAAACATTAATCTGATATTATTGGCCATTAAAATTGTTTGTATAAATGTAGGGAATGGTATACTTGTACCTAGCATTCCTTGTGAATCCCACGTGTACTCAAACCACGTCCGGACACGATTTTGAACTTGTCTGGGGATTTTGTTTGTGTTCATATATGAAACGGCTTTATCCAAGCTGGCTCGGTAATAGCTTTGTCCTGCAGTTGCAGCTCCAATCACATCGCGCATCTATGACAGACATTGCTAGTTAACATTTTTACGATCCATTCTTTTTATACAGTATAATATTATATGCCTGGCTTTAGACTTAACTTGAGCGTGAGTGCTTTAAGTTAGCCTAGATTTTGGGACATTTTTCAGTAGGTTTTAAAGCAAGTTACAGCAAAGCAGAAGAGTAAAGTAGGCTAAATCAATGACATATTATCCTACAGTAGGTAGAGCCAGATAAACTGGGGCCAGCCAAACCAGGATTAGAGGTACCAAAGGGATTAATGGATTCATTTTTCTGTAAATGAAAGAAAGGGATCTATGGATTTTTTTCAATGCATATTGGAGATACCAAAAAGGCAGTCAGATGTAGGAAAATAATACAAACCAAGAGAAACGTAGACTACATGCCATATCTGTCTAAGAGAAGCTAGTAGTGCCAGTCTGTATAGTCCATATAGTATAATCATTAGGAATACAGAAGGCATCATTGTTCACATTTAGTCTTTGCTGGGGATTACAATACAGTAGTAAGGCTTGGCATAGTGTTTGGGCATAGGTTGCACTGGAACATCCATGTCATGTGTCTATAGCCCAGGATAGCAGCATGATCAACAGGGGCCCCAAGGGGTATTAACAAGACAGCATTTATGAAAGAATAGGTATGTTTGGGTAAATCAGAGCCATTAACATGGGAGCCAGAAAAGGTACTATTCTTCTATTGTAGAGGAATGGTAACACAGCTGCTCAACAATATGATGCTCATACAACTACGTAAAATACAGTATAAGGTTTCTTTAGAAGAAGACCACCAGGTTGGGTCATCTGTCATCTGTACAAGACCTTAAAGGGGTAGTCCGTTGCTCCAGAGTTCTGAACAATTTGTTAAGAAAGCTCGGAGACGGAGGCCATGATCGTGACATCACGGCTACGCCCCCTCGTGACGTCACACCATGCCCCCACCATTGATGTCTATGGGAGCGGGCATGTCGGCTGCCACCTCCCTTCCTATAGATATTAACCCCTTAAGGACTCAGGGTTTTTCGTTTTTTGCACTTTCGTTTTTTCCTGCTCCCCTTTTAAAAATCATAACGCTTTCAATTTTGCACCTAAAAATCCATATGATGGCTTATTTTTTGCACCACAAATTCTACTTTGCAGTGACATCCGTCATTTTACCCAAAAATCTCCGGCGAAACGGAAAAAAAATCATTGTGCGACGAAATTGAAGAAAAAATGACATTTTGTAACTTTTGGGGGCTTCCGTTTCTACGCAGTAAATTTTTCGGTACAAATTACACCTTATCTTTATTTTGTAGGTCCATACGATTAAAATGATACCCTACTTATATAGGTTTGATTTTGTCGTACTTCTGTAAAAAATCATAACTACATGCAGAAAAATGTATATGTTTAAAATTGTCATCTTCTGACCCCTATAACTTTTTAATTTTTCCGCATATGGGGCGGTGTGAGGGCTCATTTTTTGCACCGTGATCTGAAGTTTTTAGAGGTACCATTTATGTATTGATTGGACTTTTTGAACGCTTTTTATTCCTTTTTTCATGATATAAAAAGCGATCAAAAATATGTTATTTTGAATATTGACTTTGGAATATTTTGCGCGTACACCATTGACTGTGCGGTTAATTAACAATATATTTTTATAGTTTGGACATTTACGCACACAGCGATACCACATATGTTTATATTTATTTACATGGTTTATTTACATGGCGCGTCTAAAGGGTTAACAGCGCACGGCACGGCGATCGCTGCTGCGCGCTATTAGCCCCGGGTCCCGGCATCAGAGACATGCCGGGACCGACCCGATATGAAGTTATATAGCGGGAGCCGGCCAAAGACATAAATAAACATCCTTGGTCATTAAGGGGTAATGGAGGGGGTCTGGTGTGACATCATGAGGGGGCGTGGCCATGACATCACGGCCACTGCTGCAGGAACCCGGCGTTTGTATAGAACGCTAGGTGCTGTGGGAGATTGCGGGGGGGGGGGGGGGGGGGGGGGGCGCAGCGGGGCCCCCGTGATCAGACATCTTATCCCCTATCCTTTAGATATCTAGCAGTGGAGTATCCCTTTAAGTGACAAGAAAGGCATAAGCCAGACCTCTGGGTTAACTAAGGCCTAAGTTTTTTTTAAGTTCCTGACAGTTTTAAAGCTTATGCTCCATTTTATGTGATCCACCAGTGCAGCGTGAAGAACTGGTCATATGGAGGCATTTCAAGGTTGTTTGGTTAGTAACCTAAGGGCAGCGTTTTGTCTGTGAGGACTCCATGTAAGACATTACAGTCATCCAGGTGACAGGTTATAAAGGTGTAAAGGAGTCAGTGTTAACAAATGCTCTGGTAGAATAAGGTGTCTGATTCTTATAATGTTCTTCAGGTTGAATGAAGATGTTTGGAGGCAGGTTTCCATAAATACACCCAGATTCTATACATGGTCTGAGTTTTTGAAGACTTGCATTTCTCAAGGAAAAAGGTGATGTAAGTGAAATTTGCCATTTACCTCTAACCCTGAGAACTTTAGTTTTGTCCTGGTTAAATTTTAACCAGCTGAAATTCAGACATTTAAATAGTACAGTTAAGCAAGAATTTTTTGGAGATGGATCATTGACTCCAGGTTTAAAAGGACAGGTTAAATGGGATACTTCACCCCTAGAGATCTTATCCCCTATCCAAATGATAGGGGATGAGATGTCTGATCATGGGGGTTCCTCCACTGGGGACCCCCGCGATCTCCCTGCTGCACCTGGTGTTCGTTTAGAGCATCGGGTGCAGCTCCGGAGGCTCGTGACGTCATGGCCCCGCTCGGCCTGCTTGTGACGTCACAGCCAGGTCCCCTCAATGCAAGTCTATGGGAGGGGGCGTGATGGACATCACACCCCCTCCCATAGACTTTCATTGAAGGGGTGTGGACGTAACATCACGAGCGGGGCGTGACCTTGACATCACAAGACTCCGCCCCGCATCACCAGTCATCTGGCATGGAGCAAAGTTCACTCCGTGCACTGGATGTCTGGGATGCCGCAGCCCGAGATTGCGGGGGTCCCCAGTGGAGGGACCCCCGCAATCAGACATCTTATCCCCTATCCTTTGGATAGGGGATAAGATGTCTAGGGGCAGAGTACCCCTTTAAGATCACATCATCTACATAGTATTGACATG
This sequence comes from Hyla sarda, assembly GCF_029499605.1. Taxonomy (NCBI): domain Eukaryota; kingdom Metazoa; phylum Chordata; class Amphibia; order Anura; family Hylidae; genus Hyla; species Hyla sarda. The sequence continues at coordinate 321,762,296 of NC_079193.1, forward strand.
CTACATGGTGGCTTTGGATTATTTTGTTTAATGGTAGCACATAAACTGCACACAGCATTGGGGAAAGTACTAGGCCCATTACGTAATAAAAGAATGAACCAGCTAAATTACTCTACATTTATATTCCATTCTATATGATCAAAGCAGTTTGACCTCTCTGTGCTTCCTTACCTTCATATACTGTATTCTCTAAAAAAAAGTCTTCAAAGACATATTCCAGGTAAAACTAACCAGGTATTTGGGAACATTTTAGGCAGCAGTTATTTCTCCTCGATTCTTTATAAACCTGTCAGGTTCATTTACATGTCACATTACAGAGATTTCCTATCCATACTAGTGAGGGGGTGGGAGCTATGGGTCACTGGAGGCTTCTACCTAATAGGGGGCAATTATTCACTTACTGAGGATGTCTAACAAATAGTGGGGAATTACTTTCTTACCGGGGGCTACTGGGCAGTCTGGAATCATTATATAGGCATATAAATAAATAATTATGAGAAGTGCCCTTTTTTTCATTTTAGCCCCTGCCCTCCAAAATGTCTGTGCACGCCCCTGTAAATTGGGTTCACTGGGGGAGATTTATCAAAACCTGTGCAGAGGAAGTGTGGTGCAGTTGCCCATAGCAACCAATCAGATTGCTTCTTTCATTTTCCACAGGCCTCTTTAGAGGCCTGTGGAAAATGAAAGAAGCAATCTGATTGGTTGCTATGGGCAACTGCACCACTCTTCCTCTGCACAGGTTTTGATAAATCTCCCCCACTGACCATGCACTATTCCATGCAGTAAATATATGTAAACCCCAAAGTAAATCCCCCTCAGTCGAAGTTTTACTAAATCAGTTATTAGCTCCTGCGTTTTCTCGATAAAAAAAACATGAAAACCTGACCTGTTTGGGTTCCCTGAGGAAAAGATTGGGTGACACTGCTTCAAACAATTCCTCTTTTTGTATTTCCATAAGAACTGTATTCAGCTGTTTTGATATGTTGACCATGATGTTAGTTTTTAGCTATTTTTTACCTGTCCAATTAAACTTGAAAATACAAAAACCCCAGAAAAGTAATTCAACAGCTGGAAAAGGATTTCAAATAATGTTTGAGGTTCTGCGAGGCCGCCTATGGTGATCAAAGTCCGTACTGCAAAGTAGTAACATCTCAGGTACCTGCAATTAAACAACACAACGACATTCATTAAAAGTATTATATGTTCCATATGAAAGGATGTTAATAAAAGAATTACAAACAACATTATAAATAGTCTTTCAGACGTGTAGTTATACTCTCAGTGGTTTATGAACCTGAGGATATCAGAACTTCAGTTTTCCTCTCCTCACATATTGCGATGTATTACAATGGGTAGACACAGCTCCTGCTTATGGCCATGTTTGGTAACTAAGAACCAGACGCCAGAACAGACGTGTAGATATGCTACACCAATGGCTTCTATTTCCTAGTGCTCTTCTCCTCTCTCTGAACACCAGTATCAGGTTGCTAAGAAAGCGGTGTTTGGTGATGACAGGCACCCTTGATTCTAAGCTCCACTTATTCCTGACATTGGTCTTGTTTTTAAAGGGGTACTCTGCCCCTAGACATTTTATCCCCTATCCAAAGGATAAGGGATAAGATGACTGATCGCGGGGGACTGATCTCTATGTTGCACCCACCGTTCGTTTAGAGTGTCGGATGCAGCACAGGAGGCTCATGACGTCACGACCGCGCCCCCCCTCATGATGTCACAGCCACGCCCCCTCGATGCAAGCCTATGGGAGAGGGAATGACGGCCGTCACGCCCCCTCCCATAGACTTGCATTGAGGGGGCATGGCTGTGATGTAACGAATGGGGAGTGAGCCCCACCAGTCATCCGGCACGGAGCAAAGTCCGCTCCGTGCATCGGATTTCTAGGGTGCCGCAGTCACACCCGCCTCTTATCTCTGCCAACATCATCTGTCGGTGGAGAGATGAGAGGCCACCACACACCTCAAACAGTTGGCTGAACGGGTTTGGCTGACTTTAGTATAATGTGTACAAGCCTCTTAAGATTGAGCAGCTGTTCTATTGGATTGTTCATTTTGGTACTTGTGTTTGTCTCCTGAACCATGATCTCTTTCGTCCTGACTGGTTTTCTGTTTTCTCCTGATCTGTGGTGACCCTTTGCTCCATTACTACTACTTCACTACTATATATACCACCAGTCAGTGGCACTTCTGGAGATTTTGACTTGTGGTTCCTTCTGCAGCAAAGCCAATACATGCTTGTAGAGTAGGATAAGAGTGAAAACCAGGGTTTTCCTTAGATGAGTATTATGGACACCAAAGGATCTGCCTCTACAGAGATTGACTGGGGTGCCTTGAATGCAGAGCCAGGATGAAGAGTAGGTAAAATAGGTCTAGAATGACACCGGTATGGGGGTGGGGGGTAGGGTAAAATTATTCTTATTTTATTTTTGTGAAACTTGACAAAACACCATGAAAAAATTAGATATATACGGAAAACACACTGCAAGTATTAACAGTCTCACCCATTCACTTCCATAGACCACCAGGGATGTTCCCATTAACTCCTTTTCTACGTATAACCCTGTCTTCCATGTTCAATTGATGATATGATGTGGGATTGGGCACAGTTTGCATTATCTGCCTGGTGCACCAAAATACCTTATCAATGTATATGTTAACTGCATCCTGCTTTCTTTTTGTGCATACAGGTCACACAATTCATAAATCCTAAAAAGTTCTTCAAGAATCAGCAGTTTGTAATTGACCCCAAATCAGCTTCTGTTGGACCTTTGAAGGGGTACTCCGGTGGAATTTTTTTAAATCAACTGGTGCCAGAAAGTAAAGCAGATTTGTTAATTAAATATAATAGATATATCACTCACGCTGGTGGAAACTGTGGGCTAAAAAACCCTGCTGCGTTACTCCAGTACGTTTTCCTGTAAAGCGTACAAAAATGAATAATAAAATATAAATATAATAGGAGTACGCGGGAAAAATAGCTGTGTGAAATGATAATAGATAAAAAACAGAGGTGATGTCCTACCTTCTGATTAGTAGTGCTTCATCATACTGGAACAATGTGCATGAATTTCTGAAATATGAATGAGGATTATAAAATAAATAGAGGATAATGGTAGTGAAATGGTACAGTAAGTGAATGGTGTTGTATACACTGGTTAAGTACCTGGAAAATGGTATAAAGATAATATGTCGGCGAAGAAATGAATAGATCCTTCCGTAGTGGGCCCGTTAAGGGGTAGCTCCAGTGCTGCAAAATGTAATACAATGGTATCTACAAATCCTTAACATAGATAGGATATAGCATCCTGGTGTGCCACTTATCCACATCGCGTATCCCGACAAAGGAGATCTGAGTGTTTCCGAAATGCGTCGATATCTTTGTGGACTCTCTGTGCCCCCTTAGTGACGTCACTTTTAGCCGCTCACATCACCAAGCTATTTGCCACGAGGACGGAAGCCGGTTGAGACGCTACAGGCAGGAGCGTTCTTCCGCTACACCTGTTCTAAGACCACTACCCTGGTAAGTGACTGTTCTGACCATCTACAGATTCCAGGTATTCAAGCACACCAGGATGCTATATCCTATCTATGTTAAGGATTTGTAGATACCATTGTATTACATTTTGCAGCGTTGGGGCTACCCCTTAACAGGCCCACTACGGAAGGATCTATTCATTTCTTCGCCGCCATATTATCTTTATGCCATTTTCCAGGTACTTAACCAGTGTATATAACACCATTCACTTACTGTACCATTTCACTACCATTGTCCTCTATTTATTTTATAATCCTCATCCATATTTCCAAAATTCATGCACATTGTTCCAGTATGATGAAGCACTACTAATCAGAAGGTAGGACATCACCTCTGTTTTTTATCTATTGTCATATTACACAGCTATTTTTCCCAGCGCGTACTCCTATTATATTTAGATTTGTTTATTACTTCTATATAAAAATCTTAATCCTTCCAGTACTTATCAGCTGCTGTATGCTCCACAGGAAGTTGCTTTCTTTTTACATTTATTTTCAGTCTGACCACAGTGCTCTCTGCTGACACCTCTGTCCATGTCAGGAACTGTCCAGAGCAGGATAGGTTTGCTATGGGGATTTGCTCCTGCTCTGGATAGTTCCTGGACAGTTTCTAAAGAGGACAAAAAGGTTTTTTTTCATTGAAGAGCAGATGAGCGTAAACATGAGTAAAACATGGTGTCTGGATACTGATCAGAATTATCTGTGAGTTCATTAGAAGCTATAACAGAATTGTGGACTAGCGGGCAGGGTGCGGTGCTCCTGAGTGCAAAAGTCTAACAGGAAGTGCCTGTTGTACATGGAGCCTACGGAGCGAGAGAACTGCTGAAAAATGCACCAGACTGCTGAAAAATGCATCCACTGAGAACATGAATACTGTTAACACTTTGGGTTAAAATAACTCCATTTATATGGAGTCCTAAGTAAAACATACAGATTTCAACTATTGAGTCAGTTAATGTTATTGTTGAATTTTCCCTTTACATCATTTTTTTTGTATATTTGATGTTCTCATTTTAAGCCTTAGTAGCTTGTTCAGCTATGTGAAAATGATAATATTCCCCCTTTAGCATTCAGGACTATTGCTTTGTCTATAAACTGATCCCATCTAAGGATAGAGTCAGAAATAGGGAAATACCAAGAGAGAAAGCCATGCAAAATAACAGCAGCAAACGTTAAAAGTATGCAAAATGATTGACAAAGCATAACAATCCTATAATAATAGACACGAGCTCTTCAGCTATGTCTGTACAGAACACATGCATTTTATTCATAAAATGGAGCTAAAATAACAATGCTTTGGGTTATAGTATGCCAGGTTACTCTGCAACACATTGATACCCATTCCAGAGCCTCTGGCACTGAATTAAACAAATACTGTTATAGACTGGCATGCTAATGTGTAAACAGCTAGAGTAGGAAGGAAAAGACTGAGCATAAATACACTGCTCAAAAAAATTAAGGGAACACTAAGATAACACATCCTAGATCTGAATGAATGAACTAATCGTATGAAATACTTTCATCTTTACATAGTTGAATGTGCTGACAACAAAATCACACAAAAAATTATCAACAGAAATCAAGTTTATCAACATATGAAGGTCTGGATATGGAGTCACACTCAAAATCAAAGTGGAAAACCACACTACAGGCTGATCCAACTTTATGTAATGTCCTTAAAACAAGTCAAAATGAGGCTCAGTAGTGTGTGTGGCCTCCCCGTGCCCGTATGACCTCCCTACAATGCCTGGGCATGCTCCTGATGAGGTGGAGGATGGTCTCCTGAGGGATGTCCTCCCAGACCAGGACTAATGCATCCGCCAACTCCTGGACAGTCTGTGGTGCAATGTGGCGTTGGTGGATGGAACAAGACATGATGTCCCAGATGTGCTCAATCGGATTCAGGTCTGGGGAATGGGCGGGCCAGTCCATAGCATCAATGCCTTCCTCTTACAGGAACTGCTGACACACTCCAGCCACATGAGGTCTTGCATTGTCTTGCATTAGGAGGAAACCATGGCCAACTGCACCACCATATGGTCTCACAAGGGGTCTGAGGATCTCATCTTGGAACCTAATGGCAGTCAGGCTACCTCTGGCAAGCACATGGAGGGCTGTGCGGCTTCCCAAAAGAAATGCCACACCACACCATTAATGACCCACCGCCAAACCGGTCATGCTGGAGGATGTTGCAGGCAGCAAAAAACGTTCTCCACGGCGTCTCCAGATCTTCATATATGCTCAGTGTGAACCTGCTTTCATCTGTGAAGAGCACAGGGTGTCAGTGGCGAATTTGCCAACCTTGGTGTTCTCTGGAAAATGGCAAACGTCCTGCACGGTGTTGGGCTGTAAGCAAAACCCCCACCTGTGGACGTTGGACCCTCATAACACCTTCATGGAGTCTGTTTCTGACCATTTGAGTGGATACATGCACATTTGTGACCTGCTGGAGGTCATTTTGCAGGGCTCTGGCAGTATTCCTCCTGCTCTTCCTTGCACAAAGGTGTAGGTTGGGGTCCTGCTGCTGGGTTGTTGCCCTCCTATAGCCTCCTCCACGTCTCCTTGTTGTTTTTTGCGCAAACAATTTTACTTTGTACTGCTATTAATCATTTCACTACAAATCTACTGCGAAACCAGAAAAAAATTATTTGTGGGGGCAAAACTGAAAAAAAGGCCATTTTGTAATTTTTAGCAGCTTCCGTTTTTACGCAGTGCAGTTTTCGGTAAAAATTGCACCTTATACTGTATTTATTCTGTAGGTCCATACAATCGCAAGGATACCCAATTTCTATAGGTTTGATTTTATTTTACTACTAAAAAAAAATTATAACTACATGCACCAAAATTAATACGTTGAAAAATGTCCCCTTCTGACCCCTATAACTTTTTTATTTTTCCATATAAAAGGCTGTATGAGGGCTAATTTTTGGCATCCTGATCGATACCATTTTTGTTTTGATCGGACTTTTTGATCACTTTTTATTAATTTCTTTTTGGAATAAAAAGTGACCAAAAATGCGATATTTTGGACTTTGGGATTTTTTTTACGTGTACGCCATTGACAGTGCTTTTTAGTTCGGATATTTATGCACATGGCACATATGTTTATTTTTATTTACACAATTATTATTTTTTAAATGGGAAAAGGGGGGTGATTCAAACTTTTATTAGAGAAGGGTTTAAATCCCATTTATTAACACTTTATTTAAACTTTTTTTTTTTGCAATGTTATAGCCCCCATAGTGGTCGCGAACAGCACCACTGAGCTAACCGGCAATGTTTACTTATTAGACGCAGTGATCAAGTTTGATCACCACGTCTAAAGGGTTAATGCCGGACATCAGCCCTATCGGCGATGTCCGGCATTGCCTATGGCAACCGGGACCCACCGGGTATGATGCACGCTCACCTGCTGAGTGCGCGTCATACCTCGGGAGCCGCAGATGGATGTTAATGAACGTCCATTTGCGGCAAGGGGTTAAGGAAGTACATATCTCATCCTGGGAAAGCTTAGTGACATATGAAGAATCTAAGAAAAAAATCCATGACAAGACTTAGCTTGCTAAGAAATTTGGTAAGTCCTGGGATCGGGCCTGGATTTTTATGGGTTGAAAGGCAGATTTGGCAGTGGGTCCTTTCATCCTCTTCCTCGACCAGTACAGATTTTTAGGTTGGCCCCAAGTCAGTACAGGTGCTGAGGCCAAATAATACTAGGCTAAGGCTATGTTCACAAAGCAATGTCCGCATGGAAATCCTCAGTGCGGACATTGTCTCTGAATGCGGAGTGCCGGCATAACACCACTTGGGAATGCAACGTCTCATATACAGCAATGCATTCCAAAGAAAGAATATACATGTTTATTCTGTAGACACCAGAATTTTAATTTCTGTGCCAGATGCTTACAGCATGGAAATTCAGCTATGTGAACAGTGCAGCAGAATCCCACTGAAATCAATGGGACCCTGCTGCTGCGGAATCTCCATGCGGAATTCCAATGCGGAATTCCGCATGGAAATTCTGCCGTGTGAACATAGCCTTACAAAAGGTGTAACCAAGCCTGCACTGAGAGGCTGTGAGGAACCTCTGGTGAGAATTGAAGTCCTCAAAAAAATGGTTTATTGAAGGTTCATTATATAAATTAGAAAACATAATTGGTATTGCTCAAAATGTAACAACCCATGAAGTAAATCTAACATGTTATTTACCACGCAGAGTGAAATTCGTTAATAAAAACAATGGAATAGCATTTTTGGTCACCCCTCCCAGTAAAAGGAAAATAAGTTAATCAATGTCTTTTGGTATGTGTTATGTCCCAAAAATAATAATAATGCGATAATCTAATCCTGTGAAAATAAGCTCTGCTGACAAAGAAATATTTCCTCCCTAAAAATTTACATATATATAAAAGTGGTCAAATCCATTCAAAAATACTGGCATATTTTGAAAGATAGCTACCCAGACATACCCGAATTCCAAACTCCACCACTTATGTCATATCGCAGACCCCCTAGTCTCAGGAATTCTCTGGTCAAGGCTGACATCTCCACCAAAAAGGGTACACAACAAACCTTTCTCACAGTCAAAAACAAGGGCTCATATCCATGCCGCAATTGCATCAACTGTGCCTATATGATCAAAGGGCCCACATTCAAACATCCAGGCACAGGTAAGGAATACAAAATTAAATCATACCTCACCTGCACTATGGACCATGTCATCTATGTCCTTAGTTGCCCATGCAATCTTATTTATGTGGGCGAGACGACACTTGAATTTAAAAACCGCATCAACCAACACAGGTACTCGATCCGTAAAAAACGCCTCGACCTACCTGTGTCCAAACATTTTGCAGAAATGGGCCACTGAGAAAAAGACCTACACTTCATTCTTATAGATCACATCCCCCCACTTAAATATGGGGGCGACCGTACTAGCATCCTTAAAAAACGTGAATTAAAATGGATACATACCTTAAAATCATTACGCCCACATGGCCTAAATGCAGAATTCGTAGTAACACCGGGTATACTGCAAATCTCATAAGTATACCCTACCACATCTGGTATCAGGTAACATGTGATATGAACATTACCATGATTTTATGAACTACAGCTTAACTCTTGTTTTTATTCTTTATCTCTTACGCTTTATTTTTTATTTCTAGAAATTGGATATTCGCAAGGAACAGAGGAGGCGTCATACCACCACACTGCAACCCCCTGCACAAGTCTGCAGCATCCCCTCGCTCCATCATGACAAGAGTCTGCCACCGGAAAAACTACGGACACTAAACCTGCTTTCACAGCACTCCGAATCGGGCCCACCATGTATGGGTGAGTGGGGGACAGAATCAGTTTTCCTTCCACTCCGCGTCATTGACGGGAGTGGAGGGGGGCTGACTGGTGACACTCATTCCACATGTCCATGTGGGGAAGGCCGCCACTGCCCTCCACCCCAACCATGGGTACCCGCTGAAACCGCACTCAAGCATAGCCGTACGCCCACAGGTTGTCCCACAGTTAAAATGGCTGCCAGAGACTCTGTATAAGGATCTGCGCAGGCGCGGGCCTGCCAGAAAACCCGTTACCATGGCGCCGCTGATGCCGGCAGGTGATTGGCCCCGACCGAGAGCGAGTCATCTATGCGCATGCGCAGTGACTCCCCGGCCGGAACGCACGCCACCGGAGACTCACAGCGGCGTCTGACGCCACATCGTATGCTGCAGACATCGGGATACAGTATGTATGCTCCGCCCCTCACTACATTGCGATATACCTACTCTTAAACTCACATATCTATGTCACTATGAGTTAGCACTGATATACGTTCACGACACTGCTGAGATGTATGTAACAACAGTGTTTTTGCATCTATTATGTATGTACAGACTTGTATTTCACTGTAAATGGATTACACCCTTACTACTATGTAAATATTGTGGACACTACTATGATTGGCCGATACCGCTACTGAGTCACTATTGTTGATACCACTGTGATTGGTTGATACCACCATTGAGTCACTATTTAACTTCCTGTTTGTATCACATGCCTCATGCTTGAGAAAGGCTGTAATTGGACGGCCGAAACGTCGCAAGACTTTGGGTGAATAAACTTCACATTTGTTTTTCACTACAACGGTGTGCTGCTGGAGTTTCTTTATTTTGGATATCTATTTCAAGTCTCCGGACCAGAGCCTATACCAGCTGGCACCCAGCACCTGAGCAACTTTTAGTTGTGCTGCTTCTCCCATATCACCAGTATATATATATCTATATATATATAAAACTCAAGGTGTGTGTGTGTGTGTGTGTGTGTGTTTGTGTGTATGTTCCAGCATCACTTCCAAACGGCTAAAGATATTAACATGAAACTTGGCACACATGTTACTTATATGTCAACAACAAACATAGGATAGGTGATTTAACCCTTACTCACCCCCATTTGCCAGGGTCGGGGTTTATGTTGAAAGTCCCATACAAGTCAATGAGAAATATATGTTACAGCATAACTTCCAAACGGCTTGAGATATTTCGATAATACTTGGTCACATGTTACTTATATGTCCACTTAAAATATAGGATAGTTAATTTAACCCTTAACTACCCCCATTTGTGAGGGTCGGGGTTTTTGTTTAAAGTCCCATGCAAATCAATGGGAAATGTATGTTCCCACATAACTTCCGTACGGCTGGAGATATTTTAATAACTGGTACACATATTACAGGTCGGGATAGAAGGTCGACATAGGAGGTCGGGATAGGAGGACGGGATAGGAGGATGGGATAGGAGGTCGGGATAGGAGGTCGGGATAGGAGGACGGGATAGGAGGACTGGATAGGAGGTCGGGATAGGAGGACTGGATAGGAGGTCGGGATAGGAGGACGGGATAGGAGGTCGGGATAGGAGGTCGGGATAGGAGGACGGGAAAGGAGGACGGGAAAGGAGGACGGGAAAGGAGGACGGGAAAGGAGGACGGGATAGATGGACGGGATAGGAGGACGGGATAGGAGGACGGAATAGGAGGACGGGAAAGGAGGACGGGAAAGGAGGTCGAGATTGGAGGACAGGAAAGGAGGTCGAGATAGGAGGAAGGGAAAGGAGGACGAGAAAGGAGGTCGAGATATGAGGACGGGATAGGAGGACAGGATAGGAGGACGGGATAGGAGAACAGCATAGGAGGTCGGGATATAATGATGGGATAGGAGGTCGGTTGAGATATAATGACGGGATAGGAGGTCGGGATATGACAACAATATATGAGGACGGTATATGAAGTCAAAAGCTTCCTCCTTTGTTTATTTTCCTCCCCAACCAGGATTAGCAAGGAAAAACCGGGCAATGCCGGGTACTCAGCTAGTATATATATATATATATATATATATATATATAATCTTTAGTTCCAATCATCTATTGATTAACATTTGTTACCATTTTTTCTTGTTACTTCTAATATTAATATGTGTTTGTATGAATTTCCTTGAAACTGTTGGCCCGTCCTCCTATTCTGTCCTACTACAAGTCCTAGGGGTGTCTGAGTACTATGAAGTCATTGTTAGGATCCATGAAAGGCTACTATTATAGGTAAAGCATCTATCCAGTGTAGTTACAAGCATTCAGCTTTTATTGTCGAAGAAGGATGTGACCAACCATACAGGGAATTGTAGTGTTATATGATGGCCATGAAATACATGGGCAAACTGGTCATCTCTGGCATAGGACTCCACATAAGCTATAATAGGGTAAATAGAAAGATGCTGTTGTAGTGGGACAACACAAATATTTAATTTGTTCTTTGCTTTGTTGACAATCGGTTGTCAACAAACCTGTAAGATGATTGAAGGCGTACTCTACTGCCCCAGCATTCGGAATATTTTGTTCCAAACGGTGGGTGCAGGCTGCGGGGGTTGCGACATCACGACCACTCCCCTCATGACGTCACGCCTAAAACTTTTTTTTATATATCAACTGGCTCTAGAAAGTTAAACAGATTTGTAAATTACTTCTATTAAAGAATCCTAATCCTTTCAGTACTTATGAGCTTCTGAAGTTGAGTTGTTCTTTTCTGTCTAAGTGCCCTCTGATGACACGTGTCTCGGGAACCGCCCAGTTTAGAAGCAAATCTCCATAGCAAACCTCTTCTACTCTGTGCAGTTCCCGAGACAAGCAGAGATGTCAGCAGAGAACACTGTTGCCAGACAGAAAACAACAACTCAACTTCAGCAGCTGATAATTATTGAAAGGATTAAGATTTTTTTAATAGAAGTAATTTACAAATCTGTTTAACTTTCGGGAGCCAGTTGATATAACATTATTTTTTTTCCCCTGGAATACCCCTTTAAATGTCTCTTGCAGGAAAAAAATCCTTCCGCCTTTGGAAATTGTCAGAGCTCATAGGCCAATGTGCCAAGTGCTAATGAAAAAAATGTCATAGTAAAAAGCAACACAAATGCAAAATAAAAGTTCTGAAAGTATCTGTCCTTCAGGAAGTAGAAACACAGACATAGCCAGTGGTCATGAGTAAAAGGTCAAACTACTATAGAAATAAATGAACTCAATGGAGAACGTCCTTTAAAAAAAATTTGCTCTTCATAATGGTTATCTTGTAGCCCCTTAGCTGATAAAGATGAATGGCGTTAGCGGAGTCATTGTAAGCGAAAACGTATTAGTTCACTTTAAGATATTTTGAAATTCCGCTGGGATCGCCGTAGTGTATGTCACTTTGAGTCCCATGATACCTTGGATGCATATATAATACACTTCAACTTGGATCTATATATCATTTCTGTTGTCATGGTGTCATTTGTAGAGCAAATGAAATAACAAGCTGTCAGTCCGCCAAATGACAGATAGTTATACGGGTGGCTGCTGAATATGACCTTTTGTGATAACATATTAGCATTAACTGCGCCTTATGACAAACACATATCAAGCTACTAAAAATATCTCCAGAGCTTCTAAAAGGTTCTTGCTCAGTAATGGGGGGAGGGGGGGTTAAACCTGATTTATCATTTATCGCACACATTTTGTCCGGTGTATTTATCTGAAGATTGCCAACAAATATACAGTGATCCCTCAACTTACAATGGCCTCAACATACAATATTTTCAACATAAAATGGTCTTTTCTGGACCATTGTAACTTGAAACCAGACTCAACATACAATGCTACGGATAGTACAGATCTGCGAAACAAGTCAATGGCCGGAAGAACCGACCAATCGAATTAGGTATTTTACTGGTAAAACACCTGTATTACTGAAGTGCATGCACTGACTGGTGTCTGGTAGCGCCTCCTACAGTACAGGGAGGTTTTACATGTTCTGTACTACTCTTTACCTGTGCCAGGATTAGCTGCTCCTTTGGACACCAGGTGGGGCGGCTCCATTACTTTTTTAGGACACTGTGTGTACTGTACAGGACCCTGAAGAAGCTCCTGTCCTCTACATAGACAGTGATTTACAGCTCCCAGCAGATCTTTCTTACTTTTATATGTAAGGACTTGCTTTATCTATATTAGTTATCTACTTAGTTTTCTTTAATCCTCACTTTTACCTATTTTTGAATGACATTTTGGGGGCTTCAGAACCAATTACCAGGTTTCCATAGAGTTATTGTATGGTCTCAACATAAAATGGTTTCAAACAAAGAGAAAGTGTGCACGCACTCACCGCGAGGAACGTGTCGAGATGCTCCGGGGACTGGGTCATGGGTAACGGGATCCTAGGATGGACACATGATGATAGCGCTCAGAGGCAACGCCGGCAGTTTTGCACATGAGTGCGGGCCTCTTCCGGTCTCGGTTCTACGTCATCACGCCTGAGATTATATGTGTGCAGGATCTGAGAAGTTACCATAGTAACATGTAAACAAAACAGTACGGAAAGCCACACGGGACAAACCAAATAAATAAAGAATAGCAAAGACATATAGTGCAAGGGTGAGTCAAAGCTGTACTGTGCCTGTGTATAAAGCAAACATTTTATAGACTGGATTATAAAGAAAAGCAACTTAAATAAAAAAAAGGGGACATATCTATGTGGTCATTAAGACCAGCAAGGCCTTGGGCATTACATCTGAGAATCAAGCGAGCCTTACATTGTAAAAGTATGTTATGCCTGTCGCCTGCTTTGTCTGGTAAGACTATTCTTTGGAGGCCTCCAAATTTTAACACTTTGGCATCATTATCATGGCATAACCTTAAATGTTCAGCTAGTCTGGGGGCTCCTTGACCTTTTCTCAAGGAACACAGATGCTCTCTACAAGGAACACAGAGCTGTCTTTTCTTCTTACCAATATAGAAGCGTAAGCAGGGACAAATTGTTACGCCGAGCGCTCCGGGTCCCCGCTCCTCCCCGGAGCGCTCGCTTCTCTCTCGCTACCGCAGCGCTCCGGTCAGCTCCACTGACCCGGTGCGCTGCGATACCGTCTCCAGCCGGGATGCGATTCGCGATGCGGGTGGCGCCCGTTCGCGATGCGCATCCCGGCTCCCGTACCTGACTCGCTCTCCGTCTGTCCTGTCCCGGCGCGCGCGGCCCCGCTCCCTAGGGCGCGCGCGCGCCAGGTCTCTGCGATTTAAAGGGCCACTGCGCCGCTGATTGGCGCAGTGGTTCCAATTAGTGTGTTCACCTGTGCACTCCCTATTTATACCTCACTTCCCCTGCACTCCCTCGCCGGATCTTGTTGCCATTGTGCCAGTGAAAGCGTTTCCTTGTGTGTTCCTAGCCTGTGTTCCAGACCTCCTGCCGTTGCCCCTGACTACGATCCTTGCTGCCTGCCCCGACCTTCTGCTACGTCCGACCTTGCTTCTGTCTACTCCCTTGTACCGCGCCTATCTTCAGCAGCCAGAGAGGTTGAGCCGTTGCTAGTGGATACGACCTGGTCACTACCGCCGCAGCAAGACCATCCCGCTTTGCGGCGGGCTCTGGTGAAAACCAGTAGTGACTTAGAACCGGTCCACTAGCACGGTCCACGCCAATCCCTCTCTGGCACAGAGGATCCACCTCCTGCCAGCCGGCATCGTGACAGTAGATCCGGCCATGGATCCCGCTGAAGTTCCTCTGCCAGTTGTCGCCGACCTCACCACGGTGGTCGCCCAGCAGTCACAACAGATAGCGCAACAAGGCCACCAGCTGTCTCAACTGACCGTGATGCTACAGCAGCTACTACCTCAGCTTCAGCAACCATCTCCTCCGCCAGCTCCTGCACCTCCTCCGCAGCGAGTGGCCGCTTCAGGCCTACGACTATCCTTGCCGGATAAATTTGATGGGGACTCTAAATTTTGCCGTGGCTTCCTTTCTCAATGTTCCCTGCACTTGGAGATGATGTCGGACCAGTTTCCTACTGAAAGGTCTAAGGTGGCTTTTGTAGTCAGCCTTCTGTCTGGAAAAGCTCTGTCGTGGGCTACACCGCTCTGGGACCGCAATGACCCCGTCACTGCCTCTGTACACTCCTTCTTCTCGGAAATTCGAAGTGTCTTTGAGGAACCTGCCCGAGCCTCTTCTGCTGAGACTGCCCTGTTGAACCTGGTCCAGGGTAATTCTTCCGTTGGCGAGTACGCCGTACAATTCCGTACTCTTGCTTCAGAACTATCCTGGAATAATGAGGCCCTCTGCGCGACCTTTAAAAAAGGCCTATCCAGCAACATTAAAGATGTTCTGGCCGCACGAGAAATCCCTGCTAATCTACATGAACTCATTCATCTAGCCACTCGCATTGACATGCGTTTTTCCGAAAGGCGTCAGGAGCTCCGCCAGGATATGGACTTTGTTCGCACGAGGCGTTTTTTCTCCCCGGCTCCTCTCTCCTCTGGTCCCCTGCAATCCGTTCCTGTGCCTCCCGCCGTGGAGGCTATGCAGGTTGACCGGTCTCGCCTGACACCTCAAGAGAGGACACGACGCCGCATGGAGAATCTCTGCCTGTACTGTGCCGGTACCGAACACTTCCTGAAGGATTGTCCTATCCGTCCTCCCCGCCTGGAAAGACGTACGCTGACTCCGCACAAAGGTGAGACAGCCCTTGATGTCAACTCTGCTTCTCCGCGTCTCACTGTGCCTGTGCGGGTATCTGCCTCTACCTTCTCCTTCTCTACTATGGCCTTCTTGGATTCCGGATCTGCAGGAAATTTTATTTTGGCCTCTCTCATCAACAGGTTCAACATCCCGCTGACCAGTCTCGCCAGACCTCTCTACATCAATTGTGTTAACAATGAAAGATTGGACTGTACCATACGTTTCCGCACGGAGCCTCTCCTAATGTGCATCGGACCTCACCATGAGAAAATTGAGTTTTTGGTCCTCCCCAATTGCACTTCCGAAATTCTCCTTGGACTACCCTGGCTTCAACACCACTCCCCTACCCTGGATTGGTCCACTGGGGAGATCAAGAGTTGGGGCCCCTCTTGTTCCAAGGACTGCCTTAAACCGGTTCCCAGTACTCCTTGCCGTGACCCTGTGGTCCCTCCTGTAACCGGTCTCCCTAAGGCCTATATGGACTTTGCGGATGTTTTTTGCAAAAAACAAGCTGAGACTTTACCTCCTCACAGGCCTTATGACTGTCCCATTGACCTCCTCCCGGGCACTACTCCACCCCGGGGCAGAATTTATCCTCTCTCTGTCCCAGAGACTCTTGCTATGTCTGAGTATATTCAGGAAAATTTAAAGAAGGGCTTTATCCGCAAATCTTCCTCTCCTGCCGGAGCCGGATTTTTCTTTGTGTCCAAAAAAGATGGCTCTCTACGTCCTTGCATTGACTACCGCGGTCTTAATAAAATCACTGTAAAAAACCGCTACCCCCTACCTCTCATCTCTGAACTCTTTGATCGCCTCCAAGGTGCCCACATCTTTACCAAAC
Source organism: Hyla sarda (assembly GCF_029499605.1). NCBI lineage: Eukaryota > Metazoa > Chordata > Amphibia > Anura > Hylidae > Hyla > Hyla sarda. Next base: position 321,778,694 of record NC_079193.1, read on the forward strand.
TGGACCTAAGAGGTGCCTATAATCTCATCCGCATCAGAGAGGGGGATGAATGGAAAACGGCATTTAACACTAGAGATGGACACTTTGAGTATCTGGTCATGCCCTTTGGCCTGTGCAACGCCCCTGCCGTCTTCCAAGACTTTGTTAATGAAATTTTTCGTGATCTCCTATATTCCTGTGTTCTTGTATATCTGGACGATATCCTGATTTTTTCTGCCAACCTAGAAGAACACCGCCAGCATGTCCGCATGGTTCTTCAGAGACTTCGTGACAATCAACTTTATGCCAAAATGGAGAAATGTCTGTTTGAATGTCAATCTCTTCCTTTCCTAGGATACTTGGTCTCTGGCCAGGGACTACAAATGGATCCAGACAAACTCTCTGCCGTCTTAGATTGGCCACGCCCCTCCGGACTCCGTGCTATCCAACGTTTCTTGGGGTTCGCCAATTATTACAGACAATTCATTCCACATTTTTCCACCATTGTGGCTCCTATCGTGGCTTTAACCAAAAAGAATGCCAATCCTAAGTCATGGCCTCCTCAAGCGGAAGACGCCTTTAAACAGCTCAAGTCTGCCTTTTCTTCGGCTCCCGTGCTCTCCAGACCTGACCCATCTAAACCCTTCCTATTGGAGGTTGATGCCTCCTCTGTAGGAGCTGGAGCGGTCCTTCTACAGAAAAATTCTTCCGGGCATGCGGTTACTTGTGGTTTTTTTTCTAGGACCTTCTCTCCGGCTGAGAGGAACTACTCCATCGGGGACCGAGAGCTTCTAGCCATTAAGTTAGCACTTGAGGAATGGAGGCATCTGTTGGAGGGATCAAGATTTCCAGTTATTATTTACACCGATCACAAGAACCTCTCCTATCTCCAGTCTGCCCAACGGCTGAATCCTCGCCAGGCCAGGTGGTCTCTGTTCTTTGCCCGATTTAATTTTGAAATTCACTTTCGGCCTGCCGATAAGAACATTAGGGCCGATGCTCTCTCTCGTTCCTCGGATGCCTCGGAAGTAGAGCTCTCTCCGCAACACATCATTCCCCCTGACTGCCTGATCTCCACTTCTCCAGCCTCCATCAGGCAAACTCCTCCAGGGAAGACCTTCGTTTCTCCACGCCAACGCCTCGGAATCCTCAAATGGGGTCACTCCTCCCATCTCGCAGGTCATGCGGGTATCAAAAAATCCGTGCAACTCATCTCTCGTTTCTATTGGTGGCCGACTCTGGAGACGGATGTTGTGGATTTTGTACGAGCCTGCACTGTTTGTGCCCGGGATAAGACTCCTCGCCAGAAGCCCGCTGGTCTTCTTCATCCTCTGCCTGTCCCCGAACAGCCTTGGTCTCTGATTGGTATGGACTTTATTACAGACTTACCCCCATCCCGTGGCAACACTGTTGTTTGGGTGGTCGTTGATCGATTCTCCAAGATGGCACATTTCATCCCTCTTCCTGGTCTTCCTTCGGCGCCTCAGTTGGCAAAACAATTTTTTGTACACATTTTTCGTCTTCACGGGTTGCCCACGCAGATCGTCTCGGATAGAGGCGTCCAATTCGTGTCAAAATTCTGGAGGGCTCTCTGTAAACAACTCAAGATTAAATTAAACTTTTCCTCTGCATATCATCCTCAATCCAATGGGCAAGTAGAAAGAATTAACCAGGTCCTGGGTGATTATTTACGCCATTTTGTTTCCTCCCGCCAGGATGACTGGGCAGATCTTCTACCATGGGCCGAATTCTCGTATAACTTCAGAGTCTCTGAATCTTCCTCCAAATCCCCATTTTTTGTGGTGTACGGCCGTCACCCTCTTCCCCCCCTCCCTACTCCCTTGCCCTCTGGTTTGCCCGCTGTGGATGAAATATCTCGTGATCTTTCCACCATATGGAAAGAGACCCAAAATTCTCTTTTACAGGCTTCATCACGCATGAAGAAGTTTGCTGATAGAAAAAGAAGAGCTCCCCCCATTTTTTCTCCTGGAGACAAGGTATGGCTCTCCGCTAAATATGTCCGCTTCCGTGTCCCTAGCTACAAATTGGGACCACGCTATCTTGGTCCTTTCAAAATCCTGTGCCAGATTAATCCTGTCTCTTACAAACTTCTTCTTCCTCCTTCTCTTCGTATTCCTAATGCCTTTCACGTTTCTCTTCTTAAACCACTTATCATCAACCGTTTCTCTCCCAAACTTGTTTCTCCCACTCCTGTTTCCGGCTCCTCGGACATCTTCTCCGTAAAAGAGATACTGGCCTCCAAGAAGGTCAGAGGGAAAACCTTTTTTCTGGTCGATTGGGAGGGTTGTGGTCCTAAAGAGAGAGATCCTGGGAACCTGAGGACAATATCCTAGACAAAAGTCTGCTCCTCAGGTTCTCAGGCTCTAAGAAGAGGGGGAGACCCAAGGGGGGGGGGTACTGTTACGCCGAGCGCTCCGGGTCCCCGCTCCTCCCCGGAGCGCTCGCTTCTCTCTCGCTACCGCAGCGCTCCGGTCAGCTCCACTGACCCGGTGCGCTGCGATACCGTCTCCAGCCGGGATGCGATTCGCGATGCGGGTGGCGCCCGTTCGCGATGCGCATCCCGGCTCCCGTACCTGACTCGCTCTCCGTCTGTCCTGTCCCGGCGCGCGCGGCCCCGCTCCCTAGGGCGCGCGCGCGCCGGGTCTCTGCGATTTAAAGGGCCACTGCGCCGCTGATTGGCGCAGTGGTTCCAATTAGTGTGTTCACCTGTGCACTCCCTATTTATACCTCACTTCCCCTGCACTCCCTCGCCGGATCTTGTTGCCATTGTGCCAGTGAAAGCGTTTCCTTGTGTGTTCCTAGCCTGTGTTCCAGACCTCCTGCCGTTGCCCCTGACTACGATCCTTGCTGCCTGCCCCGACCTTCTGCTACGTCCGACCTTGCTTCTGTCTACTCCCTTGTACCGCGCCTATCTTCAGCAGCCAGAGAGGTTGAGCCGTTGCTAGTGGATACGACCTGGTCACTACCGCCGCAGCAAGACCATCCCGCTTTGCGGCGGGCTCTGGTGAAAACCAGTAGTGACTTAGAACCGGTCCACTAGCACGGTCCACGCCAATCCCTCTCTGGCACAGAGGATCCACCTCCTGCCAGCCGGCATCGTGACACAAATTAAATAGTATACGATGTACACTATGTGCTTTTACAGGTGATCAGTTGTGTGATGACTGGGATATTCCACCAAGTGTACAGGCTTTAGCGCACGTATTGAGGCGGCAAAAACTACAATTGCCACATTTAAAATTCCCTACCATACAAGGATCGTTAAGCCAATTAATAGATTTTTCTATTTTGGAACAGTGGACTTTACTAAGATGTTTTAGATGATCCGAGATGATTTTATTTTTTCTATACGCAACCAGTGGAGACTGTTTAGCTACCTCTCTCAAGTCTCCATCACTCTCCAGGATGTGCCAGTGTCTTCTGATGGTATTATTGATTACTGAATTCATTGGGGAATTTTTAAAAGAGAGGGTAGATCGCTTGTTGTAGTTGTTTTTCTTCTTGTTGCCATGTTAGCAGACTACTCCTTTCCATCTCTGTCACTTTCACTTGCGCTCTGTCCAGGATCTCAGGCTGGTATCCCCTATCCAAAAGTCTTTTCCTTAGTTCTTCAGCCTGTCTATCATACCTTGCTGCGTCACTATTGAGTCTCTTCAATCTAATGAACTGACTCAGAGTATACGTCATTTAGTGTGGATAGGGTGGGAACTAGAATAATGCAGTATGCTGTTCTTAGATATACTTTTCCTGTAACTCTCTGTTATCAATCCATCCGGTGTGGCGGTGATATAAATGTCGAGAAATTCCAAATGTGTAGCCACCTGAACAGAATCAACAACATGAATATGTGTTTTACTAGTGTCATTAGTGCAACACATTTGGAATTTCTCGACATTTATATCACCGCCACACCGGATGGATTGATAACAGAGAGTTACAGGAAAAGTATATCTAAGAACAGCATACTGCATTATTCTAGTTCCCACCCTATCCACACTAAACGAGGTATACCCCTGAATCAGTTCATTAGATTGAAGAGACTCGACAGTGACCCAGCAAGGTATGATAGACAGGCTGAAGAACTAAGGAAAAGACTTTTGGATAGGGGATACCCGCCTGAGATCTTGGACAGAGCGCAAGTGAAAGTGGCCAAGATGGAAAAGAGGAGGCTGCTAGCATATGGCAAAAAGAAGAAAAACAACCACAACAAGCAATCTACCCTCTCTTTTAAAAATTCCCCAATGAGTTCAGTAATGAATAATACCATCAGAAGACACTGGCACATCCTGGAGAGTGATGGAGACTTGAGAGAGGTAGCTAAACAGTCTCCACTGGTTGCGTATAGAAAAAATAAAACCATCTCGGATCATCTAAAACATCTTAATAAAGTCCACTGTACCAAAATGGAAAAATCTATTAATTGGCTTAACGATCCTAGTATGGTAGGGAATTTTAAATACGGCAATTGTAGTTTTTACCGCCTCAATACCTGCGCTAAAGCCTGTACACTTGGTGGAATATCCCAGTCATCACACAACTGATCACCTGTAAAAGCACATAGTGTACATCGTATACTATTTAATTTGTCCCTGCTTACGCTTCTATATTGGTAAGAAGAAAAGACAGCTCTGTGTTCCTTGTAGAGAGCATCTGTATTCCTTGAGAAAAGGTCAAGGAGCCCCCAGACTAGCTGAACATTTAAGGTTATGCCATGATAATGATGCCAAAGTGTTAAAATTTGGAGGCCTCCAAAAATAGTCTTACCAGACAAAGCAGGTGACAGGCATAACATACTTTTACAATGTAAGGCTCGCTGGATTCTCATATGTAATGCCCAAGGCCTTGCTGGTCTTAATGACCACATAGATATGTCCCCTTTTTTTATTTAAGTTATGTAAGCTTTTTTTATAATTTGGTCTATAGAATTTTTGCTTTATACACAGGCACAGTACAGCTTTGACTTACCCTTGCACTATATGTCTTTGATATTCTTTATTTATTTGGTTTGTCCCGTGTGGCTTTCCGTACTGTTTTGTTTACATGTTACTATGGTAACTTCTCAGATCCTGTACACATATAATCTCAGGCGTGATGACATAGATCCGAAGCTGGATGAAGCCCGCACTCATGTGCAAAACTGCCGACGTTGCCTCTGAGCGCTATCATCATGTGTCCATCCTAGGATCCTGTTACCCATGACCCGATCCCCGGATCATCTCGACACGTTCCTCGCAGTGAGTGCGTACACACTTTCTCTTTGTTTGCATATTGATTCTTTATCTTAGTGTATGCACCCCACAGGTGTCATTGATATAGGATTGCCGAAGGGCTGACTGCTGATCATCTGTGTATTGATGTGGATTCCATTCAGTGTGCTCTCCTGTTTCCTCATTAATGTTGTAATACAATGGCTAAACATACAATGATATATATATATATATATATATATATATATATATATATATATATATATATTGCATGTACAATAATGAGGATACATTACTTACATATTGCCGTTTCCATCATAAACCCATTTGGTGCTACCAATGCCTTCATAGGCGGAAGCCCAGTAGTAAATGCATGCGTTGATATGAAGAATGAACAATAGGTAACCTGTTGTTCTAATGACTCTGTGAAAGGAATAAAAATATAATATTTAGTTGGGGGGCATTAATAAGGACATGGAGGACACTGCCTAGGTGAAGAATCTGGTGCTATTAACTCCTTAAGGACCAAAGTGTTTTACTTCTAAATTACCATTTTTTTTAGGTACCTTTATATAAGGTAGACAATAACATTATATGTATATTTGTAATGTACATTGGTTAAAAAATGTCTATATTTTTGGATGAAACAAAATCCTCACACTGGAGGATGATTGACAAGCCAGGAGCCTTTACAGAGTCCTGCTTGTTCTGCTCTCACTTCCTGTACTTGGTCTCTCACAGAGACACACAGACAATAGCTGCAGGGACAACTGTTTTTTCTCTCAAAAATATACACATTTTTAACCAATGTATATTACAAATATACATATATTGGTATTATCTACATTAAATAAAAAGTGTATGCAAATGACAGGTGCACTTTAAATTTATAACTATTTTGAAATAAGCAACTTTACAGTGAAAAGGTATGTGTTCCATAGTATGTTTTAGTTGTTTTGATATTTAAAATAAATAATTTTTGGTTGAACAGAGCGATTATGTTGCCATGGGTGGTGTTTTCTTTTGTATTGTTCATCAGAACAAGCCAAGGGAAGCACTTGCTTAAGCGCTTAACTCCCTGACTGGCAGGGATCAAGTTGCACTGCAGAGCCCAATAATAAGCCTCTTTAGTGCAACTGGATGGAGATTACTAATGAGCCAGGGACTGAAGTGCTTAAAGGGGTACTCCAGACTTCTTATACCCTATCCAAAGGATAGGGGACAAGGTGTCTGATCACGGGGGTCCCGCCACGGGGAACCCCCCCCCCCCGCGATCATAGCTGTGGCCCCCCTTAGACATCCGGTGCAAACTTTGCTCCATAACGGATGACTGGCAATGCGTAACGGAAGCTCGTGATGTTACGGCCGTGTCCATTTGTGACGTTATGGCCATGCCCCCTCAATGAAAGTCTATGGGAGGGGCCGTCACAAGCGGGTGTGGCCTTGACATCACAAACCTCTTGCTCTGAACCCGCAATGGTTGACCTGCAATGGCAGATGTCAGCAGAAACAAACAGGGGTGGACTGACAACACTCAGGGCTCCTGGACCAAAAAAAGGCAAGGGCCCCTACTAGGCTCTGCAGCTCGTCAATCTTCTGCTACGCCCCTATTCCACCCAAATCCCACACACAATAAACTAAAATTTATGTAAGTAAGAAACACTTTAACATAGGTAAATTTCCATGACCAATAATACTGATATACAAGGAGTGAATATATACCACCACACAATAACTGGATAATACCGCCATACTGTACTGAATAAAACCACTATATACAGACCAGTATACTATAAAGAATCTGTATACAATATAAGTGATTATATACAGGACCATATGGTGGTAGATGACAGCTGTACACAGGATGTGTATATCATATAAGTGATTACAGTTACATTTTGGGACTCACAATTACGTCTTTTCTGATCAGCAGCGTCCTCTTTCCTTTTCTTCTCCATCCGGATAAGACCGCCATGTGGATCTCTTAACATCTGCAGGAAAAACATGTCAGACTCTGCATTTTTCCAGTACCCTCCCCTCCTCTACACAATCTTTCCATCTATAGGCCCACAAACTGTAATAATGCCCTCCTTGGTGTCCTGCACAGTAAAAGGGCAGGTAGGTAGGTAGCCAGGTAAAAAGGTAACTAGGTAAGCAAATCAGGAAGCCAGATATGTAGGTAGGTGACAAGCTAGGTAGGTAGATGGCTAGCTAGGTAGTTAGGCAACCATGTATGAAGGCCAGGTATGTACATAGTTAGGTAGCTGGGTAGGTAGGTAGGTAGATAGCCTGGTATGTTGGTAAGTAGTTGAGCATCCAGGTATAAAGTTAGATAGCCCCCCTTCCCCGTTGGTATAGGCAGCAGGGTTAACCCCGCCTTCCTTGCAGGTATAGGCAACAGAGTTAACTCCCCCTTCCCTGTAGGTATAGGCAGCAGATTTAACCCCCCCTTCCTTGTAGGTATAGGCAGCAGGGTTAACCCCCCTTCCCCAAAGGTATAGGCAGCAGAGATAGCCCCCCACCCTTCCCCATAGGTATAGGCAGCAGATTTAACCCCCCTTCCCTGTAAGTATAGGCAGCAGAGTTAACCCCCCTTCCCAATAGGTATAGGAACAGAGTTAACCCCCCTTTCTCCTTAGGTATAGGCAGCAGAGTTGCCCCCCCTTTCCCCGTAGATATAGGCAGAGTTAACCCCCCCCCAAATCTCCATAGGTATAGGCAGAGTTAAACCCCCTTTCCCCATAGGATAGGCAGAGTTACCCCCCCATTTCACCATAGGTATAGGCAGAGTAAACCTCCGTTCCCCATAGATATAGGCAGAGTTACCCCCCCTCCCCTTTCCCCATATGAATAGGCAGAGCTACCCCCCCCCCTTTCCCCATTGGTATAGGCAAAGTTACCCCCCCTTCTTCCCCATTGGTACGGGCAGAGTTACCCCCCACTCTCTTCCTCATAGGTATAGGCAGAGTTACCCCCCCCTGTTCCCCATAAGTATATGCATAGTTACCCCCCTTTTTCCCATAGGTATAGGCAGAATTCCCCTCCCCTTTCCCCATAGGTATAGGCAGAGTTACCCCCCTTTCCCCATAGGTATAGGCAGAGTTACCCCCCCCTTTCCCCTTCCCCCATAGGTATAGGCAGAGTTACCCCCACTTTCCCCATAGGTATAGGCAGATTTCTCCCCCTCTTCCCCATAGTAATAGGCAAAGTTACCCCCCATCTCCTCTTCCCCCTCTATAAGCAGCGCTACCCCCCTCTCTTTCCCATAGGTATAGGAAGAGTAAAAAAAAATAAAAAAAATGATGCTCACCTGATGTCCCACGCAGCGGTCTCCTCAGCAACAGGGGCCCGTGTCTTCTCCCCTCCACAGTACAGGTGTCGATGAGTGACGTCATCGGTGCCTGTACTGCGTGCTGCGTGGGGGCGGAGGTCAGGTCTCCTCAGTGTAAGCTGCAAATACGGCTCAGACAGAGGGGATGCTTTCTCTTGTATGTACATGTATCGCACATACCGGAGAAGGCAACAATGTCTGCTGGGGATCCGGGTCCTCAGTAGTGGCAGCGGGCCCTTAACCCGGCCGGGCCCTTGGAAGACGTCAGCCGGTCAGTCCGCCCCTGGAAACAAACATAGGGCATGTTGCGCTTGAACATTTGCGACCATTTGCTCCCACAAGTGATAAACTGCAAATGGGCTCTGGCAGAGGCTTATTCTCTCTATTAAAAGCATGGTTGCTTGGCTGTTGATTGAATTTGTTGGATTTATGGCCAACATCACTTAATATGTATGGTCACCTTAAAGGAGAACTCCAGCCAGAATTAACTCAGTGAGGAGTGAATGCGGTGGACAGCACGTGGTCCCTTCATTTCTATGGGAGCACTGAAGAGACTCGAGTACAGCACTCGGGCATCATCGGCGCTCCCATAGAAATGAATAGAGTGCGTGCCGTCTACCGCTGGACGACACAAGCTCCTCACTGAGAGAGGAGCTAATAGGTTAATTTTGGCTGGAGTTCTCCTTTAAACATTTACAGCAGGGTTTTTTATACATTTCAGTTCCCTGAGGCTATGTTCACATTACAGGGCTCCACTACACATGCTGATAATGGGGCTGGGATGGAGGTTGTGACACTGGACACCAACGGATCCCAACAGGTCCCATTCACTTTGAACAGGGGTCCATCGGGGTTCTGTTAGATCCCTGTTACTTTGTAAAATTTTAGCAGACAAAAAATCCTGACATGCTGTATTTTTTTTCCACTTAATTCCCATCACTTTAGCGGAATCGGTGAGCAGAGCTTCTAACAGTAATGTAAACATGGCCTTATTACTACAACCTTGGCATTCCAGTATCCAGAATAAATAGATGCAAAAAAAAAAGTACATTGCTTACTTAATTACTATTAAACAATACAAGAGAAGAAACCCCACACGGCTAAAAAGCCAAATATTAGATCAGTGTTTCCCAACCAGGGTGCCTCCAGCCATTGCAAAACTACAACACTCAGCATGCCCGGACAACCAACGGCATGCTGGGAGTTGTAGTTTTGAAACAACTGGAGGCACCCTGGTTGGGAAACATTGATCAGACACTTTTGTTAAAGAAGACCCTCCACCTTTCCTGACTTGTTTATTTAAGGGGGTACTCTGGTTGAAAACTATTTTTTAAATCAACTGGTGCCAGACAGTTAAACAGATTTTAAATTAGTTCTATTTAAAAATCTTAATCCTTCCAGTACTTTTCAGCTGCTGTATGCTCCACAGAAAGTTTTTTTCTTTTTTAATTTATTTTCTATCTGTCCACATTGCTCTCTACTGACACCTCTGTCCATGTCAGGAACTGTCCAGAGCAAGATAGGCTTGCTATGGGGATTTATTCCTACTCTTGACAGTTCCTGACATGGACAGATGTGTCAGCAGAGAGCACTGTGGTCAGACAGAAGAGAAATTCAAAAAGAGCATACAACAGCTGATAAGTACTGGAGGGATTAAAGGGGTGTTCCAGTGAAAAACTATTTTTTTTCATATCAACTGGCTCCAGAAAGTTAAACAGGTTTGTAAATTACTTCTATTAAAAAATCTTAATCCTACCAGTACTTATTAGCTGCTGAAGTTGTGTGTTGTTCTTTCCTGTCTGACCATAGTGCTCTCTGCTGACATCTCTGTCTGCCTCAGGAGCTGTCCAGAGCAGGAGAGGTTTGCTATGGGGATTTGATCCTGTTCTGGACAGTTCCTGAGACAGACAGAGGTGACAGCAGAGAGCACTGTGGTCATACTGGAAAGAACAACTCAACTTCAGCAGCTGATAAGTACTGGTAGGATTTAGATTTTTTTATAGAAGAAATTTACAAATCTGTTTAACATTCTGGAGCCAGTTGATATGAAAAAAAGGTGTTTTTCACTGGAATACCCATTTAAGATTTTTAAATAGAAGTAATTAACTAATCTGTTTTACTTTCTGACAGCAGTTGTTTTTAAAACAATGATTTTCCACCAGAGTACCCCTTTAAGCAATGCTTGTATTCAATCTAAAACAACAATTCTGGATCACCTCTCCTTAGACCTCTGCAATGTGCCGTTCCTCTGTTATTCCTCCTAGAAATGAATGAATAAATAGACAACTGAATGTCATGATTTCCCTTGCCAAATGGGTGTGTCCCTTCCACTGTCTGGCATTGTGTGCCCTAATTGGATAGAACCAAAGTTTTTTAGGGACAGGCCCCCAACTTGTAATACAAAGTTGTCATTTTATCCATAAATAATAACAGAAAAACAGAGAAAAAGGCACAAGGTAGAGAAGAAAGTAAAGATGCTCCAGAGCTGTTGCTTTATGAAGAGTACATGTATTTCTGTAAAACAGAATGGGTCAGTGCAACTCACAATTAATTGGCCGAGGTATACTATGGTTAGACACCTTAGGTTTAAGAAAATATAGAAAAAAGAGAAAATAACCATAACCTCTAGGCAAATATTAAATAAACCGATACATGAAGGGAATTAATAAACCGTGCTTCAAATATATGATGAATAATTGTAATTTATAAAAAAATACATATAATGTTAAATTGATAATAGTACACCTCCTCTCACAGGGCCCTTGTGGGGAGGTGAATATGACAAAAATGTTACAAATGTATATAAAACGATACAATAATAAAAGTGATTGTCAGGATCCGGGTACTGTGAGGATACTGGTGGTGGATCCTCTGTGTCAGTGGGGTGATGACGTGGGCCGTACCAGGGGAACGGAGTCTAAGGGGTTACTGGTATTCACCAGAGCCCGCCGCAAAGCGGGATGGACTTGCTGCGGCAGGTAACCCCCAGGTCGTTCCACCCGATAGCGACTCAACCCCGACTGACTGCTGAGATAGGCGCGGTACATAGGGATTAGGCAAGAGCAAGGTCGGACGTAGCAGAAGGTCAGGGCAGGCAGCAAGGATCGTAGTCAGGGGCAACAGCAGGAGGTCTGGAACACTGGCTTGGGACATACAAGGAAACGCTTTCACTGGCACAAAGGCAACAAGATCCGGCAAGGAAGGGAAGGGGAAGTGAGGTATAAATAGGGAACTGCACAGGTGATTACACTAATTTGAACCAGGCGCCAATCAGCAGCGCACTGGCCTTTTAAATCGCAGAGAGCCGGCGCGTGCGCGCCGGGACTGTACAGACGGGGAACGAGTGTGGTAAGCGGGCTGGGATGCGAACCGTGAGCGGGCACGTCCCGCATCGCGGAATCGCATCCCTGCTAGGGACACTATTGCAGCGCTCCCGGTCAGCGGGTCTGACCGGGGCACTGCGAGCAGGAAAACGCTGCGAGCGCTCCGGGGAGGAGTGGGGACCCGGAGCGCTCGGTGTAACAGTGATATAATAATAAAAGTCACACCACTGCAGAGATTGTTTTGTTAATCCGGCATTCGTTACTTCGGAATGGCAATACTCCCAGTCCGCAAAATTCCCAGTCCGCAAAATTGCAGCCTGGGCATAAAAAGCCAGAGTCCAGGTAATGACCACCTAAATAGAAGGAATATTTACCAGCCAACACTGTGATTTTGGAAGTTGCTTGCTCCAGAGGAACACAGGTGCCGGCAAGCACCCGTCTGAGCCGAGGTCTGTGTGCGCTGAAGGTAGGCGCTGGCATGCGTGATGGTATAGGAAACAGCTTACAGATCTCCAATGTCTGGACCTCGTGGAGTTCCTTGGCGTCTGACGTCAGAAGTTACAAACAGTGGGCTGGACAGGTGGAGGCTGCTGATGTTGGAAGTGGTGGATGCCGGACTTCTAATTCACATAGGTGAGCATCTCAAGCGGCAGGGGTACATTAATTGAGATTCTAGACGCGTTTCAGGGTACTTTTATAGGTAAACGACCCTTTCTTCAGTAGAAATATGTCTACTGAGGAAAGGGTCGTTTACCTATACAAGTACCCTGAAATGCGTCTAGAATCTCAATTAAAACACCACTGCCACTTGAGATGCTCACCTATGTGAATTAGAAGTCCGGCATCCACCACTTCCAACATCAGCAGCCTCCACCTGTCCAGCCCACTGTTTGTGACTTCTGACGCCAAAGAACTCCACGAGGTCCGGACATCGGAGATCTGTAAGCTGTTTCCTATACCATCACGCATATGCCAGCGCCTACCTTTAGCGCACACAGACCTCGGCTCGGACGGGTGCTTGCCGGCACCTGTGTTCCTCTGGAGCAAGCAACTTCCAAAATCACAGTGTTGACTGGTAAATATTCATTCTATTTAGGTGGTCATTACCTGGACTCTGGCTTTTATGCCCAGGCTGCAATTTTGCGGACTGTGAATTTTGCAGACTGTGAATTTTGCGGACTGGGAGTATTGCCATTCCGAAGTAACGAATGCCGGATTAACAAAACAATCTCTGCAGTGGTGTGACTTTTATTATTATATCACTTTTATTATTGTATCGTTTTATATACATTTGTAACATTTTTTGTTATATTCAACTCCCCACAAGGGCCCTGTGAGAGGAGGTGTACTATTATCAATTTAACATTATATGTATTTTTAATACATTACAATTATTCATCATATATTTGAAGCACAGTTTATTAATTCACATCATGTATCGGTTTATCTGATATTTGCCTAGAGGTTATGGTTATTTTCTCTTTTTTCTATCTTTTAAAACAGTCTTGTCAGAAGAGGTCCTCTTCAATGATTGACCCTGGTTAAAAAATAAAATCCTTAGAATTTTTTTAATGGTATTTTCTATGCACAAACAGAATTTTGCTTCTGTCTAGTAACAGAAAATATGGATATCAAATAATATAGAGGTGTGGTAAAAATCTCTAATTATACAATCCTCCAGAAAGAGTAGTTTAATCCCTTATCCTAAAGGTACTATATACAAAAGCCAGCAAGGAAAAAAAATCTCAAACACAATGAAAGTAATGGATGTTCTTTATCTGAAATAAGAACCTAGTAATATAGCAAAATATAGCAAACGGTATTAACTAAGCAAAAATTAAAAAAACTGTAACATACATTGTCCCAACATGTTTTTGTCTTCATAAAAGTATTGTCAAATATAGGGACGTCTTCAGGGGAATTTCTTACAGATCTACCCATCAAAGGTTACACATACATACCCCCTCTCACAATGCAAGTATGAACGCTGGTGTAAGTGTCGACGATCCCTAAGATGGATATAAAAGATGTGCATACTAGAGGGCAGTCGCCAAGAAAAATGTATAGAGGAGGGTTATACATATACCAAAAGAGGCATACTGTAAGCCATCCACTATGCCCAACAATGCTATTTGTGTCCACAGGATATTAGGAGATACGTATCTGATTTCAGGGGGTCCTACGCCACAGTACTCCTTTAACTGTTGAGACTTAGTTATGGAGCACAAATAGCATTGTTGGGCATAGTGAATGGCCTACAGTATGTGTCTTTTGGTGAATGTATAACCCTCCTCTGTACATCTGTCTTGGAGGTTACATAGATAGGGCGTGTCGACCACCGCATTGTGCGAGGGTTGACACACTCCTTGTACTGAGTAATCTCTGTGCACGAGGAGAGCTGGGCACCGGGTAGGAGATCCCCCAAGGTTAGACACTTATCCCTATCCTTTGCATAGGAGATAAGTTGTCCTATGCCACAGTACTCCAAAATGCTGGATACCAAGACTATTTTGCAATAATAATATGGCGACAGATATGGTGGTGCATTATACGTGAAGGGGATTACTCCATACAACAATGGCTTTGTGTTAGGTGAGGGCATGAACAATCCCCGCGCTGCACAGGTGAGTCCCAATAACTGGTATGAACGGCAGTACAGTAGTTGCCCCCTGCAGTGGCATGGAGCTAGGCTGATGTCCCGCTATTGCTAGGTGATTGTTGAAGGTAGATTTTTATGGCACCTCTATGTTATTGGATTTTCTTACTAGTCTATACCGAGTGGCAGTCGTGCAGTCAGACTTTGTACAGAGTTGAGGAGAACCGGTGTTGACACTTACACTGGAGGTAAGCGTGGTCTGGCGAATTCATATATACCAACTCTCCAAGGAATATTGCTCCGGCACCACTTAAAGGGGTTATCCAGGAATAGAAAAACAGAGCTAATTAATTTAAAAAACCACTCCCCGTCTGTGTCCAGGTTGGGTGTGTTTCTGCAGCTCAGTTGCAGTGAAGTGAATGGAGCCAATTTGTAATACCACACACAACCTGGGGACATACGTGGAGCTGTTTTATGAAAGAAATTAGCTCTGTTTTTCTATTCTTGGATAACCCATTTAATCCTTAGCTCACTTACAAAAAGCCAATGCTAGCCGGCGTTACATCATCCCGTCTCCCTGAAAATCTGAAGAGGGTGTGCATCACATTTACTCAATAGATAGCTGTGCAGTAAAATCCAATACAGTAGATGGATGGCGCACTCAATCGGGTAGTCTTCAGTTTTATTTCTTCATAGAACACAAAAACATGCAAGGGGAAATGAGGAGGGGAGCAGGAAGGCTAGGTTTCTACTTGTTTTTTTTTTTTGCAAAAATGTCAACAAAAACCAAAAACGTCCATTCTGCCACATGGCATTTTTTTGTGGAAAAAAAAATGCTGCGGCCAGATGTTAGCTGCAAGTCAATAGGGAACTGCAAAATGCCATATCCACTTGGCTTTTTTTTTTCTCCTTTTGGCGTTTTTCAGCATTTTTGGCTCCTTGGCATTTTTTCAAAAGCGACCTCTTGTTGAGACTTTTTTAAGGAAAATCGTAGGGTAAATTTTGTAGGGTACCATTAAAAAAAAAAAAAAAAAGATACAGTAGTGATGGAAACAAATTTATTTAAGGAAATATTTCTTTTTTATAACAAAATTGTTATCAATTTTTAAACAGGGATCAATTTATGTGGGCGGGTAGGGCACTAAATTTGTAGCCGACAATAATAAAAATGTAGTGTGTTTGTGTTTTTCACTTTTTTCTTTTTACATCTTTTAGGTAGTACTACTACTCCCAGCATGGAACACACTGTTCCATGATGGGAGTAGTAGTACCTGTACTAATTGACAGATCGCCCGTTGCAATCCTCTTGTATAATGTATAGATGCGGCCGGCCGCTCTTCTATGGTCCCCTGCACTGCCATATATATATACACCTATTCACATTTCCTGCAGAGAGCTGTGATTGGCAAGATAGTTCCAGCCAATCAAAACTCTCTGTGGGAAATAGGAATATGTGTATATACGTCAGTGCAGGGGATCATAGAAGAGCGGCCTCCCACATCTATACATTATACAGGAGGATCGCAGCGGGTGTCAGGAGTAACACTCGCTACGATCTGTCTATTAATGCAGGTACTACAGCTCCCAGCATGGAGCAGAGTGTGCTCCATGTTGGGAGGAGTAGTACCTGCAGTTAAGGACAGATTACAGTGGTTGTCACTCCTGACACCAAATGCGATCATCCTATCTATTGCAGAGATGCGGATTGGCTCTGTACAGTGCTCGCATCTCTGCACTATACCCCGGCCTGTGATATGAATAAAACATCGCAGATTCATATTTCCCATTGAGAGTGGGGATTGGCTGCAACCATCCGGCTGTATAGAGCTGCTCCGCATCTCTGCAATACATAGGACGATCGCATCAGGTGTCAGGAGTGACACCCGGGTGATCTTTCTATTAGTACAGATACTACTACTCCCATCATGGAACAGTCTTTTCCATGCTGGGAGTAGTAGTACTACCTGAAACACATACACAAACTTTATTAAAAATGAATACAAATTTCGCTATAAAAAATAAACATTTTGTTAAATAAATATTTTTCCATTCCTACTGCATTTTTTTTTTTTTTTTTTTTTTGGTACCCGACAAATTTAGAAAAAAATGCCAAAGGGGCCAAAAATATAATTTCCACTCAAAGGCAAAAACACTAGAAAAAAACACCAGAAAAACTGCCAAAATGTAGGAAAAACCTGTGGCAGTTTTCCTGGCGTGTTTGCTGGCGTTTTTTTAAGTGTAAAAAAATGGAAAGTGGAAACCTGGCCGAACACAGGTGAGGCAGAGGACGAACAGGGTCGGGCTACAAATGTTTCAGGCCGTTCAAGTGTGAAACAATTGTAGCCGCCCCTATTCGTCCCCCACCTCACCTGTGTTCCTGCTTTCCTACACATCTCCTTACATGTTTTTGTGTTCTAGAAAGAGATAAAACTAAAAGATAGAAAAAGCATATCTGTCCCACAAAAGAAAAAAAAATTATAATATTTTACTCAGTACATAATCTTGACCATGTACATACTCATTTTTATAAAGTAGAGCAGGAGGGCACTAGCGTCTCAAGATGGAGCCAAAATAAACGCTATTGGAGCCGAGTGGGAAAGTCCTTACCAGGGTGCTAGGTAAGGGTGTAAGTCCAGATGAGCGAGTCAATCAAAACGCATTGATGGAAATAACTTCCTGCACTCACCAGTAAAGTATATCCACGAGAGTGTTATTCATCCATCACAGCTGTTCTGTCCCTAGATGCCCCTGCTCACAATTAATGGATAAATAAAACTCTTGTGGATTTACTTTACCGGTGAGTGCAGGAAGTTATTTCTATGCTTTTTGATTTACATCTCATTTTTATGCCTCTATCACCTTTCATTAGCTCACAGTGTTAGAAATCCTCCCAGGGGAAGGGAACTTGTCCCTCCTCGTGGTGGTGAGAGGTGATTGGTTTGTCTGCTCAATAAGAATTTTGTCCATCAGTCATCTCTTGTCCATGACTCATGAACAAGCTGTGGCTGCTGCAGGACGGGTTATTGTCTCAGTGAGTATGAGGACCCCTAGTGGTGGAATTTTCAGGATGCATTTTCTTTATTAAACAGTTAAAAAAAACAACAACCATATTGCAAAAGGTCTTTCATGTTCATCAGATACAACATATACAAAGTTTTTGGATCTGACAGTGCCCACTGAAATTCTTGAACACTACCTGGGTGAGTGCTCCATCTGTCTACTGTACTGAAGTCATATATACATCACTATTTTTATTTATTTATTTATTGCTTTAAATGAACTGAAGTTAGTTATCAGGAAGGTAATTCAGCTGCTGATTTGTATTCCATTGTGTATTAAATTATGCTTTTCTGGCAAGTTTTCACAGTTTGTTCCTCACCTGTAAATAAAGGCTCTCTTGAGGACAGCTTCTAGCCGATCATTAAACTCAAAGAATGTGCTGTACTGGAAACAATAAGAATAAAACAATTAGACCCACACAAATAATCACACATCGCAAACAAAACCCCTGTCATGTATAGCAGAAAGCCGGGACAAATCTGGAAAACCTTCAGAAAATAACACATTAAAGCCATAATTGCAATTTTGTTTTGTTTAAGTAAAAAAAAAAAAAAAAATACATAAATTGTTTAACAGGTAAAGACAACTTAAAGACATTTGTATAATGTGGAAGGTTTTGCATTTGTATAATGTGGAAGTATGAAAGTTTTTTATTCTTTTCTTTAGAGATGATTGTGTGTTACATGATTTGTCTGGTTAAAGGGGTACTCCGGCCCTAATACATCTTATCCCCTATCCAAAAGGATAGGAGATAAGATGTCTGATCGCAGGGGTCCTGCTGCTGGGCACCCCCCGCAATCTGTCATTCAGCACCCACCTTTGCGAGCTCTCCGCAGCGCTGGAGGCTCCGAGTGTGCAGCGCGACGACCACAGGTCCGGAGTATCGTGACGTCAAGACTCTGCCTTGTGTGACGTCACGCCCCCTCCCATAGACTTGCATTGAGGGGGCGGGGTGTGACATCACATGGGGGCGGAGTTGTGACATCACGATACTCCAGCCCCGTGGTCATCCTGTTGCACACTTGGAGCCTCCAGCGCTGTGGAGAGCCCGCAAAGGTGGGTGCTGAATGACAGATTGCGGGGGTCCCCAGCAGCGGGACCCCCGTGATCAGAAATCTTATCCCCTATCCTTTGGATGGGGGATAAGATGTATTAGTGCCGGAATATCCCTTTAACCCCCTTCAACTGTAATGTATTCTGGGACTTAAAGAGGTACTCTGGTTAAAAACAAATTTTTTAAATCAACTAGTGCCTGAAAGTTAAACAGATTTGTAAATTACTGCTATTTAAAAATCTTAATTCTTCCAGTACTTATCAGCTGCTGTTTGCACAGGAAGTTCTTTTATTTTTGAATTTCTTTTCAGTCTGACCACAATGCTCTCTGCTGACACCTCTGTCCATATCTGGAACTGTCCAGAGCAGGAGAGGTTTGCTATGGGGATTTTCTTGTACTCTGGAAGTAATTTACAAATCTGTTTAACATTCTGGCATCAGTTGATTTAAAAAATAAAATAAAATTCCACCGGGGTACCCCTTTAAAGGGGTTGTCCTGTGAAAATGTTCTTTTTTAGAGTAGATATCCAACAGTAAGAAATGTGTCCCCTATCCACAGGATTGGAACCCCAAATTTGCTCTGCTATAGAGAGTAATGTACCCAGCACGTCAGCTGATCGAAACACGCCTCCTCCATTCATCTCTATGGGAGACGCGGAGACACCCGAATTCTGTTTCTCCTCCTCTCCCAGCTCTGCTCATTGCCGAGCCGGGGCCTCGTACAAGAGATCGCTGGGGGTCCCAGCGGTCGAGTCTGCGGATAGGGGATACATTTCTTACTGCTGGACATCTTCTTTAACTAATGTGCTCAACCTGCCTAAAGGGGAACAACCCCTTTAATGACCAAGAGTAATGTACCTTTTTTATTTTTCCATCAATGTTACCATATACCTTATAAAATTGTTTTTTGCAAGACAAGTTGCACTTTTAACCATTTTCCGGTATATATAACTTATTAATTAAGTTTCATTAACTTTTTTTGAGGCTATAGATAGATAGTAAGATTTCACCTTAAGGAGACACCATTGCGTGTGTGTGGAGCTTTAAAGGCCATCAGCACTACACTGGGCCTTCTGGGAAGAGGGAATATGCACTTTTTGGGTAGTTTTCCCTAAACATATATTTTCTACTACTTTGGAACACTGGACTAGAAGTAGTTTTTCTTTTAACCCCTTAACGACCAAGGACGTATATTTACGTCCTTGGCCGGCTCCCACGATATAACGTGGGGTCACGCAATGACCCCGCGCCATATCGGGTCGGTCCTGGCATGTATCTGATGCCGGGACTCGGGGCTAGTAGCGCGAGGCAGCGATCGCGGTGCCGCGCACTATTAACCCTTTAGACGCGGCGTTCAAAGTTGAACGTCGCGTCTAAAGCGAAAGTGAAAGCTGCCCGGCTGCTCGGCGGGGCTGATCGGGACTACCACAGTGAAAATTGCGGTGTCCCGATCAGCTGGGACACGAGCGGAGGTCCTCTTACCTGCCTCCGGTGTGTCCCCTCGGCGATTGATTGCTCCTAGCCTGAGATACAGGCTTTAGCAATCGACCGCCGATAACGCTGATCATTGCAAAGCTATGGCTTTGTAGTGAACAGTGCTGGCAATCAGTGTGTGCAGTGTTAGAGGTCCCTATGGGAGCTATAACACTGCAAAAAAAAAAAAAAACGTAAAAAAAAGTTAATAAATGTGATTTAACCCATTCCTTAATAAAAGTCCAAATCACCCCCCTTTTCCCATATAAAAAACCACCATGTAAATAAAAATAAATATAAACATATGTGGTATCGCCGCGTGTGTAAATTTCCGAACTATAAAAATATATCATTAATTAAACCGCACGGTCAATGGTGTACGCACAAAAAAATTCCAAAGTCCAAAATAACGTATTTTTGGTCACTTTTTATATCATGAAAAAATGAATAAAAAGCGATCAAAAAGTCCGATCAATATAAAAATGGTACCAATAAAAACTTAAGATCACGGCGCAAAAAATGAGTCCTCATACCGCCCCAAAAATAAAAAAGTTATAGGGGTCATAAAATGTCAATTTTAAACGTATACATTTTTCTGCATGTAGTTATGATTTTTTACAGAAGTACGACAAATCAAACCTATATAAGTAGGGTATCATTTTAATCGTATGGACCTACAGAATAAATATAAGGTGTAATTTTTACCGAAAAAATTTACTGCATAGAAACGGAAGCCATCAAAATTTACAAAATGGTGTTTTTTCTTCAATTTTGTCGCACAATGATTTTTTTCCCCGTTTCGCCGTAGATTTTTGGGTAAAATGACTGATGTCTCTGCAAAGTAGAATTGGTGACACAAAAAATAAGCCATCATATGGATTTTTAGGTGCAAAATCGAAAGGGTTATGATTTTTAAAAGGTGAGGAGGAAAAAACGAAAGTGCAAAAATGGAAAAACCCTGCGTCCTTAAGGGGTTAAATAAATGTGTTGCCACATTCCAAGACCCATTACCTTTTTTCTCCTTGAGTAGGGGCTTGTGTGAGAATAACATTTAGTTTTTATTTGTACCATTTTGGTTACATATAGTTTAACTATTTAATCAATTTATTATTAATTTTTTTTGGAGGCGGGTTTATAAAATGCAGATATAGTAGAAAAAAAAGACAGGGAGTGCTCCCTTTTATGTATACCGACTTAGTGTGACCCTCCACCACACCTAAGTGATATACTCACCAGATAGAATAGCAAGCCTTGGTCCCAGGTCTTCCGGGGTCAATGCTTGCTGTGGGCTGGTGTAAGTATGGGATTAGTAGGTAATGGCTGCCGCACTCTGACCGGGCCTGGACCCTTGCACAAGGGCCAGTTTAGGCAAATAATGAATAATGGAGAAAAACGGTCTTAGAGGCAGTGCAAAAAAATTGTCAAAAATGGAGAGACTCTAGCCAGCACAGGACAATTAATATTTTATTTGGCACAACGTACGACGTGTTTCGGCACACAGAGTGCCTTCCTCAGGTCCAAACATATAGTGCAATCTCTGGGGTGGAAAAATGCTTGGATGCACTTGTGGTGTTCCTGTGAAGATAGGTGCTGGGTGGGTCTGCTTGGTTGCTATGATTGGTTGCTATGGACAACTGGTCAACTTTCTCTCTGCACAGGTTTTGATAAATCTCCCCCATAGTGCGAACAATTCCATATGTGCCGATACCAAATATATTTAATTATTATTTTTTTTTTAAAACTGGGAAAAGGGGTGATTTTAATCTTTAGGAGAAGGGGCCTTTTTTATTTTGAACTTCTTTTTTCTATTTGTTATTTTACATTACAGATTGCTTATACAGAACAACATTACATAGCATTGCTCAGTTACACTGGCGCGCTGCTAGTAGAGTCTAGTAGCAGATCGCTTAGTGGCTTCAATGGAAACCGATCACCCCTTCTGAAAGGAACCTTCTTTTTTAACCCCTTAAGGACTCAGACCATTTTGGCCTTAAGGACTCAGACAATTTAATTTTTACGTTTTCATTTTTTCCTCCTCGCCTTCTAAAAATCATAACTCTTTTATATTTTCATCCACAGACTAGTATGAGGGCTTGTTTTTTGCGCGACCAGTTGTCCTTTGTAATGACATAACTCATTATATCATAAAATGTATGGCGCAACCAAAAAACACAATTTTTGGGGGAAATTAAAGAGAAAAACGCAATTTTGCTAATTTTGGAAGGTTTCGTTTTCACGCCGTACAATTTATGGTAAAAATGACGTGTTCTTTATTCTGAGGGTCAATACGATTAAAATGATACCCATTATTACATAATTTTCTATTATTGTTGTGCTTAAAAAAATCACAAACTTTTTAACTTAATTAGTACGTTTATAATCCCTTTATTTTGATGACCTATAACTTTTTTATTTTTCCGTATAAGCGGCGGTATGAGAGCTAATTTTTTGCGCCATGATCTGTACTTTTTTTTTTGATACCACATTTGCATATAAAAAACTTTTTTTTTAATAAAATGTATTTAAAAAGTAGCAATTTTGGACTTTTTTTTTCTTTTTTTCGTTCACGTCGTTCACCGTACGGGATCATTAACATTTTATTTTAATAGTTCGGACATTTACGCACGCGGCGATACCAAATATGTCTATAAAATTTATTTTTTACACTTTTTGGGGGTATAATAGGAAAAAACGGACGTTTAACTTTTTTATTGGGGGAGGGGATTTTTCACTTTTTTTTTACTTTTACTTTTACATTTTTTTAACATTTTTTTTACACTTGAATAGTCCCCATAGGGGACTATTCATTGCAATACCATGATTGCTAATACTGATCTGTTCTATGTATAGGACATAGAACAGATCAGTGTTT
This sequence comes from Hyla sarda, assembly GCF_029499605.1. NCBI lineage: Eukaryota > Metazoa > Chordata > Amphibia > Anura > Hylidae > Hyla > Hyla sarda. The sequence continues at coordinate 321,801,609 of NC_079193.1, forward strand.
TCGGTCATCTTCTGCTCTGGTCTGCTCGATCTCATACCAGAGCAGAAGACGCCGGGAGCCGGACAGAGGCAGGTGAGGGGACCTCCGTGCGGCGTTCTGAATGATCGGATCCCCGCAGCAGCGCTGCGGGCGATCCGATCATTCATTGAAATCACGCACTGCCGCAGATGCCGGAATCTGTATTGATCCCGGCACCTGAGGGGTTAATGGCGGACGCCCGCGAGATTCGTCAGCCATTGCCGGCGGGTCCCTGGCTGCGATCAGCAGCCGGGATCAGCCGCGCATGACACGGACATCGCTCCGATGCCCGCGGTTATGCACAGGACATAAATGTACGTCCTGGTACGTTAAGTACCACCACATCAGGACGTACATTTACGTCCTGCTTCCTTAAGGGGTTAATTTTTTTCTAAATTTTATCTTCATTTTTTTTTTTTTTTACTTTTTATAAAGTATGCAAAACATACAATAGGGAATCCATTTATGCTAGTGGGTACATCCTTTGTCTGCAGCATTTTAGGTGACAGAAACCTTTTGACAGCTCCAGTGCTCACTACACAGCCTAACTGCACAGTGCGATCTACATGTACGGCACTGTGCCTGAAAGGGATACTCCGCTGCTCAGTGTTTGGAACAAACTGTTCCGAATGCTGGAGCCGGCGCCAGGAGCTCGTGATGTCTTAGCCCCGCCCTCTCATGATGTAATACCCCTCCCCCTCAATGTAAGTCTACGAGAGGGGGCGTGACAGCTGTCACGCCACCTCCCTCAGACTTGCATTGAGGGGGCGGGCGTGACATCATGAGGGGGCGGGGCTATGACATCATGACTTCCCGGCACCGGCTCTAGCATTCGGAACAGTTTGTTCCAAAGGCTGAGCAGCGGAGTATCCCTTTCAGGCACAGACAGTCATGCCGTATATTTACTTATAAAGTATATATAGCTTGCGCTGCTTTCCTGAAGAGAAACAAATAGGCCTAGAGCTGAGCACCAGGACACCCACCAATCAAAACTTCTGACATATCTCCATGACATATCAGATTTTTTTGGAGTGGTAGGTAGTGTTACCATTTAAAGGGGTATTCCAGGAAAAAACTTTTTTTTATATATCAACTGGCTCCAGAAAGTTAAACAGATTTGTAAATTACTTCTATTAAAAAATCTTATTCCTTTCAGTACTTATGAGCTTCTGAAGTTAAGGTTGTTTTTTTCTGTCTAAGTGCTCTCTGATGACACGTGTCTCGGGAAACATGTTTGCTATGGGGATTTGCTTCTAAACTGGGCGTTTCCCGAGACACGTGTCATCAGAGAGCACTTACACAAAAAAGAACAACCTCAACTTCAGAAGGTCATAAGTACTGAAAGAATTAAGATTTTTTAATAGAAGTAATTTACAAATCTGTTTAACTTTCTGGAGCCAGTCGATATATATAAAAAAGTATTTATTCCTGCAATACCCCTATATACATATATATATATATATATATATATATATATATATATATATATACATATTAAAAAGTTTTTCCTGGATAACCAATTTAAACTTCTACAGATACAAAATGTTTTGTTTTTTTCCAAAAATACAGTTAACGCTCAGGATAACACTTTCTATAAGCATTCACATTACCTTTAACATCCGGTTTAATCTGAACAATGGTCTGCATCCGAAAATGACGTACAGAAGATCAAATGGTATCACAGATGCTACATCAAGCTGTGAAACAACACAACATTGCTTAGCTCTCCCATTACAGCGCACAGATGACATTATGGTAATGTATTTGTGATGTTCACACCGGCAGCATCAGTCCATTTATTAACCTAGAAATGATCCGGAGAAGCTGCCATGATTCGCTCAACATCCCGCATCATTTCCAGTAGTAATATCCCTTTAATTATTTGTAAACATTTGTCTTTCAGGTCACTTTCATATGGCCATAATATGGGGGGGGGGGGGGGGGGGGGGGACATTCGTATTATGGAAACAGTACCCAAACCTCCTGCATTTCTCTTAAACTAGATATACAGTCGATCTTTATAGGATTTTATGGAGATCTAACTTTGTGCTTAGTAAAACTAATGTGACAAGATTAGAGGTAACTGTCTCATTGGGGAGCCTCGCACGTTAAACAGTTAAAAACTGGGAAATACTGTACTAAAATCACACAAGATCACTCAAAGATGGGCATAATGTGGGCACATTTTTAAGTCTATATGATATAGACCCATACATGTGCCCACATTATGCCCATCTTTGAGTGACCCTTGTGGGATTTTAGTACAGTATTTCCCAGTTTTTAACTGTTTAACCTGCGAGGTTACCCAATGAGGCAGTTACCTCTAATCTTGTTACAGGTGCTGTCCAGTGAACGACAACTTATCTCCTATCCACAGGAGAAAGAATAAGTGTCTGATCGCAGGTGGTCTGACTGATGGGACCCCCCGTGATATCCTGATCGGGACCCCAGCGCTCTGAGAGGTGCATGTGCTCCGTTCATTTCTAAGGGACCCCCGGAGATTCCCCTAATACAACACTCTGGTTTATTAAGTGCTCCCATGCATGCAGGTATTGTCCCTGCAAGTTAATGCTTGACCCCTTTAAGAGCCTTGAAACATGACTGGGGATTATAAATCAAGATTATAAGACCTTTTCACCAAAAGATGAATAGCACAACATGGAGCTATAAAAAAACAGCACATTCTAGCATTGTTGTTGTGTGGGGAATATGGGAATTTTCTAAAGCCAACAGGTCAGGAAATGCCACAGGTTAACTTTAAAGTGATACTCCGGTGGAAAACTATTTATTTTCAATCGACTGGTGCCAGAAAGCTAAACAGATTTGTAAATTATTTCTATAAAAAATTGTTAATCCTCCCATCAGTTGCTGTATACTATAGAGGAAGTTATTTTTGAATGTCTTTTCTGTCTGACCACCTCTGTCCAAGTCAGGAACTGTCCAAAGCAGGAGCAAATCCCCATAGCAAACCTATCTTGCTCTGGACAGTTCCTGACATGGACAGATGTGTCAGCAGACAGCACTGTGGTCAGACAGAAAAGAAATTCAAAAAGAAAAGGATTTCCTCTGTAGTATACAGCAGCTAATAAGTACTGGGAGGATTGAGAGTTTTTAATAGAAGTAATATACAAATCTGTTTAACTTTCTGGCACCAGTTGATTTAAAATAAATTGTTTTCCACCAGAGCACCCCTTTAAGTAATATGCTGAGAAATGTATGACAGTCTTGCTTTTATTGTTTGCTTATCTTGTCATTTGAATGTAGTTTATGTAAATTAATAGAATTTAATTTTCACATTTTTTTTTAGCTTGTTTTAACAGTTTTCTCTTCTATTGTTACCGTCAACAAGCAGTCTAGCTCCTATTAGATTTGTAATTCTAATTGATTATTACCACATGGATATCTGCATACGTTTAAGATGTGAACAGTGAATATCAGAGTGACTAACCAGGTTTTCTGTATTAGGCTGCATTCACACCACGTTTGTGATATACAGTTCCTGTATACGGTTTCAAGTTAAAAACCGTATGGAACCGTGCAGAAAAACGGTATTCAGTAACTTAACATTGTAAACCGTATGTCAAACGCATCATCCGGTTTAGTCCGTTTTGCGTCTTATACGGTTTTGTCAGTTTTTTTTACCCGGACCCAAAACCATAGACTACCACGGTTTTTGGTCCGGGTGAAAAACTGTATTAAACCATATACTTTTTTAAAACATGGGAGTCAATGGGAACCGTACAGAATCATATGTGCGTACGGTTCCATCCGGTTTGCACCATACGGTTTTTGACTTTGCACAGTTTTTTTTTTCTTGGAATTTCAATGAAACAAGTGAAACTTTATTCAAAATGAAGTGAAAAGTTAAAAACGTATAAGTTTTTTCTTAAAAAACGGATGAGACCGGACATCATTTTTCAAACCGTATACAGATTAAAATTTGTACACACGTTTTGATACAGCTTAGTCCGGTTTTGAGGAATTAATTTTTCATCAAAAACCTGATACGGGAACTGTATTGCAAAAACGTGGTGTGAATGCAGCCTTACACTATCAGTCAGACTCCACATGTAGGCCCTCATTTACTAAGAGTGTAGGGTAGTGTTTGTTGTAGGTTTATTAATTCATGTGTTATTATGCTTTGTGGGGTTTGGAGGAAATATTTAAAAAAAAATAATAATAATTTAAGCTAAATTGTAGAAATGTAAATACAATGGGCCTCATTTAGTAAGAGTGGAGTGGAGTTTTCTTTGTGGGATTTTGTTTCCGTCAGGTATTTTTCCATGGTATTTACTATTGTTTCTTGTACTTGGTGATTTTCCCTACATTTTGCTGTTTTTACACATGTTCTGATCTGTCTGGTTTTCCAGAGCTCAAAGTAGTTGTTTTTTGTCGGAAATTCTGTTGCACGACACATGCGATACAAAAAACCCTACTTGCATTGATAAAAATACAAAATATACTCGAAAAGCCTTAATAAATGAGGCCCAATGTGTTTATTTCACATTGTTACATACTTTTTAATTTTTTTTTTATTAATGCTGCTTTAAATTTAGCACATATTAGAATAAAAAACACAACCATTTCTGCATTTTAGCATTTTTATATCATTACCACATAGCAATAGCCAACATTTAAAAAGCTAAATTAAAGACATTTAACCCCCACCATTTAACCCCCACCCTCAGGACCATCTACTTTTGGGTCGGATTTTCCCTATGTTTTGCTGTTTTTTCACATGTTCTGAGCTGTCTGGTTTTTATTAATGCTGCTTTAAATATAGCACATATTAAATAAAAAAAAAAAAACCTGCACCCTTTAAAAAAAATTAAATAATAAAATAGACAGCACAACTACCTAATACACGGGTGCACGCTGCTGTAGCAAATACAGAGTAGAAAAAAAAGAAGGTTGCAGCAGCAGCAGGTTAAAGAATGGAGGCTCTAAGTGCACTTTTTGATCAAAATGTGTCCCCCATCTACCATGCGGAGTTGGCCAGATTTTGGATGCGACCTTAACACTTATTCCACCTACATCTGCTGCTGGGCAGGATCCAATATCAATTAAAAAAAATGAGGACACCTCTGCATGCTGGATAGGGGACACGCTTTGATCAAAAAGTGCGCCAATAGCCTCCATTTTTAGACCAAGAGTGCTGCTGCAACCCTTCATTTTTGTATACTTAGTGTATTAGGTAGTGTATTAGGTAGTGTATTAGGTAGTGCACCTGTGTATTAGGTAGTTGTGCTGGCTATTTTTCTTTTTGTTTTGCTATGCAATTTAGGGGGAGTTCACAGGTTTAATAAATTGATAGTGGATCCAGCATGTCACCCAGTCAGAGGACATATTCCTAGCAGAGGTGAGTGAAATGAGTGTTAGGGTCCCATCCGAAATAAGGCCACCTCCGTGTGGTGGATGGGGGACACATTTTAATCAAAAAGTGCGCTAAGAGCCTCCATTTTTTGACCAAGAGTGCTGCTGCAACCATCTTTTTTGTATACTGCACCCTTTTTAGCCTGGTTCACAGGGTTGTCCCACCATAATCAGGGCTGTTGGCAAGTATCTACAGCTGAATGGTTTTATTTGTCTTTGGATCATGCTGAAATTATTGGGGTAAGTGTTATCCTCAGGTTCTTGATGATCTCTGGGAAAAATGGATAGACCTGAACCCCCATCTCTCCAAGGGCCCCATAGAAGCTGCATTACATATTGGTCACCCTTTTATGGTAAGTATGCCCTCCTTGACTGAAAATTACAAAATAGGAAACTTTGTGAATTACTTACCCGAAACTTTGCAGATTCCCAGTAGTTTTTCCTTGTTTGTTTTCTTTCTGTCTAATTAGAGAATTAAGTTTTCTTTATTATATCAGTCTGATACCATTGAGTAAAAAGTCAACTACATTAATTCTAAGCCTTTTATAATAGATCTTATTTAACACTTTCCCTTTCTTCTGCTTTGCAGAATGTACTGGACAGGATTCATAGTTGTCTCAGGATGATTTAGAATAAAGGTTCCCATTCTTGTAGTGTAATCCTTAATCCTAGTCGGCCGGTTGAAGCGCTGCAGCCTGAAATGACACTATTGCCTGAAGGATATTCCCCTGTGTTTGTCTGTCCGTTCGGGAATGCACTACATTATTTGTCTATTTCATGAATAAAGATACCTGAATTGAAGCACATCAAGAATGGTTAGTGCTCTTATAAATCTCTTTATGGATTTTCTACTTAAAGTGGTACTCCGCCCCTAGACATGTTATCCCCTATCCAGAGGATACGAGGGGGCGGGGCCGTGACATCACAATACTCCGGCCCCTGTATCGCCCGTCATCTGCCATGGATCAATCTTCGTTCCGTGTAGCTGGTGAACGGGGTGCTGCAGGAAAGATCGCGGGGTCCACAGCGGCAGGACCTCCGCGATCATACATCTTATCATCTATCCTTTGGATAGGGGCAGAGTACCCCATTAAGGACTGTTATTTGTTACAAGTGAGCACCACTCTCTGATGCATAGAACGCCTTAGCATTTAAGTGTAGGCAGGAGTTTGACTGGCAAGGTTTCTACTGTGGATATACATATAATGACATTATCACATTATATCAAAAGTTTTTGTTTATGACAGGTACATTTTAAAGTATACCGATTGGGGTCTGACTGCTCAGATCAGACTGATCGCTACAACGAGTGGAGTGAGAGCCACGCTGCCGATCCCTTCTCTCCTTGCTCTGTCTAAATGCAGACATGGTACCATAGACTTCCATTATGTGACTGTCTCTGTCGTCTGACACATAGCTGGGAGAGATGAACACTCAGACTCCGACTGATAAAAGCTTTTAATGTTTCTATGGCATATTTTGGTGTCAGTACCCATTTAGGAGCTAAAGTGACCTATGTCATAAAAGTGGATAATGCTATCCCCACTGTGAACACATGCACGCTCAGATTGGCGTGACAGTATATGAGTCTTTTAGGAGTGGCTTTCAGCCATATGAGTTTTCAGGCAACAGTTATTGAAAGTGTATGGCCAGCTTTAGGTTCACCCAGTGTTTTAGCTATACTGATAGCTAAGCCTTGTTTTTAGGATTGCCAAATGCCCATTTGCTACTAAAGAAGACACCAGTAATATAAATGGCACATGCCAGGTTGGGGCCCTGTTACAAGTTTTACAATAAAGCCTAGTTGCTCCAGGTTAGGCCTCTAACTTCATTTATTTTCATATGTGAAGTAACACCAAACTTAAAAAGTATATAAACTCATGTTGTTGTCACAAACTTCGAATTTGCCCCACAGATCCAAGGGAATCCCTTAAAGGGGTACTCCAGAAGAAAAAAAAAAGGTTTTCAGATTACTGGTGCCAGAAAGTTATACCGACTAGTAAATTGTGTAGTTCTTTCAAGTCTGACCACAGTGCTCTCTGCTGACACCTCTGTCCATGTAAGGAACTGTCCAAAGCAGGAGCAAATCCCCATAGTGAACCTCTCCTGCTCTGGACAATTCCTGACATGGACAGAGATGTCAGCAGAGAGCACTGGGGTTCGATTGGGAAAAACTACACACCTTCGTCTGAAGCATACAGCAGCTGATAAGTACTGGAAAGATTGAAAATTCTGAATAGAAGTTATTTACAAATATGTAGAACTTCCTGTCATCAGTTAGTTTGAAAAAAAAAATTCCTCTGGAGTACCCCTTTAATTATGTGACTCTTGAAGATTCAGGAAAAAAAAGATAAAAATGTTGTCTTTTTGTGGCACTGTATGTTGTACTTACTACTATATCACCTCCTTTTATAAACTGGAGACGCGGCTGGAAGATGAAAATATCCAAAAGATAGCAAATATCACACATATAATCCACGATCATCCAGTACAACAGGTTGTCAGAGGTTTGAAATGGAAACACACATCGCAGGGGAATAAACCAGCAGTTCCAGTTAAATGACAACGCAACAACCAGCAGCCAGAACAGATATAACGGATCTATGAGAAAAAAAAGACAATGATCATCTGCAATGTGCAAGTGTCGGGATTACTTAGGTAACATTTATGTCACTTACTGACCACTCTACAGTAGTCATTACAGGTAAAAATTTTGTCGGTGACTTTTTTTTATGGGTTGTCAAAGATAGATGAATATAGAAATGCATATCTCTTTTGTATTTATTTTTTATTTTTTGAATTTTCAATACTTACAAAGGCAATAGAAAATTCGATCCTAAGAATAGTGTGGTGTCCCAGTACCGCATTTTATGTGATACCTATGTATGTGTGGGTCCCCATAGCCAGAGTCCCTAGGACGTAGGGATCCCTGTTGTGTAGCCTACCCCTTGTCGCCTCTATTCCAACTAATAGCCTAGTAAGTTATGTAAGGGTAATGTAAATATAGTAATATATATGTAGATAAATGGTTAATTACCGGTTCCATAGCGTTGCAGGACCTGCGGGTCACGTGACTAGGTAAACTCTATGGTATTCTGCTTAAGGACCTTTGGAGGCCCTGTGACGTAAGCAATCCCATTACTCTCTGTAATGGTGAGTGACAGATGTTCGGACCAATCGGATTCACCCCGCCCCCTGCCCATATAAGGGAGCGGCGGCCATCTTTTCTCTCTCTTGTTCCTGGGCTGTCAAACGAGAAGGATCTGCGCAGCAACTATCGCAGTGTGTTAGGCCCGAGCCTTGCGGCAACGGCTGAGTACTTCAGAATATAGAGTGTATCAATCACCAGACGCTCTGCAGCATCACCGGACCTAATATAACCCCTAAATCCGGACGGATCTGCAAATATCTACCCTAAATCCAGAGACTTTCTAAATAGCTCAAGGTCCGCAACAACTGTCAGTCACTGAGCAATATAAGGACTGTTTGTACGAGACTGTTACTGTGCCTTGGATGTATCGCAAGCACTTAAGTAAAATTGTTCAAGTTAAAGTTCAATCTCCTTGTGGACCTTCAGTCATTTCATGCACCTATCGTTACTGGGAAGGGCGGCGATAGGCCGGAACATTGCCTCAGCATACCAGCCCTCAGCCTGGCGTCACGAACTATAGGGTTAACATTAACCCCTCATATACCAATACTATACCACCACTACCATACACCCCCCAAGGGCTACCACAATAGGATCTACAATGTAAGACAAATATGCTCAACTATACAGGTAAAGAAGCAGTGACAATAATCAGTAGAAGAGCAGGATATCAGTCAGATGAATAAAAACCATAAACTAACATCTAAATAGGAAACAGTCACTGTCAAATTAGGACCCAATACCAACATAGGTACACATAAAATAATAATAAGAATTACCATTAGAGTAATGTCGCTGGAACCCTCATCAGGGGAAAACAGCCTTTCAATAAATGGATGCCAAGATCGGAAAAATTGTTTGTCCCTGTTTCTCCCTCTGAGAGAGTTGCACGACTTTCTACGTAAACCAATTAAGTCAGCGTCTGGATTATTTCTGTTTTGGTCAGAACCACTGGGACCAACCATTTACATAAGATGTATTTCACTGCCACCAACAATGTCATGTGTATACCTTTAGATGCAATTGTCGCGAAATCAGGCATCAGTTGTAACAGTTGTATGTAATGAAATATGTAGTGTAACTCCCACAACGGCATATGCCATGAACTTGGGACAATGCCATAATCATTGGATCAAATCTGCTTTTGCTAGGTCACAAGGTACTATCAGACAGGAGAAAGCACAGAGGAGTACTATTAGACAGGGAAGAGCACAGAGAAGTCCTATCAGACAGGAGAGAGCACAGAGGAGTGCTATCAGACAGGAGAGAGCACAGAGGAGAACTATCAGACAGGAGAGAGCACAGAGGAGTACTATCAGACAGGAGAGAGCACAGAGGAGTCCTATAAGACAGGAGAGAGCACAGAGGAGTACTATCAGACAGGAGAGAGCACAGAGGAGTACTATCAGACAGGAGAGAGCACAGAGGAGTGCTATCAGACAGGAGAGAGCACAGAGGAGAACTATCAGACAGGAGAGAGCACAGAGGAGTACTATCAGACAGGAGAGAGCACAGAGGAGTACTATCAGACAGGAGAAAGCACAGAGGAGTACTATTAGACAGGGAAGAGCACAGAGAACTCCTATCAGACAGGAGAGAGCACAGAGGAGTGCTATCAGACAGGAGAGAGCACAGAGGAGAGCTGACAGGAGAGAGCACAGAGGAGTACTATCAGACAGGAGAGAGCACAGAGGAGTACTATCAGACAGGAGAAAGCACAGAGGAGTACTATTAGACAGGGAAGAGCACAGAGAAGTCCTATCAGACAGGAGAGAGCACAGAGGAGTACTATCAGACAGGAGAGAGCACAGAGGAGTACTATCAGACAGGAGAAAGCACAGAGGAGTACTGTTAGACAGGGAAGAGCACAGAGAAGTCCTATCAGACAGGAGAGAGCACAGAGGAGTGCTATCAGACAGGAGAGAGCACAGAGGAGAGCTATCAGACAGGAGAGAGCACAGAGGAGTACTATCAGACAGGAGAGAGCACAGAGGAGTACTATCAGAGAGGAGAGAGCACAGAGGAGTACTATCAGACAGGAGAAAGCACAGAGGAGTACTATTAGACAGGGAAGAGCACAGAGAAGTCCTATCAGACAGGAGAAAGCACAGAGGAGTGCTATCAGACAGGAGAGAGCACAGAGGAGTACTATCAGACAGGAGAGAGCACAGAGGAGTCCTATCAGACAGGAGAGAGCACAGAGGAGTGCTATCAGACAGGAGAGAGCACAGAGGAGTGTTATCAGACAGGAGGAAGCACAGAGGAGTCCTATCATACAGGAGAGAGCACAGAGGAGAACTATCAGACAGAGGAGAGCACAGAGGAGCACTATCAGACAGAGGAGAGCACAGAGGAGTCCTATCAGACAGGAGAGAGCACAGAGGAGTCCTATCAGACAGTAGAGAGCACAGAGGAGTCCTCTGAGACAGGAGAGAGCACAGAGGAGTACTATCAGACAGGAGAGAGCACAGGTGGGTGCGGAATGACCGGATGCGGGGGTCCCCAGCGGCGGGACCCCCTGCGGTTTCTTCTGTAGCAGGCCAACTCTGTGAGCCCTCTCCACTACGTATGGGCCAGGTAAGTTCAGAAGAGCTGGTAGTTCTTGTGAGCATAGCTTGGACAGCTGACTTGCGGAATCCAACTCAGGTATCCCAGCAATACAGAGATTGTTCCTCCTGGATCTATTTTTCAGGTCCTCAATTTCCTCTGTGAGGACCTGATTGGTACCTGATAGCAACCGGGGATGTGCGGTAGAGGTCGACAGTTCATCTTCTATGTTGCTGACATGCTGCTCCACGGCCATGACGCTGGCTCCATGTTCAGCCACCTCTGAGGTGATCGGCTGCAGGGAAGCATTTATTGTGGCATCCATACATGTACATTATTCTAATGCAGTGTTTTCAAGCAGTGTGTCTCCACCAGTGTGTCTCAAGCAGTGTGTCTCCACCTGTTGCAAAACTACAACTCCCAGCATGCCCGGACAGCCGAAGGCTGTCTGGGCATGCTGGGAGTTGTAGTTTTGCAACAGTTGGAGACATGGGGCGGGATATATCAAAACCTGTCCATAAGTTGCTGTGTTGCCCATATCAACCAATCAAATCCCTTTTCCAAATTTAAAGCAGCGATCTGATTGGTTGCTATGGGCAACTGGTCAACTTTTCCTCTGGACAGATTTTAATAAATCTCCCTCATACTGTTTGGAAAACACTGATCTAATGGCCAAAGAAATCACTGACATCTTATGTAATACATAATAGGATGAACAAAACACTTGGGGTATGTTCACATGGCAGAATGTCCGTGTGGATTTTCGCCACAATATTCTGCACGGACAATCCGCTGCAGCAGAGTCTCATTGATTTCAATGGGATTCTGCTGTACTGTTCACGCAATGGAATTTCCGCGGCAGATGTTTCTGCCATGGAAATCCCGATTCCGGTGTCCAAAGAAAGAATAGACATGTCTATTCTTTCTACAGATTTCCCTCTAAAATGCATTGCTGTCTATGAGAATGGTCCTAGTGCCTGCCAGATCGTGCAAATGTGTGGAATGTCTGTCCGTGTTTTATCAGGTCGGACATTCCGAACAATATATACCGTGTGGACATGGCCTTTTCATACATTTACATGCAGCTAAAATTTCTGGCCATGCCCAAACTGAAGAAACAACTTCATTTCTATGTATTTTTGTAAGATAGTGACAGGAATGGTGGTCAGAGATCTCTATAATTCCCAAGGAACCTGTCATATGTAGCAATCAGGTTACAGAATGGGAAAGCTGGATGAGATATCAGAAATCAAAGAAAGCGTTAAAGGGGTACTCCGCCCCTAGACATGTCAGATCGCCGGGGTTCCGCTGCTGGGGACCCCGGGGATCGTTGCTGCAGCACCCCTGTTACGCCGAGCGCTCCGGGTCCCCGCTCCTCCCCGGAGCGCTCGCTACACTCTCGCTACTGCAGCGCTCCGGTCAGATCCACTGACCCGGTGCGCTGCGATACCACCTCCAGCCGGGATGCGATTCGCGATGCGGATGGCGCCCGCTCGCGATGCGCACCCCGGCTCCCGTACCTGACTCGCTCTCCGTCGGTCCTGTCCCGGCGCGCTCGGCCCCGCTCCCTAGGGCGCGCGCGCGCCGGGTCTCTGCGATTTAAAGGGCCACTGCGCCGCTGATTGGCGCAGTGGTTCTAATTAGTGTGTTCACCTGTGCACTCCCTATTTATACCTCACTTCCCCTGCACTCCCTCGCCGGATCTTGTTGCCATTGTGCCAGTGAAAGCGTTTCCTTGTATGTTCCTAGCCTGTGTTCCAGACCTCCTGCCGTTGCCCCTGACTACGATCCTTGCTGCCTGCCCCGACCTTCTGCTACGTCCGACCTTGCTTCTGTCTACTCCCTTGTACCGCGCCTATCTTCAGCAGTCAGAGAGGTTGAGCCGTTGCTAGTGGATACGACCTGGTCACTACCGCCGCAGCAAGACCATCCCGCTTTGCGGCGGGCTCTGGTGAAAACCAGTAGTGACTTAGAACCGGTCCACTAGCACGGTCCACGCCAATCCCTCTCTGGCACAGAGGATCCACCTCCTGCCAGCCGGCATCGTGACAGTAGATCCGGCCATGGATCCCGCTGAAGTTCCTCTGCCAGTTGTCGCCGACCTCATCACGGTGGTCGCCCAGCAGTCACAACAGATAGCGCAACAAGGCCACCAGCTGTCTCAACTGACCGTGATGCTACAGCAGCTACTACCACAGCTTCAGCAATCATCTCCTCCGCCAGCTCCTGCACCTCCTCCGCAGCGAGTGGCCGCTTCAGGCCTACGACTATCCTTGCCGGATAAATTTGATGGGGACTCTAAATTTTGCCGTGGCTTTCTTTCTCAATGTTCCCTGCACTTGGAGATGATGTCGGACCAGTTTCCTACTGAAAGGTCTAAGGTGGCTTTCGTAGTCAGCCTTCTGTCTGGAAAAGCTCTGTCATGGGCCACACCGCTCTGGGACCGCAATGACCCCGTCACTGCCTCTGTACACTCCTTCTTCTTGGAAATTCGAAGTGTCTTTGAGGAACCTGCCCGAGCCTCTTCTGCTGAGACTGCCCTGTTGACCCTGGTCCAGGGTAATTCTTCCGTTGGCGAGTACGCCGTACAATTCCGTACTCTTGCTTCAGAACTATCCTGGAATAATGAGGCCCTCTGCGCGACCTTTAAAAAAGGCCTATCCAGCAACATTAAAGATGTTCTGGCCGCACGAGAAATCCCTGCTAACCTACATGAACTCATTCATCTAGCCACTCGCATTGACATGCGTTTTTCCGAAAGGCGTCAGGAGCTCCGCCAGGATATGGACTTTGTTCGCACGAGGCGTTTTTTCTCCCCGGCTCCTCTCTCCTCTGGTACCCTGCAATCCGTTCCTGTGCCTCCCGCCGTGGAGGCTATGCAGGTCGACCGGTCTCGCCTGACACCTCAAGAGAGGACACGACGCCGCATGGAGAATCTCTGCCTGTACTGTGCCGGTACCGAACACTTCCTGAAGGATTGTCCTATCCGTCCTCCCCGCCTGGAAAGACGTACGCTGACTCCGCACAAAGGTGAGACAGTCCTTGATGTCAACTCTGCTTCTCCACGTCTTACTGTGCCTGTGCGGATATCTGCCTCTACCTTCTCCTTCTCTACTATGGCCTTCTTGGATTCCGGATCTGCAGGAAATTTTATTTTGGCCTCTCTCGTCAACAGGTTCAACATCCCAGTGACCAGTCTCGCCAGACCCCTCTACATCAATTGTGTTAACAATGAAAGATTGGACTGTACCATACGTTTCCGCACGGAGCCCCTCCTAATGTGCATCGGACCTCATCACGAGAAAATTGAGTTTTTGGTCCTCCCCAATTGCACTTCCTAAATTCTCCTTGGACTACCCTGGCTTCAACACCATTCCCCAACCCTGGATTGGTCCACTGGGGAGATCAAGAGTTGGGGCCCCTCTTGTTTCAAGGACTGCCTTAAACCGGTTCCCAGTACTCCTTGCCGTGACTCTGTGGTTCCCCCTGTAACCGGTCTCCCTAAGCCCTATATGGACTTTGCGGATGTTTTTTGCAAAAAACAAGCTGAGACTCTACCTCCTCACAGGCCTTATGACTGTCCTATTGACCTCCTCCCGGGCACTACTCCACCCCGGGGCAGAATTTATCCTCTCTCTGCCCCAGAGACTCTTGCTATGTCTGAGTACATCCAGGAAAATTTAAAAAAGGGCTTTATCCGCAAATCCTCCTCTCCTGCCGGAGCCGGATTTTTCTTTGTGTCCAAAAAAGATGGCTCCCTACGTCCTTGCATTGACTACCGCGGTCTTAATAAAATCACGGTAAAGAACCGCTACCCCCTACCTCTCATCTCTGAACTCTTTGATCGCCTCCAAGGTGCCCACATCTTTACCAAACTGGACTTAAGAGGTGCTTATAATCTCATCCGCATCAGAGAGGGGGATGAATGGAAAACGGCATTTAACACTAGAGATGGACACTTTGAGTATCTGGTCATGCCCTTTGGCCTGTAAAACGCCCCTGCCGTCTTCCAAGACTTTGTTAATGAAATTTTTCGTGATCTCTTATATTCCTGTGTTGTTGTATATCTGGACGATATCCTGATTTTTTCTGCCAATCTAGAAGAACACCGCCAGCATGTCCGCATGGTTCTTCAGAAACTTCGTGACAATCAACTTTATGCCAAAATGGAGAAATGTCTGTTTGAATGTCAATCTCTTCCTTTCCTAGGATACTTGGTCTCTGGCCAGGGACTACAAATGGATCCAGACAAACTCTCTGCCGTCTAAGATTGGCCACGCCCCTCCGGACTCCGTGCTATCCAACGTTTTTTGGGGTTCGCCAATTATTACAGACAATTTATTCCACATTTTTCCACCATTGTGGCTCCTATCGTGGCTTTAACCAAAAAGAATGCCAATCCTAAGTCATGGCCTCCTCAAGCGGAAGACGCCTTTAAACAGCTCAAGTCTGCCTTTTCTTCGGCTCCCGTGCTCTCCAGACCTGACCCATCTAAACCCTTCCTATTGGAGGTTGATGCCTCCTCAGTAGGAGCTGGAGCGGTCCTTCTACAAAAAAATTCTTCCGGGCATGCTGTTACTTGTGTTTTTTTTTCTAGGACCTTCTCTCCGGCGGAGAGGAACTACTCCATCGGGGATCGAGAGCTACTAGCCATTAAATTAGCACTTGAGGAATGGAGGCATCTGCTGGAGGGATCAAGATTTCCAGTTATTATTTACACCGATCACAAGAACCTCTCCTATCTCCAGTCTGCCCAACGGCTGAATCCTCGCCAGGCCAGGTGGTCTCTGTTCTTTGCCCGATTTAATTTTGAAATTCACTTTCGGCCTGCCGATAAGAACATTAGGGCCGATGCTCTCTCTCGTTCCTCGGATGCCTCGGAAGTAGAGCTCTCTCCGCAACACATCATTCCTCCTGACTGCCTGATCTCCACTTCTCCAGCCTCCATCAGGCAAACTCCTCCAGGGAAGACCTTCGTCTCTCCACGCCAACGCCTCGGAATCCTCAAATGGGGTCACTCCTCCCATCTCGCAGGTCATGCGGGCATCAAGAAATCCGTGAAACTCATCTCTCGTTTCTATTGGTGGCCGACCCTGGAGACGGATGTTGTGGATTTTGTGCGAGCCTGCACTATCTGTGCCCGGGATAAGACTCCTCGCCAGAAGCCCGCTGGTCTTCTTCATCCTCTGCCTGTCCCCGAACAGCCTTGGTCTCTGATTGGTATGGACTTTATTACAGACTTACCCCCATCCCGTGGCAACACTGTTGTTTGGGTGGTCGTTGATCGATTCTCCAAGATGGCACATTTCATCCCTCTTCCTGGTCTTCCTTCAGCGCCTCAGTTGGCAAAACAATTTTTTGTACACATTTTTCGTCTTCACGGGTTGCCCACGCAGATCGTCTCGGATAGAGGCGTCCAATTCGTGTCAAAATTCTGGAGGGCTCTCTGTAAACAACTCAAGATTAAATTAAACTTTTCTTCTGCATATCATCCTCAATCCAATGGGCAAGTAGAAAGAATTAACCAGGTCCTGGGTGATTATTTACGGCATTTTGTTTCCTCCCGCCAGGATGACTGGGCAGATCTTCTACCATGGGCCGAATTCTCGTATAACTTCAGAGTCTCTGAATCTTCCTCCAAATCCCCATTTTTCGTGGTGTACGGCCGCCACCCTCTTCCCCACCTCCCTACTCCCTTGCCCTCTGGTTTGCCCGCTGTGGATGAAATATCTCGTGATCTTTCCACCATATGGAAAGAGACCCAAAATTCTCTCTTACAGGCTTCATCACGCATGAAGAAGTTTGCTGATAAGAAAAGAAGAGCTCCCCCCATTTTTTCTCCTGGAGACAAGGTATGGCTCTCCGCTAAATATGTCCGCTTCCGTGTCCCTAGCTACAAATTGGGACCACGCTATCTTGGTCCTTTCAAAATTTTGTGCCAGATTAATCCTGTCTCTTACAAACTTCTTCTTCCTCCTTCTCTTCGTATTCCTAATGCCTTTCACGTTTCTCTTCTTAAACCACTCATCATCAACCGTTTCTCTCCCAAACTTGTTTCTCCCACTCCTGTTTCCGGCTCCTCGGACATCTTCTCCGTAAAGGAGATACTGGCCTCCAAGAAGGTCAGAGGGAAAACTTTTTTTTTAGTCGATTGGGAGGGTTGTGGTCCTGAAGAGAGATCCTGGGAACCTGAGGACAATATCCTAGACAAAAGTCTGCTCCTCAGGTTCTCAGGCTCTAAGAAGAGGGGGAGACCCAAGGGGGGGGTACTGTTACGCCGAGCGCTCCGGGTCCCCGCTCCTCCCCGGAGCGCTCGCTACACTCTCGCTACTGCAGCGCTCCGGTCAGATCCACTGACCCGGTGCGCTGCGATACCGCCTCCAGCCGGGATGCGATTCGCGATGCGGGTGGCGCCCGCTCGCGATGCGCACCCCGGCTCCCGTACCTGACTCGCTCTCCGTCGGTCCTGTCCCGGCGCGCGCGGCCCCGCTCCCTAGGGCGCGCGCGCGCCGGGTCTCTGCGATTTAAAGGGCCACTGCACCGCTGATTGGCGCAGTGGTTCTAATTAGTGTGTTCACCTGTGCACTCCCTATTTATACCTCACTTCCCCTGCACTCCCTCGCCGGATCTTGTTGCCATTGTGCCAGTGAAAGCGTTTCCTTGTATGTTCCTAGCCTGTGTTCCAGACCTCCTGCCGTTGCCCCTGACTACGATCCTTGCTGCCTGCCCCGACCTTCTGCTACGTCCGACCTTGCTTCTGTCTACTCCCTTGTACCGCGCCTATCTTCAGCAGTCAGAGAGGTTGAGCCGTTGCTAGTGGATACGACCTGGTCACTACCGCCGCAGCAAGACCATCCCACTTTGCGGCGGGCTCTGGTGAAAACCAGTAGTGACTTAGAACCGGTCCACTAGCACGGTCCACGCCAATCCCTCTCTGGCACAGAGGATCCACCTCCTGCCAGCCGGCATCGTGACAACCCCGCTATCATTACTGCGTGGAGCGAGATCGCTCTGCACGTAATGACGGGCAATACAGGGGCCGGAGCATCGTTACGTCA